>NC_089817.1:32325489-33646323 GCF_029633855.1 Hoplias malabaricus
TGTGTTATCTTTACACAGAGGGGGTCATAGCCAGGCGTCCTTTGATGCAGACCTTAGGTGTGTGTGTGTGGGGAGGGGAGCAGAGTCTGTACGCACACACACAATTCTGTGGAATGTGGGGTTCTGTTTCATTCAGAACTTTTCATTTCTTTATTCGATCCATACTCCACTACAATATATTTATATATATATATATATATATATATATATATATATATTTTTTTTTTTTTTTTCTTACTGGTCTTTCATTTACTTTTGTGAATCAGTTAAAATAGGACATTTTTGTACAATTCTTTTTCTTAATTTTAATTAATTTCGATTAAGCAATTGATATCAGATGATTGTCTCTGTTCTTCAGAACCTCTCAGGAAAACGTAACATTGTGTTAATGAGAAACAATGTGCCAGAGGTATTTAACCTATGAATCCACAAATACCTTTTTAGATTTCATATACTAGTGGTAATAAAAACACTGTATGAACTCCATATTACTGTATTTTTGCAGAAAAAATAATTATTTCCTTATGGAGAGCTTGGGGCCTAAAGAGACACTTGGAGAGGCCATCTGTCCACTGTCTGCTCCAGCTGCAATAACTTCAAATCAGTATGAGGTATCAACTCCAAATTTTAGATTGTGAAAATAGACCCCTGGAGACACAATTTTAAAAAGAAAAAAGTAATGGGACTCATGAACTCTTCAGTTTATAGTCACTAACATTTTTTTTTTTCAAAAATAAGACAAGCGCCTACATTTTTTTTGTGGTTTTCATAAGCTTTTGACCACTTCATATATATTTCAGGACCTCTAAATGATTTCTTTTCAAATTTGAAGGGTTTACTGTAAAAATAAATCATGATAGTGCCCTTAGTTTATTCACTGCCTGAACAGATAGCCTCTAGATTTGGGTATGTAATTTCAGACTGAAAATCGAAAAAAGGCCTGGATTAAAGTCTATCCTTTCTAAGCCATATATTTAAGTCTGTAAACCTGCCTGTTATTTAATGCAATAAACCAAGACAAAAATAATTTTATATTTATTTTATTTTTCTTTATTTGGACAGAGGACGTTGCTACGTGTTTTTATTAAATGTTTGGGTGAGAGGTTGCTTGGTCTCGGCTTCTGTAAGGACTGATCAGACTGATGGAGGCGGCCGCAAATGCAATAACACAAACTTTATTGAAACGACTAGACAGAGTATCCTGAAAAGAGAGACATGGACAGAGAGACAATACACTGAGAGCTTAACAGAGACCTAGACAGAGAAGCTAAACTGAGACCTAAACAGAGGGAACTAAACAGACAGAGAAAGCTAAAGAGGCTAAACCAGAACACAGAGCTAAACAGAATAAACTAGAACACAGAGCTAAACAGAGTAAACTTGGACACAGGGCTAAACAGACTAACCTTGACAAAGCGAGCTAAACAGAAACCTAAATAGGGAGAGCTAAACACAGACCTAAACAAGTACACAAAGCACAAGGAAAGGAAACACTAACAGACCAGAGAAACAAACTAGAGAGACAAACTGGCTTGAAGGGAACGAGGAACCCAACTGGAGATGAGACCAAGGAACAGACTGGAGGGAGCAAAACAAATGGAATGTAGTGTGATGTGATAATGTGTATTAAATTCCAATAAGAAATTTGACTTTCTGAGATTTAATTTTGAATACCCAGACTTTAGCTGGTTTTCAGAGACATCCCCTCCTTGCACAGCCCAGATTGTAATGTGAGATAACAAAGCAAAGAAGGATTGTAAACCTCACTCCAGTACGGTTTATGACCCAAGGCCACACAGGGTCAAGAGAAGAATCTTTGCAGAATGCAGAGACACACACAGACTCGGATAATATTCCACTTTGATTCCATGTCATCTTACACCTTTTTAAAGACTGTTAACTCTAAAAGACTCAAACATCCCAAAGTTCTTACATGGAAAACAAGTTGTATATGGGTACATTTGTGTGAAATTAATTCCAGTTGGACAACAAAAAAGGGTGCAATTAATTTACATGTTTTAAATCACCTTTTTACATGAACTTATGTAGAACCAAGATAGCCACATACTGTGTGATATTTGGTTAAGAATTATGTAAAACCTGTTTTTTCTTAATGATATTACTTTGTGTTAACATATAATCTTTTATATTGCAAAAGTATGATTCAAAATCTTGGGATGGTCATTCAACAGGAATCGTCTTTGTCTTGTCAAGGGTAATTTTATGTGATGTCACTACCAAGGTACAGGAAACAGCTAATCAGGGGCAAAAGGTTCTCCAATTCTCAGTCTCTGAGGACCAATCAGGTATTCAAGGCGGGTTTTCTAAACTCTGGTTAAAAACCCAGTGGGGTCCCTCAGACGGGCTCTCTCTCTCTTTTCTCTCTTTGTTTTACTCGGCACTTCACTTCACCTCACCCTCTTTTTACACCTTTGAAAATAACACATTTTAAGAATTTTTGGAGAGAGAAAAAGTTATTCTGAAGAACGTCTCTCTCCTGCTTCCAGCAGAAAATACTTCTCAGATAGGGTAGTCGGAGAGCTCTCCAGCTCTGCAAGCGTCAGCCTTTCTTAAACAGACTTGGGCCCCTCAAGGTCCAGATAGAACCGAAGTTCTATTTTTATTTTATCTCTAGTAGAAAACTATAGGTTAAGAAAATCTATAGTTTAACTCCAGCAAACCCTCAAAGTGATGACAAAAGCTTGAAGAAATTTTTATGTGATGAAGAAGGATGTGGAGAACCGTGGATGGGTTTGTGGGAAAAAAATTGATGGCTGCTAAGTAGACTTTGAGGGCTGTTGACTGGATGGAGATGTGTATGTTGGCAAAAGTGAGGAAAAGTGAGGTGGTGGTATGGAAGTCAAAGCATAGAATTAGGTTGTTATGAATTTGGTGGAAATGTCTAAAAGTTTTCCAGCTGGTCCAGTATGTTGAGAGGATAAAGTCTTGTGAGATTATTGAAAATGGTGGTGCCAGGATGAAGTGGGAGGATGAGTTCTGAAAATGGAAGTGTCCATGTGGGATGAGGGTCTGATAGTTGCACTAATACACTGAATCTCTGAATTTGAAAGAGAGAGAGAGTCAGCAATTGGATTGGAATGGCTGGAAATGTGAGAAGCCTTTAAAATGAAATGGTACATTACTGAATCCCAAATTAGATGACAGAGAAAGATCATGAGTGACAGTGACTTAGAACATCCTTTGTTAATTATATAAACGACTGCTGTGTTATCTGAATAGATGTTGATGGTGACCTCGATGGGGTACAGCTCTCACAATGCAATTGACTTGTCAGAATCAGTTGAGAGGAAAGTGATTTCTGGGGGCCACTGAGATGTGAACCAGTGACTGCCGTAATAGCCACCAAAGCCTATAGAAGGAGCTGCATCTGTAAATATGGAGGGGTACTCAGGATAGGAAAGAGAGTCTTTGTAGAAGAATAAGATGCCATTCCAGTGGTGGGGGAGGAGGGGCCAGAACTACACCACCAGACTCACCAACAGCTTTATCCACAAGGCTGTGAGGATGCTGAATTCTCTCTCCACTAACCCTAGCTTCATCCAGTCTGTAGCTACAACAGTTAAAAACTCAAGACTCCTTGCAGTACTATGCCACTTGCACACGGTCAATAGAAATCTTCTCCTGGAAGTATTACTGAATATCTTGCACATATTTCATTGATACTACCTATGACATTTAGATTTACACTGTGAATACTTTTTATCTACTTACTGTTTCTTTAGTCTTTATGTTTTACTTAGTTAATTTAATCATCACCACTGCACACCTTATTTTATTTATTTTAACTTTAGTGTTACTATTAGTGTTAGATATGACTGTCTATTTGTTGTACTTGTGCACTTTACTGTTACTTTAATTATTCATTGTCTCTTTATTATCAGTGTTAGTGTCAGGATAGGTCTAACTCATTTCTTATTTTAGGGTTAGAAAAGTCTTGTCTTTAAACACCAAGGGATAGTGAGAAACCATATTATATTCCTTTGTATGTCTGGTACATGTGAAGAATTAACAATAAAGCCAGCTTTGACTTTGGGTGGCGATGCCAATCGGGTTGATGCTGAACGAAGAGGAGGGAGGAGTGGAAAAGAACTACCAGGCCGGGAGAGAAACCAAGGAGAAGGCCATCGAGAAGAAAACGGGTGAAAGTGGAGTCAGGATAACGGGAAAGGCAGGTGGTGAATTCCGGCACGTTGATGGGAGAGGAAAAGAAACTGAAGCAGCCAGCTGCTGTTGAATCTAAATGGTCTGAGGGGATGGCTGGGTCGGACATGAGCCTGGCCACTATATGTGCTGATGTGCAGGTATCTGCATGAAGAGGTGAAACCTCCACCTGAGCTGAAGATGTTACAGGTCATCTAACTGTGAAAGTAGGACATGCATCTTCCACGACTATCACAAGAGCTGGAAGTAGTAACACATGGCACGGTAGTTGCCGTGGATGAACTGGGAGCAATGGCAGTGGCAGAAGCAGGAATTGGTGCAAGAATGAGAACAATAAGTTCAGATGGACTGCTGCACATTTTGCATGAATGGGCAGTGTGGGCAATCTGGCAAAAGCCCAACAACAGAAATCTAAATCCAGAGTGCATCAGTAGCTAGCGATGTACCACAGATGCAGGCAGGCTGTGGCCTGGGCGGAGAATTGGCGGTGGTATTTCTAGAAGGTAGAACCTCAGTAGTAAACGGCGGGCAGGTAATCGTTGAGTTTCTGCTGGTGGGTCAGAAAGACGGAGCAGAGAATGCTATAGTAAATGGAGAAAGCCCGTGGGAATTTGGAAACTGCCAGTATCTTCAATGATTGAGGTTCGGCAGTCATAAGCATAAAGGAAAGATCGCAGATGTTGATGGTGCAAGAGGCTAGGGGGGCTGGACAAGGGCATAGTAAAGCCGATAGGTTGATGTCTACATATTGCAGGATCTTCTCGTGGAGACTGGAGTGCATGAGCGGTAGAAGGAGGGAGAGAGAGAGGAAATGAGAAGCAAAGGTAGTGGGAAGAGGAGGAGAGAGACAAAAACCCAGAAACCCGGGTGGGGGAGACGGGGACTGGTTCTGGGCCAGAGCTAAATCCGTGAAGGGACCAACAGGGGAAGCCTAGAACAGTTAAAAAAGGGCGGCATGAGCAGTGGGAGAAGAAACTCGGGGCCTGCAATGGGAGTGATGGGATGAGTACTCTGGCATCTGGGGCAAAGAGAGTGGTGCGAAGGAGGAGGGGCTGAGGAGAAGTGACGAGTGTCATGTATAGCCCTGTCTAGTGTAGTGAAGGAAGGCCCAGGTATGCTGAACCTTTTTAAGACTCTGACTTTCCTTTTTTTTTTTTAATAAAAGAAGAAAACGGAATGCCACATGCCACAGCAGAGTGTGTCAGGAGACTTCGGGACCCCCCCCCCCACACACACCCACGCACACATAGTATGTTTGATGACCAGAAGGCCAAGCAGAACACTTTCCAGTGACCCTGAGATTGACACAGAAGGGTCCATAATGACACTGAGTGGTTTTCTTCAAGCTTTATGATGACAAGAAACGCCATTTGACCCAAAAGATAACAAACCAGAACCCTGGGAACTGAGGCATAAAACTCACCACGTGAGGAGACTTTCGGTCTAAACCTTATCATAACATCGTCAGATGTCTTTCAGGAATGAGATAGTGAATGAGATGTTGAACAGCATGGACCAACAGTGCCCCCAAGTGGACATTTGCAAAATCATATGCCACCAGAAGCATTCTCTCTCTCTCTCTCTCTCTCTCTCTCTCTCTCTCTCTCTCTCTCTCTCTCCCTCCCAAAGAGAATTGTCTTGGACACGTATACTTTTCTGAACCCAGTTATGCATTATGTAATGTTGTATTGTTTAACATATATTATTTGCAGGTGAAGGTATACTGTCATGAATTTATTTGACGTGAACCGTATGTAATTTTTATTTCTCTGGAAACTGGAGATGGTCACATGTATTTCCCAAACCCAGTAGCCAATCAGAGAACAGCTACTTCCCAAGTGGGCATAACGGCACCACATAGAAAAACAGGAGTCGCTCGGAAAAGCTCTCACTTGCCTTCTTGCTTCGCACTTGCTTCTTTCGACTCCCTATTTTTCCTCTCTGCAGCTGACGGAGCCGACTCTCGAGGAGACTCTGAAAAGAGACCAATCTTCATGCAACCGAACAAGGAATGCCTTGGGCCAGTTAGCATTGCTTAAAACAGTGATTGAGTCAGATAGATACTTGTAGGACTAGCTCCGTCAGCGAGTCTCAACTTATTTTATGTTTGTCTTTTCTCTATTGTATGTCTGTTTGTGCTTGATGTCTGTTTGTGGTTGATGTCTGTGCTTAAGAGTCTTGCTAAGTTTCGGTGTTCTGTTTAGTTTCTGTGTTCTGCTGTTTAGCCATCTTGTTTAGCCTTCTTGTGAAGCCTTGTTTAATGTTTGTCTTATGGTTTAGTGTCTTGCCCTTTTAGATCTGTTCTTGTTTAGTGTTTAAACCAGTGTTTAGTTTTTAGATCTTGTGTTTAGCCCTTGTGTTTAATGTCCTAGCCTTTGTGTTTAGCCTTGTTATTTATAGTTTAACCTCGGTTTTGTGTTCATCTCTGTTAAGTGTTTAGCCTGTTCTGTTTTGTTCTTGTTTAGTTTCTCTGTGTTTAGCATTGTTTAGTATTAGTCCCTTTGTTTGGTTTAGTTTCTGTTTAGTGGCTAGCCTTGTTTAGTGTTCTTTGTTTTTGTTTCAAGGTCTTTGTATTGTTATTGTTCTATGAGTTAAATTTGTCTTACATAGTGAGTTTTGTAGTCTTTGTCTAGTTCCCTTGTCTCTCTGTTTGCTCCCTTTTTGTGTTTATTATGTTGCGCCAGCTGCTTTAGCAGTGCGCAATATATTGTTCTTCTTAAGTCTGATTCTTCTTCTTTTTATTATAATGTTGCGCCAGCTGCTTTAGCAGCGCGCAATATATTGTTCTTCTTAAGTCTGATTCTTCTTCTTTTTATTATTATGTTGTTAATATGTCAATAATATATTCTTACCCGAAAGTCATATTATTATTATGTTGTGCCAGCTGCTTTAGCAGCGCGCAATATATTGTTCTTCTTAAGTCAGTTTATTATGTTGCGCCAGCTGCTTTAGCAGCGCGCAATATATTGTTCTTCTTAAGTCAGTTTATTCTTCTTTTTCTTCTTCTTATTATGTTGTGCCAGCTGCTTTAGCAGCGCGCAATATATTGTTCTTCTTAAGTCAGTTTATTCTTCTTTTTATTATTATTTTGTTGCGCCAGCTGCTTTAGCAGCGCGCAATATATTGTTCTTCTTAAGTCAGTTTATTCTTCTTTTTATTATTATGTTGCACCAGCTGCTTTAGCAGCGCGCAATATATTGTTCTTCTTAAGTCCGTTTATTCTTCTTTTTATTATTATTATTATATACTTTTATTTTATTATTATTAACATGCTCAATTCTCACTTAATCTGCAAATGTTTTATACCATATCGATCACCAGACTCTCCTTGACGGTTAAGTGATGTGGGGAAATCTTTCCGAGCTATAAGCATTTTTTCGGAGTGTGGGTACGCTCCCATAGGAACCCATTGAAATTATTTTTTTTCTTTTTCAAATTTCTGCCAAACATTTCACCATAACTTCGTTATACTTTCACTTAAATTTTAAATGCTAGAGAAATTTCCCCTTTCTCATACATGTAAATATCAGACCGTTTGAGAATACAGTTCTTGAGTTTTGTTTGACACTTGGGAGGGTTTTACTCCCATAGAGCTCAATGTATTTTAAGAGCGGGTCGGCACGCAGATTTTCAAAACTTTGCCTGTTTTTAACTTGTTATTACACCATCAATTCTCGCTCAAAGTGTAAAAATTTTTACACCATCTCGAGCACCAGACTCTCCTTGTCGCTACGGTATTTTTCGTTCAATTTTGGTTGGGAAAAGTTTTCGAGCTACGGGTGATTTTTTGGAGGGTCTGCCCCGGTCGAAATTCATTGAATCGTGAGTCTGTCAGTTGTATTCTGTAAGCGTGGGTGTGAGAGAGAGAGGGGGGAGGGGCAGTGGCAGAGGCAGAGACTGAGGGGGAGAGGTCTAAAGGACACAGGCCGTCTCTAACACTTTAAAGGTCATTTTTAAGGGGGACGTCTTAATTATCCAGGTTTTCTTAAGGTGGAATTTTTTTTAAATATCTCGTTCACAATATACGGGCTGTCTTTTCAACATTTTAACCTTTATTTCAAGTGGTCATTTTTAAGGGGGACGTCTTAATTATCCAGGTTTTCTTAAGGTGGAATTTTTTTTGAATATCTCGTTCACAATATACGGGCTGTCTTTTCAACATTTTAACCTTTATTTCAAGTGGTCATTTTTAAAGGTGGACGTCTCAATACAATTGTGGGTTTCTTAAGGTGGATTTTTTTAGAATACTGCCTTTAAAACATATTAGCTGCCTTTCAACATATTAACCTTTATTTCAAGGGGTCATTTTTAAATGTGGATGTCTCAATACTATTGTGGGTTTCTTAAGCTTGTATTTAAAATGTATTGGCTGTCTTTTTATGCTTTTAAGACTCTTTTGGGCTGCGATAAACGACGGGGGATGGTTCTTGAGTTATGAAGAGTTGTTCGGCACCAGGACAGTTTCGGCTCCCATATAGTTCAATGTATTTTCAGAAAGCAGGATAGCAACATTTTACACATTTCTCCTGTTTTCATCTCATCATTACGCCAACGCCCCCCTGTCGAAAATCATTTAATCGTGAGTGTGTCAGCTGCGTTCTGTGAGCGTGTGTGTGACAGAGAGAGGGGGGAGGGACTGACAGAGATGGGGAGGACTGAATGAGAGAGGGGGAGGGGATTGCGTGAGAAATAGAGAGGACGAGAGAGGGTGAGGGGATACAGTTACAGTGGGGGGAGGGGACAGGAGTGTGTGTGTGTGAGACAGAAAGACAGCTTGGGATATTGACACCCACTGTTCTAACTATGACTTCTATTACGCCTGTATGCTGTATATCATTAAGCACCATAATCATTTTTGTCTCCTGTCTGACTTAGGCTTCGAGAAGCTCTGTTCCTGCTGCTGTCCCTGATGTTGTCCTGATCCAGCTCCACTCTATGCATTCTCCACAAGGTCTTGGCTTTGTCTCTTCTACAGCATCATGCATGGCCATGCAAGGATGTTGTCTTAGCCCAAATGGACTCTGCACCTACTTTTACTCTCACACAGAATCAGTTACCTTATTCTGCTTCCTCTCACGTCTATCTTCTTTACTAATTTTCTAAATTCATATTATATATATATATATATAAATATATATATATATATATATATATATATATATATATATATATATATATATATATATTACTTTGTTTATCTTTGCCACTGTCACCCCTGGCTTGCTCATAGGAGGCTTGGTTCCACATCTGTGTAAAACTGCTTTGTAATGACTTCTAGTATGAAAAGTGCTATACAAATAAAATGTGATTGATTGATTGATATTCAATGGGATTCCTCTACCTGTCATCATATATACCACAAAAACACTACACTAATGATATGGTCATAATACTTATCACCAGAACTCTTCATTGATTGTGGTTTGGCTCCATGACCCTTAACTTGATAAGCGGTTTACATAATTATATATATATATATTTTTTTATAAAAAAATTAAAATAATTCTACTTATTTTGTAACAAACCTATAATGACCCAGCTGGTGTCTTGAGGTAATGGGATTTACCTTGGCTACATTTTCTGAATTGTAAAAAATGAATTCAGTATGCTGGATGCTGAAATATAATATCACACATATTCTTAGTACAGTAGGCAACATGTTAGTTCCACATTTGATCTGGCACTTAAAACTTATTAAAAAAGGACATAAATTTATTGTTAATTTATATTTAAATATAATGCTGGGCGAATACACAAAGAAATGATAACTACCCCTTTAAGCATTTATGTGAACTGACAAATGACAGACCACAGTTGAAGGGAAATTTGTATCCATTAAACAGATGCTTTGTTTTATTAACATATTGTCAGTGTTGGGGAACTGCATACTACATACACTCACTTAAGGGCAGTGAGGTATTGGGTCCTTAAAGTGTTGATGGCTACATTTGTACATCAGTCAGTGGAACCTTAAAACAGGTGTGTAACAGTGTAACAGTCAGGAAGTTCATTACTGCAGGTACAGGGGGAGAGGGTTGCACATTCCATCCACCAAGAGATGCTGGCTGTTGAATTACACTGTGGGAAGCATATGATGTTCTGTTGAAAAACAAAACAAAATTAAAAAATTAATAAACATTGGGCGACAATATTAAAAAAAATCATCAGCATATCTCAGTTAAAAGTAGGATTAATTGTACAGGCTTGTGTCCTGCTTACTAGGCACTTGAAGTGGCTGGCTGCTCTGTTTTTGTCAGATGAGACCCAGAGCAGCAATGTTAGTGGAGAGGCTTGCACACAGCATCCTCCAAGACGCATTAATGTTGGGGGACAATTAAAGGAGATAGTGCACGATATCCTACTGAAAAGAAAAACAGTAAAAAAACAGTATTACACAAATCCAGTGTATCTAAGGAAACAGGTTACAACACAGAGAAGCTTTTACTGTACATACCATAAAAGGTTCCAAGCTACATTTACCAAGGGGAGAGACAGGTCAAAGAACCAGGAGGCAGTGAGTGTTTGGTTGAGGTGGATAGGTGGCTTTGACATGAGGGAACAGAAATTTGATCAAAACCAAATTTGGATTTATGGTCAATTTATTGTAATTTGTGGGAGAGGGAAGGCCAATCAAAAATGTATTAATTAATATGGGTAAGAAAATGAACAGTACTATGGCTACAAATGTAATAATTTTAAAGCTAATATGAACCCAAATTACATCAGACATTACATACACTTTAACAAGTCTGAGCTGCTTAAAAAGCTAAAAAGCTTCTCTAGAGCATTAATCCCATCTCACCCCTATGGGAACAAGGCTCTGAGACACCTAGATATGTCATCTAAGAAAATGTCATTGCCCAAAGGGTCAAATGTACCTCATCTCTAAGGAAGTGGTCAGGCTCGTTAAAGTGTATGTCATAGTGATGCACTATACCCCAATTAATATCCAACACAAAAGTAGCCATTTCACTGTTCACCCACTTACGTGAATGTTCCATTTTTTTAGGGTGTACAGAACCCCAGCGGCATCTTTGGGTGATGTCCGATAAAAAAATTATCATTTGGGGAAAGCGCCGATGGAGCTCTTGTAGGTCAGGCTTCATCACCGCAGTGGATCAGCAGGACCTCTGGAGGTAATTTTCCATGTAGCCAATTATTAAAGAGGAGGACCACAGAGTGCCACCTTAATCCACCCCTACCAAGCCACTCAACCTGGGCAGTGACGCCTAGGTTTGCCCCCATGGTCCTCCTTGCTCTCTCTTCCCCACGGCAGATGTAGCTGTCACCCAACAGCAACACTCTCGGCAAATCTGTAAAATACACCAATAAACATAAAAATTAACTTACTGAATATTCAAAGATGTTATAGCCAAAGCTGTACTGTTGCACTAATTACAGTAGAACCTCATTGCTTTCGAATGAAACATGTCTATCTCACAAAGAGTAGGAGAAGAAAAAGCTTATTACATGTCAATGAAAGTTAGTTTAAAGAAAATATATATTTCCAAGTACTTGTGGAGCATTTAAAATCATCGGTCCAGTCATCATGCAATTTTTACATAGTGTGAAGGCTTTGATGTAGTACAGTAAAAATCTACAATATAAGACATATATATATATATATATTTTTTGGACACTGATGGTAATGATATTTATTGATTGGTGTGCTGTGATTGATTTCCCTTATTGATCTATAACTGCTAGATAATGTCTTAATATTATTTCATATGGAATTTTACTGTAGCTGAAACTGAGGTTTAACTCAGATGTATTCCAGTGTATAATTTTGTGTTAAGAATCTTCATCTGTGGCTACATTAAGTGCAGTCACTGGGAACAATACTTATTTATTGCAAAGTACTTTATATCTTTGTATCTTTATATTCATCCATGAATTGCTGCAAATGATTTTCATATCATACACTGAATAAATGACTGCTTACTTCTGAGTATTGAGAGCTGTATGTTGTAATGTTCTGTTAGTTGCTGCATACCTTGGGTTTGTTGATGACTCATAATCTACAAAAAAATAAATAAAAAAAATAATAATGCACATGCGGAGTCTCAAAGCCGAATAACATGCTTGCTGCAGTTGAGTCGTGAACAACGTCATTGCCCTGACTTGTCACTCAAAAACTCATTAGCCAATGGGAAGGCACCCTTCAGAAAACCCGCCCACGCGAGAGGTTTGTGCAAAAAATGCTAGCAAAACTCGGATCAGTCGCACATAACTCGGAGTGGTAGCGCACAGAACTAGTGCAGCTCGCGCACAGAACTGAGAGCACGCACAAAAGTCATGGAGCACAAACGTCAGAGCTGGATATTTTGTTTGCAAGTTATAAGTTTTATGTTTAAGTTGATTTTGTTTTTTGTGCGATTCTTTTTGGCACAAATCAATATCTGACACCCACATCGCTAAACATGATGACCCCCAGTTGAGGCGTTTAAAAGAGCGCGCGCGAGAGAGTGTCTGATTCTTGCACGACTACAGAGTTTTGCTGTAGAACGAACAACACACACACACACAGCTACATACATAGAGAGAGACAGTGCGTGTGTGTGTACTGAAGTGAAACCAGGTACTGAATCTCTAAAATAACTGCCTTCTAAAGCTTTATTCACATTATCAACTTAAGATTAAGCAGAATATAAAAGTTGACTGTTGGAAACAAACAGAGTTTTGAATGATAAAAGAGGTTAAAGTAGAGAGGAAATCAGAAGTTTACATTTCATTAAAAACTGAAACCAAACTGTTATTAGAATGCCCCATTAAATAGCGATTAAAATATTGCAGTGTCTAGGGCTGCTTTTATTAAAATATTATACATGTATGTATGGGATAATGTGTAAGGAGACAATTAATGCATTTAATAATCTGACCATTTTCTAATGTTTGCAATTTTTAATTTGAAGTGGGTGTGTGAACAGTATACTCAGATTGTTTAGATATCTGGAGTAGGGCCTAAGAATTGTGGTGTTTGACTGTGGTGTTTGACTGTAGTATAACTGGGGACGTAAATCTCTGAAGTGTCTAAATGTATATGGTACAAGTGTCAGACAGTACTCCGTTAATTTGAAGGAGGTGTCAATTGGAATCTTAGTGTGCCCTCTTGTGGCTGAAAAATAATGTAATTCTTCATTATACGGTGTTTACATGGGTTGAAAATGTTCACGAGTCTCATTTCTGTGTTCTGTTTTATTGTACTTTATAGTGGGTTGTATTTGATAGGAAGGTTGTAGGCACCCATGCGGACACAGGGAGAACACACCAAACTCCTCACAGTCACCTGGAGTGGGACTTGAACCCACAATCTCCAGGTCCCTGGAGCCATGCGAATGCGACACTACCTGCTGCGTCATTGTGACTGCCCCATCATAATGATTTTGAAAGTGTTCATTTAATGTAAAAATATTATGTAGTGTTCCTTTAAATACCCATTACTTCTGTCCTTACTTTCAATGGGAATATAGCAGCTTAAATCCTTGTCTGATACTGATGAACATATATGCTGCATCCAATAAGAAGCTCATTGAAAGTAGATTGTCCCAGTCTTTGCAGTGCCGTATCGAATGTGTAAGAAGGGCAGATCTGAGTAATATTACAAATCGTTAAAAAAAAATAAAGCTGATAAATAGGTCTGTGTTCTCGTGTCTATTTGTAACATTATTGGGTGTTGCAAAGCAGAACTCTTTTATGTAAACTCAGCATTTAGCCATTATCTTATAGCCCAAGTTCATGAAAACACACCGATCGGATCAATGAAAAAATCAGATTTTATGCTGTTGTTGGATTATAAATGTATGTAAATGCATGGAATTTCCTGTACGTCTTTTTCATTCTACTGAATTACTGCACAGCCATTTAAGTGTTCTATAACTATATTCTGACAAGATTAGATTTACATGGGAAATTATGTGGGTAATGTCATTTTAACACAATGCTGGTATGATGGATTTGAACTGGAAAAGAAGTGTTGGTATTAATGAGAGAGACTGAAGTGTGTAATTGGAGTTTGTAGACTGTTGCAACCCTTGATTTTCTAGCCAGTCAACTGAAAACATGCAGCCCTCAACAAATTTATCTTGTAGATAACATATAAGTAGCAAAAGAACTGTAATAATTATATGTTATCATTAAGTTATATATAAATTGTAATATATTGTAATTATAATGTAATGGCATATAATGAGTTAAAGAGTAGTAAAATATTTATAGCTTTAATGTAGGCTGCTTTTATAAGGAATTATGTCTCAAGGTTCATTAATATTACATTTTCAAAAGTAGAATAATTCACTATTATTCTGGTTTTGGTGATGTACCTCTATTAGGTAAGTGAACGTATATCAAATCAGTGAAATGTAGCTGTCTTCTTAGGGACATATTTAACTGATCATTTGCATTTTTATCTATGTACCCATGTGTTTTAGAAATTCAAATTACAATGTTATTACACAATGTCTTGCATTTTTATTTACTGTTTTTATCATGGAAAATATGGCATTAATTGAATATATTTTTTGTTTGTTATTAACTATAAATGCTAGGTGAACATCAAAGTGTAGTAATTCCATACATTCTTCAAGGGTTGTAAAAGTGACATAAATGCATTCCTTTGTAATGTGGGCTTACAATTCAAACTCATTTATGCTGGTTCTCCTTATATGCAGATATAATATATATACGCAGGCAGGTTGGTGCTCTTTGAGAGACATTGGTGAGTGCTATCCTTACCACAGAGTAATATCTTATATACCTGGTGACCAAATATAGGCTGCCTTAAGTGTACTGTTTTTTTTTTTTATTTATTTTTTTTTTTTCATCCATTTTCAGGTCATCTGTTTACAGAATAAGTTTGCATTAATTAATACATTTTTAATACCAGGGTTGAAGATTTTCTACTGTCAAAATGCCACGGAAAAACAGAAAATCCTGTGTAAAAAAGGAGCAGTGGAGCAAATTACGTTGTGAAGCTTCAGAAGAACAGATGTTGCTTGATAGTAATAACAGACCTTCATGTAGTGAAGTGGAAGAAACTATTTTAGTGGGAGCCTCAAGAAGCCAGTCTGATCTCAGGACTTCAGAACACCATAAAGGAAGCCAGTCTGTGGCTAATGAGACTTCAGACAAAGATGACATGTTTGAAAGTAGCGTGAGAGCTGTCAATAGTAATAGTGTGAGCTATAAAGAAATGAATGAGATTTCAGTGAGAGCATCATACAGCCAGTCTGATTGCAGGTTTTCAGCAAAGAGCAGAGGGGTCCAATGTGTGGCTAATTCACTCATGTTTCTACTTTATTTGAATGAGACAGAGCAAATAGATACAGGAAGATTGAATTATGTTTTAGGAAAAGGAGACAATTTGTGTCGTCAAATCAGACACAGATTAGAGCATGAGAAGAGGTTTGTTTCTGAGTATCTAAATTTTGATGATCTGCCAAATACAGTGGAAACTGACATTACTGACGTTACATTGTAGATAAATCCAACACACTGGGTGGATTGTTACTGCAAGATGCACCACCTGACTGGGAAAATTTTTGAACTTGTCACTTCGTCTTGAAGGTTTTGGAACTGAATATTCACAGGCATTATTGATTATTGGTGATTTCTGTGTAAGTGTGTTCCAAGATCGACATGGCCTATATGATTTTTTTGATCCACATTCACGAAATGCAGACGGATCACATTTTGAAGGCAACGGGAAAGCAGTGATGGTTACTTTCAATGTTGTTTCTGATCTGGCTCACAGGCTGATACAGCTCTTCCACTGTTCTCTGGAGCTTAAAGCAGACCAAGAGTAAAATCTGCTTCCAGTCTGCTTTGAGAGAGTAATGTTTGAACACAATAAGATGGAAGTAAGAGCATTAAAGACTAAATCTGATGTAACACAGGAAGCGTCTATTGTGCATAAGGTGTCCACGAAGCTTGATAAACACAGAAGACAAAAATTTGCAAAGAGGTTGACAAGAGTAGAGATGTCACAAGCAAATCAAGAGTCATTGAACGAAGCAACACAAACAGAAAGAATTACAAATGCACAGAAGGAGAAAAAAGATGTTAAAAAAGAAAAACACAGACTACATTTGTCTGAGAAAAGAGCCAGCATCAGAAAACGATATGGCACTAACCACGCCTTCCAGTTAAGGCAAAAAATGTACATCAGAAATCGGTACATGAATGATCCTTCTTTCCGGCAAAGACAAAAAGATCAGGCCAGGGACCATTACTGGAAGGACCCAGTGTTCCAGTTAACAAAAAAATATGAAATTAGACACCGTTACAGGAATTACCCCGTGTTCCAGCTGAAACAAAAACATCACGGCAGAAATCGTTGCAGGAATGATCCTGTGTTCCAGCTGAAACAGAAACATCACGCCAGAGATCGTTACAGGAATGACCCCGTGTTCCACCTGAAACAGAAACATCACGCCAGAGATCGTTACAGGAATGACCCCATGTTTCAGTTGAAACAAAAAGAGCATGCCAGACACCGTTACCAGAATGATCCTGCTTTCTGTTTGAGACGAAAATAGTATATGAGCAGGCAATACAAATTTTATGCTGTGCAGCATAATGCTTATATGAAAGCACATTTTAAAAAGCATTATGCACAGGATGCAAGATTTCAAAGAGAACGCTATATGTCTCAAGGCCGCCATTTTAAATTTAGACACTCCAGAGACCTCAGATACCTTTTGCAAAGATCAAGGACAACAACGAGCAATTCATGGAGCAGTGGTGTGTGTTCCCTCTGAAGTGGAGTCAACTGTTCAGTGTTTACCCAGACCATCATCTGAGTCACAACTTCTGAGGGTGAAGTTGAAGAGGTGCTTACGGTATAAAGGGCATTTTAAATTTCAAATTCTGGACATGAAAAAGGTGCGAACTGCCTTGCTGAAATTAAAAGAAATTCATCCAGAATACAGAGAAGTGTTTATAAGTGAGGATGCAGAGAATGAGTACCCTGAAGCAACAGAATGTGCATTTGGAGAGAACAATGCTGAAAATGTTGCTAATGAAGAAGAATGTGCAGAGGGTGTTTCTGACACTGAAAATATATGCGATGAAAAGGAGGACAATGTTGCACAAAACTATGGCATTGCATTTGATTCATGTCTCCAGCCAGAGGATGTTGGCCAAGAAATATTGTCCTTTGGTGACAATATTTACTCAATTGCACCAGCAGAAGGAAATTAATCAGTTAGTTTTTTCAAAACTCCAAAATTGGAGTCCATGGCATTTCCTGTGCAATTCAACAGAGGCAACAACACATTTGATGAATCAGACCGACCCAAAAAAATCTCTCCAAGCAGATATTTCAATGCAAGGCTGTTCTGTGTTGACAATCGTTTTGCAGTTGACAGCAGTTACATTTTCTTTGCTCAGTTTGTGGCAGAGATGCACCTTGCTATGTCAAGTATGTCCATTCAGCTGCGCAAAGGGAAGGTACTCACCAAAGATGGACAAAGAATTACTACACGATTATTACAAGACCAGCAGGAGGTACAGAAACTTGTTCAACATGGGGAGGCCACAAGATTCATGCAGCCCCTAAGAGGGACTCCTGCTTTTTGGGAGAAAACCATGAGGGACCTCTTTGCATGTTTGAGGCAATTAGGCTTGCCTACGTTTTTTTGTACATTCAGTGCTGCGGAGATGAGGTGGCCAGAGGTAATTGGAGCCATCAAAAAGCAACAGGGACAAAGTGTGAACTTTTCTGAATTGGACTGGGCCACTAAATGTGACATCCTTAGAAGTAACCCTGTGACAGTCATTAGAATGTTTGAAAAGAGGGTGTAGGCCTTAATGAGGCATTTGATTTTATCACCCGCTCAACCCATAGGTGAAGTCGTGGACATGTTTTACAGAGTGGAGTTTCAGGCCAGAGGATCAGGACACATTCATTGCCTGTTTTGGATTAAAGACGCACCAAGGTTTGATGTTGATCCAGATCAAACGGTTGCTGCATTCATTGACAAATACGTATCATGCCAGCTTACTGATGAAAAGACAGACCCTGAACTGTACACCATTGTGAAGGAAGTGCAGTCTCACAGCAGAAATCACACCAAATCATGCAAGAAAGGAAACAAACACTGCCGTTTTGGGTTTCCAAAGCAACCTGTGAAGACCACTTTCATAAGTAGACCCAGGCCATTAAATCCTGATGCAACAATGTCACAAAAAGAAGTAAAAGCTAAGTTGAAGCATGTTTGGGATTTGTTGCATGATGCAACATCTTCATTTGAAAGTACAGACGAAATTCTTGCAAAATGCAACATGACGTATAATGACTTCACCACATACCTTGAGATGATGACATATACCAGTGCAGTGATGATTACATGTGAACCCAAGGACTGTTGGATTAATGGCTACAATCCTGACTTGTTAAGGGCATGGGATGCAAATATGGATATTCAGTATATTCTCAATCCCTACAGCTGTATAATGTATATTTTGTCATACATTACCAAGGCTGAGCATGAGATGAGTGATTATCTCAAACGGATTATGAAGGAATCAAGCCATGGAAATTTGTCAGAGCTTGAGCAAATGAAGCAGATCATGCAAGCTTACTCCAAAAACAGAGAAGTGAGTGTACAAGAGGCTGTCACTCGTGTGTGCAGCTTGAAACTGAAGCATTGCTCACGCAGTGTTCTTTTCATTCCTACGGATGACAATGCCATGAAGATGAGCCTTCCCATGAAAGTACTGGAGACAAAAGATCCAGATTCGGACCAAGTGTGGATGAGTGGTTTGACAGAAAAATATAAAGCTAGGCCTCAAACCCTTGAATTTGAAAAAATGTGCATGGCTGATTTTGCATCCGACTACAGAGTTGTCTATGGCAGGCAGAGAGATAGTAAAAATGTCATCCCACTTCAAGAGGACGCAGCTAACACGTACGCTTTACCAGAAAAGAACATAAGGATGGCAGAGGATATACTGGCTGTAAGGTTTGGTGATCAACCTCTCGTTCTACAATCTTTTCTGGGAGTTCCGGCGGAATATGAAGGAGGTCCAAATTGGAAAGGATTCATATTCCAATGTCGAAATTATTTCGAATATTTAACTTGTCCTCCTCCTCCAGCGTTAGTCCAAGTCATGTTCATGAAATCTCTCCTTAGAGGAGAGGCGTTATGGTGGGCTGAAGCCGTAATTAAGGAGAGATCTCTTGACATCGATATAGAGACATTTTTTGAACTCTTTACGGAGAGATTCTCCCATTCAGCTCCCGAGGACGTCTCTGCAGTTACCCCTGCTTCCAAGGACGTTTCTGCAGGAACCCCAGCTATTGAGCACGGCTCTGCCGGTACCCTTGCTCCCGAGGACGTCTCTGCAGTTACCCCTGCTTGCGAGGATAACCCCCTCAGGTCCAGGGAGATTTTTTTTGGGGGGGGGGGTTATGGGTAGGGGCTGTTAGCCTCAAATCACTGGACATGGGAGATGAGGCTAACATGGGCGCATCTCCGGGGGAACTACGGTTAAAGAAGTCCCTCAAGAGTGCGCCCATCAGTGCCCCTAAACCTGCTAAATCTAAAACTCGTGCTCGGCGAGCAGCACGAGCCCCTGCCTCGGTGGAAGTCTCAGCTCCTGTCTCCGGAAAGGCGGTGAAACCAGCCGCTTCTGTTCCCGTGAGAGCGGCGCCTCCAGCCGCTCCTGTCCTCGTGAGCGCGGCGCCCGCCTCTCTGGTCTCCGTGAGCGCGGCGCCCGCCTCTCTGGTCTCCGTGAGCGTGGCGCCCGCCTCTCCGGTCTCCGTGAGCGCGGCGCCCGCCTCTCCGGTCTTCGTGAGCGTGACGCCCGCCTCTCCGGTCTTCGTGAGCGCGGTGCCTCCAGCCGCTCCTGTCCTCGTGAACGCGGTGCCTCCAGCCGCTCCTGTCCTCGTGAACGCGGCGCCTCCAGCCGCTCCTGTCCTTGTGAAAGCGGCGCCTCCAGCCTCTCCAGTCTCCGTGAGCGCGGCACCCGCATCTCCAGTCTCTGTGAGTGCGGCGTCTGCCTCTCCTGTCTTCGTGAGCGCAGCGCTTCCAGCCGCTCCTGCCTCCGTGGACGTCGTCGCAGGTTCCCCTGCCTCCGTGGACGACGTCGCAGGTTCCCCTGTCTCCGTGGACGACGTAGCAGGGCCTCCTGTCTAAGTAATGGCGGCTCCCTCAGCCGCTTCTGCCCCCGTGACTGTGGCTACGCCCGTTTCTGCCCCCGTGACTGTGGCTACGGTCGTTTCTGCCCCCGTGACTGTGGCTACGGACGTTTCTGCCCCCGTGACTGTGGCTAAGGACGTTTCTGCCCCTGTGACTGCGGCTACGGCCGTTTCTGCCCCTGTGACTGCGGCTACGGCCGTTTCTGCCCCCGTGACTGTGGCTACGGCCGTTTCTGCCCCTGTGACTGTGGCTACGGCCACTCCTGGTCGTGTCCATGGGACGGCCCCAAGGACTTCAGGGCCGATCCCTAGAACTGTGCCCAGGCTGGTTCCTCAGACTGCCCCACAAACATTTGCCAGTCCTGGGCACTTACCTGTTACTTTGATTCACTTGTCTGTCCCTGTCCTGGTTCCTGTCTCTGTCCTTGTCCCTGTGCCCGTGTCTGCCTTTATCTCTGTCCCAGTCCCTGTCACTGTATTCGTGTCTATCCCCCTGAATGTCTTGGTCCCTGTTCCCCTACCAAGTCCTGTTCAGTCCCATGTGACTCCGGTCCAGTCCCCGTTTCGCACCCCTGTCTTGTCTCCAGTTCAGTCACCTGTTTCGTCTCCTGTCCAGTCCCTGTTTCAACCTTATTTCCAGTCTTCTGTCCCCAAACATGTCCAGTCCCAGCACCCAGCCTCTGTCCAGTCACATACCCCTGTCCAGTCCAGTATCTTGTCACCAGTCTCTGCTCCCGTCCATTCCTAGCACCCAGTCCTGTCACCTGTCCAGGCTCCCTTTCAATCCTCTGTCCCGTCTCATGTCCAGTCCCCTGTTAATCAAGTCCAGTCTCCTGTCCAGTCCCAGTACCCAGCCTCAATCCAATCACCTGTCCTGTCTCCGATTCTGTCCTCTGTCTTGTCACAAATCCCTTCTCCTCTTTCTAGTCCTGTCCAGTGTCCAGTTCCATCTAGTCTCCTGTCAAATGTCAGAAACCCTGTCCTGTCTCATGAGTCCAGTCCTGTCAAGTCTAGTCATTTCCAATCCCAAGTCTTGTCTCCTTTTCCCTTTTTTTCGGTCTCCTGTCATGTCCCCAGCTCCTGTGTCTGTTCCCGTCCTGTCCTGAGTCCTGTCTCCCTCGGTGTCCTGTCTTAGTCTGTCTTGTTTTCCGTGCCCTCTCCTGTGACAGCTCCTGGGGGTTTAGGTGTATGCGCCCCGGGAGTTGCGCGTTCAGGGGGGGGGCATCTGTCACGCCCTCGTCTCGTCACCTCTGTTTTCCCCGGTCATGTGCTCTTTTTAGCACATGGCTATGTTTTGTTTATGTCCTTGTCTCCGCCCTTGTCCCGCCTCCTCGTCCGTGTCATGTGTTAACCCGTCCTCCTCGTTATCTGTCCAGGTGTGTCTCGTTTATGTCTTGTAATTAAGTCCCCTTGTATCTCTTCCTGTTATCGGTCATTTGTTGTTTTGCTCTGTTCAAGTCAAGTCAAGTCGTGTCGTTTCGTTCTGTGTCCCAGTCGTGTTGTTTCCTTCCTTCTTCTTGTCAAGTCGTTTTGTTTATATCCCTACTCTTGTTATTTCCGCATTTCGTGTTTGACCTTCTGTCCGTTTGTGCTTGTTATGTTTCTTTGTTTTGATATTTGTAAATATAAAAGTCATCTGTGTTTGAGCAAGTGTGTCCGCCTCTGTCAGTCCACCCCGTGATCCCTGACAGACGTGCCAGAATACACAAGAACTGCTGACAAGACAACAGCAGTGCAGCTTGTAGAGTGTCCGGTACTGAGCGCTAAGGAAATGAGGCAGATGTATCAATCCCTAAATCAAACACAAGCAGCTGTGTTTTATAAGTTAAGAGACTGGAGCTAGAAACTTGTAAATGGGGAACAACCTGAGCAGTTCTTTTACTTGCTGATACTGGCAAATCTCACTTGATCAAGTGTATCTACAGTGAACTGACTAAAATTCTGAGAATATTGCCCAGTATGGATGACTTGGATGACATAACAAGGCCAACTGTTATGCTGACATCTTATACAGGAACTGCTTCATTTAACATTTCTGGTAACACACTGCATTCAGTACTGAAACTTCCAAAGAATCTGAAGCTACCATATCAAGGACTTGGAAATTCTTTGGACGAGATGAGGATTATTCTTTCCAGTGTGCAAGTCATCATAATTGATGAAATATCGATGGTTTCCAAAGAGCTGTTTGCATATGTTGATTTGAGGCTTCAACAGATTAAAGGCAGCAAAAAACCCTTTGGAGGAGTGTCAGTGCTTGTGGTAGGTGACTTCTTTCAACTGCCACCGGTTAAAAACAGTAAGCCACTGTGCGTCTACGAAGACAACACAATGGATATTTGGAAAGGCCGGTTCCAAATAATCACACTAACAGAAGTCATGAGACAGAAAGAGGATGCTGCATTTGCTGAAATGCTGAACAGACTGCGTGTTAAAAAGAAAACTGAAACGTTACTGGATACTGACAGAGCTCTGTTAGCTACAAGGGCATTTTCCAGCAAGGATGATTGTCCCTTGGATGTTTTACACATCTTTGCCACAAACAAGGAGGTGGATGAACATAACAATAACACGCTTGTTGCCCTTAGGTCTAACATAATCCGTGTGGATGCAGAAGACCATATAAAAGATGGCAGAACAGGAAGCATGGTAAGGCAAGAATGCCCAATTCAAGGAAGCAAAGGAGACCTGCCTGACTCATTACTCTTGTCTGAGGGTGCACGTGTTGTCATTACACGGAATTTGGATACAGCAGATGGTTTGGTTAATGGGACGTTTGGAAAAATCTCACGGATCATCAGTAAGACTGTAAAAACAGGCAGTGTATATGTTGACTTAATAGGACTCGAGTTGGATAACCCTACTGCTGGAGCCAAGAGACGCTGTAGAAGACCTTGGAGTCCTGAAAATATTGTTTACATAGAGAGAGTAGAGGAGCGATGTAAGAAAAAGGGATTGGTACGTTGTCAGTTCTCTTTAAAACTTGCCTATGCCTGCACATCACACAAAGTACAAGGCATGACCTCGTTATCAACAGTGGTATCTCTGCGCCGCGTTTTTGCGCCTGGAATGGCATACGTAGCTCTCAGCAGAACCACGTCTTTGCAAGGCCTACATATCCTCAACTTCAATGAAAAGACGATTTTTTGCAATGAAGAGGTTTTGACCTCACTGGAAAGCATGCCAAAAGCAAACATTGAGACTGTAATGCCCCTTTGGGTGCATGCTAAATCTGTGACTAACGGAAGTCTTACTGTTATTCACCACAACATTGAAGGTTTACAGTCTCATTTTGATGACCTGCAAAAAATATCATGAGATCAGCTTGGGAGATATTTTGTGTTTAACCGAAACACATATGTTTGGATTGACTGTCCCGGAGGAGCTCCAACTGGAGGGCTACACAATATACAACCGGAACAGACAAGTGTCGTATAGCAGCTTCCCACATTTGGCAAACCAAAAGGCTGGTGGTGTTGCCATATATGTAAAGAACCATGTAGATGCACACCATGTGAAATATGTAATGGGTGTCACTGACATGGAGTTTGTTGCTTTGAAAATCAGTGACCCAGTACGAGCTGTGGTAGCTGCTATTTACAGGCCACCAAGCTACAAGATAATGGACTTTATTTCAAACTTAAGGTCTCTTTTGGATGCCATTGATATGATGGACCAGGATCATGTCATAATCTGTGGAGATTTCAATGAAGATGTCAGGTCAGCAAGCAGTAAGCCCATAAATAATTTGTTCAACCAAAGAGGATTCACACAGCTCATAGAGGACGCAACCACTGAGAAAAATACAACACTGGATCTCTTCTTTACGTCCCAGAAGCAAAAGTGCTTGAAATCAGGAGTGTTGCATTCCTATTATAGTTACCACAGGCCTGTCTATGCTGTGTTCAAGCAGTAATTTCATTGCTGGAAATGCTGCTGAGTGAAAATTCTGCATCCAAGGACATGTCATTTGGATCACAGTCTCCCAAGACAGAGAAATGTTCAAGGATGGATTGTAATTTAAGTTGCTGAGTGGATCATAAACGGCCCCAGCAACACAGAACAACATGCAAAGTATTGGTCCATCTCTATGTTCACGACAGCCTCACTGCACCCAACAGAAGAACATGCAAAAGACTGTTCAAAATGCATGCTCAAAACCGCCTCACTGAAAGCAGCTTAATTCAGATCAGCCTCTTGAAATCACTGAATGTTCAATGACAGATAACGGAAATGTTGCTGAGTGGATCATAAACGGCCCCAGTAACAGAAGAACATACAAAAGACTGTTCAAAATACATGCTCAAAACAGCCTCACTGAAATCAACTTCATTCAGATCAGCCTCTTGAAATCACTGAATGTTCAATTCAGCCCCAGCAACACAGAAGAATGTGCACAGGATTGTTCAAACCCAGGATCAGAAGAAGCAGCCTCACTGCAATCAAAGAAACTTCAGTTCCGTCACTTGAAACAGGTAAGTGTTTTTTACTTATTCTTTTAAAAATAATTATAGGGTTCACACATCTGTTCTGGTGTTTTAGTTACTGTTTTTATTATTAATTCTGTTTTTTAGCCCCAGCCACAGAAGAAAATGCAAAAAGAATTCATCCTTCTCCATGCGCACGACAGCCTCACTGCAGACAGAGAAATGTTCAATGATGGATCGTAATTTAAGTTGCTGAGTGGATCATAAACGGCCCCAGCAACACAGAACAACATGCAAAGTATTGGTCCATCTCTATGTTCACGACAGCCTCACTGCACCCAACAGAAGAACATGCAAAAGACTGTTCAAAATACATGCTCAAAACAGCCTCACTGAAATCAGCTTCATTCAGATCAGCCTCTTGAAATCACTGAATGTTCAATGACAGATAACGGAAATGTTGCTGAGTGGATCATAAACGGCCCCAGTAACAGAAGAACATACAAAGACTGTTCAAAATACATGCTCAAAACAGCCTCACTGAAATCAACTTCATTCAGATCAGCCTCTTGAAATCACTGAATGTTCAATTCGGCCCCAGCAACACAGAAGAATGTGCAAAAAGAATTCATCCTTCTCCATGCTCACGACAGCCTCACTGCATCCAAGTAAATGTCATTGGAATCACAGCCTCCTGACACGCAGATCAACAACAGATTTTAATTGAAGTTGCTGAGTGGATCATAAACGGCCCCAGCAACACAGAAGAACCTACAAAGGATTGTTTCATCTTCATGCTCACAACATGCTCACTGAAATCAAAGGACCTTAAATTCAGTCTCTTGAAATTTCTAAATGTTCAATGGTTACAACGGAAATGTTGCTGAGTGGATCATAAACGGCCCCAGCAACACAGAAGAATGTACACAGGATTGTTCAAACCCAGGCTCACAAGAACCAGCCTCACTGCAATCAAAGAAACTTCAGTTCCGTCACTTGAAACAAGTGTTTTTTACTTATTCTTTTAAAAAAATTATAGGGTTTGCACATCTGTTCTGGTGTTTTAGTTACTGTTTTTATTGTTAATTCTGTTTTTTAAAACCCTAAAAAAAACGATTTATATATATTTCACACACCTGTTCTGGTGTTTAACTTTTATTCAACACAGGAATGTACAAAGGATTGTTGAAACCCAGGATCAGAAGAAGCAGCCTCACTGCAATCAATGAAATTCAGAGCCATCATTTGAAACAGATAAGTAACTGGTGTTTTTTACTTATTCTGTTCAAAAAAATTATAGAGTTATAGATTTTTTGTGTTTTATTTACTGTTCATTCATTCATTCATTATCTGTAACCGCTTATACAGTTCAGGGTCACAGTGGGTCCTGGAATCATTGGGCGCAAGGCAGGAATACACCCTGGAGGGGGCGCCAGTCCTTCACAGGGCAACACACACACTTTTGAGTCGCCAATCCACCTACCAACGTGTGTTTTTGGACTGTAGGAGGAAACCGGAGCACCCAGAGGAAACCCACTTAGACACAGGGAGAACACACCAACTCCTCACAGACAGTCACCTGGAGCAGGAATCGCACCCACAACCTCCAGGCCCCTGGAGCTGTGTGACTGTGACACTACCTGCTGTGCCACCGTGCAGCACCCTTTATTTACTGTTTTTATTATTAATTCTGTTTTTTAAAACCCTTAAAAAAAACCTTGTATATATTTCACACACCTGTTCTGGTGTTTAACTTTTATTCAAAACAGAAGAATGTGCAAAGGATTGTTCAAACCCAGGATCAGAAGAAGAAGCTTCACTGCAATCAATGAAACTTAATTCAGAGACATCATTTGAAACAGGTAAGTAACTGGTATTTTTTACTTATTCTTTTAAAAAAATTATAGAGTTCACACATCTATTCTGGTGTTTTATTTACTGTTTTTATTATTAATTCTGTTTTTTAAAACCCTAAAAAAAGATTTATATATATTTCACACACCTGTTCTGGTGTTTAACTTTTATTCAACACAGGAATGTACAAAGGATTGTTGAAACCCAGGATCAGAAGAAGCAGCCTCACTGCAATCAATGAAATTCAGAGCCATCATTTGAAACAGATAAGTAACTGGTGTTTTTTACTTATTCTGTTCAAAAAAATTATAGAGTTATAGATTTTTTGTGTTTTATTTACTGTTCATTCATTCATTCATTATCTGTAACCGCTTATACAGTTCAGGGTCACAGTGGGTCCTGGAATCATTGGGCGCAAGGCAGGAATACACCCTGGAGGG
Source organism: Hoplias malabaricus (assembly GCF_029633855.1). NCBI lineage: Eukaryota > Metazoa > Chordata > Actinopteri > Characiformes > Erythrinidae > Hoplias > Hoplias malabaricus. The sequence continues at coordinate 32,352,534 of NC_089817.1, forward strand.
GGCGCCAGTCCTTCACAGGGCAACACACACACACACACACACACACACTTTTGAGTCGCCAATCCACCTACCAACGTGTGTTTTGGACTGTAGGAGGAAACCGGAGCACCCAGAGGAAACCCACTCGGACACAGGGAGAACACACCAACTCCTCACAGACAGTCACCTGGAGCAGGAATCGCACCCACAACCTCCAGGCCCCTGGAGCTGTGTGACTGTTTGACCCCGTTTTCCATTCACGGCCTACAGAGCTCCATACAGTCCAATGTAAACTGCTGTGGGAGAGTGCTCTCTTAACATCCCACTACCAACAGCTTAGCAGTAAACTCCTTCACCATAGCGTGGCCTAGTGACCCACGCGGGTTTCCCTACTGACGACCTCGCTTTAAACGGAAATGACGCGGATCGGGGGACGGGGGTTTCGGCTGCGCAACATCTCGCGTTTCCTCCTGGAAATGCAGACCTCTAGTTTTATTTCTTGTTGTATTTCCATACATTGTTGACAGACTATAAAACTATTCTATTCTATGTTCTATTTTATGAGTGTGCACCACACATCTGGCCTCATTGAGTATGATCCAAGACATGATTTGCTAAAATCAATTTGTGTAAAATTTATAATCATGACATTATCTTTAAACCTTTTCACAATTCTATCACTCTGAACTAGTCTCAGCTGACCCAACACTGTACGTCATGATGTTGTTAGGGTTACACTATCCACTAGTGGGAGGATTCATGCTCATGTATAAAACAGAGAAGTTTACCTTCTGAATCATTTCAGATTCTTCAGCTCTGTCTCTGTTTCAGATGGACGACCAAGACTACAGGAAAAACATCACAGTTCAATATTGCTTTCCTGACAATCATGCATCATGTATAAAAGAGGTCAATGAGGACCCTGGATATTTTATTTTGGGCTTCATTCTCTCATGTATATCTGTGTGCACTGTGGTTCTGAACCTTCTGGTGATCATCTCCATCTCTCACTTCAAGCAGCTCCACACTCCAACCAACCTGATCATTCTCTCTCTGGCTGTGGCTGATCTTGAAGTGGGAATGTTTAATATGCCTTCGGTTATATATGGTATGATGGCGCCCTGTTGGTATCTTGGTCCATTCACATGTTACTTTTGTCAAATAATTGATTACGTCTCAAAGTATGGTTCTCTGCACAGCATGATACTAATAGCAGTTGATAGGTTCATTGCTGTCACTAACCCTCTGCAGTATTCCAGTCAAATCACGCTTCATAAAACCTTGCTGTCCATAATTCTTGGCTGGTCTTTTTGGCTGTGTTATGCCTTTGCGTTTTTATACTTTAATAACTTGTTTACATACTTCTACTGTTATGGACAGTGTGTTGTGTATGTACATAAATATTGGTCCATCATTGGATTTGTAGCTACATTTCTAGCCCCATGCAGTTTAATAATAATCTTGTATTCAGTTGTTTTTAAAGTGGCAATGCATCAAGCTAAAGCTATCAGAGCTGTGAGTGGTGCCACAAATAACCATGGAGCTAAAACACCAAGGGCTTCTGAAATCAAAGCAGCCAAGAAATTAGGGACAGTGGTTTTTGTTTACCTTGTTTGCTGGATACCACTTTATATCATACCTGTGTTAGTTTACACTCCTCCGCCTGTGTGGATCGTTTTGATCTGGATATTAGATATGAACTCCTTAATGAATCCACTGTTGTATGCCATTTTCTATTCATGGTTCAGAACATCTGCAAAGTATATTGTAACATGTAGAATATTCAAATCATCATCTTCAAGACTGAATTTGTTTCCTGAACATTAACCTCAGACTGATTTCATCTGACAGAGCAGAGGCCACTTCATATTGTACTGCTCTAATATATTCTTTATGTAAATGTGTGCACAAACTCTAAACCCTGTTAAAAAGAACCTGGTGATATTTCACTGATGCATCATAGTGTAAATATAAAAAAAATAACTTTATAAATAGTATAAATCATATTTTACTAGGCTATACTTGTAAAAGCTAAGCAAATTCATGTGATCAGTTGTAACAATTAAACTGTGGACTGAGTTAATGGAGACAGAAGGATGATTAAATCTCAGTGCTGACCATGATCCACTTCCCCAGCAACACTGAGAGAAATAGAAGAGGTCAGAGCTTTGACCCAGGAGGCACAGCTCAGAAACAGGTCCTGAGCATTATAGACTAAGGCCTTAATTATTCTTTTATAATTGTAGATTTTAAAATTGCGTTGATTTCATATGCCCCATTTCATCTCCAAGACTTTTATTATGTCTTTTTTTAACACAGTTCTATAATGAAATATTACAAATATCCCCCTGTCTTTCTATAGAAGAGAACGTAATAATAAATTAATAATAATCATTTTTATTTATAACTGCCTTTCAGGATACTTAAAGAAATTTTTCCAATATAACAATATCTGGGCACAACAGGGTAAAACAATATTAAATAAAGCAGTGAGGAATATAAGACAGAAGTAAAATATAATTACAGATTGAAGCAGGATAAGAGTACAGTAAGAATAAAGAGGACTACTACAATTATAATAATAATAAAAAAATAAGGCAGTGAGAGAGTTAAACTCTACATTAGAAAAAAAGTTTTTAAATGCTTTTTAAAGGTGGAGAGTGACAGTCAGAGATGAGGATGCAGGGGGATAGAATTCCATAACTTTGGGCCTGCAACTTTAAAATCTCTGTCCCCATACATGCATAGACTGGCAGAAGGAACAGAGAACAAACGAGCGTCAGCCGACCGAAGCGAGTGTGAAATACTGTGTCTGAACAAAGGAGCAGAGAGATAGTCAGGAACCAGAACATGTAAACATTTAAAATCTAGGAGTGGGATTTTATATTGTATTCAGTAATGAACTGGAAGTTAGTGAAGGTCTTTTAACCTGGGGTTATGTGCTCCCATGATCTGGTGTCAGTGAGAACTCTTGCTGCTGAATAATGCACGTATTTAAGCTTTTTGAATAAAGTAGCAGGCCTAGATGTGATGAAATGTGAATTAGAGTTTCAGTTCAGGGAGAGAAGGATTCAGTCTTACAATGTTTTTAATTTGCTAATTTGGTGATGTTATTAACGTGGGTCTGTGGAAGCTGTGATGAGACCTGGAATAGATAGAGTGGGTTATCCAAGTGAATTGCGAGTGAAAGAGGTAGTTATGATGCTATGAGAATGGCTTCAGATTTTTTGCTATTTAGTTGCAGGAAATTCAGATCAATCTAGTTTTTAATGTCAATCAGTTTGCTTATTCTTGCCGATGTAAATTTGAGCCGCATTTGCTTAACAGTGACACTGAAGACCATACTGATGGAAAATGTCACCAAGTGGGAACGAGATTATGAATAGAAGTGGGGTAAGAACTGATATTATTATTGTTACTAAATGTCCACACAGTGTGAATGTACCACAGTCGTGTTAACATCCATTTGTGTTCCCTAAACATACATTACATTCTCTTCTCCAAGAGAGGTGAATAGTTGCTGTCTTTCCATATAGAAAAGTTTAAAATATAAAATTACAAAAGTCCTGGAGATGAAATGGAATGTATGACATCAAACAGTTATAAAATCTACCGTCATAATAGAATAATATGCAATCAGGTTCCCTAAGTAAAGTTACTGTATATGTACCCTCGAGAGTACCACCAGGGTGAAAGTGTTTCTGACAGTGTAGAATAAGTGTCCCTGAGGCTGTTGGCAGTGGTGAGGGCCTTCTTCAGCTTGTATAGCATCTTAGCCCAGATTGAAGGAACTTGTCATTAAAATACAAGTAAATTTCAATATAAATTATACTGAAAGACCAGACATGTTCTCAGTTTGATTCTAGTGGAATAACGTAGAGGATTATGTGACAGCAATGTACTGATCTACTGTAATGAATATGAGGGCACTGAGAGATTTGGACAATGAGAGACTATTGCTTATCAGAGAAATATAGCACCCCACTACTCCAGTTTATACAACAATAATCCAGAAGTTTGTTGGAGTGTGGAGCTACTTGAAGTGAGAGATAGAGATGATCACCAGCAGGTTCAAAAAGACAAAGAAAAAATAATGTGCAACCAAAGGTTCTTTGAATTATGCCATTAAAGACCCATTTTTTGGTTCCATAAGGAACTGTTTTTGTTTAAGAAATGCATTTGTTAAAAACCTTTTAAAGGATTAACGCTGTCTAAAAGTTATATATCCATTTAAATATATTACCAAATATGTTTCTTTATGGAACCAACATTTGGAAACCCGGAGGAAACCCACACAGAGAGGGGAAGAACACACCAAACTCATCACAGTCACCTGCACAGTAAAAACTACGGTAATTTAACAGTACCAATACATGTGATTTTTTACAGAATATTTCCTTTTTTGTAAACATTACAGAGCTGTACTGTAAATTCAAACTCTGCCCATGTGCTGTATGTGAACACGCACACCAGTCATTCCCTCCTCAGCACACACTCTCTTCATTTTCCAGATGTGAACTCGCCCAAATGTCATTCATTCTTTGACACAATTCATGTATTTTGGTGGCACATCTGTGGTAAATATAACAGTTTAACTATTTTATATTTTGTACATAAAAAGGTTAAATCCTTTTTTTTGTATCTCTGCAGTTGTGTAGTGCATGAACATGCCTGTTTGTGTTCTTTGGTGCTGTGGAACCACTTTAGTGAGTAAACAGCTGGGTTTTCGGTATTCAGCTGAAAACAACAAACGAATCCTAAACAAAACAGTTTCCCAGTGTTTTTTATTGTGACTGAGCTTAAGTTATTCAGTCCGTGCAGGAACCTGTATGACGTCCCTTAAGTGAAATCTGAAAGAAAATGTAAATGAAGCAGCCCTTATTAAAGTGTAGGATAAAAACTGAAACTAATAATATTAAGCAGTAACCTAAAAACTAATAGCAGCCAGAAAAGTGTGGTTACGTTACTTCAGCTCTTTACTGCAACTGTTTATTTAGTTGGTTAGCTGGTTAACAGCTGTTATATCACTATCTCTTTTGTCTGGAAAAAATATAGCATTGCCTCGATGATGGTGGCTGATATATTTTGTAGACTTTGGTATTGTGGTATTATCATTATTTCCTCAGAAAATATTTGGATGTTAACAATGAGTAAAACATCAACATGCATTCAAGTCTGTAATGACTTAAGAACTCATGACCTATGAATACCTTTTTACATTTCATATATTAGTGGTAATAAAAACACCAAAGTCTCAGAAGCTTTTTTTGTTGTTGTTTTTGATCGACACATCCGTGTTTCCATATTTAGAGGAAATTCTATTGTTTCTGTTGTGTCTGAACCTTGCCTTGAGGTATGAGCTCATTCAACCGACCTCCCACACACACCTTATCATCATCATCATCTTCCTCTATATCCGTCTCACAAAATCTATGTTGACACCTGAGCTGACACTTTTTGCACACAAAGGCTTTTGGAAAACTAAAAATACTTTGTAAAAATATCTAAATGTGTTTTGCTGCTGTAAAGAACATTTTGAATGTTCTGAATATTTTAAATAATTAGTATTTGACAGGTAGAATACATGAATCTATGAGATGTAACCAAAATAATTAGTTTTAATAAAAGTAATATCATACAAATGATACATGGAATTGCTTCAGTTATTAAAAATAGTATGCATGGAAATGCTCCCACTTCTTTAACAGTTCAGTAGATAACTCAGAACACTTGCCCCTGTAGCGCAGTAACAGTATTTGAATTAGTTATGTTTAATGGTGATTATCACTTATAATTATTATTATTATTATTACTGAATTTAGGTAACAATGTTAATAATTTATCAGAGATTGAAATACTGTCAACGCTAGGGGTGAGTTTCAGGATTTTCAGACTCTTAGGAATAGACTCCACACACTGTATTATTTCAAATCAAAGAATACTTTATTAAGAGGAATGATAATAAGTTGATAAACATAGCATCATCATCAAAATCTCAATGGGATCAACGCAGGGGAAACCATTACGATTTTAATAAATGGCTAGGCTATATGACTTGTGACTAATATGTGTTGCTAAATGAGTTAGTTAATATGTAAATTCATCAAGAGACTTCATTAGACATAAGCTTCTGAGAATGGGGATTGTATGAGCTCGCTTACTCTTGTCGCAAATCAACCAACCGATGGGTACAGCAGCGTGTTGAGGTGACAGTAGAGAGGCCCAGCCTGGTTCCTGCAGTTCTCTCAGTAGGAGCACTGAGGCTGGGTTTGTTTAGGAGTCGTCTCTTATGAGGCAGGCTGCTTCAGGCGCCCTTAGAGCATTGTGACGTCAGTTGAAGAATTTCTTCTGGCTCGCTGTCCTGATTGAGATTCATTTCCGGAAGGAAGAGGCGTCAGAATAAAAGCTTTCTGTTTCCTTAATTCACAGAAGCGATGTCCTCCGAAGTAAGTAACAAATACTAATTTCAAACTTCCAACTAATATCAGTGGTGGCTCTTATTCTGGCCAAAAATAAGTTTCATCTGCTTTGATCAGTCATAAAATTAAACTTTAATTGAGCTACAAAAATGACAAACACAAAATAAAAGATAAGTTGGAAGTTACTGACAGAGCTAATCGTCTTTTTCACTGTTTTAACTCCTATATTGAGCAATGCTAACTGACCCAAGGCGTCCCGTAAGTTCGTATGAAGATTGGTCTTTTAAGTCTTCTTGAGAATCTGCTCCGTCAAGTTCAGAAAAAAGGAAGAGCGAAGAGGTTGAAGTCTAGAAGAGAGTAAAAAGAAGATGTGTGTTTGTCCTTCCAAGCGAACGCCTGTTTTCATAGGTGGTGCGGTCACGCCCACTTGGGAGGTCGCCGTTCTCTGATTGGTTCCTGGGTTTGGGAGGTACACATGACCGTCTCAAGTTCCAGAAAAATAAACATCAATTACATTTTGGCAAAAATGGAACATCCTATAATTAATACTTCGTATGTACTTGAATATAACATATGGAGTATACTGATGTAATTACCAACTATTCTAGTTATTAGAGATTAATTAACATCCTTCTAAATTGAGACAGGAATCTTTCTTCGTGATTAAGACATTAATTCACATCACTTGATTAGTTAGTAGACAGTCACTTGAGAATAAAAGAGGATAACATTAATAACATATTGTATAATACATAATTGGATTCAGAAGAAAATATATATGTCCGAGATAATTCTCTTTTGAGAGGGTGAGAGAGAGAGAGAGAGAATGTTTCGGGTAGCATATGATTCTATGGAATATTGCAAATGCAATAACACATACTTTATTGAAACAACAATGACTAGACAGAGTATCCTGAAAAGAGAGACATGGACAGAGAGACTTCAACAAAAGGACAATACACTGAGAGCGTAACAGAGACCTAGACAGAGAAGCTATACTGAGACCTAAACACAAGGAAGTAAACAGACAGAGAAAGCTAAAAAGGCTAAACCAGAACACAGAGCTAAACAAAGTAAACCTGGACACAGAGCTGAACAGACTAACAAAGAGAGCTAAACAGGGAGAGCTAAACACAGACCTAAACAAGTACACAAAGCACAAGGAAAGGAAACACTAACAGACCAGAGAAACAAATTAGAGAGACAAACTGGCTTGAAGGGAACGAGGAACCCAAATGGAGATGAGACCAAGGAACAGACTGAAGGGAACAAAACAAATGGAATGTAGTGTGATGTGATAATGTGTATTAAATTCTAATTAGAAATTTGACTTTCTGAGATTTAATTTTGAATACCCAGACTTTAGCTGGTTTTCAGAGACATCCCCTCCTTGCACAGCTCAGATTGTAATGTGAGATAACAGAGCAAAGAAGGATCGTAAACCTCACTCCAGTACGGTTTATGACCCAAAGCCACACAGGGTCAAGAGAAGAATCTTTCTTGAGAGACACACAGACTCAGATAATATTCCACTTTGATTCCATGTCCTCTTACACCTTTTTAAAGACTGTTAACTCTAAAAGACTCAAACATCCCAAAATTCTTACATGGAAAACAAGTTGTATATGGGTACATCTGTGTGAAATTAATTCCAGTTTGTCAATCTAAAAAGGGTGCAATTAATTTACATGTATTAAATAACCTTTTTACATGAACTTATGTAGAATCAAGATAGCCACATACTCTGTGTGATATTTGGTTAAGAATTATATAAAACATGGTTTTTCTTAATGATATTACTTTGTGTTAACATATAATCTTTTATATTGCAAAAGTATGATTCAAAATCTTGGGATGGTCATTCAACAGGAATCGTCTTTGTCTTGTCAATGGTCATAAATTTTATGTGATGTCACTACCAAGGTACAGGGAACGGCCAATGAGGAACAAGAAGTGCTCCAATTCTCAGTCTATGAGGACCAATCAGGTTTTCAAGGCAGGTTTTCTAAACTCTGGTTAAAAACCCAGTGGGGTCCCTCAGACGGGCTCTCTCTCTCTTTTCTCTTTATTTTACTCGACACTTCACTTCACCTCACCCTCTTTTTACACCTTTGGAAATGACTAGTAGAAAACTATAGTTTAAGAAAAGCTATAGTTTAACTCCAGCAAAATTCAATCCCACCCAAAGCATGAAGGAGACTTCAGACCTCTGACCCTCAAAGTGATGACAAAAGTTTCCGAACCAGCGATGGAGAAGGCCACATGCACCCTCAGAATGACCTTCTGAGAAAAAGGCCCAGGAGAAACCTGCATGGACGTGTCTCTCACAAGGCGGCTGATCAGTGATGACGGAGAATTCCCGCAGAGACCTTCAGAACGCCACCAGCTCCGACGGAGTGGTCGCTGTGAGGTGAAGAGGAACGCCAGTGACTGCAGTGCTACAAGGCCTGCGACTGCAGTACTCCAGGAAAGCCCACGCCGGAAAGCACTACTTCTAATTCAGATTCAATTTCAGAGCCAAGAACCTGCGGCGGATCAATGAGCATAATTCATTAATATTAGTTAATTCTAGCTAATTCTGCTATATAATGTGTAAAGTAATTTAACATGATGACCTACATGTCCAAGCTAAAACTGGACAGGTAAAGACACTACATATTATTTAATGGCTCCCAAACATGCAGCTTAGCAAAATGAATTAAATTAATTATTAATCAAATAATAATAAATTATCATTGACTACGCTATGTAGTATTTATGCCACCGCAACGTGTGCATATCTATTTCCACTGCAAGAATGTCCAACATCCAGGAAGTAACACAAAGGAGCCTAAATAGATGACACTGACAAGGGACACCTGGAATAGATAACGAGGGGGAGGAGCTACGGCAGGACTAGGGTGGAGACAGAAACAAAAACAAACACAGCCATATACTAAGTAAGGACATGGTGGGAACAACAAACAGGACAGGGCCAAGGTGTGACAACTTTAAAAACTGAGTTAAGAAAATGAGTTAATGAATGAACTACTGAACTGTTAATGAAATATATGCTAATTTCTTTGAAAAGCAATCTGTAATGTCCCATATTTTTGACAAAAAGTTTGTGGTTTAAAAGATACAGGGGATATTATTTTTAATTTAATGTGTTTCAGTCTTGCCTAAATTTCATGAATGTATGATTTGCATTTTAAACATATAGATTGCAGCCCACAAACGCGCACACCTCCAGGCCAAAACTTCTGAGCTCGCCCGCCTCTCCGACGGTTCTCTGGGTGTGGTCTATTCTAATATGTTTAAATGGGTAAAGATCCTGGAAATAGCAAAAGATTTTCAAACCTTAACACGGTTTTTCACACATGCATTCCTCAAACAAACTGGTTCTTTGCTGAAACAAAAGTGCTTTTTATTGTCATTGGTCTTTCTGAAACTGTTGGTGATCATCTCCATCCCTCACTTCAAACAACTCCACACTCATCCACCAAACTGCTCATCCTCTCTCTGGCTGTGGCTGATCATGAAGTGGGACTCTTATGTCTGAGAATATAATGCAACTTCTAGACTATTGTTGTATACATTGGAGTAGTGGAGTGCTATATTTCTCTGATAATCAATGGCATGTCCTTGTCCACATCTCTCAATACCCTCTTATTCATTACAGTAGATCAGTACATTGCTGTGACTTATCTTCTATGTTATCCCATTGGAATCTCAGTGTGTAAAATGTCTGGGCTTATATTCCTAGTCTGGACTTTCAGTCTAATTCATATTGCAATTTACTTGTAGGTTAAAGTATAAAAGCACAATGACATAACACAGCAAAAAAGACCAGCCAAGAATTATGGACAGTAAGGTTTTATGAAGCGTGATTTTGACTGGAATACTGCAGATGGTTAGTGATAGCAATGAACCTATCAACTGCTATTATTGTCACACTCTACCAAGAGCCATACATTGAGACCAAACAAATTGTTGCAGAAATGTAGCATGTTACTGGTCCAAAATACCAGCAGAAGTCCATCTCGGCACTTAGAAACATAGGCACACAAGAACATCAGCCACAGACAGAGAGAGGATGATCAGGTTGGTTGGCCTTTGGAGCTGCTTGAAGTGAGAGATGAAGATGATCACCAGCAGGTTCAGAAACACAGTGCACAACGATATAATAAAATATCCAGTGCCATATACAGCATGTTTTATACAGGACTTATAATTATCAGGAATGCAGTATTGAATTGTGATGTTTTGCCCGTAGTTGTCCATCTGAAATAGAAACAGAACTGGAGAATCTGAAATTATTCAGAGTGTTAACTTCTCTGTTTTATACATGAGCATGAATCCTCCCTCTAGTGGATAGTGTAACCCTAACATCATCGTGACGTACAGAGTTGGGTCAGCTGAGACTAGTTTAGAGTGATAGAACCGTGTAAGAATCTAATGTCATAATTACACATATAACACATTGAGCACAACAGTAGGTGTTTTCAGAGGAAAAAACCTGGTAAATCTGTGTAATGCTACAATAATCTAATCAACATCAGCAGGCAATTAGTGACATCACTGCATTTGAAAAGTGCACCTCAGAGAGTCTTCAAATGCAAAAAATGTAGATTGTTCAATCTTTTGCACATGAATTAAATGCAACAATTCAAAAATAGTTATTCAATTTCAGCCTTTCATAGCTGACTTTAAGCTGGAACAGAAAATTCTAATAAAAGTCTAGCAAATAAAGCCAGGAACACACCCTGGAGGAGGTGCCTGTCCTTCACAGGGCTGGACACATTTTGTTTTTCCCATATTTCACAGTTTCATTTTACGTATTTTCTTTATGCTGTTTTCTATTGGGGCGGCGCGGTGGCGCAGCAGGTAGTGTCGCAGTCACACAGCTCCAGGGGCCTGGAGGTTGTGGGTTCGTTGTCTGTGAGGAGTTGGAGTGTTCTCCCCGTGTCCGCATGGGTTTCCTCCAGGTGCTCCAGTTTCCTCCCACAGTCCAAAAACACACGTTGGTAAGTGGATTGGCAACTCAAAATTGTCCTTGAGTGAATGTGTGTGTGTGTGTTGCCCTGTGATGGACTGGCGCCCCCTTGAGGTTGTATTCCCGCCTTGCGCCCAATGATTCCAGGTAGGCTCTGGACCCACCGCGACCCTGAACTGGATAAGCATTTACAGATAATGAATGAATGAATGTTTTCTATTGAATATAAGGTTAAATTAATTGCATACCAGGACATGTTTTTTTTTATTCATCTATTTATCCCAACTTCTCAGGCTGTTTATATATTTTTAATTCTTGTTGTATTTCCATACACTGTGGACGGACCATAAAACTATTCTATTCTATGTTCTATTTTATGAGTGTGCACCACACATCTGGCCTCACTGAGTATGATCCAAGACACGATTTGCTCACTGTGTAAAATTTGTAATCCTGATATTATCTTTAAACATTTTCACAGTTCTATCACTCTGAACTAGTCTCAGCTGACCCAACACTGTACGTCATGATGATGTTAGGATGTTACACTATCCACTAGTGGGAGGATTCATGCTCATGTATAAAACAGAGAAGTTTACCTTCTGAATCATTTCAGATTCTTCAGCTCTGTCTCTTTTTCACATGGACAACCAAGACTACAGGGAAAACATCACAGTTCAATACTGCTTTCCTGACAATAATGCATCATGTAAAAAAGAGGTCTTTGAGGACCCTGGAACTATTATTTTGTGCATCATTCTCTCATGTATATCTGTGTGCACTGTATTTTTGAACCTGCTGGTGATCATCTCCATCTGTCACTTCAAGCAGCTTCACACTCCAACCAACCTGATTATCCTCTCTCTGGCTGTGGCTGATCTTATCGTGGGACTGGTTTATATGCCTGAGATTATATATAGTCAGATGGAATCCTGTTGGTATCTTGGTCCATTCATATGTTACATTTGTCAAACAATTTGGTCTCAAAGTATGGTTCTCTGCACAGCATGATACTAATAGCAGTTGATAGGTTCATTGCTGTCACTAACCCTCTTCAGTATTCCAGTCAAATCACGCTTCATAAAACCGTTCTGTCCATAATTTTTGGCTGGTGTTTTTGGCTGTGTTATGACTTTCTGTATTTATACTTTAATGAGTTGATAACATACTCCCTATGTTATGGAGAGTGTATCGTGTATGTATATAAATATTGGACCTTCATTGAATTCGTAGCTGCATTTCTAGCCCCATGCAGTTTAATAATAATCTTGTATTCAGTTATTTTTAAAGTGGCAATACATCAAGCTAAAGCTATCAGAGCTGTGAAAAATGGTGCCACAAACAACCATGGAGCTAAAACATCAATTGCTTCTGAAATCAAAGCAGCCAAGTTAGGGACAGTGGTTTTTGTTTACCTTGTTTGTTGGATACCACTTTATATCATACCTGTGTTATTTTACACTCCTCCGCCTGTGTGGAGGTTTTTGATCTGGATATTAAATATGAACTCCTTTATGAATCCACTGATGTATGCCATTTTCTATTCATGGTTCAGAACATCTGCAAAGTATATTGTAACATGTAGAATATTTAAATCATCATCTTCAAGACTGAATTTGTTTCCTGAACATTAACCTCAGACTGATTTCATCTGACAGAGCAGAGGCCACTTCATATTGTACTGCTGTAATATATTTCTTTTATATAAATGTGTGCACAAATCTTTAAACCCTGTTAAAAAGAACCCAGTGACCCTTCACTGATGCATCATAGTGTAAATATAAAAACATAACTTTATAAATAGTATAAATCATATTTTACTAGGCTATACTTGTAAAAGCTAAGCAAAGTCATGTGATCAGTTGTAATAATTAAACTGTGGGTTGAGTTAATAGAGACTGAACAGAAGGATGATTAAATCTCAGTGCTGACCATGATCCACTTCCCCAGCAAGACTGAGAGAAATAGAAGATGTCAGAGCTTCGACCCAGGAGGCACAGCTCAGAAACAGGTCCTGAGCATTATAGACTAAGGCCTTAATTGTAGATTTTAAAATTGTGTTGATTTCACACGCACCATTTCATCTACAGGACTTTTATTATGTCCTTTTTTTTAACACAGTTCTATAATTAAATATTGCAAATACCCCCTCTCTTTCTATAGAGGAAAATGTGATAATAAATTAATAATAATAATAATTTTCATTTATAAGTGCCTTTCAGGACACTTAAGGACATTTTTCCAGTATAACAATAGCTGGGCACAACAGCGTAAAACAATATTAAATAAATGTTCCTCTATATCTGTCTCACAAACTCTATCTTGACACATGAGCCGACACATTTTCAACACAAAGGCTTTTGGAAAACTAAAAATAAATTTTTGTTTCATGAAAAAATACTTTGTAAAATGATCTAAATGTGTTTTACTGCTGTAAAGAACATTTTGAATGTTCCAAATATTTTAAATAATTAGCATTTGACAGGTGGAATACATGAATCTATGAGATATAACCAAAATAAGTAACATCATACAAATGATGCATGTAAATGCTCCCACTTCTTTCACAGTTCAGTAGATAACTCAGAACACTTGCCCCAAGTGTGTTTCGGTATTTTACTTCATTGGATGATGAAAGAGCCATCTCTAAATATCATGTTTCATATTTGATACATTTGGCTTTACAGGGTTAAAGTTTCCTGTTAAACCTCATCTCTATGGTGGCCTACTCCATTAAGGCTACATACACCTGAAGTGACTCAATCAGATTTTTTCCCTTAATGTGAAAGTCCAATCTACTAAACTGAATGTGAATATTCTGATCTAATTGTAAGAGTCTTTTTTGCCTGTAGGCCTGTGCTTAGTGCCAACATCTTCAGTCAGCTCTGGCAGTGAAATGAAGGCTGTGTCCCATACAGCTTTGTGCTTCCTGCATAGTAGCCTATAAAGTTCCTACAGGTGCCCAAACCTTTGCATACTACATTGAGTTATTAATATTGTCCTATACTACAGCCACAAAGAGGGAGATGACACAGATGCAGAAGTGAATTCTGTGAATTAAATATATTCTGTCCAGTTATTGTCAAAATTTGTAGATGGTATTGTTTACAGTACATTATGGTACACTTCTAAAAGGTCATTTTACTTATATATATGTTTAATAGATTAAATAGATATTCTATTAGTTGCCTGTGCACTAATATTCCCTACTCCCCACATTTTATTTCTCTTATTTTACTTTATCTTAGAATTATGAATTCACCTTTGTTGGGTATATATTTTGTATATGTTTTCTGTGTTTTATTCTGAAAAATGAAATCTGTTCTCTTAATGAATTATAAATAATAAAAAATAATTTTCCTCCAGCATAATTAAGGAGTATTCTAAGGATGAACCCTGAACATGGCCCAAAGGCTGAATCAGAGTCAGAGAAGCAGAAATCAACTCAGATCTCCTGACATTCCTGTCAGACTTCAGTGACATTCAGAACTCATTTAAAGTTAAAATGGAAACTGTAAGCAGATTTTTTTTACTATAAAAATAACCAGTATTACACCCACACAGACACCCATACACTACAAACTCAGACATTGGCACACACCAGAAAGAACACACTCACACGCACAGATCACACCCACACAACCCAGACACTCAGACACACCACAAATAATCCTCACACATTTTACACTCAACCGGCAGAGACACACACACACACTCATCATATCCAACCCTCACACTCACACACCACACAGACACTCGCACATGCCACTAATTCAGAAATTCACATAAAACCACACACAACACACAGACACTTGCACACACCACACACAACCCACACATGCACTTGAGTACACAGCACACAAACAAGACACTCATATACAACACAAATAACCCTCACATTTTACACACAACTGAACAACTGAACCTGCAACAGGCGCACACACACACGCACACACACATACACACACACACACCCCACAACAGGAACACTCACCACTGGCAATGATATCTGTTGGAATTAACACACATTAACCTATAGCATTTTAAGTGTCATCAATATTATATGAACAGATTTTTTTTTTGTTTTTGTTTTGTTGTTTTTTTACTAGAAATTATGCATTTCTCAAAATATTACTTTATTGAAAATCATTGCTATCCTAAAAGCTAAGGTCATGTGATTGTATGTAAATGTAGAGAAACCTGTAAACCTGCCTGTTATTTAATGCAATAAACCAAGATGAAAATAATTATATTTATTTTATTTTGCTTTATTTGGACAGAGAACTTTGTTTTTTATTAAATGTTTGGGTGAGAGGTCGTTTGGTCTCAACTTCAAAACTGAGTGAAGAAAATGAGTTAATGAATGAAGATTTTGGAAACTACTGAACTATTAATGAAATATATGCTAATTTCTTTGAAAGGCAATCTGTAATGTCCCCTTTTTTTGACACAAAGTTTTTGGTTTTAAAGATATAAGGGATATTCATTTTAATTTAATGTGTTTCTGTCTTGCCTAAATTTGATGAATGAATTAATTGCATTTTAAACATATAGCTGGGTATTATAATAAATTAATACTGATATTGGTTTTGGATTTTTTTTTCCTGGTAATTTGTGGCTGACTCACTCATTTTCTACACATAACTATAAACATCTACCAAGGAAGTAAAAGCAAAATGAGCAGGTCATCCACATCTTAATTTTTTTTTATTTTTTTTTTTTTAGCAAATTTTCATTATGTCATATATTTTGGTTTTATTCATCTTAATTGCTGATGAAAGTTGTGGGGTTTTTCAGATGTAGATAAAACAGCAAGAAATGCATCCTGTAGTCTTATACTTTCTCTATATGAGTGAGGTTTTTTAGATAGAATTTAAAAGAATCAGTAAATACACAGAAAAATATGCATTTCTAAATAACAGGACATATAAAATAACAGAAATTCTCTTCCATACAGACAAATTTTAAAATAACAGAATATTTCCAGGCAATGACACCACCAGTACATATTCATTTTTAACAGATGATTTTTTTACAGTGTGGAGTGGGACTCAAACCCCAACCCTAGATTTATGGAGCTATGTGACAGCGATGCTCCCTTCTGTGCCTTCTGTGCCACTTGAAGCATCCAAGCACTTTGAAGGGCACAGTTACCACAAGGCGCAACTAGTCAGATGGGCTCATATAAGTTTGTTATTTCAGACATACTTGGCTAAAAGATGAGGAAGGCTTACACTATGTTATGATCCTGTACTATCCATATATCCAATTTATCCCGATATCCAAGATGGTGGCACGTGCACATGCAGTGGCTTCTCTCTCTCCCAAGTATACAGTTTACAGCGTTTAAAATGTGTTTGTCTTGTAAGTTGCAGTGTTTTTGTACATCTCCGTCAGGCGTTCACGTCCCGGAATACTCATACAGCCGTGAATCCTTGCTTGATTTTGGCAGAAGCTCACGTTTGGAACTTAACCCTGAAATCTGCAAGGAGCTGCGAATCCACGGCTTGCTCAGGATACCGGCACCATCACCTACCCCCAACGCTACGCATCGCCCACAATGGAAGCGCCACAAGTGGAGCGAGATCCTGCAGAAGAGGGGGAAATGCGGAGGTATCAGAGCGATGCTAGTGTCTAGCCCACACAAGCCAGCCATCCCCACCATGTAACTGGCCAATGTTCGTTCGTTGGATAATAAACTGGACTATATCCGCTTACTTCAGTCAACTCAGAAGACCGTGAGAAACTGTTGTGTTTATGTGTTCACAGAAACTTGGCTCAACAACAGCCAACTAACTAACTTACAATTAACTTGCTACCGGGCGGACCGAGTTCGCTGAAGGTAAAACACATGGCGACATGCTATGTGTTTACATTAGCAATGCTTGGTGTCGTAACGCTGTTGTGGTCTGCAACTACTGTTCACCGGTAGTGGAATTGATGATTATTATGTGCCAA
Organism: Hoplias malabaricus; assembly: GCF_029633855.1. Lineage (NCBI taxonomy): Eukaryota > Metazoa > Chordata > Actinopteri > Characiformes > Erythrinidae > Hoplias > Hoplias malabaricus. Next base: position 32,369,865 of record NC_089817.1, read on the forward strand.
CCATTCTATCTACCGAGGGATTTCTCAGCTGTGGTGTTAGCTGCTGTCTATCTTCCCCCAAGTTCCACCAACATCAGGAATGAGGCACTAAATGAACTGTATCAGCACATCAGTGAGCAGCAGACAGCCCACCCTGATGCTTTTCTCATCTTGGCTGGGGATTTCAACCACGCAGACCCAAGGGCTGTTTTTTCTGGACTTTATAAATACATAGACTTTCCAACACGGGGCAACAACACTCTGGACCAGGTCTTCACCACATGGGGAGGAGCTTACAAAGCCCTGCCCCTCCCTCAACTTGGTGCCTCTGATCACCTCACTATTATGTTAATGCCTGCTTTCAGACCACTGGTTAAAGTCATCAATGTTCTAAAGCAGGTACAGGTGTGGCCGGATGGCTTATCAGAGGCACATCAGGACAGTTTTAGCACCATAGACTGGAATTTGTTTAAAGTGGCTGCTACTTACAACAACTCCACAGATATTCAGGAGTACACAGAAACTGTCACCAAGTGCATTGATGATGTAACTTTCCTCAGGACCATCACCATTCATGCCAATCAGAAGCCATGGCTGACAGGTGAGGTCCAGAAGCTGCTGAAGGTTAGGAATGCTGCCTTCAAAGCTGGAGACCAGGCAGGCCTGAAGATAGCTAGGGCCAACCTGTCCCGTGACATCAGAAAGGCTAAAAGGCAGCACTCCAAGAGGATAGCCCAACGCTTTAGTGACAGCAGAGACACCCTGAGCCTGTTGCAGGGAATTCAGTCCATTACGGATTACAAACCATCGCCACAGACCTGTGACAGCACCTCCTCTATGCTGAATGACCTGAATGGGTTCTTCACTCGGTTTGAGGCACCAAACCACACCCCGGCACATAAATCCACCCCCCTCCTGGAGACAAGGTGCTTACACTTTCCTCAGACAGGGTGAGGACTGTATTCAGCAGGATCAACGCTCGGAAAGCTCCTGGACCTTACCACATACCTGGTCACGTACCGAAAGACTGCACTGGCGAACTTGCAGAGGTGTATTCTGACATCTTCAAAACCTCACTGAGTCAGGCTGTGGTCCCTGTATGCTTCAAAGCCACCACTATAATCCCTGTCCCAAAGAAGTCATCACGCTCCTGTTTCAATGACTACCGCCCAGTTGCACTTACCTCCATGCTCATGAAGTGCTTCGCAACACATCAGGTCTTCCCTCCCCACCTCCATGGACCCCTACCAGTTTGCATATCGATCAAACGTTCGACTGATGATGCTTTCTCCACTGCTTTCCATTCAGCTCTTACTCATCTGGACAAGAAAGACACCTATGTCAGAATGTTTTTTATTGATTTTAGTTCTGCATTCTGAACAGACTGGGACTGAACACATCACTGTGCAGCTGGCTGCTTGACGACTGTGGTAGGCCTCATCAGCAACAACGGTAAGTCACACTACAGGAGCGAGGTGAGCTGGCTGGCCTCTTGATGCAAACACAACAATTTCTCTCTGAACACTGAGAAGACCAAGGAGATTGTCGTGGACTTCAGGAGAACCCACACACAACATGCCCCTCTATCCATCAACTGGGCTGCTGTGGAAAACACATTTTGGTTGGTTGATAGGCTGAGTGGAATTGTACACAGCTCTCTGTGTTACTGGATGTGTGGGTGAAGATTTAGAGTCTGTGACCCTGAACAGGATTAAGTGGTTATGGACAATGAATAAATGAATGATATCTAATTCCTGAGCTAGAATTAATTAAAAAAATATTCTAAATGAAATTCATGCCATGTTCAGTATGATGGTAATTAATTTGAACTTTTGACTATACTCACATTCACAGCCATTCATTCATTCATTATCTATAACCGCTTATCCAGTTCAGGGTCGCGGTGGGTCCAGAGCCTACCTGGAATCATTGGGCGCAAGTCGGGAATACACCCTGGAGGGAGCGCCAGTCCTTCACAGGGCAACACAGACACACACACATTCACTCACACCTACAGAAACTTTTGAGTCGCCAATCCACCTACCAACGTGTGTTTTTGGACTTTGGGAGGAAACCCACGAAGACACGGGGAGAACACACCAACTCCTCACAGACAGTCACCCGGAGCGGGAATCGAACCCACAACCTCCAGGTCCCTGGAACTGTGTGACTGCGACACTACCTGCTGCGCCAGCCATTCCAATCCAATTGTTGACTCTCCACTGGAGAGCACTGGCACCACTATTGGACTCTCATTCCACGCAGATGCCGCCATATTTCAATCATCTTGCAAAACCTCATCCTCCAGGCTGTATCACCCAATACATTCTCTATATACTGGACTGGCTGGCTAACCTTCAGACATTTACACCAACAACATAACATTCCGTTTCCATGCTTTGACTTCTAAACAACCACCTCATTCATAACCTTTGCCAGCATATACTTCTCTATCCTGTCATCCACCTTCAAAGTCTAACTAGCAGCTATCTTTTTTTTCCACAAACTCATCCACAGTTCTCCATATCCTTATTCCCATCACCATCAGGTCACCCTGCTTCTCCAAGGCATTTAAAAGGAATGAGCCCAGTTTTTACCAATGGTGCCAGCCCCTTACTTTATACAACTTAGTATGTTGCCTATCCACGATACACTCCTTAGGATTTCCCCATTATTTCTTCTACACTGTAAGCCACGTTCCTTCTAGCCTTCTTTGGCTTCCTCTGCTGCTCCCAATTCATGGCAGCTTCTTCAACCTACAATCCTTCGTGCCAACCCAGTCTCACAGATCTTCGACATGACCACATTGATCTACACTATAAAACACAGCAAAACCAACCAGTTTGACAGAACCACTCCTGTCCTCCCTACTCAGTCCATTTGAACCACTTCTTCAACATCTTCAGACCTGTCAACCTCAATCACAACATGAACCACTTTTTACAACTGAAATCAGATCAGTACCCTTTTACCCTTGGTTCCATGTCGGTCTCCGGCACATCTTTTCTCTCAGTGGTTTTAATACTGCTTCCTTCTCTGCTCAATCATTCAGGATCAGAGTGGCTTCCTCATTCTCCCACCAAGGAATTCCCGATCACACCGTCCAAGTCCTTGGTTGTTGGTTCTCGCAAGCTTACCACAGATATATTCGTACACATGCTCTTGACCTATTTGCAGCCCACAAACGCTTGGCAACGGCTCTGCGTGCACACCTCCAAGGCAGCTCAAACTCCAGGCCAAACCTTCTGAGTTCGCCCGCCTCTCCGACGGTTCCCTGGGTGTGGTCTTTGCTAATACGTTTACATGAGTAAAGATCCTTAAGACATAGCAAATGATTTATAAACCTTAAAATGGGGTTTCACAAATGCATTCCTTAAACAAAGCAGTTCTTTGTGGACACAAAAGTGATTTCTCAATGGGACTTTGTCTCTGGCTGTGGCTGATCTTGAAGTGGGACTCTAGACTATTGTTGTATAACTTCTAGACCATTGTTGTATACACTGGAGTAGTGGAGTGCTATATTTCTCAGATAATCAATGGCATCTCCTTGTCCACTTCTCTCAGTACCATCATATTCATTACAGTAGATCAGTACATTGCTGTTACTTATCCTCTATGTTATTCCACTAGAATCTCAGTGTGTAAAATGTCTGGGTTATATTCCTAGTCTGGCTTTTCAGTCTAATTCATATTGCAATTTACTTTTAGGTTAAAATATAAAAGCACACTGACATAACGCAGCCAAAAAGACCAGCCAAGAATTATTGCCAGGAAGGTTTTATGAAGTGTGATTTTACTGGAATACTGCAGAGGGTTAGTAATAGCAATGTACCTATCAACTACTATTAGTATCACACTGCACAGAGAGCCATACTTTGAGACCAAACAAATTGTTGCAGAAATGTAGCATGTTATTGGTCCAAGATACCAGCAGGATATCTCGGCACGTAGAAACATTGGCATATTAACCAGCCCCATAAGAACATCAGCCACAACCAGAGAGAGAATGAGCAGGTTGGTTGGAGTGTGGAGCTGCGTGAAGTAAGAGATGGAGATGTTCACCAGCAGGTTCAGAAACAGAGTGCACACTGACATACAAAAGAGAATGAAGCACATTAAAAAAAATATCCAGAGCCATGTACAGCATGTTTTATACAGGACTAATTATTGTCAGTAAGGCAGTATTGAATGGCGATGTTGTGCCTGTGTCTTGGTTGTACATCTGAAATAGATACAGAACTGAAGAATCTGAAATGATTCAGAGAGTTAACTTCTCTGTTTTATACATGGGCATGAATCCTCCCACTAGTGGATAGTGTAACCCTAACATCATCATGACGTACAGTGTTGGGTCAGCTGAGACTAGTTCTGAGTGTTAGAACTGTATAAGAATCTAATGTCATAATTACACATTTTACACATTAAGCAAAACAGTAGGGGAGGTCATCATTTATTGTGTACATTAGAGACTGCCATGGGTTTAGATGATATAACTGGATTTTTTTTGTCTTGGATCATACTCAGTGAGGCCAGGAAATGTGTTGTACACACTTATAGAATAGAACATATAATATAATATGCTTATGGTCCATCCACAATGTATGGAAATATGACAAGAAGTGAAAATGTATGAACAGTCTGAGTTGCTATATATAGATATAAGTTGGGATATATAGATGAATAAATAACAATTCTTTCCTTGTATGCAAATCATTTAACCCTGTATTCAGTTGAAAATAATATAAAGAAAGTTCACTTAATATGAAACGGTGAAATTTTATACTTCACAATAATATATAAAATGTCTCCGTATTTAATGACATGAAAGAAAAAACATTCCAACGAAGTTGGAATAGGTCAAAATAATATAAATAATATAAAATAAAACAGGAAAAAAAAAACCTGGTAAATCTGTGTAATGCTACAATAATCTAATTAACATCAGCAGCCAATTAGTGACATCACTGGGTTTAAAAAGTGCACCTCAGAGAGTCTTCAAATGCAAAAATATAGATTGTTCCATCATTTGCACATGCATTAAATGCAACAATTCAAAAATAGTTATTCAGCTTCAGCCTTGCATAGCTGACTTAACATAAGTTTGACCCCTTCACGACCCCATAGGAGCATTTGTGAGACAGGCTGTGTGTTTATAGTGTGTTGATTGACCCAGGAGTGTGGTAGTGAATATGTTTTGGCGCTGAGTGTTTGTGTGAGTGTGTAGTTGTTTTTCTGCATGGAATTGCACAGTACACACTTCACTTTGGTCTTCACTCATGTTTTTGTGTGTTCCTGTGTCTGTATGTTTCAGTATTACTCACACTTGATCCCCACGGGTGATTCTGTTGTGTGGAGAGGGTATTTGAGGTGCCTCATACACACACTCACCATGATTATATGGGCCATGATATTTTATTTAATTTTATGCACCTTTCTTTGGCATCATTCTCTTTCAACCATTAGACAAATTAGGGCTTATTTTTGTTAGTGTATCTCTCTGCAAATAATTATAGTATAGATAGTTAAGCATACTACTTCATCACAATATATGTATATACTCTCATTCTAATACTTTGATTAGCTATAAAATAAACTATAACAAATTACAGGATAATGATTTCTAATTGTATGCATCTTATGTCTCTAATCAGAATATGTAAGGCCTTCTGTTGTGTTTATGCTGATTCACCCTTTGTTTTGTAATTTATGCCTTATTTAATAAACATTTGATTATCGCCTCCACTTGTAGATTATTGTTCTTTCTTTTTATTATATCTTGTTATATGCACTAATGGTACTCCTCCCTTACCCCTAGGCATAGGAGCGTAAAAAGTGGGGGATCATCTGGGATTTGTTGATCCCTCACACACCATAAAATTGTGGGCAGTGAGCATATATGACAGATGTTGGTAAACGATTACCTTTTGGTAGGTGGTGGTCTTAGAGTATTTGTAGTAATTAGTGTTCTGTGGTACTTACTTAGTTGTCTCTTGTGTAGCCATGGAAACTTTTGACTTGCAGGATTTTATTTTTTAAATCACCTAGTATTGATGTGCTTGAGACTTGTATGAAGGACATTTTGATTTTAGTATCTAGCCGCTTCAGCCTTCCTCTAGCAAGTGCTATGTTAAAAAAAAAAAAAAAAAGATCCACAATACTGTTTTATGTCATCTTTTGGAAGTGGGTATGTGCAAACAACCGGTTTCTGCAGCTGCAGAGGCCCTACATCAGAAGAGGGTAACTCACCTGAATGGACAGTGGCTATTGTTGGATACAGTCCAGGTTGTGGGGGAAGCTGAGGTAAGAACTATTATGTCTCCATATGACCCTGCCACCCCTGTATGTATTTACACCTGGCCTAGCTTCAGATTGTTGCTTCAGAGTGTGCTGATGTGCGTAAACATGAGTTTGAGTTAGCCGTACGTAAACTTGAGCTGGAGAAAGACATTTTTGCATGAGCTTGAGCTACATATGATGGAGGCTACTCCACTTAAACAATTGTCTCCTGTCTCAATGCTGCCTAGTGACACACCGGAGCCTGTGGCACCCGCTGTATCAGACCTTCTTGTTCCTCAACCAGCTGCATTTAATATACATACGTTTATTTCATTAGTACCTTCATTTAAGGAGATTGAAGAGGATGTCTATTTCAGTGTTTTTGAAAGGATCGTGGTAATGCTAAATTGGCCAAAAGACTTTTGGTCCATGCTTTTGCAGTGAAAGCTAGTAGGAAAACAGGAGATGAATTGGTTCCAGAAGCATATCGTCAGAGATTTATTTGATAATTCTATAAAATTTGAACATTTTATTATTTGGAATTTGATAAAAGTCTACACAAACCCATGTTGTATTTATTAGAGAGAAAATTATTCTTTTTGATAAGTGGTGTAGTGCAAACAAAGTAAACCAGTTTGATTCACTTTGTGAGCTCATACTGTTGGAAGAATTTAAAAAATGTCTTCCAGAGTGTGTTGATTTAACTGAGTGGCTTGTTTCTAGTGTATCTCAGACAGCAGTACTATACTTATGAATAAGCAAACATTCAAGCTTCCTGTAGTTAAGGGTGAGAGTGCCGTAAGTAAACACACATGCTCAGGTGTCTCTCCTCCATGTGCTGTTGGTATGAGAGAACGCTATTATTGTCATAAGGTGGGGCATATACAGTCATGGTCGAAAGTGTTGGAACTCCTGAAATGTTTTCAGAATATAAAGTATTTCTCCCAGAAAAGTATTGAAATTACACATATTTTGTTCTACATATGTTTATTTCCTTTGTGTGTATTGGAAAAAAAAAATTATAATTTCACGCTAAACTCCAAAAAATGGGCTGGACAAAATTATTTTCAAATATTCAAAATTGTCGGTAAATAATGATTGGTGGATGAAGCCCCACTGAAGCTTTAGGAGCTTCCTCCTGATTGTGCCGAAAAAGATTTGATGCATTGGAGAATTAAAATTTGACATCAGAGAAGAATGACATTTGGTGGCCAGAAAAAAAATGATTGCAGCCTGCAGATCAACACCGCGAAGGATGTTAATACCGTGTGGTCTTACAGTTCAACTTTTGTCTGTTCTGATTCACTGAAATGCTGTAATAAATGCTTTATCTTTGACTTTATTGATTATAGAATGCATAAGGCCTACATATTTTATAGGGAACATGAGGGGTATATAGGAATATAAAAATTGTTTACAAGGTTGGAAAATATACCACATAAAAAGTCCCTTAAATAGTCACTGAGGTATGGGACAGACACCCGGACCTTTGAACCAGTCCCGCAAATTTCTGGTGATTCAGTGTCGTATTCGAAGCTTCAAACGTCATTGTCACATGAGGATAAGTGACTCAATACAAGCTCCGGTACTTTGTGTCGAATCAGCAAGTGTTGAAAAAGTGGAGTTATTGGAGGTGGAAATGTACATACTACTACTACTGAGATACATATAAGAAAAAAAAAACTAAGAAAAAACAAAGCACAGTGGTGCTGCAGGAAGTTTCACTGTAACACAGCTCCAGGGTCTTGAAATTGTGGGTTCAGTCCTCCCCTGTTCAACACTGATGTCACGAAGATGACCATAGAGTGGTTGACTGGAGGACTTTGAGCTTGTCTTTCAGTCCTCACCATAGTTTACAGAATAGACGAGTTCAGGCCTGATTATGCAGCCCCTACATGGAATAGCCTAATGCTGTAAATGCTCTTGCTGGAGGGATACACTGAGGGTGTTCTAAAGCAAAAAAGTAATTGCAAAAAAAATTCAGTTTTTATTTTTTAAATATTTTGAAATTGGACATTAATTGTTTATTTTAAAGTCATGATATAACACAAATGACAATAAAATACTGATATTAAAGATATTAGTCTGCTTGTGTAATTGAACAATTATTCCAATTATATTAACAGTTTGCCAGCATAGACCATGCCCAAAGAAGCATCTGAGAACTCAGAAGGTGAGTTTTCATTCGAAGTGGCTTGGAGGAGTGTGCATAGAGTCGTGCCCCTCTGACACTTAATTGGTTAAAAGAGAAGAAGGGATTAGACAGGTTGGTGGTAGGTGCAATGTTGCTCAACACTGGGATGGAGTGAGAGTGAAGGGGTATAAATGGAGCTGTGGAGAGGTAATTAGGGCATGGTCTATCTCCCAAATCTGCATAACATGGTGACTGCACTTTGCTAGCACAGACTTTACGCAGAGAAGCGTCTGAGTGGTTGGTGAACTCAAAAGGTTTCGGCTGGAGTTTGAGGTGGCTTGGAGGCATGGGTATTGAGCTGTGCTCCCAAAATTGGGATGCCAAGCATTCATGGGGTCATGGGCATGGATATGGATTTATAAGTAGTTCATGTCGAAATGAGGCTTGTGTGTGATGGGTCTGAAGATAGCAAAGGAGTGGTTCAAATGGACTGAGTAGTGAAGAGAGTTTAGATAGATATACTGGAGTGGTCCTGCTAAACCGGTCAATTTTGCTGTGTTCAATGAGGGTCAATGTGGTCTGTGAGACTGGGGTGGCATAAAGGATTGTATGTTGAAGAAGCTGTGGGGAATTCGGAGCAGAGGAGGAAGCCTAAGTCTTGAAGGAACATAACTTTTAGTGTAGATGAGATAACAGGGAAATAGCATCCTGAGCATAGCGCAGAGAGGCTGGTGCCATGGGTGAAAACTAGGTTAATTCCTTTTAATGCCTCGGTGGAGCAGGGTGACCTGGTGGTGAAGGGAAGAACGATGTGGAGAACCGTAGATGAATGGAAAAAACTTGATGGCTGCTTAGTAGACTTTGAGGGTTGATGACTGGATGGAGAAATGTATGTCGGCAAAAGTGAGGTAGTAGTATTAAAGTCAAACATGGAATTGTATGTCTGTTTGTGGTTGTATGTCTGTTTGTGGTTGATGTCTGTGCTTAAGAGTCTTGCTAAGTTTTGGTGTTCTGTTTAGTTTCTGTGTTCTGCTGTTTAGCCATCTTGTTTAGCTTTCTTGTGAAGCCTTGTTTAATGTTTATCTTATGGTTTAGTGTCTTGCCCATTTAGGTCTGTTCTTGTTTGGTGTTTAACCCAGTGTTTAGTGTTTAGATCTTGTGTTTAGCCCTTGTGTTTAATGTCCCAGCCTTTGTGTTTAGCCTTGTTATTTATAGTTTAGCCTCTGTTTTGTGTTCATCTCAGTTAAGTGTTTAGCCTGTTCTGTTTTGTTCTCGTTTAGTTTCTCTGTGTTTAGCATTGTTTAGTATTAGTCCCTTTGTTTTGTTTAGTTTCTGTTTAGTGTCTAGCCTTGTTTAGTGTTCTTTGTTTTTGTTTCAAGGTCTTTGTATTGTTATTGTTCTATGAGTTAAATTTGTCTTACATAGTGAGTTTTGTAGGCTTTGTCTAGTTCCCTTATCTCTCTGTTTGTTCCCTTTTTGTGTTTATTAAAAGTCTCCTGCGATTACCTCCTTCCTGTTCATTGCTCCTTGACCTCCCCTACACACCACAAAGTAACAAAGAGGATGCCTTGAGCCCAAGTGTCCATAATAGCCAGTAAACAGGTGGGTGAGAGACAGAAATGTAATGCAATGTTGTTCAACACGGTGATGGAGTGAGAGTGAAGGGGTATAAAATGGAACTGAGGAGAGGAAATTGTTGACTGCTGGTGTTAATAGGATTATTGTAGCATTACACAAATGTATTTTTTTATCTTGTTCCCAGGTTTATTGGAAAGATTTTTCTGGCATTAAATTATATATAGACACATTTTCTTTCAGTCAGTCATAGTCTATAACCACTTATCCAGTCCAGGGTTGCTGTGTGTCCAGAGCCTACCCGGGTATCATTGGGTGCAAGACAGGAACACACCCTGGAGGAGGTGCCTGTCCTTCACAAGGCTGGACACATTTTGTTTTTCCCAAAAAGTGTAATATTTCAGTTTCATCTTAAGTATTTTCTTTATACTGTTTTCTAACAGTTTTTTTTTTTAATTGCATACCAGGACAGTATTTTTTAATTATTATTAATTCTATATATCTCAGCTTCTCAAGCTGTTTATATATTTTTTAATTTTTGTTCTATTTCCATACATGATGAACAGACCATAAAACTATTCTATTCTATGTTCTATTTTATGAGTGTGCACCACACATCTGGCCTCATTGAGTATGATCCAAGACATGATTTGCTCACTGTGTAAATTCTGTAATCATGACATCGTCTTTAAACTTTTTCACAGTTCTACCACTCTGAACTAGTCTCAGCTGACCCAACATTGTACGTCATGATGTTGTTAGGGTTACAATATCCACTAGTGGGAGGATTAATGCTCATGTATAAAACAGAGAAGTTTACCTTTTGAATCATTTCAGATTCTTCAGCTCTGTCTCTGTTTCAGATGGACAACCAAGACTACAGGCAAAACATCACAATTCAATACTGCTTTCCTGACAATAATGCATCATGTATAAAATATGTCGCTGATGAGGACTCTGGATATATAATTTTGAGCTTCTTTCTCTCATGTATATGTGTGTGCACTGTGTTTTTGAACCTGCTGGTGATCATCTCCATCTCTCACTTCAAGCAGCTCCACACTCCAACCAACCTGCTTATCCTCTCTCTGGCTGTGGCTGATCTTGAAGTGGGACTGTTTAATATGCCTCCGATTATATATAGTCAGATGGAATCCTGTTGGTATCTTGGTCCATTCACATGTTACTTTTGTCAAATAATTGATTACGTCTCAAAGTATGGCTCTCTGCACAGCATGATACTAATAGCAGTTGATAGGTTCATTGCTATCACTAACCCTCTGCAGTATTCCAGTCAAATCACGCTTCATAAAACCTTGCTGTCCATAATTCTTGGCTGGTCTTTTTGGCTGTGTTATGTAATTTTGCTTTTATACTTTAATGAGTTGATAACATACTCCCACTGTTATGGAGAGTGTGTTGTGTATGAATATAAATATTGGACCATCATTGGATTTGTAACTACATTTCTAGCCCCATGCAGTTTAATAATAACCTTGTATTCAGTTATTTTTAAAGTGGCAATACATCAAGCTAAAGCTATCAAAGCTGTGAAAAATGGTGCCACAAACAACCATGGAGCTAAAACACCAAGGGTTTCTGAAATCAAAGCAGCCAAGAAATTAGGGACAGTGGTTTTTGTTTACCTTGTTTGCTGGATACCACTTTATATCATACCTCTGTTAGTTTACACTCCTGTAACTGTGTGGTCTGTTTTCATCTGGATATTAGATATGAACTCCTTTATGAACCCATTGATGTATGCCTTTTTCTATTCATGGTTCAGGACATCTGCAAAGTATATTGTTACATGTAGAATATTTAAATCATCATCTTCAAGACTGAATTTGTTTCCTGAACATTAACCTCAGGCTGATTTCATCTGACAGAGCAGAGGCCACTTCATATTGCACTGCTCTAATATATTCTTTATGTAAATGTGTGCACAAATCTCTAAATCCTGTTAAAAAGAACTTGGTGATCTTTCACTGATGCATCATAGTGTAAATATAAAAACATAACTTTATAAATAGTATAAATCATATTTTACTAGGCTATATTTGTAAAAGCTAAGTAATTTCATGTGATCAGTTGTAATAATTAAACTGTGGACTGAGTAAATGGAGACAGAAGGATGATTAAACCTCAGTGCTGACCATGATTCACTTCCCCAGCAAGACTGAGAGAAATAGAAGAGGTCAGGGCTTTGACCCAGGAGGCACAGCTCAGAAACAGGTCCTGAGCATTATAGACTAAGACCTTAATTATTCTTTTATAATTGTAGATTTTAAAATTGTGTTGATTTCATATGCCCCATTTAATCTCCAGGACTTTTATTATGTCCTTTTTCATTATGTCATTATTATTATGTGCCTTTCAGGTTACTTAAAGACATTTTTCCAATATAACACTAGCTGGGCACAACAGGGTAAAACAATTAAATAAAGCAGTGAGGAATATAAGACAGAAATAAAATAAAATTACAGATTGAAGCAGGATAAGTGTACATTAAGAATAAAGAGGACTACTACAATTATAAAAATAATAAAAAAAATAAGGCAGTGAGAGAGTTAAACTATACATTAGAAAAAAAGTATTTAAAAGCTTTTTAAAGGTGGAGAGTGACAGTCAGAAATGAAGATGCAGGGGGATAGAGTTCCATAACTTTGGGCCTGCAACTTTAAAATCTCTGTCCTCATACATGCATAGTTTGGCAGGAGGAACAGAGAACAAACGAGCGTCAGCCGACCGAAGTGAGCATGAAGGAGTGTGTCTGAACAAAGGAGCAGAGAGAGAGTCAGGAACCAGAACATGTAAAGATTTAAAATCTACGAGTAGGACTTTATATTGTATTTGGTAATGAACTGGAAGTTAGTGAAGGTCTTTTAACCTGGGGTTATGTGCTCCCATGATCTGGTGTGAGTGAGAACTCTTGCTGCTGAATACTTCACGTATTTAAGCTTTTTGAGTAAAGTAGCAGGCCTAGATGTGATAGAAATGTGAATTAGAGTTTCAGTTCAGGGAGAGAAGGATTCAGTCTTACAATGTTTTTAATTTGTAAAAATGCTATTTTGGTGATGTTATTAACGTGGGTCTGTGGAAGTTGTGATGAGACCTGGAATGGATAGAGTGGGTTATCCAAGTGAATTGAGAGTGAAAGAGGAAGTTATGATGCTATGAGAATGGCTTCAGATTTTTTGCTATTTAGTTGCAGGAAATTCAGATCAATCTAGTTTTTAATGTCAATCAGTTTGCTTATTCTTGCTGATGTAAATTTGAGCCGCATTTGCTTAACAGTGACACTGAAGACCATACTGATGGAAAATGTCACCAAGTGGGAGCAAGATTATGAATAGAATTGGGGCAAGAACTGATATTATTATTGTTACTAAATGTCCACACAGTGTGAATGTACCACAGTCGTGTTAACATCCATTTGTGTTCCCTAAACATACATTATATTCAATTCTCGAGGAGAGGTGAATAGTTGTCTTTCCATATAGAAAAGTTTAAAATATAAAAATACAAAAGTCCTGGAGAGGAAATGGAATGTATGACATCACACAATTATAAAATCTACAGTCATAATAGAATAATATGCAATCAGGTTCCCTAAGTACAGTTACTGTATATGTACCCTCGAGAGTACCACCAGGGTGAAAGTGTTTCTGACAGTGTAGAATAAGTGTCCCTGAGGCTGTTGGCAGTGGTGAGGGCCACCTTTAGCTTGTATAGCATCTTAGCACAGATTGAAGGAACTTGTCATTAAAATACAAGTAAATTTCAATATAAATTATACTGAAAGACCAGACATTTTCTCAGTTTGATTCTAGTGTAACGTAGAGTATTATGTGACAGCAATGTACTGATCTACTGTAATGAATATGAGGGCACTGAGAGAGTTGGACAATGAGAGACTATTGATTATCAGAGAAATATAGCACCCCACTACTCCAGTTTATACAACAATAATCCAGAAGAACACGCACACGCACACAATTCATGTATTTTGGTGGCACATCTGTGGTAAATATAACATAGTTGAACCATTTTATATTTTGTACATAAAAAGTATGGTTTTGTGGTATTATTTCCTCAGAAAATATTTGGATGTTAACAATGAGTAAAACATCAAGATTCATTCAAGTCTGTAATGACTTAAGAACTCAGGACAATTTCTGTTTCTTTGCACGAAAAGCAGGCCAGTACACAGTGTGCCGTTGTTGGTGAATCCAATTTAAGCCTTGTGTTTTTGTGCAGAGAATCTTACAATGGGAAATATAACGTTATAAAATGTTTTAGTAATATAAAAAAGTAAAATTATACAAAAAATGTACCACAATGCAATTTCTTTGTGTAGTGTGCATGCATATTTAAATTTACATTTATAATGTCACTGTCGAATGATTCGTTTTTTGAATACTCTTTACTCTTTGCCACCTGCTATAGATCAGAATGGTCTTCCACAAGTTCTGATGACCAATTCAGGTCTGTAAACATGGTAAAATGATTTTATTTTCTAACCCTTTAAAGTCTGACACATTAAATAATAATACAATAAAATAACATTTTTTGAAAATCACACATTGTGTGGCCCTTTAACAACAAATCTAAATGTTGTTAATTTATAAACTTTGTATAATATAATGTGTGAATGCATCATATTTAGGCATTTATCAATATATATATATATATATAATTTTTTTTTAACTGATCTTTCATTCACTTCGGTGAAGCGGTTAAAATAGGACATTTTAGTACAATTATTTGTCTTAATTTTAATTAATTTCGATTAAACAATCGATATCAGATGATTGTCTCTGTTCTTCAGAACCTCTCAGGAAAAAGTAACATTGTGTTGATGAGAAACAATGTGCCAGAGATATGAACCCACGAATACCTTTTTACATTTCATATATTAGTGGTAATAAAAACACCAAAGTCTCAGAAGCTTTTTTTTGTTGTTGTTTTTGATCGACACATCCGTGTTTCCTATTTAGAGGAATTGTTTATGTAAGTGTCTGAACTTTGGCTTGAGGTATGAGCTCATTCAACAGACCTCCCACAACCACCTTATCATCCTCATCATCTTCCTCTGTATCCGTCTCACAAAATCTATGTTGACACCTGAGCTGACACATTTTGCACACAAAGGCTTTTGGAAAACTAAAAATACATTTTTGTTTCATGAAAAAATACTTTGTAAAAATATCTAAATGTGTTTTGCTGCTGTAAAGAACATTTTGAATGTTCTGAATATTTTAAATAATTAGCATTTGACAGGTAGAATACATGAATCTAGGAGATGTAACCAAAATAATTAGTTTTAATAAAAGTAATATCATACAAATTATACATGGAATTGCTTTATTCCGGCCAAAAATTATTCTTATTCTGGCCAAAAATAAGTTTCACCTGCTTTGATCAGTCATAAAATTAAACTTTAATTGGGCTAAAAAACGACGAATACAAAATAAAAGATAAGTTGGAAGTTACTGACAGAGCTAATCGACATTTTCACTGTTTTAACTCCTATATTGAGCAATGCTAACTGACCCAAGGCGTCCCGTTAGTTCGCATGAAGATCGGTCTTTTAAGTCTTCTTGAGAATCGGCTCCGTCAACTTCAGAAAAAAGGAAGAGCGAAGAGGTTGAAGTCTAGAAGAGAGTAAAAAGAAGAAGTGTGTGAGTCCTTCTGAGCGAACGCCTGTTTTCATAGGTGGCGCGGTCATGCCCACTTGGGAAGTCGCCGTTCTCTGATTGGTTCCTGGGTTTGGGGAGTACACGTGACCACCTCAAGTTCCAGAGAAATAAAAATCACAGTTTGGCAAAAATGGAACATCCTACAATTATTACTTTGTATATACTTGAATATAACATATGGAGTATACTGATGTATTTACCGACTATTCTTGTTATTAAAGATTAATTAACATTCTTCTAAATTGAGACAGGAATCTTTTTTCATGATTAAGACATTAATTCACGTAACTCAATTAGTTAGTAGACAGTCACCTGAGAATAACAGAGGATAACATTAATAACACATTGTATAATACATAACTGGATATATAACTGCATATGATTTTGCAAATGTCCACTTGGGGGCACTGTTGGTCCATGCTGTTCGTCTGGGTTGAACTCGGGTTGAAAGGTCACTATTAGCGCAGTCCTCGGGGCCATCTGCCGATTTTGCGATAAGATAAGCGTTCGACAGTCCGACGCTGGAGGGTAATAAAACCCTGGGGGTTCCGGGGTCCCCACATGTGGTGAGTGTTCATGGCGAAGTTCTCAAGACTCTATTTGCATTATGTTGATTTAATGATGCTTTCTGGGGTCATAAAATTGAGAGTACCACTTTGTGTCAGTCTGGATTCTTCTTTGAGCATCTCAGGGTCACTGAAGAAGGGGGTTTTAAAGTCTTTCAATTTTCGACAGACTAGGTGTGTGTGTGGCTGCTAAAACTCACAAATTCTATGGAATGTGAAGTCTTGATAAAGAAAGTCAAAATTTGAATCTTAGCATTTTTTCATTTCATGATGTGGATCCATTCTGCACTACACCCCAAAAGGATGGAAGTGTGTTTCTGTATTTCACTTCATTAGATGATATTTGATATAGTTGTCTTTACAGGGTTAAAGTTTCCTGCTAAACCTCATCTCTATGATGGCCTAATCCATTAAGGCTACATACACCTGAAGTGACTCAATCAGATTTTTTTCCCTTAATGTGAAAGTCTATCCTTTCTAAGCCATCTATTTAGTCTGTAAACCTGTCTGTTATTTAATGCAATAAACCAAGACGAAAGTAATTTTGTTTATATTTGTTTTTCTTTATTTAGACAGAGGACGTTGCAACGTGTTTTTATGAAATGTTTGGCTGAGAGGTTGTTTGGTCTCGGCTTCTGTAAGGACTGATCAGTCTGACGGAGGTGCATGCAAATGTAATAACACAAACTTTATTGAAGCGACAATGACTAGACAGAGTATCCTGAAAAGAGACGTGGACAGAGAGACAATACACTGAGAGCTTAACAGAGACCTAGACAGAGAAGCTAAACTGAGACCTAAACACAAGGAACTAAACAGACAGAGAAAGCTAAAAAGGAAACACTAACAGACCAGAGAAACAAACTAGAGAGACAAACTGGCTTGAAGGGAATGAGGACCCCATATAGAGATGAGACCAAGGAACAGACTGGAGGGAGCAAAACAAATGGAATGTAGTGTGATGTGATAATGTGTATTAAATTCTAATAAGAAACTTGACTTTCTGAGATTTAATTTTTAATACCCAGACTTTAGCTGGTTTTCAGAGACATCCCCTCCTTGCACAGCTCAGATTGGAATGTGAGATAGAAGAGCAAAGAAGGATCGTAAACTTCACTCCAGTGCGGTTTATGACCCAAGGCCACACAGGGTCAAGAGAAGAATCTTTGCAGAATGCAGAGAGACACACAGACTCAAATAATATTCCACTTTGATTCTATGTCCTCTTACACCTTTTTAAAGACTGTTAACTCTAAAAGACTCAAACATCCCAAAGTTCTTACATGGAAAACAAGTTGTATATGGGTACATCTATGTGAAATTAATTCCAGTTGGACAATCAAAAAAGGGTGTAATTAATTTGCATGCTTTAAATCACATTTTTATGTGAACTTTGTCTTGTCAAGGGTCATAAATTTTATGTGATGTCCCTACCAAGGTACAGGAAACAGCCAATCGGGAACAAGAGGTGCTCCAATTCTCAGTCTCTGAGGACCAATGAGGTTTTCAAGGTGGGTTTTCTAAACTCTGGTTAAAAACCAGATGTGTCCCATTATGTTATCCCACTAGAATCTCAGTGTGTAAAATGTCTGGGCTTATATTCCTAGTCTGGACTTTCAGTCAAATTTATTTTACAATGTACTTGTAGGTTAAATTATAAATGCACTATGACATAACACAGCCAAAAAGACCAGCCAAGAATTACTGCCAGCATGGTTTTATGAAGCGTGATATGACTGGAATACTGCAGAGTGTTAGTAATAGCAATGTACCTATCAACTGCTATTAGTATCACACTGTATAGAATAGAATAGAATAGCTTTTATTGTCGCTGAGAAAACTATGTTCAGAACAGTGTTAAAATAGTGAAATACAGTTTTAGCATCCTCTCTCAGGCAGCAGTTAAAATATAATATATATACATGTGCAAAATAGCAGATTGTTCAGAGGCATTAACACATAATATATATACAGGCTTAATTTAAAAGTGCTGTGTGCAATTGCTTGTCCATTAAAATGAGTGGTTGTCTGTTGATTCTAATGATTGTCAATCAGGATGGGTTGGTTAAAGTAGTGAGGTGGGGGGGTGGGGGTTGATGGCTTGATGGCTGATGGGTTGATGGCTTTCACAGCCTGGGGAAAGAAGCTGCGTTTCAACCTGTTTGTCTTTGCTTTTAATTGTCTGGATCTCTTTTTGGAGGGTAGGGGGGAAAACAGTGTGTGTCCAGGGTGAGTGATGTCCATTGAAATGCTGGTAGCCTTTTTCTGGAGTCGGCTGTTGTAGATGTCGCTGAGGGGGGTACTGAAGTTCCTATGATTTTTTCCACCCCTCTCACCACTCACTATAGGTCTCTCCTGTCCTGTCCTGTGCAACTGGTGAACCAGACTGTGCAGCAGTATGTCAGGATGCTCTTGATGGTGGCTCTGTAAAAGTTCACCAGCAAGTGTTGAGGGAGGTGGGAGTGCTTCAGCTTCCTGAGTGGGTGTTGAAGGCCCATGTGAGGTCAGCAGAGATGTGTACTCCAAGGAATTGAAGTGCTTCACTCTCTCAACCTCCACTCCATTGATGAGGAAGGCCATGGTCTCTGTGCGGGTGGATCTTCTGAAATCCACGACCATCTCCTTGATTTTATTTGGGTTCAGTTTCAAGTTGTTATTCTTACACCATGCTGTCAAGTGCCGGACCTCCTCCCTTTAGTCTGACTTATCGTTGTTTGTAATCAGTCCTACAATGGTGGTGTCATCAGCAAACTTGATGATGTTGTTGGATGAGTGAATGGGGGAGCAGTCATATGTAAAGAGTGAGTAGAGGAGGGGGCTGAGGACACATCCCTATTGGGTGCCTGTGTTCAAGATGGGAGTTGAGGTGGTGCGGTCTCCCATCCTGACGTATTGGGGTCTGTTGCTTAGGAAGTTCAATATCCATAAGCACAGTGAACTGCCTAGGCCCAGATCGCCCAGTTTTTTGACGAGGTTTTGTGGAATGACTGTATTAAAGGCTGAACTAAAGTCCATGAAAAACATCCTTACATATGAATTTTTCTGTTCTAGATGAGTGAGGGCTGAGTGGAGAGCTGTGATCACAGCATCCTCTGTCGAGCTGTTGGTTCTGTAAGCAAACAGATGTTGGTCAAGGTCAGCTGGGATGGCAGATCTGATATGAGGGATGATGAGTTTCTCAAAGCCTTTGGAGATGATGGGGGTTAGGGTGACCGGGTGGTTGTCATTTAGGCAGCACACTGTGTTTTTCTTTGCCACTGGGACGATGGTGGCTGATTTGAGGCAGGTGGGAACTGCACATTGTTGCAGGGAGAGGTTGAAGATTGTGGTGACCACTCCTGCCAGCTGGTCTGCGCAGACCTTGAGGATACATCCAGCAACACCATCTGGTCCAGGAGCTTTTTTAGTGTTTATCCTGCGCAGAGCAGATCGGACCTGATTTGGGTGAAGCTGAATGGGGGTTTCCTCGACTGCATCTGCGTCAGCCAGCCTGCATCTAGGCTGGCCGGTGGCATCCGGGTTGCTGTTATTCTTATTGTCGAATTTAGCAAAGAAATGATTCAGTGTGTCTGGGTGGGTTCTGTCTGTGGCAGTTGTGAATGTGGCACCGTATCCAGTGAGTGATTTAATTCCTTGCCACATGACTTTGGAGTTATTCTGGTTGAAGTACTCCTGGATGCACAGTTGGTATTTGAGCTTGGCTTTTATGATGCTCTGTTTCAGGTCAGTCTTCGCTCTTTTGTAGGCCAGCTGGTCCCCGAGCCTGAAAGCAGTGTTCCTTGTTTTGACTCTGACTGTCTTTGTATCTGGTGTTTGTCTACAGATGAGTGGTTTATATGCTGGTGTTAGAGACAGGAACAGATGATCAGAGAGACCCAGGTGTGGTGAGGGTCTGGCTTTGTAGGCATGAGGAATGTTGCAGTAGAGATACAAAATGTTCCACTCTCTTGTGGGAAAGTTTACATATCTGTGGAAATTATGCAGGACAGACTTCAAGTAGGCGTGATTGAAGTTCCCTGCTACGATGACAATGCTGTCTGGTTGTACCACTAAGTGCTACCTAAGGAGAGGTATAGTTTTTCCATGGCTAGTTTAGCATTAGCCTGCGGGGGTACATAAACAGCGAAGATGGCCACCGATGTAAACTCTCTACACAAATTGAACGGTCTGCACTGCAGCATCATAAATTCAATGTCCAGAGAGCAGTGAGTGCTTTTAATGGTGATGTTGGAGCACCATCTATTATCGATGTAGATACATAGTCCCCCTCCTTTGCTCTTACCAGAGTCCGCAGTTCTATCCGCTCTGAAGATAGCACGTCCCGCTAGCGCAATGCTAGCGTCGGGGATGTTCATGTCCAGCCAAGACTCTGTAAATATAAGTGCACAATAATCCAGTTCGTGTGATGTAATCCGCAGTCGTAGTTCGTCCATTTTATGTTGTAGTGACCAGGCGTTGACTATAAACAGACTTGGAATGGCCGGCTTGAATGGGTTAGCTTTTAACTTAGCCGCTAGCCCTCCCCTCTTCCCCCTCTTTAGCTTTCTGTCGCGCCACCGTCTGCTTTGCTTCAGTGGGGGAGGAATGATGTTAGTGCCCTCCAGATAGATCCGTAGTCCGGGTGGTGTATTAAGTTATATGCAACAGCTAGCAGATGTGTTCTACTATACTGTTGTCCCAAAGTTAAGAAACATCCATCCATCCATTATCTGTAACCGCTTATCCAATTTAGGGTCGCGGGGGGTCCAGAGCCTACCTGGAATCATCGGGCGCAAGGCGGGAATACACCCTGGAGGGGACGCCTTCACAGGGCAACACAGACACACACACACATTCACTCACACACTCACACCTACGGACACTTTCGAGTTGCCAATCCACCTGCAACGTGTATTTTTGGACTGTGGGAGGAAACCGGAGAAGTTAAGAAACAATGTAAACAAAAAGTAAGAAAGATAAGATAGCTGCCAAAGTTTGAGGAGCTCTGGGCCGCAGCAGTTACCCGCGCCGCCATCTACAGAGAGCCATACTTTGAGACCTAACACATTTTTGCAGAAATGTAGCATGTTATTGGTCCAAGATACCAGCAGGAGACCATCTCAACACTTAGAAACATAGGCATATTAACCAGCCCCACAAGAACATCAGGCACAACCAGAGAGAGGATGAGCAGGTTGGTTGGAGTGTGGAGCTGCTTAAAGTGAGAGATGGAGATGATCACCTGCAGGTTCAGAAACACAGTGCACACTCATATATGTGAGATAATGAAGCACATTAAAAATATCCAGTGCCATATACAGCATGTTTTATACAGGACTTATTATTGTCAGTAAGGCAATACTGAACTGTGATGTTATCCCTGTAGTCTTGGTTATCCATCTGAAATAGAGACAGAACTGAAGAATCTGAAATGATTCAGAGAGTTAACTTCTCTGTTTTATACATGAGCATGAATCCTCCCTCTAGTGGATAGTGTAACCCTAACATCATCATGACGTACAGTGTTGGGTCAGCTGAGACTAGTTCTGAGTGTTAGAACTGTGTAAACCTCCTCCACGCTTCAGACCAGCTGCCCATGCTCCAGCAACCACCAAGTGCCTTGAAGCTGTCCCTACACTGAAGTTCTCATGGACTACTAACTATCATCACCAGTAGATTGACCAGAGGAGGATGGGTCACCCCTTGTGAGCCTTGGTTCCTCCCAAGGTTTCTTCCTCAGCTGGGGGAGTTTTTCCTTGCCACTGTCACCCCTGGCTTGCTCACTTTAGGGTTTTACATTTGTCTTTACATTTCATGTCAAATCTTTGTCTTACTGGAATTCTGTGAAGCTGCTTTGTGACAACATCAGTTGTGAAAAGCGCTATATAAATAAAATTGATTTGATTTGTAAGAATCTAATGTCATAATTACACATTTCACACATTGAGCAAAATAGTAGGGGATGTCATAATTTATCGTGTACATTAGAGACTGCCATGAGTTTAGATGATATAACTGGATCTTTTTCGGTTGGATCATACTCAGTGAGGCCAGGAAATGTGTTGTGCCCACTTATAGAATAAAACATACAACATAATATTTTTTATGGTCCATCCACAATGTATGTAAATACGACAAGTGAAAATGTATGAACAGTCTGAGTTGCTATATATAGATATAGGTTGGGATATATAGATGAATAAATAAAAATTCTTTCCTTGTATCATTTAACCCTGTATTCAGTTGAAAATAGTATAAAGAAAATATGAAACTGAAATTTTATACTTCACAATAATATATAAAATGTCTCCATATTTAATGAAATGAAAGAAAAAAACCTTCCAATAAAGTTAGAATAGGTCAAAATGCAACCATTCAAAAATAGTTTTTTTTAGTATTCAACTTCAGCCTTGCATAGCTGACTTTAAGGTGGTACAGAAAATTCTAATAAAAGTCTGGCAAATAAAGCCAGTATTAGCCTCGTAATCTGCCCTGCTTAAGGTGGAAGTACTTTATTGTACAAAAGTACTACATCATTACTTGAATACCAATGATTCACATAAGCTTTTATATTTACGCAGAGGACATGGAGACAACGCATTTGGCCACTCATTAAGTCACACATTAGTGGTGGTTTGTTTTCTGCATGGAGTTGCACAGTACACACTTCACTTTGGTCTTCTCTCATGTTTTTGTGTGTTCCTGTGTCTGTATGTTTCAGTATTACTCACACTTGATCCCCACGAGTGATTCTGTTGTGTGGAGAGGGTATTTGAGGTGCCTTATACACACACTCACCATGATTGTATGGGCCATTATTATATTTTGTTTATTTAATTTTATGCACCTTTCTTTGGCATCATTCTCTGTCCACCATTAGACAAATTATTTACTATAACAAATTGTAGGATTAAGTCTTCTCATTGTATGCATCTTATGTCTCTAAAGAGTATATGTAAGGCCTTTGGAATAGTTCTGTTGTGTTTGTGCTGATTCACTCTTTGTTTTGTAATTTATGCCTTATTTAAGTAAACATTTGATTATCACCTCCACTTGTAGATTACTGTTCTTTCTTTTTATTATATCTTGTTATATGCACTAATGGTACTCCTCCCTTACCCCTAGGCATAGGAGCATAAAAATTGGGGGATCATCTGGGATTTGTTGATCTCTCACACACCATAAAATGGTGGGCAGTGAGCATATATGACAGAAGTTGGTAAACGATTACCATTTGGTAGGAGGTCGTCTTGGAGTATTTGTGGTAATTAGTGTTCTGTGCAGTGGCGGATGCTGGTCTTTCAAGGAGGGGAAGCTCAATTTCGGTCTACATCATAAAATGTGTCGGTTTATTTATACATAAATTCTACCCTCTGTTCCTTTTCAAGAAAATTATCTGTGACCCTGTTGTACCAACAAGGTGTCTTTTACAGGGACTTGACTAGTGTCCTCTCAATGGCCAGCAGAGCTAGGCTGCTTAAACGGCCTTGGCCCATGTGAAGTGTGTCCGCCCATGAGTGCTTTTTGACGGTGGAGGGGCTTAGCAGCACCCGCTGGTCATAAACTGCAATATAAGTCAGAAAGAGTGATTGAAGTCAGTCTCTAAACACAAGCAGCTAAAAAAAAACCCACCAGAAATAGAAGCTCGATTTACCGCTAGTCGTTTTTAACAAAGAAAATGCCGCTAAGAGGATTAAGAAATTCTCCGGTTCAACTCAGAACAGAATGAAATGAATGGATCTTTACACCAAAGGATTGCTGATTTGCTCATTTTGCTGTCAATGAAAAAGGGATTCAGCCTCAGACAGATCATCCAATCATCATGCAGAAGCTGAGCATCCGGGCCAGCCGAGGCCAGACCACTGCCCCATAGACGCTGAACATCCGATGGGCGGAACAAAGCCCAGCATTTATCCAATGACTCGTCTCATTTCGCTGCTTCGCTATTGAACTCTGTGGACGCTCAGCGTCCACATTGTTTAAAGCACTGTAAAGTTGCCGGATATGATGAAAGCTGCGTCTTTACCAGTGATAAGAAGCTGATTCTGAACAAAAGTTGAGCGCGTTGTAGTGCATATTTATTCAATGACACGTACACACAACAGTATATATTTGATCACTTAAATTTTGACATTTTAGGGGAAGCTGAGCTTCCCTTGCAGTCTTAGAGCAATCGCCTCTGGTTCTGTGGTACTTAATTAGTTGTCTCTTGTGTAGCCTTGGAAACTTTTGACGTGCAGGTTTTTTTTAAATCACCTAGTATTGATGTGCTTGAGACTTGTATGAAGGACATTTTGATTTTAGTAGCTAGTCACTTCACCCTTACAAGGGCTGTTAAAAAAAAAAGCTGAGGTAAGAACTATTTTGCCTCCATATGACCCTGCCACCCCTGTATGTATTTACAACTGGCCCAGCTTCAGATTGTTGCTTCAGAGTGTGCTGTTGTACGTAAACATGAGTTTGAGTTAGCCGTACGTAAACTTGACCTAGAGAAGGAAATTTGTTTGCATGAGCTTGAGCTACGTATGATGGAGGCTACTCCACTTAAACAATTGTCTCCTGTCTCAGTGCTGCCTAGTGACACACCGGAGCCTGTGGCACCTGCTGTATCAGACCTTCTTGTTCCTCACCCACCTGCTTTTAATATTTCATTAGTACCTTCATTTAGGGACACTGGAGAGGATGACTATTTCAGTGTTTTTGAAAGGATTGTGGTAATGCTAAATTGGCCAAAAGAATTTTGGTCCATGCCTTTGCAGTGTAAGCTAGTAGGAAAACAGAAGAGGAATTGGTTCCAGAAGCATATCGTCAGGGATTTAGGAATTTGATAAAACTCTACACAAACCCATGTTGAATTTATTAGACAGAAAATTATTCTTTTTGATAAGTGGTGTAGTGCAAACAAATTAAACCAGTTTGATTCACTGTGTAAGCTCATTCTGTTAGAAGAATTTAAAAACTGTCTTCCAGAGTGTGTTGATTTGACTGAGTGGCCTGTTTCTAGTGTATCTCAGACAGCAGTACTATACTTATGTATAAGCAAACATTCAAGCTTCCTGTAGTTAAAGGTGAGAATGCCGTATGTAAACCCACGTGCTCAGGTGGCTCTCCTCCATGTGCTGTTGGTGTGAGATAACACTATTATTGTCATAAGGTGGGGCATATACAGTCATGATCAAAAGCGTTGGCACTCCTGAAATTTTTTCAGAATATAAAGTATTTCTCCCAAGTATTGGCCTACATATTTCATGGGGAACATGAGGGGTATATAGGAATATAAACATTTTGACAAGTTTGGAAAATATACCAAATAAAATGTCCCTTAAATAGTCGGAGGTATGGGACAGCACTAGAACTTTGAACCAGTCCCACACATTTCCGGTGGTTCAGTGTCGTATTCAAACCTTAAAACGTCATTGTCACAAGAGGATAAGTGACTCAATACAAGCTCTGGTACACTGTGTTGAATCAGCAAGTGTTGAAAAAGTTACACGAGCTTCAAACCTTCAGTATTGACGGTCCCATCCCTAGTAAATAACTTCCACACACCCTGGAGCTTTGCCAGTCCTTCACAGGATGACACACATTCACTAACACACTCGTACCTATGGACACTTTTGAGTCGCCAGTCCACCAATCCAAATCGTAGTATCATTGGACGTGGAAATGTACATATCTTCAATTATTACCGAATTACAAAAAAATAAAAACAAAAAAAAAGAAACAAAGCACAGTGGTGCTCCAGAAAGTTTCACTGTATCACAGCTCCAGGGTCCTGAAATTGTGGGTTCAAACCTCACCTGTTCAACACTGATGTCACAAAGATAACCATAGAGTGGTTGACTGGAGAACTTTGAGCTTGTCTTTCAGTCCTCACCATAGTTTACAGAATAGACGAGTTCAGGCCTGATTATGCAGCCCCTACATGGAATAGCCTAATGCTGTAAATGCTCTTGCTGGAGGGATACACTGTTCTAAAGCAAAAAAAGTAATTGCAAAAAAAATCATCCATTCATCCATTATCCACCGCTTATCCGGATCCGGGTCACGGGTGAAGCAGTCGGAGCAAAGAAACCCAGATCTCCCTCTCCCCAGCCACCACCTCCAGCTCCTCCAGGGGTATACCGAGGCGTTCCCAGGCCAGTGGAGACATGTAGTCTCTCCAGCGTGTTCTTGGTCTGCCCCGTGGCCTCCTCCCCGTTGGACATACCCGGAACGCCTCACCAGGAAGGCGTCCAGGAGGCATCCGAACCAGATGCCCGAACCACCTCAACTGGCTCCTCTCAGCGGCTCCACTCCAAGTCTCTCCCAGATGTCCGAGCTCCTAACCCTGTCTCTAAGTCAAATCAAATCAAATTTATTTGTATAGCGCCTTTTACAACTGACGTTGTCACAAAGCAGCTTCACAGTTTCAAAACAGAACATTTAAATCAAAGCCCAATGCAAGCAAGCTGAAGGCGACAGTGGCAAGGAAAAACTCCTCGAGGCTGGAGGAAGAAACCTTGGGAGGAACCAAGACTCACAAAGGGGACCCATCCTCCTCTGATCAAACTATAGATTGAATTTTAAATGATAACCAATGAAGTGCCATTATGCTACATAATAATAATAATAATAATAATAAGGTGAGCAGCTGGTCTGGTCTGGTCTGGGCCGCAGGAGAATCCAGCAAACAATCTTCCATCAGTGGGCCACCATTCTTTCAGAAAACAGTAAAACAGTAAAGGGAAGCAGTTAGTTTAGTTGAGTGCAGCAGAGAATAAGAGCATGTGAATATTTTCTTTAGTGTAGTGAGGGATCTGACTGTAACAGACTGGGAGGAGGGAAACCAGAAGGAGCTCAGGCAAAGACATCCTTTCGTTCCAAGCAAGAGAAATTGTGAGCACATCATCTAGGTTTACCCTGATTCTCCATGTCCATGAGTTCCTGAGGTTAGTTGCCAAAGGCTAAACTGAACAAGTGTGTTTTGAGCCTAGACTTAAACATAGTGACTGTGTCTGCATCCCGAACACTAGCTGGAAGATTGTTCCAGAGCTGAGGGGCTTTGTAGGAGAAGGCTTCCCCCCCCGCTGACGTCTTATGTATTCTGGGTACTAGTAAGAGGCCGGCGCCCTGAGATCTGAGTAATCTTGGTGGTTCATAGTGTGTGATGAGGTCTTGCAAGAATTCAGGGGCGAGACCATGTAAGGATTTATACGTGAGTAAAATAATTTTGTAATCAATACGGAATTTAACTGGAAGCCAGTGAAGGGCCGATAATACTGGGCTGATATGATCAAATTTTCTAGTTTTAGTGAGGACCCTGGCTGCAGCATTTTGAATTAACTGGAGTTTAGTCAAGTTTCTGCTGGAGCATCCTGATAAAAGTGCATTGCAATAATCTAATCTTGATGTAATAAAAGCGTAAACTAATTTTTCCGCATCTGGGAGGGATAAGGAATTTCTTAACATAGCGAGGTTCCGAAGATGTAGGAAAGCTGTTCTTGTAATGTTACCTATATGCTAATCAAATGATAGATCTGAATCAATTATAACACCCAGATTTTTAGCTGATGAGCTCGGGAGAACAGGGAAGTCAAAATTATGTATTAAGTCTGATACCTTATTTATAGCAGGTTTTGGACCTAAAAGGAGAACCTCGGTTTTGTCGCGGTTTAGCAGAAGGAAATTGTATGACATCCAATGCTTCACTTCTTTAACACAGTCTGAGAAATTCTGTCCATAAAAATTATGAACAGAACCGGTGACAACGGGCAGCCCTGACGGAGTCCAACTCTGACTGGAAACCATTCGGACTTACTGCCAGCCATACAAACCAGACTCCTGCTCTGTTTATACAGGGACTGGATGGCTTGTAGCAAAGAGCCCAGTACCCCATACTCCCTGAGCACCCCCCACAGAATACCCCAAGGGACACAGTCGAATGCCTTCTCCAGATCCACAAAACACATGTAGACTGGTTGAGCAAACTCCCATGCACCCTCCAGGATCCTAGTGAGGGTAAAGAGCTGGTCCTGTGATAGACGAGCCCCCCCTGGGTTCACCAAACTCTGCCTCCTCTGCGGAAGATGTGCTGGTGGGATTGAGAAGATCCTCGAAGTATTCCTTCCACCACCTAATGATGTCCCCAGTCGAGGTCAACAGTTCCCCACCCCCACCATATACAGTGTTGGTGGAAAACAGCTTTCCCCTCCTGAGTGACCTGATGGTTTGCCAGAAACTTATCTGAGCCGACCGAAAGTAGTTTTTCCATGTTCTCACCGAACTCCTCCCACACCCGAGTTTTTGCCTCGGCGACAGCCGAAGCCGCGACCCATTTGGCTCCCCGGTACCCGTCGGCGGCCTCCTGAGTCCCCCGAGCCAACCAGGCTCGATAGGACTCTTTCTTCAGTTTGACAGCCTCCCTCGCCCGGGGTGTCCACCACTGAGTGTGGGGATTGCCACCCCGACAGGCACCAACAACCTTGCAGCCAGAGCTCTGTTCAGCCGCCTCAACAATGGAGTTCCAGGAACATGGCCCACTCGGACTCAATGTCACCAGCCTCCCCCGGGATGCAGTCAAAGCTCCGCTGGATGTGGGAGTTAAAGATCTTTCTGACAGGTTCCTCTGCCAAACGTTCCCAGCAAACCCTCAGCACGTGTTTGGGCCTGCCAGGTCTGTCCGGCATCCTCCCCCGCCATCTGATCCAACTGATCAGTTGACAGCTCAGCGCCTCTTTAAAGTCAATCATCGAAACGTGGCCTAGGGCATCCTGGTGCCAGGTGTACTTGTGGACACCCTTATGCTCGAACGTGGTGTTCGTAATGGACAAACTGTGACAGGCACAGAAATCCAATAACTGAACACCACTAGGGTTCAGATCAGCGGCGCCATTCTTCCCAATCACGCCCCTTCAGGTCATTACCCACGTGAGCGTTGAAATCCCCCAGCAGAACAATGGAGTCCCCAGAATGAGTGTTCTCCAGCACCCCCTCTAGGGTCCCCAAGAAGGCATGGTACTCTGAACTGCTGTTCGGTGCATAAGCACAAACAACAGTCAGAACCCTTTCCCCAACTTGAAGGTGCAGGGAAATTACCTTCTCGTCCACTGGGGTAAACGCCAACGTACAGGCGTTAAGCTGGGTGGGCTATGAGTAAGCCCAATCCTGCCTTACGCCTCTCACCCTGAGCAACTCCAGAGTTAAAGAGCATCCAGCCCCTTTCAATGAGACTGGTTCCAGAGCCCATACTGTGTGTCGAGGTGAGCCCAACTATATATTGTCGGTACCTCTCAACCTCACGCACCAGCTCAGGCTCTTTTCCCCCAGAGAGGTTACGTTCCATGTTCCAAAAGCCAGTTTCAGTAACCGAGGATCAGAACACAAGGGTCCCCGACCCCGGCTGCCACCCGATCCACAATGCACCAGACCCGGATTACTACCTCTCCCACAGGTGGTGGGCCCATGGGAGAGTGGACCCATGCAACTCCTTTGGGCTAAGCCTGGCCGGACCCCATGGGTGAGTCCGGCCACCAGGCACTCGCCAAGGAGCCCCTCCCCCAGGCCTGGCTCCAGGGTGAGGGCCCGGTAACCCTACACCGGGCAAGGGAGGCTGTGTCCATGTTCTTAACTTTGTCCTTGTCTTTATGGATCACAGTTTGTCTGGCCCATCACCTAGGACCAATTTGCCTTGGGAGACCCTACCAGGGGCTATTGCCCCCGACAACATAGCTCCTAGGCTCACTCAACCCCTCCACCACGTTAAGGTGGTGATCCAAGGAGGAGTAAAAAAAAATCTTTTTTTAAAAAAAAATATTTTAAAATTGGACATTAATTGTTTATTTTAAAGTCATGATATAACACAAATGACAATAAAATACTGATATTAAAGATATTAGTCTGCTTGTGTAATTGAACAATTATTATAATTATATTAATAGTTTGCTAGCATAGACCATGCCCAAATAAGCATCTGAGAACTCAGAAGGTGAGTTTTCATTCGAGGTGGCTTGGAGGAGTGTGCATAGAGTGTCCCACTGAAACTTAATTGGTTAAAAGAGAAAAAGGGATTAGACAAGGTGGTGGTAGGTGCGATGTTGCTCAACACTGGGATGGAGTGAGATTGAAGGTGTATAAATGGGGCTGTGGAGAGATAATTAAGGCATGGTCTAACTCCCAAAACTACAAAACATGGTGACTTCACTTTGCTAGCACAGACTTTATGCAGAGAAGTGTCAGAGTGGGTGGTGAACTCAAAAGGTTTAGGCTGGAGTTTGAGGTGGCTTGGAGGCGGGGGTATAGAACCGTGCCCCCAAAATTGGGTTGTGAGAAGTATTCATGGGCTGCGAGCAGGTTGTGGGCATGGGTATGGATTTATAAGTGGTTCGTGTCGAAATGAAGCTTGTGTGTGATGGGTTTGAAGATGGCAAAGGAGTGGTTCAAATGGACTGAGTTTAAATAGATATACTGGAGTGGTCCTGCCAAACTGGTCAATATTGCTGTGTTTTATATTGAAGATCTATGTGGTCTATGAGACTGGGGTGGCATAGAAGATTGTATGTTGAAGAAGCTGTGAGGAATTTGGAGCAGAGGAGGAAGCCAAAGGTTAGAAGGAACATAACTTTTAGTGTAGAGGAGTTAACAGGGAAGTGGCATCGTGAGCATAGCGCAGCTAGCTTGGTGCCATGGGTGAAAACTACGTTAATTCCTTTTAGTGCCTTGGTGGAGCAGGGTGACCTGATGGTCAATCAATTAATCAATCAAATTTTATTTATATAGCGCTTTTCACAACAAAAAGTCATCACAAAGCAGCTTTACAGAGATCAAGGTCCAAGCCTCCTATGAGCAAGCCAAGGGCAACAGTGGCAAGGAAAAACTCCCTCAGCACACGAGGAAGAAACCTTGGAAGGAACCAAGACTCATACGGGCAACCCATTCTCCTCGGGTCGACACCGGAGACACAACAGAGAACAGAAGTAAAAGTGAAATGATGACAGATGAAGGGGTTATAGTAATATAAATGTAGTATATTAGTGATGATGGAGAAGCGGAAAAGAAAATGATGAGGATGATGATATTAGTGATGTATGAGTCTGATGAAGGAGGAGGTGATCAGGGATTCTGTGTGAGTTAAAATTAGGTGCAGAGTTAATCTGAGATAAAACAGCATGGCCAAGCATGATAGTGTAGATGAGACAAGGCCAGGATCTTGTACAGGATACACAGGGGCTGAATCAGGGCAACACCTGGAGAGCAGCAGGACATCTCAAAGCATGAGAGAGACAGGAGAAAGAAAGCCAGACAAAGGGAACAAATAAAAATACAGAGGTTAGTAGGGTCATGGTCAAGAACGGGCAAATTTGTCCTGAGAAAAAAGCTTCCACGGGTCAGGCAAGAGAACCCAGCGACAGACAGCGTGTTGGCGGTTACTAGAAAGCTAACTAAAAATGCTGTAGCTATGGTGATATGACAGGGTTAATACAGAACAGTGATAATATGAAAACCAGCCCGAGCACCAATAGAGAAGGAGTAACCTGAAAGTGAGTGATTAACCAAAAGCTTGTTTGAAAAGGTAGGTTTTTAATCTAGATTTAAAGATTGAGAGTGTGTCTGAGCCCCGAACAGTAACCAGAAGGCTATTCCAGAGTTGAGAACCTCTGTGAGAAAAGGCTCTTCCTCCTGTAGTGTTTTTCTTAATGCGAGGAACAAAGAGTAGATGGGCATCCTGTGAACGAAGTGTACGTGACGGGCGATAAGGTATGAGAAGTTCAGTAAGATACTGCGGGCCTAAACCATTTAGAGATTTATAAGCTAAGAGGAGTATTTTATAGTCAATGCGAAATTTTACAGGTAGCCAGTGTAGGGATGAGAGAACTGGGGTGATATGTTCGAATTTTCTAGCTCTTAAAGTCACTGCATCCAAAAGGCAGCACTCGTTTATGCTCATCACAATCTATCGTCCTCCTGGCCCTTATACAGAATTTCTTTGTGAATTTGCTGATTTTCTCTCAAGTGTAGTTATCGTATCAGAAAAGGCCTTAATTGTTGGTAATTTCAATATTCACTTTGAGAAGGACCATGATCCACTTAAAATTGCATTTGAATCAATTTTGGATGCGCTAGGGTTCACTCAGAATGTTACTGGGCCCACTCATCAATGCAAACACACATTGGACCTAGTGTTAACACGGGGCATTGAGATAAAGAATCTATCCAATCTCTCGCTACATGAGACCATCTCTGATCACCATCTAATCACATATGAAATTGTGTTAAACTTTGATATTTGTCCACAACTGCACAACCTTTCAGACCTTACCACCATTTCTTTTCCAACTCACCCAAATGACCTTGAGCTCATTACAAACAACCTACAACACTTATTGTGTACAAACCTAGATAGTGTTGCACCAGTCAAGACCAAACAATTTAGAGAGAAAAGGCTTGCTCCATGGTACAGTGACAGCACGCGTGCATTAAAACTGGCTGTTCGTAACCATGAACGTAAATGGAGACACAAAACTAGAATGTTTCCGAATTGCATGGCAGCAGAGCCTCACCGACTACAAACATGCCTTATCTAAAGCCAAATCACAGTACGTCTCTTCCCTTATAGAAAACAACAAAGACAACCCTAGATTCCTTTTTAGCACTGTATCAAATCTAATTGGCAACAAAAAGGAAATCAACCCCATTGTCCCTTCTGATTTCTGTAGCAATGACTTTATGAGGTTTTTTAATGATAAAATTGATTGCATTCGCCTCAAAATCCAAAATCAGTCCAAAGTCACATCGGCTGTTGTTGATGAACCCCCCGCCAGCTCTGAGGTGCACTTAGACTACTTGAATTCTGTCAATGAAAATGACTTGCTTAGTTTAATTAGCTCATCTAAATCAACTTCATGCTTACTGGATCCTGTTCCAACACAATTATTTAAACAAATTTTACCTAAAGTCATTAGACCATTGCTCACAATAATAAAGTCATCCCTCAACATTGGATACGTACCAAAACCTCTGAAACTAGCGGTAATCAAACCAATTATTAAAAAACCCAATCTTGACCCTCTTGTACTCGCAAACTACAGGCCAATATCAAACCTCCCTTTTATTGCTAAGATTCTAGAAAAAGTCGTGTCACAGCAGTTGTGCTCTTATCTACAAAACAATGACATTCATGACATTTTTCAGTCTTGATTTATACCAAATCACAGCACAGAAACGGCTCTAACAAGAGTAACTAATGACTTACTCCTTTCACATGATAAGGGCTATATCTCTATTCTGGTGCTGCTTGACCTTAGTGCAGCATTTGATACCATAGATCATGTGATGCTTCTTGATAGGCTGGAAAATCTGGTAGGAATAAAAGGATCTGCCCTCTCTTAGTTCAGATCTTATTTATCCGATCGTTATCAATTTGTTTATCTGAATAATAAATACTCTAATCATACTTTAGTTAAATATGGTGTTCCACAAGGATCAGTGCTTGGCCCTGTATTGTTCACACTCTACATGCTGCCACTGGGTAGACTAATCCGTAAGCATGGGATTCAATTCCACTGTTATGCTGATGACACACAACTGTATATATCAGCCAAACCTAATGATGTTGCTGGTCTACGTAAAATAACAGAATGTCTAACTGAAATTAAAGACTGGATGATGCAATATTTTCTCATGTTAAATTCTGATAAAACTGAAGTCTTGTTACTAGGTACAGATACTCAGATACATTCACTCAGAAATACTGCTATTAATCTTGATAATTCAACAGTAAAACACAATACCATCATTAAAAACTTAGGGGTAGCCTTTGATTCGACTCTCACATTTGATACCCACATATCCAATACAGTCAAAACCGCCTTAGAGAGAGATATATGAGGCACTTTTTGTAACTTCGTTTTGACAGGTCCCCTTTTGGAAGGGAAGTCCCGCCCCCTTGTCCAATCAGAAGCGTGTATTTGACAGGAAGTCCCGCCCTCTCGTCCAATCAGAAGCGTTTATTTGCTCGGAAGTCCCGCCCTGTCATCGACCAATCATAAGCGTGTATTTTCCCGCCCTTGTTCAAAAGTCCCGCCCAAACTTCGTCCAATCACAAGCGTGTATTTTACCCCCGGATTTCCCGCCCTCCCCTCAACCAATCATAAACGTGTATTTTAACCGTAATTCCCGCCCTTCGCTCTGTTTTATTATAGATATCTACGATCTACGACCCCCCACGATGAACCCCTTTATCGCGCGCGCACATACGCGAGCCCCCCACCCCTTTATCGCGCACACACGCGCGCACAGGCTCTGTTTCATCACAGGTGTCAAGTCACGAGCTACGCTTTATCAGTCGCACACTCGCTACCGTAATCGCTAACGATCAACCACCCCACCCCTTTTATCGCGCGCACACACATAAGTGAACCCCCCACCCCTTTTATCGCGCGCACACACATAAGTGAACCCCCCACCACTTTATCGCGCACACACATTGGAATTACAGGAATCGTCCAACGGTCTCAAACCCCCCACCCCATCAAACGGTTATGACACACGCACGTACCCCCACACACACACATACAGGGTATACATAAGTAAATTTTTTATTTTCTAACTCCAAGTTCTAAATGATTAATGGTGTTTTAGTGATTAAAGATTGTTTTAAAATCGTTCATTTTCTCCCCCGGTCTATGACCCACACCCCAAAACATACTGTTTTCATACGATAAAAAATTACATTTGAAGATGTCTTAACGCTGCCCCTCCTAAACCCTCCTCCTCGCTGTACGTCAGAAAAGTTTACGATAAGTGACTCAGTATATCTAGGAGCTCAAAAATCTACGCATTACACGCTGACATTCAACTTTGGATGATATACTGTTCGGACTGGAACCAAAAGGTAAGAACTGACATTTATAACGTAAAATAAGATTAATTTAAGAATATTACTTTATATTTCATTTAAAAAATGTTATATATTTATTTATTTATTTTATTTTTATTTTTTAGATTAAGAACAAACAAGAACAGACGTGATGGCCAATATTTTACAAGCTCCAAGACTAAGTCCTTAGGGTAAGTAAATATATATATATATATATTTATAAATGTATATATATGTAATATGTATTTTATAATGTTATTCATGAAAATTTTCGTATCTCTTTAGTCTAACGTTCTAAACAGTTATGAACTGGAGACACCTCCTACTTGAACACATCCACTTATGATGAAGCTCTTCCCCTGTAAGTAAAGTACAATATGTTATTCATAATTTTGTGTGTATTTCCTAGTCCTAATTGAAGCTTTTTGTATTTTTTCATCCTTAGATTTCAGTAAAAACAATCTGAAACTATTATGATGCTACTTTCTACGAATGCTGTCGTCTGTGAAGAGCCATCGACTGTTGACTCAAGAATGTAAAACTTATTTTATTTAATGTTTATTTATTCATTTGCTTTATTGTATTAGTCAAATGGCGCAAAAACGCCCTAACAACGAGGTTTTAAACAATGAAGCTAAGAAGCCTAACATCAGTCCTTTTTCACATGATTTAAATAGCACTCAGATAATCTGCGAACTAAAACGCAGTATTTCAAAATTAGAAACTAAATTGAATGAACACGAAACGTACACAACTCTGAATCCTTTTCTGTTAGAAGCTGTAAATCAGCTTAATGACAGTTTGTCAGTAAATCCAACCCAATACTTTGAATGTTTAACGTCTCCTGTTAATACCTCAGAAAATACAGCTAAAAGTTTGCATGATGTTTTCTTTGAACTGGAGCACAGCTCCATCGAAATTACAATGAAATTAAAGAAGGTGACTGGATGCCTCCTCTAAGTGATTACTTAGGAGGCATCCAGTCACCTTCTTTACTTTTGAAAATGACACTGTCAGTATCCGTGTATAAGCATCTCTGCTGTAGTTGATCTATCACATTGTATAATTCAAGTCTAGCATAGGCTGTGGTGAAAATACCGATAAATACATTAGCATTACCTGGTTTGAGACATCTATCGTCTGCGTAACGCCACTGCACCAATGCCACCTCCTGATTCAGAAAGGAGAAATGACTTACGTTATACATATCCGAGAATATGAATTGTAAAAACTCACTAGGGTCTTTGATCAGTGTAGTGTTTGTCCTGTCTGTTCTCTGACACATTTTTCCCCATAAAGAATTCAAAGCCAGTTTAGCCACAGATCTCTGCGCAGGATTAACTTCAATGCGTGATTGTTCTAGTTTGATCCCTTCATTCTCCTCATACTTTTGAATGTACTCTTTTTTATCGGCCTCATTCACCACCCAGGAGGGATAACCTGAACTCTCCTGTTTTGTCTGCAGAAACCTGTCGATGTATTCTGTAAACAAATATTTCGAATGATTAGGGAAGTGCCATATTTCAAACACCTTCAACACTCTGTACCCCTTCTCAATGGCTTTCATCACCTCAACGCTACACCAACTACCTGTCAGGGCCCTCTCCTCATCCGTGTGTTTACAGTTTTGCATTTGTTGTTCAGCACACGTTCGACACAAAGGAAACAAGAGTTTGCTTTTCACTCTATAAGGGAGAACAGGGGCCCACAAGCCCTTAGGGGGGAGAACTTTTGCTCTAATAAGCCCGAAATATTTTTCCAACGGTTGGAAATCATGAAAAATGATAGTGGGGTGACCCACGGGGTACCTCTTTGTTTTATTTACATAAGGATAGAAGGACGTGAAATCGTAGTAATCAATCCTTTCACCGGGCTGTGCTACATAATGGAGATGTAATGCGTTTGTTCGACCACCGAACAGAGCATCTCGCGGTTTTATGCGCTCAGGGAAGTCAAAGCGGGACATAAACAATTTAACATCCTGGTTTGATCTTTTCATCTCATTCCAGGTATGCTCCCACATCATAGTTACGTTCAGTTTGAAAGTGTTTTGCAAAGTCTGAATTCTATCCATAGAATTTTGATAAACATCCCCAAAGGATTGTGAACTCTTACTTAGAGGATGTGGTAAATTTGAAGGAAAACATTTATCACATCCGTGATAAAAACATCCTAAAAACTCAAAAGCCTTTCGTTCACTACCGTCGTCATAATAACCATCCACAAAATAGTTTCCAAATTTGACCTCACCTTCATTGAGGGCATGTCGGATGGGGATCTTGTCTCTCTCAGAGATGTACTCGAGCCATTGTATGGAAGGTGTTGAGAAAGATTTCTGACTGTCGATGTAATTATCTAAAGGCGGGATAGCTAAAATGTTTTCAGACAGAAAGTTGATTCTGAATATTTGCAAACAGACACTAGCTATGGTGATGCATTTGAACGGGTCAACCATTGTACTGCTCAGTATCTCATCCCTGAAAGCTATACAACCTTTTCTCAGAATGTGGACGTCGTTCTTACAATATTGAGCCATTTCTTCCTTAAAGTGAAAGAGCTTTCCTGTACATGTATTGTACCATTCAAAAAATTCTTCTCTTTCTTTGGTCATCATGGTGTTTACCCCGTAGAACTCGGGTTTCGGATAAGGTCCTACATAATTCTGATTTTCCACAGTATTCCAAAAATGTGGGAAATAACCTTTTTTGTCTGATGTGAACCCCATAGCCTTTGGAATAGCCCTCAGTCTCATAGGGAGAAAAGAGAGACTATCGATGTATCTCTGTTTATACTCAACATCTTGAAAACACAAGATTTTACCACCTTGCGCTATGATGTTAGGGGTGTTACCTTCCTTCACTAAATGGTTCAACAAAAGGTATGAATCATACCCTCTAGCGTTGTGCGCTATGAATGTATAAATGTAACTTTTATACTTTTCCTTGCGATACTTTCTAAAGAATGATGCCACGCATTTGTCCCCTTTTGCTGTCCACTCCCTACCTTTGAAATCAATGCAACATATATAATTAGCTACGTGGTAACCTGTTTCTTGATTCGTCTCAAAATCGTAAAAGACGTACTTTTCATCGGGAATTTCAAATATTATAGGTTGCATAAAACATTCATGTGTGATTTCTGAATCAACTTTGGCTCCACAGTTTTTACAACGATTGGTTTGACACTGATGCTTTTTCGATCCTTTACTCTGATCCTGCACGGTATTGCATTTAGGGCAGTAGAATCTAGTTTTGCATAAAGTTTGATCACCGCTTGGATCGATCACTGTTTTATGTTTATCATAACAATACTGCGATCTACAAACCCTTAGACAATCTTCACATTGTACAGTCTTTTTAGACCGTTTAGGACAGTCTTTGTCAAGACATATGTTGCAATGAAAATCGCATTTGTGATGTTTCTGATTGTTAAAGCCGGTGGAACAGTAGTGGCAGACATATGATGTACCTAAAACACCTTTAAGATTTTTGACACCGTAATAATGGTTATCTTGCAAGAACAGGTAAACGGTTTTGTCATGAGGCATGTTAGTGTTCTGAAACAAACTATACCCCTTCTTTTCATCACTTCGGTACAACACTATGATTTTGCAGTTTAAATGTTGCTCAAAGCGTGCGATATGTGCAAAGCTAACCATTTCATCTATGGATAAACCTACATCATTTTGCAGTTGCCTCGCTATTTGTTCTACTTCAAAAATGTTTTTCTCAGGATTCAATATTTGAGAAACGCATAAGGCAAAACAGAGGTTAGCTTTGTTGTGAAAAACATACAGATGTTTCATCTTTTTCTGAATAAAATCTGTGCTGAAGATACCCGATAGCTTTTTTTTCCCTCCACCCTGAGGAGCGTGCACAATCCGAATAACTAATTGTAAAGTTTCATCGGAAAGTATTTCAAATTTACTCTGGATGGAGTTTTCAAACAACATCAGAAAGGAATTCAGATCGATACCCCCATCATTTATCTGAACACGCGACGAAACATTGAGCGAATCACCCTGAATTTCTACAAACACAGCATCACTCGGTCCAACTATTTCACCATTGGCAACATTGAGCATTTCATTTAAAATCTCAAGAACATAATTGTAAAATTCTGCAAAGCTGTCGACGTTACCGAGAGAAAAAAAGTTTATCCTTCTTCTAATTTCAGTGGTGCGGAATCTGTCTAAGCGATTTATATTGATATTTGGGTCAAGATCACCTCCCGTTTGTACATCACCATCGTCAGGTGGATTGTCATTGGGGTTATTCTCAGTATTAGGTGAAGGAGGAGGAGAATTGTCATTGGGGTTATTCTCAAT
This sequence comes from Hoplias malabaricus, assembly GCF_029633855.1. NCBI lineage: Eukaryota > Metazoa > Chordata > Actinopteri > Characiformes > Erythrinidae > Hoplias > Hoplias malabaricus. The sequence goes on from NC_089817.1 coordinate 32,409,259, forward strand.
ATTAGGTGAAGGAGGAGGAGAATTGTCATTGGGGTTATTCTCAATATTAGGTGAAGGAGGAGAATTGTCATGATAATCAGGACTGGTTAATGAATTTTGATTTAAGTTTATCAGATTATCATTTAATCTCAAAAGACTTTGATTTAGTTCATAGAAAAAATCTGACAAAATTTCAGGATTATTTTCTGAGGTATTAACAGGAGACGTTAAACATTCAAAGTCTGTGGTTGGCTTAGAAGGTTCTGACAAACTGTCATTAAGCTGTTTTACAGCATCTAACAGAAAAGGATTCAGAGTTGTACACGTGTCGTATTCATTGAGTGTGTTTTGTAATTTCGATAAGCTGTGCTCCAGTTCAAAGAAAACATCATGCAAACTTTTAGCTGTATTTTCTGAGGTATTAACAGGAGACGTTAAACATTCAAAGTATTGGGTTGGATTTACTGACAAACTGTCATTAAGCTGATTTACAGCTTCTAACAGAAAAGGATTCAGAGTTGTGTACGTTTCGTGTTCATTCAATTTAGTTTCTAATTTTGAAATACTGCGTTTTAGTTCGCAGATTATCTGAGTGCTATTTAAATCATGTGAAAAAGGACTGATGTTAGGCTTCTTAGCTTCATTGTTTAAAACCTCGTTGTTAGGGCGTTTTTGCGCCATTTGACTAATACAATAAAGCAAATGAATAAATAAACATTAAATAAAATAAGTTTTACATTCTTGAGTCAACAGTCGATGGCTCTTCACAGACGACAGCATTCGTAGAAAGTAGCATCATAATAGTTTCAGATTGTTTTTACTGAAATCTAAGGATGAAAAAATACAAAAAGCTTCAATTAGGACTAGGAAATACACACAAAATTATGAATAACATATTGTACTTTACTTACAGGGGAAGAGCTTCATCATAAGTGGATGTGTTCAAGTAGGAGGTGTCTCCAGTTCATAACTGTTTAGAACGTTAGACTAAAGAGATACGAAAATTTTCATGAATAACATTATAAAATACATATTACATATATATACATTTATAAATATATATATATATATATTTACTTACCCTAAGGACTTAGTCTTGGAGCTTGTAAAATATTGGCCATCACGTCTGTTCTTGTTTGTTCTTAATCTAAAAAATAAAAATAAAATAAATAAATAAATATATAACATTTTTTAAATGAAATATAAAGTAATATTCTTAAATTAATCTTATTTTACGTTATAAATGTCAGTTCTTACCTTTTGGTTCCAGTCCGAACAGTATATCATCCAAAGTTGAATGTCAGCGTGTAATGCGTAGATTTTTGAGCTCCTAGATATACTGAGTCACTTATTGTAAACTTTTCTGACGTACAGCGAGGAGGAGGGTTTAGGAGGGGCAGCGTTAAGACATCTTCAAATGTCATTTTTTATCGTATGAAAACAGTATGTTTTGGGGTGTGGGTCATAGACCGGGGGAGAAAATGAACGATTTTAAAACAATCTTTAATCACTAAAACACCATTAATCATTTAGAACTTGGAGTTAGAAAATAAAAAAATTACTTATGTATACCCTGTATGTGTGTGTGTGGGGGTACGTGCGTGTGTCATAACCGTTTGATGGGGGGGGGGGGTTTGAGACCGTTGGACGATTCCTGTAATTCCAATGTGTGTGCGCGATAAAGTGGTGGGGGGTTCACTTATGTGTGTGCGCGCGATAAAAGGGGTGGGGGGTTCACTTATGTGTGTGCGCGCGATAAAAGGGGTGGGGTGGTTGATCGTTAGCGATTACGGTAGCGAGTGTGCGACTGATAAAGCGTAGCTCGTGACTTGACACCTGTGATGAAACAGAGCCTGTGCGCGCGTGTGTGCGCGATAAAGGGGTGGGGGGCTCGCGTATGTGCGCGAGCGATAAAGGGGTTCATCGTGGGGGTCGTAGATCGTAGATATCTATAATAAAACAGAGCGAAGGGCGGGAATTACGGTTAAAATACACGTTTATGATTGGTTGAGGGGAGGGCGGGAAATCCGGGGGTAAAATACACGCTTGTGATTGGACGAAGCGAGGGCGGGACTTTTGAACAAGGGCGGGAAAATACACGCTTATGATTGGTCGATGACAGGGCGGGACTTCCGAGCAAATAAACGCTTCTGATTGGACGAGAGGGCGGGACTTCCTGTCAAATACACGCTTCTGATTGGACAAGGGGGCGGGACTTCCCTTCCAAAAGGGGGCGGGTGATGACGTGGCACGCTCTGATTGGCCCAAATGACCTGTCAAAACGAAGTTACAAAAAGTGCCTCATATATCTCTCTCTCGCCTTCTTCCACCTACGCAATATTGCCAAAATTCGATATATTTTATCATTAAAAGATGCAGAGAAACTAGTGCATGCTTTTATAACTTCACGTCTAGACTACTGCAATGCGCTCCTGGCAGGGAGCTCGTGCAAAGCGTTACACAAGCTTCAGTTAGTTCAAAATGCAGCAGCCAGGGTGCTCTCTAGAGTTAGTACTCCAAAGGATTTAGTATCATAACTAGATTTTTGTGTTGTGTCAATGGTAGTGTTGTGTCAATGGTGCCAATAAATTGTGGCTACACCACCACCACGACCAGATGTTCGTGGGCAACTGTAATAGCTGAAGCCAGGGGGAGTGGACTCATTTAGGGCAATGTATTCATTGGGTTTAGCCCATGTTTCGCAGAGACATAATGCATAGAGTTTGTTATCAGTAATAATATCACAGACAGAGTGCTTTGGATGTTAGAGATCGTATATTTAAAAGCCCTAATTTAATGCTGGAAGTGCTGAAATATTGCGTTCGCTGCAGTGCCTTGGTGTTAATTCTTATTAGGTTGTTAAAACTGATTTTTGGGCGTTTGTGATAACAAGCTTTGCGGGGAACAGACACAGCCTCAATGCTGAAAAAATTATTAGCATTAATCAGAGTGGGTGATATGGACATGCTACTCATCATACTAGCAGTAGAGAGATGGTCAGGATGAACATTAGGAATTTTAATATTACTTACCTGCTCGCTATTCATTCCACCTACCTGACTGATGTGACTGGGAATGAACTACAGATCCTAGACGGCTCAGATGAAGCCCATCCCAACGATACAGGGCCGGACGCTCATGAAAGCACTCCCAGTTGTTGACGTAGTCCACGCCGACAGTGCCGCACCAATCCAGGAGCCAGGAGTGGAGCCCGAAGAGCCTGCTAAACGCCTTGCATCCTCAACGGTAGGTGGACAGAGGGCCAGAGACGATGATCCTAGCATCCGTATTCTTCTGAGCGGTATCCAGAAGCGAACGGTAGTGCTCCTTCAGGACCTCGCTGTGGCAGGCGGAGATGTCGTTCGTTCCCACGTGGAGAATGACAGTGCCAAAGAAGGTGAAGGGAGGACGGATGTTGAGCACCGTGGATGAGTTTGTGGAAAAAATTGATTGCTGCTAAGTAGACTTTGAGGGTTGATGACTGGATGGAGAAGTGTATGTTGACAAAAGTGAGGAAAAGTGAAGTGGTGGTATGGAAAGTCAAAGCGTGGAATCAGGTTGTTATGAAGTTGGTGGAAACGTCTAAAGGTTTTCCAGCCAGTCCAGTATGTTGAGAGGGTGTTGAGTGCTACAGCCTGGAGGATAAGGTCTTGTGAAATAATTGAAAATGGTGGAGCCAGGATGACATGGGAAGATAACGTCCATGATGACGTGTCCATGTGGGATGAGGATCTGAAAGTTGCGCTAATACACTGAATCTCTGAAATAGAATGTGAGAGAGTGTCAGCAATTGGACTCGAATGGCCGGAAATGTAAGACGCTTTTAAAATGAATTGGTGCATGATTGAATCCCAAACGAGACGACAAAGGAAGATCATGAGTGACAGTGACTTAGAACGTCCTTTGTTAATTATATAAACGACTGCTGTGTTATCTGAATGGATGCTGATGGTGACCTCGATGTGGTACAGCTCTCACAATGCATTTGAGTTGTCAGAATAAATTGAGAGGGAAGTGATTTCTGGGAGCCAATGAGATACGAACCAGTGACTGCCGTAGTAGCCACCAAAACCTATAGAAGGAGCTGCATCCGTAAATATGGAGGTGTCCTCAGGATTGGAAGGTGCGTCTTTGTAGAAGAATAAGATGACATTCCAGTGGTGGAGCAGGAGGTGCCAGAACTACACCACCAGACTCACCAACAGCTTTATCCACAAGGCTGTGAGGATGCTGAATTCTCTTTCTTCAGCTTCATTCAGTCTGTCAAGTAACTACAACAGTTAAAAACTCAAGACTCTTTGCATTACAATGCCACTTGCACACTGTCAATAGAAATCTTCTCCTGCAAGTATTACTGAATGTCTTGCACTATTTGAACATGATGCTACATTTAGATTTACACTGTGAATACTTTTTTTTTTACTCCTTACTGTTTATTTAGTTTTTATTTTTTGCTTAGTTAATTTAATCCTCACCACTGCACTTCTTACTTTATTTATTGTCACTTTAGTGTTACTATTAATGTTAGATATGTCTGTCTATTTCTTGTACTTGTGCACTTTACTGTTACTTTCGTTATTGATTGTCACTTTTTTATCAGTGTTAGTGTTAGGATAGGTCTGACTTATTTCTTACTTTAGGGTTAGAAATGTTTTGTCTTGTCAACACCAAAGGATAGTGAGGAACTAAATTGAAAATTCCTTTGTATGTCTGGTACATGTGAAGAATTAACAAACAGTCATGCTTTGACTTTGATTTTGGGTGGTGATACCAATAGGGTTGATGCTGAAGGAAGAAAAGGGAGGAGTGGAAAAGGACTACCAGGCTGGGAGAGAAACCAAGGAGAAGGTCATTGAGAAGAAAACAGGTGAAAGTGGAGTCAGGATAATGGGAAAGGCAGGTGGTGAATTATGGTACGTTGATGGGAGAAGAAAAGGAACTGAATCTAGGTGGTCTGAGGGGATGACTGCGTCAGGCATGAGCCTGGACAATATGTCCTGATGTGCAGGTATCTGCAGGAAGAGGTGAAACATCCACCTGAATTGAAGTTGTTGCAGATCATCTATCCATTATAGTAGGACATGTGTATTCCACGACTATCACAAGAACTGGAAGTAGTAACACGTGGCACGGTAGTTACCGTGGATGAAGTGGGAGCAATGGCATTGGCAGAAGTGGGAGTTGGTGCAAGAATGAGCACAATATACGGCCGGGCATAGTAAGGCAGATAGGTTGATGTCTGCATATTGAAGGATCTTCTAGTGGAGACTGGAGTGCATAAGTGGTAGAAGAGAGAGGAAATGAGAAGCAAAGGTAGCAGGAAGAGGAGGAGAGAGCCAAGAAAACACAGAAACCCAGGTGGGGGAGACGAAGACTGGGCCAGGGCCGGAGCTAAAGCCGGGAGGGGACCAACAGAGGAAGCCTGGAACAGTGAAAAAAGTATCCTCTTATTAGCTGAACGGGAAAACCTGAGCATTTGGCAGTGAGAAGGAACGCGGGGCCTGCAACGGGAGTGACAGGATGAGTACTCTGGCATCTGGGACAAAGAGAGCGTCATGAAGGAGGAGAGGATGAGGAGAAGTGAAGATGATGCCTGGAGCCCAAGTGTGGAGCTCAGAGGCAACAGGATCAAGAGCCCCAGGTGGCAGAGGCAGGAGTGGCTAGAACCTCAACCACAGAGTGGCCCCTCCAGGGTGTGTTCCTGCTTTGCGCCCAGTGAATCTGAGTAGGCTCCAGACTCACCACGACCCTGAACTGGACAAGCAATTACAAACGATGAATGAATGAATGAGTCATATTCTGAAGAACCCTTAAAAAACAGCCCTTTTTAGCAACGTTAAAGAGCAGTTTTTAATATTTTTTTAAACACAGCACTTGTAGCAGATGTGAACTCGCCCAAATGTCATTCATCCTTTAACACAATTCATGTATTTTGGTGGCACATCTGAGGTAAATATATTCTAACCATTTAATATTTTGTACATAAAAAGTTTAAAGTTTCCTTTTTTTTTTGTATCTAAGCAGTTGTGTAGTGCATGAACATGCCTTTTTGTGTTCTTTGGAGCTGTGGAACTGCTTATAGTGAGTATACAGCTGGGTTTTCGGTATTCAGCTGAAAACAACAAACAAATCCTAAATGAAACAGTTTCCCAAATGTTTTTATTGTGACTGAGCTTAAGTTATTCAGTCCGTGCAGGAACCTGTATGATGTTCCTTAAGTGAAATATGAAAGAAAACGTAAATGAAGCATCCCTTATTAAAGTGTAGGATAAAAAGTTAAACAAATAATATTAAGCAGTAACCTAAAAATTAATAGCAGCCAGAAAAGTTAGGTAATGTTACATCAGCTCTTTACTGCAAATTTAATTATTTAGTTGGTTAACAGCGTATATAGCTTTCTTGCCTCGATGCTGTTGGCTGATATATTTCGTAGACTTTTGTATTGTGGTATTATCACAATATCACAAAGTTTTCCTCAGAAAATGTTTGGATGTTAACAATGACTAAAACATTAACATTCATTCAAGTCTGTAATGACTTGTCTAATTGCAAATGTGGTCTTTTTTATTTGAAGTTTGTGAGACACTTCTTGGCTTTGCAGTCCAAGCCCAATATGCTTGTGCATAATATAAAAAAAAAGGCCAGGTGGTGAGGGATAAATGGATAATCAAAGGCATTTGGACCTGCTAAGCCAGCTTCTTTAAGAAAAAAGCTGCAGTCCTGTTGGTTGAATATTAGGTAACTATATACTTGAATATGTACATGTCACGGATCACGGGCGGACTGACGGAGGCGGACGCACTTGCTACAGCACAGATAAAGTTTAATTAGAACGAAAGAAATAACAAAACAACGACAGGCGACAGTTGATACAACACAACACGAAATGAAACTAAACTAACATTTAGACAGACTAGACTGAGGAGCGAAACGGTGAAAGGAAACGAAACAACTGGATATGAAACAACTAAAGTCAAACTGCAGAGACAGACAGAGGAACTAAATAACACGACTGATATGACAACGGACCAAGGAGAATAGGAAATTAAACGACGACGGAGGAAACTTCGTAGACAGACGGAAACAGACAGATAACATGACTGACTAGAAAACGGGAGGAAAACACGACATGACTTAGGACAACGGAGAAAGGAGAATAAGAAATTAAATGACGACGGAGGAAACTTCGGAGACAGACGAAAACAGACAGATAACATGACTGACTAGAATGAGGACAACGGAGTAATGTGAAAACTGAAATAAACAACCAACAGGACGTGAAACAAGAGGGCTTAAATACTGACACAAACGAGACACACCTGGACAGATAACAAGGAGGACGGGTTAACACATGACACGGACTAGGAGGCAGAACAAAGGCGGAGACTCGAACATAAACAAACATAGCCATGTGCTCTCTCTCAGCACATGGCTGGAAAAACAGAGGTGACAAGACGAAGGCGTGACAGTACACACTAAAGCAATTAATTCAATTCCTTATTGTATTTTTTGTAACCACTTCATCTTGTTAAGAATCTGGAGTCCAGAGCTCATCAGAAATCAATAAATCAGGATTTAATCAATTAATTCATATGTTAATATACTGCACACAACTTTTTATTAGGTACTTGATGCATTACATCATATGGATGCTAAATGTATTTTTATTTGATTGAGATAACTTACTCTTATTTTAAATTATATAAAAGTTGAACAATAATGCAGAACTTAGGACAACTTCTGTTTCTGTGCAAAAAGAGCAGGCCAGCACACAGTGTGTTGTTGTTGGTGAATCCAATTTGAGCATTTTGTTTTTGTGGAGAGAATCTTACATTGGGACATATAATTTTATAAAATGTTTTAGTAATATAAAAAGTAAAGATATACACAAAATGTACCACAAGGCAATTTCTTTGTGTAGTGTGCATGCATATTTAAATGCTTTACATTTATAATGTCACTGTCGAATGATTCATTTTTTGAATACTCTGTGGCACCTGCTATAGATCAGAATGGGCTTCCACAAGTTCTGATGACTAATGCAGGTCTTTTAACATGGTAAAATGATTTTATTTCCTAACCCTTTAAAGTCTGACGTGAAATAATAATACAATAAATAACATTTTTTGAAAATCAGAAAAAATGTGAAAATTGTGGACCTTTAACAAAAAATCTAAATGTCGTTAATTAATATACAACATAATTTGCATCATATAATGTCTGAATGCATCATAATTAGGCATTTAACAATATTTGTATTTTGTTCACAAATATTTTTATTTATTATAACTCATCACCACCGCGACCCTGAACTGGATAAGCGGTTACAGATAATGAATGAATAAGTCATCACATTAAGTTGCTTAGATTCTACACGTATAGTTTACTAAAATATAATGTATATTATATATTTTTTATTTATATATAAAATACATATATTTTTTATACTTACATTATGATGCATCAGGGAATGATCACCAAGTACTTTTTAATGTATGCACACAATTACATTAAAAAAATAAAATAAAATAAAAATAAATAAATAAACATTACCCAGTTTATTATATATATATATACATATACAAACCGGATTCCAAAAAATTGGGACACTAAACAAATTGTGAATAAAAACTGAATGCAATGATGCGGAGACTTTTTAATGTATGCACACATTTACATAAAAAAAAATAAAAATAAATAAATAAATAAACATTACCCAGTTTATTATATATATATATATATATATATATATATATATATATATATATATATATATATACAAACCGGATTCCAAAAAAGTTGGGACACTAAACAAATTGTGAATAAAAACTGAATGCAATGATGCGGAGACTTTTTAATGTATGCACACATTTACATAAAAAAAAATAAAAATAAATAAATAAATAAACATTACCCAGTTTATTATATATATATATATATATATATATATACAAACCGGATTCCAAAAAAGTTGGGACACTAAACAAATTGTGAATAAAAACTGAATGCAATGATGTGGAGATGGCAAATGTCAATATTTTATTCGTAATAGAACATAGATGACAGATCAAAAGTTTAATCTGATTAATCTACATTTTAAAAGAAAAATATGTTGATTCAAAATTTCACAGTGTCAACAAATCCCAAAAAAGTTGGGACAAGTAGCAATAAGTGGCTGGAAAAAGGAAATTGAGCATATAACGAACAGCTGGAAGACCAATTAACACTAATTAGGTCAATTGACACCATGATTGGGTATAAAAAGAGCTTCTCAGAGTGTCAGTGTCTTTCTGAAGCCAAGATGGTAAGAGGATCACCAATTCCACCATTGTTGCGCAGAAAGATACCAGAAGCAATACCAGAATGGTGTTACCCAGCGTAAAATAGCAAAGACTTTTAAGTTATCATCATCAACCGTGCATAACATCATCAAAAGATTCAGAGAATCTGGAACAATCGCTGTGTGTAAGGGTCAAGGCCGTAAAACTCTGCTGGATGCTTGTGATCTCCGGGCCCTTAAACGTCACTGCACCTCAAACAGGAATGCCACTGTCAAGGAAATAACAGAATGGGCTCAGGAATACTTCCAGAAAGCATCGTCAGTGAACACAATCCACCGTGCCATCTGCCGTTGCCAGCTGAAACTCTACAGTGCAAAGAGGAAGCCATTTCTAAGCAAGTTCCACAAGCTCAGACGTTTGCACTGGGCCAGGGGTCTTTTAAAATGGAGTGTGGCAAAATGGAAAACTGTTCTGTGGTCAGATGAGTCACGATTTGAAGTTCTTTATGGAACACTGGGACGCCATGTCATCCAGACCAGAGAGGACAAGGATAACCCAAGTAGTTATCAATGCTCCGTTCAGAAGCCTGCATCACTGATGGTATGGGGTTGCATTAGTGCTTGTGGCATGGGCAGCTTGCATGTCTGGAAAGGCACCAGTAATGCAGAGAACTATGTTCAGGTTCTAGAAAAGAAATTATAAGTTCAATTATGCACCAGTACATATATGGATACACAACACACTCTCCATAACATTGGGAGTAGCTATTAGGATCTGTAAAACTCTCATTTATAAATCATGTTATGGCATCATATAAATATATGATGCCATAACATAGACTAAATGACCAGCCAAGAATTATGGACAGCAAGGTTTTATGAAGTGTGATTTGACTGGAATACTGCAGAGGGTTAGTGATAGCAATGTACCTATCAACTGCGATTAGTATCACACTGTACAGAGACCCACACTTTGAGACAAAACCAAATACTAAAGAAATGTAGCATGTTAATGGTCCAAGATTCCAACAGGTGTCCATTAGGGCACTTAGATCCACAGGCATATTAAAGAGTCCCATAAGAAGATCAGCCACAGCCAGTGAGAGGATGATCAGGTTGGTTGGAGTGTGGAGCTGCTTGAAGTGAGAGATGGAGATGATCACCAGCAGGTTCAGAACCACAGTGCACAAGCATATACATGAGAGAATGAAGCACAGAAGAACATATCCAGGGCCATATACGGAATATCTTATACAAGACTGATTATTGTCAGGAATGCAATATTGAACTGTGATGTTTTGCCTGTAGTCTTGGTCATCCATTTGAAATAGTGACTGAGATGAAAATTTTGAAATGATTGAGAAGTTAAACTTCTCTGTTTTATACATGACCATGAATCCTCCCACTAGTGGATAGTGTAACTATAACATCATGACGTACAGTGTTGGGTCAGCTGTATAAGAATCTAATGTCATAATTACAAATTTTACACATTTAGCAAATCAGTAGGGGACGTCATCATTTATTGTGTACATTAGAGACTGCCATGGGTTTAGATGATATAACTTGATTTTTTTTTGTCTTGGATCATACTCAGTGAAGCCAGAAAATGTGTTGTGCCCACATATAAATTAGAACATACAAAATAATATGTTTATTGTCCATCCACAATGTATGGAAATGTAAAAACGGTCTGAGTTGTTATATATAGATAAAAGTTGGGATATATAGATGAATAAATAACTATTCTTTCCTGGTATGCAAATCATTTAACCCTGTATTCAGTTGAAAATAATAAAAAGAAAATACTTAATATGAAACTGTGAAATTTTATACTTCACAATAATATATAAAATGTCTTCATATTTAATAAAATGAAAGAAAAAAAACTTTCCAATAAAGTTGGAATAGGTCAAAATAATATAAATAACATGTATTATGAAAATGTTCTATAGATGAAAAGGCAGATGTTCAGTGGCACAAGGGAGTAAAGGCATAGGCATAATTTCGACACCTTTGCGACCCCATAGGAGCATGTGAGAGACAGGCTGTGTGTTTATAGTGCGTTGACTGACCCAGGAGTGTGGTAGTGAATGTGTTTTGGCGCTGAGTGTTTGTGTGAGTGTGTGATTGTTGTTCTGCGTGGAATTGCACAGTACACACTTCACTTTGGTATTCACTCATATTTTTGTGCTGTGTCTGTAGGTTTCAGTATTACTCACACTTGATCCACACGGGTGATTCTGTTGTGTGGAGAGTGTATTTGAGGTGCCTTATACACACACTCACCATGATTATATTTTATTTATTTAATTTTATGTACCTTTCTTTGGCACCATCCTCTGTCCACCATTAGACAAATTAGGGCTTATTTTTGTTAGTGTATCTCTCTTCAAATAATTAAAGTATAGATAGTTAAGCATACTACTTCATCACAATATATGTATATACTTTCATTCTAATACTTTGATTAACTATAAAATAAACTATAACAAATTATAGGATTAAGTGTTCTCATTGTATGCATCTTATGTCTCTAAACAGAATATGTAAGGCCTTTGGAATAGTACTGTTGTGTTTATTCTGATTCACCCTTTGTTTTGTAATTTATGCCTTATTTAAGTAAACATTTGATTATCGCCTCCACTTGTAGATTATTGTTCTTTCTTTTTATTATATCTTGTTATATGCACTAATGGTACTCCTCCCTTACCCCTAGGCATAGGAGCGATCATCTGGGATTTGTTGATCCCTCACACACCATAAAATGGTGGGCAGTGAGCATATATGACAGATGTTGGTAAACGATTACCTTTTGGTAGGTGGTGGTCTTAGAGTATTTGTGGTAATTAGTGTTCTGTGGTACTTAATTAGTTGTCTCTTGTGTAGCCATGGAAACTTTTGACTTGCAGGATTTTTTTTTAAAATCACCTAGTATTGATGTGCTTGAGACTTGTATGAAGGACATTTTGATTTTAGTATCTAGCCGCTTCAGCATTCCTCTTGCAAGTGCTATGTTAAAAAAAAAAAAAAAAAAAAAGATCCACAATATTGTTTTACGTCATCTTTTGGAAGTGGGCATGTGCAAACCACCGGTGGTGGATACTACATGTGGTGAAGTTTTTGCAGCTGCAGAGGCCCTACATCAGAAGAGGGTGACTCACCTGAATGGACAGTGGCTATTGTTGGAGACAGTCCAGACAGTTCTTAGGTGCTGGTTGTGGGGGAAGCTGAGGTAAGAACTATTTTGTCTCCATATGACCCTGCCACCCCTGTATGTATTTACACCTGGCCTAGCTTCAGATTGTTTCTTCAGAGTGTGCTGATGTGCGTAAACATGAGTTTGAGTTAGCCGTACATAAACATGAGCTGGAGAAGGAAATTTTTGCATGAAAACGTATGATGGAGGCTACTCCACTTAAACAATTGTCTCCTGTCTCAATGCTGCCTAGTGACACACCAGAGCCTGTGGCACCCACTGTATCAGTCCTTGTTCCTCAACCAGCTGCATTTAATATACATAAGTTTATTTCATTAGTACCTTCATTTAGGGAGACTGGGGAGGATGTCTATTTCAGTGTTTTTGAAAGGATCGTGGTAATGCTAAATTGGACAAAAGACTTTTGGTCCATGCATTTGTAGTGTAAGCTAGTAGGAAAACAGGAGAGGAATTGGTTCCAGAAGCATATCGTCAGAGATTTATTTGATAATTCTATAAAATTTGAAAATTTTATTATTTGGAATTTGATAAAACTCTACAGACACCCATGTTGAATTTATTAGAGAAAATTATTCTTTTTGATAAGTGGTGTATTGCAAACAAATTAAACCAGTTTGATTCACTGTGTGAGCTCATTCTGTTAGAATTCTGTCTTCCAGAGTGTGTTGATTTGACTGAGTGGTTTCTAGTGTATCTCAGACAGCAGTACTATACTTATGTATAAGCAAACATTCAAGCCTCCTGTAGTTAAGGGTGAGGGTGCCGTAAGTAAACGCACATGTTCACATGGCTCTCCTCCATGTGCTGTTGCTGTGAGAGAACGCTATTATTGTCATAAGGTGGGTCATATACAGTCATGGTCGAAAGCGTTGGAACTCCCGAAATTGTCCAGAATATAAAGTATTTCTCCCTGCAAAGTATTACAATCACACATATTTTGTTCTACATGTGTTTATTTCCTTTCTGTGTACACAAAAAATAGAAAATAGAAAAAAATGTATATAATTCCACACAAAACAAAAAATGGGCTGGACAAAATTATTTTCAAATATTCAAAATTGTAGGTAAATAATGATTGGTGGATGAAGCCTCACTGAAGCTTTATGAGCTTCCTCCTGATTGTGCCGAAAAAGATTTGATGCATTGGAGCATTGAAATTTGACATCAGAGAAGAGTGACATTTGGTGGCCAGAAAAAAAATATTTGCAGCCTGCAGATCTACACCGCGAAGCATGTTAATACCATGTGGTCTTACAGTTCAAATTCAACTTGTGTCTCTTCTGATTCACTGAAAATTATGTTTATTTATGGAAATGCTGTAATATAAATGCTTTATCTTTGTCTTTATTTATTATAGAATGTACTGCCTACATATTTTATAGGGAACATGAGGGATATAGAGGAATATAAAAATTGTTTACAAGGTTAGAAAATATACCACATAAAAAGTCCCTTAAATACTCACTGATATATGGGACAGCGCTAGAACTTTGAACCAGTCCCGCACATTTCTGGTGGTTCAGTGTCGTATTCGAAGCTTTAAACGTCATTGTCACGTGAGGATAAGTGACTCAATACAAGCTCCGGTACACTGTGTCGAATCAGCAAGTGTTGAAAAAGTGACACGAGCTTCAAACCTTCAGTATTGACGGTCCCATCCCTAGTAAATAACTTCCACACTCCCTGGAGCTTTGCCAGTCCTTCACACAATGACACACACATTCACTAACACACTCGCACCTATGGACACTTTTGAGTCGCCAGTCCGCCAATCCAAATGGTAGTATCATTGGAGGTGGAAATGTAAATATCTTCAATTATTACTGAATTACTAATAAAACAAACAAAAAAAAAAAATAAAAATTACAAAAAAATAAACAAAGCACAGTGGTGCTGCAGGAAGTTTCATTGTAACACAGCTCCAGGGTCCTGAAATTGTGGGTTCAATCCTCACCTGTCCAACACTGATGTCACAAAGATGACCATAGAGTGGTTGACTGGAGGACTTTGAGCTTGTCTTTCAGTCCTCACCATAGTTTACAGAATAGACCAGTTCAGGCCTGATTATGCAGCCCCTACATGGAATAGCCTAATACTGTAAATGCTCTTGGAGGGATACACTGAGGGTGTTCTAAAGCAAAAAAAAAATAATTGCAGAAAAATTCTGTTTTTAAAAAAATATTTTGAAATAGGACACTAGTTTATTTTAAAGTCATGATATAACACAAATGACAATAAAATACTGATATTAAAGATATTAGTCTGCTTGTGTAATTGAACAATTGTCATAATTATATTAATAGTTTGCTAGCATAGACCATGCCCAAAGAAGCATCTGAGAACTCAGAAGGTGAGTTTTCATTCGAGGTGGCTTGGAGGAGTGTGCATAGAGTCGTGTCCCACTGACACTTACTTGGTTAAAAGAGAAGAAGGGAGGAGAGAGGGTGGTGGTAGGTTGGCTCTCATTGCGATACAGAGTCCAGTATAAAATGGCATTGATGGTTTTTAAAGCCTTAAATGGACTTGCACTAGCATACATTGTGGACATGATTTGCCTGTATGTGCCCTCAAGAGCTCTAAGGTCTTCAGCGCAATCGTTTCTGACTGTTCCTAGATCTCATCTTAAACATAAAGGGGATCGTGCATTTACTGTTGCTGTACCAAGGCTTTGGAATGGTCTTCCAAGTGACATAAGAATCGCGCCATCTGTGACTGCTTTCAAAACCAAGCTTAAAACACACTTTTACTGTCTGGCATTTGGCAGCTGTGGATCTGTGGATTAGGAGCTGTGTCACTGTATGTTTTTCTGTGATGCTGGTGGTTAGAAGGTGGAAATTTTTATTTTGTTTAATGTGAAGCACTTTGGTTTTAAATGTGCTCTATAAATAAAATTTCACTTACTTTACTTATTTACTTACTAGGTTTGATGTTGCTCAACACTGGGATGGAGTGAGAGTGAAGGTGTATAAATGGAGCTGTGGAGAGGTAATTAGGGCATGGTCTAGCTTCCAAAACTACGTAACATGGTGACTGCACTTTGCTTTGACTTTACGCAGAGAAGCGTTGGAGTGGGTGGTGAACTCAAAAGGTTTGGGCTGGAGTTTGAGGTGGCTTGGAGGTGTGGGTATAGAGCCGTGCCCCCAAAATTGGGTTACCAAGCATTCCTGGGCTGCAAGCAGGTCGTGGGCATGGATATGGATTTATATGTGGTTATATCTGGATGGAGTAGTGTATGTTGGCACAAGTGAGGAAAAGTGAGGTGGTGGTATGGAAGTCAAAACATGGAATCAGATTGTTATGAAGTTGGTGGAAACGTCTAAAATTTTTCCAGCTGGTCCAGTATGTTGAGAGGATAAGGTCTTGTGAGATTATTGAAAATGGTGGAGCCGGGATGAAGTGGGAAGATGAGTTCTGAAAAACTGTCCATGTGGGATGAGGGTCTGATAGTTGCGCTAATACTCTGAATCTCTGAAATTGAAAGAGAGAGAGAGTCAGCAATTGGATTGGAATGGCTGGAAATGTGAGACACTTTTAAAATGAATTGGTGCATGATTGAATCCCAAATGAGACGACAGAGAAAGATCATGAGTGACGGTGACTTAGAACATCCTTTGTTAATTATATAAACAACTGCTTTCTGAATGGATGTTGATGGCGACCTCGATGAGGTACACATCTCACAATGCAACTGAGTTGTCAGAATCAATTGAGAGGGAAGTGATTTCTGAGAGCCACTGAGATGTGAACCAGTGACTGCCATAGTAGCCACCAATACCTATAGAAGGAGCTGCATCCATAAATATGGAGCGGTCCTCTGGATTGGAAAGAGCATCTTTGTAGAAGAATAAGATGCCATTCCAGTGGTGGGGGAGGAGGGGCCAGAACTACACCACCAGACTCACCAACAGCTTTATCCACAAGGCTGTGAGGATGCTGAATTCTCCTCAACTTCATTCAGTCTGTCAACAGTTAAAAACTCAAGACTCCTTGCAGTACTATGCCACTTGCACTGTCAATAGAAATCTTCTTCTGGAAGTATTACTGAATGTCTTGCACATTTTTCATTGATACTACCTATGACATTTAGATTTACACTGTGCATATTTTCTTATACTTCTTACTGTTTATTTAGTCTTTATGTTTTACTTAGTTAATTTAATCCTCACCACTGCACTTCTTACGTTATTTATTGTTCTGGCAACTTTAGTTTTACTATTGGTGTTAGATATGTCTGTCTATCTGTTGTACTTGTGCAATTTACTGTTACTTTAGTTATTCATTCTCACTTTATTATCAGTGGTAGCATTAGGATAAGTCTGACTTATTTCTTACTTTAGGGTTAAAAATATTTTGTCTTGTAAACACCAAAGGATAGTGAGAAAATAAATTGAAAATTAATTTGTATGTCTGGTACATGTGAAGAATTAACAATAAATCAAGCTTTGATTTTGACTTTGGGTGGTGATACCAATAGGGTTGATGCTGAAGGAAGAAAAGGGTGGAGGGGAAAAGAACTACCAGGCCAGGAGAGAAACCAAGGAGTAGGCCATCGAGAAGAAAACGGGTGAAAGTGGATTCAGGATAACCAGAAAGGCAGGTGGTGAATTCTGGCACGTTGATGGGAGAAGAAACTCAAGCAGCCAGCTGCTGCTGAATCTAGGCGGTCTGGGAGGATGGCTGGGTCGGGCATGAGCCTGGCCACAATGTGTGCTGAGGTGCAGGTATCTGCATGAAGAGGTGATACAACTTCCACAATTATCACAAGAGCTGGAAGTAGTCACACATGGCACGGTAGTTGCCGTGAATGAACTGGGAGCAATGGCAATGTCAGAAACGGGAGTTGGTGCAAGAATGAGCACAATAAGCAGCTGGTTCAGATGGACTGCCGCACATGTCTCATGAAAGGGTGTGGCCGGCAAAAGCCCGGCAATAGAAATCTAAATCCAGAGCGCTCCAGTAGCTAGTAATGTTCCATTCCATTGTTTGTCAAGAAAACACAGAAGCCCTGGCAGGGCAGGGCCTGAGTGGGGGAGATGGGGCCTGGGCCTGGGCCGGAGCTAAAGCCAGGAGGGGACAGACTAGAGCAGTGAAAAAGCCTGGAGCAGTGAAAAAAGGGTCCTCTTATCAGCTGAGTAGGAAAACCTGAGCATTGGGCAGTATGATAGATAGATAGATAGATAGATAGATAGATAGATCTTTATTGTCACATACAAAGTTATACAAGTACAACATTGCAGCGAAATTAGCTTCCGTCTGTACACTCACATAAACAGGGGTTAGGTGAGTGCAACAGACGCGACCGCAGCAGGTTACCCGCGCCATCGTAGTATGAGCGGTGGGAGAAGAACCACGGGGCCTGCAATGGGAGTGACGGGATGAGTTATCCAGCATCTAGGACAAAGAGAGAGGTGCGAAGGAGGAGAGGCTGAGGAGAAGTGATGAGGATACCTGGAGCCCAAGTGCAGAGCTCGGGGGCAGCTGGATCAAGAGCCAAGAGGCAGGAGTAGCTGGAACCTCGACCACAGAGCAAAGCCTAGGAGTAGATTGAGAAACAGTAGATGAGGGGCTGGGGGTTGAAGAAAATAATTCATCATCATAGGCAATTAGGGCAATGTCCATAATAGCCAGTAAACAGGTGGGTGAGAGACAGAAACGTAATGCAATTTGTTGCATTAAATTTGTTGCATTAAAATTGTTGACTGCTGATGTTAATTGGATTATTGTAGCATTACACAAATGTAACGTTTGTTTTCTTGTTCCCAGACTTTATTGGAAAGTTTTTTTTTTTTCTAGCATTAAATTATATATGGACACATTTTAATCCATTCATTCATAGTCTGTAGCCACTTATCCAGTCCAGGGTTGCTGTAGGTCCAGAGCCTACCCGGGGGTCACTGGGTGCGAGGCAGGAACACACCCTGGAGGAGGCGCCTGTCCTTCACAGGACTGGACACATTTTGTTTTTCCCAAAAAGTGTAATATTTCAGGTTCATCTTAAGTATATTCTTTTTACTGTTTTCTGTTGAATATAGGGTTAAAATAATTGCATACCAGGACAGAATGTTTTTGTTTGTTCATCTATTTATTCCAACTTCTCATGCTGTTTATATATTTTTAATTGTTGTTGTAATTCCATACATTGTGGACAGACCATAAAACTATTCTATTCTATGTTCTATTTTATGAGTGTGCACCACACATCTGGCCTCATTGAGTATGATCCAAGACATGAATTGCTCACTGTGTAAAATTTGTAATCATGACATTATCTTTAAACCTTTCACTGTTCTATCACTCTGAACTAGTCTCAGCTGACCCAACACTGTACGTCATAATGTTGTTAGGGTTACAATACCCACTAGTGGGAGGATTCATGCTCATGTATAAAACAGAAGTTTACCTTCTGAAACATTTCAGATTCTTCAGCTCACATGGACAACCAATATTACGAGGAAAACATCACAATTCAATACTGCTTTCCTGACAATAATGAATCATGCACAAAAGTGGTTACTGATGACCCTGGATATATTATTTTGTGCTTCATTCTCTCATGTATATCTGTGTGCACTGTGTTTCTGAACCTGCTGGTGATCATCTCCATCTCTCACTTCAAGCAGCTCCACACTCCAACCAACCTGCTCATCCTCTCTCTGTCTGTGGCTGATCTTCTCGTGGGACTGGTTTATATGCCTGTGATTATAAGTGGTCAGATGGACTCCTGTTGGTATCTTGGTGGATTTACATGTTACATTTATCAAACAATTAGTTTGGTCTCAAAGTATGGCTCTCTGCACAGCATGATACTAATAGCAGTTGATAGGTACATTGCTGTCACTAACCCTCTGCAGTATTCCAGTCAAATCACACTTCATAAAACCTTGCTGTTCATAATTCTTGGCTGGTCTTTTTGGCTGTGTTATACCTTTGTGCTTTTATACTTTAACGAGTTGCTTACATACTCCCTATGTTATGGAGAGTGTGTTGTGTATGAATATAAATATTGGACGATCATTGAATTTGTAGCTGCATTTCTAGCCCCATGCAGTTTAATAATAATCTTGTATTCAGTTATTTTTAAAGTGGCAATACATCAAGCTAAAGCTATCAAAGCTGTGAAAAATGGTGCCACAAACAACCATGGAGCTAAAACATCAATTGCTTCTGAAATCAAAGCAGCCAAGAAATTAGGGACAGTGGTTTTTGTTTACCTTGTTTGCTGGATACCAAATTATATCATACCTGTGTTAGTTTACACTCCTACAAGGGTGTGGTCTGTTTTGATCTGGATATTAGGTTTTAACTCCTTCATGAACCCACTGATGTATGCCATTTTCTATTCATGGTTCAGAACATCTGCAAAGTATATTGTAACATGTAGAATATTTAAATCATCATCTTCAAGACTGAATTTGTTTCCTGAACAATAACCTCAGACTGATTTCACCTGACAGAGCAGAGGCCACTTCATATTGTACTGCTCTAATATAATTATGTAAATGTGTGCACAAATATCTAAACCCTGTAAAAAGAACCTGATTATCTTTCACATGTGTATCATAACATCAAAAAAATGAAATTATATTAATAGTAAAAATATTTTTAAATAGCTAAACTTTTAAAATGTAAGCAATTTCATGTGATCAGTTGTAATAATTAAACTGTGTTAAACTGTGTGTGAGCTGAGTTAATGGAGACTAAATTGACTTTTTTGGCTGACTGAGCCTCAGTGCTGACCATGTTCCATTTCCCCAGCAAGACACCAGAGCTTTGACCCAGGATACACAGCTCAGAAACATGTCCTGAGCAGTAGGCCAAATAAATGTCCTCATGCATTTTCCTGCATGAGTACACTGTCAGTAAAACTGTCTCTGTGGTGGTACACTTAAGGCTACATTTCAGCACGTTTAATCAGGGCATGTAATAGTACCTTATTTCATTATAATTGTAAATTTTAAAATTGTGCTGATTTTATATGTACCATTTCATATCCATGATTCTCATTATATATATATATATATATTTTTTTTTTTTTTTTTTTTCATTTAACATAGTTCATTAATGAAATAATACAAACATTCCTATCTCCTTCTGCACTATAACATCATTGCTGTACCTTTAAAAGGTACAATACACTGTTTGTACCTTTAGTGATAAATGATGCATGTTGACCGTAACTTATTCTCAGATTGTGTTCCAACTAACACAAGCTCACTGAAAATGTTTAAGATGGTGATGGTGAGTGATAATAAAATTCCAGAAAGCCAAACTGCTCCTGTCTCTGGGTCACTCCTTCTGGTGATGTCAGAGAAACAGATACTAATATGTTTCATGTGATCATTTTATTGGCCATTTTCACAGAATTGTTTTGTGTATCTCATGACATTTGTTTCATTTTCTCAAAAGGTACACAAACATTTAAAAATGAACAACATTACAAATTAATAAGCCAAATATCAAGAGACCTTTCCCCAAGAAACAAACATTTACAATCGATAAATATAGCCGCAAGCAGCAATTCCTGGGGTCCAAGCTGGTATTGGCTGGTAGAAGAACAATGCGCTAGCATATGAGCTTTCCTGAGATAGTAGGGGCTTTTTGGGGAAGTTTGTGTGGTGTTTGTAAGGTGTTCCATGCTGTTCGGGCATCTCTTTGGAGGTGTAGCAAGAGATGGAGGAGTAGCGGATGACAGAGGCAGTATAGAGCACAGAAGTCACTTTGGAGTTGCGTTCTGGTTTTTCACCCTAATGTTCAGCACCCCCAAACAGTAGATATGATGTGGAGTAGCTTGTACTCGAGTCCATCATCAGTGGACAGAAGACACTCTCTGCTGGCAGTGTTTGGTTGTGGAGTATTCTCAGTCCAGCAGTGATACTGAGGGATTTACAACTCCAACACCTGAGTCATAATTGCGGTTGTCCAGACCATTGAAGTCCAGGGTGAAAGCAAGCCATGTTTGCAGAGCAAGAGCGTAGCATATGACATTTCCTGATACAGTAGCCACACTTTAATATAGATTTTGTAGTGCATTTAAATGTGGTCATTGGTGTTCTGGTGTCTGAGCAGAGTAGGATTGTAAGAAGAAAGGGTAGTAGATGAGTGGGTGAATTTCAGGTCTTCAGACAGGTGAATGTGGGACTTGGGTTACAGAGACAGCCCAGATCACAGAACTGAATCTGGAATTTCACCCTGGATTCTGACCCAATGTTCAGGACCTCCACAAAGCAGATATGATTTGGGTGGTGGATAATCCTTAGCACAGCAGTGACACTGACATTGTGGTGATATGGCAGTGTGTGTAGTGCTCTTATGAGTGGATAAGACAAAGCAGTGCTGCAGGAGATTTTAACACCTGTGTCAACTCACTGTCCACACAGAGATACACATATTATATTGGTTCAACTTTAGATATCCAATTCAGAGACAGTTGCTCATACATTCTCAGCACTGTAGTGACACTGACATTGTGGTGATAAGTCAGTGTGTATTGTGCTCTTATGAGTGGAACAGAAATAGCAGTGCTGCAGGAGATTTGAAAACTTGTGTCAGCACACACTGTCTACACAGTTACACACACCTACTCTGCTGGTCAATATTATAAATAAAAAAGTGGCAGAGACAGTAGTTCATACATTTGCAGCGTATCTGTTTTGTAGGTGTCCTGACCATTGAAGAACATGTGAAAAGGAGCAATGAAAGTATGCAGAGCAAGAGGTGCACCCCTCTCTGTAATTTTAGATCTACAAAATGCTCCTGTGGACAGTGGAGCTGAAAACATGGACACTGAAAGTAAAATAAGGAGGTGGTCATGATGTTATTGTTGATTTGTTTAGATCTGCTTTCAAATGTCTGTGTAATGACATACATATGTGTACCAAGTTTTGTTTGATTTGGGTGTAGTTTGTTGTAGTTATAGCTCAAAGAGTATAAAATATGCCCATGCATATTTATTAAATAACTGCCACAACAGCGTGTCAAAAGTTCAATGTTTTTTTGATAATTATTTATCTACAGTCTATACAGATTTCAGATAAGACAAATTTCCAGGGAAGAGTTCGAAAAGCTCCATTTTCACATACCTGACTATTGTGGATAAAATAGGCATTTTTTGACAATAGTTGTAACTGCAAAGTTGTAAGACTCTATGCAGAGTATGCAATAAATTAAACAGCTTGTTTAATTTTCGCAAAGATATTCCATATTTTCATGTTGAAAATTTGAAATGCGCCCCCTAGTGGCTATCATTATGAAACGTTTTATGGGCTTAGGAAGTGCTGCCATGGACATACTATGCAAGTCTCATGATGATAGGACCTAGTTAATGTTATGAAACAGCTGCTGAAATTTGATTGGCCGATGGCGGCCATGTTTTTCGAATATGACATCATCCTCATAGAATCTTATTCAGGACATCACCCACTACATGCATACCAATCGGCATGTCAATTGGACAATCCTGTGAAGTGTAACAAATTCTTTGTTGTTATAACGCCTCCTATGCTTGCAGTTGCACAACCAAGTACATATGTCTTTCAACCCATATAGGGATCAAGCATGTGAAGTATCGTAACATTCGAAGAAAGCGTTTGTGATTTATAGATGTATTTGTCTGATTTTTGGAACGCGAGCTCCAGCCCTGTTTTTGGCAACTTTTTTTTTGATAATTATTAGTTTTAAAAAAAAATAGGTTCAGGTTCCTAGGATTCTGCTGATACCACATATGTCCATATTGGGTAAATTTC
Organism: Hoplias malabaricus; assembly: GCF_029633855.1. Lineage (NCBI taxonomy): Eukaryota > Metazoa > Chordata > Actinopteri > Characiformes > Erythrinidae > Hoplias > Hoplias malabaricus. The sequence goes on from NC_089817.1 coordinate 32,432,480, forward strand.
CAGAGAGTAGTTAGTGCAAAAAAATAGCATATTATGCAAATTAGCTCTAAATCTAAGTAGGCGGAGCTTATGGGTTCTTGAGGCTTTTTTGTAGGGTCTGACCTGAGGAATCAGGGAAAAAAAGAATTTTGTCTCTATGCCACACGAGGTAGGAGATACAGGCAGCGACGCCTTCCTATCCTTCGCTATAGCGCCACCAACAGGCTGATCGGGCTGATTCTTTGCATCTGAGTAGCAGGAGGGTTTACTACCAGTTGACCAAACGGCAAGTCTATAGGACATACGGTTTGGGCTGCCCATCGCATTTCATCTGAGAAAAATAAGAAGAAGAGTAAACAGACCAAAAACTATAGGGCTCCAGCACTTGCAGTGCTTGGATCCCTAATGAAGAGTTAATCTACAGTACGGAGCCCCTAAAGGGACTGGGGGAAAATAAGACTTTTGCGTTCCTTCGCAAAGATAATGTGTTCCCTCGCGAATACTTTGTGGGCTCCGCAGTACTGTGTTTGCTGTTGATTATGTGCTTGCTGTGCGTGTCAAGTGAACTATGGCAGCTCGTTGAATTTTACTTTGATCTTGGACTGAAATATAAAGACATAGCATCACTTCCCAGCAGAAACATGGATATGTTATTGGGGAGCGCCAGCTGAAACGTTTGTTGCTGTGTTGTTAATTGCTATGAAATTAGGATGAGAGAACTTAAAGTGCAAGCACATGGACAAAGTTTATATGAACAGTACAGAGATACAGACAATGAACACAGTTTCTAAACAGTGGGAGAGAATGGAGAGTGAACACCTGAATAAATGTGTAGCTATTGCCCAGCTAGCAAGGTAGATCTGGGCCGATTCTGGCTCAGGCTTGGCACTGTCGACTGGCTGCCGTCTCGGCATGAATGCGGCATGCCGCGTCTGGCCCAGTTCCAGCTGCACATTGGCACTTTCGGCTGGCTGTGACTCGGCATGAATGCGGCACACTGCATGTGGCCCAGTTCCGGCTACACGTTGGCACTGTCGGCTGGCTGCCGTCTCGGCGTGAATGCGGCACCCATTATCTGGCCCAAGTCCGGCTGCACAATGGCACTGTCGGCTAGCTGAGGCTCGGCGTGAATGCGGCACGCTGCTTCTGGCCCAATTCCGGCTGAACATTTGCGCTGTCGGCTGGCGAGGCGATTGCCATTGCAGTTAGCACACTACACTGATCAGAGCATTTTATTAAATACTAAATAGTATTAATCGTATGTGGCCCACGTCTAAAAGTAAAATAAAATACTGGTAACTGTGTGGACAACAATGTAATAAATGTTAAATAAATAGAATAATTATTTTATTTTATTATATAGGGCGGCACAGTGGCGCAGTCACACAGCTCCAGGGACCTGGAGGTTGTGGGTTCAATTCCCACTCCGGGTGACTGTCTGTGAGGAGTTGGTGTGTTCTCCCCGTGTCTGCGTGGGTTTCCTCCGGGTGCTCCGGTTTCCTCCCACAGTCCAAAAACACATGTTGGTAGGTGGATTGGTGACTCCAAAGTGTCCGTAGGTGTGAGTGTGTGAGTGAATGTGTGTGTGTCTGTGTTGCTCTGTGAAGGACTGGCGCCCCCTCCAGGGTGTATTCCCCGCCTTGTGCCCAATGATTCCAGGTAGGCTCTGGACCCACCGCGACCCTGAATAGGATAAGCGGTTACAGATAATGAATGAATGAATAAATGCCATATAGTTATAAGCTCTGTAATATTTTAGAATATTGATGTAATGACTGGGACACGAACGACAGAAATGATTATGATAAATAGGGTTAATAAGGAGACAGTGCCGTGCTGAAGGGAGGAAATTGTTTAAGTTTTTGAAGATGACTGGACTAGAACGACAGCTTTAAAATGAATGAACTCTGAATGAGAAAACGGAAGGTGGCAGAAGCGAACCGCTGTAAAAACACAGAAGAAGAAGACAAGGAAGATTCGCGCTTTTTTCTGTGACTGCGGGGTGCGAGCAGCCCAGTAAACATTTAGCCATTGATTCAACGTTGAAATACCGTAATGACTGCCGTCTAATCAACGTTCTCTTAAGGTTGAAAATGAAGCTTGAAAAGACGTCCAAACACAGACATTGAAAAGACGACTATTAGACGTATTTTGGACGTCCATTAACGTTATTAATTGGTCCCGAAATAAATTACTTGTATAAAACACATTTTGGATGTCCACTGACGTTATCGATTGGTCACCACTTAACTAACATATAAAGATAGATTTTGGACGTCCATTGACGTTTAAAAAATGTCCTTGATGGACAGACTACTTTTAGACCTATTTTGAATGTCCAGGGACATTCCTTGTTTACTGGGAGCTCTCACCGGCCTCAGGGAAGAGCTTCATTCTGTAAGTATTTCAATTTAACCTTATATTTTTGGATACATAAGTATTTTGGTATCGCCCAAATGTAGTTAATATCGCTTATGTTGTGTATGTTATTCTGTCAAATGCTATACGTTACATATGTTATATTGAACCTTTTTTTTTTTAAATGACAAACTTCAGCTAACCTGTTTAACTCTAGCTAGCTCTTTTTTCCCTCTCATAGAAAACATTTAAATGACATGACAATCACTCATACATTATTTATTTTAATTTGAGTAATTATGTTGTTTGATGGCGTATTTTACAAGACGATGTGAGCATTTTTGTGGGGTTACACAGAACCGCATACCTTAGTATAAGAAATAAAACAGCTTAAACACATTAGGAATACATAAGGTACTAGCTAAGTAGGTTAAAATGCATCCTCAATCTCAGTGCTGGGTTTTGGTGTAATGTAATGTTGTAAATATATAATTCCTCATACACTTATTCTTTGTTAGGGAGTAGCAGTGATTTTGGGCTAGTGATTAATGGGTTGAAGGAGGTGATATTGAAAACTATAGAAGCCTATTTACTGAGATCTACTTTATCAGGTGCACACTCGCTACCGTAATCGCTAACGATCAACCACCCCACCCCTTTATCACGCACAGACATTAGTGAACCCCCACCCCTTTTATCGCGCACACACACATAAGTGAACCCCCAACCACTTTTTTGCGCACACACATTGGAATTACAGGAATGACACACGCACGTACCCCCACACACACATACAGGGTATACATAAGTAAATTTTTAATTTTCTAACTCCAAGTTCTAAATGATTAATGGTGTTTTAGTGATTAAAGATTGTTTTAAAATCGTCCATTTTCTCCCCCGTTCAAAAAACCCCCTCGCCCCAAAAACATACTGTTTTCATACGATAAAAATGACATTTGAAGATGTCTTAACGCTGCCCCTCCTAAACCCTCCTCCTTGCTGTACGTCAGAAAAGTTTACGATAAGTGACTCAGTATATCTAGGAGCTCAAAAATCTACACATTACACGCTAACATTCAGCTTTGGATGATATACTGCTCGGACTGGAACCAAAAGGTAAGAACTGACATTTATCACGTAAAATAAGATTTAATTTAAGAATATAATTTTATAATTCATTTAAAAATGTTATTTATTTATTTATTTATTTTAGATTAAGAACAAAGAAGAACAGACATGATGGCTAATATTTTACAAGCTCCAAGAAAGTTACCTTCATCATCTCTTAGCCGTACTTCTTCACGGATCTCTGAATCAGACAAGGTTAAAACATTTCATTAAGAAATGGATTGTACTTGGGATTTAATTTTGATCATGAGAGAGACAGCGTATCATTTTTCAACAGCTCAACAGAGAGTTGCAAAGATACCACAGAAGTTTTTACGCTTCATCGGAACAATTGGGGCATCGGAACAAATGGTTTCACTAACCCTGGGTTAGGGGTCATCTGGGTTGAAGATGGTGACTCATTCATCCTGGGGTCACTGAAGTGTGTTCTGCTTAGTCTTTGGTAGTAGACATATGTGTGTGCGTGAGTTGGTGTGGGTGTGGGGGTGTGCAGAGTCTTTCAACACACACACATTCTGTGGAATGTGGGGTTCTCTTCCAAAAATCCTTATCAGAGTGGAGAGTCTTAAACTTTTCATTTCTCGATCTGGTCCATACTCCACTACAATGTGTTTCCCTCTTTATTCACTGAAGCTGGCACATTCCTTGAGTTTTTCCAGCAAGATGGTGTACTACCACATTATTCCTAGATTAATAGTTTCCTGGAAAGTGGATTGGTCGTTGTGGGCCAGTTGAATGGCCCCCAAGGTCTCCCTGACTCCCTTAGACTTTTATCTTTGGGGTCACCTGAAGGCAATTGTCTATGCTGTGAAGATACAAGATGTGCAGCACCTGAAACTATGGATACTGGAAGCCTGTGCTAGCATTTCTCCTGTGCTGTTGCTATCAGTGTGTGAAGAGTGGGAGAAGAGGGTTGCATTGACAATCCAACACAATGGGCAGCACTTTGAACACATTTTATAAGTGGTCAGAAACTTGTAAATAACTCATGAAATAATAAAGTTAAATAAAATTTAAAGAATAAGTTTGATGTGGCACATGACCCTCTTCTCATTGAAAAAACAAAAGTTGGATCCAAAATGGCCAACTTCAAAAAAATAAGGTCTTTACGAACATCTTCAATCTGTCTCTCACCCAGGCAACTGTTCCAACTTGCTTCAAAACAACATCCATCATACCAGTTCCATACATGCCTGAATGACTATCACCCTGTAGCACTTACACCCATCATTATGAAGTGCATTGAGCGAATGGTCCTGGCTCAACTAAAGGTCTGTCTCCCACCTAAACTGGACTCACATCAGTTTGCATACTGCAATAATAGAAGCACAGAGGATGCCTTTTCCATTGCACTACATACTGTGCTCTCACATCTGGATAATAAAAACACATACGCTAGAATGTTGTTTGTTGATTTTAGCTCAGCATTTAACACAATAATCCCAGCAAAGTTAATCATTAAACTTGGAGATCTGGGCATTGACTCCTCTCTCTGTTATTGGATTAAAAACTTCTTGACCAACAGGCCTCAGCATGTTAGGTCAGGCCATACCTACTCCTCCACCATCAAACTCAACACTGGCGTGCCCCAGGGCTGTGTGCTAAGCCCATTTTTCTACTCCCTCTTCACTCAAGACTGTTCATGTATCAAACTCTATGATCATGTTTGCTGACGACACCACTGTGTTTGGCCTCATCAGCAACAATGATGAGACAGCCTACAGAGAGGATGTAGAACATCTGGTCACATGGTGTACTGACAATAACCTGCTCCTTAGCACCAACAAAACAAAGGAACTTATCATAGACTTCAGGAGGGAGAAAGGTGGCATGCACAAGTCCATCTATATGACTGTCGAACGTGTCACCAGCTTCAAGTTCTTGGGAACACACATATCGGAGGATCTGTCCTGGAGCTTCAACACTTCCAGCCTGGTCAAGAAGACTCACCAGCGCCTCTTTTTTCTGAGGATGCTAAAGAAACAACATCTGTCTCCAGCCATTCTGGTGAACTTCTATCACTGTGTGATTGAGAGTATCCTGTCCAGCTGTATCACAGTCTGATTTGGGAACTGCACTGTTGCTGACCGTAAGTCACTACAGCGAGTGGTTAATACAGCCCACTACACATCACTTCCACTTCCACTTACAGGGACCTCACTTCCATCAGTTGAGTACGTACAGAAGAAACGCTGTTTTCGTCGAGCCTGCAGTATTGTTAAAGATTCCTCACACCCTTCCCATATTTTGTTTGTCCTCTTGCCTTCTGGCAAGCGCTTCCAGGACAAGTAGATTGACAAACAGCTTCTTCCCCAGAGCTGTCTCCTTACTGAACTCTGTCCACCGATAATACATACCTATCCGTAATTTGGTCATTGACTGCACTACATTCTCTGTATACTATTTTTACACTGTACATAATTGTATATTATGTTGGGTTACACATATTCTGCACATTCAATGGTCCCACAGCGACCCTGAACTGGATAAGTGGTTACAGATAATGAATGAATGAATGATATCCAACCCTCCTTTGGTAACCCAACCTGTAAATTAGTTATCTATATATCATGTTTATAGTAGGGTGGCACGGTGGCTCAGCAGGTAGTATCACAGTCACACAGCTCCAGGGGCCTGGAGGTTGTGGGTTCGATTCCTGCTCCGGGTGACTGTCTGTGAGGAGTTGGTGTGTTCTCCCTGTGTCTGCGTGGGTTTCCTCCCAAAGTCCAAAAACACAGGTTGGTTGGTGGATTGGCAACTCAAAAATTGTCCATGTGTGTTGCCCTGTGAAGGACTGGTGCCCCCTCCAGGGTGTATTCCTGCCTTGTGCCCAAGGATTCCAGGTAGGCTCTGGACCTACCGTGACCCTGAACTGGATAAGCGGTTACAGATAATGAATGAATGAACATAATTATATATTATGTTGGGTTACACATATACTGCATATTCAATAAATGTAAACATATCCAACCCTCCTTTGGTAACCCAACCTGTAAATTAGTTATCTGTATATCATGTTTATAGTAGTGAGTGTGTGAGTGAATGTGTGTATGTGTCTGTGTTGCCCTGTGAAGTACTGGCACCCCCTCCAGGGTGTATTCCCGCCTTGCGCCCAATGATTCCAGGTAGGCTCTGGACCCACCGTGACCCTGAATTGGATAAGCAGTTACAGATAATGAATGAATGAATGAATGTTTATAGTAGGGCGGCATGGTGGCTCAGCAGGTAGTGTCACACAGCTCCAGGGGCCTGGAGGTTGTGGGTTCGATTCCCGCTCCGGGTGCCTGTCTGTGAGGAGTTGGTGTGTTCTCCCTGTGTCTGTGTGGGTTTCCATCGGGTGCTCCGGTTTCCTCCCACAGTCCAAAAACACACATTGGTGGATTGGTGGATTGGTGACTCAAAAGTGTCCGTAGGTGTGATTGAATGTGTGTGTGTGTGTCTGTGTTGCCCTGTGAAGGACTGGCACCCCCTTCAGGGTGTATTCCTGCCTTGCGCCCAATGATTCCAGGTAGGCTCTGGACTCCACCGCGACCATGAACTGGATAAGCGGTTACAGATAATGAATGAATGAATAAATGTTTATAGTATTTATATATCCATTGTATAGGCATAATATATAATATATTCACATGTATATTTGTCCATATTCATGCCTATATCTTCTATATTTGTACATTCTGCACTTACTGCTTATTGCACTCTGGTTAGATGCTAAACCACATTTCGTTGCCTTGTACTTGTACATGTGTAATGACAATAAAGTTGAATCTAATCTAATCTAATCGGATCTAATCTAATCTAGTTCAGGGTCACAGTGGGTCAGGAGCCTACATAGAATCATTGCGTGCAGGGCAGGAGCACACACTGGAGGGGGCGCCAATCCTTCACAGGCCTGGACACATTTTATTTTTCCAAAAAGTATAAAATTTCACGCTAGGTTTCTCCTTAAGTATGTTTTTATACTGTTTTCAATGGAATATTGGGTTAAATTAATTGAATACCAGGACAGAATATTTGTTTATTCTATATATCCCAACTTCTCAGGCTTATATATTTTCAATTTCATTTTGTATTTTCATACATTGTGGACAGACAATAAAACTATTTTATTCCATGTCCTATTCTATGAGTGTGCACCACACACCTTCTGGTATAAGGATGATGTAAGGAAGACATAAAAATCCAGTTACATATCATCTTAACCCGTGGCAGTCTCTAATATACATCATAAATGCTGGCCTTCCTTATTGTTTTTCTCCCTATGCAAATTCTACCATTGGAACTCTGGTCTCAGCTGACCCAACACTGTACATCATGATGATGTTAGGGTTACACTATCCACTAGTGGGAGGATTCATACTCAAGTATAAAACAGAGAAGTTTACCTTCTAAATCATTTTACATTTTTCAGCTTTTTTTCATATGGACGACCAAGACTACAGGCAAAACATCACAGTCCAATATTGCATTCCTGACAATAATCAGTCTTGTATAAGACATACCACATATGGCTCTGGATATTTTTTACTGTGCTTCATTCTCTCATGTATATCTTTGTGCACTGTGGTTCTGAACTTGCTGGTGATCATCTCCATCTCTCACTTCAAACAGCTCCACACTCCAACCAACCTGACCATCCTCTCTCTCGCTGTGGCTGATTTTCTTGTGGGACTGGTTAATATGCCTGTGATCTTAAGTGCCCAGATGGACTCCTGTTGGTATCTTGGTCCATTAGCATGCTACCTTTCTCAAATAATTTATTTGATCTCAAAGTATGGCTCTCTGTACAGTGTGATACTCATAGCAGTTGATAGGTACATTGCTATCACTGACCCTCTGCAGTATTCCAGTCAAATTACACTTCATAAAACCTCCCTAACAATAATGCTTGGCTGGACTTTTTGGCTGTGTTATGCCATTGTGCTTTTATACTTTAATGACACTTTTACAGATCCCAATGCCTACTCCAAATGTTACGGAGAGTGTGTTGTGTATGAATATACATATTGGGCCTTCATTGAATTTGTAGTTGCGTTTGTAGTCCCATGCAGTTTTATATTAACCTTGTATTCAGTTATATTTAAAGTGGCAATACATCAAGCTAAAGCTATCAGGGCTGTGAAAAATGGTGCCTCAAACAACCATGGACTTAAAACATCAAGGGCTTCTGAAATCAAAGCAGCCAAGAAATTAGGGGCAGTGGTTTTCGTTTACCTTGTTTGCTGGATACCAAATTACTTCATGCCTGTGTCAGTTTACACATCTGTGACTGTGTGGAATATTTTGATCTGGTTATTAGACATGAACTCCTTTGTGAACCCACTGATATATGCCATTTTCTATTCATGGTTCAGAACATCTGCAAAGTATATTGTAACATGTAGAATATTTAAATCATCACCTTCGAGGCTAAATCTGTTTCCTGAACATTAACCTCAGACTGATTCATCTGACAGAGCAGAGGCCACTTCATATTGTACTGCTCTAATATATATATATATATATATATATATATATATATATATATATAATGTGTGCACAAATCTCTAAACCCTGTTTATTGTTTGTGCATTCACTGACACACCATAATGTAATTATAAATAAAAACAATATATGTAAATAACAAAAATATATTTTAATAAGCTATACTTGTAAAAGCTAAGCAACTTTATGTGATCAGTTGTAATAATTAAATTCTGGCCTGAGTTAACCGAGACTTAATGGAGGGATGATTATGCATCAGTGCTGACCATGATCCACATCCCCAGCAAGGTAGAGAAATAGAAGAGGACAGAGCTTCAACCCAGGAGGCACAGCTCAGAAACAGGTCCTGATCTTTATATACTAAGGCCACATTAATCACTTCATGTGATTTCCTTCCTGGGAACACAGTCAGAAAAACTGTGACTCTGGTGGCACCTTTTCCATATATATTTAATTAGGGACCATAATTGTACATTATTGTGTTTTATTTGTATTTTGTAAAGTTGTAATTATTTTATACACCCCATTTCATCTCCAGGACTTATATCATCATCATAATCATCATCTTCTTCTTCTTTTTCTTCTTTGCCACATTTTCTAGCACCATTTCAGGGTTGTGGTAGGACTATTATGTTCTTTTTGTGGTAGGACTATTATGTTATTTTTTCAAATCAGCCCTATAATGAAATATTACAAATATAATTTCTGTAAAAAAATAATATGTACATTTAGGGGACACCACTGAACCTTAACACCAATGCTACACTGTTTGTACCTTTGGTGACCAATAATGTATGTCCATCATACCTTATTTTCTGGGAGTGTACCAACTAGCGCAAACTCATTGAAAATCACTTGGCAAACATAATTCTGAAGAGTAGCTGAGGGAAGAGAATATAATATGGGACTAAGGTGCTGTTCTTTAAGACGGTGATGGTGAGTGATAAAAAATAACAGACAGCCAAACTGCTCTGGCTCTGGTTCCCTCCTTCTGGTGATGTCAGAGTAATAAAAGTAACATGTTTGATGTGATCTGTATTTGTCCCATTTTCATTGATCTTTTTTTTTCATGAAATTCCATGAAAATAATCCATATAAAAAAGGCTATGCCTATACACAGAGCCTGTCAATAATCCACAAACGTTCACCATTTATCACAAAAAATAAACCAAATGTACTTGTACACTTTACCCTACAACCATTGTAATGAGTTTAAGGGGCCACTCTTCAACACTCCTGTTTGACACACAGCTTATTTAATCTCCAGATGTAATGAATTGGAAAGAAATGAATTGTTCTGAAGCTATTTTGCATGACTCCAAGGTCACCATATCTAGTGCTAAAAAAGGCCAGTGAAGATATAATGCCTCCTGACTTTGGGATACGGAACAGGTAAATTATGTCCCCTGGAGTAATATGGTTTGCTCTCAGAACTAAAAATCAGGAATGGAAGTCCTGCTGTTCTGCTGGTGAATGACACTAAATCTGTACAAAAAAGCTCAAGTCTAGAGTAGACCCTATCCCTATTTGTCTTATTGATTCATACAGTCATGTCTGTGACTGGGGGCCAGAAAAGACAGGAAGACACCCCCTGGAGCTCCCCTCTATCGCTAGTCAACATGAAATGTTTCAATCCTCTTCCTTGATCTTTCATGGCCTGTAACATCATGAGTTGCTGGAGATCCTTGGTACACAACAGTGATTCTGATATGAGCATACACTGGGTGTTTCAGGATATTGGAGAGCAATAGTAAGCGAGGAGAATCTTGGTGGATTTGAAGTCAGCCTAGATGCTGGGGTTAAGGCACTAATGAGAGAATATGTGTTACTTTGTAATATTAAGTAAAGATGCTGATTGTGTACCCTCAAGAGTGCCACTACAGTGACGGTCTAGAAAGTGTCTCTGAGTTGGTTGGGTCAGACAGATGGGTATCTGCAATTCATTTCGATAGGGACAGCCATGGCCTTGAGGTTAGAGGATTGAGATTAAGGCTGGAGGGTCACCGGTTCAATTCAATTCACTAGCAAGGAAAAATGAATTCACTGCTGAAGTGCCCTTGAGGATGGCACCTAATCCCCAAACTCCTCCCCAGGCACTGAGGGGGTTGACAGCACCCTGCTCTGATTTTTGTGTGTTCACAGCCCCCAGTGTTTGTGAAGAATTGCTCACTAGTGTGTGTTTGTCAGTTCACTACTGCGACTGGGTCAAATGCAGAAAAGTAATTTCGCTAAGGGGATTGATAAAGGTATGTCCTCATGTTACATGTGTTGAAAGCGGACATTTTTTTTAATTCTTCTGCCAACAGAACAATACAACTGTAGTACTCAGCAGACACAGTAAATGGTAGCATAATAGCCTCTCTATTAACCATTTAACAAATTACTGCTTCATATTTCAAAACTCCCACTTAATTTTTTACAATGGTTGTAAGACACGAGGTAATTCTGAAATAATAAATGTAACCCAACTTGCACAAAAAACTAACTTATTATTCCTTTCCTGTTTATAGCTTTTGTTGTCTTGCTATATTAAAAAAAAAAAAAAAAAAAAAAAAAAAACATTGCCCATTTTATAACACAACTAAATAGCAGGACATTCTATCATAGATTTACATTGGAAAAAGTCCAATCTCTCTCCTAAGATACTCAAATTTCTGTTTTGCAAGAGGTTTTGTCAAGATATCTGCCTTTATGTCATCTGTTGGACAGTATTCCAACTTTACTTCACCATTCCGCACACATTCACGAATGTAATGTTAATGAATCTGGCCTTGTAAGTGTAAGTATATGTGCTTTGTTCTTGAATGATTCACTGGATTCTTTGCAATTGCAACAGCTCCTTGATTGTCCTCCAGAATCACTGTAGGTGTTGTGACCATACCAAGATCACTCAGTAATCTTCTCAGCCTAGGTACCCTCTTGAGCTATTTGACTGAGAGCAACATACTCAGCTTCTGCAGTTGAAAGTGCATTGCTTGTTTCTTGTTTAGCCAGCTCACTGCTCCTCCCGTAGAAATATGTTGCCTGTTGTTTAACGCTGGTCATCTGATCTCCAGCCCAGTCAGCATCAGAGAAGCCAATCAGCTCTTTGCTTCCTGCACAGTCATATGCTTGTGCTATGTCTGGTTTTGTTGTCATCGCTGCATACAGCAGATTTCCCACCATGGACTGGTAAGTACTTGGATTGACAGGATTACTGACACCATCATTCTTTTTCAGCTTTACACTGATGTCAGCAGGGCAACAGGATTTGCTTTATCCATCCATACTTCTGAAGAATGGTTTCAATGTACTGCTTCTGATGAAGAAAGATGCAGTTTTCTGCTTTGTCTTGAACAACTGAGATGCCCAGGATATAGGACAGCTCACCCAAGTCCTTAATTTTGTAGCGCTCATGGAGAGTCATTTTTAACTCATCCATGCTTTCAGCTGACTCTGTAATCAACATCAGATCATCTACATAGACTGCAATAATCTCCGGCTCTTGTGATGACCTTACAAACACACAGGGATCTGAGGTACTCTGTTCAAATCCAAGATCCTTCATGAACTGTGTGAATTCTTTTTTCCAGCAACGAGGAGACTGTTTTAGCCCATAGATTGCCTTTTTTAGCTGGCACACAAGGTGCTCCTGTCCTCGTCTGATGTATCCCTCAGGTTGTTCCATGTAGACTTCTTCCTCCAAATGTCCATTTGAGAATGCAGTGTCAACATCGATTTGATGTACATGTAGATTATTCTGGGCGGCAAAGGATAATAGTGTGCGAATTGAGCTAAAACAAATCACAGATGAAAAGGTTTCATCAAAGTCAGCACCATACTGCTTTGAGTAACCCTTGGCAACAAATCTGCACTTGTATCTCTCCACTTCCCCATCGCTTGGATGCTTGACTTTGAATACCCATCTTGACCCTACAGACACTTTATACTTTGGTAGTTCCACCAGATCCCAGGTCTCATTCTCTAGCAGTGACTCGTATTCCAAATCAGCCGCTTCTTGCCATTCTTTTGCATTTGGACTCTTTAATGCTTCTTCCAGTGTTCTTCCAATGATCAATAGTCACCATATCTGCAAACTCATCATATCTATATCTTTTTGGTGCCCTTCTGATTCTGCTTCCTCTTTTAACAGCCTCATCAAAAGTGACATCATCATCAGCTGTTTCCTTTTCTTCTGTGATGGTAGTCACCTCTCTCTCTTGACAGGAAGGGTCGACCTCACGTTTCCAGTCAAAGTCTGACTCACTAAAGGTGACATCCTTTCGAATAAGAATTTTTCTCTTCTCTTCATCAAACAGACGATAACATTTTGCATTGTTTGCATATCCCACAAACCTGAGCTTTACTGCTTTCTTGTCTAGTTTTTGTCTTTTAACATCTGGAACATGTGTATAAGCAACACAACCAAACACTCTCATGTGACTCATGTCAGGTTTTTTGCCATACCATCTTTGATAGGATGTCTCTTGCTTCAGAACAGATGTTTTGTATGTAGGCTGCTGTTGCTACTGCTTCAGCCCAGTACATCTTCGGTAGCTTAGCTTGTGACAACATGCTTCTAGCTGCTTTAACCAGTGTTGTTTTTTTTTTCTTTCTGCAACTCCATTTTGTTGAGGTGTATGAGGTACAGACATCTCATGGTGGATACCTTGAGCCTTCAAATATTCTTGAAACTCCTTTGAAATGTACTCCCCACCATTATCTGATCCTAGTCTTGCAACTTTGTGTCCACACTCATTAGAGAATGCTTTCCCAAATTCCTTGAACTTGCTTAAGACGTCACTTTTTGTTTCATGAAGTAAACCTTATAGCAGTGAGAGAAGTCATCAATGAAAGTTACAAAGTATTTTGCTCCACCTATTGACTCAGTTTGCATGGGTCCAAAGACATCACTATGGATCAGTTGCAGCTTACGTTTGGAAAAGATTTCTCCCACTGACTTACATGACTGTCTCGTCAGCTTGCCCTCCACACAGGCTTCACAGAAGGAGAGCTCTTTGTCTGCAAAGAATTTCACTCCATTCACCAGACCTTCTAGTTCCTTTAACTTGGTAGTGTGACCCAAGCACTGATGCCAAAGATTAGCTGTTACTGATGCACTTGATGCACTATAACAGACAGGTGAAGATCCTTCAAAATCCAACTGGTACAGCCCATCAGATCTTTGTGTTCCCATTCCTCGAAGAGTTCCATCCTTGCCACGTATGTAGTAGTGAGTCTCTTTGAACTGCACTGTATTTCTTTTTCTTGTAGCAGCTCCCACTGAAAAAAGATTTCCAGACAACTTTGGAACATACAACACATCATACATAGTGGCTCATTTAGCATTACTGACTTTGAAGACCATGTACAGTTTAACAATGCCAAAACCCTGAGCTTCAACAACTCTGCCATCACCCAGTTTTACAGTCTGTGGTTTTGAGAACGGCTGGTAGTCTTGAAGAATGTCTTTATCACAAGTCATGTGTTTTGAGTCTTCTTCATTTTCACAGCTCACACTTCTGGCTTTGTGAATTTTGATTCGTTTTTTCCAGCTTGGACAATTACACTTTAAATGTCCTTCCTTTCCACACTTTTTCAGCTCCCACTGGCTTTGAATCACTCTGCATTCCTCTGTGAACTCTGTGAGTTGACGTGTCTGACGCACCACCTGATGCATCCGCGTTGATTCTTTTTTGCTCTTCATTTATTAATGCTTGCTGAATAAACTGCAGTGTCAGATTGCCCATCTTTGTTTCCAGAGCAGTAATGATCATTGCATAGCTTGGTGGTAAGCTACCCAGGAGTGTTACAATCTGATCTTCTTCGTCAATTACAGCACCTATTGTTTTTAGCTGATCAGTCAGTTCCTTCATTCATTTCAAATGATTATTTAAACTTTCCTTTTCATTCATTTCGCATCTGAAATTGCTTCTTCAGGAAAAGTTTATTTGCTAAAATGTCTCTCTCAAAATGCCCTTTTAGCATGTCCCAAGCCTTTTGGAGATTGACAACTTGTTATCAAATACAGCTGTGGTGTATTCACATTCAGCACTGACATGGAAAATCCCCTTTCTCTCCGCCACTCAAACTCTGCCGTAGCTTGTGCGATAGCACCCAGAGTAAGCACATCCGTCTCAGTTAGCATACCCCATAGTCCTTTAGTTTTCAGCAAATGCTCCATCTGAAACTTCCATGTTGCCCAGTTCTCTGGTCTGTTCAGCTTGTCGACAAACATCTTATCATCCATTGTGAATCCCACAACTCCGTTTATCTGACTTAGCAATTTCGCTTAAACCTTTCGCTTTAAAAACCTTTTTAGTGACACTCTGGGCCCATAACCTGTTGAAAGCAGACATTTGATTTATTCTTCTGCCAGAATGGAACAATACAACTGTAGTACTCAGCAGACACAGTAGATGACTGTGTCTTAGTATTAAGTACTAAGTAATCTTAGTATTGTTGGAGGTGGAAATGTACATATGTTCAGTTATTACTGAGCTTTCAACCTGGAAATAAAAGCAGAAGTTGCTGAAAAAAATGAAAAAGCATACATAGTGGCGCTGCATGTAGTGTTATTGTAACAAAGCTCCAGCATTCAGTCCTCACATGTTCAACACTGATGACACAAAGAAAACCTTAGGTTTTTTTTCTGGAGGACTATGAGCTTGTATAGCAGTCTTCATTTTCCAGAATAGACCAGTACAGACCTCATTACTCAGCCCCTACATGGAATTATATAATGCTGTTAATGCTCTTGATACACTGAGGGAGTTCTAAGGAAAAAAAGTCCTTGCAACAAAGCAAAAACTTAAAACTCATCATTTTGAACTAGCATATGGATAATATTATGTATGTATGTGTATTCCCCTTTTAACTTTCTTCTATGGTACAGTGTCCTTGGGTCTCTTGAAAGGTACTTTTTAAAATAAAATGTATTATTATTATTATTATTGCAAAAAGACTTCAGTTTTTTTTTCTTAAATCATGTTTTAAAATGGGGCTTCATACAAATATTTTATTTTAAAACCCTTGAGATAACATAAATAAAAATAAAATACAGATGTTTAATATATTAGTCTGCTTGTGTAATTGAACAGTTATTATTTTTATATTAATCTTTTTATGCTTTCTGCACTCTGAGCTGAAGATAATGGAACACTGTATTATACTCTAGGTATTTAAAATTGTTTAAGATCTTCCAAGGAATATTTACAGTTCTTTCTCTCTAATGTCCAGTGATAAAGAAGAATCCTGTCACATCCTGGCCCAATCTTGTTTGTTTTCCCCTGCCATGTGGCTCTGTCTGTCTGTTATTGTCCATGTCTCCACCTTTGTCCCGCCTCCTTGTCATTTACCCTTGTTATCTGTGTCAGGTGTGTCTTGTTTGTTCATGTATTTAAGTCCCGTTGTGTCACTTCCTGTCATCAGTCATTTGTTTGTTTTGTGTCATTCTCTTGTCCGTTTCATGCCCCAGTCCTGTAGTGTTGTTTCGTGCTCTTTTGCTATGTTCTAAGTCGTGTTTTTCCATATTCCTACTCGTTGTGTTTCCAGTTCCTCGTTTGGTGTTTTCCCTCTAGTTCGTTTGTGTATGTTTTGTTATTTCATTAATAAATTATCTGTGTTGTAGCGTGTGCGTCCGCCTCCGTTAGTCCGCCCTTCACATCCCCGTGACAAATCCCAATCAGTGGGTCTTGCTGTCATCTCATGAAGTAGGAATTTCCCTTGAATTTAATTATTACACCTCACTAGACAGTTTATGTTTTTTTCTTTTTGGTTATTCATGTGTAAACACAGTTATGTAACTCTACTGTCATTTTTTCTGAATCGCTCTGTAAAGCACTTTGAATTGCCATTGCGTATGAAATGTGCTCTATAAATAAACTTGCCTTATGTAGATTTAATTACAAAGATAATTCACTTGTTCCATGAACTGGACACAGCTGGACACAGTGAATAAAGTCAGTAATATCAGCCATGGGTCAAGCTGAAATTTTGTAACACAGTCAGTTTAGGAATATATTAATTTTCAGAAATGTTTCATGTATAAAACCAACACAGCAATTTTAGGCAATGTTAAGAATTCAATCATAGATCCTTGTAATATGGAAAAAAATCTGAGATCATTTGTTTTACTATTATTATTATTATTATTGTAAACACTCTCATTAACCTGATGTAGAAATTTTAACATTCATGAGCCTGTTTGAATGTTACTCAAGAGAATAATTTCAGGGATTAAAAAAGCCAATCATAACAACGTGGGAGGGTTCATGCCTCATTATAAACAGGCACAGTGATGTGGAATTCATCTCTGATCAACACTGAAACATTTTTAACTTCTTATTCAGATGAATAACACAGATCTTAGGCAAGACATGTCAGTGCAGTACTGCTTTCCTGAAAATAACTCATCTTGTAGAAAGGAAGCCCGAACAGGCCCTGCTTATATGTTTATGTTCATTGTTCTCTCATGTATATCTGTGTGCACTGTGTTTCTGAACCTGCTGGTGATCATCTCCATCTCTCACTTCAAGCAGCTCCACACTCCAACCAACCTGCTCATCCTCTCTCTGTCTGTGGCTGATCTTCTTGTGGGACTGTTTGTAATGCCTCTGAACATAATGCAACTGATAGACTCCTGCTGGTATCTCGGAGAACTGGCATGCTGTATTATTCTAGTGACAGATTCTTTCTTAATGTCCGCCTCTCTCTGTAGTCTTGTTTTTATTGCAGTGGATCGGTTCCTTGCTGTGTGTGACCCTCTGCTTTACTCAGTTAGAGTCACAGTTTGTAGAACTTCATTGGTAATACTTCTAGGCTGGTCTTTATCTGTATTATATATAATCATATTTTACTATTTTAATGACCATTTATTCCCATTCCAAATTTCCACTAAATGCACTGGAGAGTGTGTCTTGCTCCTGAAGCACTCTTGGGTCATCACTGACCTTGTGGTGTCATTTTTAGCCCCTTGCTGTTTTATACTATTGTTGTACTCAATAATCTTTAAAGTAGCAAGGCATCAATCCAAAGCTGTTAGAGCTGTGAAAAATGGCAAACAAGGGGCCAACATTGCAAGCTCTTCTGAAACTAAAGCAGCAAAAAAACTAGGCACAATCATTTTCATTTATCTGACTTGCTGGATACCTTTTTATTTAAGTACGCTGACAGTGGAAAACTTGACATCTTCATCTATGGTTTGGACTGTATTTGGATGGCTTGTTCTCATTAACTCCTCTGTGAACCCACTGATATATGCCATTTTCTATCCATGGTTCAGAAAATCAGCTACATACATTATAACTTGTAGAATATTTCTTCCATCATCTTCAAAGTTGTATTTGTTTCCTGAAAATTTTTAAACTAGTGAGGTGATTTCCCATTCATTGTGATATTCTAGGTATGTGTGTGTGTGTGTGTGTGTGTGTGCGTGTGCGTGTAACATGTACGTGCTGAGTTATATGTATTAATCTTCATATATAATTTCACACTGTACATCAATATAAATAGGCATAAATGGGCATGTGCACCTGTACTTGTTATGATTGTACATAGCACATTCACCCATTGTTAAATCAACACTATTAGTGTTAAATTAACACTGTTAGTGCAATATTTTAACACTTTCAGTGTTAAGTTAACTTTAATAGTGTTGATTTAACACTGGAGAATTTATTGTGTACAGTCTAGACTTCTTAGGAACAAGAATTATTACAGCTGATTTAAAAGATGCAGGGACAATTCAAGGAATGAATAACAAATTAAAAATATTCACAAAGAAATTAATGTTTTTATTAGTGTATTGCTACAGGATGGATGCACATATATACGTACCAGGACCATTTCTAATGTTCTGTTTCTTTAATCAAACTCTAGCATTACAACATGGATGTCCTCATGTGTCAATGTCCAATTGTAGGGTATGAACAAAAAAAACCATTATAAATCTCACTTAGTCTGTCCGATAAACTCGTATCTTCACAGGGAGCAACGTGTTGTGCTTTGTAGTCTGTAATATGCTTGAGGCCAAAGCTATTCTAATTTTGATTATTATTGTTAAGAATTGTGATTGACCCCTGAGTGATAGATATGTTCTCTAAAACATAAAAATAAATAGATAGATAGATAGATAGATAGATAGACAGATAGTGTTTGAAGTAACCATCTTATCAGTATGCCTCTCAATAGTTTTGGAAGGTCATAGTTGGACAGTCCTTACTGCAGGTTAGACTTCACAAGCTGGTAATACATTGTTATAAATACAACCATATTATGACTGGAAAGACCTAAAGGGGCTTTGACTACATTATGGGAGGTATCAGGAATTATGCAGTAACATCATTTCTTCATACCTTGTGGCAAAACAAGTTTGTGTGTAAATCTCTAGGTCGGCATTATTTAAAGCCCACAGAACAATTAATACTGAGTCAGAACAAGCATTATCTTATAGCAAATGCTACAGACACATAACACCTGAAGGTTAGGACTTTATCAGAGATAATCAGAGAGACACAGATGTGTTGCTGGATCTTTGTCTCAACAGAACAAGAAATATGTAAGTTTGGTTCCCCCTCCCCTCCCTCATATTTACCCTTCTTGAGACTTTACATGAAGAAGAAAAGACCATTTCTCTGAGGGTAACAGTAAATATAAGCCACAGATAATGCCATTTACACTAATTACAGCTCAGAAATGTGATCAGTCGTTAACTTAAACATGGATACTTGGACAGTATCAGACAGTGATTTTTCAGCTTTTCACTGGTCATTTTGATATGAGCTGCTATGAACAGACATAGATTGATGCCCACATTTGACCCATGTAAAAAGTAAAAACTGCAAATGAGAAAAACATTTTAATCTGACAGTGATTATTAATGATTAATTAAATGATTGATTTTTATTTTGTTCTTCCTTTATCCTCTTCTGGTTTAAAATCTTCGATTTGGGAAAACAATTTTGCATTAGTTTTTATCCATGTTTTCCCTTTCTACTTTCACCTGGTATTATTTGTTCTTTTCCTGCCAAAACCCAAAATGGGTGGGTTTTATAGTCACCCATTTTCTGGATTTTCCATATAAGGTGCTGTGTTGCCAGTTCTCTCTTCCATGGTTTTAGCACAGTGGTAAAGTGCCAGTCTAGTTACACAGCCGCTCAGGTTCTTATCCAGAATCTTTTTTTTTCTTCAGTTCTACTTTGTCTTCTCTAAGTCTTGTCCGCTGTCACTCTTGGGTCCTGTTAATTACAAGTTTTTGTGGTAGCTCACCTAGTTAGGAGGATGTGTTGCCTTCAAAGCAACCAGCAACCAGGGTTCAATTCCTCCCCTAGGGGAGAAGTTATATTATAGTGCATTTGTCACATACACATTTGCTCTTACCCTTGCATCATGTCTCATATTACCCCAAGTCCCAGAAGTTCCCAATTGCATAAAGTAGAAAATATATCTGTTATTTTACCATCTACCCTCTCACTCCTCCCTAGTTCCCCATTTCATATTAGAGAGTGTCAGGTCAAGTTACCCTTTTCCAAGCAGTATGATTATTCATTCATTCATTGTCTGAACATGCTTATCCAATTCAGGGTCACCATGGGTCTGGAGCCTACCTGGAATAAACAGGATAATTAGACTACACTTAATCAAACTAAATATTATAAATAATAATATTTAATATAATAATAACTAAATAATATTCAAAAGTGCAAAAAATGCAAAGTACTTTTCACTCCTCAAAAGACTCATCAAGGGTCACATTTCCAAGCACAGCATGTTACACAGCACAGCTCTTATTGGCATATTATGGCATGTAAAACAAAAGCACATTTCTAGGTTTTCACACTGGGCGTGGAGCTCCAAGATGGCACAGTTACACTTTTCAGCTGCTTGAAGTTTTCATTTTGTGATGAATAAGTGAAATATATTTGACTGCATATTTTTTTCTGCAGCATGTTTGGCACTGTTTAAAATCATGCTACACTAGTGTATTCTAATGATGGAATTCATGAAGCTGATGTACAGAACCATATTGCTGTCACACATGAAAAACAATCCTCAGATATGTATCTCATAAATATGAGATATTGAATAGTTTTTTATAAGATATATCTGTCTCCATTTTGTTGGTAATACCAATAGTGTTATGACACAAGAGCCACTGTGTCACACCGCAGTGACCAGTGATGATCCATTGGTCCATTTGTGTCTAGTTCCTTATCCATGTAACCATAATTACAAGATATATTTCTCAAGATATTATCTCATAATAATAAGATGCTTATCTCATAATAATGACATATATCCGCACCATAATAAATGTATTTACTTATTTATTTTTAATGTTACACTTATATAATGCCTTTCTAGAAACCCAAGGGCATTTTACAATCAACGCTCAACATTCAATCCACACACACACACACACTGGAAAGAAGCTGCAGCCAAAGACACACAGCGTACTCTTGACCTAACCTCTCTCTCTCTCTGTATATATATATATATATATATATATATATTTATTTTTTATTTTTTTATTTTTTTTTACTGTGGGAGGAACCTAGAGAAACCCATGCAGACAGAACATGGACACTCAACCAAGATGGGGCTTGAACCCAAGATCCCAGCACAGAGAGGCAAAAGTGTTAACCACTAAGCTGGTAAATTCAGTGAGACCTAGTCTATGTAATTCACTTTATTTCATCAATTCATTATGACACCATACCTGAATAAATCTAGGTTTTTTTTGTTTTTTTTTGCCTGTGTGAGATTATCTCAGTGATACACATATTACTCCAAGCTGAACTCATGCAGCTATTTATTTTGTTACTTATTTCATAACCATATTAATTTGAACAAAAACAGTGCCTAGCATCACTTAAGGAACCGAATGAATTGTTTTAGTGTGTACATATTAAACTATATATTTAGCTTATTTTCAACAAACAGGACTGGAGCTTTTTCCTTAAAGAAGCTGGCTTAGCAGGCCCAAATGACTTTGATTATCCATTTATCCCTCACCACTTGGCCTTTTTTAGAGTTCTTCTGCATATTGTGCTTGGACTGCAAAGCCAAGAAGTGTCTCACAGACTTCAAATAAAAAAGACCACATTCCGCTCTGGGTGACTGTCTGTGAGGAGTTGGTGTGTTCTCCCCGTGTCCGTGTGGGTTTTCTCCGGGTGCTCCGGTTTCCTCCCACAGTCCAAAAACACAAGTCGGTAGGTGGATTGGCGACTCCAAAGTGTCCGTAGGTGTGAGTGTGTGAGTGAATGTGTGTGTCTGTGTTGCCCTGTGAAGGACTGGCAGCCCCTCCAGGGTGTATTCCTGCCTTGCGCCCCATGATTCCAGGTAGGCTCAGGACCCACCGCGACCCTGAATTGGATAAGCGGTTACAGATAATGAATGATGAATGAATGAATGAATTTGCAATTCCCTTCCTGGATCAGGGCCTTGTCGTGGCGGAAGGGCTTGTGCGGTCTCATGACCTCCAGGGCTATGTCGTCGGGAGCTGTTAGCTCCTAGTAGGGTCTCCCATGGTGAACAGGTCTGGAGTGAATATCCAGACAAACATGATTCAAAAGCATCCCTATGAGTACACCCATTAAAATTCAGTGTACCCTGCCCGGGAGAGGGTTACCGGGACCTACCCCTGGAGCCAGGCCTGGGGGTAGTGTCCAACGGCGAGCGCCTGGTGGCCGGGCAGCCCACGTAACCCGGCCGGGCTCAGCCCGAAATGGCAACATGGGAGGGTCATGTGGGCTCACCACCCGCAAGATCCAGAGTAGGGGTGCGGTGCAATGCCCATCGGGCACAGAGCGGGGGCAAAGGAGCCCATGGCGTCGTGGAACTTGTCAGCGGAAAATGGTTCTTGGTACGTGGAACATAACCTCACTGGGGGGGAAAGAGCCAGAACTGGTGCGTGAGGTTGAGAGATACCAGCTAGATATAGTTGTGCTCACCTCTACACACAGTGTAGGCTCTGGAACCAAACTCTTCGATAGGGGTTGGTCTCTCTCCTACTCAGGAGTTGCACAAGGTGAGAGGCGCCGGGCGGGTGTGGGGATACTCACAAGTCCTCGGCTGGCGCATATACAGCTGGAGTTTGTCCCAGTAAACGAGAGGGTTGCCTCAATGCGGCTCCGGCTTGCAAAGAGGAAAACTTTGACTGTTGTGTGTGCGTATGCACCGAACAGCAGCTCAGAGTATTCGGCCTTCTTGGAGGCAGTGAGTGGAGTTCTAGAGGGGATTCCATGCACTGACTCTATTGTTTTACTGGGGGACTTCAATGCTCACATTGGAAATGACTGAGAAACCTGGAGAGAAGTGATTGGGAGGAACGGACTTCCTAATCTAAACCCGAGTGGTGTGATGTTGTTGGACTTCTGTGCTAGCCATGGTTTGTCCATAACGAACACCATGTTCAAACATAAGATTGCTCATAAGTGTACTTGGTACCAGAGCACTCTGGGCCAAAGGTCAATGATCGACTTTGTGGTTGTGTCTTCTGACCTGAGGCCGTATGTTTTGGACACTCGGGTAAAGAGAGGGGCTGAGCTGTCAACCGATCACCATCACAAAGCTGCCGGACAGACCTGGTAAACCCAAACGTATAGTGAGGGTGTGCTGGGAAATGCTGGCAGATGACTCTATCCGGATGGATTTCAACTCTCACCTCCGAGAGAACTTCTCACATGTTCTGGAGGAGGTAGGGGGAATGGAGTCTGAATGGACACTGTTACCGACCTCCATTGTGGAAGCGGCTGCATGTAGCTGCCCAAGAACCCATTGGTGGACACAGGGGGTGAGGGAAGCTGTCAAGCAGAAGAAGGAGGCTTTTCGGGATTAGCTAGCTCGGGGAACTTCCGATTCTGCGGATGGGTACCGGCAGGCAGAAAATGCTGCAGCTGTGGCAGTTGCTGAAGCATAATCCAGAGTATGGGAGGAGTTTGGAGAGGCCATGGAGAATGACTTCCGGGCGGCCTCAAAGAGGTTCTGGAAAACATTCCGACAGCTAGAGAGGGGGAGGGGGGACACTGTCCAAGCTGTGCTCAGCAAGGATGGTGAAACTCTGAACACGACTAAGTGTATTGTTGGGCGTTGGAAGGAGCACTTTGAGGAACTCATTAACCTGAGAGACATGCCTCCTGTGCAGGAGGTAGGGCCAGAAGTGTCTGGGGGGTCAGATTCCATTTCCTTGGCTGAAGCCACTGAGGTGGTGAAAAAGCTTCACAGTGGCAAAGCTTTGGATGAGAGTGGATGAGATTCGCCCAGAGTTACTGAAGGCACTCGATACTGTGAGGCTGTCTTGGATGACACGCCTATACAATATTGCATGGACCTCGGGAACGGTGCCTTTTGATTGGCAAACCGTGGTGGTGGTTCCTATTTTCAAAAAAGGGGACCAGAGAAAGTGTGCCAATTATCATGGCATTACACTTCTCAGCCTCCCGGGGAAAGTCTATGCTGGAAAGGAGAATCCGTCCAATAGTCGAACCTAGGATTTTGGAGGAAGAATGCGGATTTCGTCCTGGCTGTGGAACTATGGACCAACTCTTTACTTTTTCACAGATGATTGAGGGGGCGTGGGAATTTTCTACTCCACTCTACACATGCTTTGTGGATTTGGAGAAGGCATATGACCGTGTTCCCCGAGAGATTCTATGGGAGGTGCTCCAGGAGTATGGGGTACCAGGGTACCAGTCTGGCGAGCCGTACAGTCCTTGTACTCTCAGAGTTTGAGTTGTGTTCGCATCCTTGGTAATAAGTCAAGCTTGTTCAGTGTGGGCATTGGACTCCATCAGGGCTGTGCCTAATCTCCACTCCTGTTCATATATACTGTTGATATTCATGGACAGGGTGGCGCGGCGTAGCCTGGGGCAGGAGGGCTTCTGTCGAGGAGCTCAGGAGGTGGCATCTCTGCTTTTAGCAGACGATGTTGTTCTTCTGGCTTCTTCGCACGGAGGCCTCCAGCGTTCACTTGAGCAGTTTGCAGCCGAGTGTGAAGCGGTTGGTATGTGGATCAGCACCTCCAAGTCTGAGGCCATGGTTATCTCCCGGAAACAGATGGCATGCTCCCTTCAGGTAAGGGGTGAGAACCTGCCCCAAGTGAAGGAGTTCAAGTATCTCGGGTTCTTGTTCATGAGTGATGGGAAGAGGGATGGTGAGATTGACCGTAGGATAGGTGCAGCATCTGTAGTAATGCGGTCACTGTACCGCACCGTTGTGGCGAAGAGAGAGCTGAGCCATAAAGCAAAGCTCTCAATTTACCGGTCAGTCTACATCCCCACTCTCACCTATGGTCATGAGCTCTGGGTAATGACGGAAAGAACAAGATCGCGGATACAAGCGGGCGAAATGAGCTTTCTCCGACGGGTCGCTGGGCGTACTCTCCGTGATCGGGTGAGGAGCTCAGTGACTAGGGAGGAGCTCGGAGTAGAGTCGCTGCTCCTTCGCGTCGAGAGAAGTCAGTTGAGGTGGTTTGGGCACCTGATCAGCATGCCTCCTAGACGCCTCCCACTGGAGGTATACCAGGCACGTCCAACTGGAAGGAGGCCCCGGGGTAGACCCAGGACACGCTGGAGGGATTATATCTCCCGGCTGGCCTGGGAATGCCTTGGGATCCCCCAGGAGGAATTGGTGGATGTTGCAAGGGACAGAGATATCTGGGCTTCTTTGCTCGCCCTGTTGCCACCGTGACCCTGAAATGGAAAAGTGGAAAAGAAGACGAGATGAGAGATGAGATGAGGCATTTGCAATTGGATAAGTCATTACAGACTTGAATTAATGTTGATGCTTTAGTCATTGTTAACATCCAAACATTTTCTGAGGAAAATTTGGTGATAATGTGATAATATCACAATACAAAAGTCTATGAAATATATCAGCCAACATCATCGAGGCAATGCTATATTTTCCAGACTGAAGAGATAGTGATATAACAGCTGTTAACCAGCTAACCAACTAAATAAACAGTTGCAGTAAAGAGCTGAAGTAACGTAACATAACTTTTCTGGCTGCTATTAGTTTTTAGATTACTGCTTAATAACATCACCAAAATAGCATTTTTTCACATTAAAAACATTGTAAGACTGCATCCTTCTCTCCCTGAACTGAAACTCTAATTCACATTTTTATCACATCTAGGCCTGCTACTTTGCTCAAAAAGCTTAAATACGTGCAGTATTCAGCAGCAAGAGTTCTCACTCACACCAGATCATGAGGACACATAACCCCTGCTTAAAAGACCTTCACTAACTTCCAGTTCATTACTGAATACAATGTAAAGTCCTACTCCTAGGTTTTCAATCTTTATATGGTCTGGTTCCTGACTACCTCTCTGCTCCGTTGTCCAGACACAGTACTTTAAATTCCTTCGGTCAGCTGACGCTCATTTGTTCTCTGTTCCTCCTGCCAAACTATGCAGGTATGGGGACAGAGATTTTAGAGTTGCAGGCCCAAAGTTATGGAACTCTATCCCTCTGCATCTTCATCTCTGACTGTCACTCTCAACCTTTAAAAAGCATTTAAAAACTATTTTCTAATGTATAGTTTAGCTCTCTCACTGCCTTGTTTTATTTTTTTATACTTATAGTAGTCCTCTTTATTCTTACTCTACTCTTATCCTGCTTTAATCTGTAATTTTATTTTACTTCTGTCTTATATTCCTTACTGCTTTATTTAATATTTTTTTACCCTGTTGTGCCCAGCTATTGTTGTACTGAAAAATGTCCTTAAGTATCCTGAAAGGCAGTTATAAATAAAAATTATTATTATTAATTTATTATTACATTCTCTTCTATAGAAAGAGAGGGGGATATTTTTAATATTTCATTATAGTACTGTGTTAAAGTTCTAAGTTCTGTGTTAAAAAGAACATATAAAAAGTCCTCGAGATGACATGGGGCACATGAAATCAACACAATTTTAAAATCTACAATTATAAAAGAATAATTAAGGCCTTAGTCTATAATGCTCAGGACCTGTTTCTGAGCTGTGCCTCCTGGGTCGAAGCTCTGACCTCTTCTATTTCTCTCAGTCTAGCTGGGGAAGTGGATCATGGTCAGCACTGAGGTTTAATCATCCTTCTGTTTAGTCTCCAGTAACTCAGTCCACAGTTTAATTATTACAACTGATCACATGAAATTGCTTAGCTTTTACAGGTATAGCTTAGTAAAGTATGATTTATACTATTTATAACATTATTTTTTTTATATATTTACACTCGTACATACATACATACATGATGCGTCAGTGAAGGATCACCAGGTTCTTTTTAACAGGGTTTAGGGATTGGTGTACACATTTACATAAATAATATAATAGAGCAGTACGATATGAAGTGGCCTCTGCTCTGTCAGATGAAATCAGTCTGAGGTTAATGTTCAGGAAACATATTCAGTCTTGAAGATGATGATTTAAATATTCTACATGTTACAATATACTTTGCAGATGTTCTGAACCATGAATAGAAAATGGCATACATCAGTGGGTTCATAAAGGAGTTCATATCTAATATCCAGATCAAAACGATCCACACGGTTGCAGGAGTGTAAACTAACACAGGTGTGATATAATTTGGTATCCAGCAAACAAGGTAAACAAAAACCACTGTCCCTAATTTCTTGGCTGCTTTGATTTCAGAAGCAATTGATGTTTTAGCTCCATGGTTGTTTGTGGCACCATTTTTCACAGCTCTGATAGCTTTAGCTTGATGTATTGCCACTTTAAATATAACTGAGTACAAGATTATTATTAAACTGCATGGGGCTAGAAACGCAGCTACAAATTCAATGAAGGCCCAATATTTATATTCATACACAGTACAGTCTCCATAACATAGGGAGTATGTTATCAACTCATTAAAGTATAAAAGCAAAATGACATAACACAGCCAAAAAGACCAGCCTAGAATTATGGACAGCATGGTTTTATGAAGCGTGATTTGACTGGAATACTGCAGAGGGTTAGTGACAGCAATGTACCTATCAACTGCTATTAGTATCATGCTGTGCAGAGAGCCATACTTTGAGACCAAACTTATTGTTTGATAAATGTAGCATATGGATGGACCAAAATACCAACAAGTGTCCATCTGAGCACGTATAATCACAGGCATATAAACCAGTCCCACGAGAAAATCAGCCACAGCCAGAGAGAGGATGAGCAGGTTTGTTGGAGTGTGGAGCTGCTTGAAATGAGTGATGGAGATGATCACCAGCAGGTTCAATAATACAGTGCACACAGATATACATGAAAGACAGAAGCACAAAATAATATATCCAAGGCCCTCAGTGACCACCTTTGTACATGATGCATTATGGTCAGGAAAGCAGTATTGAATTGTGATGTTTTGCCTGTAGTCTTGGTCGTCCATCTGAAATAGAGACAGAGCTGAAAAATCTGAAATGATTCAGAAGGTAAACTTCTCTGTTTTATACATGAGCATGAATCCTCCCACTAGTGGGTAGTGTAACACTAACATCATCATGATGTACAGTGTTGGGTCAGCTGAGACTAGTTCAGAGTGATAGAACAGTGAAAAGGTTTAAAGATAATGTCATAATTATAAATTTTACACAGTGAGCAAATCATGTCTTGGATCATACTCAATGAGGCCAGATGTGTGGTGCACACTCATAAAATAGAACATAGAATAGAATAGTTTTATGGTCTGTCCACAATGTATTGAAATACAACAAGAATTAAAAATATATAAACAGCCTGAGATGTTGGAATATATAGATGAATAAACAAAAACATTATGTCCTGGTATGCAATTATTTTAACCCTATATTCAACAGAAAACAATAAAAAGAATATACTTAATATGAAACTGAAATATTACACTTTTTGGGAAAAACAAAATGTGTCCAGTTCTGTGAAGGACAGGCACCTCCTCCAGGGTGTGTTCCTGCATTGCACCCAGTGACCCCTGGGTAGGCTCTGGACCCATAGCAACCCTGGACTGGAGAAGTGGTTACAGACTATGAATGAATGAATCAGAATGTGTCCATATATAATTTAATGCCAGAAAAAAATATTTCCAATAAACCTGGGAATAAGAAAAAAAAAATGTTACATTTGTGTAATGCTACAATGATCTAACATCAGCAGTCAACAATTTTCTCTCCTCAACTCCATTAATACCATTTCACTTTCACTCCACCCCCATGTTGAACAACATTGCATTACGTTTCTGTCTCTCACCCACCTGTTTACTGGCTATTTTGGACATTGTCCTAGTTGCCTCTGATGATGAATTATTTTCTTCAACCCCCAGCCCCTCATCTACTGTTTCTCAACCTATTCCTAGGCTTTGCTCTGTGGTCGAGGTACCAGCCACTCCTGCCTCGGCCACCTGGGGCTTTTGATCCAGCTGCCTCCGAGCTCTGCACTTGGGCTCCAGGTGTTCTTGTCACTTCTTGTCAGCCTCTCCTCCTTCGCACCGCTCTCTTTGTCTCAGATGCTGGAGGACTCATAGGGTCACTCCTGTTGCAGCCCTGCGTTTTGTCTCCCACCGCTCATACCGCCCAATGCTCAGGTTTTACCGCTCAGCTAATAAGAGGACCCTTTTTCACTGCTCCAGGCCTCCTCTGTCGGTCCACTCCCGGCTTCTGCTCCGGCTTTCTGACCCACCAGCAGAAACTCAACGATTACCTGCCCATCATTCTCGATCTCGCCGTTTGCTTCTGAGGTTCTGCCTTCTAGAAATACCACCGCCAATTCTCCACCCAGTCCACAGCCTGCCTGCAGCCATGGAAAATCGCTAGCTACTGAGGCGCTTTGGATTTAGATTTTTATTGCAGAGCTTTTGCCGGCCATACTGCCATTTCATGCGACATGTGCGGCAGTGCATCCAAACCAGCCGCTTATTGTGCTCATTCTTGCTCCTGCTTCTGCCACTGCCACTGCTCCCACTTCATCCATAGAAACTACCGTGCCACATGTTACTGCTTCCAGCTCTTGTGATAGTCGTGGAAGACACATGTCCTAATTTAACGGTTAGATGATCTGCAACAAATTCAACTCACATTTTTCAGCCTCTTCATGCAGATACCTGCACATCAGCACATATTGTGGCCAGGCTCATGCCCGACCCAGCCGTTCCGTCAGACCACCTACATTCGGCAGCAGCTGGCTGCTTCAGTTCCTTTTCCTCTCACATCAACATGCTGGATTTTGCCACCTGCCTTTCCCGTTATCCTGACTCCACTTTTACCTGTTTTCTTCTCCTTGGTTTCTCTCCCGGCCTGGTAGTCCTTTTCCACTCCACACTTCTCTTCCGTCAGCATCGACCCTATTGGTATCACCACCCAAAGTCAAAGTCAAAGCTAGCTTTATTGTTAATTCTTCACATGTACCAGACATACAAAGGGATATAATTTTGTTTCTCACTATCCCTTGGTGTTTACAAGACATTTCTAATCCTAAAGTAAGAAATAAGTCAGACTTATCCTAACACTAACACTGATAATAAAGTGACACCACCATTTCCAATAATCTCACAAGACCTTATCCTCTAAACATACTTGACCATCTGAAAAACCTTTAGACATTTTCAGCAACTTCATAACAACCTAATTCCATGCTTTGACTTCCATACCACCACCTCACTTTTGTCAACATACACTTCTCCATCCAGTCATCAACCCTCAAAGTCTACATGGCAGCCATAATTTTTTTTTTTTCCACAAACGCATCCACGGTTCTCCACATCATTCTTCCCTTCACCACCAGGTCACCCTGCTCCACCGAGGCATTAAAATGAATTAACCTAGTTTTCACCCATGGCAGCAGCCTCTCTGCGCTATGCTTTTTGTCAGGCGCTTTGGATTTAGATTTCTATTGCAGAGCATTTGCCGGCCATACTGCCATTTCATGCATTTCATGTACTTGTCTGTCCCTGCTGTTCCATGCGTCAGAGGTTGCTTGGAACAGCAGGGACAGACAAGCACAGCAATGCATGACCTCTTTAGGTCAAGTGCTTTAACAAGCGAAGGCAATCTGCAGGAGGCACCAGTAAGCAATGGTGAGTATCTACACTGCTCAAAAAAAAAAGGGGAGCACTAAAACAATACATCCTAGATCTCAATGAATGAAATATTCCAATTGAAAATTTTAATTCATTACATAGTGTAGTGCGTTGAGAACAAAATTACATAAAAATGATCAATGTAATCAAAATAATTATTTGGAATCATACTCAAAATAAAGGTGGAAAATCAAATTACAGGCTGATCCAACTTCAGTGGAAATTCCTCAAGACAAGTTATAATGAGGCTCAGTAGTGTGTGTGGCCTCCATGTGCCTGTCGACCTCCCTACAAAGTCTGGGTAATGGTGAATCTGCCAATTAACACTAATTAGGTCAATTGACAACATGATTGGGTATAAAAAGAGCTTCTCAGAGTGTCAGTGTCTCTCTGAAGCCAAGATGGTAAGAGGATAACCAATTCCACCATTGTTGTGCAGCAATACCAGAACGGTGCTACCCAGTGTAAAATAACGAAAACTTTTAAGTTATCATCATCAACCGTGCATAACATCATCAAAAGATTCAGAGAATCTGGAACAATTGCTCTGCGTAAGGGTCAAGGCCGTAAAACTCTACTGGATGCTCGTGATCTCCGGGCCCTTAAACGTCACTACACCTCAAACAGGAATGCCACTGTCAGGGAAATAACAGAATGAGCTCAGGAATGCTTCCAGAAAGCATTGTCAGTGAACACAATCCACCGTGCCATCTGCCGTTGCCAGCTGAAACTCTACAGTGCAAAGAGGAAGCCATTTCTAAGCAAGCTCCACAAGCTCAGATGTTTGCACTGGGCCAGGGGTCTTTTAAAAAAGAGTGTGGCAAAATGGAAGACTGTTCTGTGGTCAGATGAGTCACGTTTGAAGTTCTTTATGGAACACTGGGACGCCATGTCATCCGGACCAGAGAGGACAAGGATAACCCAAGTTGTTATCAACGCTCCGTTCAGAAGCCTGCATCACTGATGGTATGGGGTTGCATGAGTGCTTGTGGCATGGGCAGCTTGCATGTCTGGAAAGGCACCATTAATGCAGAGAACTATGTTCAGGTTCTAGAACAACATATGCCCCCATCTACACATCATCTCTTTCAGGGAAGACAAGATTATGCCAGACCACATTCTGCAGCAATCACAACATCATGGCTACGTAGGAGAGGAGTCCGGGGACTGAAATGGCAGCCTGCAGTCCAGATCTTTCATCTATAGAGAACATTTGGCACATCATAAAGAGAAAGGTGCGACAAAGAAGGCCCAAGACGATTGAACAGTTAGAGGCCTGTATTAGACATGAATGGGAGAGCATTCCTATTTCTAAACTTGAGAAACTGGTCTCCTCTGTCCCCAGACGTCTGTTGAGTGTTGTAAGAAGAAGGGGGGATGCCACACAGTGGTAAAAAATGGCCTTGTCCCAACTTTTTTGGGATTTGTTGACACCATGAAATTTTGAAACAACATATTTTTCTCTGAAAATAATACACTCTCTCAGTTTAAACTTTTGATCTGTGGTTTGTGTTCTATTCTGAATATAATATTAGATGTTGGCACCTCCACATCATTGAATTCAGTTTTTATTCACAATTTGTTTAGTGTCCCAACTTTTTTGGAATCCGGTTTGTACTAACCTGAAAAACTCTCTTCTTGGACCTCCGTAGTAATCTGCCATCTCTCCAACAATTCAACATTTGGAACTTTATGCCAGTAAAAGTAAGACCTTGAGAGGGCAGTACATGCACTCTGAAGAATGTATTTCCGTCTAACTATTACAGTGATAGTCATAGTTAAGTCAATGTGCTCTCTTTGAATTCCTTCAAAATTTGAGCCAGGTCTTTTTCATCCTGGAAAAACAGGACAAGCGAATGATGAAACCAATCAAAAATATATGAGGGACTAACTAACTGTGAGGGAGCAAACTAAAACTACAGATGGAGCTAAAACATAAAATTCACCTAGAGACACTTTTGGGTTGCCAATCCACCTAACAATGTGTGTTATTGGACAGTGGGAGGAAACCGGAGCACCCGGAGGAAACCCACACAGACACAGGGAGAACACACCAAACTCCTCACACACAGTCACCTGGAGCAGGACCCTGGAGCTGTGTGACTGCAAAACTACCTCTGCAGACTGTGCAGCCCAAAAACTCAACATATTGTAGTGAATGTATTCATTTTTTAATAAAACACTAGATTTAGAATTATGTTGTTTTAATCTTAATATATTACAATTACATAATTTGAAATCATAACATGAACAATAGCAATATTTAAATAACTAAATTAAATAATTTACTTTTATGTAATTATGGTGAAATATTGATTACCCATGTCTGTACATTTAATTACCAACCTTATCACCTCATTCTGGTCATAGGTAGCTGGTGGAACCTGCCTGAGAGCTGCAGTGGATTGGGTGGTAGTGTTAGATGGAGCTTGGCCTGAGAAACCCTGAAAAAACAAACAAACAAAGATAACAGCAATCAAAACAGTTTCTTCCCACTGGCTGTTTAGACCCTCCACCAGATGTCTGCCTATACCAAAATGAACTATGTTAAATGTATTTCCTTAAAATTAGCTACTTCATTACATGACAATTTATTACCGTGGGATATCAACGTTCCCAGAATCCAGAATGGCTAATAAATTGATTGCTTTTGCCATAGATTATTGTGATGCAGTCAGCAATAGGCTACCTGTTGTATATTTCACATTTTCATAAATACTGTACATGGATTTAAATCATAGTTCATTTACAGCAGTATCTATACATTCTTACTTTATATATAATATATATCATGTCAAATTATATATCTTTTTTTATTAGTTCTCTCATATATATATGAGAGAACTGCACAGTTCAAATACTCCAGGCAGATCAGGAAAATTTTCTCTGACTGTCTGAAAAAATTCCCTTTCATCTGAATACAACAACACGATATGGTGATGTGGAATCTGAAAAAGTATTAACACCACATGGAAAAAACAAAACAAAATACTGACAAAGAATTCATACACAGAGCAGATAATGGACATAATCTAAGGCTTTGAGTAAAGAACAACAGGTGTGTGTGTCTGTGTGTTTACCTCTGTTAGAGCTGTACCGTTGGGCTGAAGGATTATGTAAGACAGAAACTCTGAAAGTTATTTATCTTCTTGCTCGGGTTCTTCTGTGTTGGCAGATTGGTCCACCACCCTCAGCATTACGAAACATTTCAAATTTACACATATTATGAACATAAAGTTAAAGTTTATAAATAATATCTGTGTTTGGAAAAAGAATGCTTTGATTATATAATTAAGACCAGAAAATGAATGAAATGTATATTAGGTGATATATACGATGACACTGAAATGAATTAAGCAGCAAAGAAAATGATGATGATGATGATGATGATATTGGATGTGGAGCAGCCTTGGAATAATTATGGTTTGTTATCATGTAAATGTTATAAAACTTAGGAATTCTAAAATTTCACTTAATTTTACCTAAAAATATATCAGTTAAGCCAAAAATCCACCTGGCCAGACATTAGTTCGTTATATTATAAACACCTTTGCAAAAGACTACTCTCTTTGCCTTCTGGAGAATCTTCATTTAAAAGACGATTAAACTGAGCATTCATTCTATCCCTTATATCTATGCCTCTCTCCGACATTTCCACTGCAGTCACAATGAAAATGACAGGAAAAAAAAGCGCGGGTACTCTAGATTTGAAAAAGTTCGGCACTGAGATACAATTTCAAAATAAATTATATTATTCTACGCTAAAATATATTTTAAAATTGTGTGTGTGTGTTCAGATATGGCAATTTCTGTTCAAAAATCTTATACAATCTGATGTTAAATAGATTGTCTCTGTACAGAATAAATAACAAAAAAAAATTTTTTTTCATGCATTTGTTTTATACTTCAGCCAACATCAACTCCTAGCCAGCAAAATTAATTTAACTTTACATTTTTGGGAATTTTTGGCACTACACAAAAGCAATAATCCGCACTTAATTAATACATTTAACTATAGCAAAACATGTTTTCAAAGTTTATAACAATCCTTTTGGAGCCAGGATAAAACCACTGCTGATGACCATCTTTTTTTTCTATTTAAGGCAGTAAGCTGGCTTCAGTGATTAGTGATTTCATCCTAGTCGGTGACAAAAATGATCAAATCTCATGTTAACAATGAAAGTTCCCACGAACACATACAATATGCCACAATAGTAAAACATTTTTCTCAACTAAATGGCAGCTTCGCTGTTCCACCTCGGGGTTGAACATTGTATAACCTTGTAAACATGTCTCTTGTACCTTTAGTCATTCCAATTATCATATATGAAATTGCCAAGTAACAAAATCACTTACAAAACATATGTGTCCAAAAACATAAACCTGGACCTTCAGAGGTGTATAAATAGTAAACGATACGTTATATAATAATCAGTAACATGAGTGAGTTTGTACTGAACAATCAGAGAGTTGTTGAATGGAGTAATAACCGGCAGGTGGAGGTCATTATCTTATTTTAACGCCGTCGGTTTGGCTTTGGAGCGGCGTAAAATACGACGTCCTGGAGGTTCAAATTAGCGTTTTTTTACGGCGTTTTGAAATTTTGTATATTAACGGCGTAAAAAAACGCCGGTATTTATACTTTTATGGTGTTATTAACGGCACCATGCCAAGAGAAACGTCGTATTTTTCGGCGTTTTATAAAGTAAATGCGTCTTTTAGATGCCTTTTTTTAGACTACCTACCAGTGCTCTAAAATATAGATAATGTGGACTCCATTACTACATGTTTGTTTGTTTAAGTGCAGACCAAACGACTAAGGATAGTTAAATACTGCTCAGACCTGTTATAAAATATTAAACGTCAGGTTTAACATTGAAATCCTTTGAGATTGCTAACCTCATCCTAATAAGATTTGAGATCTCATTCCGAAAATGAACATGCAGTGGCTTAAAAAAAACAGTGCTGATTCCACACATACCAAGACAACACACTTGTTATTTAACTTGATCAACTAATCTTAACTATATTTACACAATGATTCTGCTATCATTTTACTATAGCTTATGATCGTTGTATAAATTATGGTAACTATACAATGATTCAGTCATGTATTTACTGTACATTAACAATGTAAAGTTAACATTGTCCGTGTCTGAAACAGTGCCCTATTGCACTATTTTTGGTGCTGCCATTTTGTAGTACTGTCTGAAAACATGCACAGATTTAAGAGTGCAATCTAACAAACCCACAATTGATCAGAAAATATTGTAAAAATGGTGTAACCTAGCAGATAGTGGATGTAAGTATCCTATATGTCATATTCATTTTGTTCAAATGTACTCTTATAATACCTTTCACACACACACACAAACACACATACATATATACACACACATATATTTATATATGAGCAGGCATGATGTGATGGTGAATCATTCTCAGCGCTGCAGTGACAGTGATGTGAAGGTAATGTGTTAGTGTGTGTAGGGCAGGTACAAGTGGTTCAGACACAGCAGTGCTGATGGAGTTTTTAAACCCTGTGTCCACTCTGAGACACTCCTACCTCGTTGTAGATGTAAAGTCAGAGACAGTAGCTCATCTGTCGCTGCACAGTGTGTGTCGGTCGTCCTCTAGTCCTTCATCAGTGACACAGGACGCTGTCGGCTAGATGTTTTTGGTTGGAGGACTATTCTCAGTCCAGACACTAAGGAGTTTATAAACTCAAGCAGCACTGCTGTGACTGATCCACTCGTAACAAAACAACACACACCACCACATCAGTGTCACTCCAATGCTGAGAATGATCCACCACCCAAATCATACCGGCTCTGTGGTGGTCCTGATCTTTGAAGAGCAGGGTGAAATGGAGATAAAGTATGAAACATGTGGACAACAGTCCCCTGTAAGATCATTAGATCTGATAAAATGGACAATGAGTGTAGACACAATGTAGATGTTCCTAATCTAGTGATAATTCAAACACGGTGGGGTGATTGGAATGACCTCTTCAGAGAAAGAGGAAGAACAACTGAGAGAAATCAAGACCCAAAATAGGAAGCCATTCTCTTCCTTAACCAGGCTTTCAGTAATGTACAGTACTCCTCTTGCTGTGTGGAGCAGACAGAGTAAGATATTCTCCTTTAGTGAAAGTAGACCTCAGCAGTCACAATATTCTTCTTTATTCTTTATTTTGCTCTCAATTGTAAAGTATCCCTGGGTATGTGAAATGCGCTATTTAAGTGTAACTTATTATTATTAATTAATATTATTATTAATTACTCACAATACACCAGTCACTGTCCAGTCATTGTTAATTAAAACAGAAGCAATTATAAAAGAAAAGCAGCATAAAGGAAGCTTACTTAAATCTCTACAAAACAAATACAACAAGACTATATTTCTGTCCAAAATACTAAAATGTTAAACAATAAGAGAGATAAATCTTTAAAATGTATATTTTAACATTTGGAATAATAAACTCCATCCAGAATGATTGAGTTCTGTAGTGAACTGAGTTGGTCTGACCTTCTCAGTCAGTGATTGGTCGATTGGAGTTCAAATGGATTGGCTTTCATGGCCGGCAGGTGGAGCTCATTATCTTATTTTAAAACGCCGCTTTTAACGCCGTCGGTTTGGCTTTATAACGGCGTAAAATACGGCGTCGTGGAGGTGAACCCTGGTATTTTAACGGCGTAAAATACGGCGGTATTTATACTTTCACGGCGTAATTAACGGCGCTACGCCGGGAGAAACGCCGTATTTTCGGCGTTTTTTTTTTTTAAGTAAACGCGTCTTTTGACCCTTTTGGCGTTCCATAATGATGCGTGTGAGTGCGTGTCTGAGAGCTCAGCTCTCTTCGAGTCCAGCCTGCAGATGAGACGGAGGGTTCTCCTGCTGTAAAGCATAGAAAAGGAGTTAAAAGTTAAAAATAAGTGGTCAAAGCTTATTTAATAGTTTAATAACTTATCGCTGAACAAGACAACGCAAAGGGAAATGTTTCTCGTCGTTGAATGGCGAGTTTAACACACTTTTTGCACTGGTGAGCAGCAATGCTAAACTTGTATACACATACAATGTACATGCTAATGCTAGCTCCGTATATTCATGTGTTTTTGAGTAGGTATAGTGACAATATCAGTGTTATATGGTCAACTTATGTGGGTAATATTCTTATTGTGAATTAAGTATGCGTTTTAAGGATATATATTTTATTTTCAGAAAGTTTATTAAAGTTTTGGCGCAAGTTAAGCTGCGTGTCATAAGCGCATGTGCAAAAGTGAGTTTTGGCGCCTAGTGCTGCAGGAATTAATCCTGTTAATGCTGAATAAGGAGTGGCATTCTTATTTTTGTGTATAAAAGTTATAAATATAGTTATAACTATATATATATATATAAAATAGTTATATTAAATGCATTTATTCATTATAAATGTTGGAGATATTGTATACACGTTAAGTTTTATGAGAACAACATTCGTTAAACTTACTGTTTGTGTATTACCTGGATATTATATTAATGAGACAAATATGGTCTTATTATAGGTCAGGTTTTTTTGAATGTTGAACAAGTTGGATAAAACCATTTGATGGCAAGCCTCCCAGACTGTACCTAGAGGATTTTCTACATTCCTTGAGCCGAGCCCTGATCAAACTGGTAGGAGGAACACTTACCTTTGTGAACTCCATGGACTGCAATAGTCCCATCACTTTTGGGACTGAAAGAAAAGAAAAAGAAAAGGGCATTACTGCACACACACACACACACACACAGAGTATTGTTATTGAATTTAAATTGTTTTTCTAATTGGTTGATTTAATTGTCACATATTGAATATTTTTTTGAGAGATATTGAGAGTTGATATTTATTTTAAGTTGATATTTATTTTCTACCTGGGTTAGAAGTAGTTATATTCTAATTTATCATTTTATGTTTTGTTTTTTTTACTGACCTATTGTAATAAATTGTTAATGCACCTTTCAAATGTCCAATAGTGGCAAGTTGTTTTCTTGAGTTGCTGGTTGTCCGAGCTCGGTAGCGGTCCTGGTATTCTTCTGATTGGCCCATGTTTATACCTAATTTAATGTACAATCAACCTGTCTGCATATCTAACAAATAATCAGTTATATAATTACCTGTTACTATATGTCTACCAAAGCCTTTGAGTACTATTATACATATAGATAGATATGTTTATTTCGTATGTACGTTACACAAGGCTGACGTTGAATAAATATTTTTGAATTGTTGCATTGAATGCATGTGCAAATGATGAAACACTCCCCATTTTTGCATTTGAAGACTCTCTGAGTGGCACTTTTTAAACCCAGTGATGTCACTAATTGGCTGCTGATATTAATTAGATTATTGTAGCATTACACCGATTTACCAGGTTTTCTCCTGTTTTATGTTATTTATATTATTTTGTTATATTATTACTATTCCAACTTTATTGGAAAGTTTTTCTTTCATCTCATTAAATATGGAGTCATTTTATATATTATAGTGAAGTATAAAATTACACAGTGTCATATTGAATATTTTATACTATTTTCAACTGAATACAGGGTTAAATGATTTGCATACCAGGAAAGAATAGTTATTTATTCATCTGTATATCCCAACTTATATCTATATATAGCAACTCAGACTGTTCATACATTTTCACTTGTCGTCTTTCCATACATTGTGGATGGACCATAAAAAAAATATTATATTGTATGTTCTGTTCTATAAGTGTGTACAACACATTTCTTGGCCTCACTGAGTATGAGCCAAGACAAAAAAAAATTCCAGTTATATCATCTAAACCCATGGCAGTCTCTAATGTACACAATAAATGATGACCTCCCCTACTGTTTTGCTCAATGTGGTAAATGTATAATTATGACATTAGATTCTTACACAGTTCTAACACTAAGAACTAGTCTCAGCTGACCCAGCACTGTACGTCATGATGATGTTAGTTACACTATCCACTAGTGGGAGGATTCATGGTCATGTATGAAACAGAGAAGTTAACTCTCTGAATCATTTCAGATTTTTCAGTTCTGTTTCTATTTCAGATGAACAACCAAGACTACAGAGACAACATCACAGTTCAATATTGCCTTACTGACAATAATAAGTCCTGTATAAAACATGCTGAATATGGCTGAACCTGCTGGTGATTATCTCCATCTCTCACTTCAAGCAGCTCCACACTCCAACCAACCTGATCATCATCTCTGTCTGTGGTTGATGTTCTTGTGGAACTGGTTCATATGCCTATGTTTCTAAGGGCCGAGATGGACTTCTGCTGGTATCTTGGACCAGTAACATGCTATTTCTGCAACAATGAGTTTGGTCTCAAAGTATGGCTCTCTGTACAGTGTGATACTAATAGCAGTTGATAGGTTGCTCTCACTAACACTCTGCAGTATTCCAGTCAAATCACACTTCATAAAACCTTGCTGGCAATAATTCTTGGCTGGTCTTTTTGGCTGTGTTATGCCGTAGTGCATTTATATGTTAACCTACAAGTACATTACAATATAAATTAGAATGAAAGTCCAGACTAGGAATATAAGCCCAGACATTTTACACACTGAGATTCTAGTGGGATAACATAGTGGATAAATGACAGCAATGTACTGATCTACTGTAATGAACATGATGGTACTGAGAGATGTGGACAATGAGAGGTCATTGATTATCAGAGAAATATAGCACTCCACTACTCCAATGTATACAACAATAGTCTAGAAGTTACATTATATTCTCAGACATAACAGAGTTCCACTTCATGATCAGCCACAGCCAGAGAGAGGATGAGCAGGTTGGTTGGAGTGTGGAGTTGTTTGAAATGAGGGATGGAGATGATCACCAGCAGGTTCAGAAAGACCAATGACATTAAAAATCACTTTTGTTTCCACAAAGAACCAGTTTGTTCTGAACCAAAGAATATGTCAAGAATATGGGACATTGCAGATTGCTTTTCCAGGAAATTAGCATATATTTCATTAACAGTTCAGTAGTTCATTCATTAACTCATTTTTTTCACTCAGTTTTTGAAGTTGTCACACCTTGGCCCTGTCCTGTTTGTTGTTCCCACCATGTCCTTACTTAGCATATGGCTGTTTTTGTTTCTGTCTCCACCCTAGTCCTGCCGTAGCTCCTCCCCCTCGTTATCTATTCCAGGTGTCCCTTGTCAGTGTCATCTATTTAGGCTCCTTTGTGTTACTTCCTGGTTGTTGGACATTCTTGTAGTGGAAATAGATATGCACACGTTGTGGTGGCATAAATACTACATAGCGTAGTCAATGATAATTTATTATTATTTGATTAATAATTAATTTAATTCATTTTGCTAAGCTCCATGTTTGGGAGCCATTACCTAATATGTAGGGTCTTTACCTGTCCAGTTTTAGCTTGGACATGTAGGTCATCATGTTAAATGACTTTACATATTATATAGCAGAATTAGCTAGAATTAACTATTATTAATGAATTATGCTCATTGATCCGCCGCAGGTTCTTGGCTCCGAAATTGAATCTGAACTAGAAGTAATAATTCTATACAAGAAAAGTGCACATACAAATAACCAAGGATTGTTTTTTTTTTCACACAACTGGTTTATTAATTGTAATATCAGATAATGAATATTGACTATACCTTCATATAATGAAATGGATTACAGTGATACATGAGGGAACAGGTTAACAGATTAATATATGAGGGAATTTCTCTATGATAATTACCCTAAATTCTAAAAAGGCTACTGTTTATCCCAGCAAGCATTCAGCACCACCCTGAGTCATGAAAGAAATGAAATCATGTGACCGTACGTATCTGTGGAGATGGACTGGAGATAGCTGGGAGCATGTTGCTGACACGCGGTGCTTTCCGGCATGGGCTTTCCTGGAGTACTGCAGTCGCGGGACTTGTAGCACTGCAGTCACTGGCGTTCCTCTTCGCCTCACAGCGACCACTCCGTCGAAGCTGGTGGCGTTCTGAAGGTCTCTGTGGGAATTCTTCGTCATCACTGATCTGCCACCTTGTGAGAGACACGTCCATGCAGGTTTCTCCTGGGCCTTTTTCTCAAAAGGTCATTCTGAGGGTGCATGTGGCCTTCTCCATCACTGGTCCGGAAACTTTGGTCATCACTGAGGGTCAGAGGTCTGAGGTCTCCTTCATGCTCTGGGTGGCATTGAATTTTGCTGGAGTTAAACTATAGCTTTTCTTAAACTATAGTTTTCTACTAGAGATTAAATTAAAATAGAACTTC
The DNA here is from genome assembly GCF_029633855.1 of Hoplias malabaricus. NCBI lineage: Eukaryota > Metazoa > Chordata > Actinopteri > Characiformes > Erythrinidae > Hoplias > Hoplias malabaricus. The sequence goes on from NC_089817.1 coordinate 32,474,700, forward strand.
TGTTCTATCTGGACCACGCTTGAGGGGCCCAAGTCTGTTTAAGAGAGTCTGACCCTTGAAGAGCTGGAGAGCTCTCTGACTACCCTATCTGAGAAGCATTGTCTGCTGGGAGCAGGAGAGAGACGTTCTTCAGAAAAGCATTTTCTCTCCAAAAAATCTCAAAAGTGTATCATTTCCAAAGGTGTAAAAAGAGGGTGAGGTGAAGTGAAGTGCCGAGTAAAACAAAGAGAAAAAAGAGAGAGAGAGCCCGTCTGAGGGACCCCACTGGGTTTTTAACCAGAATTTAGAAAACCTGCCTTGAATACCTGATTTGTCAACAGAGACTGAGAATTGGAGCACCTCTTGTTCCTGATTGGCTGTTTCCTGTACCTTGGTAGTTACATCACATAAAATTTATGACCCTTGACAAGACAAAGATGATTCCTGTTGAATGACAATCCCAAGATTTTGAATCATACTTTTGCAATGTAAAAGATTATATGTTCACACAAATATGTTTAACCAAATATCACACAGAGTATGTGGCTATCTTGATTCTACATAAGTTCATGTAAAAAGGTGATTTAAAATGTGAATTAATTGCACCCTTTTTTGACTGGTCAACTGGAAAAAATTTCACACAGATGTACCCATATACAACTAGTTTTCCATGTAAGCATTTTGGGATGTTTGAGTCTTTTAGAGTTAACAGTCTTTAAAAAGGTGTAAGAGGACATGGAATCAAAGTGGAATATTATATGAGTCTGTGTGTCTCTCTGCATTCTGCAAAGATTCTTCTCTTGACCCTGTGTGGCCTTGGGTCATAAACCGTACTGGAGTGAGGTTTACGATCCTCCTTTGCTCTTCTATCTCACATTCCAATCTGAGCTGTGCAAGGAGGGGATGTTTCTGAAAACCAGCTAAAGTCCAGGTATTAAAAATTAAATCTCAGAAAGTCAAATTTCTTATTAGAATTTAATACACATTATCACATCACACTACATTCCATTTGTTTTGCTCCCTCCAGTCTGTTCCTTGGTCTCATCTCCATTTGGGTTCCTCGTTCCCTTCAAGCCAGTTTGTCTCTCTAGTTTGTTTCTCTGGTCTGTTAGTGTTTCCTTTCCTTGTGCTCTGTGTACTTGTTTAGGTCTGCGTTTAGCTGTCCCTGTTTAGGTCTCTGTTTAGCTCTCTTTGTTAGTCTGTTTAGCTCTGTGTTCTAGTTTATTCTGTTTAGCTTTCTCTGTCTGTTTAGTTCCCTCTGTTTAGGTCTCAGTTTAGCTTCTCTGTCTAGGTCTCTGTTAAGCTCTCAGTGTATTGTCTCTCTGTCCATGTTTCTCTTTTCAGGATACTCTGTCTAGTCATTGTCGCTTCAATAAAGTTTGTTATTACATTTGCTTCCGCCTCCGTCAGACCGATCGGTCCTTACAGAAGCCGAGACCAAACGACCTCTCACCCAAACATTTCATAAAAACACGTTGCAATGTCCTCTGTCTAAATAAAGAAAAACAAAAATAAATAGTAAAAAAATATATTTTAATGAGCTAAGCAATATTTGTAAAAGCTAAGCAATATCATGGGATAAGTTGTAATAATTAAACTGTGGGCTGAGTTAATAGAGACTAAATGGAGGGATGATTAAGCCTCAGTGCAGACCATGATCCACTTCCCAGGCAAGGCTAAGAGAAATGGCAGAAGCCAGAGTTTTGACCCAGGAGGCACAGCTCAGAAACTAGTCCTAAGCATTATAGACTAAGGCCACATAAATGTCCTCATGCTTTTCCTCGCTAAGTTCACTGTCAGAAAAACTGTCACCGGGGTGGTACCCTTAAAGTTACATTTCAGTATGGTTTACTAGGAAACATATATGATTAATGATACAATTAACATAATTGCACCAAATTCTATTACATTTGTATATTTTAAAATATGCTGTTTTAATGAATAAATAAATACCTAAGGACACTTTTGAGTCTACAATCCACCTACCATATGTGTTTTTGGGCTATGGGAGGAAACCCACAATATCCTGTGTGACTGTGACACTACATGCTGCGCCACTGTGCCACCCTGGGGCACATAAAAAAGAGCAATTTTAAATTTACATTTAATGTACAATAATGTTCCCTAAGTAAATATATTGAATGTGTAACCTCAGGATGTTACACATTCATTTTGAGTAAGTTACATTTACTCAAAATGTAACAGGGCCTACATTACTCAAAATGTAACAGGGCCTACACACTACTGCAGCCACACTTTAGACTTAGTTCTGACACTAGGTCTTAACATTGACAAAATTAATATCTTACCGCAATCCTTAGCAATCTCCGATCATTACTTAATTTCATATGAGCTATGTTTTAGCCATAATATATGTAAGAACCCTCGCTATTCTACAAGGCGTATAATAAAACCATCTACCGCCCTACAACTTATAGAAAACCTACCAGAACTATCGACCCCAGTTCCAACTCCATCAGACCCAATGGACCTAGATGTACTAACTGATTACCTCGAAAATACCTGTCGATCTACTTTAGAAAAGGTAGTACCACTTAAACATAAAAGTATAAGACAGAAAAAGCTCGCACCATGGTATAATGATAAGACCCGTACTTTAAAACTAACATTACGAAAACTAGAGCGGAAATGGCGATCAACCAAACTTGAAGTGTTCCATTCTGCTTGGAAGGACAGCCTTATAGAGTATAGAAATGCCCTCACTAAAGCTCGCTCAGCATATCTGGCCTCGCTGATCTCCAATAATAAAAATAATCCGAGAGCACTGTTTAGTGTGTTTTCTAGAATTACAAAAAAAACAAGCAGGTTCTGAACAACTAATTCCAGCAACTCTCACAGTAAAGATTTTATGGACTTTTTAAATAATAAAATTGAGAATATTAGACAACAAACTCAAGCCACAGGATCAAATCCATCCTGGCTGCCACCCGATGTGAATGATATAAAACATAATATAACTGTAAAAGAAAGACTTGAAACCTTTTACCCACTCCCACAATTAGAACTAGAGAAGATTATCACCTCCGCAAACTGTACAACTTGCACACTTGATGCAATTCCCACAAAGTTGCTCAAAGAAGTACTACCAGCTATTATTGATCCTCTTTTAACTATAGTAAACTCATCCCTTAGTCTGGGCCATGTACCCAAAGCTTTTAAACTAGCAGTTATTAAACCTATGATCAAGAAACCAAATCTTGATGCTAGTACACTGTCTAATTACAGGCCTATTTCAAATTTGCCATTTCTGTCCAAGATCTTAGAAAGAGCTGTGGCCCAACAACTTAGTTCATATCTACATAAGAATCATATTTATGAAAAATTCCAATCTGGATTCAGGCAACATTATAGTACAGAGACAGCTCTAGTCAAGATAACAAATGATCTTCTTCTTGCCTCTGATCAAGGCCACGTATCCCTGTTGGTGCTTCTTGACCTAAGTGCAGCCTTCGATACAATAGACCACAATATTCTCATAGAAAGGTTAGAAAACATGGTTGGAATCACAGGGACAGCCCTATTATGGTTCAAATCTTACTTAACGGAACGTTATCAATTCGTAAAAGTAAACAATCTAAATTCAAATTATTCAAAAGTAAGATTTGGAATTCCACAAGGCTCTATTTTAGGACCATTATTATTTACATTATACATGTTACCGCTAGACACAGTTATAAGAAACCATGACATTAACTTTCACTGTTACGCAGACGACACACAATTGTATATTTCAGCCAAGCCCGATGACAAACACAGATTAAAGAAAACAGAGGATTGTGTAAAAGACGTGAAAGGCTGGATGTTGCGTAACTTCCTCCTTCTAAACAGCAACAAAACAGAGGTCCTGCTTTTGGGTCCAAAAGTGGCAAGAAATAAATTATCAGATTTAATTTTAAATCTAGCTGACTTTCCAGTTAAACCTGGTTCAGCAGCAAAAAATCTTGGTGTCATAATTGACCCGGAATTATCATTTGATCAAAACATAGGTAGTATCACTAGGACAGCTTTTTTACATCTTCGCAATATTGCTAAGATTAGAAATGCCTTATCCCTTCAGAACGCAGAAACATTAGTACATGCCTTTATTACTTCAAGGCTTGACTACTGTAACGCACTACTGTCAGGATGCACCAGCAGCAATTTAAGAAAACTTCAACTAGTTCAAAATGCTGCAGCTAGGGTCCTCACTAAAACTAGAAAATTTGAACATATCAGCCCAGCTTTATCATCACTTCATTGGCTGCCTATTAAATTCCGCATTGACTACAAACTTTTGTTATTAATATATAAAGCTCTACATGGGCTTGCTCCTGAATATCTTCAAGATACAATTTCCTATTATGAGCCTCCACGTTCACTCAGATCAAAGAATACTGGATTTTTAATTGTTCCCAGAATTCAGAAGGCCTCAGCTGGGGGAAGAGCCTTTTCTTATAAAGCCCCCAGACTCTGGAATGATCTTCCAGAAAATGTTCGGGACTCTGACACAGTCGCAATTTTCAAATCTAGGCTAAAAACACATCTGTTTAGTTTATCTTTTGGTAGCTAATGCTCCCCCATAGATAAAGGCGGCAGATCCGGGGGGTCCATGGACACAGGGGATTATAGTAAACTGAGACGCTGGTGCTGTCGTCCCGCCGCTTCTCGCGATCACTCAGGTTTGTTGACGGTGGAGCGGAGGGATGCCAGTGTTTCAGGATGCTCCCGTGTCTGTGTGTCCTTCTGGTTCTCTCCTTTTAGTTAAAGCTGTCATAGTCAGATCTGCCGGAGTCATTAGCCACACTCTGGAAATTTTCATATTTTCTACTTTACAAACACAAAACAGTTCAAAACTAATTCCATCCCTTTACATCTTTCCGAGTAAACAACTGCCCACCTGTCTGTCTGGACACTGATGGATGACTGTCGAGATCCTCCTCCACGCTTCAGACCAGCTGCCCACGCTCCAGCAACCACCAAGTGCCTTGAAGCTGTCCCTACACTGAAGTTCTCATGGACTACTAACTATCATCACCAGTAGATTGACCAGAGGAGGATGGGTCACCCCTTGTGAGCCTTGGTTCCTCCCAAGGTTTCTTCCTCAGCTGGGGGAGTTTTTCCTTGCCACTATCGCCCCTGGCTTACTCACTTGAGGGTTTTACATTTGTTTTTACATTTCATGTCAAATCTTAGTCTTACTGGAATTCTGTGAAGCTGCTTTGTGACAACATCAGTTGTGAAAAGCGCTATATAAATAAATTTGATTTGATTTGAGGAGTACCGCCACAGTAACAATTTTCCTGACAGTGTAGAAGAAGTGTCACTGAGGATGTTGGCTCAGACTGATGGGCGTCTGCATCTCACTTTACATTGATTTAGCCACATTTTAACAAGTTACATGCCAATCATAGTACCATTGTAGATGGAAATAAAAAAAAAATAAAAAAACATGGGGGTTAGGTGAATTGGTGTCAGGATCGCACAGACTGACGAAGGCGGATCAAACTCGCTATAACACAGAATACTTTTATTTATACAAAAGATAACAAAACAAGGACAGACAGACTTGGATCACACCACAGGATACTTAGACAAAGAGAGCTAAAGAGGGCAAATGGGACAAGCAGATTAGAGAGCTAATAGACTAGAGACAGAAACCACAAGTACACAAAGCACAGGAAAGGAAACACTATAAGACAAGAGAGAGAAATAGACAAACCGAGCACACGCAGCAAAAGAAAAGAAGGAAACAGACAGACATACCAAGGAAAAGGGAAACAGACTAGTGAGACACAAACCGACTTGATAGGAATGAGAATGAGGAACCGACAAGACAAACAGACCAGAGACAGACAAGCGAATGAGGAATGTCCAACAAACACACACAGAGACAAGGGAACTTAAATGCACAACACAGACAAGGAACACCTTCGACTGATAACGAGAGGGCAGGATTACAAATGAGACACTGATGAGGAGGAGGAACAAAGGCGGGACTTGGGCGGAGACACGAACAATAACAAACAGAGCCATGTGGCGGGGAACAACAGACATGACAAGACAAGTGCGTGACAGATGCCCCCTCCTAAATGCGCAACTCCTGGGGCACATACACCTAGACCCCCCAGGAGCTGGTGCAGGGGAGAGCACGGAAAACTAGACAGAACAAGACAATGAACAAACAGGAGACAGGACTCAGGACAAGACAGGAACAGACAAAGGAGCTGGGGACAGGACAGGACCAGAAACAGGAGACTGGACTCGGGACAGGACAGGAGACTGACAAAGGGGAACAACGGGAGACCACACAGGGGACTGAACAAGAGACTGGAAGGGAGATTGAACTGTGGACAATAGACTAGACTCAAACGGACACTGGACAGGACTAGAAACAGGAGATGGGACTCGGGACAAGACAGAGGACAGAACTGGAGACAGGGCAGGAGTAGGCACATGTGACTGAACGGAGGAAAAGATAGGGTGCTGGACATTGGACTGAACAGGATTAGAGACTAAAGACTGGGCAGGAGCAGGTGACTGGACACTAGATGAGGACTGAGACTGAACAGATGTAGAAAACGGAGACAAGACTGGGGACAGAACGTGATTAGAGACAGAAGACTGGACAGGGGACAGGACAGGAAACACTAACAGACCAGAGAGAGAAATAGACAAACCGAGCACACGCAGCAAAGGAAAAGAAGGAAACAGACAGACATACCAAGGAAAAGGGAAACAGACCAGAGAAACAGACTAGAGAGACACAAACCAACTTGATAGGGATGAGAATGAGGAACCGACAAGACAAACAGACCAGAGACAGACAAGCGAAAGAGGCGTGACAATTGGCTTCTCTTATAACTGTCCTGGTGTGTGAGTGAATGAGTGTGTATGTGAATGAATATCTGTACATGCCCAGATAGGATTGGCGCTCTATCCTGGGTGAAAACCTAGTGCCCCATGCAGTCCTCCAGGTGGACGGTCGTTCCTGGTTGAGAGTACGCTCTGCACATTTGGCTGCAGCTTCTCGTCAGTGTGTGTGTAGATTGAATGCTAAGTGTTGATTGTAAAGCATCCTTGGGTTTCTAGAAAGGAACTATATTAGTGTAACATTAAATAAAAAAAATATATATATAACAATAATAAAAATAATGTACATTTGTTCAGTTATTGGCGGCACGGTGGCGCAGCAGGTAGTGTCACAGTCACACAGCTCCAGAGGCCTGGAGGTTATGGGTTTGATTCCCGCTCCGGGTGACTGTCTGTGAGGAGTTGGTGTGTTCTCCCCGTGTCCGCGTGGATTTCCTGCATACAGTCCAAAAACACACGTCGGTAGGTGGATTGGCGACTCAAAAGTGTCCGTAGGTGAGTGTGTGAGTGTATGTGTATCTGTGTTGCCAGCAGAAGTTGCTGAGAAAAAAAAAATAGCACAGTGGCGCTGAAGGTTGTTTCGCTGTAACACTGCTCCAGGTTCCTGAAATTTTGGAATATGTCCTTATCTGTTAAACATCGATACATACTCATTAAGGATACGTTATTTTCTTCGTTTCTCTGCCCTGGCTGTACTTGGCTTGCCAACTCAACAGACAGCTAACACAGATGGAATTGAAAGATGTATGGACCAAAGGTGACTAGTCTTTGGCATTTCACTTGTACATCCAACCACATTTTGTGGAACTGGTACACGAATAGTAGTGTTATAGAATAATAATAGACAATATTCTAACTTGCTAACCCAGAAAGACCTTTCTAAATTGTAACAAAACATAAACAAATTTCTTCACTTGCAAAAAAATTATATCCAGAGTGTACAATGAAAGGATAGAAGGGCATTACAGTATACCTCATGGAGCTGTAGTAACAAAAATCTAACATGGCTGCTACTCCCATTTAACCTATGCGACATAACTGTAACTTTTCAATGCTAATTTTACTCCCTGATAAAGTCTGTACTAGTAAATACATATGAATGTATACTATATGAACCAGACATGACAGTTTTTAACATAGACCCTTACAGGGTCAAATATATCATGTCTATATTTAACTGTGCCTTGCTGTCATACCTGCATATTCACTTTTTTATATTTATTAATTTATTATTTTATTATTATTATTATTATTTTTATTATTCTTTCACATTGGATGTTATTTGAGCAGGCTGGTATTTGCTCCTTATTCCCAATTTTCCTTTTTCAATATTTATTTCCACCTCAGCTTTATTTGTCAGCCTAGTATTAGAATTTTCTGCTCCACCATAAAGTCAGTTGTACAAGGCTGAAGCTGAGTAACTTGTCATGAATTATTGCATTAAATGTCTCCACATGATATTAATTAGATTACTGTAACATTGCACAGGTTTGCCAGTTATTTGTCCTGCTGTATTTTATTTTAATCTATTATATTTTATGACACATTCCACAACTTTATTTGAAAGTTTTTCTGGTATTACTTATATATAAGTAAAATGGACACAATTTATTTTCAAAAGAATATAAAACTTCACAGTTACATCTTAAGAATATTGGGTCAGTTGTAAACAGTCCAAGAAACCTGACCAACATGATTGATGGGATGGGCAGAGCCGTTGGCACACAGACTGTGACTGTGAGTATCAAATCAAATCAAATTTATTTGTATAGTGCTTTTTACAACTGATGTTGTCACAAAGCAGCTTCACAGAATTATAGTAAGACAAAGATTTGATATGAAATGTAAAAAAAACCCAGGTGAGCAAGCCAGGGGTGACAGTGGCAAGGAAAAACTCCCTCAGCTGAGGAAGAAACCTTGGGAGGAACCAAGGCTCACAAGGGGTGACCTATCCTCCTCTGGTCAATCTACTGGTAATAATAGTTAGGAGTCCGTGAGAACTTCAGTGTAGGGGCAGCTTCAAGGCACTTGGTGGTTGCTGGAGTGTGGGCAGCTGGTCTGAAGCATGGAGGAGGATCTTGACAGTCATCCATCAGTGTCCAGATGGACAGGTGGGCGGTCGTTTACTCGGAAAAAGGTAAAGGGATGGAATTAGTTTTGAACTGTTTGGTGTTTGTAAAGCAGAAAATGTGAACATTTTCACAATTACAGAGTGTGGCTAATGACTCCGGCAGATTTGACTATGACAGCTTTAACTAAAAGGAGAGAACCAGAAGGACACACAGATGTGGGAGCATCCTGAAACACTGGCATCCCTCCGCTCCACCGTCAACAAACCTGAGTGATCGCGTGAAGCGGCGGAACGACAGCACCACATCTCAGTTTACTATAATTCTCTGTGTCCATGGACCCCCCGGATCTACCGCCTTTATCTATGGGGGAGCATTAACTACCAAAAGATAAACTAAACAAATGTGTTTTTAGCCTAGATTTGAAGATTGTGACTGTGTCTGAGTCCCGAACATTTTCTGGAAGATCATTCCAGAGTTTGGGGGCTTTATAAGAAAAAGCTCTTCCCCCAGCTGAGGCCTTCTGAATTCTGGGAACAATTAAAAATCCAGTATTCTGTGATATGAGTAAATGTGGAGGCTCATAATAGGAAATAGCATCTTGAAGGTATTCAGGAGCAAGCCCATGTAGAGCTTTATATGTTAGTAACAGAATTTTGTAATCGATGCAGAATTTTATAGGCAGCCAATAAAGTGATGATAGAACTGGACTGATATGTTCAAATTTTCTAATTTTAGTGAGGACCCTAGCTGCAGCATTTTGAACCAGTTGAGGTTTTCTCAAATTTCTGCTTGTACATCCTGACAGTAGTGCGTTACAGTAGTCAAGCCTTGAAGTAATAAAAGCATGTACTAATATTTCTGTGTCCTGCAGGGATAAGGCATTTCTAATGTGAGTAGAAGCTTGGATTCCATCATGGAGCACCTAAAGGCTTTGAACTCCAAGTTTGAACGTTTGGAAGACCAGAGCAAAAATGGAACTTTGAATCAGAGGGACTATTAGCTCAAATTAGCTTCAGGTCTCTGATCTCAACAACTGAATTCATCTGTTTTGGCTGCCCCAGCTATCAGCAGCTCAAGGCTGCTGATAGTCAAACTCCCCCGGAGGAATGGTTGCTATAGAAATCTGGCTGCACCCTCCCATTTGAAGTGTGGTCTCAAGGAAATGTGATCACTACTCCATCCTGTGGACTTTCTCACAGACTGAACCCTGACCCAGCTGCTTGCTGATCTGGAATGGGAAAGACCAGAATGCGCAGCAGAGTTTAAATCAATCTAAGCAGGAAGCAGGTGCAACAATGGCCAAACAAAGCCCCAAATACAAGCCAGTTTCGTAGCTGTTTAGCCAGAGAAGGGGGAATAGGAGGCTCGGTGGGCTTGATAATTGCATCTAATCTGAGGCAGAGGATCAGCATAAATGAACGCAGAGTGGAGGTCAGGTCGAGGTTTGTCCCTTGAGCCAAACACAGCAAGTGGATATGACGTGAGTTTGCAGTGTATACATAGGGCTGAGGGGAGGAGTTCAGGTGTGGTCTTACTCCCAAAATTATGTTATTACTTCACTTCACTAAGACAGAGAGAATGATTTTTAAACTGTTAAATGGTTTTTCACACACATTTTTTTAAACAAAAATGGTTATTTATGGAACCAAAATTGCAACTTCTATGATGATCCTCTCTCTGGCTGTGGCTGATCTTAAAGTGAGACTCTGTTATATATAACAGAGTATATAGAGTATATAACGCAACTTCTGGACCATAGTTGGTACCTTGGAGTAGTTGGGTGCTATATTTCTCTGATAATTAAAGGCCTCTCATTATCAATATTTCTCAGTACCCTCATATTTATTACAGTAGATCAGTACATTACTGTCACTTATCCTCTATGCTCAGTGTGTAAAAAGTCTAGGCTCATAATCCTTGTCTGGTCTTTCAGTATAATTTATATTGTAATTTATTTGAATTTTAATGACCATTTCCTGCAATCAGGTCTAAGATGCTATAGAAGCTAAAGTGGCCCTCACCACTGCCAACAGCCTCACACATTCTACACTGTTAGAAACACTAACTCTGGTGGTAGTATCAAGGGTACATGTAAAGTAACTTTACTTGGGGAACATAATTGGATCTTATTCTATTATCATTGTAGATTTTAGAATTATGTGATTTCATACACTCCAGTTCATCTCCAGGACAGTTCTCTAAGGAAACATTACAAATATTCACCTCTCTTTCGGGAGAAGAGAATGTTAAGTATATTTAGGGAACAAACACTTATCATGCAGACAGGTGCCTTAGGTATTGGGCTTGGAGCGGTTCTGTCACAGGAGTTTAAGCATTAGAAACAGTGAATTTTATACATCAGCATGGGAACACAGTTCCAAATACCTTCACAGGCATTTATTTGGCACTGGGCATGGTTACCAGAGCTATTAATTTCTTTTCATTTAATTTCCTCTGGAGAAAATAAATAAGTTGTGTGTGTCAAACAGGAATGTTGAAAAGTGGCACATTAAAGGTCTGTGTTCTTTCTAGGTTACATCATAAGTTCTACTGGTGTTGTCATGAGCAGCAAAAAATTCGAACCTGTCACCAGCTGGCCAGTTCTTACCTCTGAAGAAGTAACAACAGTTTCAGGGTTTTGCTAAATTCTACAGGCCATTTATATGCAACTTACATAGTATCACTGCTTCTCCTGCTGCATTGCCCAAAGGTATCCCCAAGACAATATCCTGGTTAGTACAAACCACTGAGGCTTTTGAAGTCCTGAAAATGTAATTTACTTCTGCCACCATATTGAAATATCCTTATCCTAATTTTCTGTTTGTAGTCAAGATGGACCTGTCCGAATCTGTATCAATGTAGCGGTACTCCCCATAAGCTTCACCATATTGCTTTTTACTCTCACAAGCTCAGTCCAGCTGAAAGTAATTATGGTATAGGTGACAGAACTTCTAGCTGTTTAATTAGCATTGGAGGAGTTGTGCCATTGGCTTGGGGGAGCTCTACTATCAGGACTGAGTGGACTGACAGAGGCGGATGCACTCGCTATAACAGTGACTTTTTATTTACACCAAAAGATACAAAACAAAGACAGAATACTTAGACCAAGAAAGACCTAGACTGAGAGACTTGGACAGAGAGAGGGAACTGGACTGACAAACCTAGACAGAGGGAACTAAACAGACAGAGACCTAAATAGAGAAAGCTAAACAGACTAATCTTAGAGCTAAATAGACACCTGGACAGGGAGAACAAAACAGATAAAGAAAGCTAAACAGATCAAACTTGAACATGGACAGCTAAACAGACTAAACTTGGACACAGACAGACATGAAACAAGAGAGATACAAAGACTGACTTGGAGGGCATGAGAGACAGGAAAGACCAGAGCACACCAAACGAAGGTGGAATGTCCAACAGAGAAGCACAGAGACAAGGGAACTTAAATGAACACCACAGACAGGGGACACCTGGACTGATAACGAAGGGGGCAGGATTACAAATTACACTGACAAGGAGGAGGAAGAAAGGCGGGACATGGGCAGAGATATGGACAATAGCAAACAGAGCCATGTGCCAAGTGAGCACATGGCAGGGACAACAGACACGACAGGACAAGGGCGTGATATCTACACCCTTTTGTGGTTCTCACTGACCAGAAAACAAGAAAACAAAGCAAGGTGAGAGAAAACAAAGCGAGGCTGCCAGGCTGGTGCAAATCAATCTCCAATAAGGTGGATGAACTGCAACTTCAGATGGCTACAAATAACATCACCAAGGACAGTTACATTCTACTCATTACCAGAACCAGGCTACATCCGTCTATCCTGGACTCGGCTATTGAGCTAACAGATAACACAGTACAGTGTTAGGACAGAAACAAAGCCTCCAGTAAGACAAAAGGAAGGGGTCTTTGTGTGTACATTCATAACAACTTTTGTACAAACACAGACATTGTTGCCACTCACTGCTCTCCAGAGTTGTAGTTTTTGACTGTTAAATGTAGACCTTTTTACCTAACGAGGGAGTTTACTGTAGTTAACTGCTGTTTATATCCCGATGTTAATGCTAACTCAGACCTAGCACTTTTGTATGATAGCATTAGCCAACAACAAAGCCAATATCCTGATGCCTTGCATATTATAGCGGGGAACTTTAATTATGAAGACTTAAAAGCTCCCCAAATTCTACCAGAAGATAAAGTATGCTACCAGAAGAGCTAATTCATTGGACAAGTTTTATACAAACGTCAAGATGGGTTAGCTAAACCACTAACCACACCTGCTAACCACACCTGGGCCAGTCTGACCATTTGTCCTTGCTTTTAATCCCAGCTTACACCCCCCTCAATAAAAGTGCTCATATCACTACCAGAACTATTAAAACCTGGCCTGAGGGAGCCTCTCAGCAGCAGCAGCAGGACTGTTTTAGCACTACATGTTGGGTCGTTATGAAGATATGAAGAGGCGCCAGCCTCTTACTAGTACCCAGAATTCATAAGACTTCAGTGGGGGGTGAAAGCTTTCTCCTACAAAGCCCCTCAGCTCTGGAACAATATTCCAGCTAGTGTTCGGGACGCAGACACAGTCACTATGTTTAAGTCTAGGCTCAAAACACACTTGTTCAGTTTAGCCTTTGGCAACTAACCTCTTTCTAGTTTAAGGTTGTCATTTCAGGAACTCATGGACATGGGGAATCAGGGTAAACCCGGATGATGTGCTCACATCTTCTCTTGCTTGGAGCGGAAGGACTACACTAATGAAAATATTCACATGCTCTTTTTCTCTGCTGAACTAAACTAACTGCTTCCCTTTACTGTTTTCTGAGAAAATGGTGGCCCATGGATGGAAGATTGTTTGCTGGATTCTCCTGCGGCCCAGCCCAGACCAGGCCAGCTGCTCACCTCCACCTACTGCTGCCAGCCTCTGACCACTCACCATGATCAACTACACTGAAGTAGAAATGGACTCAGATTAGCAACACTGACTGATTCTTCCAATCTAATTCACTACTATTATGCCCCAAGATTGATGTCACTATTATTATTATTATTATTATTATTTTATTATTATTATTATTATTATTATTATTATAATGTAGCATAATGACACTTCATTGGTGATCATTTAAAATTCAATCTATAGTTTGATCAGAGGAGGATGGGTCCCCTTTGTGAGTCTTGGTTCCTCCCAAGGTTTCTTCCTCCAGCCTCGAGGGAGTTTTTCCTTGCCACTGTCGCCTTCGGTTTGCTCGCATTGTGCTTTGATTTAAATGTTCTGTTCTGAAACTGTGAAGCTGCTTTGTGACAACGTCAGTTGTAAAGGGTGCTATATAAATTGATTTGATTTGATACAGATAGTGTCGTATGCTACATAAAGAACTGCACTGATGCGATGACAGTGGAAAAACACACCCGTGTTTATCTCAACCAGAAGCCCTGGATGATCAAGGAGGTCCAAATGCTGCTTAAAAAAGAAACACAGCTTTCAAGTGTGGCAACAGGGCTCTCTACAGTTCAACACGTTCCAACTTACAACGATGCATCAGAAAGGCAAAGGCTGACTACAAAAGAATGATCAATGTCCATTTAGAAACAACAACAACAAGCAAGCAAGTCTGGAAGGCAGTACAGCACCTCACAATCTAATAGAACAGCTGCGGGACAACTGAGGGTGATGCTATGCCGGCAGAGGAGTTGAACATCTTTTTTGCACACTTTGACACCCAGTGGTCAGCAGAAATATCAATTTAACCCTCATCGTGGATGAGGATGTGGTTAGGCGCACGCTGAAGTCTATAAATCCAAAAAATGGCTGCAGGCCCTAATAGTGTCACTGGGCGTGTGACTACGCTGATCAACTTGCAGGGATCCTCACTTATCTGTTAAGTGATCTTTAACAGGTCACTTTCACAGTCAACCATTCCATTCTTAACCAGAACCCCACTAGCAGAGAAATTTCAGATCATCAGCCTTAATCCACCTTTGACCCACTTAAGTTTACATAAAGGGCTGGTAGGTCTACAGAGGACACATTGGTTACTGCCAAAAACTGATCAAAGATTTCCTGACCGGATGTAGACAGATTAGAGTAGGACCTCACACCTCTACCCCCATCAGCCTCAGTACAGGCTCCCCTCAGCTGAGTGCTGTGTCCCCTGCTCTACACCCTCTAAACCTATGACTGCACCAATGCTCACACCAGCAACACCTTTGTAAAATTCACAAAGGATGCCACTATACTATGATTTATCTCCAGAGATGACAAGACAGCCTACCGGGAGGAAGTGGAGCAGTTTGAATACAGCAAAAACAAAGGAGCTTGTCTTTGATTTCAGGAAGGTGAGAAAGGACATTCAACCCATAACTATTAATGGGGACTGCAAAGAAAAGGTCACAGACATTCGCTTCCTGGGTATTCACATCAAGGAGGACCTAACCTGAGGTGTGAACACCAAATAACTTACAAAAAATGTGCAACAGAAACTCTACTTCAATTACTCTCTCTACTTCCTAAAGACTGGCAAGAGAAATTACATCGATCAGAGACTGCTAGTGTCCTACCATTCCACCATAGAGAGCATCCTCACTCACGGACACTGTGTGTGGTTCTCCAGCTGAACTGCAACACACAAAAAAGAACTACAGAGGATTGTGTGGTCTGCAGAGAAGACCATTGGGTGCTCTCTACCCACCCTGAAGGATCTACACAGATCCTGTTGACTTTAGAGGGCCCATAAAAATGCTATGGCCATTCCTCACCCTGGAAACCATCTTTTTTTAGCTTTTACCTTCAGGCACATGGTATAGAACTATTAAAACAACGACCAACTGGTTTAGAAATAGCTTTTATCCCCACTACTGTTATTGTGTCTCTAACATTTTCCACTTTTCTGTAATGATCACATGACTTCCAACCAGTGTCATGTGATTTCTTACTGGTCTCAGTCATCTGAGTACTGATTGCTTTAACCTCTTAGTTTGTGTATACATATCCAGTCCTTTTGTCATTCTATCTGCCAAGTCCACCGCTGCATAGACACTAGTGGAACCCTCTGCTCTCCCTTCTTAAAAATGGGAACCACCACCCCTGTCTGCCAGTCCAGAGACACTGTCCCCGGTGTCTATGTGATGTTGAAAAGATGTATTAGCCAGGACAGCCCCACAACATCCAGAGCTTTAGGAACTTGGGATGGACACCATCCACCCCCGGGGCCTTACCGCCAAGCAGCTTTATGACTACTCCTGTCATCTCTGCCTGGGTGAAAGACGACCCCTTCCCATGGTCCCCAAACTCTGCTTCCTCTGTGGAAGACATGCTGGTAGGATTGAGAAGATCCTCAAAGTAATCCTTCCACTGCCTTATGCCGTCCCCAGTTGAGGTCAACAACTCCACACGCCCACCATTTACAGTGTTGGTGGAAAACTGCTTTCCACACCTGATTCGCCTGACGGCTGAATCAGACTGAACTGTGACTTTTTCAATAGAACCGGTATGCACTTGTTCACTTTATTTAGTTGTTATACGATTATCTTGCACTATTTTATACTCTGCCTTGTACATCCAGTATCCTACCTCCTTCTATTCCAATTTTTTGCACTATTGTTTACACTGCCTTGTTCGTATGTCCTGCACTTGTCTTCTGTTTGTTCACTTTCATATATTTATATACTTAGCTTAGTTAAATTTAGTCTATTTTTTGTTAATTGTTACTGCATCTTGTGTAACGTAATTTCAATCCTTTGTATGTCCTGTACATATGCAGAATTGACAATAAAACTCTCTTGACTTTCTTGATATATCATTTTAAGATTGAGAAACAATAGTGCGCACTCTATGAAACAATCTCAGAGTTCACCTGAAACCAATTTAAACATCAAAAATGCTCAGAGAACAAATTTAACCTCCCATGGTTACACCAATATACCATATGCTGAAATAAAGTCCTGTGAAACTTTAAAGCCTCCTGACTTTGGAAAGCAGAGCAGTGAATCTGTGTTCCCTGGAGTAATGTAGCTTCACCCAAGATGTGTAGGATGAGTTGGAATATGGTTTATTCTCCAGAATTAATGATCAAGAATAGACCTCAGTAGATATGCTGGTGAGTGTCACCAAATCTGTACAGAAAACTGTGATTTCCCCCTTATGACCGTGACTGGGGGTCAGAAAAGACATGAAGTCAGTGGTTTATTTCTTGACACACCCTGGACATTCTCCCTCTCACTGGATGATATGAAATGTTTTAATCCTCTTCCTAATGTCTCATGGACGTCTTTTATTCCTCATGTGAGATTATTAGTTCTAGAGAGCAAACAATATTCAAACTCATCCTACAGGTAATGGAAGAAGAAAAATTACTCCAGGGGACAGAGTTGAATTGTTCTGCATCCAAAAGTCAGAAGGCCTTATACCTTCACAGGTTTTTTTGTTTTGTTTTGTTTTGTATTGTTTTTCACAATTCTTTTTTTGGGTACTGGGCATGATTAAACTGGGGCCATGTAAAACTGCTTCAGAGCAAATAATTTTATTATTTTATTACTTGTTTATCTGTGGTGATTAAACAAGCTGTATTTGCCAAACTGAAATGTTGAAAATTGGAACCTTAAATTCATTACAATGGTCATAGAGTAAAGTGTACAAGCACTGTAGGTTAAATACTTCATGATAAATGGTGAAAACATGTTTCTTAGGGACAGGCCCTGTGTATAGACACAGGAATTTTGATATCTGGTTTATTGATGAGTAATTTTGTGGATTTTCAAATGTCTGTGTACATTTTGAGCAAATTTGACAAATGTCATGAGCTACACAAAACAAATCTTAAAATGGGCCAAATACTGATCACATGAAACATATTAGTATCTGTTACTCTGACATCACCAGAGACAGGAGCAGTTTGGTTTTCTGGGCTCTTCAGCTCTTCCTCAGACAAGTGGTTTTCAATGAGCTTGAGCCAGTTGATACACTCCCAGAAAATAAGGTATGGTAGATGTACATAATTTGTAGCTAAAGATACAGTGTAATGTACCTTATAAGGTACAGAAGTGGAGTTAATGTCCAGTGGTGTTTACTAAAGGTACATCACATTATTTTCTTCAGAAAAAGAGGGAGATATTTGTAATATTTAATTAAAGAACTGTGTTAAATAAAACAACACATTATAAGTCATGGAGATGAGATGGGGCAAATGAAATCAAGACTTTAAAATCTACAATTAGAGTAAAATGAGGTACAATTATGTTCCCTAATTAAATATTCTGACAGTGTACTTATGGAGGAAACCGCATGAGGACATTTATGTGGCCTTAGTCTATAATGCTCAAAGCTCTGGCTTCTTTCATTTTTCTCAACCTTGCTGGGGAAATGGATAATGGTCAGCACTGAGGCCTAATCATCCCTCAATTTAGTCTCCATTACATCAGCCCACAGTTTAATTATTACAATTGATCACATGAAATTGCGAAGTGGCCTCTACTCTGTCAGATGAAATCAGTCTGAGGTTAATGTTCAGTAAACAAATTCAGTCTTGAAGATGATGATTTAAATATTCTACATGTTACAATATACTTTGCAGATGTTCTGAACCACGAATAGAAAATGGCATACATCAGTGGGTTCACAAATGAGTTCATGTCTAATAGCCCGCTCAAAACATTCCACAGGGTCACAGGTGTGTAAACTGATACAGTGGTTGAATAAAATGGTATCCAGCAGGCAAGGTAAACAAAAACCACTGTGCCTAATTTCTTGGCTGCTTTAATTTCAGAAGCCCTTGATGTTTTAGCTCCATGGTTGTTTGAGGCACAGTTTTTCACAGCTTTGATAGCTTTAGCTTGACGTATTGCCACTTTAAAAATAACTGAATACATGATTATTATTAAACTGCAAGGTGCTAGAAATGCAACTACAAAGTCAATGAGGATCCAATAATAATATGTATACACAACACACTCTCCATAGCATTGGGAGTAGGCATTAGGATCTGTAAAAGCATCATTACAGTATAAGAGCACAATGACATAACACAGCCAAAAACACCAGCCAAGGATTATGGACAGCAAAGTTTTATGAAGCGTGATCTGACTGGAATACTGAAGAGGGTTAGTGATAGCAATATACCTATCAACTGCTATTAGTATCACACTGTACAGAGAGCCATACTTTGAGACCAAACCAAATACTTGAGAAATGTTGCATGTTGATGGACCAAGATACCAACAGGAGTCCATTTGGGCACTTAGACCCATAGGAATATTAACTAGTCCCACAAGAAGGTCTGCCACAGCCAGAGAGAGGATAATAAGGTTAGTTGGTGTGTGGAGCTGCTTGAAGTGAGAGATGGAGATGATCACCAGCAGGTTCAGAAACACAGTGCACACAGATATACATGAAAGAATGAAACACAGAAGAAAATATCCAGGGCCATATACGGTGTGTCTTATACAAGACTCGTTATTATCAGGAATGCAGTATTGAATTGTGATGTTGTGCCTGTAGTCTTGGTCATCCATCTGAAATAGAGACAGAGCTGAAGAATCTGAAATGATTCAGAAGGTAAACATCTCTATTTTAAACATGAGCATGAATCCTCCCACTAGTGGATAGTGTAACCCTAACATCATCATGACGTACATTGTTGGGTCAGCTGAGACTAGTTCAGAGTTTTAGAACTTTGAAAGAGTTTAAAAATAATGTCATAATCACAAATTTTACACAGTGTGCACATCAGTAGGCAAGGCTGCATTTACCGTGTTCATTAGACACTGCCATGGGTTAAGATGATATAAATGTATTTTTATATCATGGATAATACTCAATGATTCCAGAAGATGTGTGGTGCATACTCATAGAATAAAACATATTAAAGCTTTATGATCTGTCCACAACATATTGTAAATACAACAATAAATGAACATATATAAACAACCTGAGTAGTTGGGACACTGGGCCATAAATAAATAAATAAAAGATAATTAAATTAAATATAATGATACTACAAAAGGTTTGTTTGAACGATGCAATAGATAAACCACTTTTGTTTCTATACAGAATCATATTTTCTAGAATGTTCACACAAGCATTTCTTAGAAAAAAGGTTATTTATGGAACCAAAATGGTTCCTTGTGGAATCTTTTTGTAGAACTTTATTTTTGTGTATGTTCAATTGAAATTAGTAAAACAAAAATACCTCAGATGAAACGGTTAAATGTTATAATCTTTTGACAAAACATAATGTGTTCATATGTAATTAGATGCTAGAAAGATCCAACAAATTTGGGGCAAAACTAAAAATAATTAAATGGTAAATTTTTACTTAATTTACTAAATAATGCTACAAAATCTAATTTATATTAGCAGCCAATTAGTGACATCATTGGGTTTAAAAAGAGCACCTCACCAAGCATTTCAGAAGTAAAAAAACTAGGCATTTAAGGCAAAAATTCATATAAACATACTCAATTTTATCCTTGCATAGCTGACTTGATAGTGGAACAGAAAATTCTGTAATGCTTTATAATATATCCCGCGTGTTAATGTGTAATTTCCCAGCACTTACTGTGTATCTTCACGTGTTGTATGGCGTATGCTCCCATGTTTTAAAGTGTATCTAACACTAGAATTACCAGGATTTTCATATGACCCCTTCTTCTAGCAGAGACTGCCAAATGGCAGTGCTGGGGTAATTTGCATCCCAATAGGCCATCTTTTGTTATGTACATTAAGCCACTACTAGGTGCTAAACAGGGGATGGGTGATAGTGTGAACTAAACAAGACAAAATGTCCTGATAAGATTCTTTTACTTTGGGTTTTAAAAAAGTTTAAGTAAAAATGTATTTTTAACAAGTAGATGAGGGTTGTTTTTTTGTATAAATTTATGTAAAAATATATTTACCTATTTGCAGTTTTTCAAAAGACAAAATTACTTAAAGTAATGATAAAAAAATCTGAACGTTAGCTATTTTGACCAATCATTAGTGAGAAAACAATCCAAAATTAGTACAAAGGAGGCAGACTTGAGATGTTTTGAAATTATAGTTCAAATAATGTCTTTGTGTCAGTTTTAGAATAAAGAGAAAGATGACTGCAGACATAGGAAAACTTGTTAATAAAGTGCATAAAATTTATATAATAAGCTGCACCAATGTAAATAGCCTATCTGGCTACATGCTGAATGAAATAAAATAGAATAAACATTTCTCACTATAGTACAATATTACAAATATACACAATGGAGGTAACTGAGATGAGTTCTACAAACCGGATTACAAAAAAGTTGGGACACTAAACAAATTTTGAATAAAAACTGAATGCAATGATGTGGAGATGGCAAATGTCAATATTTTATTCATAATAGAACATAGATGACAGATCAAAAGTTTAATCTGAGTAAATGTAACATTTTAAAGGAAAAATACGTTGATTCAAAATTTCACTGTGTCAACAAATCCCGTTTGTTGCGCATCATAAAGAGGAAGGTGCGGCAAAGAAGGCCCAAGACGATTGAACAGTTATTAGACATGAATGGGAGAGCATTCCTGTTTCTAAACTTGAGAAACTGATCTCCTCTGTCCCCAGACGTCTGTTGAGTGTTGTAAGAAGAAGGGGGGATGCCACACAGTGGTAAAAAAGGGCCTTGTCCCAACTTTTTTGGGATTTGTTGATGCCATGAAATTTTGAAACAACATATTTTTCCCTTAAAATGATACATTCTCTCAGTTTAAACTTTTGATGTGTGATTTGTGTTTTATTCTGAATAAAATATTAGATGTTGGAAACTCCACATCATTGCATTCAGTTTTTATTCACAATTTGTTTAGTGTCTTTTTTGGAATCCGGTTTGTATATTTATTTTAAAAATGTTGTTGTTGCAGCCATTAGATCGAAATATGCCAGTACCAGGTAACAGTGTACCTTCCCATAACTCACTTACAATTATGTGCATCTAAAATACATGTTTTTATGAGTACTTCCCTGACATGTAATGCATCTTCTCACATTTTAAAGTGTACTTACAGTAAAAATACTTACCAGCCTGCATTTTTTCATGTTCGTCCCTGACACTTGGTGCATCTTCTCAGCATTTTAAAGGGAGATTTAACTGGTCCTTACAGGGTACCATTCCATTAAGAACATATTAAGATTTGTATGGATCAGTATAAAATACTTACCTGTTCCTACTGGTACTTTAATAATTGGGGACTTTGTTTTACGCTTTTTTTCAGCAGGCAAGCTTCACTCACATTCCAGGTACTTATTATTCTTCTATTTGTCTTGTACTTCCAAATCACGCTTCATAAATCCTTGCTGGTCATAATTCTTGGCTTTTGTTTTTGTCTGAGTTATGCCATTGTGCTTTTATACTTTAATGACACTTTTAAAGATGCAAATGATGCCTACTCCCAATGTTATGGAGAGTGTATTGTGTATGAGTACAGAGTATGTGTACTCTGTGTCATTTGACACTTTTGACTGTGTGGACAGTTTTGATCTGAACTCCTTTATGAATCCACTGATGAATGCCATTTTCTAGTCATGGTTATATATATATATATATATGTCACGCCCTTGTCCTGTTGTCTGTGTTCCCCGCCATGTAGCACATGGCTCTATTTGTTATTGTTCATGTCTCCGCCCTTGTCCTCATCAGTCTCATTTGTAATCCGTCCCCCTCGTTATCTGTTCCCGGTGTCCGTTGTCTGTGTTTGGTGTTTAAGTCCTCATGTGTCAATTCCTGGTTGTCGGTCATTTGTTTCATTTCCAGTTGTTTCATGTTGTTTCCCAGTCTAGTCTGTTTCTGCTACTCATTGTTTCATTTCCTATCATCGTGTCGCCCAGTCTAGTCTGTCTCCGCTGTTTCTCCATCATCGTTTTCCACGTCGTTGTTTCGTATCATTTCTCAGTCGTTGTGTTGCCTGGTTTAGTCTGTCTCATCTGTTATTCATTTTCTGTCATCGTTTTGTCTCATCTGTTCCTCGCTTCGTGTTTGCCCTCAAGCCTGTTTGAGTTTGTTTTGCTATTTTGCTTAAATAAAGTTTACTGTGTTTTAGTGTTTGCGTCCGCCTCCATCAGTCCGCCTCCATCAGTCCGCCCCACGAGCCTGACAGAATGACCGACCATCAAAAGGACACAGCTAGCACATACAGTTATGACAGTTACAAAAGAAACGTGCTGGAGTCTCCCCCTCATTGGAAGAATACCCCCTCACGTCCGGGGAAATGTTTGAGGGTGGTTAAGGGTAGGGGCTGTTAGCCTCCAACCTCAGGACAAGGGAGGTGAGGCTAACAGGGACGCACCTCTGGGGGATCCATGGTTGAAGAAATCCCTCAAGAGTGTGCCCATCAGCCCCCTAAACCCTCAACAGCGGCAGCACGTGCCCTGCGAGCAGCACCAGCCCCTGCCTCCACGGACACTGTTGCCAAAAACTACTGAGATGTTCTTCAGTGGGCAATAATCTGATTTCAGTGGGTTACCAACATTTTCAAGCCATTTGACAGGTATATGCTTGCCGTCTTAAGAATACAAAACACACTGTGTAAAATTGCTGTAGCGAGTTTGCTACTGTATTGTAATGTATTTTTAAATACAGTATTTTACTGTGTATTGTAATGCATCTTGGGTAACAGACTGGAAGCAGCAATAAAGCAACTAGCTTTACAGTATTTCACTGTATTGTGAGCTGGGGAGGCTGAGGACTGCACATGGCATCTAAAGGTGAGTAACTGTCACTGGTGTCGTCATTTCCGGCTGACAGTTCGTGAGCTCAGTTTGTTTGTTTGCTTGCTGCTGTTTAGTACTGTTCCTAAGCTTTTTACTTAAAGTCTTTACTGTTAATACCGTGCTAACTTATCCTTATTAGTTGTACTTAGTGTTAGTTGTACACTGTTGATACCACTACCATTTTATTGTTGTTTTCATATTAATAACTTCTCTCAATTAATAACTCCTTCTCTCCTGATTATGGTGACCGCGGAGGAATGATCTCTCTCCAGGCTCAGCATGGAGATCGAGCAGTTGGGCCGCCGAATTCAGCGTCTCCTGGAGAAGCAGACGGAGCTCCAGTGGGAGAAGACGAGGCTCGAGGCCCCGGGATGGCCATCTTCACTCCAGCTCCGAGCTGGGAGTGTCAGCGTGGGCATGGGATGCCAAGGTCGTCTCCCCCTCTACCGCAGCCAGTCTTCACCTCTACTAACCGGTTTGAGGTGCTCAGCTCCTGGCCCTCACCTGCACAGGAACCGGCACCGAGAGCTAAACAGGGCGGTGTTTTTATCATCGGCGACTCTATAGTCAGACATTTAAGAGTCTGCCACCGGGATGGATTTCACCCTAGTCGTCTAGGTTCTGCAATTCTCTCTGGAAACATCGAGGATGTTCTACGCCAGGCTTGACTAACCCCACCCACCAGCACAAACCAGGCAAGTAGATTACACAGCGAACAGGTAAGTAATTTTAAGGATACACTTACAGATAATGGCCATTTGTTTGCCCATAGTAATGGTATATCTACAAAGCTTGCTCTAAGAAATATAAACATTTGTTACAGTATCAAGACCGTGTCTGTCCCCCGAATCAAACTTAAACCCAGAAAATATCAAACAGCGTGCCCCAATAACCTAATCACTATAAAACCATCAGAAACAGAGCGTAGTATCTTCCCCTCAGACCTAAAGTTTGGCCTACTCAATATAAGAGCACTTAACTCTAAAGCAGTCATTATACATGAAATAATAATGGATCAGAAATTTGATGTTTTATGCCTTAGTGAAACTTGGGTCAGAAATTATGAATATTTAGCACTAAATCAAGCCACTCCTACAGGCTATAAATATGTACACAGCCCCAGACTGATGGGCAAAGGGGGTGGATTATGTATAATTTACAAAAATAATTTAATTATTAACCAAAAACATGGTTACAATTTTACTTCCTTTGAAATTATGTACATTAACATAATTAACCCTGCCACAAATAAGAACACAATCTCCTTATTAAACATTTATAGACCACCAGGGCCCTATTCAGAATTTATAAAATAATTTGGTGAATTAGCTGCTAATTTAGCAGTGTCCTGTGATAAGTTAATAATTGTAGGAGACTTTAACATTCATTTTGAGAAAAGTGATGATCCCCTAAAAAAGGCATTCACATCAATCATAGATTCTGTTGGTTTCACACAAAATGTATCAGGTCCTACTCATTATTGTAATCACACACTAGACTTGGTTTTGACCCTGGGCACGAACATAAAAAACCTAAATATTCTCCCTCAGTCTTCCACAGTCTCAGACCACTACCTAATTTCATATGAACTGAGTTTAGATATTAAAAAATGTACATGCCCACATTACTATATAAAGCGCTCACTAAACCCATCTACAGCCCCCAAATTTACTGAAAACATCACTAATTTTTTGACCTCAAAAAAAAAAAAAGTCAGTAGCCCAGCAGACCCACTGGAGCTAGACAGACTAACGGACTACTTAGATAACACACTTCGATCAACTTTAGATAGTGTAGCACCACTTAAGCGTAAAAAGCTACGACAGAAAAAACTCGCTCCCTGGTATAATGAAGAAACACTCAGCCTAAAACAAACAGTAAGGAAATTAGAGCGGAAATGGTGATCGACTAAACTGGAAGTATTTCACTGTGCCTGGAAAGACAGCCTTATCGAATATAGAAGGGCGCTCGTCAATGCACGTTCAGCACATCTGTCCTCACTGATTGAAAATAATAAAGACAATACTAGAGCACTCTTTAATGTAATCTCTAAACTTACAAACAATCGGGCAGCTACTGATCCACAGATCCCAGCCATTCACACCAGCAATGTTTTTATGGACTTTTTTAACAATAAGATTGAAAATATTAGACAAACAATAAATACCATATTACTAAATCCAGCCTGTCTGTCATCTGGTGTGGATGGTATAGAACAAAACATAGAAGAAAAACTAGAGGACTTTGACCAACTACCACAGTTAGAATTGGAGAAAATCATCTACTCGTCAAATTGTACGACCTGCATACTTGATGCAATACCAACAAAACTATTTAAAGAAGTATTACCAGTCATAATCAATCCCCTTTTAACAATCACAAATTCGTCCCTTAGACTGGGTCACATACCCAAAGCATTTAAACTAGCAGTTATTAAACCCCTGATCAAGAAACCGAATCTTGATCCTAGTGTACTATCCAATTACAGACCTATCTCTAACCTTCCCTTCATATCTAAGATCTTAGAAAAAGTTTTGGTCCAACAACTTAGGTCATACTTGCATAAGAATAACATATATGAAAAATTTTCATCACCATAGCACCGAAACGGCTTTAGTTAAGATAACAAACGACCTCCTTCTCGCCTCTGATCGAGGCTGCATATCCATGCTAGTTCTACTCGACCTCAGTGCAGCTTTTGATACAAGTGATCATACTCTTCTGCTAGAAAGATTAAAAAACATGGTTGGAATAACAGGAACGGCCCTATCATGGTTTAAGTCTTACCTCATAGATCGCTATCAGTTTGTAAAAGTAAATAATGTTTCTTCTATTCATACAAAAATGAGATTTGGAATTCCCCAAGGCTCCATTCTAGGACCTTTACTATTCATATTATACATGCTGCCACTGGGCAGAGTTATTAGCAGGCATGGCATTACCTTCCACAGTTACGCAGATGACACACAGTTATACATATCAGCCAAACCAGATGACAAACCAACACTAAAGAAAATGGAGGACTGTGTTAAAGAAGTGAAGCACTGGATGTCATACAATTTCCTTCTGCTAAACAAAACTGAGGTTCTCCTTCTAGGTCCAAAACCTGCTATAAATAAGGTATCAGACTTATCAGGGGGGGCTGGGCTTTCTCCTACAAAGCCCCTCAGCTCTGGAACAAGGTTGTGGTTTCAGGAACTCATGGACATGGGGAATCAGGGTAAACCCAGATGATGTGAGAGAGATATATGAGGCACTTTTTGTAACTTCGTTTTGACAGGTCATTTGGGCCAATCAGAGCGTGCCACGTCATCAAGCCCCGCCCCCTTTTGGGAGGGAAGTCCCGCCCCCTTGTCCAATCAGAAGCGTGTATTTGACAGGAAGTCCCGCCCTCTCGTCCAATCAGAAGCGTTTATTTGATCGGAAGTCCCGCCCTGTCATCGACCAATCATAAGCGTGTATTTTCCCGCCCTTGTTCAAAAGTCCCGCCCTCTCGTCCAATCAGAAGCGTTTATTTGCTCGGAAGTCCCGCCCTGTCATCGACCAATCATAAGTGTGTATTTTCCCGCCCTTGTTCAAAAGTCCCGCCCTCGCTTCGTCCAATCGCAAGCGTGTATTTTACCCCCGGATTTCCCGCCCTCCCCGCAACCAATCATAAACGTGCATTTTAACCGTAATTCCCGCCCTTCGCTCTGTTTTATTATAGATATCTACGACCCCCCACGATGAACCCCTTTATCGCGCGCGCACATACGCGAACCCCCCACCCCTTTATCGCGCACACACGCGCGCACAGGCTCTGTTTCATCACAGGTGTCAAGTCACGAGCTACGCTTTATCAGACGCACACTCGCTACCGTAATCGCTAACGATCAACCACCCCACCCCTTTATCGCGCACAGACATTAGCGAACCCCCCACCCCTTTTATCGCGCGCACACACATAAGTGAACCCCACCACTTTATCGCGCACACACATTGGAATTACAGGAATCGTCCAACGGTCTCAACCCCAACCCCGCCCCCTCCCCCCATCAAACGGTTATGACACACGCACGTACCCCCACACACACATACAGGGTATACATAAGTAAATTTTTAATTTCTAACTCCAAGTTCTAAATGATTAATGGTGTTTTAGTGATTAAAGATTGTTTTAAAATCGTTCATCATACTGTTTTCATACGATAAAAATGACATTTGAAGCTGTCTTAACGCTGCCCCTCCTAAACCCTCCTCCTCGCTGTACGTCAGAAAAGTTTACGATAAGTGACTCAGTATATCTAGGAGTTCAAAAATCTACGCATTACACGCTGACATTCAACTTTGGATGATATACTGCTCGGACTGGAACCAAAAGGTAAGAACTGACATTTATAACGTAAAATAAGATTAATTTAAGAATATTACTTTATATTTCATTTTAAAAATGTTATATATTTATTTATTTATTTTATTTTTATTTTTTAGATTAAGAACAAAGAAGAACAGACGTGATGGCTAATATTTTACAAGCTCCAAGACTAAGTCCTTAGGGTAAGTAAATATATATATATATATATTTATAAATGTATATATATGTAATATGTATTTTATAATGTTATTCATGAAAATTTTCGTATCTCTTTAGTCTAACGTTCTAAACAGTTATGAACTGGAGACACCTCCTACTTGAACACATCCACTTATGATGAAGCTCTTCCCCCGTAAGTAAAGTACAATATGTTATTCATAATTTTGTGTGTATTTCCTAGTCCTAATTGAAGCTTTTTGTATTTTTTCATCCTTAGATTTCGGTAAAAACAATCTGAAACTATTATGATGCTACTTTCTACGAATGCTGTCGTCTGTGAAGAGCCATCGACTGTTGACTCAAGAATGTAAAACTTATTTTATTTAATGTTTATTTATTCATTTGCTTTATTGTATTAGTCAAATGGCGCAAAAACGCCCTAACAACGAGGTTTTAAACAATGAAGCTAAGAAGCCTAACATCAGTCCTTTTTCACATGATTTAAATAGCACTCAGATAATCTGCGAACTAAAACGCAGTATTTCAAAATTAGAAACTAAATTGAATGAATACGAAACGTACACAACTCTGAATCCTTTTCTGTTAGAAGCTGTAAATCAGCTTAATGACAGTTTGTCAGTAAATCCAACCCAAAACTTTGAATGTTTAAAGTCTCCTGTTAATACCTCAGAAAATACAGCTAAAAGTTTGCATGATGTTTTCTTTGAACTGGAGCACAGCTTATCGAAATTACAAAACACACTCAATGAATACGACACGTGTACAACTCTGAATCCTTTTCTGTTAGATGCTGTAAAACAGCTTAATGACAGTTTGTCAGAACCTTCTAAGCCAACCACAGACTTTGAATGTTTAACGTCTCCTGTTAATACCTCAGAAAATAATCCTGAAATTTTGTCAGATTTTTTCTATGAACTAAATCAAAGTCTTTTGAGATTAAATGATAATCTGATAAACTTAAGTCAAAATTCATTAACCAGTCCTGATTATCATGACAATTCTCCTCCTTCACCTAATATTGAGAATAACCCCAATGACAATTCTCCTCCTTCACCTAATATTGAGAATAACCCCAATGACAATTCTCCTCCTCCATCACCTAATATTGAGAATAACCCCAATGACAATTCTCCTCCTCCTTCACCTAATACTGAGAATAACCCCAATGACAATTCTCCTCCTCCTTCACCTAATATTGAGAATAACCCCAATGACAATTCTCCTCCTCCTTCACCTAATACTGAGAATAACCCCAATGACAATCCACCTGACGATGGTGATGTACAAACGGGAGGTGATCTTGACCCAAATATCAATATAAATCGCTTAGACAGATTCCGCACCACAGAAATTAGAAGAAGGATAAACTTTTTTTCTCTCGGTAACGTCGACAGCTTTGCAGAATTTTACAATTATGTTCTTGAGATTTTAAATGAAATGCTCAATGTTGCCAATGGTGAAATAGTTGGACCGAGTGATGGTGTGTTTGTAGAAATTCAGGGTGATTCGCTCAATGTTTCGTCGCGTGTTCAGATAAATGATGGGGGTATCGATCTGAATTCCTTTCTGATGTTGTTTGAAAACTCCATCCAGAGTAAATTTGAAATACTTTCCGATGAAACTTTACAATTAGTTATTCGGATTGTGCACGCTCCTCAGGGTGGAGGGAAAAAAAAGCTATCGGGTATCTTCAGCACAGATTTTATTCAGAAAAAGATGAAACATCTGTATGTTTTTCACAACAAAGATAACCTCTGTTTTGCCTTATGCGTTTCTCAAATATTGAATCCTGAGAAAAACATTTTCGAAGTAGAACAAATAGCGAGGCAACTGCAAAATGATGTAGGTTTATCCATAGATGAAATGGTTAGCTTTGCACATATCGCACGCTTTGAGCAACATTTGAACTGCAAAATCATAGTGTTGTACCGAAGTGATGAAAAGAAGGGGTATAGTTTGTTTCAGAACACTAACATGCCTCATGACAAAACCGTTTACCTGTTCTTGCAAGATAACCATTATTACGGCGTCAAAAATCTTAAAGGTGTTTTAGGTACATCCTATGTCTGCCCCTACTGTTCCACCGGCTTTAACAATCAGAAACATCACAAATGCGATTTTCATTGCAACGTATGTCTTGACAAAGACTGTCCTAAACGGTCTAAAAAGACTGTACAATGTGAAGATTGTCTAAGGGTTTGCAGATCGCAGTATTGTTATGATAAACATAAAACAGTGATCGATCCAAGCGGTGATCAAACTTTATGCAAAACTAGATTCTACTGCCCTAAATGCAATACCGTGCAGGATCAGAGTAAAGGATCGAAAAAGCATCAGTGTCAAACCAATCGTTGTAAAAACTGTGGAGCCAAAGTTGATTCAGAAATCACACATGAATGTTTTATGCAACCTATAATATTTGAAATTCCCGATGAAAAGTACGTCTTTTACGATTTTGAGACGAATCAAGAAACAGGTTACCACGTAGCTAATTATATATGTTGCATTGATTTCAAAGGTAGGGAGTGGACAGCAAAAGGGGACAATTGCGTGGCATCATTCTTTAGAAAGTATCGCAAGGAAAAGTATAAAAGTTATACATTCATAGCGCACAACGCTAGAGGGTATGATTCATACCTTTTGTTGAACCATTTAGTGAAGGAAGGTATCACCCCTAATATCATAGCGCAAGGTGGTAAAATCTTGTGTTTTCAAGATGTTGAGTATAAACAGAGATACATCGATAGTCTCTCTTTTCTCCCTATGAGACTGAGCGCTATTCCAAAGGCTATGGGGTTCACATCAGACAAAAAAGGTTATTTCCCACATTTTTGGAATACTGTGGAAAATCAGAATTATGTAGGACCTTATCCGAAACCCGAGTTCTACGGGGTAGACACCATGATGACCAAAGAAAGAGAAGAATTTTTTGAATGGTACAATACATGTACAGGAAAGCTCTTTCACTTTAAGGAAGAAATGGCTCAATATTGTAAGAACGACGTCCACATTCTGAGAAAAGGTTGTATAGCTTTCAGGGATGAGATACTTAGCAGTACAATGGTTGACCCGTTCAAATGCATCACCATAGCTAGTGTCTGTTTACAAATATTCAGAATCAACTTTCTGTCTGAAAACATTTTAGCTATCCCGCCATTAGATAATTACATCGACAGTCAGAAATCTTTCTCAACACCTTCCATACAATGGCTCGAGTACATCTCTGAGAGAGACAAGATCCCCATCCGACATGCCCTCAATGAAGGTGAGGTCAAATTCGGAAACTATTTTGTGGATGGTTATTATGACGACGGTAGTGAACGAAAGGCTTTTGAGTTTTTAGGATGTTTTTATCACGGATGTGATAAATGTTTTCCTTCAAATTTACCACATCCTCTAAGTAAGAGTTCACAATCCTTTGGGGATGTTTATCAAAATTCTATGGATAGAATTCAGACTTTGCAAAACACTTTCAAACTGAACGTAACTATGATGTGGGAGCATACCTGGAATGAGATGAAAAGATCAAACCAGGATGTTAAATTGTTTATGTCCCGCTTTGACTTCCCTGAGCGCATAAAACCGCGAGATGCTCTGTTTGGTGGTCGAACAAACGCATTACATCTCCATTATGTAGCACAGCCCGGTGAAAGGATTGATTACTATGATTTCACGTCCCTCTATCCTTATGTAAATAAAACAAAGAGGTACCCCGTGGGTCACCCCACTATCATCTTTCGTGATTTCCAACCGTTGGAAAAATATTTTGGGCTTATTAGAGCAAAAGTTCTCCCCCCTAAGGGCTTGTGGGCCCCTGTTCTCCCTTATAGAGTGAAAAGCAAACTCTTGTTTCCTTTGTGTCGGACGTGTGCTGAACAACAAATGCAAAACTGTAAACACTCGGATGAGGAGAGGGCCCTGACAGGTAGTTGGTGTAGCGTTGAGGTGATGAAAGCCATTGAGAAGGGGTACAGAGTGTTGAAGGTGTTTGAAATATGGCACTTCCCTAATCATTCGAAATATTTGTTTACAGAATACATCGACAGGTTTCTGCAGACAAAACAGGAGAGTTCAGGTTATCCCTCCTGGGTGGTGAATGAGGCCGATAAAAAAGAGTACATTCAAAAGTATGAGGAGAATGAAGGGATCAAACTAGAACAATCACGCATTGAAGTTAATCCTGCGCAGAGATCTGTGGCTAAACTGGCTTTGAATTCTTTATGGGGAAAAATGTGTCAGAGAACAGACAGGACAAACACTACACTGATCAAAGACCCTAGTGAGTTTTTACAATTCATATTCTCGGATATGTATAACGTAAGTCATTTCTCCTTTCTGAATCAGGAGGTGGCATTGGTGCAGTGGCGTTACGCAGACGATAGATGTCTCAAACCGGGTAACGCTAATGTATTTATAGGTATTTTCACCACAGCCTATGCTAGACTTGAATTATACAATGTGATAGATCAACTACAGCAGAGATGCTTATACACGGATACTGACAGCGTCATTTTCAAAAGTAAAGAAGGTGACTGGATGCCTCCTCTAAGTGATTACTTAGGAGGCCTTACGAGTGAATTGGACACAGGTGATCAAATAGTAGAATTTGTCAGCGGGGGTCCGAAAACCTATGGTTACCGCACTCTCAAAGGGAAGACTACGATGAAAGTTAAGGGTATTACTTTAAACTACACCAATGGTGAAATTGTTAACTTGAAATCCTTGACAGAACTGGTTAATGAACATGTGAAAAATCCTAATTCTAACGCTGAAATTATGACTACCCACAATCAAATTGTGAGAGATAAAAGAGGCTTTCACTTAAAAAACAAATCACTGATGAAAAGGTTCAGAGTTGTGTACGATAAACGTGTTCTCTTACCCGATTTCACAACATTACCATACGGATATTAAATAACTAACTAAAAATGATTCATCCAAGGGGATTTGATTCTAGACTTCAGCTTCCTTTTTCTTGTATAGTGTGTGGACCAAGCAATAGTGGAAAATCTTTTTTTATCAAAATGTTGTTGGAAAATTGTAAGGATTCCATGTCAAAAACCCCGGATCAAATTGTATGGTGTTATACGTGCTGGCAACCTCTCTATGATGAACTGCTGAACAAAATAAACATACGTTTTGTTCAAGGAATACCCGACTCTTTGTGTGATGATGAACTCTTTCCACCGCACAAAACAAATTTATTGGTAATCGATGATCTGATGGAAACAGCTAGCAAGAACGAGGAGGTAGAGAAGGCTTTTACAAAATATACACACCACAGAAACCTGAGCGTCATCTACTTGGTTCAAAATCTGTTTTTTCAAGGAAAAAGTAGCAGAACCATCAACTTAAACACCAACTATATGGTGCTTTTTAAAAATCCTAGAGATAAACTACAGATAAGCATACTGGCACGTCAAATGTATCCGGGAAACAACAAATACTTTTTAGAATGTTACCAAGAAGCAACTGCTAGACCTTATGGGTATTTATTTGTAGATTTAAAAGCATCAACGCCAGATGAACTTCGTCTCAGGTCAGGATTGTTTGCGTGGGAGAATCCTGCAGTGTATATTCCAAAGAAAAAATTTGTAAAGTACTGAAAAATGTCTGCGCGTCTAAAGAGAAATGTTCAGATGTTGACATCTCTATTTCATGCTACCCCTGGAGAAAGGAAGGTTATATTACGTAAAGCTTCCTCAGATCTCATATTAGCCATCTGCGAATTAGCCCTAAATCTATTGAGAGGAAACATACCTTTAACGTCTCGTCAATATCATCAGTTTAAAAGACAGAAAAAATTAATTCAACTATTTGCTAATAAAAAAACATCTGTGGAGACTAAAAGAAAATCTGTTAACCAATCCGGAGGATTTCTTCTCCCTTTATTAAGTGTCGCAATCCCCTTCATCAGCAGTTTAATAACATCTTATCAGCTGAGTTGAATTAATTTTTTCTGTCTTTTAAACTGATGATATTGACGAGACGTTAAAGGTATGTTTCCTCTCAATAGATTTAGGGCTAATTCGCAGATGGCTAATATGAGATCTGAGGAAGCTTTACGTAATATAACCTTCCTTTCTCCAGGGGTAGCATGAAATAGAGATGTCAACATCTGAACATTTCTCTTTAGACGCGCAGACATTTTTCAGTACTTTACAAATTTTTTCTTTGGAATATACACTGCAGGATTCTCCCACGCAAACAATCCTGACCTGAGACGAAGTTCATCTGGCGTTGATGCTTTTAAATCTACAAATAAATACCCATAAGGTCTAGCAGTTGCTTCTTGGTAACATTCTAAAAAGTATTTGTTGTTTCCCGGATACATTTGACGTGCCAGTATGCTTATCTGTAGTTTATCTCTAGGATTTTTAAAAAGCACCATATAGTTGGTGTTTAAGTTGATGGTTCTGCTACTTTTTCCTTGAAAAAACAGATTTTGAACCAAGTAGATGACGCTCAGGTTTCTGTGGTGTGTATATTTTGTAAAAGCCTTCTCTACCTCCTCGTTCTTGCTAGCTGTTTCCATCAGATCATCGATTACCAATAAATTTGTTTTGTGCGGTGGAAAGAGTTCATCATCACACAAAGAGTCGGGTATTCCTTGAACAAAACGTATGTTTATTTTGTTCAGCAGTTCATCATAGAGAGGTTGCCAGCACGTATAACACCATACAATTTGATCCGGGGTTTTTGACATGGAATCCTTACAATTTTCCAACAACATTTTGATAAAAAAAGATTTTCCACTATTGCTTGGTCCACACACTATACAAGAAAAAGGAAGCTGAAGTCTAGAATCAAATCCCCTTGGATGAATCATTTTTAGTTAGTTATTTAATATCCGTATGGTAATGTTGTGAAATCGGGTAAGAGAACACGTTTATCGTACACAACTCTGAACCTTTTCATCAGTGATTTGTTTTTTAAGTGAAAGCCTCTTTTATCTCTCACAATTTGATTGTGGGTAGTCATAATTTCAGCGTTAGAATTAGGATTTTTCACATGTTCATTAACCAGTTCTGTCAAGGATTTCAAGTTAACAATTTCACCATTGGTGTAGTTTAAAGTAATACCCTTAACTTTCATCGTAGTCTTCCCTTTGAGAGTGCGGTAACCATAGGTTTTCGGACCCCCGCTGACAAATTCTACTATTTGATCACCTGTGTCCAATTCACTCGTAAGGCCTCCTAAGTAATCACTTAGAGGAGGCATCCAGTCACCTTCTTTACTTTTGAAAATGACGCTGTCAGTATCCGTGTATAAGCATCTCTGCTGTAGTTGATCTATCACATTGTATAATTCAAGTCTAGCATAGGCTGTGGTGAAAATACCTATAAATACATTAGCGTTACCCGGTTTGAGACATCTATCGTCTGCGTAACGCCACTGCACCAATGCCACCTCCTGATTCAGAAAGGAGAAATGACTTACGTTATACATATCCGAGAATATGAATTGTAAAAACTCACTAGGGTCTTTGATCAGTGTAGTGTTTGTCCTGTCTGTTCTCTGACACATTTTTCCCCATAAAGAATTCAAAGCCAGTTTAGCCACAGATCTCTGCGCAGGATTAACTTCAATGCGTGATTGTTCTAGTTTGATCCCTTCATTCTCCTCATACTTTTGAATGTACTCTTTTTTATCGGCCTCATTCACCACCCAGGAGGGATAACCTGAACTCTCCTGTTTTGTCTGCAGAAACCTGTCGATGTATTCTGTAAACAAATATTTCGAATGATTAGGGAAGTGCCATATTTCAAACACCTTCAACACTCTGTACCCCTTCTCAATGGCTTTCATCACCTCAACGCTACACCAACTACCTGTCAGGGCCCTCTCCTCATCCGAGTGTTTACAGTTTTGCATTTGTTGTTCAGCACACGTCCGACACAAAGGAAACAAGAGTTTGCTTTTCACTCTATAAGGGAGAACAGGGGCCCACAAGCCCTTAGGGGGGAGAACTTTTGCTCTAATAAGCCCAAAATATTTTTCCAACGGTTGGAAATCACGAAAGATGATAGTGGGGTGACCCACGGGGTACCTCTTTGTTTTATTTACATAAGGATAGAGGGACGTGAAATCATAGTAATCAATCCTTTCACCGGGCTGTGCTACATAATGGAGATGTAATGCGTTTGTTCGACCACCAAACAGAGCATCTCGCGGTTTTATGCGCTCAGGGAAGTCAAAGCGGGACATAAACAATTTAACATCCTGGTTTGATCTTTTCATCTCATTCCAGGTATGCTCCCACATCATAGTTACGTTCAGTTTGAAAGTGTTTTGCAAAGTCTGAATTCTATCCATAGAATTTTGATAAACATCCCCAAAGGATTGTGAACTCTTACTTAGAGGATGTGGTAAATTTGAAGGAAAACATTTATCACATCCGTGATAAAAACATCCTAAAAACTCAAAAGCCTTTCGTTCACTACCGTCGTCATAATAACCATCCACAAAATAGTTTCCGAATTTGACCTCACCTTCATTGAGGGCATGTCGGATGGGGATCTTGTCTCTCTCAGAGATGTACTCGAGCCATTGTATGGAAGGTGTTGAGAAAGATTTCTGACTGTCGATGTAATTATCTAATGGCGGGATAGCTAAAATGTTTTCAGACAGAAAGTTGATTCTGAATATTTGTAAACAGACACTAGCTATGGTGATGCATTTGACGTCGTTCTTACAATATTGAGCCATTTCTTCCTTAAAGTGAAAGAGCTTTCCTGTACATGTATTGTACCATTCAAAAAATTCTTCTCTTTCTTTGGTCATCATGGTGTCTACCCCGTAGAACTCGGGTTTCGGATAAGGTCCTACATAATTCTGATTTTCCACAGTATTCCAAAAATGTGGGAAATAACCTTTTTTGTCTGATGTGAACCCCATAGCCTTTGGAATAGCGCTCAGTCTCATAGGGAGAAAAGAGAGACTATCGATGTATCTCTGTTTATACTCAACATCTTGAAAACACAAGATTTTACCACCTTGCGCTATGATGTTAGGGGTGATACCTTACTTCACTAAATGGTTCAACAAAAGGTATGAATCATACCCTCTAGCGTTGTGCGCTATGAATGTATAACTTTTATACTTTTCCTTGCGATACTTTCTAAAGAATGATGCCACGCAATTGTCCCCTTTTGCTGTCCACTCCCTACCTTTGAAATCAATGCAACATATATAATTAGCTACGTGGTAACCTGTTTCTTGATTCGTCTCAAAATCGTAAAAGACGTACTTTTCATCGGGAATTTCAAATATTATAGGTTGCATAAAACATTCATGTGTGATTTCTGAATCAACTTTGGCTCCACAGTTTTTACAACGATTGGTTTGACACTGATGCTTTTTCGATCCTTTACTCTGATCCTGCACGGTATTGCATTTAGGGCAGTAGAATCTAGTTTTGCATAAAGTTTGATCACCGCTTGGATCGATCACTGTTTTATGTTTATCATAACAATACTGCGATCTGCAAACCCTTAGACAATCTTCACATTGTACAGTCTTTTTAGACCGTTTAGGACAGTCTTTGTCAAGACATACGTTGCAATGAAAATCGCATTTGTGATGTTTCTGATTGTTAAAGCCGGTGGAACAGTAGGGGCAGACATAGGATGTACCTAAAACACCTTTAAGATTTTTGACGCCGTAATAATGGTTATCTTGCAAGAACAGGTAAACGGTTTTGTCATGAGGCATGTTAGTGTTCTGAAACAAACTATACCCCTTCTTTTCATCACTTCGGTACAACACTATGATTTTGCAGTTCAAATGTTGCTCAAAGCGTGCGATATGTGCAAAGCTAACCATTTCATCTATGGATAAACCTACATCATTTTGCAGTTGCCTCGCTATTTGTTCTACTTCGAAAATGTTTTTCTCAGGATTCAATATTTGAGAAACGCATAAGGCAAAACAGAGGTTATCTTTGTTGTGAAAAACATACAGATGTTTCATCTTTTTCTGAATAAAATCTGTGCTGAAGATACCCGATAGCTTTTTTTTCCCTCCACCCTGAGGAGCGTGCACAATCCGAATAACTAATTGTAAAGTTTCATCGGAAAGTATTTCAAATTTACTCTGGATGGAGTTTTCAAACAACATCAGAAAGGAATTCAGATCGATACCCCCATCATTTATCTGAACACGCGACGAAACATTGAGCGAATCACCCTGAATTTCTACAAACACACCATCACTCGGTCCAACTATTTCACCATTGGCAACATTGAGCATTTCATTTAAAATCTCAAGAACATAATTGTAAAATTCTGCAAAGCTGTCGACGTTACCGAGAGAAAAAAAGTTTATCCTTCTTCTAATTTCTGTGGTGCGGAATCTGTCTAAGCGATTTATATTGATATTTGGGTCAAGATCACCTCCCGTTTGTACATCACCATCGTCAGGTGGATTGTCATTGGGGTTATTCTCAGTATTAGGTGAAGGAGGAGGAGAATTGTCATTGGGGTTATTCTCAATATTAGGTGAAGGAGGAGGAGAATTGTCATTGGGGTTATTCTCAGTATTAGGTGAAGGAGGAGGAGAATTGTCATTGGGGTTATTCTCAATATTAGGTGATGGAGGAGGAGAATTGTCATTGGGGTTATTCTCAATATTAGGTGAAGGAGGAGAATTGTCATTGGGGTTATTCTCAATATTAGGTGAAGGAGGAGAATTGTCATGATAATCAGGACTGGTTAATGAATTTTGACTTAAGTTTATCAGATTATCATTTAATCTCAAAAGACTTTGATTTAGTTCATAGAAAAAATCTGACAAAATTTCAGGATTATTTTCTGAGGTATTAACAGGAGACGTTAAACATTCAAAGTCTGTGGTTGGCTTAGAAGGTTCTGACAAACTGTCATTAAGCTGTTTTACAGCATCTAACAGAAAAGGATTCAGAGTTGTACACGTGTCGTATTCATTGAGTGTGTTTTGTAATTTCGATAAGCTGTGCTCCAGTTCAAAGAAAACATCATGCAAACTTTTAGCTGTATTTTCTGAGGTATTAACAGGAGACTTTAAACATTCAAAGTTTTGGGTTGGATTTACTGACAAACTGTCATTAAGCTGATTTACAGCTTCTAACAGAAAAGGATTCAGAGTTGTGTACGTTTCGTATTCATTCAATTTAGTTTCTAATTTTGAAATACTGCGTTTTAGTTCGCAGATTATCTGAGTGCTATTTAAATCATGTGAAAAAGGACTGATGTTAGGCTTCTTAGCTTCATTGTTTAAAACCTCGTTGTTAGGGCGTTTTTGCGCCATTTGACTAATACAATAAAGCAAATGAATAAATAAACATTAAATAAAATAAGTTTTACATTCTTGAGTCAACAGTCGATGGCTCTTCACAGACGACAGCATTCGTAGAAAGTAGCATCATAATAGTTTCAGATTGTTTTTACCGAAATCTAAGGATGAAAAAATACAAAAAGCTTCAATTAGGACTAGGAAATACACACAAAATTATGAATAACATATTGTACTTTACTTACGGGGGAAGAGCTTCATCATAAGTGGATGTGTTCAAGTAGGAGGTGTCTCCAGTTCATAACTGTTTAGAACGTTAGACTAAAGAGATACGAAAATTTTCATGAATAACATTATAAAATACATATTACATATATATACATTTATAAATATATATATATATATATTTACTTACCCTAAGGACTTAGTCTTGGAGCTTGTAAAATATTAGCCATCACGTCTGTTCTTCTTTGTTCTTAATCTAAAAAATAAAAATAAAATAAATAAATAAATATATAACATTTTTAAAATGAAATATAAAGTAATATTCTTAAATTAATCTTATTTTACGTTATAAATGTCAGTTCTTACCTTTTGGTTCCAGTCCGAGCAGTATATCATCCAAAGTTGAATGTCAGCGTGTAATGCGTAGATTTTTGAGCTCCTAGATATACTGAGTCACTTATCGTAAACTTTTCTGACGTACAGCGAGGAGGAGGGTTTAGGAGGGGCAGCGTTAAGACATCTTCAAATGTCATTTTTATCGTATGAAAACAGTATGATGAACGATTTTAAAACAATCTTTAATCACTAAAACACCATTAATCATTTAGAACTTGGAGTTAGAAATTAAAAATTTACTTATGTATACCCTGTATGTGTGTGTGGGGGTACGTGCGTGTGTCATAACCGTTTGATGGGGGGAGGGGGCGGGGTTGGGGTTGAGACCGTTGGACGATTCCTGTAATTCCAATGTGTGTGCGCGATAAAGTGGTGGGGTTCACTTATGTGTGTGCGCGCGATAAAAGGGGTGGGGGGTTCGCTAATGTCTGTGCGCGATAAAGGGGTGGGGTGGTTGATCGTTAGCGATTACGGTAGCGAGTGTGCGTCTGATAAAGCGTAGCTCGTGACTTGACACCTGTGATGAAACAGAGCCTGTGCGCGCGTGTGTGCGCGATAAAGGGGTGGGGGGTTCGCGTATGTGCGCGCGCGATAAAGGGGTTCATCGTGGGGGGTCGTAGATATCTATAATAAAACAGAGCGAAGGGCGGGAATTACGGTTAAAATGCACGTTTATGATTGGTTGAGGGGAGGGCGGGAAATCCGGGGGTAAAATACACGCTTGCGATTGGACGAAGCGAGGGCGGGACTTTTGAACAAGGGCGGGAAAATACACACTTATGATTGGTCGATGACAGGGCGGGACTTCCGAGCAAATAAACGCTTCTGATTGGACGAGAGGGCGGGACTTTTGAACAAGGGCGGGAAAATACACGCTTATGATTGGTCGATGACAGGGCGGGACTTCCGATCAAATAAACGCTTCTGATTGGACGAGAGGGCGGGACTTCCTGTCAAATACACGCTTCTGATTGGACAAGGGGGCGGGACTTCCCTCCCAAAAGGGGACGGGCTTGATGACGTGGCACGCTCTGATTGGCCCAAATGACCTGTCAAAACGAAGTTACAAAAAGTGCCTCATATATCTCTCTGATGTGCTCACAATTTCTCTTGTTTGGAGCGGAAGGATGTCTTTGCCTGAGCTCCTTCTGGTTTCCCTCCTCCCAGTCTGTTACAGTCAGATCCATCACTACACTAATGAAAATATTCACATGCTCTTATTCTCTGCACTCAACTAAACTAACTGTTTCCCTTTACTGTTTTCTGAGAAAATGGTGGCCCACTGATGGAAGATTGTTGGCTGGATTCTCCTGCGGCCCAGACCAGACCAGACCTGCTGCTCACCTTATTATTATTATGTAGCATAATGACACTTCTTTGCAAGATCATTTAAAATTCAATCTATAGTTTGATCACTCCCTTTGTGAGTCTTGGTTCTTCCCAAGGGTTCTTCCTCCAACCTCGAGGGAGTTTTTCCTTGCCACTGTCGCCTTCGGGTTGCTCGCATTGGGCTTTGATTTAAATGTTCTGTTCTGAAACTGTGAAGCTGCTTTGTGACAACGTCAGTTGTAAAAGGCTCTATACAAATAAATTTGATTTGATTTGATTTGATTTAACTTATTTACACCATTTATTTATCACTTATTTTATTATTTTGACAATGAAAATAAAGCTTAGATCGTTTCAAAATTACATTTGTATTCGAGTTTTAGTTAGTTAGCAGAGTAATGCTTTTTAAAGAAGAGAATGGAGGGAAATATAAACATAGAGATGGAAAGGGATTCTGGGCATTGATATTGGTCAGTTTGGTAAAATTAGCTACGTTCATTATAACAGAATTGTAAATGTAGAACATGTAATGTTAGCTACAGATAAACTCCAGATTATTAGCTAATACATATTTGGAGTGTCAGGTGTGAATGAGGTGCAAGATAGGGGGAGATTTTGCAGTGATATAGATGTTACTTCGTGCCGTATTGAGAATTATAGGCTACTGTATTTTGCTGCAGAATTTTGAGCTCCATTTTACGGAGCCCCCTAAAGGGACTCGGGGGAAAAAATAAAAAAAAGACCATTGATTTTGCGCTCCTTTGCAAATGTTTTATGATACACAATTGTTTTTGTGGCTCAGTCAACACATCAGGACACTGCAGTTTTCAGGGAAATCCAGCCACTTGAAACAGATATTATATATGTATTTATTTATCTCTACTAACACACAGTTTTGTTGCCAGTGCGAATCGTTCATACTAGTGATGTGTCGGTCGCGAACGAACCGGTTCAAAGAGCCGGTTCTTGTAAGTGAACGATGAGAGCCGGTTCCGTCTAAGACCAAGCCGTTTTTTTCTAAGGCTTGTCATTCAACCAATCAGAGAACAAGCAAGCTCCAACCCTCCAAGCTGAGACACTTGGTTTTCCTGAATGCCAATCTGCCTTCCAAAAAATAGTTGAAGAAAATGTTAAATCAGTTAAATATTTGTTGACAGTTGTGGTTTTAATCACTACCGCTGAATGTTGCTTTTTTGCACTTTGCAGAGTATTTGTTTATTTTATTACCCAGAAATGGATGATTATTTAATTCAATAAGCTATTTTGTAATACCTACCTTTTGGATTCCATTGGCTATATTTCAGAGTTTACAAGTGATTTTTTATTAAGGTGTTTAAATAAAAATCCAGTTATTTAAACAATTGAATGTGTGAGTGCAATCAGTGAGTTATTACAAGACAGCCATAAAACAATTTGCCATTGCAACATTATTTATTATTTTTAAAATTGAACAATAATATTTTGTCCATATACTCATGTAAAATGCAGGTAATATTGTTCTGTACCAGTGGAAATAAGTGGTAAAACAAATAGCCATTTAGGAGCCGAAAGAGCCGAGCCGGCTCCCCAAAAAGAGCCGAAATTCCCATCACTAGTTCATACATCTGTAAAGAACTGCCTCACATCAGAAGAATTTGTGAAGAACAGGTATATATACGTTCAGTATCATTCTGAAAATGCTAGTCAGAACGCCGTAGTTCCACGAATCTCCATACTGTGGCATCCGCCACTGTGTTTGTGAGGGGGGTGTGTGGGTACGTCATTACCCGGAATACCCAGAACTGCTTGCGTATAGATAGTTGACTATAATTGCTAATATTTGTTTATGTGTGCTGTTTTATTTCATGTCATTTGGTGGGTCTGGTTCAGTGGTAATTAGGTCTTGTTCTATGTAGTTACTTGTGTTTATTGAGTGTGTTACTGTTTTTGTGGGGTGTGGGAGATGTATAGACCCAAGCGGTTCTGTGAGCATCAAGAGGGGCGGAAAAACAGCCTGATGCTTGTATTCTTTTGCACTAAGAGAGCAATAAATGTTTCAAGAAACAATGCAAGGTTTGTGTGATACTCTTGCTCCTGCTTGCACGCCACAATACTAACAGGTGTATGAGACATAGGCGGCTTCATGAAAGAAAGTAAAAGTGTGGACGGCTGGGATTTTTTAAAATTATTTTTGACTGGTTTAGGGGTCAAGATAAGAATATTAACGAAAAACCTTTACCAAGCAAAGTCTCTCGCAAAAATCCAGTCATTCAATAACAAGATGGAGGGTGTAAGACAGTGGCACGTTGCAGACTGATTTTTACCGAGACGTGGCTCAGTACGCTGACTCCAGACACGGCTGTGGAGCTAGTGAGCTGGTCTCTACACCATGCATTTCGTTTTATCTGGGAATTCTGTTTTTTTTTTTTTTTTTTTTAAAGCTGCAGTAAATACAGGATACCATTTTCTGACTGACTTTTACACACGTTACTCCAATACACTACCAATAGCTACATTACGTAATATCAAACGTTTCAGTTGCCGCTCCCCAATAACACATCCATGTTTTCTGCTGAGAAGAGATGCTATGTCTTTATATTTCAGTCCAAGATCAAAGTAAAATTCAAAGAGCTGCTCCATAGTTAACCTGACACGCACAGCAAGCACATAATCAACAGCAAGCACAGTACTACCGAGCCCACAAAGTATTTGCGAGGGAACGCAAAACTATTTGCGAAGGAACGCAAAAGTCTTTTTTCCCCAGTCCCTTTAGGGGCTCTGTAACAAAGACAATTGTGTATCATAATACATTTGCAAAGGAGCGCAATGTATTTGCGAGGGAATGCAATTATGTTTGCGAGGGAACACAAAATTAATAGTCTTTTTTAATTTTTCCCCCAGTCCCTTGAGGGGCTCCATACCGTTCCAAATCTGATTTGAGACTCCCATTTTTGTTATTTAGTTTATAGTCAGATTTTGAAGGGAAGAACCTATTTGCTAGCCAGGTATACAAAACATGGAAATTAATTAGCTTGGCTAAGTGTTTATGTTTACATATTAATTGTTTATCAGAGTTTAGTTAAGAGTATTGCATTCAAAGTGTCTAAACACTAAATGTTGGCTACCAGTTCTGTGATCACAAATGTAGTGTGTTGGTTTATGTAATGCATATGAAATGACATTTTATTTCTCTGTACTATATGT
This sequence comes from Hoplias malabaricus, assembly GCF_029633855.1. Lineage (NCBI taxonomy): Eukaryota > Metazoa > Chordata > Actinopteri > Characiformes > Erythrinidae > Hoplias > Hoplias malabaricus. The sequence goes on from NC_089817.1 coordinate 32,519,277, forward strand.
TTTAAATGTGGAGAGTCTCGTCGTGCCATGACTTTCAGGAAGTTGGCTGCATTTAATGCTCACATTTACAGGTATCATTAAAACAGAAAAACTGAAACTAGACCTAGGCTATATCATATAGCTTTTAATTTGACATGTCATTGAAAACTGCAATGGCATATTTTGAAGACTTGTTGAAGAATTTATATTCTCATCATTTAGGCAAGTGCCACAGCTGTTGATTTTGAAACCCTTAACCTGCCTGTGAGTCCTCAGATGTTTATTCTGGGTATGTATATATAATTGCAAGATTTGTCAAAATACTCCAGAATGACAAAAGTTTAAGAAACATTTGAATTATAATTACACTGGAATTTTTGACCAATGCAAGATGTTTGCTGACAGTGGAAGGACAAGTGATCTATGTTTGCTCAAGCCTCCACTAATTTCTGGAAAGGCAGCCCTAATCTCCTTGTACTAAAATTTCAATCTCCAATATCGACAGGAAATTTAACATATAATTGAGTTAATCCTTAAGTAAAAAATGTTCTTCTTTGTATTTTTTTCTTTCTTTCTCTCTCTACTTCTTTACTTCCTTCTCTGAATTAAACTAGCCTCTATTCCATGTTATCTTACCTGTAATTAAAAGTATTAATACATATAAAAACCTTGAAATATGATAACTTTACTGATGCAGAAACCCCATGTATGAAAATGGATTAAAAACTCTAAAATTTTCTGAAGGTAACTGCTTATTAAAATGTTGACCCTTTTCTATTGGATAATTCTTTATGAAATTATTATGAAAAGCAGTTACTGTTCTTTCATTCATTCATCTGCTGCAACCATTTAAATCTAATCAGGGTCATTGTGGGAATCATTTGATGCAGTTGAAAATTGTGCTTTTGATATGTGAAATTAAAGGTCAAATACAGGATTTTCTGATTACTATGATACATTGAAATACAGCACAGCATATCTGTCTACATGGCTTTTAGATCAGGTATCAAATTGAAATCGCAGTATTTTTGGAAAAAAAATGGTTTTGTTGAGGTCGTATTAATATCTATCCTCAGCTTTCACTGCAAAAAGTGTGAGCAAGCGACAACTAGGGCTGGGCGATGAAAGTGTTTATTTTTTAACACCAAATAGGACATGCTGCATTATCTAACTGTAATTATTAGTGTAATTCACCCTTTATCTCACACATTTCCTCTGATTACTTGCAGAAAAATAAACATAGCACAAAAAGTAAGGAAATTTGTGTCTGGTAGATTATTTCTTTGTTGTAACAGTGCTTCTTGTCAATAAACCTTATACCATTACTGTTAATTTCTCTTTTAAATGGTGCCACATTTGTAAGAAACATGCTTTTGTGAGATGAGCAGTAGAGCTGAGTATGTGGGTTGCGCCCGTGAAAAATTTGTCAAATACTCACTGCCACCAATGTGGGTCACTGTGACCGATCTCCTTCACTGAAGAAACGAGGTTTATCATCATTGGAAGCAATCTCAATGCAGAAAAAGATATTGAGATGAAATTCTACAAGCAGTGGCAATCCCATATCTCCACAGTCTGGGACCAAACTCTATCCTCCAAAATAACAACGCTTGCCCCCACAGAGCGGTGTTTATCAGAGACTACCTCCATAAAACATGTAAACCAAGTAACATTATGTAGATAATGCATTATGTACTGAAGGATGAATGAAATACAACTTCACAGAAGGTGCAGGGAAATGATTGTGCAATGTTTATTTAAAGTGTCTGAATAGTGTTCATCAGGATAACAGCCTCAGGAAAAAACTTTTACGAAGCCTGCTAGTGCGGGAACGGAGGCTCCTGTAATGTCTGCCAGATGGTAAAAGCCTGAAAAGTCCATGATTTGGGTGGGTGACGTCCTTGACGATATTTCTTGCCCTGCCCGGGCAGCGTTTGTGGTAGATGTCCTCGATGGTAGGTAATTCGGTAAATGGGGGTGTGAGCTTGGTTCCTAGTTCGTCTGAAGTCCATGATGATCTCCTTAGACTTGAACATGTTTAGTGCCAGGTTATTGCTGTGGCACCATAAAGACAGATGCTGTACTTCATCCCGGTAGGCTGTTTCATTATTGTCTGTAATCAAGCCTATCACCGTGGTGTTATCTGCGAATTTGACTATGGTGTTTGAACCATAAGCAGGTACACAGTCATGGGTGAAGAGAGAGTACAGAATCGGGCTCAAAACACAGCCTTGTGGAACGCCAGTGTTCAAGGTGATGGTTGATGAATGAAGGTTGCCTAATCTAACAGATTGGGGTCTGTTAGACAGGAAGTCTAAAATCCAGTGGCAGAGTGATGTGCTGATACCCAGTTGGTTGGGTTTGGATATCAGCATAGACGGATTCACTGTGTTGAATGCAGAACTAAAATCGATGAACAGCATTCTCACATATGAGTTTTGACCGTCCAGGTGGGTTAGTGCAGTGTGTAGTGCTGTTGAGATAGCATCCTCAGTGGATCTGTTGCTACGATAAGCAAACTGGTGTGGATCCAGAGTAGCAGGCAGGCAGGACTTCAGGTGAGAAAGAACTAGTCTTTCAAAGCACTTGGAAATTATTGGGGTGAGTGCAACAGGTTGAAAGTCATTTAAGTCTGAAGCAGTAGAGTGCTTAGGCACTGGCACAATGGTGGCAGACTTAAAGATGGATGGTACAGCTGCCTGGGCAAGTGAAACATTAAAGATGTGAGTGAAGACACTCGCAAGTTCCACAGCACAAGCTCTTAGCACACGGCCATGTACACCATCAGGGCCAGCTGCCTTTCATGCATTCACTTTGCTCAGCATGCGACTGACGTCCGAAGTCGAAAGTACAAGTGGGTTGTCGTCTGGTGGAGGATCGTTTATTGAAGATTGAAGATCTTGTTTCCCTGGTCGAATCGAGCGTGGAAGTTGTTCAGCTCATCAGGAAGTGAAGCATTGTTGATAGATGGAACAGTGCTAGCTGGTTTATAGTCAGTCAGGGTGTGTATTCCCTGCCACATACGCCGAGGGTCAGAGGAGGTAAAGTGCTCCTTAATCCGGCGTTTGCAGCAGTGCTTGGCTATAGCTATTCCTCTCCTCAGGTTAGCTCTGGCCAAGCTGTATGCTTCCCGGTCTCCTGATCTGAAGGCAGCATCTCTGGCTTTGAGCAGAATGCGACCCTCTCTGTTCATCCAGGGCTTCTGATTAGGGAATGTTATTATTGTCTTTTGTGATGTCCACACAGTTGTTGATGTTTTTCAGGACAGAGTTAGTGTAGGTGTCCAAGTGGATGTTTGAGCCTGTGGTGGCTCGGGCAGCATACTCACTCCATTCTGTGTGCTGGAACTGTTGCTGAAGGAAGCAGTCAGCCCCATCAATCCAGATCTTTACAGTTCTGGTTGAAGGCTTAATCCTCTGCATGACTGGAGTGTATTTGGAAAGCAGGAACAAAGAAAGATGAGCAGAGTGTCCGAGATTGGGGGGGGGGGTGTTGTTTTTTATGCATCTGCCATGTTTGTATAAACTTTGTCCAAAGTTCTTTGTCCCCTTGTGGTGCAGGAGACATTCTGAAAAAAAATGTGGTAGTCCAGATTTTAAATCAGAGTGGATGAAACCTCCTGATACAATAAAAGCTCCGTCCGGGTGTGTATTTTGCAGTTTGGTAATAGAAGCACAAAGACACTCCATAGCCAAGTTAGCGTTAGCAACTGGAGGCACATAGACTACTGCAGCAACAATACAGTGCCTACATCTCTGGTGGAAGAAGGTTGAAGTCAAACTGATGCGTGAATCCGGTGTTTGTGCAGTCAATGTTAATTTCCAAAAGTGTCTGTCTGTCGTAGCTGTAGTTCGCAAGAGTTATTTGTGCAAGAAAACTGTAGATAGCTAAGTAAATAAGTATAAAATTATTACAACTGGTAAGACGCTAAACCTTGCGGTGTGATCGGGACGCCATCTAGGTCTAGCAACCAAGTTATTACCCATGTTTATTTTGATTCTGTCTTTTGTAAATAAAATTCCTTGCATTTACGTCCGTCTCCTCGTCCTCCCTGCGCAGTCGTGACACAAGGAAGCAAAAGCATTTTTAGAATATTTTTAGAGAACATAGAATTTAAAAGAATCAGTAAATGTACAGAAAAATGTGCATTTCTAAATAACAGGACATATCATAAACTAACAGAAATTCTCTTCCATACAGACAAATTGTAAAATGCTGGCTTCAATTCTGCCTTCTGTGCCGTCCAAGCACTTGAACCATCCAAGTTCTTTGAAGGACACAGTAACCAGAAGGCGCAACAAGTTAAATGGGCTCGTATCAGTTTGTTATTTCAGACACACTTAGCTAATAGATGAGAAAGGCTTACACTATGTTATGATCCTGTACTATCCATAATAAAAGTACAGGCCACCATCAAGACCATCTGCTTGGGTGCTCCAACCCTTTGGGAGATAATAGCACAAGGTGCTTGTACAAAAGCATGGTGGCTAATTCCCTGCCTCAGGTAACTGCATGTGACCGGTGGGGTGTTTTTTCCAGGGGCTGTTTCTTTCCTCCACGTACCTCAGTTTCCTCCAACAGTCCAAAACACATTTTGGTTGGTTGATAGGCTGAGTGGAATTGTACACAGCTCTCTGTGTTACTGGGTGTGTGGGTGAAGATTTAGAGTCTGCGACCCTGAACAGGATTAAGTGTTTATGGACAATGAATAAATGTATGATATCTAATTCCTGAGCTAGAATAAAAAAAAAATATCCTAAATGAAATTCATGCCATGTTCAGTATGATGGTAATTAAACTGACCATATGACTAAATACTGAATGCCATGACAGCATGTTTTTAAATCTTGCCCATATTTATGTTACTAACTTTCTTATAAAAGACACTATATAGGTATTTCACCCCTTTGCAATTGTATTCCACCATTCAGTTCTGTTATCTAATTAAACATCTAATTAATTATGGAACCATTTAGATTTTCAACATAAATCTCAGTTTGATCTCAAGTATTTTTGAAAAACTAATTTCAACAGAATATAAGGTTAAATGAGTTGCATTTTAGAACCATTTTATTAATTAATTAATTATTTATCTATGGCCTAGTGTTCCAGCTTCTCAGACTGTTAATATAATTTAATTCCTTCATGTATTTTGTTGTATATAATTTATTGTGGGTGGACCATAAACCTATTCTATTCTATGAGAGTGCACCACACATCTTCTGGCCTCAGATGATCCAAGACATAAAATTCAGTTATATCATCTGAACCCATGGCGGTCTCTAATGTACATGATAAAGCCTGGGTTCCCCTACTCTTTTGCTCACTGTGTAACATTTGTAATTGTGACATTAACTTAAAAATTCTTTCACAGTTCTACCACTCTGAACTAGTCTCAGCTGACCCAACACTGTACGTCATGATGATGTTCGAGTTACACTATCCACTAGTGGGAGGATTCATGCTTGTGTATAAAATAAAGAAGTTTACCTTCTGAATAATTTCAGATTCTTCAGCTCTGTCTCTTTTTCAGATGGACAACCAACAGTACAGGGAAAACATCACAGTTCAATATTGCTTTCCTGACAATAATGAATGTTGTATAAGACATGTCGTATATGGAACTGGATATTTTTTATTGTGTTTCATTTTCTCACGAATATCTATGTGCACTGTGGTTCTGAACCTGCTGGTAATCATCTCCATTTCTCAGTTCAAGCAGCTCCACACTCCAACCAACCTGCCTCTCTCTGGCTGTGGCTGATCTTGATTTGTGCACACATTTATATATAACATATATTAGAGCATTAAAATATGAAGTGGCATCTGGTCTGCCAGATTATATCAGTCTGATGTCAATTTTCAGGAAACAAATTCAGCCTTGAAGATAAAGATGAAGATGATGATTTAAATGTTAAAGATGTTCTGAACCATGAATAGAAAATGACATACATCAGTGGGTTCACAAAGGAGTTCATATCTATTCACCAGTTAAAAATATTCCACACAGTCAAAGGTAAGTGAACTGACATGAAGCATGTATTAAATGGTATCCAGCAAGCAAGGTAAACAAAAATCACTGTGCCTAATTTCTTTGCTCTTTTGATTTCAGAAGCCCTTGGTATTTTACCTCCATGGTTGTTTGAGGCACCATTTTTCACAGCTCTGATAGCTTTGACTTGATGTATTGCCACTTTAAAAATAACTGAGTACACGACTAATATGAAACTACAAGGGGCTAGAAAAGCAACTACAAGGTCAGTTAAGCTTCAGTAAATATATGGACGCACAACACACTCTCCATAACATTGGGAGTAGCTATCAGGCTCTGTAAAACTATCATTAACATATAAATACATGATGACATACATCAATATGTTTAAAAAGAGCACCTTGCAGAGACTTCCAGAAGTAAAAATTAAGGGATTCACCATTGGAACAGGCATTTAATGCAACGATTGAAAAAAAAAGGTACTCAACTGTAGCCTTGCATAGCTGACTTTAAAGTGGAACAGAAAATTCCAATAAGAGGCTGAAGAATAAAGCTAATTTTAGTCTCTTAAACTGACCTCTTTAAAGTGTAAATTAATATTGCAGCAAGAAAATCAAGAATAAGAAACAAATATCTGCCTCTTAAAATGACATTTATTGTGGAAGTATTAAGAGAAGTGATTTCTGCTTCTGTTCCGTTCCTGTGACTGTGGCTCCTGACACTTCTGCTCCTGTCCATGAGTCAGCCCCAGTGACTTCAAAGCTGATTCACAGAACTGTGTCTGGCTGGTTTCTTGGACTGTTCCACTGAATCTTGCCAGTCCTGGGCAAGAGTCTTTTCCAGTGTTGGTCCCTGTTCTGTTTGTGTCCCTCTGCCTTTGCCTCATTCCCAGTCACAGTGGTTGTGTCTGTCTGTCTGGAAAATCTTGAACGCAACCGTGACGTCACTGGTGGACAACAGCTGAACAACGCCGAGGTAAAACACCGTTATGACAGTATCTAGCTAAATAACCAACATTATTCATGACAATAGCCTAGCAATAAGCTAAACTCAAATGTAGAGGTACCGTTATTCTTGTAAATGTGATCGAAGTCGAACTCGAATTCCTCCGACACTATAAACCTCCGTAATGCAGCTACGTAGCCGAGTATAATCTGAGACACCGAGTTTAGCAAGTCAAGCTAACGTTAACTAACACCAACTAAAACAGGCGAAGTGAGTGTCCTTACCCTGTTTACCTCCATGTTACAGAGGCTCTTGAACACCTTTCGTTGGTGTCCTTACATGCCCATATTGTTGGAAAAGCGCCAGTGAAATGAGCTACAGATAACGGAGTGAGCGGAGGGTCCTTTCCAAAGTGTCCGTTTAAAGTGGACAAATGTAGTCCATTTTCTGGATATTTTGGGATCTTTGGGTCATTTGTTCACAGATGTCCCACTGTACATTGAATGATTGCAGCCAAAAACAACACACCTTTTCCTCATTTTGCATTAAATTAAGTGCAGCTTCTAGAGTGTTGTCCACCATCTACGTCACAGGCAAGACGCCTATTAGAGTTTCCCAACACCGTTGGGGGGGGACCAACGGCTTTTTAAACCTTATTCCTTCAATTAGTAAGAAATAACATGTTTTCTGAATGAAACTGTGATATTATTTTTATTTTGATAAACAAAATGGTTCAATATTTAATTGGATGACACAAGGGAACGGTGAATAACACTAATAAAGATCTATGCAAAACGTTGGTGTATCCACAGGATACATTTAAAGAAAGCTGGAGCAGACATTCCCAGAAACAGAGACTGTTTGTCTGTAAAGGGCCATTGTGGATCTAGGACATTGTCCAAGACAAGTAGCAACACATCTCATGTTATGCATTACTTAAGGTAGTCTCTGTTTCTGCTCCAGCTTTCTTTAAATGTATCCTGTGGATACACCAACGTTTTGCATACACCTACTGTATGTACACCTCTGGCAAAAGTTATGTCTCTCATGAGTCAGACAACTTAATTTTTACATTGAAAGTAATTTTTTTGGATTATAACTATTGCTGTTGTTTTGTGTGTATATACTTACATTCTGCAAAATATTGACAGTTGGTCAATAAAAATATTTTAAAACCTGTTTAAAAAGCTGCTCAAATTATTGCCTACCCCACCATTACTTCATTCAAACAGCTGCATGTTCTTTCTGAGCAATTTCATTAAAAATTCAAAAGCTATTGAAATGTATTCTCAAAAATGCATCATCATGGGCCATTAATTGTTAAATTGACCAAAATAAGAGGTGTAGTATGTCATGTGGGTTGCACTTGTTCAAATAAAACTTGTTTAGAAACAATATCATCAAAGGTTCAAAAGCTATTGAAATTTGTAATGAAAAATGTATCACCACGGGCCAGTAATGGTTAAATTTATCAAGGTAAGAGATGTAGTATTCATCATGTGTGAGGTTCGTCACCTTCGTTTTTACTGTGTAGTGTAGTTTGTAAACGGTCCCTTAGCTCTCGCGGAGATTGCGGCAGCCCATAGAAAACAATATATTTCGTGTTTTTTAAATGGCAAACATTTCTGACATAAAATGAGTTGTAGTTGCTTGTCTTGGATCCCAAAAAACAATACTTTGCAAGTTTTAAGTCATTTGCATGCACCGTTTGAGAGCTATTGAAGAAAGAAATCTGAATATGCGAATATGAAACCAACTTTACCGGAGTCATTTTGCATTAAATTAAGTGCAACTTCTAGAGTTGTTGTCCACCATCTACGTCACAGGCAAGACGCCTATTAGAGTTTCCGAACACTGTTGGGGGGGACAACGGCTTTTTAAACCTTATTCCTTGAATTAGTAAGAAATAACATGTTTTCTGACTATCAATAAACACAAGTTAGGAACTCAAATTCCACTGTATTTATTTGTTTGACACTTATAGCTGGTGCCGAACACCTTAGTCCCATATTATTCTCTCTCTTCTCAGCTCTTCCACAGACAAATGGTTTTCAGTTGGTACACTCTTAGAAAAACAAGTGAGCAAAGGCCATCATTTATCATGAACATTAGAGACTGCCATGGGTTCAGATGATATAACTAGAGTTTTATGTCTTAGATCATATTCGCTGAGGCCAGAATATGTGTGATGCACATTAATAGAATAGAATGGCTTTACGGACCAAAAATACAATGTATTGAATTACAAGAAGTGACTGAACTATTTACACAACATGAGAAGGTGGAACGCTGTGCCATAGATAAATAAATATTAATAAAATAAATTGCCCCAATATGCAACTCATTTAATGCCATATTCAGTTAAAATTAATATGGAGAATATACTTGAAATTAAACTGTGATATTATTTTTATTTTGATAAACAAAATGGTTCAATATTTAATTGGATGACACAAGGGAACGGTGAATAACACTAATAAAGATTACTCACTGAATATTTTTCCACCCACTTACTGAGTACTCTCAGACAGCCGTGTACAATTCCACTCAGCCTATCAAATGACCAAAATTTTTTTTGACTGTTGAAGGAAACAGAAGTACACGGAGGAAAGCCGTACAGACCCAGGACAAAACACTCCACACAGCATATCCTTACCCAAGGCAGGGATTTAGCCACAATGCTTGTGTCAGCACTAGGAGGCTGGAGGAACCAAGCAGAGGGATTTTATGATTATCTGATTTTGACATTTTGATTTGAGTCTAGTCGCTTCAGCCTTCCTCTAACAAGGACTATGTAAAAAAGAAAAGGAAAAAAAAAACATCCACAATATTGTCTTACAACATCTTTTAGAAGTGGTTATGTGCAAACAACCGGGGGTAGATACTACATGTGTTTCAGAGGCCATACATCAGAAGAGGGCGACTCTCCTGAATGGACAGTGGCTATTGTTGGAGACAGTCCAGACAGTTCTGAGGTGCTGGTTGTGGGGGAAGCTGAGGTAAGAACTATTTTGCCTCCATATGACCCTGCCACCCCTGTATTTATTTACACCTGGCCCAGCTTCAGATTGTTGCTTCAGAGTGTGCTGATGTGTGTAAACATGAGTTTGAGTTAGCCGTACGTTAACTTGAGCTGGAGAAGGAAATTTGTTTACACGAGCTCGAGCTACGTATGATGGAGGCTACTCCACTTAAACAATTGTCTCCTGTCTCAATGCTGCCTAGTGACACACCAGAGCCTGTGGCACTCGAAGTATCAGACTTTCTTGTTCCTCAACCAGCTGCATTTAATATACATAAGTTTATTTCATTAGTACCTTCTTTTAGGGAGACTGAGAAGGATGACTATTTCAGTGTTTTTGAAAGGATCGTGGTAATGCTAAATTGGCCAAAAGACCCCCTGAATTTTTTTCAGAATATAAAGTATTTCTCTCAGCAAAGTATTGCAATTACACATATTTTGTTCTACATGTGTTTATTTCCTTTGTGTGTATTGGAACAAAAAAATAAATAAAAAAAATGTATACTTTCACGCAAAAAAATGATTTTCAAATATTCAAAATTGTGTCGTATTCGAAGCTTCAAACGTCATTGTTACATGAGGATAAGTGACTCAATACAAGCTCCGGTACTCTGTGTCGAATCAGCAAGTGTCGAAAAAGTGACACAAGCTTCAAACCTTCAGTATTGAAGGTCCCATCCCTAGAAGAAGAAAAGAAGAAGAAGAAAAAAAGCACAGTGGTGCTGCAGGAAGTTTCACTGTAACACAGCTCCAGGGTTCTGAAATTGTGGGTTCAGTCCTCACCTGTTCAACACTGATGTCACGAAGATGACCATAGAGTGGTTGACTGGAGGACTTTGAGCTTGTCTTTCAGTCCTCACCATAGTTTACAGAATAGACGAGTTCAGGCCTGATTATGCAGCCCCTACATGGAAAAGCCTAATGCTGTAAATGCTCTTGGAGGGATACACTGAGGGTGATCTAAAGCCAGTTCTTTAGATTTGAGGGCCCTCGAGTCCAGATAAGTAGCCAATCTTTGTCTCTCAGTGCTATTCCCAAATAGTATTATCTCAGTTTTATCTTTATTCAGCTGCAGAAAGTTGTGTCCCATCCAGTTTGTGATGTGATCAAGGCACTTGCTTAATGAGTCAACTGGGCCGTTTGGGGACATGGCCATGTAAATCTGAGTATCATCTGCATAACTGAGATAGGATAGCCCATAGTCCTGTAGAATCTGGCCAAGAGGAAGCATATATAAATTAAATAAAAGTGGACCAAGAATAGAGCCTTGGGGGACACCACAGGTTACTGGCATGTTCTCTGAAATATTATTTTCTATTTCTACAAAGTAGTTCCTGCCTTCCAGGTAAGAAACGAACCACTTCAGGACTGTTCCTGAGAGTCCAACCCAGTTTGCCAGTCTATCTATAAGAATCTTATGGTCAATGGTATCAAAGGCAGCACTAAAGTCAAGAAGTAATAGAAGAAATACCTTTCCAGCCTCTGTATTTAAGCAGATGTCATTTATTACCTTGATTAGAGCAGTCTCTAATCCCTTACTGGAATTTGTCTAGGCTACTGTTAATGGACAAGAAACTAGTGATTTGCCTGAAAACTATTTTCTCAATGATTTTGCCAATGAACGGTAAATTAGAAATTGGCCTGTAGTTACTTATCAGAGATGATTCTAAATTTTTCTTTTTTAGAAGAGGCTTTACAACTGCAGTTTTTAGTGAGCTCGGAAAAACCTCATGAGTGAGGTGTTTACAATGTGGAGTATGCCTGGTGCTATAGTGTGAAACACACACTTTAAAAAATTGGTTGGTAGTGTGTCAAGACTACAAGTGGATGATTTTAGATGATTAACTGTGTCTATTAAAATATTATTATCAACAGTACTGAACTCTGACATTTTAACTAAGGAGTTTTTATGAGGTGATGGAGAGGGTACAGACTCATTGTTGGATATAGATGTACTAATTGCTTGTCTGATATTCTGGATTTTAGTGTTAAAAAAGAATGCAAACTCATTACATCTCTCAGTTGATACTAATTCAGGGGCCATTGGTGTGGGTGAGTTAGTAAGTCTGTCGACCACAGTGAAGAGGATTTTGCTGTTGTTAGTGTTATTGTTCATGATGCTAGAGGATAGGATTGTCGTGTTTTGCATATTGTCGCGTTGTATTCACGTAGCTTATTTTGTAGATTTTTTGTGAATATGAAGACTTGTTTTACGCCATCTGCGTTCTGCCTTGCGACATTCCCTCTTTTGGATTTGAACAACAGAAGCATTTCTCCATGGTGCTTTCTGTTTGCAAGACATAGCTTTCATTTTAACTGGCGCAATCTCATCCATAACACTATTGATGATCTGCTGATTAGTTTTAATGCAAAAGTTGTCAGAGTTGGATCGTCCACATGGTGTGGTGCACATTTTACTCATGAAAAGGGTAGCTGTGCAGTCCTTTTATATATAATACTTTTCTTGACACAAACTCTACTGTCTCTGATGACTGGTGAGGCCCACATAACAAAAGAACACACAGTAGTGATCTGACAACATGACGTCCTTCACAGTCACTGATATATTGAGACTCTTTGAGATAACAATATCCAGCGTGTGACCATGACAATGTGTACTTTCTGTAACATGCTGTGAAACGCCAAAAGAGTCCAATATGCGATGGGGGCCGTGAGCGAAGCTGCCTTTCCGGGGGTCGAGGAGCTTGTCCCTTCCATTGAGGTGCTCTAGGTGGTGATGGAGTGTGAGTTTTCTTAGGGGACAGTCTGGGGGACTGCAGTGGGGAAGTGGCAGTAGATGAGGGTGGAGTAAATTATGTCCTTGGACATTGTTGGTATTAATATTCCTATAACTATATCCGTCACTCGAAACAGAACACTTAAAATCATCCACACCAGTAAAATACCTGAAAACGTAACTGTTTACATTAAAATAAAATAATAAAAATCCCTCACTCCCTCCTCACAGAAGGGAGGAGACAGGGTGATGGTAGGTGTGATGTTACTCAACACTGGGATGGAGTGAGAGTGAAGGGGTATAAATGGAGCTCTGGAGAGGTAATTAGGGCATGGTCTAGCTCCCCAAACTACGTAACATAGTGACTGCACTTTGCTAGCACAGACTTTATGCAGAGAAGCGTTGGAGTGAGTGGTGAACTCAAAAGGTTTGGGCTGGATTTTGAGGTGGCTTTGAGGTGTGGGTATAGAGCCGTGCCCCCAAAATTGGGTTGGCAAGCATTTGTGGGCTGCGAGCAGGTCGTGGGCATGGATATGGATTTATAAGGGGTTCGTGTCAAAATGAGGCTTGTGTGTGATGGGTCTGAAGATAGCAAAGGAGTGGTTCAAATGGACTGAGTAGCGAAGAGAGTTTAAATATATTTACTGTAGTGGTTCTGCAAAACAGGTCAATTTTGCTGTGTTCAATGAAAATCAGTGAGGTCTGTGACACTGGGGTGGCATAAAGGATTGTATGTTGCAGAGGAGGAAGCCAATGGCTAGAAGGAACATAACTTCTAGTGTAGAGGAGATAACAGGAAAATAGCATCCTGAGCATAGCGCAGAGAGGCTGCTGCCATGGGTTAAAACTTCAGTGGAGCAGGGTGACCTGGTGGTGAAGGGAAGAAGGATGTGGAGAACCATGGATGAGATTGTGGAAAAAATTGATGGCTGCTAAGTAGTTTTTGAGGGTTGATGATTGGATGGAAAAGTGTATGTTGGCAAAAGTGAGGTGGTGGTATGGAAGTCAAAGCATGGAATTAGGTTGTTATGAAGTTGGTGGAAACGTCTAAAAGTTTTCCAGCTGGTCCAGTATGTTGAGAGGATAAGGTCTTGTGAGATTATTGAAAATGGTGGAGCCAGGATGAAGTGGGAAGATGAGTTCTGAAAATGGAGGTGTCCATGTGGAATGAGGGTGTGATAGTTGCGCTCATACTCTGAATCTCTGAAATTGAAAGAGAGAGAGAGAGTGTCAGCAAATGGATTAGAATGGCTGGAAATATGAGAAGCCTTTAAAATGAAATGGTACATTACTGAATCCCAAATGAGACGACAGAGAAATATCATGAGTGACAGTGACTTAGAACATCCTTTGTTAATTATATAAACGACTGCTGTGTTATCTGAATAGATGTTGATGGCGATGACCCCGATGGGGTACAGCTCTCACAATGCAATTGAGTTGTCAGAATCAATTGAGAGGGAAGTGATTTCTGGGAGCCCCTGAGATACGAACCAGTGACTGCCGTAGTAGCCACCAAAACCTATAGAAGGAGCTGCATCTGCACGGCACGGTGGCTTGGTGATTAGCGCGTTCGCCTCCCAGCGCTGGGATCTTGGGTTCAAGTAGTACGCTGTGCGCGTTTGGCTGCCGCTTCTCGCCAGTGTGTGTGTGTGAATTGAACGTTCTGAGCAGTGTAGATTGTAAAGCGTCCTTGGGTGTCTAGAAAGGCGCTATATAAGTGTAATAATAATAATAATCTGTAAATATGGAGGTGTCCTCAGGATTGGAAAGAGTGTCTTTGTAGAAGAATAAGATGCCATTCTAGTGGTGGGGGACACCACCAGACTCACCAACAGCTTTATCCATAAGGCTGTGAGGATGCTGAATTCTCTCTCCTCAGCTTCATCCAGTCTGTCAAGTAGCTACAACAGTTAAAAACTCAAGACTCATTGCACTACTATGCCACTTGCACACTGTCAATAGAAATCTTCTCCTGGAAGTATTACTGAATGTCTTGCACATATTTCATTGATACTACCTATGACATTTAGATTTACACTGTGAATACTTTTTATCTACTCCTTACTGTTTATTTAGTCTTTCTTTTTTACTTAGTTAATTTAATCCTCACCACTGCACACCTTACATTATTTATTGTCACTTTAGTGTTACTATTAGTGTTAGATATGGCTGTCTATTTGTTGTACTTGTGCACTTTACTGTTACTTTAGTTATTCATTGTCACTTCATTATCAGTGTTAGTGTTAGGATAAGTCTGACTTATTTCTTACTTTAGGGTTAGAAATGTTTTGTCTTGTCAACCCCAAAGGATAGTGAGGAACAAAATTGATGGTATGTCTGGTACATGTGAAAAATTAACAATAAATCAAGCTTTGACTTTGACTTTGGGTGGTGATACCAATAGAGTTGATGTTGAAGGAAGAGAAGAGAGGAGTGGAAAAGGACTACCAGGCCAGGAGAGAAACCAAGGAAAACGCCATTGAGAAGAAAACAGGTGAAAGTAGAGTCAGGACAACGGGAAAGGCAGGGGGTGAATTCCTTCACGTTGATGGGAGAGGAAAAGGAACTGAAGCAGCCATCTGAGGGGTCTGAGGGGAGGGCTGGTTCGGGCATGAGCCTGGCCACAATATGTGCTGATGTGCAGGTGTCTGCTGCATGAAGAGGTGAAACATC
The DNA here is from genome assembly GCF_029633855.1 of Hoplias malabaricus. Taxonomy (NCBI): domain Eukaryota; kingdom Metazoa; phylum Chordata; class Actinopteri; order Characiformes; family Erythrinidae; genus Hoplias; species Hoplias malabaricus. The sequence goes on from NC_089817.1 coordinate 32,534,628, forward strand.
CACCTGAGTTGAAGTTGTTGCAGATCATCTAACCGTTATAGTAGGACATGTGTCTTCCACGACTATCACAAGAGCTGGAAGTAGTAACATGTGGCACGGTAGTTGCCATGGATGAAGTGGGAGCAATGGCATTGGCAGAAGTGCGAGTTGGTGCAAGAATGAGCACAATATACGGCTGGTTCAGATGGACTGCTGCACATTTTGCATGAAAGGGCAGTGTGGCCGGTAAAAGCCCAGCAATAGAAATCTAAATCCAGAGCGCCCCAGTAGCTAGCGATGTTCCATTGATGCAGGCAGGCTGTGGCCTGGGTGGAGAATTGGCGGTGGTATTTGTAGAAGGCAGAACCTCAGAAGCAAACGGCTACATCGAGAATGATGGGCAGGTGATCGTTGAGTTTCTGCTGGTGGGTCAGAAAGACGGAGCAGAGAATGTTGCAGTAAATGGAGAAAGCCAGTGCGAATTTGGAAACTGTCAGTATCTTCAATGTTTGAGGTTCGGCAGCCATAAGTGTAAAGGAAAGATCGCCGACTTTGATGGTGCAAGAGGATAGGGGGCTGGACAAGGGCATAGTAAGGCTGATAGGTTGATGTCTGCATATTGCAGGATCTTCTCGTGGAGACTGGAGTGCATAAGTGGTAGAAGGGGGGAGAGAGAGAGGAAATGACAAGCAAAGGTAGCAGGAAGAGGAGAGAAAACACAGAAACCCAGGTGGGGGAGACGGATACTGGGCCAGGGCCGGAGCTAAAGCCGGGAGGGGACCAACAGAGGAAGCTTGGAACAGTGAAAAAAGTGTCCTCTTATTAGCTGAACGGGAAAACCTGAGCATTGGGCGGTGAGAAGAAACTCTGGCATCTGGGACAAAGAGAGCGTCATGAAGGAGGAGAGGATGAGGAGAAGTGAAGAAGATGCCTGGAACCCAAGTGTGGAGCTCAGAGGCAACAGGATCAAGAGCCCCAGGTGGCAGAGGCAGGAGTGGCTAGAACCTCAACCACAGTGTGACCCCTCCAGGGTGTGTTCCTGCTTTGCGCCCAGTGAACCTGAGTAGGCTCCAGACTCATCACGACCCTGAATTGGACAAGCAGTTACAGACGATGAATGAATGAATGAGTCATATTCTGAAGAACCCTTAAAAAACAGCCCTTCTTAGCAACGTTAAAGAGCAGTTTTTAATATTTTTTTAAACACAGCACAGATGTGAACTCGCACAAATGTCATTCATCCTTTTTCATTCATACACAATTCATGTATTTTGGTGGCACATCTGAGGTAAATATATTCTAACCATTTAATATTTTGTACATAAAAAGTTTAAATCCTTTTTTTTTTTTGATCTAAGCAGTTGTGTAGTGCATGAACATGCCTTTTTGTGTTCTTTGGTGCTGTGGAACCACTTTAGTGAGTAAACAGCTGGGTTTTCGGTATTCAGCTGAAATCAACAAACAAATCCTAAACAAAACAGTTTCCCAAATGTTTTTATTGTGACTGAGCTTAAGTTATTCAGTCCGTGCAGGAACCTGTATGGTGTTCCTTAAGTGAAATATGAAAGAAAATGTAAATGAAGCATCCCTTATTAAAGTGTAGGATAAAAAGTTAAACAAATAATATTAAGCAGTAACCTAAAAATTAATAGCAGCCAGAAAAGTTAGGTAATGTTACATCAGCTCTTTACTGCAAATTTAGTTGGTTAGTTGGTTGACAGCGTATATAGCTTTCTTGCCTCGATGCTGTTGGCTGATATATTTCGTAGACTTTTGTATTGTGGTATTGTCACAGTATCACAAAGTTTTCCTCAGAAAATGTTTGGATGTTAACAATGAGTAAAACATTAACATTCATTCAAGTCTGTAATGACTTATCTAATTGCAAATGTGGTCTTTTTTATTTGAAGTTTGTGAGACACTTCTTGGCTTTGCAGTCCAAGCACAATATGCAGAAGGATTCTAAAAAAAAAAAAGGCAGATTGGTGAGGGATAAATGGATAATCAAAGGCATTTGGGCCTGCTAAGCCAGCTTCTTTAAGAAAAAAGCTGCAGTCCTGTTGGTTGAATATTAGGTAACTATATATTTGAATATGTACATACTAAAGCAATTAATTCAGTTCCTTAATGTATTTTTTGTAACCACTTCATCTTGTTAAGAATCTGGAGTCCAGAGCTCATCAGAAATAAATCAAATCAAATCAAATCAAATTTATTTATATAGCGCTTTTCACAACTGATGTTGTCACAAAGCAGCTTCACAGAATTCCAGTAAGACAAGATTTGACATGAAATGTAAAGACAAATGTAAAACCCTCAAGTGAGCAAGCCAGAGGCGACAGTGGCAAGGAAAAACTCCCCCAGCTGAGGAAGAAACCTTGGGAGGAACCAAGGCTCACAAGGGGTGACCCATCCTCCTCTGGTCAATCTACTGGTGATGATAGTTAGTAGTCCATGAGAACTTCAGTGTAGGGACAGCTTCAAGGCACTTGGTGGTTGCTGGAGCGTGGACAGCTGGTCTGAAGCGTGGAGGAGGATCTCGACAGTCATCCATCAGTGTCCAGACAGACAGGTGGGCAGTCGTTTACTCGGAAAGATGTAAAGGGATGGAATTAGTTTTGAACTGTTTTGTGTTTGTAAAGTAGAAAATATGAAAATTTCCAGAGTGTGGCTAATGACTCCGGCAGATCTGACTATGACAGCATTAACTAAAAGGAGAGAACCAGGAGGACACACAGACACGGGAGCATCCTGAAACACTGGCATCCCTCCGCTCCACCGTCAACAAACCTGAGTGATCGCGAGAAACGGCGGGACGACAGCACCAGCATCTCAGTTTACTATAATTCCCTGTGTCCATGGACCCCCCGGATCTGCCGCCTTTATCTATGGGGGAGCATTAGCTACCAAATGATAAACTAAACAAATGAGTTTTTAGCCTACATTTGAAGATTGCGACTGTGTCTGAGTCCCGAACATTTTCTGGAAGATCATTCCAGAGTTGGGGGGCTTTATAAGAAAAGGCTCTTCCCCCAGCTGAGGCCTTCTGAATTCTGGGAACATTTAAAAATCCAGTATTCTGTGATCTGAGTGAACGTGGGGGCTCATAATAGGAAATTGTATCTTGAAGATATTCAGGAGCAAGCCCATGTAGAGCTTTATATGTTAATAACAAAATTTTGTAGTCAATGCGGAATTTAACAGGCAGCCAATGAAGTGATGATAAAACTGGGCTGATATGTTCAAATTTTCTAGTTTTAGTGAGGACCCTAGCTGCAGCATTTTGAACTAGTTGAAGTTTTCTTAAATTGCTGCTGGTGCATCCTGACAGTAGTGCGTTACAGTAGTCAAGCCTTGAAGTAATAAAGGCATGTACTAATGTTTCTGCGTCCTGGAGGGATAAGGCATTTCTAATCTTAGCAATATTGCGAAGATGTAAAAAAGCTGTCCTAGTGATACTACCTATGTGTTGATCAAATGATAAATCCGGGTCAATTATGACACCAAGATTTTTTGCTGCTGAACCAGGTTTAACTGGAAAGTTAGCTAGATTTAAAATTAAGTCTGATAATTTATTTCTTGTCACTTTTGGACCCAAAAGCAGGACCTCTGTTTTGTTGCTGTTTAGAAGGAGGAAATTACGCAACATCCAGCCTTTCACGTCTTTTACACAGTCCTCTATTTTCTTTAATCTGTGTTTGTCATCGGGCTTGGCTGAAATATACAATTGTGTGTCGTCTGCGTAACAGTGAAAGTTAATGTCATGGTTTCTTATAACTGTGCCTAGCGGTAACATGTATAATGTAAATAATAATGGTCCTAAAATAGAGCCTTGTGGAATTCCAAATCTTACTTTAGAATAATTTGAATTTAGATTGTTTACTTTTACGAATTGATAACGTTCCGTTAAGTAAGATTTAAACCATAATAGGGCTGTCCCTGTGATTCCAACCATGTTTTCTAACCTTTCTATGAGAATATTGTGGTCTATTGTATCGAAGGCTGCGCTTAGGTCAAGAAGCACCAACAGGGATACGTGGCCTTGATCAGAGGCAAGAAGAAGATCATTTGTTATCTTGACTAGAGCTGTCTCTGTACTATGATGTTGCCTGAATCCAGATTGGAATTTTTCATATATATGATTCTTATGTAGATATGAACTAAGTTGTTGGGCCACAGCTTTTTCTAAGATCTTAGACAGAAATGGCAAATTAGAAATAGGCCTGTAATTAGACAGTGTACTAGCATCAAGATTTGGTTTCTTGATCATAGGTTTAATAACTGCTAGTTTAAAAGCTTTGGGTACATGGCCCAGACTAAGCGATGAGTTTACTATAGTTAAAAGAGGATCAATAATAGCTGGTAGTACTTCTTTGAGCAACTTTGTGGGAATTGCATCAAGTGTGCAAGTTGTACAGTTTGCGGAGGTGATAATCTTCTCTAGTTCTAATTGTGGGAGTGGGCAAAAGGTTTCAAGTCTTTCTTTTACAGTTATATTATGTTTTATTTCATTCACATCAGGTGGCAGCCAGGATGGATTTGATCCTGTGGCTAGAGTTTGTTGTCTAATATTCTCAATTTTATTATTAAAAAAGTCCATAAAATCTTTACTGGTGAGAGTTGCTGGAATTAGTTGTTCGGAACCTGCTTGATTTTTTGTAATTCTAGAAAACACACTAAACAGTGCTCTCGGATTATTTTTATTATGGGAGATCAGCGAGGCCAGATATGCTGAGCGAGCTTTAGTGAGGGCATTTCTATACTCTATAAGGCTGTCCTTCCAGGCAGAATGGAACACTTCAAGCTTGGTTGATCGCCATTTCCGCTCTAGTTTTCGTAATGTTTGTTTTAAAGTACGGGTCTTATCGTTATACCATGGTGCGAGCTTTTTCTGTCTTATACTTTTATGTTTAAGTGGTGCTACCTTTTCTAAAGTAGATCGACAGGTATTTTCTAGGTAATCAGTTAGTACATCTAGGTCCATTTGGTCTGATGGAGTTGGAACTGGGGTCGATAGTTCTGGTAGGTTTTCTATAAATTGTAGGGCGGTAGATGGTTTTATTATACGCCTTGTAGAATAGCGAGGGTTCTTACATATATTATGGATAAAACGTAGCTCATATGAAATTAAGTAATGATCGGAGATTGCTGAGGATTGCGGTAAGATATTAATTTTGTCAATGTTAAGACCTAGTGTCAGAACTAAGTCTAAAGTGTGGCTGCAGTAGTGTGTAGGCCCTGTTACATTTTGAGTAATACCAATAGAGTCTAAGATTGAGGTAAATGCCTTTTTTAGTGGGTCACTTTCCTTCTCAAAATGGATATTGAAATCTCCTACAATTATAACTTTATGATTGCACACCGCTAGGTTTGTAGCAAAATCGCTGAATTCTTTCAGAAATTCTAAGTAAGGCCCTGGTGGTCTGTAAATGTTGCATAATAAAAATGCGTCCTTTTTTGTGACCGGATTTGTAATAATAGTGGAGAGAACCTCAAAAGAAGAGAAGGTGTCACATTGCTTAAGACTAATTTCTAGGGTATTTTGGTAAATTACACATACTCCACCTCCTTTGCCTGATATTCTTGGGCTATGTGCATAATTATAGCCTAGGGGGGTGGCTTCATTTAGTGCTAAATATTCATTTGGTTTAACCCACGTTTCCGTGAGACAGAAAACATTGAATTTATGATCACTTATAATATCATTTACGATGAGTGCTTTTGAGTTTAGTGATCTTATGTTGAGTAACCCAAATTTTAGTTCTGAGGTGTTGCTGCTAGGTGTTGTGTATGATTTAATATTGATTAGGTTGCTGAAACAGGCTGATTTTGTTTTTCTACTTTTACATTTAGTTCGGGGGAAAGACACAGTCTCAATACAGTTGAACCTGGGTGACGTCTCAAGACAGTTCGCAGACGGTCGGTTTAGCCTGTCTGTCTGCGGCCTGGTCCCGGCTCTGGATTGTCAGCAGCTATCTACACTACTCTGCCGACTAACTAAAAGACTATGTGCTATACTGCAAGAAAGTAAGGCAGCACCCTCCCGCGTGGGGTGGATACCATCCCTACCTATAAGACCAGGCTTGCCCTCAAAACGTAACCAATTGTCTATAAAGCCCACTTGATTTTCGGAACACCACTTGGACATCCAGCAGTTTAACGCCCAAAGTCTGCTGTAAGCTTCGTCGCCACGCCGCATTGGTATGGGACCAGAGCAGATTACGGCATCGGACATAGTCTGGGCCAGTTTAATCACCTCTGTAATATTACCCTTAGTTACCTCAGACTGCCGCAGACGAATATCATTGGCCCCTACATGAATGACTACCCTCGAATATCTCCTATTAGCTAACAGTCTAAGGTTGCCACTAATATCCGGCGCTCTGGCTCCCGATAAACAGCTAACTGTTACTGCCGGCGCCCCTAAAGGAGTAGCTAATTTCACATGCCGAACAATAGAGTCTCCTATAACCAGAGCACTCTTAACAGGCTCCTCAGCGGGTGCTTCGCTGAGCGGGGCAAACCTGTTTGACACGCGAATCGGAGGAGCGTGGTGTCCCGGTGGGCTAGCTTTGGCCTCAGCGTTAGCATCAACCTTAGCTTTCCGGCTATGACGCCGAGACGTCACCCATTCACCCCGCTGTGAGGGCTCTAACGCCGGAGTCGTGGGGGTGCTAACTCTCCCTAAGGCACCCGGAGTTGCTAACACTGAATCTCGCTGTTTATCCCTCAACAATAATAAGCTCCGGATGCGCACTTCTAGCTGGTCCACTTTATCCACCAGAGAGCTAACTAGCTGACACTTACTACAAATACAACCACTATATTTATCGCTAGAGGTGGAAAAGGGCGTTAAACTAAACATGCCACACTCTGAGCAGGCAAAACAGCCAGTAGTAGCCATGGAATTGCAGGTACTTACCGCTTTTAGTGAATTTTAGTAACTTACACCAAGAACGTTACTCCAGGGTCCGGTGGCAGTTTTAGTGCCTCTGTAATGAATATTCCTGCGGAGACAATCTAAAAGATAGATCTATGGATGGTTAGTAGGTTATAAAAACAGATATAAATATAGAAATAACAATGGAAACGAGTAAACAGGAAATCCCGAGCGATCAAAACAGCTTCCAAACGGGTACAGAAACAGCCAAACGGGTTGCCAGATCTCCACTCCGATTCACCAGTCGATAAATCAGGATTCAATCAATTAATTCATATGTTAATATTCTGCACACAACTTTTTATTAGGTACTTGATGTATTACATCACATGGATGCTAAATGTATTTTTATTTGATTGAGATAACGTACTCTTATTTTATATTATATAAAAGTTGAACAATAATGCAGAAATTAGGACAACTTCTGTTTATTTGCAAAAAGAGCAGGCCAGCACACAGTGTGCCATTGTTGGTGAATCCAATTTGAGCATTGTGTTTTTGTGGAGAGAATCTTAGATTGGGAAATATAATTTTATAAAATGTTTTAGTAATATAAAAAAGTAAAGTTATACACAAAATGTACCACAATGCAATTTCTTTGTGTAGTGTGCATGCATATTTAAATGTTTTACATTTATAATGTTACTGTCGAATGATTCATTTTTTGAATACTCTGTGGCACCTGCTATAGATCAGAATGGGCTTCCACAAGTTCTGATGACTAATTCAGGTCTTTTAACATGGTAAAATGACTTTATTTCATAGCTTTATATACACAGTCTGAGGTATGTGAAGTGTCATACAGATTGAATAAAATGTTATCCAGCAAGCAAGGTAAACAAAAACCACTGTCCCTACTTTCTTGGCTGCTTTGATTTCAGAAGCTCTTGATGTTTTAGCCCTTGATGTTTTGTGTGAGGCACAATTTTTCACAGCTCTGATAGCTTTGGCTTGATGTATTGCCACTTTAAAAATAATTGAATACAAGACTAATATGAAACTACAAGGGGCTAGAAAAGAAATTATAAGTTCAATTAAGCACCAGTACATATATGGATACACAACACACTCTCCATAACATTGGGCGTAGCTATTAGGATCTGTAAAACTCTCATTTAAGTATAAATATATGATGGCATAACATACACTAAATGACCAGCCAAGAATTATGGACAGCAAGGTTTTATGAAGTGTGATTTGACTGGAATACTGCAGAGGGTTAGTGATAGCAATATACCTATCAATTGCGATTAGTATCACACTGTACAGAGACCCACACTTTGAGACAAAACCAAATACTAAAGAAATGTAGCATGTTAATGGTCCAAGATTCCAACAGGTGTCCATTAGGGCACTTACATCCACAGGCATATTAAAGAGTCCCATAAGAAGATCAGCTACAGCCAGTGAGAGCATGATCAGGTTGGTTGGAGTGTGGAGCTGCTTGAAGTGAGAAATGGAGATGATCACCAGCAGGTTCAGAACCACAGTGCACACAGATATACATGAGAGAATGAAGCACAGAAAAACATATCCAGGGCCATATACGGAATATCTTATACAAGACTGATTATTGTCAGGAATGCAATATTGAACTGTGATGTTTTGCCTGTAGTCTTGGTCATCCATTTGAAATAGTGTCTGAGATGAAAATTTTGAAATGATTGAGAAGTTAAACTTCTCTGTTTTATACATGACCATGAATCCTCCCACTAGTGGATAGTGTAACTATAACATCATGACGTACAGTGTTGGGTCAGCTGTGTAAGAATCTAATGTCATAATTACAAATTGTCACGGCTGGACAGAAGGCAGACACAAGCGGCGAGCAGTATAAAGAGTTTATTAGCAACAATCCGCAAGGGGTTAACAATAACTAGCACAGGTCGTATATCAGGAACAAACAGTACCTCAGAGATAAACCAGCAGAATAGTCGAAAAGCCAGACTGAAGGATCGAACACCGGGAACAATCAGTACATCCGAGATGATCCTAAAGAGTAGTCGAAAAGCCAGGCAGAGTTCATAAACCGAAGAGCAAACAAATCCAAATGGGCAAGACAGGGGCAAAAACCGAAAGACGAGCATAAGGTAAGTAACTGGAATTCAAGACAAACTGGTAAATAGAGAACGCTTTGTATACGGAGGTAAATCACGTAATACTCAGCAATGACTTGTGAGTGAGAGAAGCTTATATAGAGGGATAAGCAGGTGTTCTGAATTAGAACTCTGGTGATTGAGAACGGTATGGTGTCATGTGACTGTCTAATGAATTCTGGGATCTGGAGTTCAGAGAGCCCTGCGTGACATTACACCCCCCCCCCCCCCCCCCGCCCCCCCGAAGGCATAGGAGGCGGCCTGGAACGAGGACGACCACCACTTCGACCAGTAGTATCCGACCTAGGGACATTAGCTTGTGCTGGGATCCGAGAACGCCGCTGACTTCCTGACCTAGACGTAGAACGGGGTAGAGTAGGATTGGATGAAGAACTTCTGGGGCGACCCCTTGGACGCGGAGCAGGCTTCTCGGGATGGCGTGAGTGAAACGCTAACACGAGGCCTGAGTCATAAACATCTTTAGCGGGTACCCAAGAATGTTCTTCAGGGCCATAACCCTCCCAGTCAATGAGATATTGTAGAACCCCTCCACGTCTACGCGAGTCCAGTATCTCACGCACAGCATAAATAGATGAATCCTCAACTTCCCTGGCCGTGGATGGTACGTCGTCGGGCAGTTCTTCGTTCAGGGGTCCGGAAACTACAGGTTTAAGATGAGAAACATGAAAAGAGTTATGGATTTGATATTGGGCAGGAAGCTCTAACTTATACGTAACATTGTTGATCTTTGCAGAAATACGAAAGGGTCCAATAAACTTAGATTGTAGTTTCCTGCTACCTCCCTCAAACCTGATATTCTTTGTTGACAGCCAGACCCGATCTCCAATCTGGTAGGAGGGGGTAGGAGACCGGTGCCTATCTGCCCTCTCTTTATATCTAGACAGAATCTCTGAAATGTGTTGATGGGTTTCTTCCCAAACTTCTTCACTGCGTTGCATCCATTCATCGACTGCTGGTATTCCTGAAATAGCAGCTGTCCAAGGAGCTAACGGAGGTTGATAGCCTAGGACACACTGAAACGGAGTAAGCCCAGTAGTAGAATTGACAAGAGAATTCTGAGCTATTTCGGCCCATACTAAGTACTGTGACCAGTCCTGTGGATACTTATGACAGTAAGAACGTAAGTACTTTCCCAGTTCCTGATTCATACGCTCGCATTGACCATTACTCTGGGGATGATACCCGGACGTAAGACTAATATTAGCCCCAAGATGCTCAAAAAATGCTTTCCATACCCGTGATGTGAATTGCGGACCACGGTCTGATAAAACATCTTCTGGAATACCAAAATTTCGGAAAATATGATTATATATAGCTTTAGCCGTGTCAAAAGCTGTGGGGATTGAGGGAAACGGTATAAATTTTACGCCTCTAGAAAACCGATCAATCACTGTCAACACAGTGTTATAACCATCAGATATTGGTAGATCAGTGACAAAGTCTAGAGCCAAGTGAGACCAGGGACGTTCAGGAACTGGTAGGGGCATAAGTTTACCTGCGGGAAGTGTCTTGGGAGTTTTTGACTGAGCACAGACGGAACATGATGCAATAAACTTGTGTACATCAGCCCTAACCGATTCCCACCAATACCGAGCTAGGATGAGTTGAGTAGTGCGTGTCTCACCCGGATGGCCAGATGACAGGGATGAGTGTGCCCACGTGATTAACTTGTCTCGGAGGGAGGCCTGTACATACTTTTTCCCTTCTGGACATTCCCTAGGCACCTCGTTAGATTGGTTTTCATTGTCAATTTGATCATCAAGTTCCCATCTAATGACTGATACTGATACCGATGACGGTAAAATGAAATCACTGTCCCCCCTCTCCTTAAGGTCTCCCTGATATAAGCGGGATAGAGCGTCTGCTTTAACATTCTTACTGCCTGGACGGAAAGTGATAGAAAAATTAAAGCAGGAAAAGAACAATGACCACCTGGCCTGACGAGAATTCATTCGCTTTGCAGTCTTAAGATATTCTAGATTTTTATGATCCATTATCACCAAAAAAGGGTGTAAAGAGCCCTCCAACCAATGCCTCCATTCCTCTAGAGCTAATTTTACTGCCAACAGTTCTCTATCCCCAATACCATAGTTGCGCTCCGCGGGAGATAGTTTATGTGAGTAGAAAGCGATTGGGTACAGCTTTGAGGAATCCCCTTTTCGCTGAGATAAGATAGCTCCTACCCCTGTTTCTGAAGCGTCTACCTCGACCACAAAGGGATGCTCCGGATCCGGATGTTTGAGAATGGGGGCAGTAGAAAAGGCTCCTTTAAGACGCTCAAAAGCCATTTGTGCTTGAGGGGACCAATATAGACGTTGCGAATTTCCCTTAAGTAAGGCTGTGAGGGGAGCGGCAATGGAACTGAAGTTCCTAATGAATCGTCTATAAAAATTGGCAAAACCTAAAAAACGTTGAAGTTCCCTAATATTGTTTGGGGCGGGCCAGTTAACTACAGCTTCCACTTTGTGATCGTCCATGATTATACCTGACACACTTATGACATACCCTAAGAACGACACCGTCTGTTGGTGAAATTCACACTTTTCCCCCTTGACATAGAGATTGTTCTCTTTGAGACGTTGAAGTACCTTATTAACATGGATGATGTGTGTGTTTAAATCCGGAGAATAAATCAAGATATCGTCAATATAAGCGATCACAAACTGTCCTAACATATCCCGGAATATATCATCCATAAAGGACTGAAATACAGACGGAGCATTAGCTAACCCATAACTCATCACCAGATATTCATAGTGTCCCTTAGTGGTGCTAAATGCCGTCTTCCATTCGTCTCCCTCCTTTATACGGATAAGATTATATGCACTACGAAGATCTAATTTCGAAAAAATGGTAGCACCTCTAAGTTGTTCTAGTGCTACCGGAATAAGTGGTAGAGGATATGCGTATTTCTTCGTAATATCATTAAGAGCACGGTAGTCTATACAGGGTCTCAATCCACCATCTTTTTTCTTCACAAAAAAGAACCCAGAAGCTACCGGAGACTTAGATGGACGAATAAACCCCTGGTCTAAGGCTTCTTTCACATATTCTTCCATTGCTCGTTCTTCCTCTAAATTAAGTGGGTATATACGCGATTTGGGCAAAGAAGCTCCTTCTATAAGTTCAATGGCACAGTCATAGGGTCTATGTGGAGGTAATTTTGTAGCTTTTACCTTACTAAACACTTCTAAGTTCCTAGCATACTCTGAGGGAATTTGGACTTGTACAGGAGAATTAGGACTTTCTACAGTAGTAGAGTGGACAGAAAGTTGATCTAATGCTAAACAATGGTATTTACAATAAGTGGACCAGGACCTGATCTCACGCGGATTCCATGAAATAACTGGGTTATGTGTCTCTAACCAGGGTAACCCTAAAATAATCTGGAAGTCTGATTTAGGGAGCACCAAAAAGGAAATCCACTCAAGATGCAAACAACTGGTTTGAAGTCGAACTGGAATAGTCTCTTGTGAGATGGGGTCTCCTCCAATTGGAAGACCATCTAGGGCACGAACCAGGAATCGTCTGCACAAAGGTTCCGTCGGGATGTGTAACTTGTTGACGATGGATTGGTGAAGGAAGTTTCCCTCGGCTCCAGAGTCGATCAAAGCTGGAACAACAAGAGAATTTCCTTGGCAGTACACAGTGACGGGTATTACAAAAGATCTTGAAATTACTCTAGCTGTGGGTACACTCACCGTATTGATGTGTGAATCCCTCCCTTGAGGATGTGTATATTTACTCCGTGGATGTTTGAGACAGTCTCGTCTGAAATGATCAGAACCTCCACAATATAAACACAATCCATTATGCAGGCGTCGTCGGTGTTCTTCTTGAGACAGTCTCAAAGCATCACACTGCATAGGCTCCGTTGAAGAGTTAGGACCGGGAACATTAATCGAGGGTATCTTCTGTTTCTCTGAACCAGGAAAGGAACGACCCCGTGGGGTAAGATGTCCCTGACTCGTGTTCTAGGGTCTTTTCTTTAACAGTTGATCCAGACGAATGGACATGGAAATGAGTTGATCCAGAGATGTTCCTTCATCCCTACAGGCTAATTCAGTCAGTATATCCGAGTTAAGACCATTTCGAAAAACATTCATGAGCGCTGGCTCATTCCACCCACTCCCTGCAGCAACAGTTCTGAATTCCAGAGCATAAGCAGCTGCGGTGCGAGCGCCCTGTTTAAGAGTCAGAAGGATCTCCCCATTGGATTGGCCATCATTAGCGTGATCAAACACTTCTCTAAACATAGTCAAAAACTCAGGATACGTTTTGTCCAATATAGTATTCCATACCGCAGTGGCCCATTCCAGTGCTTTTCCCTTGAGACGTGACATCAGAAAAGTTATTTTGGATTTATCCGAACTTGGGAGCGTATTCTCAAAGAATATCGAACATTGTAACAAAAATCCACTACATTTAGCTGGATTACCATCAAATACTTCTGGCTTACTGACAGGATAATGCGAAGAGACATTAACCGGGACTGAAAGGGGCTCAGTGTTACGACTACTATCAGAAAAGCAAGTTGTAAGTGCTTTAACGCTCTCTAATACCTGCGAAAGTTGTTGTTGCTGATTTTGTTGTTGTTGAGCAAGAGATTCAATAGCGTGAGTAACACTAGCCAACGTTTGTTGGTGTTGACCTAATAGTTGGCCTTGACTGCTTAGCGCCGTAATCATGGCTTCAGAACCCGCTGTCTGCATGGTATGGCTGAGTATTCTGTCACGGCTGGACAGAAGGCAGACACAAGCGGCGAGCAGTATAAAGAGTTTATTAGCAACAATCCGCAAGGGGTTAACAATAACTAGCACAGGTCGTATATCAGGAACAAACAGTACCTCAGAGATAAACCAGCAGAATAGTCGAAAAGCCAGACTGAAGGATCGAACACCGGGAACAATGAGTACATCCGAGATGATCCTAAAGAGTAGTCGAAAAGCCAGGCAGAGTTCATAAACCGAAGAGCAAACAAATCCAAATGGGCAAGACAGGGGCAAAAACCGAAAGACGAGCATAAGGTAAGTAACTGGAATTCAAGACAAACTGGAAAATAGAGAACGCTTTGTATACGGAGGTAAATCACGTAATACTCAGCAATGACTTGTGAGTGAGAGAAGCTTATATAGAGGGATAAGCAGGTGTTCTGAATTAGAACTCTGGTGATTGAGAACGGTATGGTGTCATGTGACTGTCTAATGAATTCTGGGATCTGGAGTTCAGAGAGCCCTGCGTGACACAAATTTTACACATTTAGCAAAACAGTAGGGGAGGTTATCATTTACTGTGAATATTAGAGACTGCCATGGGTTTAGATGATATAACTGGATTTTTTTTTGTCTTAGATCATACTCAGTGAAGCCAGAAAATGTGTTGTGCACACTTATAGAACAGAACATACAATTTAATATATTTTTATGGTCCATCCACAATGTATGGAAACACGACAAGAAGTGAAAATGTATAAACAGTCTGAGTTGCTATATATAGATATAAGTTGGGATATATAGATGAATAAATAAATATGCAAATCATTTAACCCTGTATTCAGTTGAAAATAATATAAAGAAAATACTTAATGTGAAACTGTGAAATTTTATACTTCACAATAATATATAAAATGTCTTCATATTTAATGAGATGAAAGAAAAAAACTTTCCAATGAAGTTGGAATAGGTCAAAATAATATAAATAACATGAAATAAAAAAGGAAAAAACAAACCCTGGCAAATCTGTCCAATGCTACAATAATCTAATTAACATCAGCAGCCAATTAGTGACATCACTAGGTTTAAAAAGTGCACCTCAGAGAGTCTTCAAATGCAAAAATGGAGATTGTTCCATCATTTGCACATGCATTAAATGCAATTATTCAAAAATAGTTCTTCAGATTCAGCCTTGCATAGCTGACTTCTTCATTCTAATAAAAAAAAAAATTAGAAAAAATTCTAATAAAAGGCTGGCAAATAAATCCAGTATTAGCCTCGTAAACTGCCCTGCTTAAAGTGGAAGTAAGGAAACAGGAAAATTTAGAATATAGACGAAGTGATCACTGTGTAAAGATTATAACTTTATTGTACAAAAGTACTACATCATTACTTCAATACGAATGATTCACATAAGCTTTTATATTTATGCAAAGGACATGGAGACGACGCGTTTGGACACTCATTAAGTAACATGTTAGGACATGTTTGGTCACACGTGTTTATGTCGATTCCTTACATATATTATGAAAACTTACTATAAATGAAAAGGCAGATGTTCAGTGGCACAAAAGAGTAAAGGCATAGGCATAATGTTGACCCCATTGCGACCCCATAGGAGCATGTGTGAGACAGGCTGTGTGTTTATAGTGCGTTGACTGACCCAGGAGTGTGGTAGTGAATGTGTTTCGGCGCTGAGTGTTTGTGTGAGTGTGTGGTTGTTTTTCTGCGTGGAATTGCACAGTACACACTTCACTTTGGTATTCACTCATGTTTCTGTGTGTTCCTGTGTCTGTGTGTTTCAGTATTACTCACACTTGATCCCCACGGGTGATTCTATTGTGTGGAGAGGGTATTTGAGGTGGCTTATACACACACTCACC
Organism: Hoplias malabaricus; assembly: GCF_029633855.1. Taxonomy (NCBI): domain Eukaryota; kingdom Metazoa; phylum Chordata; class Actinopteri; order Characiformes; family Erythrinidae; genus Hoplias; species Hoplias malabaricus. Next base: position 32,550,259 of record NC_089817.1, read on the forward strand.
ATGATTATATGGGCCATGATATTTTATTTAATTGTATGCACCTTTCTTTGGCATCATCCTTTTTCCACCATTAGACACATTAGGGCTTATTTTTGTTAGTGTATCTCTCTTAATAATAGTATTATTAATAATAATTAATAATTATAGTATAGATAGTTAAGCATACTACTTCATCACAATATATGTATATACTCTCATTCTAATACTTTGATTAGCTATGAAATGAACTATAACAAATTACAGGATTAAGTGTTCTCATTGTATGCATCTTATGTCTCTAAACAGAATATGTAAGGCCTTTGGAATAGTTCTGTTGTGTTTCTGCTGATTCACCCTTTGTTTTGTAATTTATGCGTTATTTAAGTAAACATTTGATCATTGCCTCCACTTGTAGATTATTGTTCTTTCTTTTTATTATATCTTGTTATATGCACTAATGGTACTCCTCCCTTACCCCTAGGCATAGGAGCGTAAAAAGTGGGGGATCATCTGGGATTTGTTGATCCCTCACACACCATAAAATCCTCTAACAAGTGCTATGTTTACAAAAAACCAAAAAAAAATCCACAATATTGTTTTACGACATCTTTTGGAAGTGGGCATGTGCAAACAACCGGTGGTGGATACTACATGTGGTGAAGTTTCTGCAGCTGCAGAGGCCCTACATCAGAAGAGGGTGACTCACCTGAATGGACAGTGGCTATTGTTGGAGACAGTCCAGACATTTCTGAGGTGCTGGTTGTGGGGGAAAGGTAAGAACTATTTTGTCTCCATATGACCCTGCCACCCCTGTATGTATTTACACCTGGCCCAGCTTCAGAGTGTGCTGATGTGCGTAAACATGAGTTAGCCGTACGTAAACTTGAGCTGAAGAAGGAAATTTTTGCATGAGCTTGAGCTACGTATGATGGAGGCTACTCCACTTAAACAATTGTCTCCTGTCTCAATGCTGCCTAGTGACACACTGGAGCCTGTGGCACCCGCTGTATCAGACTTTCTTGTTCCTCAACCAGGTGCATTTAATATACATAAGTTTATTTCATTAGTACCTTCATTTAGGGAGACTGAGGAGGATGACTATTTCAGTGTTTTTGAAAGGATCGTGGTAATGCTAAATTGGACAAAAGACTTTTGGTCCATGCTTTTGTAGTGTAAGCTAGTAGGAAAACAGAAGAGGAATTGGTTCCAGAAGCATATCATCAGAGATTTATTTGATAATTCTAGAAAATGTAAAATTTTTATTATTTGGAATTTGATAAAACTCTACACAAACCCATGTTGAATTTATTAGACAGAAAATTATTCTTTTTGATAAGTGGTGTAGTGCAAACAAAGTAAACCAGTTGGATTCACTTTGTGAGCTCATTCTGTTAGAAGAATTTAAAAACGTTCTTACAGAGTGTGTTGATTTGACTGAGCGGTCTGTTTCTAGTTTATCTCAGACAGCAGTACTATACTTATGCATAGGCAAACATTCAAGCTTACTGTAGTTAAGGGTGAGGGTGCCGTAAGTAAACCCACAGCTCAGGTGGCTCTCCTCCATGTGCTGTTGGTGTGAGAGAACGCTATTATTGTCATAAGGTGGGGCATATACAGTCATAGTCGAAAGCGTTGGAACTCCTGAAATTTGTCCAACACACAAAATAGAAAAAAATGTATATAATTCCACACAAAAAAAAATGGGCTGGACAAAATTATGTTCAAATATTCAAAATTGTAGGTAAATAATGATTGGTGGATGAAGCCTCACTGAAGCTTTAGATGCTTCCTCCTGATTGTTTTGAAAAAGATTCGATACTTTGGAGCATTGAAATTTGGTGGCCAGAAAAAAAAATATTTGCAGCCTGCAGATCAACACCGCAAAGCATGTTAATACCGTGTGGTCTTACAGTTCAACTTGTGTCTCTTCTGATTCACTGAAAATTATGTTTATTTATGGAAATGCTGTAATAAATGCTTTATCTTTGTCTTTATTGATTATAGAATGTATAAGGCGTACATATTTTATAGGGAACATGAGAGGTATATAGGAATATAAAAATTGTTTGTGGTGGTAGGTTGGCTCTCAGTGCGATACAGAGTCCAGTATAAAATGGCATTGATGGTTTTTAAAGCCTTACATGGACTTGCACCAGCATACATTGTGGACATGCTTTGCCTGTATGTGCCCTCAAGAGCTCTAAGGTCTTCAGCTCAATCGTTTCTGACTGTTCCTAGATCTTGTCTTAAACATAAAGGGGATCGTGCATTTACTGTTGCTGCACCAAGGCTTTGGAATGGTCTTCCAAGTGACGTAAGAAATACGCCATCTGTGACTGCTTTTAAAACCAAGCTTAAAACACACTTTTACCGTCTGGCATTTGGCAGCTGTGGATCTGTGGATTAGGAGCTGTGTTAATGTATGTCTTTCTGTGTCACTGTTTCTGTGATGCTGGTGGTTAGAAGGTGGAAATTTTTATTTTGTTTAGTGTGAAGCAGTTTGGTTTTAAATGTGCTCTATAAATAAAATTTTACTTACTTTACTTACTAGATTTGATGTTGCTCAACACTGGGATGGAGTGAGAGTGAAGGTGTATAAATGGAGCTGTGGAGAGGTAATTAAGGCATGGTCTAGCTTCTAAAACTACGTAACATGGTGACTGCACTTTGCTTTGACTTTACGCAGAGAAGCGTTGGAGTGGGTGGTGAACTCAAAAGGTTTGGGCTGGAGTTTGAGGTGGCTTGGAGGCATGAGAATAGAGCCGTGCCCCCAAAATTCGGTTAAAAAAGCATTCCTGGGCTGCAAGCAGGTCGTGGGCATGTATATGGATTTATATGTGGTTATATCTGAATGGAGTAGTGTATGTTGGCACAAGTCAGGAAAAGTGAGGTGGTGGTATGGAAGTCAAAACATGGAATCAGGTTGTTATGAAGTTGATGGAAATTTCTAAAGGTTTTCCAGTTGGTCCAGTATGTTGAGAGGATAAGGTCTTGTGAGATTATTGGAAATGGTGGAGCCGGGATGAAGTGGGAAGATGAGTTCTGAAAATGGAGATGTCCATGTGGGATGAGGGTCTGATAGTTGCGCTAATACTCTGAATCTCTGAAATTGAAAGAGAGAGAGAGTCAGCAATTGGATTGGAATGGCTGGAAATGTGAGACGCCTTTAAAATGAATTGGTGCATGATTGAATCCCAAACGAGACGACAGAGAAAGATCATGAGTGACAGTGGCTTAGAACATCCTTTGTTAATTATATAAACAACTGCTTTCTGAATGGATGTTGGTGGCGACCTCGATGAGGTACACATCTCACAATGCAATTGAGTTGTCAGAATCAATTGAGAGGGAAGTGATTTCTGAGAGCCACTGAGATGTGAACAAGTGACTGCCGTAGTAGCCACCAAAACCTATAGAAGAAGCTGCATCCGTAAATATGGAGAGGTCCTCTGGATTGGAAAGAGCATCTTTGTAGAAGAATAAGATGCCATTCCAGTGGTGGGGGAGGAGGGGCCAGAACTACACCACCAGACTCACCAACAGCTTTATCCACAAGGCTGTAAGGATGCTGAATTCTCCTCAGCTTCATTCAGTCTGTCAACAGTTAAAAACACAAGACTCCTTGCAGTACTATGCCACTTGCACTGTCAATAGAAATCTTCTCCTGGAAGTATTACTGAATGTCTTGCACATTTTTCATTAATGCTACCTATGACATTTAGATTTACACTGTGCATATTTTCTTATACTCCTTACTCTTTATTTAGTCTATGTTTTACTTAGTTAATTTAATCCTCACCACTGCACTTTGTTATTTATTGTCACTTTAGTGTTACTATTGCTGTTAGATATGGCTGTCTATCGGTTGTACTTGTGCACTTTACTGTTACTTTAGTTATTCATTGTCACTTTATTATTAGTGTTAGTGTCATGCCCTCGTCTCGTCATGTCTGTTTTCTCGATCTCAGCACATGGCTTTGTTTTGTTGTCGTTCATGCCCCGCCTTTGTTCCGCCTCCTTGTCTTTACCCTCGTTATCCGTTTCAAGTGTTTCTCGTTTGTTGTATTTAAGCCCCTTGTCTCACGTCCTCTTGTCGAACATTTCACCTCTGTTTCGTCGTGTTCCTAGTCAGGTCATGTCGTTTTGTGTCATTCTCGTTTGATTCCAGTTCCCAGTCTCGTTGTTTTGCTTACTTTGTCTAGTGTCATCTAGTCTGTCTGTCTCTGCAGTTTCCCCGTGTCTAGTTTAGCCTGCTTGGCTCCCTGTTTGTTTTCCTTCTGTTAAAGTTTCTTTGTTTTGTTATATTTCGTTATTAAAGTTTGTTGTGTTTTAGCGAGTGCATCAGCCTCCGTCAGTCTGCACCCATCGAGCCTAACAGAATGTTCGACCAAACTAAGGACGCAGCTAGCACAAAGACTCTGTTTGACCGGGTGGTGGAGTGGAGTAGCCGGCTCCAGCTCATGCCTGGCGCAGTTCCGTATCCCCTACCGGAAAAGTCAATTCGTGAATCGAGTAATTGCGCCAGTGCGAGTCGAAGGAGTCGGCGTAAGAAACGTGCTGGAGTCACCCCCTCGATGGTGGATTACCCCCTCAGTTACGGGGAAATTTTTTGGGGGGGGGGGTTAAGGGTAGCGGCTGTTAGCCTCCAACTTCAGGACAAGGGAATTGAGGCTAAGAAATCCCTTAAGAGTGCGCCCATCAGACCCCCTTAACAGCGCCAGTGCAGGACGTCGCTGCAGGGCCTCCTGTTTCCAAGGACGTTGTCGCAAGGCCCCCAGCTCCCAAACACCTCTCTGCACTCCCTCCTGACCTCCAGAAGAAGCTTATAATCTGAGCACCTGCCGCTCCTCTCTCCGTGAACGCGGCGCCCGCCGCTCCTGTCTCCGTGAAGGCGGCGCCCGCCGCTCCTGTCTCCGTGAAGGCGGCGCCCGCCGCTCCTGTCTCCGTGAAGGCGGCGCCCGCCGCTCCTGTCTCCGTGAAGGCGGCGCCCGCCGCTCCTGTCTCCGTGAAGGCGGCGCCCGCCGCTCCTGTCTCCGTGAAGGCGGCGCCCGCCGCTCCTGTCTCCGTGAAGGCGGCGCCCGCCGCTCCTGTCTCAGTGAAGGCGGCGCCTCCAGCCGCTCCTGTCTCAGTGAAGGCGGCGCCTCCAGCCGCTCCTGTCCACGTGAAAGCGGCGCCTCCAGCCGCTCCTGTCCACGTGAAAGCGGCGCCTCCAGCCGCTCCTGTCCACGTGAAAGCGGCGCCTCCAGCCGCTCCTGTCCACGTGAAAGCGGCGCCTCCAGCCGCTCCTGTCCCTGAGAAGGCGGCTCCCCCAGCCGCTCCAGTCCCTGAGAAGGCGGCTCCCCCAGCCGCTCCAGTCCCTGAGAAGGCGGCTCCCTCAGCCGCACATGCCCCAGAGAAGGCGGCTTCCTCAGCCGCACATGCCCCAGAGAAGGCGGCTTCCTCAGCCGCACATGCCCCAGAGAAGGCGGCTTCCTCAGCCGCACATGCCCCAGAGAAGGCGGCTTCCTCAGCCGCACATGCCCCAGAGAAGGCGGCTTCCTCAGCCGCACATGCCCCAGAGAAGGCGGCTTCCTCAGCCGCACATGCCCCAGAGAAGGCGGCTTCCTCAGCCGCACATGCCCCAGAGAAGGAGGCTTCCTCAGCCGCACATGCCCCAGAGAAGGCGGCTTCCTCAGCCGCACATGCCCCAGAGAAGGAGGCTTCCTCAGCCGCACATGCCCCAGAGAAGGAGGCTTCCTCAGCCGCACATGCCCCAGAGAAGGAGGCTTCCTCAGCCGCACATGCCCCAGAGAAGGAGGCTTCCTCAGCCGCACATGCCCCAGAGAAGGAGGTTTCTATGGCCGTCTCTGCCCCTGTGACTGTGGCTACGGCCGTTTCTGCCCCTGTGACTGTGGCTATGGCCGTTTCTGCTCCCGTGACTGTGGCTTCGGCCGTTTTGGCACCCGTGACTGTGGCCCCGGCCGCTCTTGGACTGTGCCCAGGCTGGTTCCTCAGACTTCCCCTCAGACATTTGCCAGTCCTGGGCACCCCCATGTTATTTTGGTTCCTCTGTCTGTCCCTGTCCAGTCCCCTGTTTCGTCACCAGTCTTTGCTCCTGTTCAGTCGCAGCACCCAGCCCCAGTCCAGTTACCTGTCTTGTCCCAAGTCCAGTCTCATGTCTCTGCTCCTGTGCTGCCTTAGTCCCGGTTTCAACACTTTGTCCTGCCTCTAGCTCAGTCCCAGTACCCGGCCTCAGTCCCGTCATCTGTCCTGTCTCCCGTCCAGTCCTTGTTCCCTTCCAGTGTATTGTCCAATGTTAAGCACCCCATTCAGTCTAGTCCTTTCCAGTCGCCGTATCCGCCCAGTGTTCAGTCACCTGTCTTGTCTCTGTTCCAGTCCCCTGTCCTGTCACCTGCCCATGTCCAGTCTTCTGTCCCCAAAACTGTTCAGTCCCCAGTCTTGTCACAGTTCCTGTCCAATGTGCAACCCCAGTCTCCTGCCAAGTCTCATGTGTCCACTCCCATCTTGTCCAGTCCGTTCCAGTCTCTTGTTCAGTCTCCTGTCACCCCCCTTTGTCAGTCTACTGTCCTGTCCCAGGTCCAGCCCCCAGTTTCCAGTCCTGTCAAGTTCCCAGCTCCATTTCCTGTGTCTGTTCCCATCCTGTCCTGAGTCCTTTCTCCCACGGTTCCTTGTCTTAGTCTGTCTTGTTTTCCATGCTCCCTCCTGCGCCAGCTTCTGGGGGGTCTAGGTTCAGAAGGGGGCATCTGTCACGCCATCGTCTCGTCATGTCTGTTTTCTCGATCTCAGCACATGGCTTTGTTTTGTTGTCGTTCATGCCCCGCCTTTGTTCCGCCTCCTTGTCTTTCAGGTGTTTCTCGTTTGTTGTATTTAAGCCCCTTGTCTCATGTCCTCTTGTCGAACATTTCACCTCTGTTTCGTCGTGTTCCTAGTCAGGTCATGTCGTTTTGTGTCATTCTCATTCTCCTTTGATTCCAGTTCCCAGTCTCGTTGTTTTGCTTACATTGTCTAGTGTCATCTAGACTGTCTGTCTCTGCAGTTTCCCCGTGTCTAGTTTAGCCTGCTTGGCTCCCTGTTTGTTTTCCTTCTGTTAAAGTTTCTTTGTTTTGTTATATTTCATTATTAAAATTTGTTGTGTTTTAGCGAGTGCATCCGCCTCCGTCAGTCTGCACCCCTCAAGCCTAATAGTTAGGATAAGTCTGACTTATTTCTTACTTCAGGGTTAGAAATGTTTTGTCTTATAAACACCAAAGGATAGTGAGAAACTAAATAAAAAATTCCTTTGTATGTCTGGTTACATGTGAAGAATTAACAATAAATCAAGCTTTGATTTTGACTTTGGGTGGTGATACCAATAGGGTTGATGCTGAAGGAAGAGAAGGGTGGAGTGAAAAAGGACTACCAGGCCGGGAGAGAAACCAAGGAGTAGGCCATTGAGAAGAAAACGAGTGAAAGTGGAGTCAGGATAACCGGAAAGGCAGGTGGTGAATTCTGGCACGTTGATGGGAGAAGAAAAGGAACTGAAGCAGCCAGCTGCTGCTGAATCTAGGCGGTCTGGGGGGATGGCTGGGTCGGGCATGAGCCTGGCCAAAATATGTGCTGAGGTGCAGGTATCTGCATGAATAGGTGAAACATCTTCCACAACTATCACAAGAGCTGGAAGTAGTCACACATGGCACGGTAGCTGCTGTGAATGAACTGGGAGCAATGGCAGTGGAAGAAACGGGAATTGGCGCAAGAACGAGCACAATAAGCAGCTGGTTCAGATGGACTGCCGCACATGTCTCATGAAAGGGCAGTGTGGCCGGCAAAATCCCAGCAATAGAAATCTAAATCCAGTAGCTAGTAATGTTCCATTCCATTGTTTGTCAAGAAAACACAGAAGCCCAGGCAGGGCAGGGCCTGAGTGGGGGAGACGGGGCCTGGGCCAGGAGCTAAAGCCGGGAGGGGACAGACTGGAGCAGTGAAAAAGCCTGGAGCAGTAAAAAAAAAGGGTCCTCTCATTAGCTGAGCAGGAAAACCTGAGCATTGGGCAGCATGAGCAGTGGGAGAAGAAACTCAGGGCCTGCAATGGGAGTGACGGGATGAGTAATCCAGCATCTAGGACAAAGAGAGAGCTGCGAAGGAGGAGAGGCTGAGGAGAAGTGATGAGGACGCCTGGAGCCCAAGTGCAGAGCTCGGAGGCAGCTGGATGAAGAGCCCCAGGTGGCTGAGGCAGGAGTGGCTGGAACCTCGACCACAGAGCAAAGCCTAGCAGTAGATTGAAAAACAGTAGATGAGGGGCTGGGGGTTGAAGAAAATAATTCATCATCAGAGGCAACTAGGGCAATGTCCATAATAGCCAGTAAACAGAAACGTAATGCAATGTTGTTCAACACGGGGATGGAGTGAGAGTGAAGGGGTATAAATGCAGTTGAGGAGAGGAAATTGTTGACTGCTGATGTTAATTGGATTATTGTAGCATTACACAAATGTAACTTTTTTTCTTGTTCCCAGGTTTATTCTAAAGTTTTTTTTTTCTGGCATTAAATTATATATGGACACAATTTCATTAATTCATTCATAGTCTGTAACCACTTCTCCAGTTCAGGGTTGCTGTGGGTCCAGAGCCTACCCGGGTATCACTGGGTGCAAGGCAGGAACACACCCTGGAGGAGGTGCCTGTCCTTCACAGGGCTGGACACATTTTGTTTTTCCCAAAAAGTGTAATATTTCACAGTTTCATCTTAAGTATTCATTCATTCATTATCTGTAACTGCTTATCCAATTCAGGGTCGCGGTGGGTCCAGAGCCTACCCAGAATCACGGGGCGCAAGGCCAGTCCCTCACAGGGCAACACAGACACACACACACATTCACTCACACCTACGGACACTTTTGAGTTGCCAGTCCACCTACCAACGTGTGTTTTTGGACTGTGGGAGGAAACCGGAGCTTCATCTTAAGTATTTTCTATTAAATATAGGGTTAAATTAATTCATTACCAGGACAGAATTGTTTTTGTTTATTCATCTATATATTCCAACTTCTCATGCTGTTTATATATTTTTATTTCTTGTTGTATCTCCATACATTGTGGACAGACCATAAAACTATTCTATTCTATGTTCTATTTTATGAGTGTGCACCACACATCTGGCCTCATTGAGTATGATTCAAGACATGATTTGCTCACTGTGTAAAATTTGTAATCATTACATTATCTTTAAACCTTTTCACAGTTCTACCACTCTGAACTAGTCTCAGCTGACCCAACACTGTACGTCATGATGTTGTTAGGGTATCCACTAGTGGGAGGATTCATGCTCATGTATAAAACAGAGAAGTTTACCTTCTGAATCATTTCAGATTCTTCAGTTCTGTCTCTGTTTCAGATGGACGACCAAGACTACGGGGAAAATATCACGGTTCAATATTGCTTTCCTGACAATAATGCATCATGTCCAAATGATTTCATTGAGGACCCTGGATATATTATTTTGTGCTTCTTTCTCTCATGTATATGTGTGTGCACTGTGGTTCTGAACCTGCTGGTGATCATCTCCATCTCTCACTTCAAGCAGCTCCACACTCCAACCAACCTGATCATCCTCTCTCTGGCTGTGGCTGATCTTGAAGTGGGACTGTTTAATATGCCTCTGATTATATATAGTGAGTTGGAATCCTGTTGGTATTTTGGTCCATTCACATGTTACCTTTGTCAAATAATTGATTTGGTCTCAAAGTATGGCTCTCTGCACAGCATGATACTAATAGCAGTTGATAGGTTCATTGCTATCACTAACCCTCTGCAGTATTCCAGTCAAATCACGCTTCATAAAACCTTGCTGTCCATAATTCTTGGCTGGTCTTATTGGCTGTGTTATGCCATTGTGTATTTATACTTTAATAACTTGTTTACATACTCCTACTGTTATGGAGAGTGCATTGTGTATGTACACAAATATTGGTCCATCATTGGATTTGTAGCTACATTTCTAGCCCCATGCAGTTTAATAATAATCTTGTATTCAGTTATTTCTAAAGTGGCAATGCATCAAGCTAAAGCTATCAGAGCTGTGAGTGGTGCTACAAACAACCATGGATCTAAAACACCAAGGGCTTCTGAAATCAAAGCAGCCAAGAAATTAGGGACAGTGGTTTTTTTTTATCTTGTTTGCTGGATACCATATTATATCATACCTGTGTTAGTTTACACTCCTCCAATTGTGTGGTCTGTTTTGATCTGGATATTAGATATGAACTCCTTTATGAACCCACTGATGTATGCCATTTTCTATTCATGGTTCAGAACATCTGCAAAGTATATTGTAACATGTAAAATATTTAAATCTTCATCTTCAACACTGAATTTGTTTCCTGAACATTAACCTCAGGCTGATTTCATCTGACAGAGCAGAGGCCACTTCATATTGTACTTCTCTACTATATATTTTTTATGTAAATGTGTGCACAAATCCCTAAACCCTGTTAAAAAGAACCTGGTGATCTTTCACTGATGCATCATAGTGTAAATATAAAAAAAATAACTTTATAAATAGTATAAATCATATTTTACTAGGCTATACTTGTAAAACCTAAGCAATTTCATGTGATCAGTTGTAATAATTAAACTGTGGACTGAGTTAATGGAGACTAAACAGAAGGATGATTAAATCTCAGTGCTGACCATGATCCACTTCCCCAGCAAGACTGAGAGAAATAGAAGAGGTCAGAGCTTTGACCCAGGAGGCACAGCTCAGAAACAGGTCCTGAGCATTATAGACTAAGGCCTTAATTATTCTTTTATAATTGTAGACTTTAAAATTGTGTTGATTTCATACGCCCCATTTCATCTCCAGGACTTTTATTATGTCTTTTTTTAACACAGTTCTATAATGAAATATTACAAATATCCCCCTGTCTTTCTATAGAAGAGAATGTAATAATAAATTAATAATAATACTTTTTATTTATAACTGCCTTTTAGGATACTTAAAGACATTTTTCCAGTATTACAATATCTGGGCACAACAGGGTAAAACAATATTAAAAAACAGTGAGGAATATAAGACAGAAATAAAATAAAATTACAAATTGAACCAGGATAAGAGTACAGTAAGAATAAAGAGGACTACTACAATTATAATAAGAAAATAAGGCAGTGAGAGAGTTAAACTATACATTAGAAAAAAAGTTTTTAAATGCTTTTTAAAGGTGGAGAGTGACAGTCAGAGATGAAGATGCAGGGGGATAGAATTCCATAACTTTGGGCCTGCAACTTTAAAATCTGTCCCCATACATGCATAGATTGGCAGAAGGAACAGAGAACAAACGAGCGTCAGCCGACCGAAGTGAGTGTGAAATACTGTGTCTGGACAATGGAGCAGAGAGATAGTCAGGAACCAGAACATGTCAACATTTAAAATCTAGGAGTACGACTTTATATTGTATTCGGTAATTAACTGGAAGTAAGTGAAGGCCTTTTAACCTGGGGTTATGTGCTCCCATGATCTGCTGTGAGTGAGAACTCCTGCTGCTGAATACTGCACGTATATAAGCTTTTTGAATAAAGTAGCAGGCCTAGATGTGATAGAAATGTGAATTAGAGTTTCAGTTCAGGGAGAGAGGGATTCAGTCTTACAATGTTTTTAATTTGTAAAAAGGCTAATTTGGTGATGTTATTAACGTGGGTCTGTGGAAGGTGTGATGAGACTTGGGATAGATAGAGTGGGTTATCCAAGTGAATTGAGAGTGAAAGAGGTAGTTATGATGCTATGAAAATGGCTTCAGATTTTTTGCTATTTAGTTGCAGGAAATTCAGATCAATCTAGTTTTTAATGTCAATCAGTTTGCTTATTCTTGCTGATGTAAATTCGAGCTGCATTTGCTTAACAGTGACACTGAAGACCATACTGATGGAAAATGTCACCAAGTGGGAGCAAGATTATGAATAGAATTGGGGCAAGAACTGATATTATTGTTACTAAATGTCCACACAGTGTGAATGTACCACAGTCGTGTTAACATCCATTTGTGTTCCCTAAACATACATTGCATTCTATTCTCCAGGAGAGGTGAATAGTTGTTGTCTTTCCATATAGAAAAGTTTAAAATATAAAAATACAAAAGTCCTGGAGATGAAACGGCATGTATGACATCACACAATTATAAAATCTACAGTTGTAATAGAATAATATGCAATCAGGTTCCCTAAGTAAAGTTACTGTATATGTATAAAGTTCACCTTCTGAAGCATTTCAGATTCTTAAGCTCTGTTTCTGTTTCACATGGACAACCAAGACTACAGGAAAAACATCACAATTCAATACTGCTTTCCTGACAATAATGCATCATGTCCAAATGATTTCATTGAGGACCCTGGATATATTATTTTGTGCTTCTTTCTCTCATGTATATGTGTGTGCACTGTGGTTCTGAACCTGCTGGTGATCATCTCCATCTCTCACTTCAAGCAGCTCCACACTCCAACCAACCTGATCATCCTCTCTCTGGCTGTGGCTGATCTTGAAGTGGGACTGTTTAATATGCCTCTGATTATATATAGTGAGTTGGAATCCTGTTGGTATTTTGGTCCATTCACATGTTACCTTTGTCAAATAATTGATTTGGTCTCAAAGTATGGCTCTCTGCACAGCATGATACTAATAGCAGTTGATAGGTTCATTGCTATCACTAACCCTCTGCAGTATTCCAGTCAAATCACGCTTCATAAAACCTTGCTGTCCATAATTCTTGGCTGGTCTTATTGGCTGTGTTATGCCATTGTGTATTTATACTTTAATAACTTGTTTACATACTCCTACTGTTATGGAGAGTGCATTGTGTATGTACACAAATATTGGTCCATCATTGGATTTGTAGCTACATTTCTAGCCCCATGCAGTTTAATAATAATCTTGTATTCAGTTATTTCTAAAGTGGCAATGCATCAAGCTAAAGCTATCAGAGCTGTGAGTGGTGCCACAAACAACCATGGATCTAAAACACCAAGGGCTTCTGAAATCAAAGCAGCCAAGAAATTAGGGACAGTGGTTTTTTTTTATCTTGTTTGCTGGATACCATATTATATCATACCTGTGTTAGTTTACACTCCTCCAATTGTGTGGTCTGTTTTGATCTGGATATTAGATATGAACTCCTTTATGAACCCACTGATGTATGCCATTCTCTATTCTTGGTTCAGAACATCTGCAAAGTATATTGTAACATGTAAAATATTTAAATCTTCATCTTCAACACTGAATTTGTTTCCTGAACATTAACCTCAGGCTGATTTCATCTGACAGAGCAGAGGCCACTTCATATTGTACTTCTCTACTATATATTTTTTATGTAAATGTGTGCACAAATCCCTAAACCCTGTTAAAAAGAACCTGGTGATCTTTCACTGATGCATCATAGTGTAAATATAAAAAAAATAACTTTATAAATAGTATAAATCATATTTTACTAGGCTATACTTGTAAAACCTAAGCAATTTCATGTGATCAGTTGTAATAATTAAACTGTGGACTGAGTTAATGGAGACTAAACAGAAGGATGATTAAATCTCAGTGCTGACCATGATCCACTTCCCCAGCAAGACTGAGAGAAATAGAAGAGGTCAGAGCTTTGACTCAGGAGGCACAGCTCAGAAACAGGTCCTGAGCATTATAGACTAAGGCCTTAATTATTCTTTTATAATTGTAGACTTTAAAATTGTGTTGATTTCATACGCCCCATTTCATCTCCAGGACTTTTATTATGTCCTTTTTTAACACAGTTCTATAATGAAATATTACAAATATCCCCCTGTCTTTCTATAGAAGAGAATGTAATAATAAATTAATAATAATACATTTTATTTATAACTGCCTTTTAGGATACTTAAAGACATTTTTCCAGTATTACAATATCTGGGCACAACAGGGTAAAACAATATTAAAAAACAGTGAGGAATATAAGACAGAAATAAAATAAAATTACAAATTGAACCAGGATAAGAGTACAGTAAGAATAAAGAGGACTACTACAATTATAATAAGAAAATAAGGCAGTGAGAGAGTTAAACTATACATTAGAAAAAAGTTTTTAAATGCTTTTTAAAGGTGGAGAGTGACAGTCAGAGATGAAGATGCAGGGGGATAGAATTCCATAACTTTGGGCCTGCAACTTTAAAATCTGTCCCCATACATGCATAGATTGGCAGAAGGAACAGAGAACAAACGAGCGTCAGCCGACCGAAGTGAGTGTGAAATACTGTGTCTGGACAATGGAGCAGAGAGATAGTCAGGAACCAGAACATGTCAACATTTAAAATCTAGGAGTACGACTTTATATTGTATTCGGTAATTAACTGGAAGTAAGTGAAGGCCTTTTAACCTGGGGTTATGTGCTCCCATGATCTGCTGTGAGTGAGAACTCCTGCTGCTGAATACTGCACGTATATAAGCTTTTTGAATAAAGTAGCAGGCCTAGATGTGATAGAAATGTGAATTAGAGTTTCAGTTCAGGGAGAGAGGGATTCAGTCTTACAATGTTTTTAATTTGTAAAAAGGCTAATTTGGTGATGTTATTAACGTGGGTCTGTGGAAGGTGTGATGAGACTTGGGATAGATAGTGTGGGTTATCCAAGTGAATTGAGAGTGAAAGAGGTAGTTATGATGCTATGAAAATGGCTTCAGATTTTTTGCTATTTAGTTGCAGGAAATTCAGATCAATCTAGTTTTTAATGTCAATCAGTTTGCTTATTCTTGCTGATGTAAATTCGAGCTGCATTTGCTTAACAGTGACACTGAAGACCATACTGATGGAAAATGTCACCAAGTGGGAGCAAGATTATGAATAGAAGTGGGGCAAGAACTGATATTATTATTGTAACTAAATGTCCACACAGTGTGAATGTACCACAGTCGTGTTAACATCCATTTGTGTTCCCTAAACATACATTACATTCTATTCTCCAGGAGAGGTGAATAGTTGTTGTCTTTCCATATAGAAAAGTTTAAAATATAAAATTACAAAAGTCCTGGAGATGAAATGGCATGTATGACATCACACAATTATAAAATCTACAGTTATAATAGAATAATATGCAATCAGGTTCCCTAAGTAAAGTTACTGTATATGTACCCTCGAGAGTACCACCAGGGTGAAAGTGTTTCTGACAGTGTAGAATAAGTGTCCCTGAGGCTGTTGGCAGTGGTGAGGGCCACCTTTAGCTTGTATAGCATCTTAGCCCAGATTGAAGGAAATTGTCATTAAAATACAAGTACATTTCAATATAAATTATACTGAAAGACCAGACATTTTCTCAGTTTGATTCTCGTGGAATAACGTAGAGGATTATGTGACAGCAATGTACTGATCTACTGTAATGAATATGAGGACACAGAGATTTGGACAATGAGAGACTATTGATTATCAGAGAAATATAGCACCCCACTACTCCAGTTTATTCAACAATAATCCAGAAGTTTGTTGGAGTGTGGAGCTACTTGAAGTGAGAGATAGAGATGATCACAAGCAGTTTCAAAAAGACAAAGAAAAAATAATGTGCAACCAAAGGTTCTTTGAATTATGCCATTAAAGAACCATTTTTTGGTTCCATAAGGAACTGTTTTTGTTTGAGAAATGCATTTGTTAAAAACCTTTTAAAGGATTAACGCTGTCTAAAAGTTATATATCCATTTAAATATATTACCAAATATGTTTCTTTATGGTACCAACATTTGGAAACCCAGAGGAAACCCACACAGAGTGGGGGAGAACACACCAAACGCATCACAGTCACCTGCACAGTAAAAACTATGGTAATTTAACAGTACTAATACATGTGATTTTTTACAGAATATTTTCTTTTTTGTGAACATTACAGAGCTGTACTGTAAATTCAAACTCTGCTCATGTGCTGTATGTGAACACGCACACCAGTCATTCCCTCCTCAGCACACACTCTCTTCATTTTCCAGATGTGAACTTGCCCAAAATCTGTGGCAAATATAACATAGTTTAACCATTTTATATTTTGTTCATAAAAAGGTTCAATCCTTTTTTTGTATCTCTGCAGTTGTGTAGTGCATGAACATGCCTGTTTGTGTTCTTTGGTGCTGTGGAACCGCTTATAGTGAGTATACAGCTGGGTATTTGGTATTCAGCTGAAAACAACAAACGAATACTAAACAAAACAGTTTCCCAAAAGTTTTTTATTGTGACTGAGTTTAAGTTATTCAGTCCGTGCAGGAACCTGTATGACGTCCCTTAAGTGAAATATGAAAGAAAATGTAAATGAAGCAGCTCTTATTAAAGTGTAGGATAAAAACTGAAACTAATAATATTAAGCAGTAACCTAAAAACTAATAGCAGCCAGAAAAGTTAGGTTACGTTACTTCAGCTCTTTACTGCAACTGTTTATTTAGTTGGTTAGCTGGTTAACAGCTGTTATATCACTATCTCTTTTGTCTGGAAAATATAGCATTGCCTCAATGATGGTGGCTGATATATTTTGTAGACTTATTGTGGTATTATTATTTCCTCAGAAAATATTTGGATGTTAACAATGAGTAAAACATCAACATTCATTCAAGTCTGTAATGTCTTAAGAACTCAGGACAATTTCTGTTTCATTGCACGAAAAGCAGGCCAGTACACAGTGTGCCGTTGTTGGTGAATCCAATTTAAGCCTTGTGTTTTTGTGCAGAGAATCTTACAATGGGAAATATAACGTTATAAAATGTTTTAGGAATATAAAAAAGTAAAATTACACAAAAAATGTACCACAATGCAATTTCTTTGTGTAGTGTGCATGCATATTTAAATGTTTTACATTTATAATGTCACTGTCGAATGATTCGTTTTTTGAATACTCTTTGCCACCTGCTATAGATCAGAATGGGCTTCCACAAGTTCTGATGACCAATTCAGGTCTGTAAACATGGTAAAATGATTTTATTTCCTAACCCTTTAAAGTCTGACACATTAAATAATAATACAACAAAATAACATTTTTTGAAAATCACACATTGTGTGGCCCTTTTATCAAGAAATCTAAATGTTGTTAATTTATAAACTTTGTATCATATAATGTGTGAATGCATCATATTTAGGCATTTATCAATATATATAAAGAACACAGTTTCTTTTAACTGGTCTTTCATTTACTTCGGTGAATCGGTGAATAGGACATTTTTGTACAATTCTTTTTCTTAATTTTAATTAATTTCGATTAAACAATCGATATCAGATGATTGTCTCTGTCCCTCAGGAAAAAGTAACATTGTGTTGATGAGAAACAATGTGCCAGAGGTATTTAACCTATGAATCCACGAATACCTTTTTACATTTCATATATTAGTGGTAGTAAAAACACCAAAGTCTCAGAAGCTTTTTTTGTTGTTGTTTTTGATCGACACAGCCGTGTTTCCATATTTAGAGGAAATACTATTGTTTCGGTTAGTGTCTGAACCTTGCCTTGAGGTATGAGCTCATTCAACCAACCTCCCACACACACCTTATCATCCTCATCATCTTCCTCTATATCCGTCTCACAAAATCTATGTTGACACCTGAGCCGACACATTTGCACACAAAGGCTTTTGGAAAACTAAAAATACATTTTTGTTTCATGAAAAAATACTTTGTAAAAATATCTAAATTTGTTTTGCTGCTGTAAAGAACATTTTGAATGTTCTGAATACTTTAAATATTTAGCATTTGACAGGTAGAATACATTAATCTATGAGATGTAACAAAAATAATTAGTTTTACTAAAAGTAACATCATACAAATGATACATGGAATTGCTTCAGTTTATTAAAAATAGTATGCATGGAAATGCTCCCACTTCTATAACAGTTCAGTAGATAACTCAGAACACTTGCCCCTGTAGCGCAGTAACAGTATTTGAATTAGTTATGTTTAATGGTGATGATCACTTTTAATAATAATTATTATTATTACTGAATTTAGGTAACAACAATATTAATAATTTTTCAGAGATTGAAATACTGTCAACGCTAGGGGTGAGTTTCAGGATTTTCACACTCTTAGGAATAGACTCCACACACTGTATTATTTCAAATCAAAGAATACTTTATTAAGAGGAATGATAATAAGTTGATAAACATAGCATCATCATCAAAATCTCAATGGGATCAACGCAGGGGAAACCATCACGATTTTAATAATTGGCTAGGCTATATGACTTGTGACTAATATGTGTTGCTAAATGAAAGTTAGTTAATATGTACATTTATGAAGAGACTTCATTAGACATAAGCTTCTGAGAATGAGGATTGTATGAGCTCGCTTACTCTTGTCGCAAATCAACCAACCGATGGGTACAGCAGCGCGTTGAGGTGACAGTAGAGAGGCCCAGTCTGGTTCCTGCAGTTCTCTCAGGAGGTGCGCTGAGGCTGGGTTTGTTTAGGAGTCGTCTCTTACGAGGCAGGCTGCTTCAGGCGCCCTCAGAACATTGTGACGTCAGTTGAAGAATTTCTTGTGGCTCGTTGTCCTGATTGAGTTTCATTTCACAGAAGCGATTTCCTCCGAAGTAAGTAACAAATACTAATTTCAAACTTCCAGCTAATATCAGCGGTGGCTCTTATTCTGGCCAAAAATAAGTTTCACCCGCTTCGATCAGTCATAAAATTTAACTTTGATTGGCTACAAATACGAACACAAAATAAAAGATAAGTTGGAAGTTACTGACAGAGCTAATCGACTTTTTCACTGTTTTAACTCCTATATTGAGCAATGCTAACTGACCCAAGGCGTCCCGTTAGTTCCCATGAAGATCGATCTTTTAAGTCTTCTTGAGAGTCGGCTCCGTCAGCTTCAGAAAAAAGGAAGAGCGAAGAGGTTGAAGTCTAGAAGAGAGTAAAAAGAAGTGTGTGTGTCTTTCTGAGCGAACGCCTGTTTTCATAGGTGGCGCAGTCACGCTCACTTGGGAGGTTGCCATTCTCTGACTAGTTCCTGGGTTTGGGGAGTACACGTGAGAAATAAAAATCACTTACAGTTTGGCAAAAATGGAACATTCTACAATTAATACTTTGTATATACTTGAATATAACATATGGAGTATACTGATGTAATTACCAACTATTCTAGTTATTAGAGATTAATTAACATTCTTCTAAATTGAGACAGGAATCTTTTTTCATGATTAAGACATTAATTCACATCACTCAATTAGTTAGTAGACAGTCACCTGAGAATAACAGGATAACATTAATAACACATTGTATAATACATAATTGGATTCAGAAGAAAATATATATGTCTGAGATAATTATCTTTTGAGAGGGTGAGAGAGGGAGAGAGAGAGAGAGAGAGAGAGAGAGAGAGAATGTTTCGAGTGGCATATGCTTTTGCAAATGTCCACTTGGGGGCACTGTTGGTCCATGCTGTTCGTCTGGGTTGAACTCGGGTTGAGAGGTCACTATTAGCGCAGTCCTCGGGCCATCTGCCGATTTTGCGATACGATAAGCGTTCGACAGTCCGACGCTGGAGGGTAATAAAACGCTGGGGGTTCTGGGGTCCCCACATGTGGTAAATGTTCATGGCGAAGTTCTCAAGGCTTTATTTGCATTATGTTGATTTAATGATGCTTTCTGGGGTCATAAAATTGGGAGTACCACTTCGTGTCAGTCTGGATTCCTCTTTGAGCATCTCAGGGTCACTGAAGAAGGGGGTTTTATAGTCTTTAAATTTTCGACAGACTAGGTGTGTGCGTGGCTGCTAGCACTCACAGATTCTATGGAACGTGAGGTCTTGATAAAGAAAGTCAAAGTTTGAATCTTAGCGTTTTTTCATTTTTTGATCTGGATCCATTCTCCACTACACCCCAAAGGGATGGAAGTGTGTTTCTGTATTTCACTTCATTAGATGATATTTGATATGTTTGGCTTTACAGGGTTAACGTTTCCTGCTAAATCTCATCTCTGTTATAGCCATTAAGGCTACATACACCTGAAGTGACTCAATCAGATTTTTTCCCTTAATGTGAAAGTCCTTTCTAAGCCATCTATTTAGTCTGTAAACCTGTCTGTTATTTAATGCAATAAACCAAGAAGAAAGTAATTTTATTTATGAAGTTGTATTTTTTATATTTACATTATGATGCATCAGTAAAAGATCAACAGGTACTTTTTAGCAGGGTGTAGGGAATTGTGTACACATGTACATAAAATGTATATTAGAGTACTACAATATGAAGTGGCCTCTGCTCTGTCAGATGAAATCAGTCTGAGGTTAATGTTCAGGAAACAAATTCAGTCTTGAAGATGATGATTTAAATAGTCTACATGTTACAATATACTTTGCAGATGTTCTGAACCATGAATAGAAAATGGCATACATCAGTGCGTTCACAAAGGAGTTCATATCTAAAAGCCAGATCAAAACATTCCACACACTCGCAGGTGTGTAAACTGACACACTGGTTGAATAAAATGGTATCCAGCAGGCAAGGTAAACAAAAACCACTGTCCCTAATTTTTTGGCTGCTTTGATTTCAGAAGCCCTTGTTGTTTTAGTTGTATGGTTGTTTGTGGCACCATTTTTCACAGCTTTGATAGCTTTAGCTTGATGAATTGCTACTTTAAAAATAACTGAGTACAAGACTAATATTAAACTGCAAGGTGCTAGAAACGCAAATTCAAAGTCAATGAGGATCCAATAATAATATGTATACACAACACACTCTCCATAGCATTGGGAGTAGGCATTAGGATCTGTATACGTGTCATTAAAGTATAAAAGCACAATGGCATAACACAGCCAAAAAGACCAGCCAATAATTATGGACAGTAAAGTTTTATGAAGCGTGATTTGACTGGAATACTGCAGGGGGTTAGTGATAGCAATGAACCTATCAACTGCTAAGAGTATCATGCTGTACATAGAGCCATACATTGAGGACAAACAAACTGTTTGAGAAATGTAGCATATTAAAGGTCCAAGATACCAACAGGAGTCCATTTGGGCACTTAGAATCACAGGCATATTAAACAGTCCCACGAAAAAATCAGCCACAGCCAGAGAGAGGATGATCAGGTTGGTTGGAGTGTGGAGCTGCTTGAAGTGAGAGATGGAGATGATCACCAGCAGGTTCAGAAACACAGTGCACACAGATATACATGAGAGAATGAAGCACAGTAGAACATATCCAGGGCCATATACGGCATGTCTTATACAAGACTTATTATTGTCAGGAATGCAATACTGAACTGTGATGTTGTGCCTGTAGTCTCCGTCATCCATCTGAAATAGAGACAGCAATGAAGAACCTGAAATGATTCAGAAGGCTAACTTCTCTGTTGTTTTATACACGAGCATGAATCCTCCCACTAGTGGATAGTGTAACCCAGAATGTCAGAAACAACAAAGTGGCGACACTCTCATAGGGAGACATTGTATAGAGGGAAATATTTCCCTGAGAAACTTTCGGGTTGTGTAAGTGGTGAATAGATCCATCCATGCTACGTTCAGCCCCATAGAAATCATGTTCACTTCCATTACACACCAAGTGGTATGTTGTCTTTTTTTTTTTCTTTAGAACCACTGATGCATTAGCTGTCATTAATATACTTAAGGCTGAAATTGTTTTGTATACACTCAGCATTAACTGTTAAATGTTTATCTTAATTAATAGATATGACTGAATTTAGTTTTGCCAGCCAGCCAGCCATCGAGGCTTAGAGTGTAATGGCAATTGTCTAAGTGCCACCAGAAAGGAAACCAAAATTATTCTCAGGCCTGAAGAGAAATCAGAGGAATAAAGACACTAAGTCATGTATTCACTCCAATCTCTAGTTTATTCATGTCTTTGCTGCAGTATATAAAAGACTTTTGTCATGTACACCAACTGTAACATTTACCATTTGGCTATTATTACATTATGTTGCATAGCCCAAACCCAGACACTCCCTAACTGGCACTTTATGCCATACATATTTCTTTTATTTGATCTTATTTTACCTTGTCAGCATAATGTTTGCAGACAGTTAGGTCAAGTATTCCAATCAGGATGTTTTTCAACCTATTTAGTAGACTTCTCTAATCTATCTAGAGGTTTTACTTCTCTAATTTAACTACATAACTGCAATGTTTAGCAGTTTCCCTCCCCACTTCAGGACCATGTTCTGAGTAAATCATGTGATAAACACTTCATGAGTCTAAGCTCTATATAAGCTCATGTTCTATACTTCTATCGTGATGTATCAGTGTATGACAATCATTAGACAGTAAATTGGTGGGTTATCATTATTATTGTCTCATTACAATGTTAGATTGTATTTATCCCTCACAACTAGCATTCCCATTTAATTAATAACTTTAAGGTCAAATCACTTTTAGACGTTAATGTATGGTAAAGTTACATTTTAAGCTGTTGTGAATATCAACCAGTTAATATGAACAGTTAATATTAGCTGCACTATTTCCTTGGTTGTCATAAATGAATAAAACTAAAGTATATTTGAGTAATGTGATATTAGTTAGTTAAATTGGTAGTTTTAGAAAACTTATGAGGAAAAACAAGTGACGGCACTATGTAGAGAATCTGTGTGACGATATTTGTTAATATGCGGTGATCTCAGTGAGAGATGCTTCTCTGAAACAAGTGGTTGTTGTGTTTCATTCAGTTAGTGTACAGACTTTGTGACTGAGTTAGACTAATTAAAGTAATCTGTCAATTTTCTTTTTATATATTTTTGACCCTGTATGAAATGTTCCGAAAGGTTTTATACTAGAAAACTTATGAGGAAAAACAAGTGACGGCACTATGTAGAGAATCTGTGTGACGATATTTGTTTATATGCGGTGATCTCAGTGAGAGATGCTTCTCTGAAACAAGTGGTTGTTGTGTTTCATTCAGTTAGTGTACAGACTTTGTGACTGAGTTAGACTAATTAAAGTAATCTGTCAATTTTCTTTTTATATTTTTTTGACCCTGTATGAAATGTTCCGAAAGGTTTTATACTATGAAAGAGCAGAAGTGGTTACATTCACCAAAAACTGTATCAACAATTCTAAATCTTAATCATGGAAAACAAATCAGATTAGTAATATAAAACACATAGGTCAACTTTAAAAAAAAATACCATGCAATGACATCTATTAATATAAGCTTCAAATCACAGACTAAAACTAAGGGATGATGAAGCTGACATAACAATGACCAGGTTGACATAAAGTTACTGAGACTGGTGAAGTGATGATGAGGCTGTTGGAGCAACCAGACTTCCAGATCCTCCACAGCTTAAAACTGCAGCTGCAGGTCCACCACTAATGTTCGTGGAAACGATCAAGGTACATGACAGTGTTGTGGTTTTTGTAGCTGTAGGTGCTGAGGAATATTTGGTCTTCTTTTCTTTTATTTCAGGGTAATCTCACATTTCAAAAAAAAATTGAAAAAAGCAACCTTCAATTTAAGTGAAAAAATAAAGAATAAAGAAAAAATCCTGACAAAGAAATAATTATATCCCATGAATTGACCTGTTCCACAATTCTTGGCACCCTTAATTTATTGGAAATAAATGTATTTGAACCATTTATGTCATTTCTACTGTAGTGTATAAAGTGGATCAAAGTATCTAAGAATTAGCAATTGATCACTTCCTGATTCCCTGGGGTATAAATATGACATTACGCAGAGGCCTATTTCTCTTACTCATTCTTAAACATGGGAAAGACAAGAGAACACACTATTCAAGTAAGACAGATGTGTGTTGACCTTCATAAATCAGGCAATGGCTAGAAGAAAATAGCCACTCACCTGCAGATGCCCTTATCTACAGTCAGAGCAATCATCAAAAAGTTCAAAACATCTGGAACAGTGACAAACAAATCTGGAAGAGGACGCAAGTGTATCTTGCCACCACGCAGTGAGAAGGATGGTAAGAGAAGTAAAAAGTTCTCAAAAGCTCACTGTAAGCGAACTGAATCAAATGGTAGCATCTTGGGGTTACAAGATCTCCCAAACAACCATCAGGTGCTATCTACATGCCAACAAGCTGTTTGGGAGACATGCATGGAGAAAGCCTTTTCTGAGTTATACTCATAAGCGTAAATGGGTGGAGTTTGCCATGCTGTACTGGATTTTTAACTGGGACCATGTGCTTTGGTCTGATGAGACCAAGAGCTTTTTGGCAACAAACAAGTGTAACACCAAGGATGTGAATGCAGAAAAACACCTCATACCCACTGTTAAGTATGGGGGAGGATCGGTGATGCTGTGGGCCTGTTTCTCCTCCAAAGGACCTGGGAACCTTGTAAGGATACATGGGATCATGAAGTCTTTGAAATATCAGGACATTTTGAATCAGATGGCCTCTGCCCGAAAGCTGAAGGTGGATCGTCACTAAGTCTTTCAGTAAGATAATGACCCTAAACATGTGGCCAAATCTTCTCTAAAATGGTTCACAAGGCACAAAATCAAGCTCGCCTCATGGCCATCTCAGTGCCCAGACCTCAGCGCAATAGAAAACCTGTGGGGTGAGCTGAAGAGGAGAGTGCATAGAAGACCCAGGACTCTGGACGATTTAGAGAGGTTGTGCAAAGAGGAGTGGTTGAAGATCCCTCTTTCTGTATTCTCCCATCTTGTGAAGAGTTATAGGAGAAGATTAAGTGCTGTCTTGTTGGCAAAAGGAGGTTGTACAAAGCACTAACACCAGGGGTGCCAATAATTGTGCCACACATAATTTCATTCAACAGATTTACTTCTTAATGTGTGATTTTGTTTTTCCACCACATAAAGGCATTTTAATTAAAGCTTAGATTTTTCTCTTTTTTGCATTGTTGTCCTATATTATTTAAAAAATAATAATAATTTATTAGAAGCCAAGGAACACGTCTTAACCAGGGGTGCCAATAATTATGGAGGGCACTGTATGATCACTTGTTGGTATCATTCATTTATTGTCTGTAACTGCTTATCCAGTTTAGGGTCACAGTGGGTCCAGAGCCTACCTGAAATCATTGGGCACAATGCGGGAATACACCCTGGAGGGGGCACCAGTCCACAGGGCAACACACACACACTCACGGACAATTTGAGTCGCCAATCCACCTACCAATGTGTGTTTTTGGACTGTGGGAGGAAACCGGAGCACATGGAGGAAACCGGAGCACATGGAGGAAACCCACGCGGACACAGGGAGAACACACCAACTCCTCACTGACAGTCACCCAGAGCGGGAATCAAACCCCCAACCTCCAGGACAAACATGAAAAACCCTCAAAGAAAACATGGGCAGCACGGTGGCCCAGCAGGTAGTGCATGGTGGCCTACACAGCTACAGGGACCTGGAGGGTGTGGGTTCAAGTCCTGCTATAGGTGACTGGCTGTAAGAAGTTTGGTGTGTTCTCCCTGTGTCCATGTGGGTTTCCTCTGGGTCCTCCGGTTTCCTCCCACAGGCCAAAAACACACATTGGTAGGTGGAATGGTGACTCAAAAGTGTCAGTGTGTGTCACACTGGGAAGGATTGGCCAATGATTCTGGGTAGGTTCTGGATTTTTCATATTGTGTTTGGAAACCTGACCCTTAAATGACTTTTTTAATTGAGGTGAAAAGTGTTTTGTTGTAAATTACTTTAGTTAGATTTAGGGAAATATAGGCTTTAGATTTAGGAGGTTTGCATCAGGAAGGGGAGGAGTCAGGGAGACTAGAAAGTGTTTGAGGAACCATGAGGGGAGAGATGAGGGGAAGTGTGGCCTCATGAAAATGAACACTGAGCTCCAACCTGCAGGTTTCTAGTCAAGGATACCGGGGTCCCCACAACAGGCCAACATAGGATGAAGGTCGATCAATAAGAGAGGGTTCCCTCAGTGGTTCTATGGATAAGCTGGAAGCAGGCCTGCAAACTGGTGAGATCAGCCCTTTTTTATGCAATGCATTGCTGAAGCCATAAGGATTTTTGGACTGGGTAATTCCAGGACTTTGGAAGGACATGTGGATTTGTGGACTTTAAAAGAATCTTGGGGTGGATTAGTGATATAGGATTAGGCTTTTGATTGTTGTAAAACTTGTCAGCTGGTTTCAAACAATAGATTTCCTAAAGGATATTATTTTGTTCTCCTTGTGTGCTTTGTCACAAAACTTTTATACACTAACAGTGAAGTGAACCAAATTCCTTTTAGTACTTTATCCCTTTGAAAGAGTGAGGGAGATTTCTCTCACTCTCTCTCTCATATATATAATTTGTGGGAATTTGTGCCTTGCGAAAGTATTTGGCCCCCTAAACGATAAATTATATTTATCATCACCAGTCATTTGGATCATTCAGAGATCCTCACTGAACTTCTGGAGTGAGTTTGCTGCACTGAAAGTAAAGGGGCCGAATAATATTGCACGCCCCACTTTTCAGTTTTTTATTTGTTAAAGTTTGACACATCCAATATATTTAATTCCTTCTCACAATTGTGTCCCACTTGTTGTTGATTCTACATAAAAAATTAAGATTTTATATCTTTATGTTTGAAGCCTGAAATGTGGCAAAAAGTTGAAAAGTTCAAGGGGGCCGAAAAACCTTCGCAAGGCAGTGTGTGTGTGTATATATATATAGGACTGAGGACCAGTGTAGGATGTTAACACACTGTTCATTCATTCATTTATTCATTATCTGTAACCGCTTATCCAATTCATGGTCGCGGTTACACACTGTTAATGAACTGTTCAAGTCGAGTGCTAGCAGACTAGCTCAGGCTGCTAATTTTCCCCCTCGTGTTCCGCTCAGATATAGCTATAGTATGCTATTTCAGGCTGCTATTTTATGTGCTCTATAGTATGCTATTTCAGGCTGCTATCGTTAGCGGGAACACTGCTAACAGAGACTTTAAGCCCGGCTAGCTCAGTCGGACTTTATTTCTCTGCTGAATGCATGAACGTAGCTGTCCAGTTCCATTGGCTGATTGAACTTTCTAGTTAGTGACCTGCAGGGTTTCATCTCTATCGGCGGTATTGGATGGCGGATGCCCAAGACCCGGTGTATGTGACTGCATGACAACAGGCTCAACCCTACGACCGAGAGAGAGAGAAAATCAAAGTAAAGGGATACAGTGCAGAGGTAACCTTCTTTTATTTCTGGCTCTTCGGAGTGAAGGGGCCAATTTGTGTTTTACCCGGCCACTACGCACTCGAGCAACAGTATCAGGCCTGCAACAAAGGGGGCTTAGGGGCTCATTATTTTTGGATAAGTCAATACATTCCAAACCGTTGATATATATATTAGTGTTGTGTGTATTTCTTTCTGTGTGCTTTGATTTGCATTTCCCAGTGTCTAGGTTGTGTATGTTGTTTTGCTGTGCAGTTCTCTTGAGGGTAATGGTCCATTCATTCAGATAACTTAAAAATATCTATTGTTAACAACATATACCCAACCATATAATATAGAAGAACCAGGGCCCAGCTATATTTAATTCATTAAATAGCCGTACCTTCTCGCAGTACCTGGTTGGGGCGCTACATGTGTTTAGCTCCTTGTTCTGTGTTTAGCCCTTGAATTTTGTTAATTATGTTAGTGTTTAGTTTCTTTGTTCTGGGTTTAGCTTCTCAGTCTTTAGCCTCCATTTCTCATGTTTATTCATTTAGTCTCTTTTGCTCTTTCACTTCATCTCTTGTTCTTTGTGTCTTTTTGTTTGTATATTGTTGATTTAGTCCTTTAGGTCAGTTTGTTTGATTTGGCACTTTTAGTTTTTTCAGTCTTTTTTTCCCCGCCGTTTTTAAATAAATCCTTTGCATCTGCATCCTGTTGCTCTGCGCTTTGTATGTGTATATTTTCTCTCTTTCTCCTTCTGTCTCTGTAAAATTCTAGGTTCTGCAGTCTGTTCCAGTTTGTGCGTGTGTTCATCCATCTAGAGTTTGTTCCAGACTCCAGTCCATGTATCTGTTCAGTGTTCACAGTCCATTCCATAATCCATGTGTTCTATCTGTCACTATTTCATAAATACATCTATGTGCATGCTGCTAGTCAGCCGTGTTTGTGATTTCATTGTGCATATTGAATTCTGTGTTTTCTTGGTATTGACTTTGTGACATTCCTACTTTGACTACGAGTTTGTTTTGCCACTTTTTGGTTACTGATGTTAGATTTATATTTGTAAAGTATTTTAAACATTGTGTATGTATTTCACCAGAGTAGGATTGGCTGCAGTTTGTTTTGGAAGTGGGTTTTGTGCGTGTTTTTGAATATACCTAGGGAGTGAGGTAAGACATTGTCTTTTGTTTCACTTAGGTTAGTTAAAATTCTGTGGCACAGTTAGGATGGGTTTTTGTTATTTTTATCGGCATAAGGCCATTCTGAAGTTCACTGGTGTTTGTCTCTTTGTACATATCACATCTACAATATATATATTCTATTCATTGTTCATTCTGTGTTTCCGTTTGTGTCCTTTTTGTCCATATTTTTTTATCCACATTCTCATCTTTGTTACATTTATTCATTTCCCATACTTTAATCCTAACACACACGTCATTCTGTTATGGCTCAACCCAAGACTGGGTCGTAACAGTCCTCCTCCCTACCATCCACACAGTTTCACTTTTTCTACGAAGTCAAGTCAAAAGTTACACTTTTTCTACAATATATATTGGGATTCAGTAAACTGCAAATGAGAAAAACCCCCAGGTGAACTGCAACAAGTACAGATATCCTAGTATTTTGTAAACTTCTAAGTCTGTGGACGAGGGAGGCGAGGCAGCCAAAGCCAGGCAAGACCAGCAACTCAAGATGAGGCTTGGCATGAGACATCAGGAAGAGGATTAAAACATTTTATATCAACTAATGAGATAGGGGAGCTCCAGGGTGTGTCAAAAAACTAACCACTGTCTTCCTGTCTTATTTGACCCCGAATCACGGGCATAAATGGATGTATCAATAGAACATGTTACGCACCTCCACTGCTATCACCGATGTGTGATATTCACTGAGTAGGCTCTACTTGACCATTGCTTCATAAAGTTGGTGACATTCACCAACATCACTACTGAGGTCTATTCCTGATGTGGGATTACTTCTGATTCTCTCTCGCTTTCAATTTCATAGATTCAAAGTATTAGCGCAACTATTGGACCCTCATCCAAAAGGGACGCCTCCATTTTCAGAAGTCATCTTCCCACTTCATCCTGGCTCCACCATTTTCAATAATCTCACAAGACCTTATCCTCCAGGCTGTAGCACTCAACACCATCTCAACATACTGGACCGGCTGGAAAACCTTTAGACATTTCCACCAACTTCATAACAACTTGATTCCATGCGTTGACTTCCATACCACCACCACCGCACTTTTCCTCACTTTTGCCATCATACACTTCTCCATCCAGTGATCAACCCTCAAAGACTACTTAGCAGCCTTCAATTATTTCCACACACTCACCCACGGTTCTCCACATCCTTCTTCCCTTCACCACCAGGTCACCCTGCTCCACCGAGGCATTAAAAGGAATTAACCTAGTTTTCACCCATGGCACCAGCCTCTCTGCACTATGCTCAGGATGCTATTTCCCTGTTATCTCCTCTACACTAAAAGTTATGTTCCTTCTAGCCTTTGGCTTCCTCCTCTGCTCCAAATTCCTCACAGCTTCTTCAACATACAATCCTTTATGCCACCCCAGTCTCACAGACCACGCTGATCTTCAATATAAAACACAACAAAATTGATCAGTTTGGCAGGACCACTCCAATATATCTATTTAAACTCTTCGCTACTCAGTCCATTTGAACCACTCTTTTGTCATCTTCAAACCCATCACACACAAGCTTCATTTCAACACAAACCACTTATAAACCCATACCCATGCCCACGACCTGCTTGCTGCCCATGAATATTTTGCAACCCAATTTTGGGGGTATGGCTCTATACCCACGCCTCCAAACCACCTCGAACTCCAGCCCAAACCTTTTCAGTTCACCACCCATTTCGACGCTTCTCTGCATAAAGTCTGTGCTAGCAAAGTGAAGTCACCATGTTACGGAGTTTTGGGAGCTAGACCATGACTTAATTACCTCTCCACAGCTCCATTTATACCCCTTCACTCTCACTCCATCCCAGTGTTGAGCAACATTGCTCCTACCGCCACCCTGTCTAATCCCTTATTCTCTTTTAACCTATTAATTGTCAGAGGGGCACGACTCTATGCACACTTCTCCAAGCCACCTCGAATGAGAACTCACCTTCTGTGTTCTCAGATGCTTCTTTGGGCATGGTCTATGCTAGCAAACTGTTAATATAATTATAATAATTGTTCAATTACACAAGCAGACTAATATCTTTAATATCAGTATTTTATTGTCATTTGTGTTATATCATGACTTTAAAATAAACAATTAATGTCCAATTTCAAAATATTTAAAAAATAAAAACTGAATTTTTTTTGCAATTACTTTTTTGCTTTAGAACACCCTCAGTGTATCCCTCCAGCAAGAGCATTTACAGCATTAGGCTGCATAATCAGGGTGTAGGGGCTGCATAATCAGGCCTGAACTCGTCTATTCTGTAAACTATGGTGAGGACTGAAAGACAAGCTCAAAATTCTCCAGTCATCCACTCTGTGGTTATCTTTGTGACATCAGTGTTGAACAGGTGAGGACTGAACCCACAATTTCAGGACCCTGGAGCTGTGTTACAGTGAAACTTCCTGCAGCACCACTGTGCTTTGTTTCTTTTTTTGTAATTGATATGTGCATTTCCACCTCCAATGATACTACGATGTGGATTGGCGACTCAAAAGTGTCCATAGGTGCGAGTGTGTTAGTGAATGTGTTTGTCATCCTGTGAAGGACTAGCAAGACTCCAGGGTGTGTGGGAGTTATATACTAGGGATGAGAACTTCAATACTGAAGTTTTGAAGCTCATGTCACTTTTCCAACACTTGCTGATTCGTCACAGTGTACCGGAGCTTGTATTGAGTCACTTATCCTCATGTGACAAGGACGTTTGTAGTTTCAAATACGACACTGAACCACTGGAAATGTGCGAGACTGGTTCAAAGATTTAGTGCTGTCCCATATCTCAGTGACAATTTAAGAGACTTTTTTGTGGTATATTTTCCAAACTTGTAAACAATTTTTATATTCCTATAAACCCCTCATGTTCCCGATAAAATATGTAGGCCTTATACATTCTATAATCAATTAAGACAAAGATTTTACATTGTGCCTGTACATTGCATTTATTAAAGCATTTCCATGAATAAACATAATTTTCAGTGAATCAGAACAGACAAGTTGAACTGTAAGACCACACGGTATTAACATGCTTCGCGGTGTAGATCTGCAGGCTGCAATCTTTTTTTTTTCTGGCCACCAAATGTCATTCTTCTCTGATGTTAAATTTCAATGCTCCAATGCATCGAATCTTTCTCAGCACAATCAGGAGGAAGCTCCTAAAGCTTCAGTGGGGCTTCATCCACCAATCATTATTTACCTACAATTTTGAATATTTGAAAATAATTTTGTCCAGCCCATTTTTTGGAGTTTTGCGTGAAATTATAAACATTTTTTTCCAATACACACAAAGGAAATAAACACATGTAGAACAAAATATGTGTAATAGCAATACTTTGCTGGGAAATATACTTTATATTCTGGAAAAATTTCAGGGTGTCAACGCTTTCAATCATGACTGTATATGCCCCACCTTATGACAATAATAGCGTTCTCTCACATCAACAGCACATCAGAGAGCCACCTGAGCATGTGGGTTTACTTACAGCACCCTCACCCTTAACTACAGGAAGCTTGAATATTTGCTATGCATAAGTATAGTACTGCTGTCTGAGATAGAAACAGGCCGCTCAGTCAAATCAACACACTCTGAAAGACAGATTTTAAATTCTTCTAACAGAATGAGCTCACACAGTGAATCAAACTGGTTTACTTTTTTTTTGCACTACACCACTTATTAACTCTTCATTATAGATTGTAAATGTTTGTTTCTTGGGGACAGGTCTCTTGATATTTGGCTTATTAATTTGTAATGTTGTGAATTTTTAAATGTTTGTGTACCTTTTGAGAAAATGAAACAAATGTCATGAGATACACAAAACAACTCTGTGAAAATGGCCCATACAATGATCACATGAAACATATTAGTATCTGTTTCTCTGACATCACCAGAAGGAGGTACCCAGAGACAGGAGCAGTTTGGCTCTCTGGAAGTTTATCATTCACCATCACCATCTTAAACATTTTCAGTGAGCTTATGTTAGTTGGAACACAATCTGAGAATAAGGTACGGTAAACATGCATCATTTGTCACTAAAGGTACAGCAATGATGTTATAGTGCAGAAGGAGATAGTTCTTTAATGAAATAATACAAACATTCCTATGTTAAATAAAAGAACCAATATATACATGTAGCGCCCCAACCAGGTACTGCGAGAAGGTACTGCTATTTAATGAATTAAATATAGCTGGGGCCCGGGTTCTTCTATACTATATGGTTGGGTATATGCTGTTAACAATAGATATTTTAAAGTTATCTAATTGAATGCACCATTACCCTCAAGTGAACTGCACAGCAAAACAACATACACAACCTAGGCACCAGGAAAATTCACATTAAAGCACACAGAAATAAAGACAAACAGCACTATGATGTATATCAACTGTTTGGAATGTATTGACTTATCCAAAAATAATGAAAAATAAAAAACAGGGCCCACACTCACACTCTCAGACACCTAGCTCCTTAAGAGCAGCAGTTAACTGTCTCACTCAACAGTTCTCTAAGCCCCCTTTGTTGCAGGCCTGATACTGTTGCTCGAGTGCGTAGTGGCCGGGTAAAACACAAATTGGCCCCTTCACTCCAAAGAGCCAGAAATAAAAGAAGGTTACCTTTGCACTGTATCCCTTTACTTTGCTTTTCTCTCTCTCTGTGTCGTAGGGTTGAGCCTTTTGTCATGCAGTCACATACACCGGGTCTTGGGCATCCGCCATCCAATACCACCGGTAGAGATGAAACCCTGCAGGTCACTAACTAGAAAGTTCAATCAGCCAATGGAACTGGACAGCTACGTTCACGCATTCAGCAGAGAAATAAGTCCGACAGAGCTAGCCGGGCTTAAAGTCTCTGTTAGCAGTGTTCCCGCTAACGATAGCAGCCTGAGCTAGCCTACTCTAGAGCACATAAAATAGTAGCCTGAAATAGCATATTATAGAGCACATAAAATAGCAGCCTGAATTAGCCTATTATAGCTATATCTGAGCGGAATACGAGGGGAAAAATTAGCAGCCTGAGCTAGTCTGCTAGCACTCGACTTGAACAGTTCATTAACAGTGTGTTAACATCCTACACTGGTCCTCAGTCCGACAACCATACAGCGGAATGTACTGACGTACAGTCAGTCACATACCCGCTTTAGAATAATAAACATTACTGCATGTTGTTCACTCATACTCTTTCAACTTCTCCGCCATTCCCTCGTGTTCTCCATTGACTCCCTTGCTTTTTTCCTTCTTTCTCCCTCTCTCTTCTCTTTCCCGCCCCCCTCCAAACCTCCAATCCTTGAATATTATGGGCAAAGAGAAATAGACTAAAACTAGTAGAAAGGTACATAACCAGATAAACAAAACACATTGAATTCACTGGAACATGTATCAGAACATATACACCATTTTAAAATAAAATATATAAAATTAACTGTTCGTTTTTAAAACGGGCTACATAAATATATGAATCATGGATATGAAATGGTACATATAAAATAAGCACAATTTTAAAATTTACAATCATAATGAAATAAGGTACTATTACATGCCCTGATTAAACGTGCTGAAATGTAGCCTTAAGTGTACCACCACAGAGACAGTTTTACTGACAGTGTACTCAGGCAGGAAAATGCATGAGGATATTTATATGGCCTACGGCTCAGGACATGTTTCTGAGCTGTGTATCCTGGGTCAAAGCTCTGGTGTCTTGCTGGGGAAGTGGATCATGGTCAGCACTGAGGCTCAATCAGCCTTCAATTTAGTCTCCATTAACTCAGTCCACAGTTCAATTATTATAAAAAATCACATGAAATTGCTTAGATTTAAAAGTTTAGCTATTTAAAATATTTTTACTATTAATATAATTTCATTTTTTGATGTTATGATACACATGTGAAAGATCACTAGGTTCTTTTTACAGGGTTTAGAGATTTGTGCACACATTTACATAATTATATTAGAGCAGTACAATATAAAGTGGCTTCTGCTCTGTCAGATGAAAACAGTTTGAGGTTAATGTTCAAGAAATAAATTCACTCTTGGAGATGATGATTTAAATATTCTACATGTTACAATATACTTTGCAGATGTTCTGAACCATGAATAGAAAATGGCATATATCAGTGGATTCATAAAGGAGTTAAAACCTAATATCCAGATCAAAACAGCCCACACCCTTGTAGGAGTGTAAACTAACACGGGTATGATATAATGTGGTATCCAGCAAACAAGGTAAACAAAAACCACTGTCCCTAATTTCTTGGCTGCTTTGATTTCAGAAGCCCTTGGTGTTTTAGATCCATGGTTGTTTGTGGCACCATTTTTCACAGCTCTGATAGCTTTAGCTTGATGTATTGCCACTTTAAAAATAACTGAATACAAGATTATTATTAAACTGCATGGGGCTAGAAATGCAAATACAAATTCAATGATGGTCCAATATTTATATTCATACACAACACACTCTCCATAACATAGGGAGTATGTTATCAACTCATTAAAGTATAAAAGCGCAATGGCATAACACAGCCAAAAAGACCAGCCAAGAATTATGAACAGCAAGGTTTTATGAAGCGTGATTTGACTGGAATACTGCAGAGGGTTAGTGATAGCAATGAACCTATCAACGGCTATTAGTATCATGCTGTGCAGAGAGCCATACTTTGAGACCAAACTAATTATTTGATAAATGTAACATATGAATGCACCAAGATACCAACAGGATGCCATCTGATCATGTATAATCACAGGCATATAAACCAGTCCCACGAGAAGGTCAGCCACAGCCAGAGAGAGGATGATCAGGTTGGTTGGAGTGTGGAGCTGCTTGAAGTGAGAGATGGAGATGATCACCAGCAGGTTCAGAACTACAGTGCACACAGATATACATGAGAGAATGAAGTACAAAATAATATATCCAGGGTCCTCAATGATCTCTTTTGTACATGATGCATTATTGTCAGGAAAGCAGTATTGAACCGTGATATTTTCCCTGTAGTCTTGGTCGTCCATCTGAAACAGAGACAGAGCTGAAGAATCTGAAATGATTCAGAAGGTAAACTTCTCTGTTTTATACATGAGCATGAATCCTCCCACTAGTGGATAGTGTAACCCTAACAACATTATGACATACAGTGTTGGGTCAGCTGAGACTAGTTCATAGTGGTAGAACTGTGAAAAGATTTAAAGATAATGTCATGATTACAAATTTTACACAGTGAGCAAATCATGTCTTGGATCATACTCAATGAGGCCAGATGTGTGGTGCACACTCATAAAATAGAACATAAAGCTATTCTATTTTATGATCTGTCCACAATGTATGGAAATATAACAAGAATTAAAAATATATAAACAGCATGAGAAGGTGGGATAAATAGATGAAAAAACAAAAACATTCTGTCCTGGTATGCAATTATTTTAACCCTATATTCAACAGAAAATAGTATAAAAAATACTTAAGATGAAACTGTGAAATATTACACTTTTTGGGAAAAACAAAATGTGTCCAACCCTGTGAAGGACAGGCACCTCCTCCAGGGTGTGTTCCTGTCTTGCACCCAAAGATACCCGGGTAGGCTCTGGACCCACAGCAACCCTGGACTGGATAAGTGGTTACAGACTATGAATGAATGAATCAAAATGTGTCCATATATAATTTAATGCCAGAAAAAAAAACTTTCCAATAAACCTGGGAACAAGAAAAAAAAAACGTTACATTTGTGTAATGCTGCAATAATCCAATTAACATCAGCAGTCAACAATTTCCTCTGAACTCCATTAATACCCCTTCACTCTCACTCCATCCCCGTGTTGAACAACACTGCATTACGTTTCTGTCTCTCACCCACCTGTTTACTGGCTATTATGGACAATGCCCTAGTTGCCTCTGATGATGAATTGTTTTCTTCAACCCCCAGCCCCTCATCTACTGTTTCTCAACCTCCTAGGCTTCGCTCTGTGGTTGAGGTACCAGCCACTCCTTCCTCAGCCACCTGGGGCTTTTGATCCAGCTGCCTCCGAGCTCTGCACTTGGGCTCCAGGTGTTCTTGTCACTTCTTGTCAGCCTCTCCTCCTTCGCACTGCTCTCTTTGTCTCAGTTGCTGGAGTACTCATCCCGTCACTCCCGTTGCAGGCCCTGCGTTTCGTCTCCCATCGCTCATGCCGCCCAATGCTCAGGTTTTCCTGCTCAGCTAATAAGAGGACGCTTTTTCACTGCTGCAGGCCTCTTCTGTCGGTCCCCTCACGGCTTTAGCTCCAGCCCAGGCCCAGGTCTCAATCTCCCCCACCCGGGCTTCTGTGTTTTCTCGACTCTCTCCTCCCCTCCCCTCGCTGCTACCTTTGCTTCTCATTCTCTCTCTCTCTCTCTCTCTCCATCCTTCTACCTCAGTCATTGAAGATTCTGATGGTTTCCGAATTCATGCTGGCTTTCTCCCACCAACAGGAACTCAACGATTACATGCCCGTCATTCTCGATCTCATCGTTTGCTTCTGAGGTTCTGCCGTCTAGAAATACCACAGCCAATTCCCCACCCAGTCCACAGCCTGGCTGCAGCAATGGAACATCGCTAGCTACTGAGGTGCTTTGGATTTAGATTTTTATTGCAGAGCTTTTGCCGGCCATACTGCCATTTCATGCGACATGTGCGGCAGTGCATCCGAACCGGCCGCTTATTGTGCTCATTCTTGCTCCTGCTTCTGCTACTGCCATTGCTCCCACTTCATCCACGGCAACTACCGTGCCACATGTTACTGCTTCCAGCTCTTGTGATAGTCATGGAAGACGCATGTCCTAATTTAACAGTTAGATGATCTGCAACAACTTCAACTCACGTGGATGTTTCAACCTCTTCATGCAAATACCTGCACATCAGCACATATTGTGGCCAGGCTCATGCCCGACCCAGCCATCTCCTCAGACCACCTAGATTCAGCAGCAGCTGGCTGCTTCAGTTCCTTTTCCTCTCCCATCAGTTCTTTTCCTCTCCCATCAATTTCCCGGATTTCGCCACCCGCCTTTCCCATTATCCTGACTCCACTTTCACCTGTTTTCTTCTCGATGGCCTTCTCCTTGGTTTCTCTCCTGGCCTGGTAGTCCTTTTCCACTCCTCCCTTCTCTTCCTTCAGCATCAACCCTATTGGTATCACCACCCAAAGTCAAAGTTGGCTTTATTATTAATTCTTCACATGTACCAAACATACAAAGGAATATAATTTTGTTTCTCACTATCCCTTGGTGTTTACAAGACAAGACTTTTCTAACCCTAAAGTAAGAAATAAGTTAGACCTATCCTAACACTAACACTGATAATAAAGTGACAATGAATAATTAAAGTAACAGTAGAGTGCACAAGTACAACAGATAGACAGCCATATCTAACACTAATACTAACACTAAAGTGACAATAAATAAAGTAAGGTGTGCAGTGGTGATGATGAAATTAACTAAGCAAAAAATAAATACTAAATAAACTGTAAGGAGTAGAAAAAAGTATTCACAGTGTAAATCTAAATGTCATAGGTAGCATCAAGTTGAAATAGTGCAAGACATTCAGTAATACTAGCAGGAGAAGATTTCTACTGACAGTGTGCAAGTGGCATAGTAGTACAAGGAGTCTTGAGTTTTTAACTGTTGTAACTACTTGGCAGACTGGATGAAGCTAAGGAGAGAGAATTCAGCATCCTCACAGCTTTGTGGATAAAGGTGTTGGTGAGTCTGGTGTTGTAGCTCTGGCCCCTCCTCCCCCACCACTGGAATGGCATCTTATTCTTCTACAAAGACATTTTTTTCCAATCCCGAAGACCCCTCTATATTTACGGATGCAGCTCCTTCTGACTGCTCGCGTGCTCGATTTGAAATTGTTTGCTGTTTGTCGCTGTTTTAGTCCTTTAGACGTTTATTTACAATCTCTTTTACATTTTTTTGGCATTGCTTATCCTAGTGTGCTGTCTTCATCGTTCCTAATCCACTGTGCTTCTTAACTTCATGTTTTCGTACATATTATTTCTCATTGTTAATTTTTTTTTCTCTCTTCATGGCACCTGCCGAGGAACGAGTCCTTTCTGAGTTCGGCGCAGAGCTCGAGCAGCTGGTTTAAGGTGCTCAGCTCCTGGCCTTAACCTGCACCTGCTCCAGCTCCGAAGACGAAACAGGACAGTGTTCTTATTATTGGAGATTCAATAGTTAGACATTTAAAAGTGCCGGGCATAAAGAGTAATACAACTGTGTCTTGTCTCCCAGGCGCACGTGTCCTGGATGTTGCCAGGCAGCTTCCCTCAGCGCTTCGGCAGCGCGAGGACTTCAACACTGTCGTTCTCCACGTGGCAACGAACGACATTTCCGCCCGCCGCAGCGAGGTCCTGAAGGAGCACTACCATTTTCGCTTCTGGATACTGCTCGGAAGAAGACGGACGCTAGGATCATCGTCTCTGGCACCCTGCCCACCTACTGTCGAGGATGCGAGGCGTTTAGCAAAGTCTTCGTGCTCCACTCCTGGCTCCTGGATTGGTGCGGCACTGTCGGCGTGGACTACATCGACAACTGGGAGTGCTTTCATGAGCTTCTGGCCCTGTATCATTGGGATGGGCTTCATCCGAGCCGTCTAGGATCCGTAGTTCTCTCTGAGAACATTGAGGTGGTTCTGCGCCAAAACTTACTGGTCATTCCCAGTCACATCAGTTAGGTAGGTGGAATGGATAGCGAGCAGGTAAGTAATATTAAAGTTCCTCCTGACCATCTTTCTACTGTTAGTATGATGAGTAGCATGTCCATATCACCCACTCTAATTAACGCTAATAATTTTTTCAGCATTGAGACTGTCTGTTTCCCACAAAGCTTGTTATCACAAACGCCCAAAAATCAGTTTTAACAGCCTAATTAGAATTAACACCAAGTCACTGCAGCGAAAGCAATATTTCAGCACTTCCAGCATTAAAATAGGGCTTTTAAATATATGATCTCTAACATCTAAAGCACTCACTGTCTGTGATATTATTACTGATAACAAACTCTATGCATTATGTCTCTGCGAAACATGGGCTAAACCCAATGAATACATTGCCCTAAATGAGTCCACTCCCCCTGGCTTCGGCTATTACAGTCGCCCACGAACATCTGGTCGTGTTGGTGGTGTAGCCACAATTTATGACCCTGCCATTGACACAACACAAAAATCTGGTTATGACACTAAATCCTTTAAAGTACTTACTGTTAAAGTTACTGCATCAAAAAGGAGGCACTCTTTTATGCTCATCACAATCTATTGTCCTCCTGGCCCTTATACAGAATTTCTTTGTGAATTTGCTGATTTTCTCTCAACTGTAGTTATCGTTTTAGAAAAGGCCTTAATTTTTGGTGATTTCAATATTCACTTTGAGAAGTATCATGATCCACTTAAAATTGCATTTGAATCAATTTTGGATGCGCTAGGGTTCACTCAGAATGTTACTGGGCCCACTCATCAATGCAAACACACATTGGACCTAGTGTTAACAAGGGGCATTGAGATAAAGAATCTGTCCAATCTCTCACTACATGAGACCATCTCTGATCACCAACTAATCATATATGAAATTGTGTTAAACTTTGATATCTGTCCACAGCCACGCTATATTAGAAAGCGCCTTATAACATCCTCAACAGTTAGTGATTTTATCAATAACCTTCCAGACCTTACCACCATTTCTTTTCCAACTTTTCCAACTCACCCAAATGACCTTGAGCTCATTACAAACAACCTACAAACTTTGTGTACAAACCTAGATAGTGTTGCACCAGTCAAGACCAAAAAATTTAGAGAGAAAAGGCTTGCTCCATGGTACAGTGACAGCATGTGTGCCTTAAAACTGGCTGCTTGTAACCATGAATGTAAATGGAGACACAAAACTAAAATTTTTTCAACGAATTGCATGGCAGCACAGCCTCACTGACTACAAACATGCCTTATCTAAAGCCAAATCACAGTACATCTCTTCCCTTATAGAAAACAAAGACAACCCTAGATTCCTTTTTAACACAGTATCAAATCTAATTGGCAACAAAAAGGAAATCCACCCCGTTGTCCCCTCTGATTTCTCTAGTAATGGCTTTATGAGGTTTTTTAATGATAAAATTGATTGCATTTGCCTCAAAATCCAAAATCAGTCCAAAGTCACATGGGCTTTTGTTGATGAACCCCCTGCCTGCTCTGAGGTGCACTTAGACTACTTCAATTCTATCGATGAAAATGACTTGCTTAGTTTAATTAGCTCATCTAAATCAACTTCATGCTTACTGGATCCTGTACCAACACAATTATTTAAACAAATTTTACCTAAAGTCATTAGACCATTGCTCACAATAATAAACTCATCCCTCAACATTGGATATGTACCAAAACCTCTGAAACTAGCGGTAATCAAACCAATTATTAAAAAAAAACAATCTTGACCCTCTTGTGCTCGCAAACTACAGGCCAATATCAAACCTCCCTTTTATTGCTAAGATTCTAGAAAAAGTCATGTCACAGCAGTTGTGCTCTTACCTACAAAACAATGACATTCATGCCATTTTTCAGTCTAGATTTAGACCAAATCACACAACAGCTCTAACAAGAGTAACTAATGACTTACTCCTTTCACATGATGAGGGCTATATCTCTATTCTGGTGCTGCTTGACCTTAGTGCAGCGTTTGATACCATAGATCATGTGATGCTTTTTGATAGGCTGGAAAATCTGGTAGGAATAAAAGGATCTGCCCTCTCTTGGTTCAGATCCTATTTATCTGACCGTTATCAATTTGTTTATCTGAATAATAAATCCTCTAATCATACTTTAGTTAAATATGGTGATCCACAAGGATCAGTGCTTGGCCCTGTATTGTTCACACTCTACATGCTGCCACTGCGTAGACTAATCCGTAAGCATGGTATTCAATTCCACTGTTACGCTGATGACACACAACTGTATATATCAGCCAAACCTAATGATGCTGCTTGTCTACGTAAAATAACAGAATGTCTAACTGAAATTAAAGACTGGATGATGCAAAATTTTCTCATGTTAAATTCTGATTAAACTGAGGTCTTGTTACTACGTACAGATACTCAGATACATTCACTCAGAAATGCTGCTATTAATCTTGATAATTCAACAGTAAGACACAATACCATCAGTTCTCTTGTCCCTACACTGGCTACCTGTAAAATTTCGCATTGACTATAAAATACTCCTCTTAGCTTATAAACCTCTAAATGGTTTAGGCCCACAGTATCTTACTGAACTTCTCATACCTTATCGCCCATCACGTACACTTCGTTCACAGGATGCCCATCTACTCTTTGTTCCTCGCATTAAGAAAAACACTGCAGGAGGAAGAGCCTTTTCTCACAAAGCTCCTCAACTCTGGAACAGCCTTCCGGTTACTGTTCAGGGCTCAGACACACTCTCAATCTTTAAATCTAGATTAAAAACCTACCTTTTCAAACAAGCTTTTGGTTAATCACTCACTTTCAAGTTACTCCTTCTCTATTAGTGTCTTCGAGCTGGTTTTCATATTATCACTGTTCTGTATTAACCCTGTCATACTACCATAGATACAGCTTTTTTTAGTTAGCTTTCTAGTAACCGCCAACACGCTGTCTGTCGCTAGGTTCTCTTGCCTGACCCGTGGAAGCTTTTTTCGCAGGACAATTTTGCCCGTTCTTTACCATGACCCTACTAAGCTCTGTATTTTTATTTGTTCCATTTTCTGGTTTTCTTTCTCCTGTCTCTATCATGCTTTGAAATGTCTTGCTGCTCTCCAGGTGTTGCCCCGATCCAGCCCCTGTGTCTCCTGTACAAGATCCTGGCCTTGTCTCATCTACACTATCATGCTTGGCCATGCTGTTATCTCAAATTAACTCTGCACCTGCTTTTAACTCTCACAGAATCACTGATCACCACCTCCTTCCTCAGACTCATACATCACTAATATACTATATCCACATTACTATAACCCCTTCATCTGTCATCATTTCATTTTACTTCTGTTCTGTTCTCTGTTGTGTCTCTGGTGTCGACCCGAGGAGGATGGGTTCCCCGTATGAGTCTTGGTTCCTTCCAAGGTTTCTTCCTCGTGTGCTAAGGGAGTTTTTCCTTGCCACTGTTGCCCTCATATGAGGCTTGGACCTGGATCTCTGTAAAGCTGCTTTGTGACGACTTTGTGAAAACATTTATATATCCATACCCATGCCCACGACCTGCTCGCAGCCCACGAAGGCTTGGCAACCCAATTTTGGGCTCCAAGCCACCTCAAACTCCAGCCCAAACCTTTTCAGTTCACCACCCACTCTGCTAGCAAAGACTATGCAGAGAAGTGTCAAAGTGAAGTCACCATGTTACGTGTTGAGAAACATCACACTTACCACCACCCTGTCTAATCCCTTCTTCTCTTTTAACCAATTAAGTGTCAGAGGGGCACGACTCTATGCACACTCCTCCAAGCCACCTCGAATAAAAACTCACCTTCTGAGGTCTCAGATGCTTCTTTGGGCATGGTCTATGCTAGCAAACTATTAACCCCCTGAGGAAAATGAAATTCCACCTAAACACGTATATAACTCTGCGAGATGTTATCCTAGAAAAAAAAGTACAACATACCTCGGAAACCTTGAAGGGTCTACTTTCCAACTATATATAGTTGGATAGTTGTTTGAGGCACAAACTTTTTTGTTCCGCCCATAGACGCGTTCTGCCATTCATATGTTAATACTATGGTAATTCGGCAGCCGCTAGTGGAGGATTATTGGCTGATAATTTGCATGAAAACGCCCATTCGCTTGTTACAAACACAGAGCACATGTAGGGGAATTGGAGCTTTGTCATGGCGCACTCACGGAAGCTGCGGAGGCACTTCTACACATCCAGGAGAGCTTTGCTTTGAAGAGGATTTCAGCTCATCTGACGAAAGCAGGGAGGACAGTGACAAAGACTTTATTTTGAGAAGCGGATTGATCCCAAGGAGGATTTTTGTGATAGGTAAGTGAAATATTTCCTTTCAAATGAAACAAACCCACGCTTCGAGCTTACTGTGTACACTCCGTGAATTCCGGGTAAATTAAAATAAAGAGTAAATTAAATAAGTATTACTTTGTATATGAAAGCATAAATGAATGTAAAAAAAAACACGTAAGATGTATAATTATGCAAGAACGAGTTCATTCATGCTTATTTAAATACACTGAATGCTGCTGTTGTGTAAACGGTGTGAATGGCATGTATATGTTTAGCCTAGTGTGGTAATGTAATGTGTAAATGGCCTGTGTGAATGTAAGTGTCATCCTATGTAGCTTGTTATGCTATGTACTGCTATACATAGGTCATATGTAAGTACTGTATTTGAAATACAAGTAATTAGTTTTAGTGACTGTTGGCATGTATAGCTAATCTTTGTAACTGCTCAGAAGACAGTTGCTCACATTTCTTATTATTTTTCTTTCAGAAATGTGGAAAATACTCCACCTCCAAGCAACAGACAACGTCATCGACCAAGTCTGCAACCACCAACGTGTAGGGCAGAAACACATGGTCCTTCCACATCTGTACTGTAAGTTTACTCAGCACAAAACTTTGAAGTGGTACAGAAAACTGTTTCTTCACTTCTTGGACATTGCTGCTACCAATGCCTACATTCTCCACAAACAACTTATGCAACAGGACAGCCTGACCCACAAGGCATTCATGGAAGAGCTTGTTGAACAGCTGTGTGGTATGGAAAATGAGCCCCCTGCAAAGACAGCCAGTGGTCTTCATTTGCCGATTCCTGGGAGTGATGTCACTAACCAAAGTATGAAAGCTACTGCTGGCCGAAAGACCCGTGCATACTGCAGGAAGCACAGGGAAAAGCAAACAAAAGCCC
The DNA here is from genome assembly GCF_029633855.1 of Hoplias malabaricus. NCBI lineage: Eukaryota > Metazoa > Chordata > Actinopteri > Characiformes > Erythrinidae > Hoplias > Hoplias malabaricus. Next base: position 32,594,305 of record NC_089817.1, read on the forward strand.
CATGGAAGTGTGAACAGTGTGATGTCTACCTTTGCATGCAGCCAGACATAATCTGTTTTAGAGACTGGCATCTTTTGTTGAACTGACTCATACATATATACACACACAAGGATATACAGTATGACTATCTTTAGTATATTATCACTATCTTTACATGTGAACACAGTTTCCATTTATTTTAATTCATGCCAGTTATTTATTTTTTTGTTTTTATTGCTTGTTTAGTTCTTTTTTTTTTTGCAATAAACTGTGATAAACTGTGATAAACTGTGACCATCTGCCTCTGGTCTCTTCTCTTTTGACAGCTGTGGCAGTGAGAGCTAATGGGCCATTCATTAAGCAGTGGGGAGGGGACCTTGCACCTCGGTTTTCGCACCTATCCTCATGCATATTCAATGTAGGAACCAGTGACTGAGAAAAACAGAGTGTCACCTCACATTTGTTATGCCCTAAGTATAAAATTACATACAATTTATGAAAAGTAGAATCAGCAGTGTGTTGCCAAGACCCGTGTTCACAAAGTTTTGACCTCAAAGGTCCCGGCGAGAAATGTTTAGAATGTGTTTTTTCACACTATATCAGCACTTCTGAAAATAGGTTTTTGGAAAGTCTAAGTTTAGAGTAAATTTAATCAAAATATAGATGTATGACACTCTTACTGATTCAACATTGTTGTTGCAGAGAAAAATGCATGTGTAACACTGAGAAAAAATCATTTCCGATGCGTACAATTTGTAAAACAATCAAGGCATGTCAGACTACACCAGAGTGTCTGGAAACCCCCAGACTCCAATATAATTATAATAATTGTTCAATTACACAAGCAGACTAATATCTTTAATATCAGTATTTTATTGTCATTTGTGTTATATCATGACTTTAAAATAAACAATTAATGTCCAATTTCAAAATATTAAAAAATACATTTTTTGCAATTACTTTTTTGCTTTAGAACACCCTCAGTGTATCCCTCCACCAAGAGCATTTACAGCATTAGGCTATTCCATGTACAGGCTGCATAATCAGGCCTGAACTGGTCTATTCTGTAAAATATGGTGAAGACTGAAAGACGAGCTCAAAGTCCTCCAGTCAAACCACTCTATGGTCATCTTCGTGACATCAGTGTGAGGACTGAACCTACAATTTCAGGACCCTTGAGCTGTGTTACAGTGAAACTTCCTGCAGCACCACTGTGCTTTGTTTCTTTTTTTGTAATTTTTTTTGTTGTTTTTTTAGTAATTCAGTAATAATTGAAAATATGTACATTTCCACCTCCAATGATACTATGATTTGGATTCACGTGTCACTTTTTCAACACTTGCTGGTTTGACACAGTGTACCGGAGCTTGTATTGAGTCACTTATCCTCATGTGACAATGTCGTTTGAAGCTTCGAATACGACACTGAACCATAGGAAAATTGCAAGACTGGTTCAAAGTTCTAGTGCTGTCCCATATCTCAGTGACTATTTAAGGGACATTTTCTGTGGTATATTTTCCAACCTTGCAAACAATTTTAATATTCCTCTATATCCCTCATGTTCCCTATAAAATATGTAGGCCTTATACATTCTATAATCAATAAAGACTAAGATAAAGCATTTATTACAGCATTTCAGTGAATCAGAACAGACAAAAGTTGAACTGTAAGACCATATGGTATTAACATCCTTCGCAGTGTTGATCTGCAGGCTGCAATCATTTTTTTTCTGGCCACCAAATATCATTCTTCTCTGATGTCAAATTTCAATGCTCCAATGCATCAAATCTTTTTCGGCACAATCAGGAGGAAGCTCCTAAAGCTTCAGTGGGGCTTCATCCACCAATCATTATTTACCTACAATTTTGAATATTTGAAAATAATTTTGTCCAGCCCATTTTTTGTTTTGTGTGGAATTATAGAAATTTTTTTCTATTTTTTGTGTTGTTCCAATACACACAAAGGAAACTAACACGTGTAGATCAAAATATGTGTAATTGCAAAACTTTGCTGGGAGAAATACTTTATTTTCAGGGCTGCCAACACTTTCGACCATGACTGTATATGCCTCACCTTATGACAATAATAATATTCTCTCTCACTGACAGCACATGGAGAATGGGCTCACACAGTGAATCAAACTGGTTTACTTTGTCTGCACTACACCACTTATCAAAAAGAATAATTTTGAATGCTGAAGCGGCTAGATACTAAAATCAAAATGTCCTTCATACAAGTCTCAAGCACATCAATACTAGGTGATTTAAAAAAAAAAATCCTGCATGTCAAAAGTTTCCATGGCTACACAAGAGACAACTAATTAAGTACCACAGAACACTAATTACCACAAATACTCTAAGACCACCACCTTCCAAAAGGTAATCGTTTACCAACATCTGTCATATATGCTCACTGCCCACCATTTTATGGTGTGTGAGGGATCAACAAATCCCAGATGATCCCCCACATTTTACGCTCCTATGCCTAGGGGTAAGGGAGGAGTACCATTAGTTCATATAACAAGATATAATAAAAAGAAAGAACAATAATCTACAAGTGGAGGTGATAGTCAAATGTTTACTTAAATAAGGCATAAATTACAAAACAAAGGGTGAATCAGCAGAAACACAACAGAACTATTCCAAAGGCCTTACATATTCTGTTTAGAGACATAAGATGCATACAATGAGAACACTTAATCCTGTAATTTGTTATAGTTTATTTTATAGCTAATCAAAGTATTAGAATGAGAGTATATACATATATTGTGATGAAGTAGTATGCTTAACTATCTATACTATAATTATTTGAAGAGAGATACACTAACAAAAATAAGCCTTAATGTGTCTAATGGTGGACAGAGGATGATGCCAAAGAAAGGTGCATAAAATTAAATAAATAAAATATATTCATGGCCCATATAATCATGGTGAGTGTGTGTATAAGGCACCTCAAATACCCTCTCCACAGAATCACCCGTGGAAGTTTGAGTAATACTGAAAAATACAGACACAGAAACACACAAAAACATGAGTGAAGAGAATTTTCTGTCCCACCTTAAAGTCAGCTATGCAAGGCTGAAGTTGAATAACTATTTTTGAATTGTTTCATTGAATGCATGTGAAAATGATGGAACAATCTACATTTTTGCATTTCAAGACTCTCTGAGGTGAGCGATGTCACTAATTGGCTGCTGATGTTAATTATATTATTGTAGTATTACACAGATTTACTAGGTTTTTTTCCTGTTTTATTACATGTTATTTATATTATTTTGACCTATTCCAACTTTATTGGAAGGTTTTTTTCTTTCATTTCATTAAATATGGAGACATTTTATATATTATTGTGAAGTATAAAATGTCATAGTTTCATATTTTCTTTATACTATTTTTAACTGAATACAGGGTTAAACTATTTGCATACCAGGAAAGAATAGTTATTTATTCATCTATATATCCCAACTTATATCTATATATATCAACTCAGACTGTTCATACGAGAGCCATACTTTGAGACCTAACAAATTGTTGCAGAAATGTAGCATGTTATTGGTCAGAGATCAAAACAGTAGGGGAGGTCATCATTTATCATGTACATTAGAGACTGCCATGAGTTTAGATGATATAACTGGATTTTTTTTTCATCTTGGATCATACTCAGTGAAGCCAGGAAATGTGTTGTGCACACTTATAGAATAGAACAGTCATTCATTCATTCATTCATTCATTATCTGTAACCACTTATCCAGTTTAGGGTCGCGGTGGGTCCAGAGCCTACCTGGAATCATTGGGCGCCAACATCACAGTTCAATATTGCATTCCTGACAATAATCAGTCATGTATAAGATATTCTGTATATGGCCCTGGATATGTTCTTCTATGCTTCATTCTCTCATGTATAGCTGTGTGCACTGTGGTTCTGAACCTGCTGTTGATCATCTCCATCTCTCACTTCAAGCAGCTCCACACTCCAACCAACCTGATCATCCTCTCTCTGGCTGTGGCTGATTTCCTTATGGGACTCTTTAATATTCCTGTGGATCTAAGTGCCCTAATGAACACCTGCTGGTCTCTTGGACCATTAACATGCTACATTTCTTTAGTATTTGGTTTTGTCTCAAAATATGGATCTCTGTACAATGTGATACTAATAGCAGTTGATAGGTACATTGCATTTTATTCAATCCGTATGACACTTCACATACCTCTGACGGTGTGGAATGTTTTTACCTGGTTAATAGACATGAACTCCTTTGTGAACCCACTGATGTATGCCATTTTCTATTCATGGTTTAGAACATCTGCAAAGTATATTGTAACATGTAGAACATTTAAATCATCATCTTCAAGGCTGATTTTTCTTCCTGAACATTAACCTCAGACTGATTTCATCTGACAGAGCAGAGGCCACTTCATATTTTACTGCTCCAATATATATTTACATATATATTTATATAACAAACATTTTTAAACCCAGTTAAAAGAACTCGGTAATCTTTCAGCGATGCATCATAATGTAAATATAAAAAATAAAATTTCATAAATATTTTAAATGGGGCGGCACGGTGGCGCAGCAGGTAGTGTCGCAGTCACACAGCTCCAGGGGCCTGGAGGTTGTGGGTTCGATTCCCGCTCCGGGTGACTGTCTGTGAGGAGTTGGTGTGTTCTCCCCGTGTCCGCGTGGGTTTCCTCCGGGTGCTCCGGTTTCCTCCCACAGTCCAAAAACACACGCTGCAGGTGGATTGGCGACTCGAAAGTGTCCATAGGTATGAGTGTGTGAGTGAATGTGTGTGTGTCTGTGTTGCCCTGTGAAGGACTGGCGTCCCCTCCAGGGTGTATTCCCGCCTTGCGCCCAATGATTCCAGGTAGGCTCTGGACCCCCCGCGACCCTAAATTGGATAAGCGGTTACAGATAATGGATGGATGGATGGATGGAAATATTTTAAATTATATTTTAGTAAGCTATACTTGTAAAATCTAAGCAACTTCATGTGATGGGTTATAATAAATAAACTTTTTTGATAAAGAAAATTATTGTTAAATGCCTAAATATGTTGCATTCTGACACTATATGATGCAAAGTATGTTGTGTTATAAATTAACAACCACACAATGTGTGATTTTCAAAAAATGTCATTTTATTGTATTATTATTTCACGTCAGACTTTAAAGTGTTAGGGAATGAAATTATTTTACCACGTTAAAAGACCTGAATTGGTCATCAGAACATGTGGAAGACCATTCTAATCTATACTGCAGGTTCCACAGAGTATTCCATTCAAAATAGAATCATTCGACAGTCACATTATAAATGTAAAACATTTCCCATCATAAGATTCTCTGCACAAAAACACAATGCTTATATTGGATTCACCAATAATGACTCACTGTGTGCTGGCCTGCTGTTTGTGCAAAGAAATAGAAGTTGTCCTGAGTGCTGCATAATTGTTCAACTTTTATCTAATATAAAATAAGTGTAAGTTATCTTAATCAAATAAAAATACATTTAATATGCATATAATGCAATGCATCAAGTACCTAATAAAAAGTGGTGTGCAGTATATTAACATATTAATTAATTGATTAAATTCTGATTTATTGATTTCTGGTGAGCTCTGGACTCCAGACTCAACAAGATGAAGTGGTTACAAAAATGCATTAAGGAACCGAATGAATTGCTTTATCCATCCATCCATTATCCACCGCTTATCTGGGTCCGGGTCGTGGGGGAAGCAGTCGGAGCAAAGAAACCCAGACCTCCCTCTCCCCAGCCACCGACTATAGCTCTTTCGGGGGTATACCGAGGTGTTCCCAGGCCAGTCGAGACATATAGTCTCTCCAGCGTGTTCTTGGTCTGCCCCGGGGCCTCCTCCCCGTTGGACATGCCCGGAACACCTCTCCAGGAAGGCCTCCAGGAGGCATCCGAACCAGATGCCCGAACCACCTCAACTGGCTCCTCTCGACGTGGTGGAGCAGCGGCTCCACTTTGACTCTCTCCCGGATGTCCGAGCTCCTAACCCTGTCTCTAAGGGAGAGTCCAGACATCCTGCGGAGAAAACTCATTTCAGCCGCTTGTACCCGCGATCTCGTTCTTTCGGTCACTAACCAAAGCTCGTGACCATAGGTGAGGGTTGGGACGTAGATTGAACGGTAAATCGAGAGCTTTGCTTTTCTGCTCAGCTCTCTCTTCACCAGAACGGACCGGTACAGAGCCCGCATTACTGCTGACGCTGCACCGATCCGCCTGTCAATCTCACGCTCCATCTTTCCCTCACTCATGAACAAGACCCCGAGGTATTTAAACTCCTCCACTTGAGGCAGGATCTCACTTCCAACCTGGAGAGAGCACTCCACCCTTTTCCGACTGAGTACCATGGACTCGGACTTGGAGGTGCTGATCCTCATCCCTACCGCTTCACACTCGGCTGCAAACTGGTCCAGCAAGAGCTGGAGGTCCCGGCTCGATGAAGCCAGCAAGACCACATCATCTGCAAAAAGCAGACATGGAATCCTGAGACCACCAAACCGGACACCCTCCGCCACTTGGCTACACCGAGAAATTCGGTCCATAAAAATTGTGAACAGAACCGGTGACAACAGGCAGCCCTGACGGAGTCCAACTCCGACTGGAAACCAGTCTGACTTACTGCCAGCCATACGAACCAGACTCCTGCTCTGTTTGTACAGGGACTGGATAGCTCGTAACAAAGAGCCCAGTACCCCATACTCCCTGAGCACCCCCCACAGAATACCCCGAGGGACACGGTCGAATGCCTTCACCAGATCCACAAAACACATGTAGACTGGTTGAGCAAACTCCCATGCACCCTCCAGGATCCTAGCGAGGGTAAAGAGCTGGTCCTGTGTTCCACGACCGGGGCGGAATCCGCATTGTTCCTCCTGGATCCGAGATTCAACTATCAGTCGGACTCTCTTCTCCAGTACCCCCGCATAGACCTTACCGGGGAGGCTGAGGAGTGTGATCCCCCTATATTTGGAACACACCCTCCAATCCCCCTTTTTAAAAAGGGGAACCACCACCCCAGTCTGCCAGTCCAGAGGCACTGCCCCCGATGTCCACGCGATGTTGCAAAGACGTGTCAACCAGGACAGCCCCACAACATCCAGAGCCTTGAGGAACCCGGGGTGAACCTCATCCACCCCCGGGGCCCTACCGCCAAGGAGTTTCCCTACCACCTTGGCCACTTCAGCCCCAGTGATAGACGAGCCCCCCCCGGGGTCCCCAAGCTCTGCTTCCTCTGCGGAATACGTGCTGGTGGGATTGAGAAGATCCTCGAAGTATTCCTACCACCGTCTGGTGACGTCCCCAGTCGAGGTCAACAGTTCCCCACCCCCACCATATACAGTGTTGGTGGAAAACTGCTTTCCCCTCCTGAGTCGCCTGACGGTTTGCCAGAAACGTCTCGGAGCCGACCGAAAGTCGTTTTCCATGTTCTCACCGAACTCCTCCCACACCTGAGTTTTTGCCTCAGCGACTGCCAAGGCCGCAAGCCGCTTGGCTCCTCGGTACCTGACGGCTGCCTCCGGAGTCCCCTGAGCCAACCAGGCTCGATAGGACTCGTTCTTCAGCTTGACAGCCCCCCTCACCCGGGGTGTCCACCACCAAGTGCGGAGATTGCCACCCCGACAGGCACCGACAACCTTGCACCCACAGCTCCGTTCAGCCGCCTCAACAATGGAGGTCCGGAACATGGCCCACTCGGACTCAATGTCACCAGCCTCCCCCGGGATGTGGTCGAAGCTCTGCCGGATGTGGGAGTTGAAGATGTTTCTGACAGGTTCCTCTGCCAAACGTTCCCAGCAAACCCTCAGCACACGTTTGGGCCTGCCAGGTCTGTCCGGCATCCTCCCCCACCATCTGATCCAACTCACCACAAGGTGGTGATCAGTTGACAGCTCAGTGCCTCTCTTCACCCGAGTGTCCAGAACATATGGCCGCAGGTCAGATGATACGACTATAAAGTCGATCATCGAAATGCGGCCTAGGGTGTCCTGATGTCAGGTGTACTTGTGGACACCCTTATGTTCGAACATGGTGTTCGTAATGAACAAACTGTGACGAGCACAGAAATCCAATAACTGAACACCCATTGGGTTCAGATTAGCGGGGCCGTTCCTCCCAATCACTCCCCTCCAGGTCTCACTGTCATTACCCACGTGAGCGTTGAAGTCCCCCAGCAGAACAATGGAGTCCCCAGAATGAGTGTTCTCCAGCACTCCCTCTAGGGTCCCCAAGAAGGCATGGTACTCTGAACTGCTGTTCGGTGCATAAGCACCAACAACAGTCTGAGCCCTTTCCCCAACCCGAAGACGCAGGGAAATTACCCTCTCATCCACTGGGGTAAACCCCAACGTACAGGCGCTAAGCCTGGGGGCTATGAGTAAGCCCACACCTGCCTTACGCCTCTCACCCTGGGCAACTCCAGAGTGAAAGAGCATCCAGCCCCTCTCAGATTGGTTCCAGAACCCACACTGTGTTGAGGTGAGCCCAACTATATCTAGCCGGTACCTCTCAACCTCGCGCACCAGCTCAGGCTCTTTTCCCACCAGAGAGGTTACGTTCCATGTTCCAAAAGCCAGTTTCAGTAACCGAGGATCAGAACGCCAGGGCCCCCGACCCAGACCGCCACCCGATCCACAATGCACCAGACCCGGATTACTACCTCTCCCACAGGTGGTGGGCCCATGGGAGAGTGGACCCATGTATCTCCTTCGGGCTAAGCCCGGCCGGACCCCATAGGTGAAAGTCCGGCCACCAGGCGCTCGCCAAGGAGCCCCTCCCCCAGGCCTGGCTCCAGGGTGAGGCCCCGGTAACCCTGCTCCGGGCAAGGGAGGCTGTGTCCAAGTTATTCTCTTTTTCATCCATGTCTTTATGGATCACTCTTTGTCTGGCCCATCACCTAGGACCAATTTGCCTTGGGAGACCCTACCAGAGGCTATTGCCCCCGACAACAAAGCTCCTAGGCTCACGCAGGCACGCAAACCCCTCCACCACGTTAAGGTGGTGATCCAAGGAGGATCAATGAATTGCTTTAGTGTGTACATATTCAAATATATATTTACCTTATTTTCAACCAACAGGACTGCAGCTTTCTTAAAGAAGCTGTCTTAGCAGGCCCAAATGTCATAGATTATCCATTTATCCTTCACCACTTGGCCTTTTTTTAGAGTTCTTCTGCATATTGTGCTTGGACTGCAAAGCCAAGAAGTGTCTCACAGACTTCAAAGACCACATTTGCAATTGGATAAGTCATTACAGACTTGAATGAATGTTGATGTTTTACTCATTGTTAACATCCAAACATTTTCTGAGGAAAATTTGATATAACGTGATATTGTGATAATACCACAATACAAAATTCTACAAAATATATCAGCCAACAGCATCGAGGCAATGCTATATTTTCCAGACTAAATAGATAGCTATACGACTGCTGTTAACCAACTAACCAACTAAATAAACAGTTGCAGTAAAGAGCTGAATTAACGTAACCTAACTTTTCTGGCTGCTGTTAGTTTTTAGGTTACTGCTTAATAACATCACCAAAATAGCCTTTTTTCACATTAAAAACATTGTAGGACTGCATACTTCTCTCCCTGAACTGAAACTCTAATTCACATTTCTATCACATCTAGGCCTGCTACTTTGCTCAAAAAGCTTAAATACGTGCAGTATTCAGCAGCAAGAATTCTCACTCACACCAGATCATGGGAACACATAACCCCAGGTTAAAAGACCTTCACTAACTTCCAGTTCATTACTGAATACAATATAAAATCCTACTCATTCATTCATTCATTATCTGTAACCGCTTATCCAGTTCAGGGTCCAGAGCCTATCTAGAATCATTGGGCGCAAGGCGGGAATACAGGAGGGAGCGCCAGTCCTTCACAGGGCAACACAGACACACACACACTCACACCTACGGACACTTTTGAGTTGCCAATTCACCTACCAACGTGTGTTTTTGGACTGTGGGAGGAAACCGGAGCACCCGGAGGAAACCCACGTGGACAACACACCAACTCCTCACAGACAGTCACCCAGAGCGGGAACCGAACCCACAACCTCCAGGTCCCTGGAGCTGTGTGACTGCGACACTACCTGCTGCGCATACGTGCCTCCCATAAAATCCTACTCCTAGATTTGAAATCTTTACATGACCTGGTTCCTGACTACCTCTCTGCTCCTTTGTCCAGACACAGTACTTCACACTCAGTTCGATCGGCTAACGCTCATTTGATCTCTGTTCCTCCTGCCAAACTATGCATGTATGGGGACAGAGATTTTAGAGTTGCAGGCCCAAAGTTATGGAATTCTATCCCCCTGCATCTTCATCTCTGACTGTCACTCTCCACCTTTAAAAAGCATTTAAAAACTTTTTTTCTAATGTAGAGTTTAACTCTCTCACTGCCTTGTTTTTTTTTCATTATTATAATTGTAGTAGTCCTCTTTACTCTTACTGTACTCTTATCCTGCTTTAATCTGTAATTTTATTTTACTTCTGTCTTATATTCCTCACTGCTTTATTTAATATTGTTTTACCCTGTTGTGCCCAGCTATTGTTATATTATATTATATTGTTATAAAAATGTCTTTAAGTATCCTGAAAGGCACTTATAGATAAAAATTATTATTATTAATTTATTATTACATTCTCTTCTATAGAAAGACAGGGGGATATTTGTAATATTTCATTATAGAACTGTGTTTAAAAAGGACAAATTAAAAGTCATGGAGATGAAATGGGGCGTATGAAATCAACACAATTTTAAAATCTACAATTAAGGTCTTAGTCTATAATGCTCAGGACCTGTTTCTGAGCTGTGTCTCCTGGGTCAAAGCTCTGACCTCTTCTATTTCTTTCAGTCTTGCTGGGGAAGTGGATCATGGTCAGCACAGAGATTTAATCATCCTTCTGTTTAGTCTCCATTAACTCAGTCCACAGTTTAATTAATACAACTGATCACATGAAATTGCTTAGTATATCCTAGTAAAATATGATTTATACTATTTATAAAGTTATGTTTTTATATTTACACTACGATGCATCAGTGAAGGATCACCAGGTTCTTTTTAACAGGGTTTAGGGATTTGTGCACACATTTACATAAAAAATATATAATAGAGAACTACAATATGAAGTGGCCTCTGCTCTGTCAGATGAAATCAGCCTGAGGTTAATGTTCAGGAAACAATTTCAGTGTTGAAGATTTAAATATTCTACATGTTACAATATACTTTGCAGATGTTCTGAACCATGAATAGAAAATGGCATACATCAGTGGGTTCATAAAGGAGTTCATATCTAATATCCAGAGCAAAACAGACCACACAATTGGAGGGGTGTGAACTAACACAGGTATGATGTAATTTGGTATCCAGCAAACAAGATAAAAAAAAAACACTGTCCCTAATTTCTTGGCTGCTTTGATCTCAGAAGCCCTTGGTGTTTTAGCTCCATGATTGTTTGAGGCACCATTCACAGCTCTGATAGTTTTAGCTTGATGTATTGCCACTTTAACAATAACTGAGTACAAGATTATTATTAAACTGCATGGGGCTAGAAATGCAGCTAAAAAATCAATTAAGGTCCAATATCTATATATATACACAACACACTCCCCATAACAATAGGGATCAGTAAACATGGTATTAAAGTATAAAAACACAATGACATAACACAGCCAAAAACACCAGCCAAGAATTATGGACTGCAAGGTTTTATGAAGCGTGATTTGACTAGAATACTGCAGAGGGTTAGTGATAGCAATGAACCTATCAACTGCTATTAGTATCACACTGTACAAAGAGCCATATTTTGAGACATAGCCAATTGTTTGAAAAACGTAACATAAAAATGTACCAAGATACCAACAGGATACCATCTGACCATATATAACCAGAGGCATATTAAACAGTCCCACGGCAAGATCAGCCACAGCCAGAGAGAGGATGATCAGGTTGGTTGGAGTGTGGAGCTGCTTGAAGTGAGAGATGGAGATGATCACCAGCAGGTTCAGAACCACAGTGCACACACATATACATGAGAGAAAGAAGCTCAAAAGTATATATCCAGGGTCCTCAGTAACCTCTTTTGTACATGATGCATTATTGTCAGGAAAGCAGTATTGAATTGTGATGTTTTCCCTGTAGTCTTGGTCGTCCATCTGAAACAGAGACAGAGCTGAAGAATCTGAAATGATTCAGAAGGTAAACTTTTCTGTTTTATACATGAGCATGAATCCTCCCACTAGTGGATAGTGTAACCCTAACATCATCATGACGTACAGTGTTGGGTCAGCTGAGACTAGTTCAGAGTGATAGAACTGTGAAAAGGTTTAAAGATAATGTCATGATTAAAAATTTTACACAGTGAGCAAATCATGTCTTGGATCATACTCAATGAGGCCAGATGTGTGGTGCACACTCATAAAATAGAACATAGAATAGAATAGTTTTATGGTCTGTCCACAATGTATGGAAATACAACAAGAATTAAAAATATATAAACAGCATGAGAAGTTGGGATAAATAGATGAATAAACAAAAACATTCTGTCCTGGTAATCAATTAATTTAACCCTATATTCAGAAGAAAACAGTATAAAGAAAATACTTAAGATGAAACTGTGAAATATTAAACTTTTTGGGAAAAATAAAATGTGTCCATTTCTGTGAAGGACAGGCACCTCCTCCAGGGTTTTGGGCAGCACATGGAGGAGAGACACCTGAGCATGTGGGTTTACTTACGGCACTCTCACCCTTAACTACAGGAAGCTTGAATGTTTGCCTATGCATGAGTATAGTACTGCTGTCTGAGATAAACTAGAAACAGACCGCTCAGTACAATCAACACACTCTGGAAGACAGTTTTTAAATTCTTCTAACAGAATGAGCTCACACAGTGAATCAAACTGGTTTACTTTGTTTGCACTACACAACTTATCAAAAAGAATAATTTTCTCTCTAATAAATTCACCATGGGTTTGTGTAGAGTTTTACCAAATTCCAAATAATCAAATTTTCAAATTTTATAGAATTATCAAATAAATCTCTGACGATATGCTTCTGGAACCAATTCCTCTTCTGCTTTCCTACTAGCTTACACTGCAAATGCATGGACCAGAAGTCTTTTGGCCAATTTAGCATTACCACGATCCTTTCAAAAACACTGAAATAGACATCCTCCTCAGTCTCCCTAAATGAAGGTACTAATGAAGTAAACTTATGTATATTAAATGCAGCTGGTTGAGGAACAAGAAGGTCTGATACAGTGGGTGCCACAGGCTCCGGTGTGTCACTAGGCAGCATTGAGACAGGAGACAATTGTTAAAGTGGGGTAGCCTCCATCATACGTAGCTCGAGCTCATGCAAAAATTTCCTTCTCCAGCTCAAGTTTACGTACGGCTAACTCAAACTCATGTTTACGCACATCAGCACACTCTGAAGCAACAATCTGAAGCTAGGCCAGGTGTACATACATACAGGGGTGGCAGGGTCATATGGAGGCAAAATAGTTCTTACCTCAGCTTCCCCCACAACCAGCACCTCAGAAATGTCTGGACTGTCTCCAACAATAGCCACTGTCCATTCAGGTGAGTCACCCTCTTCTGATGTAGGGCCTCTGCAGCTGCAGAAACTTTAGAGACTTTAGAGCTTCTGTTTAGAGACATAAGATGCATACAATGAGAACATTTAATCCTATAACGTGTTATAGTTTATTTTTTAGCTAATCAAAGTATTAGAATGAGAGTATATACATATATTGTGATGAAGTAGTATGCTTAACTATCTATACTATAATTATTTGAAGAGAGATACACTAACAAAAATAAGCCCTAATTTGTCTAATGGTGGACAGAGGATGATGCCAAAGAAAGGTGCGTAAAATTAAATAAACACAATATAATCATGGCCCATATAATCATGGTGAGTGTGTGTATAAGGCACCTCAAATACCCTCTCCACACAACAGAATCACCCGTGGGGATCAAGTGTGAGTAATACTGAAACATACAGACACAGGAAAACACAAAAACATGAGTGAAGACCAAAGTGTGTACTGTGCAATTCCACGCAGAAAAACAACCACACAGTCACACAACCACCTTGCGCCAAAACACATTCAGTACCACAGTCCTGGGTCAGTCAACGCACTCTAAACACACAGCCTGTCTCACACATGCTCCTATGGGGTCGCAAAGGGGTCAAAATTATGCCTATGCCTTTACTCCCTTGTGTCATTGAACAGCTGCCTTTTCATCTATAGTAAGTTTTCATAATATATGTAAGGAATCGACATAAACACGTGTGACCAAACATGTCCTAACGTGTGACTTAACGAGTGGCAAAACGCATCGTCTCCATGTCCTCTGCATAAATATAAAAGCTTATGTGAATCATTCGTATGCAAGATGATTGAAAGATAGCGGCGTCTGCGTGGAATGAGAGTCCAATAATGGTGCCAGTGCTCTCCAGTGGAGAGTCAGCTACTTGATTTGAATGGCTGGGAATGTGGGCAGGCGGCACGGTGGCGCAGCAGGTAGTGTCGCAGTCACACAGCTTCAGGGACCTGGAGGTTGTGGGTTGATTCCCGCTCCGGGTGACTGTCTGTGAGGAGTTGGTGTGTTCTCCCCGTGTCCGCGTGGGTTTCCTCCGGGTGCTCCGGTTTCCTCCCACAGTCCAAAAACACACGTTGGTAGGTGGATTGGTGACTCAAAAGTGTCCGTAGGTGTGAGTGTGTGAATGAATGTGTGTGTGTCTGTGTTGCCCTGTGAAGGAATGGCGCCCCCTCCAGGGTGTATTCCTGCCTTGCGCCCAATGATTCCAGGTAGGCTCTGGACCCACCACAACCCTGAACTGGATAAGCGGTTATAGATAATGAATGAATGAATGGCTGGGACTCCCTTAATATGAAGTGGTGCATAACTGAATGCCAAACGTGACAATGTGAAACATCCACCTGAGTTGAAGTTGTTACAAATCATCTGGCCATTAAAGTAGGTCAGGCGTTGTCTGCGACTATCACTAGACCGGGTAGTAACATGTGGCGCAATGGTGGCTGTGGATCAAATGGGGGCAATAGCGGTTGCAGTAGTGGGAGATGGTGTGAGAAGTGAACATGACGCTGAAAGACAGAATGGGTTGCCACACACACCACATGAAAGTGCAAAGCGACCGGCAGTAGACATGGCAGTAGAGTTCTAAAACCAGAGCACCCCAGTAGCATGCAATGTTCCATTGTTGCAGGTTAGCAGCAGCCCAGGCAGAGAATTGGTGATGGCATTCATAAAAGGCGGAACCCACGAACTGAGCGGTGAGAACAAATATGATGGACAGGTAATTGTCAAGTTCCTGCCAGGGGGTTGGAAGGGCATGTTGTGGTAAATAGAGAAAGCAAGTGCAAATTCTGAAACCATCAGGATCTTCAATGATTTCTGTTCGGCAGTCTTTATTGTAAAGGAAAGATCCCCTACATCAATGGTGTGTGAGGGGCCACAGGAGCTGGAGAAGAGCTCAGTAAGGCTGAAATTTTGATGTCTGCACCTTGCAGGATACTTTCTCAGAGACTGGGAGGCACGAGTGGATTGAACAGCTGAGCATTGGGAGGAGGCGGAGCTGGGGGAGCTGAAGCCAAGGAAGTGTCATGAGGCTGATGCGTCAGCAGTGGCACCTGTAGGTAGACAGAGAGAGAGAGGGAGAGAGAGAGAGAGAGAAAGTGAGTAGGTGAGGGGCCTGAGAAAGTGCAGCCTAAAATTGAAATTGTTCGGATGATGAAATAGGGGTGGGAAGAAAGCAAGAAGGATAAAAGAGTAGGGCACTGAAAGAGGAAGAAAAGAGACAGTGGTGGGTAAAGTAGAAGGAGGGAGATAGAGATAATTAGAAGCAAAAGCAGCAGGGAGGGGCGGACCCAGGTGGGAGAGGCAGGGCCTGGGTCGGAGCTGTTGCTGGGAGGGTCATGGCAGCAATGGCTGCCATCTGACTGGATGTAGGATTAGCATCAGCCTGGGAGCAGTAGAGGAAGACAGGAGCAACGAAATTTTTTTTGTTGGCTGAGCAGAAAAACTATATACTGCGGTCCAGTAAGGCCATGGTAGTGTGAGCAGTAGGAGGAGAAACACGAGGCCTGCCTTAAGCAATGGAATTGACAGAAGGAGTAGTCCAGCATCTGAAATGAAGAGAGCGTTGTGAAGGAGGAGGAAAGGCAGGGGAAGAGGAGCTCGGAGGCAGCTGGATCGGGTGCATGAGATGGTCGAAGCAGGAGAGGTTGGAACCTCGACCAGCGAGCAAAGCCTAGGGGTATGTTGTAAACGGGTAGATGAGGGACCGGGTTGTTGCCGAAAATATTTTGTCATCAGAAGCAACCAGACCGATATCTATGGTGACAGAAAAACAAGTGGGTGAGAGACAAAAGCGCAATGCATTGTGGGTATGGGGTATGAATGCAGATGTGGAGAGGTAATTGGGGCATGGTCTAGCTCCCAAAATTACATCACATAGTGACTTCACTGTGTCATAACAGTGAACAAAACAGTGTAATCAGGGCTTCCTCTGAACTCATACCTGCAAAATGAGTTGTTAGGAAAGAAATACTGAACTATGATGTTCATCTTAGATGTACTTCTTAAATCATTACTCCTGTTTTAGTATTTGATTTCCACTGCAAATTTATGGAAAACTATGACCCCTTCCATTGACTCAGGAGTGACTGATTGGTCTTTGAGGACTGCTCCAAGTGTTAATTTAAAATTGTGATTCTCAAACATAACAAAATGAAATTTTATGTGCAATTTGGATATAGAGTCTGTTATTGTACGATATTAAACTCATTTTTAAATCATCCAAGCACTTTGAAGAACACAGACACTTTCAGACACACTTGGCTCAAAGATGAGGAAGGCTTATATACCAAGGATCTGTCATCCTTTAATATCCATACTGTAAGTGCAGATTATCATCAAAACCCCTCTGCTTGGTTCCTCCAGCCTCCAAGTGCTGACACAGAAGCTTTGGTCATTTGATAGGAATTGTACACAGCTGTCTGAGAGCACATGACTGGATGAGTGGGTGAAAAATATTCAGTGAGTAATCTTTATCAGTGTTATTCACAGTTCTCTTGTGTCATCCAATTAAATATTGGACCATTTTTAATAAAAATAAAATCTCAGTTTCATTTCAAGTATAATCTCCATATTAATTTTAACTGAACATAGCATTAAATGAGTTGCACATTGTGGCATTTTTTTATTACTATTTATTTATCTATGGCTAAATTTATTTATTCATTTATTTGTTTTCAGAAAACAAATTCAGTCTTGAAGATGATGATTTAAATATTCTACATGTTACAATATACTTTACAGATGTTCTGAACCATGAATAGAAAATGGCATACATCAGTGGGTTCATAAGGGAGTTCAAATCTAATATCCAGATCAAAACAGACCACACACTTCCAGGAATGTAAACTAACACAGGTACGATATAATTTGGTATCCAGCAAACAAGGTAAACAAAAACCACTGTCCCTAATTTCTTGGCTGCTTTGATTTCAGAAGCAATTGATGTTTTAGCTCCATGGTTGTTTAAGGCACCATTTTTCACAGCTCTGATAGCTTTAGCTTGATGTATTGCCACTTTAAAAATAACTCAGTACAAGATTATTATTAAACTGCAAGGGGCTAGAAATGCAGCTACAAATTCAACGATGGTCCAATATTTATATACATACACGATACACTCTCCATAACAGTAGGAGTATGTAAAAAAGTAATTAATGCATAAATACACAATGACATAACACAGCCAAAAAGTCCAGCCAAGAATTATGGACAGCAAGGTTTTATGAAGTGTGATTTGACTGGAATACTGCAGAGGGATAGTGATAGCAATGAACCTATCAACTGCTATTAGTATCATGCTGTGCAGAGAGCCATACTTAGAGACAAAACCAATTGTTTGACAAATGTAACATATGAATGGACCAAGATACCAACAGGATTCCATCTGACCATATATAATCGCAGGAATATGAACCAGTCCCATGAGAAGATCAGCCACAGCCAGAGAGAGGATAATCAGGTTGGTTGGAGTGTGGAGCTGCTTGACGTACAGTGTTGGGTCAGCTGAGACTAGTTCAGAGTGGTAGAACTGTGAAAAGGTTTAAAGATAATGTCATGATTACAAATTTTACACAGTGAGCAAATCATGTCTTGGATCATACTCAGGCCTGGGGGAGGGGCTCCTTGGCGAGTGCCTGGTGGCCGGACTTTCACCTATGGGGTCCGGCCGGGCTTAGCCCGAAGGAGATACATGGGTCCACTCTCCCATGGGCCCACCACCTGTGGGAGAGGTAGTAATCTGGGTCTGGTGCATTGTGGATCTGGATCATGTGTGACTACTTCCAGCTCTTGTGATAGTTGTGGAAGACGCATGTCCTACTATAACGGTTAGATGATCTGCAACAACTTCAGCTCAGGTGGATGTTTCACCTCTTCATGCAGATACCTGCACATCAGCACATATTGTGGCCAGGCTCATGCCCGACCCAGCCATCCCCTCAGACCACCTAGATTCGGTAGCAGCTGGCTGCTTCAGTTCCTTTTCTTCTCCCATCAACGTGCCAGAATTCACCACCTGCCTTTGCCGATATCCTGACTCCACTTTCACCTGTTTTCTTCCCGATGGCCTTCTCCTTGGTTTCTCTGCCGGCCTGGTAGTTCTTTTCCACTCCTCCCTTCTCTTCCTTCAGCATCAACCCTATTGGTATCACCACCCAAAGTCAAAGCTTGATTTATTGTTAATTCTTCACATGTACCAGACATACAAAGGATTTTTCAATGTAGTTTCTCACTATCCTTTGGTGTTTACAAGACAAAACATTTCTAACCCTAAAGTAAGAAATAAGTCAGACCTATCCTAACACTAACACTGATAATAAAGTGACAATGAATAACTAAATTAACAGTAAAGTGCACAAGTACAACAAATAGACAGCCATATCTAACACTAATAGTAACACTAAAGTGACAATAAATAATGTAAGGTGTGCAGTGGTGAGGATTAAATTTACTAAGTAAAACATAAAAGCTAAATAAACAGTAAGGAGTATAAGAAAATATTAATTAATTCATTATCTGTAACAGCTTATCCAATTCAAGGTTGCGGTGGGTCCAGAGCCTACCTGGAATCATTGGGCGCCAGTCCTTCACAGGGCAACACAGCCACACACACACTTTTTGAGTCGCCAATCCACGTGTTGGACTGTGGGAGGAAATCAGAGCACCCAGAGGAAACCCACGCAGACACGGGGAGAACACACCAACTCCTCACAGACAGTCACCCAGAGCGGGAATCGAACTCACAACCTCCAGGTCCCTGGAGCTGTGCGACTGCGACACTACCTGCTGCACCACCATGCCTCCCATAAAATCCTACTCCTAGATTTTAAATCTTTACATGGTCTGGATCCTGACTACCTCTCTGCTCCTTTGCCACCTAAATGTCATAGGTACTATCAATGAAAAATGTGCAAGACATTCAGTAATACTTCCAGGAGAAGATTTCTATTGACAGCGTGCAAGTGACATAGTACTGCAAGACGTCTTGAGTTTTTAACTGTTGTAGCTACTTGACAGACTGAATGAAGCTGAGGAGAATTCAGCATCCTCACAACCTTGTGGATGAAGCTGTTGGTGAGTCTGGTGGTGTAGTTCTGGCCCCTCCTGCCCCACCACTGGAATGGCATCTTATTCTTCTACAAAGACGAGCCTTCCAATCCTGAGGACCTCTCCATATTTACGGATGCATCTCCTTCTATAGGTTTTGGTGGCTACTACGGCAGTCACTGGTTCGTATCTCATTGGCTCCCAGAAATCACTTCCCTCTCAATTGATTCTGACAACTCAATTGCATTGTGAGAGCTGTACCCCATTGAGGTCGCCATCAACATCTATTCAGATAACACAGCAGTCGTATATATAATTAACAAAGGATGTTCTAAGTCACTGTCACTCATGATCTTTCTCTCTCGTCTCGTTTGGCATTCAGTAATGTACCATTTCATTTTAAAGGCTTCTCACATTTCTGGCCATTCTAATCCGATTGCTGACTCTCTCTCGCTTTTCAATTTTAGAGATTCAGAGTATTAGCGTAACTATCAGACCCTCATCCAACATGGACATCTCCATTTTCAGAACTCACCTTCCCACTTCATCCTGGCTACACCATTTCCAATAATCTCACAAGACCTTATCTTCTCAACATACTGGACCAGCTGGAAAACCTTTAGAAATTTCCACCAACTTCATAACAACCTGATTCCATGTTTTGACTTCCATACCACCACCTCACTTTTCCTCACTTGTGCCAACATACACTACTCCATCCAGATATAACCACATATAAATCCATATCCATGCCCACGACCTGCTTGCAGCCCAGAAATGCTTGGTAACCCAATTTTGGGGGCATGGCTCTATACCCACGCCTCCAAGCCACCTCAAACTCCAGCCCAAAACTTTTGAGTTCACCACCCACTCCAACGCTTCTCTGCGTAAAGTCAAAGCAAAGTGCAGTAACCATTTTACGTAGTTTTGGGAGCTAGACCATGCCCTAATTACCTCTCCACAGCTCCATTTATATCCCTTCACTCTCACTCCATCCCAGTGTTGAGCAACATCAAACCTACCACCACCCTCTCTCCTCCCTTCTTCTCTTTTAACCAATTAAGTGTCAGAGGGGCACGACTCTGTGCACACTCCTCCAAGCCACCTCGAATGAAAACCCACTTTCTGAGTTCTCAGATGCTTCTTTGGGCATGGTCTATGCTAGCAAACTATTAATATAATTATGACAATTGTTCAATTACACAAGCAGACTAATATCTTTAATATCAGTATTTTATTGTCATTTGTGTTATATCATGACTTTAAAATAAACAATTAGTGTCCAATTTCAAAATATTTTTTAAAAACTTTTTTACAATTACTTTTTTTTTGCTTTAGAACAGTGTATCCCTCCAGCAAGAGCATTTACAGCATTAGCCTATTCCATGTAGGGGCTGCATAATCAGGCCTGAACTGGTCTATTCTGTAAACTATGGTGAGGACTGAAGGACAAGCTCAAAGTTATCCAGTCAACCACTCTATGGTTATCTTTGTGATATCAGTTTTGAACAGGTGAGGACTGAACCCAGAATTTCAGGACCCTGGAGCTGTGTTACAGTGAAACTTCCTGCCGCACCACTGTGCTTTGTTTCTTTTTTTGTAATTTTTGTTGTTGTTGTTTTATTAGTAATTCAGTAATAATTGAAGATATGTACATTTCCACCTCCAATAATACTACGATTTGGATTGGTGGACTGGTGACTCAAAAGTATCCATAGGTGCGAGTGTGTTAGTGAATGTGTGTGTCACCCTGTGAAGGAATGGCAAAGCTCCAGGGTGTGTGGAAGTTATTTACTAGGGATGGGACCGTCAATACTGAAGGCTTGAAGCTCGTGTCACTTTTTCAACACTTGCTGACTCGACACAGTGTACCAGAGCTTGTATTGAGTCACTTATCCTCATGTGACAATGTCGTTTGAAGCTTCGAATACGACACTGAACCACTGGAAATGTGTGGGACTGGTTCAAAGTTCTAGTGCTGTTCCATACCTCAGTGACTATTTAAGGGACTTTTTATTTGGTATATTTTCCAACCTTGTCAAAATTTTTATATTCCTATAAACCCCTCATATTCCCTATAAAATATGTAGGCCTTATACATTCTACAATCAATAAAGACAAAGATAAAGCATTTATTACAGCATTTTCATAAATAAACATACTTTTCAGTGAATCAGAACAGACACAAGTTGAACTGTAAGACCACACGGTATTAATATGCTTCGCAGTGTTGATCTGCAGGCTGCAATCATTTTTTTTCTGGCCACCAAATGTCACTCTTCTCTGATGTCAAATTTCAATGCTCCAATGCATCAAATCTTTTTCGGCACAATCAGGAGGAAGCCTTTAAAGCTTCAGTGAGGCTTCATCCACCAATCATTATTTACCTACAATTTTAAATATTTGAACATAATTTTGTCCAGCCCATTTTTTGTTTTGTGTGGAATTATATACATTTTTTTTCTATTTTTTGTGTTGTTCCAATACACACAAAGGAAATAAACACGTAGAACAAAATATGTGTAATAGTAATACTTTCCTGGGAGAAATACTTTATATTCTGAAAAAATTGCAGGAGTTCCAACGCTTTCGACCATGACTGTATATGCCCCTCCTTATGACAATAATAATTTTCTCTCACACCAACAGCACATGGAGGAGAGCCACGTGAGCATGTGAGTTTACTTATGGCACCCTCACCCTTTAATACAGGAAGCTTGAATGTTTGCCTATGCATAAGTATAGTACTGCTGTCTGAGATACACTAGAAACAGGCCGCTCAGTCAAATCAACACACTCTGGAAGACAGTTTTTAAATTCTTCTAACAGAATGAGCTCACACAGTGAATCAAACTGGTTTACTTTGTTTGCACTACACGACTTATCAAAAAGAATAATTTTCTCTCTAAGAAATTCAACATGGGTTTGTGTAGAGTTTTATCAAATTCCAAATAATCACATTTTCAAATTTTATAGAATTATCAAATAAATCACTGACGATATGCTTCTGGAACCAATTCCTCTTCTGTTTTCCTACTAGCTTACACTACAAAAGCATGGACCAAAAGTCTTTTGGCTAATTTAGCATTACCACGATCCTTTCAAAAACACTGAAATAGACATCCTCCTCAGTCTCCCTAAATGAAGGTAATAATGAAATAAACTTATGTATATTAAATGCAGCTGGTTGAGGAAGAAGAAGGTCTGATACAGCGAGTGCCACAGGCTCCGGTGTGTCACTAGGCAGCATTGAGACAGGAGACAATTGTTTAAGTGGAGTAGCCTCCATCATACGTAGCTCGAGCTCATGCAGATATGTCCTTCTCCAGCTCAAGTTTACTTACGGCTAACTCAAACTCATGTTTACGCACATCAGCACACTCTGAAGCAACTATCTGAAGCTAGGCCAGGTGTAAATACATACAGGGGTGGCAGGGTCATATGGAGACATAATAGTTCTTACCTCAGCTTCCCCCACAACTGGCATCTCAGAGCTGTCTGGACTGTCTCCAACAATAGCCACTGTCAATTCAGAAGAGTCACCACTTCCAAAAGATGTCGTAAAACAATATTTTGGATCTTTTTTTTTTAAACATAGCCCTTGTTAGAGGAAGGCTGAAGCGGCTAGATACTGAAATCAAAATGTCCTTCATACAAGTCTCAAGCACATCAATACTAGGTGATATAAAAAAAAATCCTGCATGTCAAAAGTTTCCATGGCTACACAAGAGACAACTAATTAAGTACCACAGAACACTAATTACCACAAATACTCTAAGACCACCACCTTCCAAAAGGTAATCGTTTACCAACATCTGTCATATATGCTCACTGCCCACCATTTTATGGTGTGTGAAGGATCAACAAATCCCAGATGATCCCCCACTTTTTACGCTCCTACGCCTAGGGGAAAGGGAGGAGTACCATTAGTGCATATAACAAGATATAATAAAAAGAAAGAACAATAATCTACAAGTGGAGGCGATAATCAAATGTTTACTTAAATAAGGCATAAATTACAAAACAAAGGGTGAATCAGCAGAAACACAACAGAACTATTCCAAAGGCCTTACATATTCTGTTTAGAGACATAAGATGCATACAATGAGAACACTTAATCCTGTAATTTGTTATAGTTTATTTTATAGCTAATCAAAGTATTAGAATGAAAGTATATACATATATTGTGATGAAGTAGTATGCTTAACTATCTATACTATAATTATTTGAAGAGAGATACACTAACAAAAATTAGCCCTAATTTGTCTAATGGTGGAAAGAGGATGATGCCAAAGAACGGTACATAAAATTAAACAAACACAATATAATCATGGCACATATAATCATGGTGAGTGTGTGTATAAGGCACCTCAAATACCCTATCCACAGAATCACCCGTGGGGATCAAGTATGAGTAATACTGAAACCTACAGACACAGGAACACACAAAAACATGAGTGAAGACCAAAGTGAAGTGTGTACTGTGCAATTCCATGCAGAAAAAAAAAACACACACTCACACAAACACTCAGCGCCAAAACACATTCACTACCACACTCCTGGATCAGTCAACGCACTCTAAACACACAGCCTGTCTCACACATGCTCCTATGGGGTCGCAAAGGGGTCAAAATTATGCCTATGCCTTTACTCCCTTGTGTCACTGAACAGCTGCCTTTTCATCTATAGTAAGTTTTCATAATATATGTAAGGAATCTACATAAACACGTGTGACCAAACATGTCCTAACGTGTGACTTAACGAGTGGCAAAACGCATCGTCTCCATGTTATCTGCATAAATATAAAAGCTTATGTGAATCATTCGTATTCAAGTAATGATGTAGTACTTTTGTACAATAAAGTTATAATCCTTACACAGTGATCACTTCGTCTATATTCTAAATTTTCCTGTTTCCTTACTTCCATTTTAAGCAGGTCAGTTTATTCTTATTAGAATTTTCTGTTCCACCTTAAAGTCAGTTATGCAAGGCTGAAGCTGAATAACTATTTTTGAATTATTGCATTTAATGCTTGTGCAAATGATGGAACAATATCCATTTTTACATTTGAAGACTCTCTGAGGTGCACTTTTTAAACCTAGCAATGTCACTAATCGGCTGCTGATGTTAGTTAGACTATTGTAGCATTACACAGATTTACCACGTTTTCTTTCCTGTTTTATTTTATGTTATTTTTGACCTATTCCAAATTCTTTGGAAAGTTTTTTCTTTCATGTCATTAAACATGGAGACATTTTATATATTATTGTGAAGTATAAAATTCACAGTTTCATATTAAGTGAATTTTCTTTATATTATTTTCAACTGAATACAGGGTTAAATGATTTGCATACAAGGAAAGGATAGTTATTTATTCATCTATATATCCCAACTTATATCTTTATATAGCAACTCAGACTGTTTTTACATTTTCACTTATCGTATTTCCATACATCGTGGACGGACCATAAACATATATTATATTGTATGTTCTATTCTATAAGTGTGCACAACACATTTCATGACCTCACTGAGTATGATCCAAGACAAAAATCCAGTTATATCATCTAAACCCATGGCAGTCTCTAATGTACACGATAAATTATGACCTCCCCTACTGTTTTGCTCCCTGTGTAAAATTTGTAATTATGACATTAGATTCTTACACAGTTCTAACACTCAGAACTAGTCTCATCTGACCCAACTCTGTACGTCATGATGATGTTAGGGTTACACTATCCGCTAGTGGGAGGATTTATGATCATGCATAAAATAGAGAAGTTAACTCTCTGAATCATTTCAGATTCTTCATCTCTGTCTCTATTTCAAATGGTCGACCAAGACTACAGACACAACATCACAGTTCAATATTGCCTTCCTGACAATAATAAGTCCTGTATAAATCATGCAATGGACATGACATATTTCTGCTTCTAAACCAATAAATACCCTGTAATTGAGGGATGTCAATAAAGCAGATTACTGATTGGATCCTGATTAACCAATCACGATCATGTCATGACTTTGACCACACCCTGAGAGAGTAACAGACATCGGAGAAGACAAGCATGGTGGAGCAACTGCAGAGAGGGAGGAGTAAGGGCCCATTTTTAATCAAAAATATAAATTTATGCTCATGCAGGCCAAACAAATTTGCTGTCAGCATAATTGTAAATGTTGCCAGTGATAATATTTGAAGTTGTTTTGAACATATATCATATCATTAACTTACATGATTTTTTCAAAGTCCGATGTCCATTGTAATGGACATCAGGAGTTGGGCGAGTTTAGCTAACACTCACATGTTTAGTGTCAGTATATAAAGAAACAAAATACCTGTAAGCGTTCCATAAGTAAAGTATGGTATCACAGTTTATTTATTCACGATTACACATTTTTAAATATATATTTTTGGTACATGATGTAGAGTATAAAGTTGAAGACTTCTTTGAATGTCTCGTAAATGGAGAGTTATCAGAACTTGACTCCTTGAATTCAGGAGATGAGGAGGATAGTACCAGGCCTGAGATAGGTGGTAAGGTGGTTTCTTTGTATGTGGTTTTCATCAGTGTAATGCCTTATATGTAAGATATAAATGGAATAAATAACAGTTCAAGAGAGAGAATACATAAAATGAGTTAAAATGTTATTGTTTTTTTATTAGATTTAGAGAGGGACAGTGGAGAGGTTACATGCATGCCAGAAGAACTTGATGTGGCAGATGAGATTGAGATAGAGGAGACAGACAGTGCAGGGACAGAGAAGGATAGGAGGAGGACAGAGGAGGACATGACAGTAACCAGGAAGGAAGAAATCAAGTGGCGTCACAGGCCGTTCACTACAATCATTGACACTTCCTTTGAGAGTACTCCGATTCATGAGGATCATCCTATGAGGCCCTATGAATACTTTAAACGGTATATACCAGATGAGATCTTCGATTTGATGGCCGACAACACAAATGTTTATGCCTTACAAAGTGCTACACTATGTTTCAAACCAACAAGTTCAGGAGAGATCAGAACCCTAATCGGTCTTCATCTTGCTATGGGAGTGATGAAAATGCCAAGAGTTTCCATGTACTGGGAAGCTGGGATGGACATTGGTATTTTTCAAACACCATGCCCCGTGACAGATTCTTCCAGCTCCGGTCACACTTGCATTTGGTCAACAATTTGGAGAAGCCAGCTGAGAACAATGATGTGTTTTTCAAGGTACGTCCTTTCTATGATGCCATACGCCGTAGATGCTTGGAGCTTCCACTAGAGGAGAACCTTTGCATTGATGAACAAATGGTACCATTTCGCGGAACTCTGTCTGTCAAGCAATTCATCAAAGGTAAGCCACACCCATGGGGGGTGAAAATATACTTCCTGTGTGGGAAAAGTGTCATGGCCTATGACTTCCTGCTGCACCAAGGCACTACAATGGAGCTATCACAACAGCACAGAAAGCAGCTGGGACTTGGAGCTGGAGTGATGTACCATCTTAGCCAGCGAATCACAGAGGCCAACCACAAATTGTATTTTGACAACTACTTCACAACGTACAATCTTCTGGAGCTGCTGGCTGAGAGGAAAATTCATGCCGCTGGGACAGCAAGGGTCTCTGGCTTTGCCAGGCCTCCTCTACAGTCTGACAAAGAGATGGCCAAAAAGCCTTGAGGAAGCTGTGATTAAGTTGTAAGGCATGATGGTAAGGTGGCACTGGTCAAATGGTATGACAACAGACCAGTTCTCATGGCCTCCAACTTCGTTGGTGTTGGCAGAATGGATGAAGTGCAGTGGTGGGACAAAAAGAGGGCCCAGTTTGTGATGGTGTTCCGTCCAGAGGTGATGCCCTCACTGCTGTTCCCTATCCATGCTGTGATATGCCTATCAAGTTCATGTGCATGTTCAGAACTGTACACAGACTCAGACTCAGTAGATTCCCATACCTCTTCACTCCTTTTCATCCAGCTGTCCACAGCTGGGACTTCGGTAGTCACCGCTGTCTAGGGCATGATAGGGGGTTGATAACCCAAAATACATTCAAATGGAGTGATACCCATCGTTGAATTTACTAGGGAATGCTGTGCCATTTCAGCCCGGGGAGAAAACGAGCCCACTCTAACTGGTTCTTGTGGCAATAAAATCTAAGGAATTTACCCAGTTCCTGGTTCACTCTTTCACCAGAATTTTCACGAGAATACGGAACTCTAATACATAATCCGCCACGGATCTGCTGCCTTGACGAATTTTAGCGATTAGTTCGCCATTAGATCTCCCCTCATTAGGACGATGTATATTAGGCCAAACGGCCGTAGCCCAATCAAGGGCTTTACCAGTCAACCGAGATACTAAAAATGATATACGAGCGAAATCGGAGCATGGAGGGGAGCTATTAAAATATAACGAGCACTGCAACAAAAACCCCTTACATTTGTCCATAGAACCATCATATTTCTCCGGTTTACTCACGCTATAGGGAGATGATGGAACAGAAGAAGGTCGAACTTCATTCGAGGTTGATGGAGGTTCGAGCAAAGAGGCAGGAGGTCGCTGGTGAACAAGACCTTTTAAATGTTCAGAAATAACCGCCATTTGCCCTTGTTGCTGGCTCTGCTGTTGCCTCAATAGAGTTACAGACTCCGATAATTGCTGCAATATAAAGTGATGTTCTCCTAACAACTGTCCTTGGTTACCGATAGCAGTTGTTAAGTCACCAGAACCCGCCGTCTGCATTTTAAGGGCGAAGTATTCTGTCAGGCTCGGTAAACAAGAGAGACGCTCGCGGGTGTTTAGCAGGAAGAGATTTACTTCAAAGATGTGCAAAGCACACCGTAAAGAGAAGGCAAACCGAGCAAAAGGGACAATCCAAAGAATAGTGAGGTACAGGCTGAGGTCAAAAACACAATGTACTAAAAAATAGCAGTCCGGATCCAAAAACACAGAGTCAAGAAGAACGTAAGGAAGGGTCATACACGGATTGGCTTTCATTCATAAGGTCCGCTCGGTATGTAACAGAAAGGTTAGCAATACTTCTCAAATAGTAAATGCAACAGCCTGGGTTTATATAGTCAGTGAGTGATTATGATTAAAACAGAACAGCTGTGAGTTAAAACTCAGGTGACCCAGAGCGCACGAGAGAGTTCCTATTTGTTGGTGGAGTCATGTGACCATCAGTTGAACCATGGGAAGTGAAGTCCTCGGAGTCATTCACAGACTCAAGTGGTACTGCGTCCTGAACTGAGGGAGGAAGCGAGACGTCCGCAGAGACAGGCATGACATCGGCAGTCGTTAGTGTAAAGGAATGATCCCCTACGTCAATGGTGTGAGGGGTCACATGAGCTGGAGAAGGGCGCAGTAAGGCTGAAAATTTGATGTCTGCACCTTGCAGGATACTTTCTCAGAGCCTGGGAGGCACGAGTGGTGGATTGAAGATACAGAGAGAGAGAGAGAGAGAGAGAGAGAGAGAGGCCTGAGAAAGAGAGGGGCCTGAGAAAGTGCAGCCTGAAATGGAAATGGTTCAGATGATGAAACAGGGGGTGGGGGGTGGGGGGGGGTGAAGGGTGAAGGAGGAGGAAAGGCAGGGGAGGAGAAGCGGGAATGCCTAGAGCCAGAGTGTGGAGCTCGGAGGCAGCTGGATCGGGAGCCTGAGATGGTCGAAGCAGGAGAAGAACACAAATGTGATCTAACAAAATTCAGTAACACAAATTAAGTAAACAACAATCACCAAAAAAAAAAAAAGCAAATGTCGCAAAATAAATTTGATATAATTTAATTAAATTATAATAAATTTGATAAAATAAACTGTGTCTTGAAGAGAAAACCAAACCAAAAACAAATAACAAAAACATACATACATACATACATTTTCTTTTCCGCTTTTCCATTTCAGGGTCGCGGTGAATAACAAAAACAGAAATAAACAAAAACAATTTAACAGCTCCGCGAGTGGTACTAATCTGTAACAAAACAGCAGCACCACGGGATGAGGAGCAGCTAGAAGGATGTTTAAGCTCCGTTTTTAAAGAGTTTATCTATCTGCGTCAGCACTATGAGGTGCCACAACCAAAGAGGAGCAGCTGGCAGCATGACGGTTCTAGCGAAATATACAATGTAAATACAAAGACAACTGGAAAGATATTCTTAGAGAGAGGGAACATGCCTACCTGGAATTAAGCTGTGAAGCAGCAAAATAGTGAAGGTGCAAAGCACAGAGCAGCAACGATGCGAAGCAGAGAATGAGGGCCTCAGACCACGGCACAAAACACTAACACAGCAATCGCTACTAAATTAATACAAAAATCATCCAGTTACTCCACACATTGTAAACCCACACACGAATAGTAAAAATGTAGCGATACCCATGGTCCTACCTAAAATAATTAACAGACACAAATCATTGCAGTCGTACTTGAATCCTCCATGCCAAACCAAACACCAAGCCAACGACAGGAAGGTCAAGTTCACCGGAAGGGGGGAGCCAAGCAGGGCAAACGAGTCACTATGTCCTCCTACCCACCCCCTTTTATAGGGCTACAGTGATGTCCTACAATTAACCCTTGCCACTACCCTTCCATGAATATTAACTATAAATAAATAAAAACACCATCTGCCAAAAAACTGCCAATAAAAATTATCCATACTGTAAGTGCAGATCATCATCAAATCCCTCTGCTTGGTTCCTCCAGCCTCCAAGTGCTGATTCAGCATTGTGGCTAAATCCCTGCCTTGGGTAACGGCATGTGCTGTGTGGATTGTTTTGTCCTGGGTCTGTACGGCTTTCCTCCGTTTACTTCTGTTTCCTTTAACAGTCAAAAAACATTTTGGTCATTTGATAGGCTGAGTGGAATTGTACACAGCTGTCTGAGAGTACTCAGTAAGTGGGTGAAAAATATTCAGTGAGTAATCTTTATTAGTGTTATTCACCGTTCCCTTGTGTCATCCAATTAAATATTGGACCATTTTGTTTATCAAAATAAAAATAATATCACAGTTTCATTTCAAGTATATTCTCCATATTAATTTTAACTGAATATGGCATTAAATGAGTTGCATATTGGGGCAATTTATTTTATTACTATTTATTTACATATGGCACAGCGTTCCACCTTCTCATGTTGTGTAAATATTTCCGTTACTTCTTGTAATTCAATACATTGTATTTCTGGTCCGTAAAGCCATTCTATTCTATTAGTGTGCATCACACAGATTCTGGCCTTGTCACGCCCTTGTCCTGTCATGTCTGTTTTCCCCACCATGTGCTCTCTTAGCAGATGGCTCTGTTTGTTATTGTTCGTGTCTCCACCCTCGTCCTCGTCATTCTCGTTGGTGATCCGTCCCCCTCGTTATCTGTTCCAGGTGTGTCTTGTCTGTGTCAGGTATTCAAGTTCCCTTGTGTCACTCCCATATTGCTGGTCATTTGCATTGTTGCGTTTCATGGCTCCCAAGTCTGTCTGTCTGTCTGTGATTCGTTTCATGTCGTTTCCACCGTCATTGTAACAAGTCTGTCTGTTTCTGTTATTCCTTGTTTCGGTTTGTTTCCTTGTCTGTTTCATCTGTTACTTGTTTTGTTTTTGCCCAAGTCAGTCTGTCTCTGTTTTGTTATAGTTCGCTTTAATAAAGTTCAATGTGTTTTAGTGTGTGCGTCCGCCTGCGTCAGTCCGCCCCGCAGTCCTGACAGAATGACCGACCCAGTAAAGGACGCAGCTAGCACAAATAGTTGTTTTCAGAGGCTAGAAGAGGTCCAAGCATCCATAATACAGGCTATAGTAGAATCTAGGTCTTCAGAGCCGATGTATGGACTAAGTGACTTCTCCAGCCCGAGATATAGGAGCAAAGGAAACCGGCAAAAGCAGCGTGCTGGAGTCTCCCTCTTGCTGGAGGATTACCCCCTCAGGTCCGGGGAAATTTCTTGGGGGGGGGGGGGGGGGGTCGCAGGGCCCCCTGCCTCCGTGGACGTCGTCGCAGGGCCCCTTGCCTCCGTGGACGTCGTCGCAGAGCCCCCTGCTCCCAAGGACGGAGCTGCAGTCCCTCCTAACCCCCAGAAGAAGCTTTTGAGCCTCTATGCATTTCTGGAGGACTTTTAAAAGCGACACCGCGCCGCTGATCCTGTCCCTGAGATGGCGGCTTCCTCAGCCGCTCCTGTCCCCATGAAGGCGGCATCGGCCGCTCCTGTCCCTGTGTTGGCGGCAACCGCCGCTCCTGTCCCTGTGAGGACGGCCAACCCAGCCGCTCCTGTCCCCGAGAAGGCGGCTTCCACGGCCGCTCCGGCCCCCGAGAAGGCGGCTTCCACGGCCGCTCCAGTCCCCGTGAAGGCGGCTTCCACGGCCGCTCCGGTCCCTGTGAAGGCAGCCACCCAGGCCGCTCCTGTCCCTGTGAAGGCGGCCACCCAGGCCACTCCTGTCCCTGTGAAGGCGGCTTCCTCAGCCACTTCTGTCCCTGTGTTGGTGGCAACTGCTGCTCCTGAGAAGACGGCACCCCTGCCGCTTCTGCACACGTGACTGTGGCCCCAGCCACTGCTGCACCCGTGACTGTGGCCCCGGCTGCTTCAGTTCGTGTCCGTAAATCGGCCCCAAGGACTTCCAGGCCGATCCCCAGAACTGTGCCCAAGCTGGTACCTCAGACTTTCCCACAGACTTTTGCCAGTCCTGGACACCCCCTGGTTGTTTTGGTTCCCCTGTCTGTTCCTGTCCTAGTTCCGGTCTCTGTCCTCGTCCCTGTACCTGTGTCTGCCTTTGTCTCTGTTCCTGTCCCTGTCACTGTTTTCATGTCTGTCCCCGTAAACGTCCTGGTCCCTGTTCCCCTGCCAACTCCTGTCCAGTCCCCGTTGCTATCCAGTACCTTGTCTCCTGTCTTGTCACCTGTCTCTTCTCCTGTCTTGTCTCAAGTCCAGTCCCCATTTCAAGCCTCTGTCCTATCTCAAGTCCCGTCTCCTGTCCATTCCCAGCACCCAGTCCCGTCACCTGTCCTGCCTCATGTCCAGTCCCAGTACCCAGTCCTGTCACCTGTCATGTCTCCATTCAAGTCCCCAGTCTGTAATCTAGTCCAGTCCCCTGTCCATTCCCAGTTCTCCATTTCGTCACCTGTCCCGTCTCCTGTCCAGTCTCAGCACCCAGCGTCTGTCCAGTCTTCTGCCTCAGGTCCTTTCCTGTCTTCAGTCTTGTCTCACTTCCTGTGTAATGTGCAACCCCAGTCTCCTGTCAAGTCTTGCGTTTCCACTCCCATCCTGTCTAGTCCATTCCAATCCCTAGTCCCGTCTCCTGTTCCATTTTGTAAGTCACCTGTCCAGTCTCTTGTTCAGTCTCCTGTCACCCCCCTTTGTCAGTCTCCTGTCCTGTCCCGAGTCCAGTCTCCTATATCTAGTTCTGTCTTGTCCCCAGCTCCTGTATCAGTTCCCGTCTTGTCCTGAGTCCTGTCTCCTGATGGTTCCTTGTCTTGTCTTAGTTTGTCTTGTTTTCCATGCTCTCTCCTGCGCCAACTCCTGAGGGGTCTAGGTGTACACACCTCGTGAGTTGCGTGTTCAGGAGGGGGCATCTGTCATGCCCTTGTCCTGTCGTGTCTGTTTTCCCCGCCATGTGCTCTCTTAGCACATGGCTCTGTTTGTTATTGTTCGTGTCTCCGCCCTTGTCCTCGTCAGTCTCGTTGGTGATCCGTCCCCCTCATTATCTGTTCCAGGTGTGTCTTGACTATGTCAGGTATTTAAGTTCCTTTGTGTCACTCCCGTATTGTTGGTCATTTGCATTGTTGCGTTTCATGGTTCCCAAGTCTGTCTGTCTGTCTGTGATTCGTTTTATGTCATTTCCACCGTCATTGTAGCAAGTCTGTCTGTTTGTTATTCCTTGTTTCGGTTTGTTTCCTTGTCTGTTTCATCTGTTACCCGTTTTGTTTTTGCCCAAGTCAGTCTGTCTCTGTTTTGTTATAGTTCGCTTTAATAAAGTTCAATGTGTTTTAGCGTGTGTGTCCGCCTCCATCAGTCCTGACAGGCCTCAGTGAATATGATCTAAGACATAAAACATCTGAACCCATGGCAGTCTCTAATGTTTATGATAAATGATGGCCTTTGCTCACTTTTTTTCTGAGAGTGTACCAACTGAAAACCACTTATCTGTGGAAGAGCTGAGAAGAGAGAATAATATGGGACTAAGATGTTCAGTGTTTAAGATGGTGAGACTGTTGGTACTGAACTTGATACAGAACAGGTGACTGAACTGAGGATACAACAGGAGCAAAAACCTGTGACTTGACTGAGGACAAGACAGGGTACTGGATATTGGACAAATACAGACACTGAAGTCTGAAGTCAGAAACTGAATGAGTCCCCTTGAATGAAATGGAGATGAGACTAACAGGAGAAGAAACAGGGGATCGGACACAGACAGATTCTGAAACTGAATAAGTGACTGAACAGCTGATTGAAACAGATGGGATAGGACTAGGTAAGAGAACAGGGATCAGGACATTTACAGGAACAGACACAACCACTGTGACAGGGACTGGGACTGAGGCAAAGGCAGACAAAGGCATAGGGACACAGACAGGACAGGGACCAACACTGGAAAGGATTCTTGCCCAGGACTGGCAAGATTCAGAGGAACAGTCCAAGAAACCAGCCAGACACAGTTCTGTGAATCAGCTTTGAAGTCACTGGGGCTGACTTGTGGACAGGAGCAGAAGTGTCGGGAGCCACAGTCACAGGAACAGAAGCAGCAGGAGCCACAGTCACAGGAACAGAACAGAAGCAGAAATCACTTCTCTTAATACTTCCACAATAAATGTCATTTTAAGAGGCATATATTTGTTTTTTATTCTCAATTTTCTTGCTGCAATATTAATTTACACTTTAAAAAGGTCAGTTTAAGAGGCTAAAATTAGCTTTATTCTTCAGCCTCTTATTGGAATTTGCTGTTCCACCTTAAAGTCAGCTATGCAAGGCTAAAGTTGAGTAACTTTTTTTTTAATCGTTGCATTAAATGCCTGTTCAAATGAGAATCCCTCAATTTTTTACTTCTGGAAGTCTCTGTAAGATGCTC
Source organism: Hoplias malabaricus (assembly GCF_029633855.1). Taxonomy (NCBI): domain Eukaryota; kingdom Metazoa; phylum Chordata; class Actinopteri; order Characiformes; family Erythrinidae; genus Hoplias; species Hoplias malabaricus. Next base: position 32,628,993 of record NC_089817.1, read on the forward strand.
TTTTTAGACATATTGATGTACGTCATCATGTATTTATATGTTAATGATAGTTTTACAGATCCTGATAGCTACTCCCAATGTTATGGAGAGTGTGTTGTGCGTCCATATATTTACTGAAGCTTAACTGACCTTGTAGTTGCTTTTCTAGCCCCTTGTAGTTTCATATTAGTCTTGTACTCAGTTATTTACATCAAGTCACAGCTATCATAGCTGTGAACAATGATGCCTCAAACAACCATGGAGGTAAAATATCAAGGGCTTCTGAAATCAAAGGAGCAAAGAAATTAGGCACAGTGATTTTTGTTTACCTTGCTTTATGTCAGTTCATTTACCTTTGACTGTGTGGAATATTTTTAACTGGTTAATTGATATGAACTCTTTGTGAACCCACTGATGTGTGCCATTTTCTATTCATGGTTCAGAACATCTTTAACATTTAAATCATCATCTTCAAGGCTGAATTTGTTTCCTGAAAATTGACCTCTTGACTGATTTCATCTGACAGAGCAGATGCCACTTCATATTTTAATGCTTTAATATATGTTATATATAAATGTGTGCACAAATCTCTACACCCTATTAAAAAGAACATGGTGATCCTCAACACATAATTAGGGAATATAATTGTACCTTATTCTAATATAGTTTATTCATTCATTCATTCATTATCTGTAACCGCTTATCCAATTCAGGGTCGCAGTGGGTCCAGAGCTTACCTGGAATCATTGGGCGCAAGGCTGTAATATAGTTGTAGATTTTAAAGTTGTTTTGATTTCCTATGCCCCATTTAATCTCCAGGACTTATGTTTTGTTATTTAACACAGTTCTATAATGAAATATTGCAAATTTCCCACTCTACATCTGGAGAAAAGAATGTAATGTAACTTTAGTGAACACAACTGGACTTTAACAGCACTGCTGTGCCTTTAAAGGTACAATACACTGTTTGTACCTTCGGTGACCAATAATGTACGTCCACTATACATTATTTTCTGAGAGTATATCTATTGGCACAAGCTCACTGAAGACCACTTTGCAAAGTTAAAGTTTAAGAAAGAGCTAAGGAAAAGAGAGAGCAATATGGGACTGAGATGTTTTTATTAAGAAGGTGGTGGTGGGTGATGATAAAATCTCAGAAAGCCAAATTGCTCCTGTCTCTGGTCCCCACATTCTGGGGATGTAAATAAGAGTAGCAGATACTAATATGTTTCATGTGATCAGTATTTGGCTCATTTCCCTAGAATTGTTTAATGTATCTCATGACATTTGTCTCACTTACTCAGAATGTACACAATATATAAAACTCCACAGCATCAATAGGCCAGATATCAAGATACCTGTGCCTATACAATGGGCCTGTCCCTCAAGCAACAAACAAAAAGTAATCAAAAGTCCTGGAGATGAAATGGGGTGCATGAAATCCCACAATTACAAAGTCTACAATTATAATAGAATAAGAAACAATCATGTTCCCTAAGTAAATTTACTGAATATGTACACTCGAGTGTACCACCAGAGTGACAGTGTTTTCTGACAGTGTAAAATACGTTTCCCTGAGGCTGCTGGCAGTGGTGAGGGCCTCCTTAAATATTATAATAGAGTAAGGGGTTTAAACAAGGTACCACAGAATTTGCTACTACTTTTCCATATCTTGATACAACCAGGATATGCTGATTTCAGAACCACTGTTGTGGAACCAGCAGACGTGGAGTAGAGAGGTGAGGCAGCTAAAAAAGTACTGCCAGTACCTCATGATGAGGCTGGCCATGAGAAATTTACAATTATAACGAAATAAGGTACTATTACATGCCCTAATTAAACGTGCTGAAATGTAGCCTTAAGGGTACCACCACAGAGACAGTTTTAATGACAGTGTACTCAGGCAGGAAAATGAGGACATTTATGTGGCCTACGGCTCAGGACATTTTTCTGAGCTGTGTATCCTGGGTCAAAGCTCTGGTGTCTTGCTGGGGAAGTGGAACATGGTCAGCACTGAGGCTCAATCAGCCTTCAATTTAGTCTCCATTAACTCAGCTCACAATTTAATTATTACAACCGATCACATGAAATTGCCTAGATTTCAAAAGTTTAGCTATTTAAATTATTTTTACTATTAATATAATTTCATTTTCTGATCTTGGATCATCTGAGGCCAGAAGATGTGTGGTGCACTCTCAAAGAATAGAATAGGTTTATGGTCCACCCACAATAAATTATATACAACCAAATACATGTAGAAATGAAAATATATTAACAACCTGAGAAGCTGTAACAGTAGTCCATAGATAATTAATTAATTAATTAAATGGTTCTAAAATGCAACTCATTTAACCTTATATTCTGTTGAAATTAGTTTTTCAAAAATACTTGAGATCAAATCGAGATTCATGTTGAAAATCTAAATGGTTCCATAATTAATTAGATGTTTAATTAGATGACAGAACTGAAGGGTGGAATACAATTGCAAAGGGGTGAAATACCTGTATAGTGTCTTTTATAAGCATGTTAGTAACATAAATATGGGCAGGATTTAAAAACATGCTCTGTCATGGCATTCAGTATTTAGTCATAAGTTCAAATTAATTACCGTCATACTGAACATGGCATGAATTTCATTCAGGATATTTTTTTTATTCTAGCTCAGGAATTAGATATCATACATTTATTCATTGTCCATAAACACTTAATCCTGTTCAGGGTCGCAGACTCTAAATCTTCACCCACACACCCAGTAACACAGAGAGCTATGTACAATTCCACTCAGCCTATCAACCAACCAAAATGTGTTTTGGACTGTTGGAGGAAACTGAGGTACGTGGAGGAACGACACACAGACCCTGGAAAAAACACCCCACCGGTCACATGCAGTTACCTGAGGCAGGGAATTAGCCACCATGCTTTTGTATAAGCACCTTGTGCTATTATCTCCCAAAAGCTTGGAGCACCCAAGCAGATGGTATTGATGGTGGCCTGTACTTTTATTATGGATAGTACAGGATCATAACATAGTGTAAGCCTTCCTCATCTTTTAGCCAAGTTTGTCTGAAATAACAGACTGATATGAGCCCATTTGACTTGTTGCGCCTTGTGGTAACTGTGCCCTTCAAAGTACTTGGATGGTTCAAGTGCTTGGATGGCACAGAAGGCAGCATTCCTGTCACACCGCTCCATAAATCTGAGGTTGGGGTTTGAGTCCCACTCCACACTGTAAAAAAATAATATATTAAAAAAGGAATATGTACTGGCAGTGTCATTACCTGGAAATATTCTGTTATTTTACAATTTGTCTCTATGGGAAAAAAAATTCTGTTAGTTTATGATCTTATGATCAGGTATTCAGGGGGGGAGACCTCATCACGCACTATGAACCACCAAGATTACTCAGATCTCAGGGCGCCGGCCTCTTACTAGTACCCAGAATTCATAAGACTTCAGCGGGGGGGAAAGCTTTCTCCTACAAAGCCCCTCAGCTCTGGAACAATCTTCCAGCTAGTGTTCGGGACAGACACAGTCACTATGTTTAAGTCTAGGCTCAAAACACACTCGTTTAGTTTAGCCTTTGGCAAATAACCTCTTTCTAGTTTAAGGTTGCTGTTTCAGGAACTCATAGACATGGGGAATCAGGGTAAACTCAGATGATGTGCTCACAATTTCTCTTGTTTGGACGGAAGGATGTCTTTGCCTGAGCTCCTTCTGGTTTCCCTCCTCCCAGTCTGTTACAGTCAGATCCGTCACTACACTAATGAAAATATTCACATGCTCTTTTTCTCTGATGCACTCAACTAAACTAACTGCTTCCCTTTACTGTTTTCTGAGAAAATGGTGGCCCACTGATGGAAGATTGTTTGCTGGATTCTCCTGCGGCCCAGCCCAGACCAGACCAGCTGCTCACCTCCATCTACTGATGCCAGCCTCTGACCACTCACCATGATCAACTACACTGAAGTAGAAATGGACTCAGATTAGCAACACTGACTGATTCTTCCAATCTGATGCACTATTATTATGCCCCAAGATTGATGTCATTATTATGATTATTATTATTATTACTATTACTATACTGTAGGATAATGACACTTAATTGGTGATCATTTACAATTCAATCTATATTTTGATCAGAGGAGAATGGATCCCCTTTGTGAGTTGTGGTTCCTCCCAAGGTTTCTTCCTCCAGCCTCTAGGGAGTTTTTCCTTGCCACTGTCGCCTTCGGCTTGCTAGCTTTGATTTAAATGTCCTGTTCTGATACTATGTGAAGTTGCATTGTGACGTCAGTTATAAAAGGCACTACATAAATAAATTTGATTTGATTTGATTTGTTAAAAAAGTATATAATAAAAGTCCTGGAGATGAAATGGGGCATATGAATTCAACACAATTTTAAAATCTACAATTATAATTTAGTCTTAGTTTATAATGCTCAGGACCTGTTTCTGAGCTATGTCTCCTGGGTCGAAGCTCTGACCTCTTCTATTTCTCTGAGTCTTGCTGGGGAAGTGGATCATGGTCAGCACTGAGGTTTAATCATCCTTCTGTTTAGTCTCCATTAACTCAGTCCACAGTTTAATTAATACAACTGATCACATGAAATTGCTTAGCTTTTACAAGTATAGCCTAGTAAAATATGATTTATACTATTTATAAAGTTATTTTTATATATTTACACTGTGAAGGATCACCAGGTTCTTTTTTAACAGGGTTTAGGGATTTGTGCACACATTTACATAAAAAAAATACAGTACAGCAGTACAATATGAAGTGGCCTCTGCTCTGTCAGATGAAATCAGCCTGAGGTTAATGTTCAGGAAACAAATTCAGTCTTGAAGACGATTTAAATATTCTACATGTTGCAATATACTTTGCAGATGTTCTGAACCATGAATAGAAAATGGCATAAATCAGTGGGTTCATAAAGGAGTTAATATCTAATATCCAGATCAAAAAACTCCACACAGGCGGAGGAGTGTAAAATAACACAGGTATGATATAATTTGGTATCCAACAAACAAGGTAAACAAAAACCACTGTCCCTAATTTCTTGGCTGCTTTGATTTCAGAAGCAATTGATGTTTTAGCTCCATGGTTGTTTGTGGCACCATTTTTCACAGCTCTGATAGCTTTAGCTTGATGTATTGCCACTTTAAAAATAACTGAATACAAGATTATTATTAAACTGCATGGGGCTAGAAATGCAGCTACAAATTCAATGATTGCCCAATATTCATATACATACACAACACACTGTCCATAACATGGGGAGTATGGATTAAAGTATAAAAACATAATAACATAATACAGCCAAAAACACCAGCCAAGAATTATGGACAGCAAGGTTTTATGAAGTGTGATTTGACTGGAATACAACAGAGGGTTAGTGATAGCAATGAACCTATCAACTGCTATTAATATCATGCTGTGCAGAGAGCCATACTTTGAGACAAAACCAATTGTTTGAAAAATGTAACATGTGGATGGACCAAAATACCAACAGGATTCCATCATACCATATATAACCAGAGGCATATTAAACAGTCCCACGGCAAGATCAGCCACAGCCAGAGAGAGGATGGTCAGGTTGGTTGGAGTGTGGAGCTGCTTGAAGTGAGAGATGGAGATGATCACCAGCAGGTTCAGAAACACAGTGCACACAGATATACATGAGAGAATGAAGAACAAAATAAAATATCTAGGGTCCTCATTGACCTCTTTTGTACATGATGCATTATTGTCAGGAAAGCAGTATTGAACCGTGATGTTTTCCCCGTAGTGTTGGTCGTCCATCTGAAACAGAGACAGAGCTGAAGAATCTGAAATGATTCAGAATGTAAACTTTTCTGTTTTATACATGAGCATGAATCCTCTAGTGAATAGTGTAACCCTAACATCATCATGACGTACAGTGTTGGGTCAGCTGAGACTAGTTCAGAGTGTTAGAACTGTGAAAAGGTTTAAAGATAATGTCATGATTACAAATTTTACACAGTGAGTAAATCATGTCTTGGATCATACTCACTGAGGCCAGATATGTGGTGCACACTCATAAAATAGAACATAGAATAGAATAGTTTTATGGTCTGTCCACAATGTATGGAAATATAACAAGAATTAAAAATGTATAAACACGCTTAGAAGTTGGGATATATAGATGATTTAATTCTGTCCTGGTATGCAATTAATTTAACCCTATATTCAATAGAAAATAGTATAAAGAAAATACTTAAGATAAAACTGTGAAATATTACACTTTTTGGGAAAAACAAAATGTGTCCAGTCCTGTGAAGGGCAGGCACCTCCTCCAGGGTGTGTTCCTGCCTATTCACCCAATGATTTCCCCTGGTAGGCTCTGGACCCAAAGCAACCCTCCCAGTAAACAAGGAACGTCCCTGGATGTTCAAAATAGGTCTAAAAGTAGTCTGTCCGTCAAAGACATATTTTAAACGTCAATGGATGTCCAAACTCCATCTCTATATGTTAGTTAAGTGGTGACCAATTGATAACGTCAGTGGACGTCCAAAATGCGTTTTATACAAGTAATTTATTTCAGGCCCAATTAATAACATCAATGGACGTCCAAAATACGTCTAATAGTCGTCTTTTCAATGTCTGTGTTTGGACGTGTTTTCAACTTTCATTTTCAACCTTAAGAGAACGTTGATTAGACGGCAGTCATTATGTTATTTCAACGTTGAATCAACGGCTAAATGTTTACTGGGCTGGACTGGATAAGTGGTTACAGAGTATGAATGAATGAATGTGTCCATATATAATTTAATGCCAGAAATATCTTTCCAATAATCCTGGGAACAAGAAAAAAATACATTTAAGTAATGCTACAATAATCCAATTAACATCAGCAGTTAACAATTTCCTCTCCTCAACTCCATTTATACCCCTTCACTCTCACTCCATCCCTGTGTTAAACAACATTGCATTACGTTTCTGTCTCTCACCCACCTGTTTACTGGCTATTATGGACATTGGCCTAGATGCCTCTGATGAATTATTTTCTTCAAACCCCAGCCCCACATCTACTGTTTCTCAACCTACGCCTAGTGTTCACTTTGTGGTCGAGGTTCCAGCCACTCCTGCCTCGGCCACCTGGGGCTCTTGATCCAGCTGCCTCCGAGCTCTGCACTTGGGCTCCAGGCGTCCTCGTTACTTCTCCTCAGCCTCTCCTCCTTCGCACCGCTCTCTTTGCCTCAGATTCCGGAGTGCTCATCCCGTCACTCCCATAGCAGGCCCCGCGTTTCTTCTCCCAACGCTCATGCTCAGGATGTCCCGCTCAGCTAATAAGAGGACACTTTTTTCACTGCTCCAGGCTTCCTCTGTTAGTCCCCTCCCAGCTTTAGCTCCAGGCCAGGCCCAGTCCCCGTCTCCCCAACCATGTTTATGTGCTTTCGGCTATCTCCTCTTCCTGCTACCTTTGCTTTGTATTTCCTCTCTCTCTCTCTCATGCACTCCAGTCTCCATGAGAAGATCCTGCAATATGCAGACATCAACCTATCAGCCTTACTATGCCCTTGACCAGCACCTGTAGCAATCTTGCACCATTGACGTCTGCAATCTTTCCTTTACGCTTATGGCTGCCGAACCTCTATCATCGAAATTTCTGATAGCTTCTGAATTTGCACTGGCTTTCTCCATTTACTATAACATTCTCTGCTGCGTCTTTCTGACCCACCAGCAGGAACTCAACGATTACCTACCCATCATTCTTGATCTCGCCGTTTGTTTCTGAGGTTCTGCCTTCTATAAATACCACCGCCATTTCTCCACCCAGGCCACAGCCTGCCGGTAGCAATGGAACATCACTAGCTACTGGGGCGCTCTGGATTTAGACTTCTATTTACTTTTGCCGGCCACAGTGCCCTTTCATGCAACGTGTGGCAGCCCATCTGAACTGGCCGCTTATTGTGCTCATTCTTGCACCAACTCCTGCTTCTGCCACTGCTCCCACTTCATCCACGGCAACTACCGTGCCATGTGTTACTACTTCCAGCTCTTGTAATAGTCGTGGAAGACGCATGTCCTACCTTAATGGTTAGATGATCTGGAACAACTTCAGGTGGATGTTTCACCTCTTCATGCAGATACCTGCACATCAGCACATATAGTGGCCAGGCTCATGCCTGACCCAGCCATCCCCTCACACCACTTAGATTCAGCAGCAGCTGGCTGCTCCAGTTCCTTTTCCTCTCCCATCAACGTACCGGAATTCACCACCTGCCTTTCCCGTTATCCTGACTCCACTTTCACATGTTTTCTTCTCGATGGCCTTCTCCTTGGTTTCTCGCCTGGCATGGTAGTCCTTTTCCACTCCTCCCTTCTCTTCCTTCAGCATCAACCCTATTGATATCACCACCCAAAGTCAAAGTCAAAGCTTGATTTATTGTTAATACTTCACAGGTACCAGACATACAAAGGAATTTTCAATTTAGTTTCTCACTATCCTTTGGTGTTGACAAGACAAAACATTTCTAACCCTAAAATAAGAAATAAGTCAGACCTATCCTAACACTAACACTGATAATAAAGTGACAATCAATAATGAAAGTAACAGTAAAGTGCACAAGTACAAGAAATAGACAGCCATGTCTAACACTAATAGTAACACTAAAGAGACAATAAATAAAGTAAGGTGTGCAGTGGTGAAGATTAAATTAACTAAGTAAAAAATAAAGACTAAATATACAGGAGTAGAAGAAAAGTATATACAGTGTAAATCTAAATGTAGCATCATGTTGAAATAGTGCAAGACATTCAGTAATACTAGCAGGAGAAGATTTCTATTGACAGTGTGCAAGTGGCATAGTAGTGCAAGGTGTCTTTAGTTTTTAACTGTTGTAGCTACTTGACAGACTGTATGAAGCTGAGGAGAGCAAATTCAGCATCATCACAACCTTGTGGATAAAGCTGTTGGTGAGTCTGGTGGTGTAGTTCTGGCCCCTCCTCCCCCACCGCTGGAATGGCATCAAGGTCGCCATCAACATCCTTTCAGATAACACAGCAGTCGTTTATATAATTAACAAAGGATGTTCTAAGTCACTTTCACTCATGATCTTTCTCTGTCATATCGTTTGGGATTCAATCATGCACCACTTAATTTTAAAGGCATCTCACATTTCCGGCCATTCTAATCCAATTGCTGACTCTGTCTCGCTTTTCAATTTCAGAGATTCAGAGTATTAGCGCAACTATCAGACCCTCATCCCACATGGACGCCTCCATTTTCAGAAGTCATCTTCCCACATCATCCCAGCTCCACTATTTTCAATAATCTCACAAGACCTTATCCTCCAGGCTGTAGCACTCAACACCCTCTCAACATACTGGACCGGCTGGAAAACCTTTAGATGTTTCCACCAACTTATTAACAACCTGATTCCATGCTTTGACTTTCCATACCATCACCTCACTTTTGCCATCATACACTTCTCCATTCAGTCATCAACCCTCAAAGTCTACTTAGCAGCCATCAATTTTTTCCACAAACTCATCCATGGTTCTCCACATCCTTCTTCCCTTTACCACCAGGTCACCCTGCTCCACTGAGGCATTAAAAGGAATTAACCTAGTTTTCACCCATGGCACCAGCCTCTCTGTGCTATGCTCAGGATAGTATTTCCCTGTTAACTCCTCTACACTAAAAGTTATGTTCCTTCTAGCCTTTGACTTCCTCCTCTGCTCCGAATTCCTCACAGCTTCTTCAGCATACAATCCTTTATGCCACCCCAGTCTCACAGACCACATTGATCTTCAAAATAAAACACAGCAAAATAGACCATTTGAGAAGGACCACTCCAGTATATCTATTTAAACTATCTTTGCTACTCAGTCCATTTGAACCACTCCTTTGCCATCTTCAAACCCATCATACATAAGCTTCATTTCGACACGAACCACTTGTAAGTCCATACCCATGCCCACAACCTGCTCTCAGCCCACGAATACTTTGCAACCCAATTTTGGAGGCACGGCTCTATACCCACACCTCCAAGCCACCTCAAACTCCAGCCCAAAACTTTTGAGTTCACCACCCACTCCGACGCTTCCCTTTTGGGAGCTAGACCATGCCTTAATTACCTCTCCACTTACCACTCCATCCCAGTGTTGAGCAACATCACACCTACCACCACCCTGTCTCCTCCCTTCTTCTCTTTTAACCAATTAAGTGTCAGGGGGACACGACTCTATGCACACTCCTCCAAGCCACCTCGAATGAAAACTCACCTTCTGAGTTCTCAGATGCTTCTTTGGTCATGGTCTATGCTAGCAAACTATTAATATAATTATAACAATTGTTCAATTACACAAGCAGACTAATATCTTTAATATCAGTATTTTATTGTCATTTGTGTTATATCATGACTTTAAAATAAACAATTAGTGTTCATTCATTCATTCATTATCTATAACCACTTATCCAATTCAGGGTCACGGTGGGTCCAGAGCCTACCTGGAATCATTGGGCGCAAGGCGGGAATACACACTGGAGTGGGCACCAGTCCTTCACAGGGCACAATTAGTGTTCAATTTCAAAATATTTTTTTAAAAAACAGAATTTTTATACAATTACTTTTTTCTTTAGAACAGTGTATCCCTTCACCAAGAGCATTTACAGCTCTATCCTGGTGAGGACTGAAAGACAAGCTCAAAGTTCTCCAGTCAACCACTCTATGGTCATCTTCATGACATCAGTGTTGAACAGGTGAGGACTGAACCGACAATTTCAGGACCCTGAAGCTGTGTTACAGTGAAACTTCCTGCAGCACCACCATGCTTTGTCTCTTCATCTTTTTTTTTTTTTTTTTTTTGTAGTTCAAAGTTTTTTTGAAGCTTCGAATATGACACTGAACCACTGGAAATGCATGGGACTGGTTCAAAGTTCTAGCTCTGTCCATATCTCAGTGACTATTTAAGGGACATTTTATTTGTTATATTTTCCAACGTTGTAAACAATTTTTATATTCCTATATACCCCTCATGTTCCCTATAAAATATGTAGGCCGTACATTCTATAATCATAGAATAGAATAGGTTTAGAATAGAATAGAATTCTCATAGAATAGAATAGGTTTATGGTCCACCCACAATAAATTATATACAGCCAAATACATGTAGAAATGAAAATATATTAACAACCAGAGAAGCTGTAACACTACGCCACAGATAAATAATTTATTAATAAAATGGTTCTAAAATGCAACTCATTTAACCTTATATTCAGTTGAAATTAGTTTTTCAAAAATACTTGAGATCAAACTGAGATTTATGTTGAAAATCTAAATGGTTCCATAATTAATTAGATGTTAAATTAGATGACAGAACTGAATGGTGGAACACCATTGCAAAGGGGTGAAATACCTGTATAGTGTCTTTTATAAGTAAGTTAGTAACATAAATATGGGCAAGATTTAAAAAACATGTCCTGTCATGGCATTCAGAATTTAGTCAAAAGTTCAAATTAATTACCGTCATACTGAACATGGCATGAATTTCATTTAGAATATTTTTTTATTTACTTCTAGCTCAGGAATTAGATATCATTCATTTATTCATTGTCCATATCCACTTAATCCTGTTCAGGGTCGCAGACTCTAAATCTTCACTCACACATCCAGTAATCACAGAGTACAATTCCACTCAGCCAAACAACCAACCAAAATGTACTGTCCACAGCAGCCCAGTTGATGGATAGAGGGGCATGTTGTGTGCGAGTTCCCCTGAAATCCACAACAATCGCCTTGGTCTACTCAGTGTTCAGAGAAAAAGTGTTGTGTTTGCATCAAGAGGCCAGCTGCTCACCTCGCTCCTGTAGTGTGACTCATCGTTGTTGCTGATGAGGCCTTAATGAAGAGGTTGGAGGTGTGTGATGGAGAGCAGTCGTGGGGTAGCAGAGTGAACAGAAGGGGGCTCAGCACACATCCTTGGGGAGCCACCGTGTTCAGAGTGATGGTTCTAGACGAGTTACTGCCAACCCGTACTGCCTGTGGTCTTCCAGTCAGGAAGTCAAGTAGCCAGTTGCACAGTGATGTGTTCAGTTCCAGTCTGTCCAGTTTCTGAATGAGTTGTTGGGGGATGATTGTGTTGAATGCAGAACTGAAATCAATAAAAAGCATTCTGACATAGGTGTCTTTCTTTTCCAGATGAGTAAGAGCTGAATGAAGAGCAGTGGAGACAGCATCATCAGTCGAACGTTTGATTGATATGCAAACTGGTAGGGGTCCATGGAGGTGGGGAGGGAAGACCTGATGTGTTGCATGACTAGCCGCTCGAAGCACTTCACGAGGATGGAGGTAAGTGCAACCGGGTGGTAGTCGTTGAAACAGGAGCTTGATGACCTCTTTGGAACAAGGATTATAGTGGTGGCTTTGAAGCATACAGGGACCACAGCCTGACTCAGTGAGGTGTTGAAGCTGTCAGAATACACCTCTGCAAGTTCACCAGCAAAGTCCTTCAGTGCACGACCAGGTATGTTGTCAGGTCCAGGAGCTTTCCGAGCGTTGATCCTGCTGAATACAGTCCTGGTCTCGGGGAGGGGGGTGGGGGGATGGGGTGCCTCAAACCAAGCGAAGAACCCATCCAGGTCATTCAGCAGAGAGGAGGTGCTGTCACAGGTCTGTGGCGGGGGTTTGCAATCCGTAATGGACTGAATTCCCTGCCACAGGCTCCGAGTGTCTCTGCTGTCGCTAAAGCGTTGGGCTATCCTCTTGGAGTGCTGCCTTTTAGCCTTTCTGATGCCACGGGACAGGTTGGCCCTAGCTGTCTTCAGGCCTGCCTGGTCTCCAGCTTTGAAGGCAGCATTCCTAACCTTCAGCCGCTTCTGGACCTCACCTGTCAGCCTTGGCTTCTGATTGGCATGAATTGTGATGGTCCTGAGGAAAGTTACATCATCAACGCACTTGGTGATGTAAGCAGAGACAGTTTCTGTGTACTCCTGAATATCTGTGGAGTTGTTGTAAGTAGCAGCCACTTTAAACACATTCCAGTCTATGGTGCTAAAACTGTCCTGAAGTGCCTCTGATAAGCAGCCATACTTGCTTTAGAACATTGATGACTTTAACCAGTGGTCTGAAAGCAGGCATTAACATAATAGTGAGGAGATCAGAGGCACCAAGGTGGGGGAAGGGCAGGGCTTTGTAAGCTCCTCTCCATGTGGTGAAGACCTGGTCCAGAGTGTTGTTGCCCCGTGTTGGAAAGTCTGTGTATTTATAAAGTCCAGAAAAAACAGCCTTTGGGTCTGCGTGGTTGAAATCCCCAGCCAAAATGAGAAAAGCATCCGGGTGGGCTGTCTGCTGCTCACTGATGTGCTGCTACAGTTCATTTAGCGCCTCATTCCTGATGTTGGTGGAACTTGGGGGAAGATAGACAGCAGCTAACACCACAGCTGAGAAATCCCTCGGTAGATAGAATGGTTGGCACTTAATAACCATCAGTTCCACTACCGGTGAGCAGTATTTGCAGACCACAACAGCGTTATGACACCAAGCATTGCTAATGTAAACACAACTGTCGCCACATGTTTTACCTTCAGTGAGAACTCGGTCCGTCCGGTAGCAAGTTAGCCGCTCGAGCTGAACGGCGTGGTCCGGGACGATGTTGTTGAGCCAAGTTTCTGTGAACACATAAACACAACAATCTCTCACGGTCTTCTGAGTTGACTGAAGTAAGCGGATATAGTCCAGATTATTATCCAACGAATCCAACGAATGTGTGGGCTAGACGCTAGCATCACTCTGATACCTCCGCATATCCCCATTTTCTTGTGGCACTTCCATTGTGGGCGAGGCGCAGCATTGGGGGTCGGTGATGGTGCCGGTATCCTGAGCAAGCCGTGGATTCGCAGCTCCTTGCGGAGTTCAGGGTAAAGTTCCAAACGTGAGCTTCTGCCAACATCAAGCAAGGATTCACGGCTGTATGAGTATTCCGGGACGTGAACGCACGACGGAGATGTACAAAAACACTGCAAATTACAAAACAAACACATTTTAAACGCTGCAAACTGTATACTCGGGAGAGAGAGAAGCCGCTGCCTGTGCACATGCCACCATCTTGGATATCAGGATGTACTGGATATATGGATAGTACAGGATCATAACATAGTGTAAGCCTTCCTCATCTTTTAGCCAAGTATGTCTGAAATAACAAACTGATATGAGCCCATTTGACTTGTTGCGCCTTGTGCCCTTCAAAGTGCTTGGATGGTTCAAGTGCTTGGATGGCACAGAAGGCATAGAAGGTAGCATCGCTGTCACATAGCTCCATAAATCTGGGGTTGGGGTTTGAGTCCCACTCCACACTGTAAAAAAATCATCTGTTAAAAAAGGAATATGTACTGGCGGTGTCATTACCTGGAAATATTCTGTTATTTTACAATTTGTCTGTATGGAAGAGAATTTCTGTAATTTTATGATCTGTCCTGTTATTTAGAAATGCATATTTTTCTGTACATTTACTGATTCTTTTAAATTCTATCTAAAAAAACCTCACTCATATAGAGAGAGTACAAGACTACAAGATGTATTTCTTGCTGTTTTATCTACATCTGAAAAACCCCACAACTTTCATCAGCAATTAAGATTAATAAAACCAAAATATATGACATAATGAAAATTTGCTAAAAAAAAAAAAAGTAAGATGTGGTTGACCTGCTCATTTTGCTTTTGCTTCCTTGGTAGAGGTTTATAATGCACATGAAAATGAGTGAGTCAGCCACGACTTACCAGGAAAAAAATCCAAAACCAATGTCAGTATTAATTTATTATAATACCCAGCTATATGTTTAAAATGCAATTAATTCATTCATCAAATATATGCATGACTGAAACACATTAAATTAAAATGAATATCCCTTGTATCTTTAAAACCAAAAAGTTTGTGTCAAAAAAAGGGGACATTACAGATTGCCTTTCAAAGAAATTAGCATATATTTCATTAACAGTTCAGTAGTTTCCAAAACCCAAAACTCTTCATTCATCAACTCATTTTCTTCACTCAGTTTTGAAGTCGAGACCAAACGACCTCTCACCCAAACATTTAATAAAAAACAAATTCATCTGTCCAAATAAAGAAAAATAAAATAAATATAATTGCTTTCATCTTGGTTTATTGCATTAAATAACAGGCAGATTTCTCTACATTTACATACAATCACATGACCTTAGCTTTTAGGATAGCAATGATTTTCGATAAAGTAATATTTTGAGAAATACATCATTTCTAGAAAAAAAAAAAAAAAAACTGTTCATATAATATTGATGACACTTAAAATACTATAGGTTAATGTGTGTTAATTCCAACAGATATCATTGCCAGTGGTGAGTGTTCCTGTTGTGGGGTGTGTGTGTGTGTATGTGTGTGTGTGTGTGTGTGCCTGTTGCGGGTTCAGTTGTGTGTAAAATGTGAGGATTATTTGTGTTGTATATGAGTGTCTGGTTTGTGTGCTGTGTGCTCAAGTGCATGTGTGGGTTGTGTGTGGTGTGTGCAAGTGTCTGTGTGTTGTGTGTGGTTTTGTGTGAATTTCTGAATTAGTGGCTTGTGCGAGTGTCTGTGTGGGTTCTGTGTGGTGTGTGAGTGTGAGGGTTGGACATGATGAGTGTGTGTGTGTCTGTGCCGGTTGAGTGTAAAATGTGTGAGGATTATTTGTGGTGTGTCTGAGTGTCTGGGTTGTGTGGGTTTGATCTGTGCGTGTGAGTGTGTTCTTTCTGGTGTGTGCCAATGTCTGAGTTTGTAATCTATGGGTGTCTGTGTGGGTGTAATACTGGTTACAAGAATGTCAGGAGATCTGAGTTGATTTCTGCTTCTCTGACTTAGATTCAGCCTTTGGGCCATTTTCAGGGTTCATCCCTAGAATACTCCTTAATTATGCTGGAGGAAAATTATTTTTGGTTATTTACAATTCATTAAGAGAACAGATTTAAAAAAAAATTCTTGAATTTCCCCTGGGGATCAATAAAGTATCTATCTATCTATCTATCTATCTATCTATCTTAATTTTTCAGAATAAAACACAGAAAACATACAAAATATATACCCAACAAAGGTGAATTCATTATTCTAAGATAAAGTAAAATAAGAGAAATAAAATGTGGGGAGTAGGGGATGATTACTGCACAGGCAACTAATAGAATATCTATTTAATCTATTAAACATATTTAAGTGAAATGTACTTTTAGAAGTGTACCATAATGTAATGTAAAGCAATACCATCTGCAAATTTTGACAATAACTGGACAGAATATATTTAATTCAGAGAATTCACTTCTGCATCTGTGTCATCTCCCTCTTTGTGGCTGTAGTTAAGGACAATATTAACAACTCAATGTAGTATGCAAAGGTTTGGGCACCTGTAGGAACTTTATAGGCTGCTATGCAGGAAGCACAAAGCTGTATGGGACACAGCCTTCATTTCACTGCCAGAGCTGACTGAAGACGGTGGCACTAATTAAATCAGAATATTCACGTTCATTTTAGTAGATTGAACTTTCACATTAAGGGCAAAAAATCTGATTGAGTCACTTCAGGTGTATGTAGCCTTAATGGAGTAGGCCATCATAGAGATGAGGTTTAGCAGGAAACTTTAACCCTGTAAAGCCAAATGTATCAAATATGAAACATAATATTTAGAGATGGCTCTTTCATCATCTAATGAAGTGAAATACCGAAACACACTTCCATCCTTTTGGGGCAAGTGTTCTGAGTTATCTACTGAACTGTGAAAGAAGTGGGAGCATTTCCATGCATACTATTCTTAATAAACTGAAGCAAGTCCATTTATAAATTGTATGATGTTACTTTTAGTAAAACTAATTATTTTTGTTACATTCCATAGATTCATGTATTCTACCTGTCAAATGCTAATTATTTAAAATATTCGGAAATTTCAAAATGTTCTTTACAGCAGCAAAACACATTTAGATAATTTTACAAAGTATTTTTTCATGAATCAAAAATTTATTTTTGGTTTTCCAAAAGACTTTGTGTTGAAAATGTGTCGGCTCAGGTGTCAAGATAGATTTTGTGAGACAGATATAGAGGAACATTTATTTAATTTCATTATAGAACTGTGTTAAAAAAGGACATAATAAAAGTCCTGTAGATGAAATGGTGCGTATGAAATCAACACAATTTTAAAATCCACAACTAAGGCCTTAGTCTATAATGCTCAGGACCTGTTTCTGAGCTATGCCTCTTGGGTCGAAGCTCTGACATCTTCTATTTCTCTCGTCTTTCCCAGTCTTGCTGGGGAAGTGGATCATGGTCAGCACTGAGGTTTAATCATCTTTATGATGGATTATCCATTTATCCTTCACCACTTGGCCTTTTTTAGAGTTCTTCTGCATATTGTGCTTGGACTGCAAACCCAAGAAGTGTCTCACAAAAGACCACATTTGCAATTGGATATGTCATTACAGACTTGAATGAATGTTGATGTTTTACTCATTGTTAACTTCCAAACATTTTCTGAGGAAAACTCAGGAAAAAAAAACTTTTAGATTACTGCTTAATAACATCACCAAAATAGCATTTTTTCACATTAAAAAAATTGCAAGACTGCATCCTTCTCTCCCTGAACTGAAACTCTAATTCGCATTTCTATCACATCTAGGCCTGCTACTTTGCTCAAAAAGCTTAAATACGTGGAGTATTCAGCAGCAAGAGTTCTCACTCACTCAAGGACATAATAAAAGTCCTGGAGATGAAATGGTGCGTATGAAATCAACACAATTTTAAAATCTACAATTAAGGTCTTAGTCTATAATGCTCAGGACCTGTTTCTGAGCTGTGCCTCCTGGGTCAAAGCTCTGACCTCTTCTATTTCTCTCAGTCTTGCTGGGGAAGTGGATCATGGTCAGCACTGAGGTTTAATCATCTGTCTGTTTAGTCTCCATTAACTCAGTCCACAGTTTAATTGTTACAACTGATCACATGAATTTGCTTAGCTTTTACAAGTATAGCCTAGTAAAATATGATTTATACTATTTATAAAGTTATGTTTTTATATTTACATTATGATGCATCAGTGAAGGGTCACTGGGTTCTTTTTAACAGGGTTTAGGGATTTGTGCACATACATTTACATGAAAGAAATATATTAGAGCAGTACAATATGAAATGGCCTCTGCTGTGTCAGATGAAATCAGTTAATGTTCAGGAATCAAATTCAGTCTTGAAGACGATGATTTAAATATTCTACATGTTACAATATACTTTGCAGATGTTCTGAACCATGAATAGAAAATGGCATACATCAGTGGGTTCATAAAGGAGTTCAAATCTAATATCCAGATCAAAACAGACCACACAGTTCCAGGAATGTTAACTAACACAGGTACGATATAATTTGGTATCCAGCAAACAAGGTAAACAAAAACCACTGTCCCTAATTTCTTGGCTGCTTTGATTTCAGAAGCAATTGATGTTTTAGCTCCATGGTTGTTTAAGGCACCATTTTTCACAGCTCTGATAGCTTTAGCTTGATGTATTGCCACTTTAAAAATAACTGAGTACAAGATTATTATTAAACTGCATGGGGCTAGAAATGCAGCTACAAATTCAACGATGATCCAATATTTATATACATACACGATACACTGTCCATAACATAGGGAGTATGTAAAAAAGTCATTAATGCATAAATACACAATGACATAACACAGCCAAAAAGTCCAGCCAAGAATTATGGACAGCAAGGTTTTATGAAGTGTGATTTGACTGGAATACTGCAGAGGGTTAGTGATAGCAATGAACCTATCAACTGCTATTAGTATCATGCTGTGCAGAGAGCCATACTTTGAGACAAAACCAATTGTTTGACAAATGTAACATATGAATGGACCAAGATACCAACAGGATTCCATCTGACCATATATAACCGCAGGAATATGAACCAGTCCCACGAGAAGATCAGCCACAGCCAGAGAGAGGATGATCAGGTTGGTTGGAGTGTGGAGCTGCTTGAAGTGAGAGATGGAGATGATCACCAGCAGGTTCAAAAACACAGTGCACACAGATATACATGAGAGAATGAAGCTCAAAACAATATACCCAATAATATATACAGGGTCCTCATTGTCCTCTTTTTTACATGATGCATTATTGTCAGGAAAACAGTATTGAATCGTGATGTTTTCCCCGTAGTCTTGGTCGTCCATCTGAAATAGAGACAGAGCTGAAGAATCAAAAATGATTCAGAAGGTAAACTTCTCTGTTTTATACATGAGCATGAATCCTCCCACTAGTGGATAGTGTAACTCTAACATCATCATGACGTATAGTGTTGGGTCAGCTGAAACTAGTTCAGAGTGGTAGAACTGTGAAAAGGTTTAAAGATAATGTCATGATTACAAATTTTACAGTGAGCAAATCATGTCTTGGATCATACTCAATGAGGCCAGATGTGTGGTGCACACTCATAAAATAGAACATAAAATAGAATAGTTTTATGGTCTGTCCACAATGTATGGAGATACAACAAGAATTAAAAATATATAAACAGCATGAGAAGTTGGAATATATAGATGAATAAACAAAAAAAAAATCTGTCCTGGTATTCAATTAATTTAACCCTATATTCAATAGAAATATTGAATACTCCTCCTTGGATCACCACCTTAACATGGTGGAGGGGTTTGCGTGCCTGCGTGAGCCTAGGAGCTATGTTGTCGGGGGCAATAGCCCCTGGTAGGGTCTCCCAAGGCAAATTGGTCCTAGGTGATGGGCCAGACAAAGAGTTATCCATAAAAACACGGATGAAAAAGATAATAGCATGGACACAGCCTCCCTTACCCGGAGCAGGGTTACCGGGGCCTCACCCTGGAGCCAGGCCTGGAGGAGGGGCTCCTTGGCGAGCGCCTGGTGGCCGGACTTTCACCTATGGGGTCCGGCCGGGCTTAGCCCGAAGAAGATACATGGGTCCACTCTCCCATGGGCCTACCACCTGTGGGAGAGGTAGTAATCCGGGTCTGGTGCATTGTGGATCTGGTGGCGGTCGGGGTCGGGGGCCCTGGCGTTCTGATCCTCGGTTACTGAAACTGGCTTTTGGAACATGGAACGTAACCTCTCTGGTGGGAAAAGAGCCTGAGCTGGTGCGCGAGGTTGAGAGGTACCGGCTAGATATAGTTGGGCTCACCTCGACACACAGTATGGGCTCTGGAACCAATCTCCTTGAGAGAGGCTGGATGCTCTTTCACTCTGGAGTTGCCCAGGGTGAGAGGCGTAAGGCAGGTGTGGGCTTACTCATAGCCCCCCGGCTTAGCGCCTGTACGTTGGGGTTTACCCCAGTGGACGAGAGGGTAATTTCCCTGCGTCTTCGGGTTGGGGAAAGGGCTCAGACTGTTGTTGGTGTTTATGCACCGAACAGCAGTTCAGAGTACCATACCTAGGGACCCTAGAGGGAGTGCTGGAGAGCACTCATTCTGGGGACTCCATTGTTCTGTTGGGGGACTTCAACGCTCACGTGGGTAATGACAGTGAGACGTGGAGGGGCGTGATTGGGAGGAACGGTCCCGCTGATCTGAACCCGAGTGGTGTTCAGTTATTGGATTTCTGTGCCCGTCACAGTTTGTCCATTACGAACACCATGTTCGAGCATAAGGGTGTCCACAAGTACACCTGGCATCAGGATACCCTATGCCGCATTTCGATGATGGACTTTATAGTCGTATCATCTGACCTGCGTCCATATGTTCTGGACACTTGGGTGAAGAGAGGCGCTGAGCTGTCAATTGATCACCACCTTGTATGTATGTATGTATCTTTACACTTATATAGCGCCTTTCTAGACACCCAAGGACGCTTTACAATGCACACTGCTCAGAATGCTTAATCCACACACACTGGTGAGAAGCGGCAGCCAAACGCGCACAGCGTACTCTCAACCAGGAACGACCGTCCACCTGGAGGACTGCATCGGGCACTAGGGTTTAACCCAGGATAGAGCGCCAATCCATATCTGGGCTCACACATACAGACATTCATTCACACACCAGGGCAGTTATTAGAGAAGCCAATTCACCTACCCTCCATGTTTTTGGACTGTGGGAGGAAACCGGAGCCCCTGGAGGAAACCCACGCAGACACGGGGAGAACATGGAAACTCCACCCAGATGGGACTTGAACCCAAGATCCCAGCGCTGGGAGGCGAACGTGCTAACCACTAAGCCACCGTGCCACTTGTGGTGAGTTGGATCAGATGGCGGGGGAGGATGCCGGACAGACCTGGCAGGCCCAAACGTGTGCTGAGGGTTTGCTGGGAAAGTTTGGCAGAGGAACCTGTCAGAAAGATCTTCCACTCCCACATCCGGCAGAGCTTCGACTGCATCCCGGGGGAGGCTGGTGACATTGAGTCCGAGTGGGCCATGTTCCCGACCTCCATTGTTGAGGTGGCTGAATGGAGCTGTGGCTGCAAAGTTGTCTGTGCCTGTTGGGGTGGCACCACTGAGTGCGGGGGGCTGTCAAGCTGAAGAAAGAGTCCTATCAAGCCTGGTTGGCTCAGGGGACTCCGGAGGCAGCCAACAGGTACCGAGGAGCCAAGCGGCACGCGGCCTCGGCAGTCGCTGAGGCAAAAACTTGGGTGTGGGAGGAGTTCGGTGAGAACATGGAAAACGACTTTCGGTTGTCCGAGAAGATTCTGGCAAACCGTCAGGCGACTCAGGAGGGGAAAGCAGTTTTCCACCAACACTGTATATGGTGGGGGTGGGGAACTGTTGACCTCGACTGGAATACTTTGAGGATCTTCTCAATCCCACCAGCACGTCTTCCGCAGAGGAAGCAGAGCTTGGGGGGGTGGGGGTGGGGTGGGGGGCTCTTCTATCACTGGCGCTGAAGTGGCTAAGGTGGTAGGGAAACTCCTTGGTGGTAGGGCCCCGGGGGTGGATGAGGTTCACCCTGGGTTCCTCAAGGCTCTGGATGTTGTGGGGCTGTCCTGGTTGACACGTCTTTGCAACATCGTGTGGACATCGGGGGCAGTGCCTCTGGACTGGCAGACTGGGGTGGTGGTTCCCCTTTTTAAAAAGGAGGATCGGAGGGTGTGTTCCAACTATAGGGGGATCACACTCCTCAGCCTCCCCGGTAAGGTCTATGCGGGGGTACTGGAGAAGAGAGTCCGACTGATAGTTGAACCTCGGATCCAAGAGGAACAATGCGGATTCCGCCCCGGTCGTGGAACACAGGACCAGCTCTTTACCCTCGCTAGGATCCTGGAGGGTGCATGGGAGTTTGCTCAATCAGTCTACATGTGTTTTGTGGATCTGGAGAAGGCATTCCACCGTGTCCCTCGGGGTATTCTGTGGGGGGTGCTCAGGGAGTATGGGGTACTGGGCTCCTTGTTACAAGCTATACAGTCCCTGTACAAACAGAGCAGGAGTCTGGTTCGTATGGCTGGCAGTAAGTCTGACTGGTTTCCAGTCAGAGTTGGACTCCATCAGGGCTGCCCGTTGTCACCGGTTCTGTTCACAATTTTTATGGACAGAATTTCTCAGCGTAGCCAGGTGTCCGGTTTGGTGGTCTCAGGATTCCATGTCTGCTTTTTGCAGATGATGTGGTCTTGTTGGTATCATCGAGCCGGGGATCCTGCAGCTCTTGCTGGACGAGTGTGAAGCGGTAGGGATGAGGATCAGCTATTCAAGAATCATGCCCGACCCAGCCATCCCCTCAGACCACCTAGATTCGGTAGCAGCTGGCTGCTTCAGTTCCTTTTCTTCTCCCATCAAAATGCCAGAATTCACCCCCTGCCTTTGCCGATATCCTGACTCCACTTTCACCCGTTTTCTTCCCGATGGCCTTCTCCTTGGTTTCTCTGCCGGCCTGGTAGTTCTTTTCCACTCCACCCTTCTCTTCCTTCAGCATCAACCCTATTGGTATCACCACCCAAAGTCAAAGTCAAAGCTTGATTTATTGTTAATTCTTCACATGTACCAGACATACAAAGGATTTTTCAATTTGGTTTCTCACTATCCTTTGGTGTTTACAAGACAAAACATTTCTAACCCTAAAGTAAGAAATAAGTCAGACCTATCCTAACACTAAACAAGACAAAACATTTCTAACCCTAAAGTAAGAAATAAGTCAGACCTATCCTAACACTAACACTGATAATAAAGTGACAATGAATAACTAAATTAACAGTAAAGTGCACAAGTACAACAAATAGACAGCCATATCTAACACTAATAGTAACACTAAAGTGACAATAAATAATGTAAGGTGTGCAGTGGTGAGGATTAAATTTACAGTAAAGTAAAGTAAAACATAAAGACTAAATAAACAGTAAGGAGTATAAGAAAATATCAATTAATTCATTATCTGTAACAGCTTATCCAATTCAAGGTTGCGGTGGGTCCAGAGCCTACCTGGGATCATTGGGCGCAAGGCGAGAAAACACCCTGGAGGGGGCGCCAGTCCTTCACAGGGCAACACAGCCACACACACACATTCACTCACACACTTTTTGAGTCGCCAATCCACATGTGTTGGACTGTGGGAGGAAACCAGAGCACCCAGAGGAAACCCACGCGGACACGGGGAGAACACACCAACTCCTCACAGACAGTCACCCAGAGTGGGAATCGAACCCACAACCTCCAGGTCCCTGGAGCTGTGTGACTGCGACACTACCTGCTGCGCCACCATGCCTCCCATAAAAATCCTACTCCTAGATTTTAAATCTTTACATGGTCTGGATCCTGACTACCTCTCTGCTCCTTTGCCACCTAAATGTCATAGGTAGTATCAATGAAAAATGTGCAAGACATTCAGTAATACTCCCAGGAGAAGATTTCTATTGACAGCGTGCAAGTGGCATAGTACTGCAAGACGTCTTGAGTTTTTAACTGTTGTAGCTACTTGACAGACTGAATGAAGCTGAGGAGAATTCAGCATCCTCACAGCCTTGTGGATAAAGCTGTTGGTGAGTCTGGTGGTGTAGTTCTGGCCCCTCCTGCCCCACCACTGGAATGGCATCATATTCTTCTACAAAGACGTGCCTTCCAATCCTGAGGACCCCTCCAAATTTACGGATGCATCTCTTTCTACAGGCTTTGGTGGCTACTACGGCAGTCACTGGTTCGTATCTCATTGGCTCCCAGAAATCACTTCCCTCTCAATTGATTCTGACAACTCAATTGCATTGTGAGAGCTGTACCCCATCGAGGTCGCCATCAACTTCTATTCAGATAACACAGCAGTCGTAAATATAATTAACAAAGGATGTTCTAAGTCACTGTCACTCATGATCTTTCTCTCTCGTCTCATTTGGCATTCAGTAATGTACCATTTAATTTTAAAGGCTTCTCACATTTCTGGCCATTCTAATCCGATTGCTGACTCTCTCTCGCTTTTCAATTTCAGAGATTCAGAGTATTAGCGTAACTATCAGACCCTCATCCCACATGGACATCTCCATTTTCAGAACTCACCTTCCCACTTCATCCTGGCTCCACCATTTCCAATAATCTCACAAGACCTTATCCTCTCAACATACTGTACCAGCTGGAAAACCTTTAGAAATTTCCACCAACTTCATAACAACCTGATTCCATGTTTTGACTTCCATACCACCACCTCATTCCTCACTTGTGCCAACATACACTTCCCCATCCAGATATAACCAAATATAAATCCATATCCATGCCCACGACCTGCTTGCAGCCCAGGAATGCTTGGTAACCCAATTTTGGGGGCATGGCTCTATACCCACGCCTCCAAGCCACCTCAAACTCCAGCCCAAAACTTTTGAGTTCACCACCCACTCCAACAATTCTCTGCATAAAGTCAAAGCAAAGTGCAGTAACCATGTTATGTAGTTTTGGGAGCTAGACCATGCCCTAATTACCTCTCCACAGCTCCATTTATATCCCTTCACTCTCACTCCATCCCAGTGTTGAGCAACATCAAACCTACCACCACCCTCTCTCCTCCCTTCTTCTCTTTCAACCAATTAAGTGTCAGACGGGCACGACTCTGTGCACACTCCTCCAAGCCACCTCGAATGAAAACTCACCTTCTGAGTTCTCTGATGCTTCTTTGGGCATGGTCTATGCTAGCAAACTATTAATATAATTATAATAATTGTTCAATTACACAAGCAGACTAATATCTTTAATATCAGTATTTTATTGTCATTTGTGTTATATCATGACTTTAAAATAAACAATTAGTGTCCAATTTCAAAATATTTTTTAAAAACTTAATTTTTTTACAATTACTTTTTTTTTTGCTTTAGAACAGTGTATCCCTCCAGCAAGAGCATTTACAGCATTAGGCTATTCCATGTAGGGGCTGCATAATCAGGCCTGAACTGGTCTATTCTGTAAACTATGGTGAGGACTGAAAGAAAAGCTCAAAGTTCTCCAGTCAACCACTCTATGGTTATCTTTGTGTTATCAGTTTTGAACAGGTGAGGACTGAACCCACAATTTCAGGACCCTGGAGCTGTGTTACAGTGAAACTTCCTGCCGCACCACTGTGCTTTGTTTCTTTTTTTGTTATTTTTTGTTGTTGTTGTTTTTTTAGTAATTCAGTAATAATTGAAGATATGTACATTTCCACCTCCAATAATACTATGATTTGGACTGGCGGACTGGTGACTCAAAAGTATCCATAGGTGCGAGTGTGTTAGTGAATGTGTGTGTCATCGTGTGAAGGACTGTTCCCTATCTCATGTTCCCTATAAAATATGTAGGCCTTATACATTCTATAATCAATAAAGACAAAGATAAAGCATTTATTACAGCATTTCCATAAATAAACATAATTTTCAGTGAATCAGAAGAGACACAAGTTGAACTGTAAGACCACATGGTATTAATATGCTTCGCAGTGTTGATCTGCAGGCTGCAATCATTTTTTCTGGCCACCAAATGTCATTCTTCTCTGATGTCAAATTTCAATGCTCCAAAGCATCTAATCTTTTTCGGCACAATCAGGAGGAAGCTCCTGAAGCTTCAGTGGGGCTTCATCCACCAATCATCATTTACCTACAATTTTGAATATTTGAACATAATTTTGTCCAGCCCATTTTTTTTTTGTGTGGAATTATATACATTTTTTCTATTTTTTGTGTTGTTCCAATACACAGAAAGGAAATAAACACATGTAGAACAAAATATGTGTAATTGCAATACTTTTCTGGGAGAAATACTTTATATTCTGGACAAATTTCAGGAGTTCCAACGCTTTCGACCATGACTGTATATGCCCCACCTTATGACAATAATAGCGTTCTCTCATACCAACAGCACATGGAGGAGAGTCACGTGAAAATGTGGGTTTACTTAAGGCACCCTCACCCTTAACTACAGGAGGCTTGAATGTTTGCTTATACATAAGTATAGTACTGCTGTCTGAAATAAACTAGAAACAGACCGCTCAGTCAAATCAACACACTCTGTAAGAACGTTTTTAAATTCTTCTAACAGAATGAGCTCACAAAGTGAATCCAACTGGTTTACTTTGTTTGCACTACACCACTTATTAAAAAGAATAATTTTCTCTGTATAAAATTCAACATGGGTTTGTGTAGAGTTTTATCAAATTCCAAATAATAAAAATTTTACATTTTCTAGAATTATCAAATAAATCTCTGACAATATGCTTCTGGAACCAGTTCTTCATCTGTTTTCCTACTAGCTTACACTACAAAAGCATGGACCAAAAGTCTTTTGTCCAAATTTGCCTTACCACGATCCTTTCAAAAACACTGAAATAGTCATCCTCCTCAGTCTCCCTAAATGAAGGTACTAATGAAATAAACTTATGTATATTAAATGCAGCTGGTTGAGGAACAAGAATGTCTGATACAGCAGGTGCCACAGGCTCCGGTGTGTCAGTAGGCAGCATTGAGACAGGAGACAATTTTTTAAGTGGAGTAGCCTCCATCATACGTAGCTCAAGCTCATGCAAAAATTTCCTTCTCCAGCTCAAGTTTACGTACGGCTAACTCAAACTCATGTTTATGCACATCAGCACACACTGAAGCAACAATCTGAAGCTGGGCCAGGTGTACATACATACAGGGGTGGCAGGGTCATATGGAGACAAAATAGTTCTTACCTCAGCTTCCCCTACAACCAGCACCTAAGAACTCTCTGGACTGTCTCCAACAATAGCCACTGTCCATTCAGGTGAGTCACCCTCTTCTGATGTAGGGCCTCTGCAGCTGCAGAAACTTCACCACATGTAGTATCCACCACCGGTTGTTTGCACATACCCACTTCCAAAAGTCGTAAATGTCGTAAAACAATATTGTGGATTTTTTTTTTGTAAACATAGCACTTGTTAGAGGATTTTATGGTGTTTGAGGGATCAACAAATCCCAGATGATCCCCCACTTTTTACGCTCCTATGGCTAGGGGTAAGGGAGGAGTACCATTAGTGCATATAACAAGATATAATAAAAAGAAAGAACAATAATCTACAAGTGGAGGCAATGATCAAATGTTTACTTAAATAAGGCATAAATTACAAAACAAAGGGTGAATCAGCAGAAACACAACAGAACTATTCCAAAGGCCTTACATATTCTGTTTAGAGACATAAGATGCATACAATGAGAACACTTAATCCTGTAATTTGTTATAGTTCATTTCATAGCTAATCAAAGTACTAGAATGAGAGTATATACAAATATTATGATGAAGTAGTATGCTTAACTATGTATACTATAATTATTTGAAGAGAGATACACTAACAAAAATAAGCCCTAATGTGTCTAATGGTGGAAATAGGATGATGCCAAAGAAAGGTGCATACAATTAAATAAAATATCATGGCCCATATAATCATGGTGAGTGTGTGTATAAGGCACCTCAAATACCCTCTCCACACAACAGAATCACCCGTGGGGATCAAGTGTGAGTAATACTGAAACATACAGACAGGAACACACAAAAACATGAGTGAAGAACAAAGTGAAGTGTGTACTGTGCAATTCCATGCAGAAAAACAACCACACAGTCACACAAACACTCAGCGCCAAAACACATTCAGTACCACACTCCTGGGTCAGTCAACGCACTATAAACACACAGCCTGTCTCACACATGCTCCTATGGGGTCGCAAAGGGGTCAAAATTATGCCTATGCCTTTACTCCCTTGTGTCACTGAACAGCTGCCTTTTCATCTATAGTAAGTTTTCATAATATATGTAAGGAATCGACATAAACACGTGTGACCAAACATGTCCTAACGTGTGACTTAACGAGTGGCAAAACGCATCGTCTCCATGTCCTCTGCGTAAATATAAAAGCTTATGTGAATCATTCGTATTCAAGTAATGATGTAGTACTTTTGTACAATAAAGATATAATCCTTACACAGTGATCTCTTTGTCTATATTCTAAATTTTCCTGTTTCCTTACTTCCACCTTACGCAGGGCAGATTACGAGGCTAATACCGGCTTTATTTGCCAGCCTTTTATTAGAATATTCTGTTCCACCTTAAAGTCAGCTATGCAAGGCTGAAGCTGAAGAACTATTTTTGAATAATTGTATTTAATGCATGTGCAAATGATGGTACAATCTCCATTTTTGCATTTGAAGACTCTCTGAGCTGCACTTTTTAAACCCAGTGATGTCACTAATTGGCTGCTGATGTCTCTTTTGTAAGTCGCTTTGGATAAAAGCGTCTGCCAAATGCATAAATGTAAATGTAAATGTAAATGATGTTAATTAGATTAATGTAGCATTGGACAGATTAGCCAGGGTTTGTTTTTTCCTTTTTTATTTCATGTTATTTATATTATTTTGACCTATTCCAACTTAATTGGAAATTTTTTTCTTTCATGTCATTAAATATGAAGACATTTTATGTATTATTGTGAAGTATAAAATGTCACAGTTTCACATTAAGTATTTTCTTTATATTATTTTCAACTGAATACAGGGTTAAATGATTTGCATATTTATTTATTCATCTATATATCCCAACTTATATCTATATATAGCAACTCAGACTGTTTATACATTTTCACTTCTTGTCGTATTTCCATACATTTAGATGGACCACAAACATATTATATTGTATGTTCTATTTTATATGTGGGCACAACACATTTTCTGGCTTCACTGAGTATGATCTAAGACAAAAAAAAATCCAGTTATATCACCTAAACCCATGGCAGTCTCTAATGTACACAGTAAATGATGACCTCCCCTACTGGTTTGCTAAATGTGTAAAATTTGTAATTATGACATTAGATTCTTACACAGCTGACCCAACACTGTACGTCATGATGATGTTAGGGTTACACTATCCACTAGTGGGAGGATTCATGGTGATGTATAAAACAGAGAAGTTTAACTTCTGAATCATTTCAAAATTTTCATCTCAGACACTATTTCAAATGGATGACCAAGACTACAGGCAAAATATCACAGTTCAATATTGCATTCCTGACAATAATCAGTCTTGTATAAGATATTCCGTATATGGCCCTGGATATGTTTTTCTGTGCTTCATTCTCTCATGTATATGCTTGTGCACTGTGGTTCTGAACCTGCTGGTGATCATCTACATTTCTCACTTCAAGCAGCTCCACACTCCAACCAACCTGATCATCCTCTCTCTGGCTGTGGCTGATCTTCTTATGGCACTCTTTAATATGCCTGTGGATGTAAGTGCCCTAATGGACACCTGTTGGAATCTTGGACCAAAAACATGCTACATTTCTTTAGTATTTGGTTTTGTCTCAAAGTATGGCTCTCTGTACAGTGTGATACTAATCGCAGTTGATAGGTTCATTGCTATCACTAACCCTCTGCAGTATTCCAGTCAAATCACACTTCATAAAACCTTGCTGTCCATAATTCTTGGCTGGTCATTTAGTCTATGTTATGCCATCATGTATTTATACTTAAATGAGAGTTTTACAGATCCTAATAGCTACTCCCAATGTTATGGAGAGTGTGTTGTGTATCCATATATGTACTGGTGCTTAATTGAACTTATAATTTCTTTTCTAGCCCCTTGTAGTTTCATATTAGTCTTGTATTCAATTATTTTTAAAGTGGCAATATATCAAGCTAAAGCTATCAGAGCTGTGAAAAATTGTGCCTCACAAAAAATATCAAGGGCTAAAACATCAAGGGCTTCTGAAATCAAAGCAGCCAAGAAAGTAGGGACAGTGGTTTTTGTTTATCTTGCTTGCTGGATACCATTTTATTCAATCCGTATGACACTTCACATACCTCAGACTGTGTGGAATGTTTTTACCTGGTTAATAGATATGAACTCCTTTGTGAACCCACTGATGTATACCATTTTCTATTCATGGTTTAGAACATCTGCAAAGTATATTATAACATGCAGAACATTTAAATCATCATCTTCAAGGCTGAGTTTTTTTCCTGAACATTAACATTAATTTCATTTGAGAGAGCAGAGGCCACTTCATATTTTACTGCTCTAATATATATATATATTGTATACATCAGTGGGTTCACAAAGTAGTTCATATCTATTAACCAGGTAAAAACATTCCACACAGTTTCTTCTCACCGCCCAATGCTCAGGTTTTCTCGTTCAGCTAATAAGAGGATCCTTTTTTCACTGTTCCAAGCTTCCTCTGTTGGTCCCCTCCCGGCTTTAGTCTCCGTCTCCCCCACCTGGGTTTCTGTGTTTTCTTGGCTCTCTCCTCCTCTTCCTGCTACTTTTGCTTCTCATTTCCTCTCTCTCTCCCTCCTTCTACCACTTATGCACTCCAGTCTCCACGAGAAGATCCTGCAATATGCAGACATCAACCTATCTGCCTTACTATGCCCTTGTCCAGCCCCCTATCCTCTTGCACCATCAAAGTCGGCGATCTTTCCTTTACACTTATGGCTGCCGAACCTCAAACATTGAAGATACTGACAGTTTCCAAATTCGCACTGGCTTTCTCCATTTACTGCAACATTCTCTTCTCCGTCTTTCTGACCCACCAGCAGGAACTCAACGATCACCTGCCCATCATTCTCGATGTAGCCGTTTGCTTCTGAGGTTCTGCCTTCTACAAATACCACCGCCAATTCTCCACCCAGGCCACAGCCTGCCTGCATCATCGGAACATCACTAGCTACTGGGGCGCTCTGGATTTAGATTTCTATTGCTTGGCTTTTGCCGGCCACACTGCCCTTTCATGCAAAATATGCAGCAGTCCATCTGAACCGGCCGCATATTGTGCTCAATCTTGCACCAACTCGCACTTCTGCCAATGCCATTGCTCCCAGTTCATCCATGGCAACTACCGTGCCACGTTTTACTACTTCCAGCTCTTGTGATAGTCGTGGAAGACACATGTCCTACTATAACGGTTAGATGATCTGCAACAACTTCAACTCAGGTGGATGTTTCACCTCTTCATGCAGCATACCTGCACATCAGCACATATTGTGGCCAGGCTCATGCCCAAACCAGCCCTCCCCTCAGATAGCTGCTTCAGTTCCTTTTCCTCTCCCATCAACGTGGAGGAATTCACCCCCTGCCTTTCCTGTTGTCCTGACTCTACTTTCACCTGTTTTCTTCTCAATGGTGTTTTCCTTGGTTTCTCTCCTGGCTTGGTAGTCCTTTTCCACTCCTCTCTTCTCTTCCTTAAGCATCAACTCTATTGGTATCACCACCCAAAGTCAAAGTCAAAGCTTGATTTATTGTTAATTCTTCACATGTACCAGACATATCATCAATTTTGTTCCTCACTATCCTTTGGGGTTGACAAGACAAAACATTTCTAACCCTAAAGTAAGAAATAAGTCAGACCTATCCTAACACTAACACTGATAATGAAGTGACAATGAATAACTAAAGTAACAGTAAAGTACAAGTACAACAAATAGACAGCCATATCTAACACTAATAGTAACACTAAAGTGACAATAAATAAAGTAAGGTGTGCAGTGGTGAGGATTAAATTAACTAAGTAAAAAGAAAGACTAAATAAACAGTAAGGAGTAGATAAAAAGTATTCACAGTGTAAATCTAAATGTCATAGGTAGTATCAATGAAATATGTGCAAGACATTTACTTCCAGGAGAAGATTTCTATTGACACTGTGCAAGTGGCATAGTAGTGCAATAAGTCTTGAGGTTTTAACTGTTGTAGCTACTTGACAGACTGGATGAAGCTGAGGAGAGATAATTCAGCATCCTCACAGCCTTGTGGATAAAGCTGTTGGTGAGTCTGGTGGTGTAGTTCTGACCCCTCCTCCCCCACCACTAGAATGGCATCTTATTCTTCTACAAAGACACTCTTTCCAATCCTGAGGACCCCTCCATATTTACTGATGCAGCTCCTTCTATAGGTTTTGGTGGCTACTACGACAGTCACTGGTTCGTATCTCAGTGGCTCCCAGAAATCACTTCCCTCTGAATTGATTCTGACAACTCAATTGCATTGTGAGAGCTGTACCCCATCGGGGTCGCCATCAACATCTATTCAGATAACACAGCAGTCGTTTATATAATTAACAAAGGATGTTCTAAGTCACTGTCACTCATGATCTTTCTCTGTCGTCTCATTTGGGATTCAGTAATGTACCATTTCATTTTAAAGGCCTCTCACATTTCCAGCCATTCTAATCCATTTGCTGACACTCTCTCTCTCTCTCTCTCTCTCAATTTCAGAGATTCAGAGTATTAGCGCAACTATCACACCCTCATCCCACATGGACATCTCCATTTTCAGAACTCATCTTCCCACTTCATCCTGGCTCCACCATTTTCAATAATCTCACAAGACCTTATCCTCTCAACATACTGGACCAGCTGGAAAACTTTTAGACGTTTCCACCAACTTCATAACAACCTAATTCCATGCTTTGACTTCCATACCACCACCTCACTTTTGCCAACATACACTTTTCCAATTAGTCATCAACCCTCAAAGACTACTTAGCAGCCATCAATTTTTTTCCACAAACTCATCCATGGTTCTCCACATCCTTCTTCCCTTCACCACCAGGTCACCCTGCTCCACTGAAGTTTTAACCCATGGCAGCAGCCTCTCTGTGCTATGCTTAGGATGCTATTTTCCTGTTATCTCCTCTACACTAGAAGTTATGTTCCTTCTAGCCATTGGCTTCCTCCTCTGCAACATACAATC
This sequence comes from Hoplias malabaricus, assembly GCF_029633855.1. NCBI lineage: Eukaryota > Metazoa > Chordata > Actinopteri > Characiformes > Erythrinidae > Hoplias > Hoplias malabaricus. The sequence continues at coordinate 32,662,065 of NC_089817.1, forward strand.
CTTTATGCCACCCCAGTGTCACAGACCGCATTGATTTTCATTGAACACAGCAAAATTGACCTGTTTTGCAGAACCACTACAGTAAATATATTTAAACTCTCTTCGCTACTCAGTCCATTTGAACCACTCCTTTGCTATCTTCAGACCCATCACACACAAGCCTCATTTTGACACGAACCACTTATAAATCCATATCCATGCCCACGACCTGCTCGCAGCCCACAAATGCTTGCCAACCCAATTTTCTGCATAAAGTCTGTGCTAGCAAAGTGCAGTCACTATGTTACGTAGTTTGGGGAGCTAGACCATGCCCTAATTACCTCTCCAGAGCTCCATTTATACCCCTTCACTCTCACTCCATCCCAGTGTTGAGCAACATCAAACCTACCACCACCCTGTCTCCTCCCTTCTGCGAGGAGGGAGTGAGGGATTTTTATTAATTTATTTTAATGTAATGTTGTAGAAAACAATTTTATTACTTTGTGTTAGTGGACAAATATCCTTAAATGATTTGTTAAAATTAAGCATTTATAATTGTGTGAAATCTTGTATCTTATATGTATTCATATGAATGATTAACCAGTATTTAACCATGCATTTAAACAAGTTTAGAATCTGCACACTAACTGGCATGTTGACTCAGTATTAGCACCTTTCTAAATTCTTAGACCTTTAACATTGAACAGATCTGCACTTAGGCTTTTACTAAGCTTTTAGGAAACACATAAATTACAACTGTTAGCCAAAAGGGGGAGTTGAACTGTAGGGCATCTCAATGACCTTAAGTCCATTAGTGACTCTTCTAAATTCTGGTGACAGAGAAGGAGTGTGGGAATAAAAGGTATGTTGTCAAGCCTACCTAAGAATTAAGGTTTTGGGGTCACGGTGCATGTGAAACTTGCACGCGAGAAACCTGAGTACTAACATGTCTAATTATGCATATTAATATATGTTAATCAGCTAGAAACGCCTCACCACCAGGCTATACGTCATCTGGGGTATAATTGTGGAGTCAGATGGGAGGAGAACTCAGAACTCTACTGGGAAGGCTATTAGACTTTTTCATGTATTAGTTCTCTTGGATCGAATAAATACTTTGATTTGCTTTGAACTTTACTCGACTGGTTTTTGCAAAGCTCCCGGAACGAGCACGTGTGTGGGGGGTGTATTTTGGACCTTTTGGATATGTTTAAATTTTAATTACTTTGAGAACTGTCCAAAATAACATTTTTTAATCTTCAGTAAACAGTTACGTTTTCAGGTATTTTACTGGTGTGGATGATTTTAAGTGTTCTGTTTCGAGTGACGGACATAGTTATAGGAATATTAATACCAACATTGTCCAAGGACATAATTTACTCCACCCTCATCTACTGCCACTTCCCCACTGCAGTCCCCCAGACTGTCCCCTAAGAAAAATCATGCTCCATCACCACCTAGAGCACCTCAATGGAAGAGACAAGCTCCTCGACCCCCGGAAAGGCAGCTTCGCTCACGGCCCCATCGCCAGCAGGAGCTTCACACAGCTTCGTCAGCTGATAAGGGCAAGGAAAAGACATGATTTTTCGGGTCCTGGCTGCTGCAGTGATGATGTCAGCAGTAACATGTTTTCAAAACAAGCTTGGACCTTTGGTGCCTGTAATCTCTCCCATTCCAGTACTTATCAGAGAGAGAAAGAACAGAGAGTTCAGGTCAGATTCTGTGAATGAAGCCAATCTACAGCATATAAAATGTGAGACAGAGATTCTGTGGCAAAGTGCACAAGTTAGCTCTTCTAAATATCAGATCTCTCACAAAGAAATCACACTTAATTAATGATTTTATTACAGCACATGGGCTTGATTTTATACTTTTAACTGAGACTTGGCTAAATGAATGTAGTGCTGCAACTGTTTTATTGGAGTCGGCTCCTCCAGATTTTCATTTTTTAATGCATCTCGTGCCAGTAGAAAAGGTGGAGGTCTAGCTGCTCTCTTCCATGGTTCTTTTCAGTGCAAGCAGTTATCATTTGGTGACTTGACAACATTTGAGAATCTCTGTGTAGTTCTGAAAGGGACACCACAGATATTACTAGTAACTGTCTACAGACCTCTGAAGTAGTGCTAATTTTATTGATGAATTTACAGAGATGCTGTCTTTCATTTCTACTGACTTTGACCATTTTGTTATTGCTGGTGACTTTAACATATATATTGACAATCCCAAGGACTGTTTTGCCAAGGAACTGCATGCCATATTGGACTCTTTTGGCGTTTCACAGCATGTTACAGAAAGTACGCATTGTCATGGTCACACGCTGGATATTGTTATCTCAAAGAGTCTCAACATATCAGTGACTGTGGAGGACGTCATGTTGTCAGATCACTACTGTGTGTTCGTTTGATATGTGGGCCTCACCAGTCATCAGAGACAGTAGAGTTTGTGTCAAGAAAAGGATTATATATAAAATGACTGCACTGCTACCCTTTTCATGAGTAAAATGTGCACTACACCATGTGAACGATCCAACTCTGACAACTTTTGCATTAAAACTAATCAGCAGATCATCAATAGTGTTATGGATGAGATTGCGCCAGTTAAAATGAAGGCTATGTCTTGCAAACAGAAAGCACCATGGAGAAATGCTTCTGTTGTTCAAATCCAAAAGAGGGAGTGTCGCAAGGCAGAACGCAGATGGCGTAAAACAAGTCTTCATATTCACAAAAAATCTACAAATTAAGCTACATGAATACAACGCGACAATATGCAAAACACGACAATCCTATTTCTCTAGCATCATGAACAATAACACTAACAACAGCAAAATCATCTTCACCGTGGTCGACAGACTTACTAACTCACCCACACCAATGGCCCCTGAATTAGTATCAACTGAGAGATGTAATGAGTTTGCATTCTTTTTTAACACTAAAATCCAGAATATCAGACAAGCGATTAGAACATCTATATCCAACAATGAGTCTGTACCCTCTCCATCACCTCATAAAAACTCCTTAGTTAAAATGTCAGTTCAGTACTCTTGATAATAATATTTTAATCGACACAGTTAATCATCTCAAATCATCCACTTGTAGTCTTGACACACTACCAACCAATTTTTTAAAGAGTGTGTTTCACACTATAGCACCTGACATACTCCATATTGTAATCACCTCACTCATGTCGGGGGGATTTTGAGCTCCTCACTAAAGACTGCAGTTGTTAAGCCTTTTCTAAAAAAGAAAAAATTAGAATCATCTCTGATTGGTAACTACAGGCCAATTTCTAATTTACCGTTCATTGGCAAAATCATTGAGAAAATAGTTTTCAGGCAAATCACTAGTTTCTTGTCCATTAACAGTAGTCTAGACAAATTCCAGTAAGGGTTCCGGTCTAATCACAGCACTCAGACTGCTCTAATCAAGGTAATTAATGACATTCGCTTAAATACAGAGGCTGGAAAGGTATCTCTTCTATTACTTCTTGACCTTAGTGCTGCCTTTGGTACCATTGACCATAAGATTCTTATAGATAGACTCGCAAACTGGGTTGGACTCACAGTTCTGAAGTGGTTCGTTTCTTACCTGGAAGGCAGGAACTACTTTGTAGAAATAGAAAATAATATTTCAGAGAACATGCCAGTAACCTGTGGTGTCCCCCAGGGCTCTATTCCTTTTCCACTTTTATTTAATTTATATATGCTTCCCCTTGGCCAGATTTTACAGGACTATGGGCTATCCTATCACAGTTATGCAGATGATACTCAGATTTACATGGCCCTGTCCCCAAACGACTCTGGCCCAGTTGACACATTAAGCAAGTGCCTTGATCACATCACAAACTGGATGGGACACAACGTTCTGCAGCTGAATAAAGATAAAACTAAGATTATACTATTTGGGAATAGCACTGAGAGAAAAATATTGGATACGTATCTGGCCTCAAGGGCCCTCAAATCTAAAGAACTGGCTCGCAACCTTGGTGTATTAATGGACTCAGATCTCAGTTTTAGTCTCATATTAAAGTGGTAAATAGATCAGCATTTCACCATCTTAAGAACATCAGTAAGATTAGAGATTTTCTGAGTAAACCAGACCTGGAGAAACTGATCCATGCCTTCATTTCTAGCAGGATTGATTACTGTAATGGTCTCTTAACTGGACTTCCAAAAAAGACCATTAAACAGCTTCAGCTAATTCAAAATGCAGCTAGTTCTCTCTAGGAGCAAAAGAAGAGATCATATCTCCCCCATCCTCAAATCCTTACACTGGATACCAGTCTGTTACAGAATAGACTTTAAGGTGTTATTACTGGTCTATAAATGTCTAAATGGGGTAGGACCAACGTATTTATCAGATCTGCTACAGAGATATGAACCGAGCAGAGCTCTCAGATTTTTAGGAACTAGTCAGTTCGTCCTGCCTCAGGTCAAAACTAAACATGGAGAGGCAGCGTTTAGCTACTACGCTGTTTTTAAATGGAACCGGCTGTCTGAGAGTATTAGAAGAGCCCCAACTTTAGACACTTTTAAATCAAGACTTAAATCACTCCTGTTTGAGCAGGCTTACAGCTCAGTTTAAAATATTCTGCACTTTTCTGTAACGGCATTTTATTTCTTTTTATTTATTGTCATTTTAAATTGTTTCAATTATTTAAATCATTTTACTTTTTATGTAATTGTCTTATTGGAAATGTATGATTTTATTCTGGCTTTTAATTTAATTGTTTCTTTTTCTATAAAGCACTTTGAATTGCTTCTGTATGAAAGGTGCTCTATATATAAACTTGCCTTGCCTTCTTCTCTTTTAACCAATTAAAAGCCAAGCCAACTCGAATGAAAACTCACCTTCTGAGTCCTGATGGAGAATTAGGAAAAGAAGTCAATAGTTGAGCATATGAAGAGTATAAAGATACACTTATTCATAGGTCAGGCATGGGACAGTTCCCCAGAAACAAGTAATATAGAGACATGTGGCTGTAACAAACAAATAATATAGAGACATGTGAGTGTTTTAAACAAAATAGTTTTATGTATAGAGAGAGACACTTGAGTTCATGAACTCTGTAGAAAAAAAGAATGGTGTGTGGAACAACATGGGACAGCCTGGTACCGCATGATACGAGGTATTTTTTGCTTTGAGATAATAAAATAACCTGCTAAATCTTACAAAAGGTCGTCTTCAAGTATTTCTTTTAGAGTAGACTAAAAGACTAGAATCTTTTATTTGGACTTATTCTTTCAAGTATTATAGTTAGACTAGCTACGAGATCAACACGTTGTGGTAACGACAGTTCTCAGATGCTTCTTTGGGCATAGTCTATGCAAGCAAACTATTAATATAATTATAATAATTGTTCAATTACACAAGCAGACTAATATCTTTATTACAGCAGGTAGTGTCGCATTCACACAGCTCCAGCTCCAGCGAGTTGGGGGTTCGATTCCAGCTCCGGGTGACTGTCTGTGAGGAGTTGGTGTGTTCTCCCCGTGTCCGCGTGGGTTTCCTCCGGGTGCTCCGGTTTCCTCCCACAGTCCAAAAACACACGTTGCAGGTGGATTGGCGACTCGAAAGTGTCCGTAGGTGTGAGTGAATGTGTGTGTGTCCGTGTTGCCCTGTGAAGGACTGGCGTCCCCTCCAGGGTGTATTCCCGCCTTGCGCCCGATGATTCCAGGTAGGCTCTGGACCCCCCGCGACCCTAAATTGGATAAGGGTTACAGATAATGGATGGATGTGTGTAGCGCCCCCTTTCCTGTGAATACAGTGAATCCTAGTTGTATCTCTCCGTTATAATCCTACTTAAAGTATAGGACTAGGAGATAACAGTTAACATTTCAAATATGGTACTATAAAATAGATTTAACAAAAGGAAAAGCCAGCGTTTAATAGTTAATGAACAAATAAACACAATTAATTACTTTATCCTTGGCTGGTATATTTATTAAAACCAGCGAAACCAAGAAGCATCTTAAACTCTCTCAATCCAGTCACTCAAATCTGAAGACTCTATTCACATAACTGGTAAATAAAAACAAAATAAATAATAGTTATAAGAATGCAGATGTATAATACACTTTCGTTTTCAAATGTTACCCAGAATTATTTAACACACTGACCTTATAAACCTGTTGAAATTTCTAAATTCAGAATTATTAATACAGAATTTACGCACAAACAAATCGATATGGGGTTCCCCTTTTTTCTTGGTGTGTGTGGGTGTGCGTTGCAGGCCTGAATTGCTGCTTGTGAACGTGGTGGCCTGAAACTTAATGACCGCTTCGCACTTTCGCAAAATAAAAACTTGACTCACTCAGGGTCCATGGTGGGAGAATGGAGTGGAGAGCTGCGACCTTGCTTATGAGAAGGGAAATTCAGCGGTGCCAGAGGAAGTCGGAGCCTCTTCGCTGCTCGGACTGCTATCTGGTGTTGGTGGAGTTGACGACGGTGCACTAGTCCTTGGTACCAACTTCCACTGGTTCAGTTCACTGGGGAAGCGAACTTTAGCTAACTTGGGTGCGGTGAGCCGGTTGGGCTAACTCTAGCCGAGCCTCGTTCTAACCACAGCAGTACTTCGGGTAGAGCTTACTTTACGAAGGAGAGTTTCCCTCGCTTCCAATTCCGGGGCTTATGAGTCCACTATCGAGGTTCTCTAGTTGACAACCCAGTGCTTGACTTAACAATAAACCAAAAATATATAACGTTTTACATTATATTTATACTTGAATCTGCCGCGTTTTCCTCTTGCCCCCTCCTCTCTCTCTCTCCCGAAAAAAAAACCCAGTCAACCAAAAAACTCTAGCAATGAATGACAACCACTCATAGCCAATGAAAACACTTTTAAACTTGAGTCTCATACTTAGTATTTTAACCCGTATTAAACTGTTTTTACGGATTTTTTAACATTTTAAAACATAATCACGTCATGAAATAAAATACCAAAATACTTTATACATTAAAATCCCAAAATTGACCAAGAGCTACATGTTTCATATCACGACTTTAATATAAACAATTAGTGTCCAATTTTTCTGCAATTGCTTTTTTTGCTTTAGAACACCCTCAGTGTATCCCTCCACCAAGAGCATTTACAGCATTAGGCTATTCCATGTAGGGGCTGCATAATCAGGCCTGAACTGGTCTATTCTGTAAACTATGGTGAGGACTGAAAGACAAGCTCAAAGTTCTCCAGTCAACCACTCTATGGTCATCTTCGTGACATCAGTGTTAAAGAGGTGAGGAATGAACCCACAATTTCAGAACCCTGGAGCTGTGTTACAGTGAAACTTCCTGCAGCACCACTGTGCTTTTTTTCTTCTTCTTCTTTTCTTCTTCTAGGGATGGGACCTTCAATACTGAAGGTTTGAAGCTTGTGTCACTTTTTCAATACTTGCTGATTAGAGTACGAGAACTTGTACTGAGTCACTTATCCTTATGTGACAATGAAGTTTGAAGCTTAGAATGCGACACTGAACCACCGGAAATGTGCGGGACTGGTTCAAAGTTCTAGCGCTGTCCCATACCTCAGTGACTATTTAAGGGACTTTTTATGTGGTATATTTTCCAACTTTGTAAACAATTTTTATATTCCTATATACCCCTCATGTTCCCTATAAAATATGTAGGCCTTATACATTCTATAATCAATAAAGTCAAAGATAAAGCATTTATTACAGCATTTCCATTAATACACATAATTTTCAGTGAATCAGAAGAGACAAAAGTTGAACTGTAAGACCACACGGTATTAACATACTTTGCGGTGTTGATCTGCAGGCTGCAATCATTTTTTTTCTGGCCACCAAATGTCATTCTTCTCTGATGTCAAATTTCAATGCTCCAAAGTATCGAATCTTTTTCAAAACAATCAGGAGGAAGAATAATTTTCTCTCTAATAAATACAACATGGGTTTGTGCAGAGTTTTATCAAATTCCAAATAATAAAATTTTCAAATTTTATAGAATTATCAAATAAATCTCTGATGATATGCTTCTGGAACCAATTCCTCTTCTGTTTTCCTACTAGCTTACACTACAAAAGTATGGACCAAAAGGCTTTTGTCCAATTTAGCATTACCACGATCCTTTCAAAAACACTGAAATAGGCATCCTCCTCAGTCTCCCTAAATGAAGGTAATAATGAAATAAACTTATGTACATTAAATGCAGCTGGTTGAGGAACAAGAAGGTCTGATACAGCGGGTGCCACAGGCTCCGGTGTGTCAGTAGTCCGCATTGAGACGGGACAATTGTTTAAGTGGAGTAGCCTCCATCATACTTAGCTCAAGCTCATGCAAAAATTTCCTTCTCCAGCTCAAGTTTATGTACGGCTAACTCAAACTCATGTTTACGCACATCAGCACACTCTGAAGCAACTATCTGAAGCGGGGCCAGGTGTAAATACATACAGGGGTGGCAGGGTCATATAGAGACAAAATAGTTCTTACCTCAGCTTCCCCCACAACTGGCACCTCAGAACTGTCTGGACTGTCTCCAACAATAGCCACTGTCCATTCAGGTGAGTCACCCTCTTCTGATGTAGGGCCTCTGCAGCTGCAGAAACTTCACCACATGTAGTATCCACCACCGGTTGTTTGCACATACCCACTTCCAAAAGATGTCGTAAAACAATATTTTGGATCTTTTTTTTTTAAACATAGCCCTTGTTAGAGGAAGGCTGAAGCGGCTAGATACTAAAATCAAAATGTCCTTCATACAAGTCTCAAGCACATCAATACTAGGTGATTTAAAAAAAAATCCTGCATGTCAAAAGTTTCCATGGCTACACAAGAGACAACTAATTAAGTACCACAGAACACTAATAACCACAAATACTCTAAGACCACCACCTTCCAAAAGGTAATCGTTTACCAACATCTGTCATATATGCTCACTGCCCACCATTTTATGGTGTGTGAGGGATCAACAAATCCCAGAAGATCCCCCACTTTTTAGTGTGGTAACACTAATTACCACAAATACTCTAAGACCACCACCTACCAAAAGGTAATCGTTTACCAACTTCTGTCATATATGCTCACTGCCCACCATTTTATGGTGTGTGAGGGATCAACAAATCCCAGATGATCCCCCACTTTTTACGCTCCTACGCCTAGGGGAAAGGGAGGAGTACCATTAGTGCATATAACAAGATATAATAAAAAGAAAGAACAATAATCTACAAGTGGAGACGATAATCAAATGTTTACTTAAATAAGGCATAAATTACAAAACACACGGTGAAACAGCATAAACACAACAGAACTATTCCAAAGGCCTTACATATTCTGTTTAGAGACATAAGATGCATACAATGAGAACACTTAATCCTGTAATTTGTTATAGTTTATTTTATAGCTAATCAAAGTATTAGAATGAGAGTATATACATATATTGTGATGAAGTAGTATGCTTAACTATCTATACTATAATTATTTGAAGAGAGATACACTAACAAAAGTAATCCCCAAATTGTCTAATGGTGGACAGAGGATGATGCCAAAGAAAGGTACATAAAATTAAATAAACAAAATATAATCATGGCCCATATAATCATGGTGAGTGTGTGTATAAGGCACCTCAAACACCCTCTCCACACAACAGAATCACCCGTGGGGATCAAGTGTGAGTAATACTGAAACCTACAGACACAGGAACACACAAAAACATGAGTGAAGACCAAAGTGAAGTGTGTACTGTGCAATTCCATGCAGAAAAAAAAAAACACACACTCACAGAAACACTCAGCGCCAAAACACATTCAGTACCACACTCCTGGATCAGTCAACGCACTCTAAACACACAGCCTGTCTCACACATGCTCCTATGGGGTCGCAAAGGGGTCAAAATTATGCCTATGCCTTTACTCCCTTGTGTCACTGAACAGCTGCCTTTTCATCTATAGTAAGTTTTCATAATATATGTAAGGAATCGACATAAACACGTGTGACCAAACATGTCCTAACGTGTGACTTAACGAGTGGCCAAATGCATCGTCTCGATGTCCTCTGCGTAAATATAAAAGCTTATGTGAATCATTCGTATTCAAGTAATGATGTAGTACTTTTGTACAATAAAGATATAATCCTTACACAGTGATCACTTCATCTATATTCTAAATTTTCCTGTTTCCTTACTTCCACTTTAAGCAGGGCAGTTTATTCTTATTAGAATTTTCTGTTCCACCTTAAAGTCAGTAATGCAAGGCTGAAGCTGAATAACTATTTTTGAATTATTGCATTTAATGCTTGTGCAAATGATGGAACAATATCCATTTTTGCATTTGAAGACTCTCTGAGGTGCACTTTTTAAACCTAGCAATGTCACTAATCGGCTGCTGAGGTTAGTTAGACTATTGTAGCATTACACAGATTTACCACGTTTTCTTTCCTGTTTTATTTTATGTTATTTATATTATTTTGACCTATTCCAAATTCTTTGGAAAGTTTTTTCTTTCATGTCATTAAACATGGAGACATTTTATATATTATTGTGAAGTATAACATTTCACAGTTTCATATTAAGTGAATTTTCTTTATATTATTTTCAACTGAATACAGGGTTAAATGATTTGCATACAAGGAAAGGATAGTTATTTATTCATCTATATATCCCAACTTATATCTATATATAGCAACTCAGACTGTTTATACATTTTCACTTATCGTATTTCCATACATCGTGGACGGACCATAAACATATATTATATTGTATGTTCTATTCTATAAGTGTGCACAACACATTTCCTGGCCTCACTGAGTATGATCCAAGACAAAAATCCAGTTATATCATCTAAACCCATGGCAGTCTCTAATGTACACGATAAATAATGACCTCTCCTACTGTTTTGCTCCCTGTGTAAAATTTGTAATTATGACATTAGATTCTTACACAGTTCTAACACTCAGAACTAGTCTCAGCTGACCCAACTCTGTACGTCATGATGATGTTAGGGTTACACTATCCACTAGTGGGAGGATTTATGATCATGCATAAAATAGAGAAGTTAACTCTCTGAATCATTTCAGATTCTTCATCTCTGTCTCTATTTCAAATGGTCGACCAAGACTACAGGCACAACATCACAGTTCAATATTGCCTTCCTGACAATAATAAGTCTTGTATAAATCATGCTGAATATGGCTGAACCTGCTGGTGATCATCTCCATCTCTCACTTCAAGCAGCTCCACACTCCAACGAACCTGCTCATCCTCTCTCTGGTATCTTGAAACAATAACATGCTACATTTCTGTGACAATTTGTTTTGTTCTCAAAGTCTGGCTCTCTGTACAGTGTGATACTAATAGCAGTAGTATAACCATCTGCAGAATTCCAGTCAAATCACGCTTCATAAAACCTTGCTGGCAATAATTTCTGGCTGGTCTTTTTGGCTGTGTTATGTCATTGTGCTTTTATACTTTAACCTACAAGTACATTACAATATAAATTAGACTGAAAGTCCAGACTAGGAATATAAGCCCAGACATTTTACACACTGAGACTCTAGTGGGATAACATAGAGGATAAATGACAGCAATGTACTGATCTACTGTAATGAATATGATGGTACTGAGAGATGTGGAAAATGAGAGGCCACTGATTATCAGAGAATTATACCACTCCACTACTCCAATGTATACAACAATAGTCTAGAAGTTGCATTATATTCTCAGACATAACAGAGTCCCCATTCAAGATCAGCCACAGCCAGAGAGAGGATGAGCAGGTTGGTTGGAGTGTGGAGTTGTTTGAAGTGAGGAATGAAGATCATCCCCAGCAGGTTCAGCTGGAGAAGGGCGCAGTAAGGCTGAAAATTTGATCCTTGCACCTTGCAGGATACTTTCTCAGAGACTGGGAGGCACGAGTGGTGGATTGAAGATAGATAGATAGAGAGAGAGAGAGAGAGAGAGAGAGAGAGAGAGAGAAGGTGAGGGGTCTGAGAAAGTGCAGCCTGAAATGGAAATGGTTCAGATGATGAAATAGGGGTGGGATGAAGGTGGAGGGGATGAAGATGGCAAGAAAGTAAAAAGGATAAAAGAGGAATAAAAGAGACAGAGGTGGGTAGAGTAGAAGGTGGGAGAGAGAGATAATTAGAAGCGAAGGCAGCAGGGAGGGGCGGACTCAGGTGGGAGAGGCAGGGCCTGGGCGGGAACTGTTGCTGGGAGAGTCATGGCAGCAATGGCTGCCATCTGACTGGATGTAGGATTAGCATTAGCCTGGGAACAGTAGAGGAAGCCAGGAGCAACTAAAAAACTTTTTTTTCTTTTTGGATGAGCAGAAAAACTATATACTGTGATCCAGTCAGACCATTTTAGTGTGAGAAGTAGGAGGAGAAACACGAGGCCTGCCCTGAGCAGTGGAATTGGCAGAAGGAGTAGTCCAGCATCTGAAATGAAGAGAGCATTGTGAAGGAGGAGGAAAGGCAGGGGAGGAGAAGCGGGAATGCCTGTGTGGAGCTCGGTGGCAGCTGGATCGGGAGCCTGAGATGGTCGAAGCAGGAGAAGAACACAAATATGATCTAACAAATTTCAATAACACAACAATCACCAAAAAAAAAAAATGTAACTGTCGCAAAATAAATTAACTGTGCCTTGAAGAAAAAACCAAACCAAAAACAAATAACCACAAACAGAAATAAACAAAAACAATTTAACAGCTCCTCAAGTGGTACTAATCTATCACAAAACAGCAGCATGACTTAGCCAAGACGTGGAGAAAACAGCAGCACCACCAGAAGAGGAGTAAAACATTTAGAGAGGGGTGCTCCAGGGTATGTCAAGAAACTAACCCTTCCTGTCTCTTCTGACCCCCAATCACTGGTGTGAATGTATATATCAATAAGACATGCCCCTCACTACTATCACAGGTTGTGCTCTTCTGTGTAGGCTCTACTCTAGACTTGAGCATTTCTGTATAGATTTGGTGACATGCACCAACATAACTTCTGGTCTATTCCTGATGTGGGATTAGTTCTGGAGAGCAAACCCTATTCCAACTCATCCTACATGTATTGGATGAAGCTACATTACTCCTGGGGACACAGTTTCACTGCTCTGAATCCCAACGTCAGGAGGCATTATACCTTCACAGGCAATTTTTGGCACTGAACATGGTGACCTTGGGGTCATGTCAAACTGCTTCAGAGCAATTCATATATTTTCATTTCATTTCCTCTGGAGATCTAACTTGCCTTACAATGGTCATAGTGTAAATGGCACAAGAGTAATACAGAATTTAGATTAATACAGAGCACCCGAAGGTAAAAAAAAAGGTGAGAGGACATGTGGGGGATCTTGAGATAATTTGTTTGAGGGGGAAAAAAATTGAGGATAAAATTTGGTAATGCGCTGGTAAAGTGTCCCCTGTACTGCTCAATTCCCCCCTCAAATAAATTATGTCGTACGGAGCCCCTAAAAGGACTGAGGGAAAAAAAAAAAAAAAAGACTACTGATTTTGCGTTCCCTCACAAACATAATTGCCTTTCCCTCGTAAAACGTTTTGCGTTCCCTCGCAAATGCATTGCGCTCCTTTGCCAAAGTTTTATGATACACAATTGTCTTTGTGGCTCAGTCAGCACATCAGGACACTGCAGTTTCCAGGGAAATCCAGCTACTTGAAACAGATATTACATATGTATTTATTTTTCTCTATTAACACACAGTGTAGTTGCCAGTGCGAATCGTTCATACATCTGCAAGGAACTGCCTAACATCAGAGGAAGTTGTGAACAACAAGTTTATATACGTTCAGTAGCATCCTGAAAGTGCTAGTCAGAACACCGTAGTTCCACGTATCTCCATACTAACAGGTGTATGAGACGTAGGCAGCTTCAAATGACTCAGCCCTAGTCCGGCAAGCCATAACTAAATCACGATAACCGGACCACGGCCGAGTTTGAGCCGGAAGCACGCCATTAGTGCCAGACTCTGCCCAGATCTGGCTCATTATTGGTTGTAATAGTTTATTTCTACACACACACACACACGCACGCACACACACCACCCTCCCTTCCCTCAGAAGCCAATCACTTGAGGAACAGAGAAGAGCAGGTAGCTGAATCAACGGTAGGTCGCTGGCTATTATTGCTCGCACTGAATGCAGCTGTTGGGAAATGGGGCCTATCCGGTGAGAGTTTCTTAGTTGTGGGTGAATGTGACTACTTTGGTGTAGGTTGGTGTGCAGTGACATTAGCAGCGGCTAACTGGTGCTGGGCTGATGCCGCTTGTATGTCACTTAGGTTTCTTGTGCTCCCTACCGTTGTTGTTTGTCTGTGTTTTATCAGTGTCTATGTATTATGCAGGTCGGAGGGCGTTCGTGTTGCTTGACTGCCGCCTACTGATACATTTTGTGTCTACAGAACGTTGGTATATCAATCATATTGACAACAGCAGTGTCTTTTTACTCGGGTATGTCACTTAATATTGGGGTACCATGGTGATGGCATATGGGTTTACATGCATGAACATGTGTGGATTTATTGATATGGTGTATTATTATAATTTATTATTAGTGTATGTATATATAAAATTGAAATGGGCCCATGTCACAAGCACTGTATGTATGGGTGTGGGCCATATGCTTAAGGTGACGTACTGACACTGTTGGCTATGTTTGTGATTGTGTATTTTAGTATACTGAATTATAGTTTGTGATTATGGTTGTTTATTTTATAGAGTGGGGCTGCAGCCAGAAGTGCTGCGGGCCACTGTTTTCTCTCACCTGTGTATCGTGTTTTTTTTTTTTTAGATGTGTGGACATTGTATTAGCTGAGCCACTTGTTACCATTTTACAAATTAAAAGGTTTTATTAATACTGTTTTGGGGTTTAGGCCTTAATGCCGCTAGCTATAAAGTTTTGTGGTAACATATCATAGGCTGTTTTTATGTAGGTGCACCCAGGAAGGTGCTTTTTATTGTTTTTAGTTTTCTTTCTTTGTTTTGTGGTCAAGGGGTGGGTCACCCTAGGTGCTCTGGTTGTGCTCTCCTTGGAGGTGGTTTACTGTGGTGCTGTCATCTTACTTTTGATGACCGTGGTTTGATATTGGTTTTGCGTGGTAGTGTTGTTGGCTGCATGACTAGTGTGCAAATCAAAGGGCTCTGTGGGTTGGGTACTTCCTTGGCCACATGTTCTGTTGGTCTGTGATATGTTATTTGTTGTCTATATATATCAGCTTAAACCCTATACAGCTTTTTAAGATTATCTACAGTATTAAGTGTTTTTTTTCTTAGTGCACTACTGAAATAAAATTTGTATTGCATTCTGATTGATACACGTATTATTGTCTGGCCCTCACACTCATTCGGTTGAGTGGCCTAGCAAGGGGTCCCCTGTCTCGTAATATAGGGGTGGCGTAGTCGATGTATTGAATACCATGGTTCCAACGTGCAGCTGGAACTGGGCCAGATACAGGGTGCCGCATTCACGCCGAGACGGCGGCCAGCCGACAGTGCCGAGCCTGAGCCAGAATTGGGCCAGATCTACCTTGCTAACTGGGCAATAGCTACACATTTATTCAGGTGTTCACTCTCCGTTCTCTCCCACTGTTTAGAAACTGTGTTCATTGTCTGTATCTCTGTACTGTTCATGTAAACTTTGTCCATGCACTTGCATTTTAAATTCTCTCATCCTCATTTCATAGCAAATAATAACACAGCAACAAAGGTTTCAGCTGGCGCTCCCCAATAACACATCCATGTTTTCTGCTGGGAAGTGATGCTATGTCTTTATATTTCAACTGAAGATCAAAGTAAAATTCAACGAGGTTCCATAGTTGACCTGACACGCACAGCAAGTGCATAATCAACAGCAAGCACAGTACGACGGAGCCCACAAATTATTTGCGAGGGAACACATTATCTTTGCGAAGGAATGCAAAAGTCTTTTTTCCCCCTAGTCCCTTTAGGGGCTCCGTACTGTAGATTAACTCTTCATTATAGATTGTAAATGTTTGTTTCTTGGACATGTCTCTTGATATTTGGCTTATTAATTTGTAATGTTGTGAATTTTTAAATGTTTGTGTACCTTTTGAGAAAATTAAACAGATTTCATGAGATACACAAAACAATTCTGTGAAAATGGCCCATACAATGATTACATGAAACATATTAGTATCTGTTTCTCTGACATCACCAGAAGGAGTGAACCAGAGACAGGAGCATTTTGGCTTTCTGGAATTTTATTATCACTCGCCATCACCATCTTAAACATTTTCAGTGAGCTTGTGTTCGTTGGAACACAATCTGAGAATAAGTTACGGTCAACATGCATCATTTGTCACTAAAGGTACAAACAGTATATTGGACCTTTAAAGGTACAGCAATGATGTTATAGTGCAGAAGGAGATAGTTCTTTAATGAAATAATACAAAAACATTCCTATGTTAAATAAAAGAACTATATATATATATATATATATATATACACACACATATATGAGAATCATGGCTATGAAATGGTACATATAAAATCAGCACAATTTTAAAATTTACAATTATAATGAAATAAGGTACTATTACATGCCCTAATTAAACGTGCTGAAAAGTGCCCAAAAAAAAGAGCCCAAAGTGTACCACCACAGAGACAGTTTTACTGACAGTGTACTCAGGCAGGAAAATGCATGAGGACATTTATATGGCCTACGGCTCAGGACATGTTTCTGAGCTGTGTATCGTGGTTCAAAGCTCTGGTGTCTTGCTGGGGAAGTGGAACATGGTCAGCACTGAGGCTCAATCAGCCTTCAATTTAGTCTCCATTAACTCAGCTCATAGTTTAATTATTATAAAAGAACACATGAAATTGCTTAGATTTTAACTATTTAAAATATTTTTACTATTAATGTAATTTCATTTTTTGATGTTATGATACACGTGAAAGATCACTATGTTCTTTTTACAGGGTTTAGATATTTGTGCACACATTTACATAATTATATTAGAGCAGTACAATATGAAGTGGCTTCTGCTCTGTCAGATGAAATCAGTGAGGGGTTAATTTACAGGAAACAAAATCAGTCTTGAAGATGATGATTTAAATATTCTACATGTTACAATAGACTTTGCACCTGTGGCATTTACTCAGAGTAGAGAAAGTCACTAGACGCAACACCCCCACCCTACAGAATCAAACTATGTTTGAACTGTATAAAATTAAACACATGACAAAGCACCAGGAACTGGCAGAACACTTCTAGAAGAGTAATTAGTTATACCAACCAACACACGATTCATCAAACGTTGAAAAGTAGCAGGAGCATTTCTAAGCCCAAAAAGGAAGAACTGTATAATGTAGAAAACTATCAGGAGTTACAAAAGCAGAAATGTCAGAGGCATGCTGGGTTAATGGCACTTGCCAGTAACCTTTTAGTAAATCTAGTTTTGTAACAAATTTTGCAGATCCAACTCTATCAATACAGTCCTCCACTCTAGGAAGTGGAAACGAATCAGGTGTAGTAATAGAATTAACTCTCCGGTAATCTGTACAGAAACGCACTGACCCGTCAGGTTTTGGCACCACTATACATGGAGAACTCCAAGAACTTGTGCTGGGAACAGCAAACCCTGTGTCCATCAAATATTCTACTTCCTTTTGCATTAAACTCCTTTTAACTGGATTAACCCGATACGCATTTTGTTTAAAGGGTCTATGATTATCAACATCTATGTCATGATGCACAAGGGACGTCTGAGATGGAATATCTGAAAACAAAGATAAGTGACCCTGAATAAGACTTATCACATCCTCACGATCACTCTCAGATAAATGCATTAAGTGTGATGGTAAATTAGCTAAAATCTCTGAATTGGATAAACGTGCAGGCACAACAGGTACACTACGCAATGTTAACCCATCTTCTTCAGGGTTATACACAAGCGGGATAACAGCAACAGTAGAAGTAGTGGTTTTAGCAGTGGGCAACACTTCACAGCTTCCCACAGGACCACGACAAACATAGGCCTTATTGATATGGCAGACGCGACTTTTCCTTTTCCGGTCAGGGGTTTTAACCACATAATCTGTTTCACTAAGTTTGGATTCAATTACGTAAGGACCAGAAAATTTAGCCTGTAAGGCTGAACCAGAGATAGGCAGAAATACTAAAACTTGATCTCCAGGAAGAAATTCACGACACCTTGCTCTTTTGTCAAAACGACGTTTCATTTTAACTTGAGCAGCAGTTAATGAAGCCATAGCTATTTTACAAGCGTTATGCAGACGTTCACGAAACGCACTCACATACTCCAACACATTGTGTTTTTCTGACAACTGCTCAGCACTCAATTGCTCATGGAGCATTCTAAGTGGTCCCCGAACTGTATGTGCGAACACCAACTGTGCAGGACTAAATCCAAGAGATTCCTGAACTACCTCCCGTAAAGCAAACAAAAGAAAAGGGACTCCCTCATCCCAATCACGTCCTGATTCAAAGCAATATTTGCGCAGCATAGATTTTAACGTTTGGTGAAACCGCTCTAATGCCCCTTGTGATTCTGGGTGATAAGCACTAGCTACTTGATGTTTAATTGACATCTCATTAATCACTTGAGAAAAAATCTTAGAGATGAAATTGGAACCCTGATCTGTTTGAATAACCTTGGGCAACCCAAATGTAGAGCAGAATTTCACCAAAGCCTTGACCACTGCTTTAGAGCTGATGGTGCGTAAGGGAATGGCCTCAGGATAACGAGTAGCAGAACACATTATTGTTAACTAATATTCATGTCCTGCCTTTGTCCTTGGCAATGGACCCACACAATCCAAAATGATTTTCTCGAAAGGCTCCCCCATCAGCGGTATTGGATGAAGGGGAGATGACGGAATTGACTGATTAGGTTTACCTACTAGTTGGCATACATGACAAGAACGACAGAAATTTGAAACATCGCTCTTGAGTTCCGGCCAAAAGAAATGTCTCAAAATATGGTCATAAGTCTTAGTAACTCCTAAATGACCAGAAAATGCATTCTCATGTGCTAGGCTCAAAACAGGACCTCTATAAGCCTCTGGAATGACAATCTGATGGATAGTATTCCAACCCAAATCAGAGGTTCCTGTAGGTGTCCACTTTCGTTTCAAAATTCCCTCACTCACATAATAAGCAACCGCTGATTTATTTATATCCCCCTCCGGAACAGTTTTAGCAAAACACAAGGCTAAAGATGCATCACCTTGCTGAGCTTCAATCAGCTGCTTTCTCCCAATTTTTAACCCTGTCATAATCACTTCCCCAAAATTTTTTTTGTCACCACTTGCTTATGTCTCCTTCACTACTGGTGGACCTTGAGGTGCCATAAATGTCCCTAAAAGGGGTACCTCTGGAATTTTACGAGCTTGAGCCCTTGTTACCACACAACCAGGGAACAAAGATAAAATTTTTGGATCGATGTCACCAGTTTCAGGCATCACACTCACTTCTGGCAAAGGAAACACTTTTCCTCCAGCCAAATCATTCCCAAGAATGAGGGAGACACCTGCAACTGGCAACCTATCTCGCACAGCAACCTTTACAAGACCTTTAACTAACCCAGATTTCAAATAAATCGTGTGCAAGGGAACTTGCAGATGACCCATCTCAATACCCCGTACCAAAACAGAGGACCCACAAAACGTCTTTTCTGAGAAGGGCAACACACTTTCTAAAATAAACGACTGAGCAGCTCCGGTATCTCGTAATATTTTAACGGGATGTAAATCATGATCCTGCTCTACAATTGAAACCCACCCATTCAATAAAAAAGGCTTATACCCGTCATCCAGGCAAGGTTTGGAACTTTGCAAAGATGACAAGGCATCCGATTGTGCCAGACCCACACTTTTGAGATGCTGTTTGTTTCTTTTCTTTTGCCAGGCTTTACACTCAGCGATTAAATGTCCGGGTTTACAACAAAAGAAACAAACATGTGTCTCACCATCATTATGACCCTTTTGAAACACTTTAGGTGGTACCTCACATTTTACTGGAGCAACAAACGCAGCATGTCTTATGAGTCAACACAAACTCATCTGCATACACCGCTGCATCTGCCAGAGAAAGAACTTTCTTCTCATTTAGATGAACCACAATATTTTCATGAACAGCATTTTTAAAATCCTCCAATAAAATGAGTTCCTGTAACTGTTCAAAACTGGTAACATTAGAGGCACTACACCACTTTTCAAATAAAGTCTGTTTCTCACGTGCAAACTCCACATATGTCTGGCTGGCGGTTTTCACCTTCATTCTAAAGTTTTGGCGGTAAGCTTCAGGCACAAGCTCATATGCATGTAAAATACTGCTTTTCACTACCTCATAATCCAAACTCTGACTTAAAGATAACGCTGCGCATACCTCTTGAGCTTTTCCCTCCAGCTTGCATTGCAACAACAGAGGCCAGACTTCCTTAGGCCAATGCAAAACAGAGGCAATTCGTTCAAAAGCAGGGAAATAAGAATCCACATCTGATTCTCTAATATGAGGTACTAACTTAATATGCTTACCTACATCAAATGCAGCCACCGGTTCCGGGGATGACACAGAAGAATGAGCAGCAGCCGGTAAAGGAATAAACAGGGTAGAAGGTGTGGAAGCAGGGCCAGAAGGAGTAGGAGTAGGACCAGGAAGAATGGAAACAGGGCCAGAAGCTCTCCTGTCGGTAGTCTCTGAAGAAGCACCCAGCGGTAGTAGCAAAGGGTCACCAGTTGCAGTACCTGCACCTAAAGGCCCAGTCTGCAACTGGTATAACCTCAGAGCCTTCTCAGCTTCAATCTCCAGAGCCCTCACCTTCAGTAATTGTATCTCACGCTCCTGCCGTCGTGTTTCCAATTCCAACTCCTTAAGGCGCACTGCTATCAGAGTATCAGATGGTTTTGATCCCGTACTAGGCGATACCGCACTGATAGTGGACTCCTCCACAACCAGTGAGAAAGCACCTGCACCCTCACCTGCAACCTGCGCACTGACTGCCACCTCTCCATTTGGCAACACCTTTAAAGCAACCAATTTCTCAAGTAAAGCAGTTTTAATCTCCTCCCTCTTACCATGACGAGGAACAGACACCTGATAAGCCTCAGCAATCGAGACTAGATCCTTTCTACGGTAAGTATCCAATTTCCCACGAGAAGGAGACCTAACAAAATCAGCCACATCCATACTGAAGCCTCAAACCAAAGAAACTCACCCCCACCAAAAAAAAACAGCCAGACAGACACAGTCCGACAGACCACAACAAGAAGAGCAGAAAGCTCCCCCTGCCAAAAAAAAAACCCCAAAGAGGACGAGCCCCCAATTTATGTTACAGCCTGTCTAGGTAAGCCGCAACATAAAGTAAAAAGGAAAAAAAAGTATATATGTCTCCCCCAACTCCTCACACTTCAGTCCCACCAGACCAAGGAAACTACACAGGTTCACCAGACTTCAGTCTCCAAATGTTTTATTTACTCCAAGATGATAATGGAAGCAAAACTTCAGGAGTGGTCTAAGCCTAAAATAAACAAATCCCATTCCACCCAACATATAACTTACCTACCCAAACAATAAAGAAAGAAAATACAAAAACATTACCTAACTCCCTAACATAAACAGAATGCAATTCAACCCCTTTAATGAAAAGAAATAAGGCTACACCCCCTACAGCTTCCAAATGAGTAGGATAACTATTAGGTTAACACCACATTAGACAGCTGACTCACACACAATAGCATGAGCTGAATCACAAACAATAGCATGTTCACAGAGGCACATACACAAGCCTTCGTCTGGCGGGAAGAAGCAATGAGAAGGAGGAAGAGGAGGAGCTTCATTCCGTCATCCAGCAGGGCTTTATATCGGTTCCGCCTTAAATCTCTCAGCCAACCAGAGCACGGTTCCAGCAGCAAATCAGCAGCAGCACCTGTGGCATTTACTCAGAGTAGAGAAACAACACATACGTCACCAGACGTAATATTTATATTCATACACAACACATTGTCCATAACATTCGGGGTAGGTTTTAGTGTCTGTATAAAGTTCATTAAAGTATAAAAACACAATGACATAACACAGCCAAAAAGTCCAGCCAAGAATTATGGACAGCAAGGTTTTATGAAGCGTGATTTGACTGGAATACAGCAGAGGGTTGGTGATAGCAATGAACCTATCAACTGCTATTAGTATCATGCTGTGCAGAGAGCCATACTTTGAGACCAAACTAATTGTTTGGTAAATGTAACATGTTAATGTACCAAGATACCAACAGGAGTCCATCTGACCATTTATAATCGCAGGCATATAAACCAGTCCCACAAGAAAATCAGCCCCAGCCAGAGAGAGGATGATCAGGTTGGTTGGAGTGTGGAGCTGCTTGAAGTGAGAGATGGATGTGATCACCAGCAGGTTCAGAAACACAGTGCACACAGATATACATGAGAGAATGAAGCTCAAAATAATATACCCAAGGTCCTCAGGGACCACTTTTGTACATGATGCATTATTGTCAGGAAAGCAGTATTGAATTGTGATGTTTTTCCTGTAGTCTTGGTTGTCCATGTGAAACAGAAACAGCTTAAGAATCTGAAATGCTTCAGAAGGTAAACTTTCACCCTGGCGGTCCTCTCGTGGGTACATATACAGTAACTTTACTTAGGGAACCTGGTTGCATATTATTCTATTAATCTACAACTGTAGATTTTATAATTGTGTGATGTCATACATGCCATTTCATCTCCAGGACTTATGTATTTTTATATTTTAAACTTTTCTATATGGAAAGCCAACAATAGAAGAATAGAATGTAATGTATGTTTAGGGAACACAAATGAATGTTAACACGACTGTGGTACATTCACACTGTGTGGACATTTAGTTACAATAATAATATCAGTTCTTGCCCCAATTCTATTCATAATCTACTTGCTCCCACTTGGTGACATCTTCCATCAGTATGGTCTTCAGTGTCACTGTTAAGCAAATGCGGCTCAAATTTACATCAGCAAGAATAAGCAAACTGATTGACATTAAAAACTGGATTGATCTGAATTTCCTGCAACTAAATAGCAAAAAATCTGAAGCCATTCTCATAGCATCATAACCACCTCTTTCACTCTCAATTCACTTGGATAACCCACTCTATCTATCCCGGGTTTCATCACAACTTCCACAGACCCACGTTAATAACATCACCAAAATAGCATTTTTACAAATTAAAAACATTGTAAGACTGCATCCTTCTCTCCCTGAACTGAAAGTCTAATTCACATTTCTATCACATCTAGGCCTGCTACTTTATTCAAAAAGCTTAAATACGTGCAGTATTCAGCAGCAAGAGTTCTCACTCACAGCAGATCATGGGAGCACATAACCCCAGGTTAAAAGACCTTCACTAACTTCCAGTTCATTACTGAATACAATATAAATTCCTACTAAAGATTTTAAATCTTTACATGTTCTGGTTCCTGACTATCTCTCTGCTCCATTGTCCAGACACACTCCTTCATGCTCACTTCAGTCGGCTGACGCTCGTTTGTTCTCTGTTCCTCCTGCCAATCTATGCATGTATGGGGACAGAGATTTTAAAGTTGCAGGCCCAAAGTTATGGAACTCTATCCCCCTGCATCTTCATCTCTGACTGTCATTCTCCACCTTTAAAAAGCATTTAAAAACTTTTTTTCTAATGTATCGTTTAACTCTCTCTTTTTTATTATAATTGTAGTAGTCCTCTTTATTCTTACTGTACTCTTATCCTGCTTTAATCTGTAATTTTATTTTATTTCTGTCTTATATTCCTCACTGCTTTATTTAATATTGTTTTACCCTGTTGTGCCCAGATATTGTTATACTGGAAAAATGTCTTTAAGTATCCTGAAAGGCACATAATAATAATAATAACATAATAAAAAGGACATAATAAGTCCTGGAGATGAAATGGGGCATATGAAATCAACACAATTTTAAAATCTACAATTATAAAAGAATAATTAAGGCCTTAGTCTATAATGCTCAGGACCTGTTTCTGAGCTGTGCCTCCTGGGTCAAAGCTCTGACCTCTTCTATTTCTCTCAGTCTTGCAGGGGAAGTGGATCATGGTCAGCACTGAGATTTAATCATCCTTCTGTTTAGTCTCCATTAACTCAGTCCACAGTTACAACTGATCACATGAATTTGCTTAGCTTTTACAAGTATAGCCTAGTAAAATAAGATTTATACTATTTATAAAGTTATGTTTTTATATTTACACTATGATGCATCAGTGAAAGATCACCAGGTTCTTTTTAACAGAGTTTAGAGATTTGTGCACACATTTACATAAAGTAAATATATTAGAGCAGTACAATATGACGTGGCCTCTGCTCTGTCAGATGAAATCAGCCTGAGGTTAATGTTCAGGAAAAAAATTCAGTCTTGAAGATGATGATTTAAATATTCTACATGTAACAATATACTTTGCAGATGTTCTGAACCATGAATAGAAAATGGCATACATCAGTGGATTCATAAAGGAGTTCATATCTAATATCCAGATCAAAACGATCCACACAGTTCCAGGAGTGTAAACTAACACAGGTATGATATAATATGGTATCCAGCAAACAAGGTAAACAAAAACCACTGTCCCTAATTTCTTGGCTGCTTTGATTTCAGAAGCCCTTGGTGTTTTAGCTCCATGGTTGTTTGTGGCACCACTCACAGCTCTGATAGCTTTAGCTTGACGCATTGCCACTTTAAAAATAACTGAATACAAGATTATGATTAAACTGCATGGGGCTAGAAATGTAGCTACAAATCTAATGATGGACCAATATTGATATTCATACACAATACACTCTCCATAACAGTAGGAGTATGTAAACAAGTCATTAAAGTATAAAAGCGCAATGGCATAACACAGCCAAAAAGACCAGCCAAGAATTATGGACAGCAAGGTTTTATGAAGCGTGATTTGACTGGAATACTGCAGAGGGTTAGTGACAGCAATGAACCTATCAACTGCTATTAGTATCATGCTGTGCAGAGAGCCATACTTTGAGACCAAATCAATTATTTGACAAAAGTAACATGTGAATGGACCAAGGTACCAACAGGATTCCATCTGACCATATATAACCGGAGGCATATTAAACAGTCCCACTTCAAGATCAGCCACAGCCAGAGAGAGGATGAGCAGGTTGGTTGGTGTGTGGAGCTGCTTGAAATGAGAGATGGAGATGATCACCAGCAGGTTCAAAAACACAGTGCACACACATATACATGAGAGAAAGAAGCACAAAATAATTTTTCCAGAGTCCTCATCAGCGACATATTTTATACATGATGCATTATTGTCAGGAAAGCAGTATTGAATTGTGATGTTTTCCCTGTAGTGTTGGTCGTCCATCTGAAACAGAGACAGAGCTGAAGAATCTGAAATGATTCAAAAGGTAAACTTCTCTGTTTTATACATGAGCATGAATCCTCTCACTAGTGGATACTGTAACCCTAACAACATCATGACGTACAGTGTTGGGTCAGCTGAGACCAGTTCAGAGTGTTAGAACAGTGAAAAGGTTTAAAGGTGATGTCATGATTACAGAATTTACACAGTGAGCAAATCATGTCTTGGATCATACTCAATGAGGCCAGATGTGTGGTGCACACTCATAAAATAGAACATAAGACTATTCTATTTTATGGTCTGTCCACAATGTATGGAAATATAACAAGAATTAAAAATATATAAACAGCATGAGAAGGTGGGATAAATAGATGAAAAAACAAAAACATTCTGTCCTGGTATGCAATTATTTTAACCCTATATTCAACAGAAAATAGTATAAAAAATACTTAAGATGAAACTGTGAAATATTACACTTTTTGGGAAAAACAAAATGTGTCCAACCCTGTGAAGGACAGGCACCTCCTCCACAGTGTGTTCCTGTCTTGCACCCAAAGATACCCGGGTAGGCTCTGGACCCACAGCAACCCTGGACTGGATAAGTGGTTACAGACTATGAATGAATGAATCAAAATGTGTCCATATATAATTTAATGCCAGAAAAAAAAACTTTCCAATGTCCTAATTTAACGGTTAGATGATCTGCAACAACTTCAACCCACGTGGATGTTTCAACCTCTTCATGCAAATACCTGCACATCAGCACATATTGTGGCCAGGCTCATGCCCGACCCAGCCATCCCCTCAGACCACCTAGATTCAGCAGCAGCTGGCTGCTTCAGTTCCTTTTCCTCTCCCATCAATTTCCCGGATTTCGCCACCCGCCTTTCCCGTTATCCTGACAGCACTTTAACCTGTTTTCTTCTCGATGGCCTTCTCCTTGGTTTCTCTCCTGGCCTGGTAGTCCTTTTCCACTCCTCCCTTCTCTTCCTTCAGCATCAACCCTATTGGTATCACCACCCAAAGTCAAAGCTGGCTTTATTATTATTTCCTCACATGTACTAGACATACAAAGGAATATAAATTTGTTTCTCACTACCCCTTGGTGTTTACAAGACAAGACTTTTCTAACCCTAAAGTAAGAAATAAGTTAGACCTATCCTAACACTAACACTGATAATAAAGTGACAATGAATAATTAAAGTAACAGTAGAGTGCACAAGTACAACAGATAGACAGTCATATCTAACACTAATACTAACACTAAAGTGACAATAAATAAAGTAAGGTGTGCAGTGGTGATGATAAAATTAACTAAGCAAAAAATAAATACTAAATAAACTGTAAGGAGTAGAAAAAAGTATTCACAGTGTAAATCTAAATGTCATAGGTAGCATCAAGTTGAAATAGTGCAAGACATTCAGTAATACTAGCAGGAGAAGATTTCTACTGACAGTGTGCAAGTGGCATAGTAGTGCAAGGAGTCTTGAGTTTTTAACTGTTGTAACTACTTGGCAGACTGGATGAAGCTAAGGAGAGAGAATTCAGCATCCTCACAGCTTTGTGGATAAAGGTGTTGGTGAGTCTGGTGTTGTAGCTCTGGCCCCTCCTCCCCCACCACTGGAATGGCATCTTATTCTTCTACAAAGACATTTTTTCCAATCCCGAAGACCCCTCTATATTTACGGATGCAGCTCCTTCTGACTGCTCGCGTGCTCGATTTGAAATTGTTTGCTGTTTGTCGCTGTTTTAGTCCTTTAGACGTTTATTTACAATCTCTTTTACATTTTTTTGGCATTGCTTATCCTAGTGTGCTGTCTTCATCGTTCCTAATCCACTGTGCTTCTTAACTTAATGTTTTCGTACATATTATTTCTCATTGTTAATTTTTTTTTTTCTCTCTTCATGGCACCTGCCGAGGAACGAGTCCTTTCGGAGTTCGGCACAGAGCTCGAGCAGCTGGTTTAAGGTGCTCAGCTCCTGGCCTTAACCTGCACCTGCTCCAGCACCGAAGACGAAACAGGACAGTGTTCTTATTATTGGAGATTCAATAGTTAGACATTTAAAAGTGCCGGGCATAAAGAGTAATAGAACTGTGTCTTGTCTCCCAGGCGCACGTGTCCTGGATGTTGCCAGGCAGCTTCCCTCAGCGCTTCGGCAGCGCGAGGACTTCAACACTGTCGTTCTCCACGTGGCAACGAACGACATTTCCGCCCACCGCAGCGAGGTCCTGAAGGAGCACTACCATTCGCTTCTGGATACCGCTCGGAAGAAGACGGACGCTAGGATCATCGTCTCTGGCACCCTGCCCACCTACTGTCGAGGATGCGAGGCGTTTAGCAAGGTCTTCGTACTCCACTCCTGGCTCCTGGATTGGTGTGGCACTGTCGGCGTGGACTACATCGACAACTGGGAGTGCTTTCATGAGCTTCTGGCCCTGTATCATTGGGATGGGCTTCATCCGAGCCGTCTAGGATCCGTAGTTCTCTCTGAGAACATTGAGGTGGTTCTGCGCCAGAACTTACTGGTCATTCCCAGTCACATCAGTCAGGTAGGTGGAATGGATAGCGAGCAGGTAAGTAATATTAAAGTTCCTCCTGACCATCTTTCTACTGTTAGTATGATGAGTAGCATGTCCATATCACCCACTCTAATTAACGCTAATAATTTTTTCAGCATTGAGACTGTCTGTTTCCCACAAAGCTTGTTATCACAGACGCGCAAAAATCAGTTTTAACAGCCTAATTAGAATTAACACCAAGTCACTGCAGCGAAAGCAATATTTCAGCACTTCCAGCATTAAAATAAGGCTTTTAAATATATGATCTCTAACATCTAAAGCACTCACTGTCTGTGATATTATTACTGATAACAAACTCTATGCATTATGTCTCTGCGAAACATGGGCCAAACCCAATGAATACATTGCCCTAAATGAGTCCACTCCCCCTGGCTTCGGCTATTACAGTTGCCCACAAACATCTGGTCGTGGTGGTGGTGTAGCCACAATTTATGACCCTGCCATTGACACAACACAAAAATCTGGCTATGACACTAAATCCTTTAAAGTACTTACTGTTAAAGTTACTGCATCAAAAAGGAGGCACTCTTTTATGCTCATCACAATCTATTGTCCTCCTGGCCCTTATACAGAATTTCTTTGTGAATTTGCTGATTTTCTCTCAAGTGTAGTTATCGTTTTAGAAAAGGCCTTAATTTTTGGTGATTTCAATATTCACTTTGAGAAGTATCATGATCCACTTAAAATTGCATTTGAATCAATTTTGGATGCGCTAGGGTTCACTCAGAATGTTACTGGGCCCACTCATCAATGCAAACACACATTGGCCATGACCCGACTAAGCTCTGTATTTTTATTTGTTCCATTTTCTGGTTTTCTTTCTCCTGTCTCTATCATGCTTTGAAATGTCTTGCTGCTCTCCAGGTGTTGCCCCGGTCCAGCCCCTGTGTCTCCTGTACAAGATCCTGGCCTTGTCTCATCTACACTATCATGCTTGGCCATGCTGTTTTATCTCAAATTAACTCTGCACCTGCTTTTAACTCTCACAGAATCACTGATCACCTCCTCCTTCCTCAGACTCATACATCACTAATATACTACATCCACATTACTATAACCCCTTCATCTGTCATCATTTCATTTTACTTCTGTTCTGTTCTCTGTTGTGTCTCCGGTGTCGACCCGAAGAGGATGGGTTCCTCGTATGAGTCTTGGTTCCTTCCAAGGTTTCTTCCTCGTGTGCTAAGGGAGTTTTCCTTGCCACTGTTGCCCTCATATGAGGCTTGGACCTGGATCTCTGTAAAGCTGCTTTGTGACAACTTTGTGAAAACATTTATATATCCATACCCATGCCCACGACCTGCTCGCAGCCCACGAAGGCTTGGCAACCCAATTTTGGGCTCCAAGTCACCTCAAACTCCAGCCCAAACCTTTTCAGTTCACCACCCACTCTGCTAGCAAAGACTATGCAGAGAAGTGTCAAAGTGAAGTCACCATGTTCCGTGTTGAGAAACATCACACTTACCACCACCCTGTCTAATTCCTTCTTCTCTTTTAACCAATTAAGTGTCAGAGGGGCACGACTCTATGCACACTCCTCCAAGCCACCTCGAATAAAAACTCACCTTCTGAGGTCTCAGATGCTTCTTTGGGCATGGTATATGCTAGCAAACTATTAACCCCCTGAGGAAAATGAAATTCCACCTAAACACGTATATAACTCTGCGAGATTTTATCCTAGAAAAAAAAGTAACCTTGAAGGGTCTACTTTCCAACTATATATAGTTGGATAGTTGTTTGAGGCACAAACTTTTTTGTTCCGCCCATAGACGCGTTCTGCCATTCATATGTTAACACTATGGTAATTCGGCAGCTGCTAGTGGAGGATTATTGGCTGATAATTTGCATGAAAACGCCCATTCGCTTGTTACAAACACAGAGCACATGTAGGGGAATTGGAGCTTTGTCATGGCGCACTCACGGAAGCTGCGGAGGCACTTCTACACATCCAGGAGAGCTTTGCTTTGAAGAGGATTTCAGCTCATCTGACGAAAGCAGGGAGGACAGTGACAAAGACTTTATTTTGAGAGGCGGATTGATCCCAAGGAGGATTTTTGTGATAGGTAAGTGAAATATTTCCTTTCAAATGAAACAAACCCACGTTTCGAGCTTACTGTGTACACTCCGCGAATTCCGGGTAAATTAAAATAAAGAATAAATTAAATAAGTATTACTTTGTATATGAAAGCATAAATGAATGTAAAAAAATATGTAAGATGTATAATTATGCAAGAACGAGTTCATTCATGCTTATTTAAATACACTGAATGCTGCTGTTGTGTAAACGGTGTGAATGGCATGTATATGTTTAGCCTAGTGTGGTAATGTAATGTGTAAATGGCCTGTGTGAATGTAAGTGTCATCCTATGTAGCTTGTTATGCTATGTACTGCTATACATAGGTCATATGTAAGAACTGTATTTGAAATACAAGTAATTAGTTGTAGTGACTGTTGGCATGTATAGCTAATCTTTGTAACTGCTCAGAAGACAGTTGCTCACATTTCTTATTATTTTTCTTTCAGAAATGTGGAAAATACTCCACCTCCAAGCAACAGACAACGTCATCGACCAAGTCTGCAACCACCAACGTGTAGGGCAGAAACACATGGTCCTTCCACATCTGCACTGTAAGTTTACTCAGCACAAAACTTTGAAGTGGTACAGAAAACTGTTTCTTCACTTCTTGAACATTGCTGCTACCAATGCCTACATTCTCCACAAACAACTTATGCAACAGGACAGCCTGACCCACAAGGCATTCATGGAAGTGCTTGTTGAACAGCTGTGTGGTATGGAAAATGAGCCCCCTGCAAAGACAGCCAGTGGTCTTCATTTGCCGATTCCTGGGAGTGATGTCACTAACCAAAGTATGAAAGCTACTGCTGGCCGAAAGACCTGTGCATACTGCAGGAAGCACAGGGAAAAGCAAACAAAAACCCCATGGAAGTGTGAAGAGTGTGATGTCTACCTTTGCATGCAGCCAGACAGAATCTGTTTTAGAGACTGGCATCTTTTGTTGAACTGACTCATACATATATACACACACAAGGATATACAGTATGACTATCTTTAGTATATTATCACTATCTTTACATGTGAACACAGTTTCCATTTATTTTAATTCATGCCAGTTATTTATTTTTTTGTTTTTATTGCTTGTTTAGTTCTTGTTTTTTTTTTTTTTTTTGCAATAAACTGTGACCATCTGCCCCTGGTCTCTTCTCTTTTGACAGCTGTGGCGGTGAGAGCTAATGGGCCATTCATTAGGTAGTGGGGAGGGGACCTTGCACCTCGGTTTTCGCACCTATCCTCATGCATATTCAATGTAGGAACCAGTGACTGAGAAAAACAGTGTCGCCTCACATTTGTTATGCCCTAAGTATAAAATTACATACAATTTATGAAAAGTAGAATCAGCAGTGTGTTGCCAAGACCCGTGTTCACAAAGTTTTGACCTCAAAGGTCCCGGCGAGAAATGTTTAGAATGTGTTTTTTCACAGTATATCAGCACTTCTGAAAATAGGTTTTTGGAAAGTCTAAGTTTAGAGTAAATTTAATCAAAATATAGATGTATGACACTCTTACTGATTCAACATTGTTGTTGCAGAGATAGTTCTGAAAAATGCATGTGTAACACTTTGAGAAAAAATAATTTCAGGTGTGTACAATTTGTAAAACAATCAAGGCATGCCAGACCACACCAGAGTGTCTGAAAACCCCCAGACTCCAATATAATTATAATAATTGTTCAATTACACAAGCAGACTAATATCTTTAATATCAGTATTTTATTGTTATTAGTGTCATATCATGACTTAAAATAAACAATTTGTGTCCAACTTCAAAACATTTTTTAAAAAACTGAATTTTTTGCAATTACTTTTTTGCTTTAGAACACCCTCAGTGTATCCCTCCACCAAGAGCATTTACAGCATTAGGCTATTCCATGTAGGGGCTGCATAATCAGGCCTGAACTGGTCCCACTCTATGGTCATCTTCGTGACATCAGTGTTGAACAGGTGAGGACTGAACCTACAATTTCAGGACCCTGGAGCTGTGTTACAGTGAAACTTCCTGCAGCACCACTGTGCTTTGTTTCTTTTTTTGTAATTGATATGTACATTTCCACCTCCAATGATACTATGATTTGGATTGGTGGACTGGCGACTCAAAAGTGTCCGTAGGTGCGAGTGTGTTAGTGAATGTGTGTGTCATCCTGTGAAGGACTGGCAAAGCTCCAGGGTGTGTGGAAGTTATTTACTAGGGATGGGACCGTCAATACTGAAGGTTTGAAGCTCGTGTCACTTTTTCAACACTTGCTGATCTGACACAGTGTACCGGAGCTTGTATTGAGTCACTTATCCTCATGTGACATTGTCGTTTGAAGCTTCGAATACGACACTGAACCATCGGAAAATTGCGAGACTGGTTCAAAATTCTAGTGCTGTCCCATATCTCAGTGACTATTTAAGGGACATTTTCTGTGGTATATTTTCCAACCTTGCAAACAATTTTTATATTCCTATATACCCCTCATGTTCCCTATAAAATATGTAGGCCTTATACATTCTATAATCAATAAAGACTAAGATAAAGCATTTATTACAGCATTTCAGTGAATCAGAACAGACAAAAGTTGAACTGTAAGACCATATGGTATTAACATCCTTCGCGGTGTTGATCTGCAGGCTGCAATCATTTTTTTTCTGGCCACCAAATATCATTCTTCTCTGATGTCAAATTTCAATACTCCAATGCTTCGAATCTTTTTCGGCACAATCAGGAGGAAGCTCCTAAAGCTTCAGTGGGGCTTCATCCACCAATCATTATTTACCTACAATTTTGAATATTTGAAAATAATTTTGTCCAGCCCATTTTTTGTTTTGTGTGGAATTATATACATTTGTTTTCTATTTTTTGTGTTGTTCCAATACACACAAAGGAAACAAACACATGTAGATCAAAATATGTGTAATTGCAATACTTTGCTGGGAGAAATACTTTATTTTCAGGGCTGCCAACACTTTCGACCATGACTGTATATGCCTCACCTTATGACAATAATAATATTCTCTCTCACTGACAGCGCATGGAGAATGGGCTCACACAGTGAATCAAACTGGTTTACTTTGTTTGCACTACACCACTTATCAAAAAGAATAATTTTCTCTCTAATAAATTCAACATGGGTTTGTGTAGAGTTTTATCAAATTCCAAATAATCAAATTTTCAAATTGTATAAAGTTATCAAATAAATCTCTGACGATATGCTTCTGGAACCAATTCCTCTTCTGTTTTCCTACTAGCTTACACTACAAAAGCATGGACCAAAAGGCTTTTGGCCAATTTAGCATTACCACGATCCTTTCAAAAGCACTGAAATAGTCATCCTCCTCAGTCTCCCTAAATGAAGGTACTAATGAAGTAAACTTATGTATATTAAATGCAGCTGGTTGAGGAACAATACTGATAGTCTGATACAGCAGGTGCCACAGGTTCCGGTGTGTCACTAGGCAGAATTGAGACAGGAGACAATTGTTTAAGTGGAGTAGCCTCCATCATACGTAGCTCGAGCTCATGTAAACAAATTTCCTTCTTCAGCTCAAGTTTACGTATGGCTAACTCAAACTGAAGCAACAATCTGAAGCTAGGCCAGGTGTAAATACATACAGGGGTGGCATATGGAGGCAAAATAGTTCTTACCTCAGCTTCCCCTACAACCAGCACCTCAGAACTGTCTGGACTGTCTCCAACAATAGCCACTGTCCATTCAGGTGAGTCACCCTCTTCTGATGTAGGGCCTCTGCAGCTGCAGAAACTTCACCACATGTAGTATCCACCACCGGTTGTTTGCACATACCCACTTCCAAAAGATGTCGTAAAACAATATTGTGGACCTTTTTTTTTTTTAACACAGCCCTTGTTAGAGGAAGGCTGAAGCGGCTAGATACTAAAATCAAAATGTTCTTCATACAAGTCTCAAGCACATCAATACTAGGTGATTTAAAAAAGAAAAAACACAAAAGACAACTAAGTAAGTACCACAGAACACTAATTACCACAAATACTCTAAGACCACCACCTACCAAAAGGTAATCGTTTACCAACATCTGTCATATATGCTCACTGCCCACCATTTTATGGTGTGTGAGGGATCAACAAATCCCAGATGATCCCCCACTTTTTACGCTCCTATGGCTAGGGGTAAGGGAGGAGTACCATTAGTGCATATAACAAGATATAATAAAAAGAAAGAACAATAATCTACAAGTGGAGGCGATAATCAAATGTTTATTTAAATAAGGCATAAATTACAAAACAAAGGGTGTATCAGCATAAACACAACAGAACTATTCCAAAGGCCTTACATATTCTGTTTAGAGACTGTTGTAGAAAACAATTTTATTGCTTTGTGTTTGTTGACAAATATCCTTAAATGATGATTAGTTAAATTAGCATTTATAACTACATACTCATTGTGTGAAATCCTGTACCCTATATGCATTTATATGAATGACTAACCAGTATTTACATTATGAATTACTTACACATGTAGTTAAACATTTTTGCTTGATTCTGCACTACTAATTCATATGATAATTACTCCTAAAGACATATTATAAGCTAACTTCACTATATGGCATGATAACTTGATATTGACACACAGTTTTAATTCTTAACGTCTAACCTTGAACAGATGTGCACTCCAGGATTGTAACACACTGACATCATAGTGTTGGGCACGGAGGCGCGGATCTGTAGCTTCTGTTTGTGGCCTTGAAGTGTATTTCTAACTCCCTAAATTTTAGTCTCTAGGGAAAAAGTGCTGAGAAGAGAGGCCCATTGTCAGCCTGGCCAGATAATGAATGTCTTCAGGGTCACAACAGGCACCTGAATATTGCACGTGAAGAGCTGAGTACTAACACGTGAAATTATGCATATTAATATACGCTAATCAGCCAGAAACGCCTCACCAGCAGGCTATACGTCATCTGGGGTATAACTGTTTGAGTCAGATGATGGGAGGTCAGAGTTTCACTTGGGAGGGGTATCACACTGTTCTCAATGTGTTAGTTCTCCTGGATCCAGTATTGTTAAATAAATACTTTGATTTGCTTTGAACTTCACTCGACTGGTGTCTGCGACTCTCTCGTAACGGACACGCCTCCCCGAAGAGGGAGAGTGTATTTTGGACCTTTTTGTTATTTTCTCATGAGTTGGTAAATTTTAAATACTTTGAGAACGGTCCAAAGAAACATTTTTATCTTCAAATTGGTGACCCCGACATGTGGGAGGTCCAGACCGGACACCTTAGGACTCCTTTCCACTCGCGGCCACAACATACTAAGGTGGGTGTGCAGACCCTGTTTTATTCAAATTCTGCATATTGGACTTTTTAAATTGGAGTGGTGTGGAGCCCCGACGGCGGTCCGGAGTGGGGTATTGAGCAAATCAATTTATTTTAAAAATGTTTTTATAATTTTTTATCAGTTTATACATTTGGGGTTGCTTGTTTGGAAAATTAATTATGGAATTTAAAATATAATAGATGGGGATTGGTTCCCATCTTTCGAACTGGGAGCTGGCGTGCCCCCCTCGGACCTGACGAGGTGTCGAGATAATGGCCCGGTCGGAGTGGTCCGTCCGTGGGATTGGTTCCCCCTAAAGTATAATCTAGAAGCGGATGTTTTTCCCGCAGGTTTTATAAAGGTGGAAGTTGTTCCCACCTGGTTTTGGTGTGTATTTTAATGGAATTTGATTGTGTATTAATGTTTTATGTCTGTTCTGAGAGCCTGTGTTATTCTTAGAGGCTGTTTACTTGACTGTTGTGTATGTGTATGTGTCAGCTGAGTGTGTGTGTGTCACCCCTACCTTTTTCCATCTTATAACTTTGTCCCTTGTCTGTAACTGTGTGTGTGTCAGCTGAAAGAATTTTTTTTTTGGGAGAAAAAGGAGAAAGTAGGGGACTGATCAACCCCCCTTCTTTTGTGGTTGCTTGTGTGTGGGGAGAACTAGTTTCTCCATGTGCTGTAAAAAGCCATGAATTTTTTGTGGGTGTGTTTAGAGAAAAGTGGGGAAAGAAAAAACTCTGCCTAGGGAGTGTCAGAGAGAAAGACTGTCAGAAAGAGTGAAGAAAGTGTTTGAAGAAAGTGTTTAACGGAAGTGGGGAAATGTGATAAAGAATGAGAGATTTAGAAATTAATAGGGAAAGAAATTTGTAATGGTAAAACTTATGAACTTCGTTCAAGGACAGTTATTTAAAGAATATGAACCTCAATAAAATGAGGGGTTTGTTTATCTATGAGAATGAGCCTGAACGGAAGACGTTTTTAAAGTAAAAATATATAAAGTAAAAATAAATGAGCTTTCTTGGAGACTATACATTAAGAAAATATAGACAATGAGCTCCAGAAAGACGATTTTAGAGGTTGAGAATAGGAGAAAGGTGAGCAAGGTGTAAAGCTGAGGAATTAATAGGGTACATTGGGGAAACTGTAAGGTTTAAACATGGGATTTAAAGGGAAAATTGTTACTTGAACACTTGCTCTAATTTTGAATCTGGTTTCTTTGTTATTGGGGTTAATTTAGACTTGTGGTGGATAAAATATATTTGGTATTTTGTTTACTGCTTATTGTCCTAAGAATTTTTTTTCCGGTTCAGTTTGCATTTTTTTTTTTGACTGTGGTAGTAAAAAATTATTTTCTGCCTCGGTTTGAACTTTTCATTCATCATAAGATATTTTGTAACTTGCTTGCTATTTCTGTAGTTCTCAAAATTTTGTTTTCACTTTTTATAATATATCTTGTAATTTGACTGCCTTTTTAACGGTGTGCTGATGATGTTTGTTTTGTTCGGTTGGGAATTGATACTCCACATAATAGGCACGAGGGTGGCTTGTTGACTGATAAGTGTGTTCGGTTATCTAAAATATAGTCTTTGGTTTTTTCTGTTTATTACAAATTCTATTTCATATATTGGTGTGTTATTTGCGTCTGACTAAGGAGCTTTTTCGGTTCGTGGGTCGGTTTGATAATTAATGTAAATTAGGCTTGGCTTGCTTCTAATTCAATACTGTGTTTGAAGACACGCACTACATTTCTTATCAGCCTGTGAAATTCTTCACAGGGCTGAGGTGGTCCTGCTTTTCTTGGCTGAGCTTGAAAACTTGACTTTAAAACTTTTCTTTTCTTTTTTTATATAAACTGAGCCGGAAAGCGCTAAGTGTTGCGTGGGCGCTCTGTGGGGGAGACCCTGGGACACTGTTCTGATTCACTAGGGATTGAAACAGGGAGTAATACATTTGAAAAAGCGGGATATTGTGCACAAAAGTGTGCTCCAGAGATTTGAAACGTAGGTTAAAACACACACAGGGGACACTGCTTCTTTGATAACCTGTATTAATCAGTTGTAGAGAGAAAAGGAGCAAATATTAAGTCAGGCTGAAGCAGGGGTTAGTAGGGCTAGCCTTTTCCAAAGAGCTAAGGCAAAGAAAAGTTTAAAAACAGCTAAAACTGACCTTGCGGAGCTTCAAACTATTAAAATGGTCTTTCTGAGCATGACAACACAGCTTGTTACATTGAAAACACCAGCTCCGTCAAACTCGACGGCTGTAACACTTACTGCCGAGAACGCGGAAGTGGAAAGTGAGTATACAAAACACAAGGGGGAGGGGCCTACTGCCCCGCCTCCGCCATACAACATAGGCCACGTCCCACCAGCTGACACCATCCTGCCTGTCTTCAGTGTAGACTCGGGCACAGTGAGTTTACAGAGTCACACACACAAACGCAGACACAGAAGATCTTTTTGAATTGCGGAGGCCACGAGAGTCAATTTTAATTGCACACACAAATATTAACACCGACTGTTCTGACATTATAGATACCACGGGAAA
This sequence comes from Hoplias malabaricus, assembly GCF_029633855.1. Classification (NCBI taxonomy): domain Eukaryota; kingdom Metazoa; phylum Chordata; class Actinopteri; order Characiformes; family Erythrinidae; genus Hoplias; species Hoplias malabaricus. The sequence goes on from NC_089817.1 coordinate 32,699,838, forward strand.
TTATATAGAAAAGGATAAACCGCGCCTTCACCATAAACAAACACTGAAAACACCATTTAAGAACCAAATGCCACAAAAAACTAAACAAAACATTAGGATTAAAGCAGATTTAGAGGGCCATGTCACAACTGTTGATGACTCTGACACACAGCAGATGATGAGGACAGTGCAAACGGACGATGTGGTGATAGACGGATGACTGATTTGAACAATACATTGCGTATCATGGAAAACCTCATATTAGAAGAAAAGAGACAATTGGAATTAAAACAACAGACTTTAGAACGCGACATGCACACCTCAGACAGAACAGGCATTTTGAGAAGAAGCACTAGACACCGACACCCGCCTGACAGATATAGGACTGACACTAAGGTCGGAACTATGCTTCCATTAGTGGCCACTAGTACAGGAACATATAAATATGTACCATTAAAAATTAGATAATTGTCAGGAACGAGGGACGGACTGACTGAGGGCGGACGCATTCGCTAAAGCACAGATATACTTTTATTTACAAATACTAACAAAACAAAGAGACATTAACAAAAGACAAGAAACGGGGATCCAGGCAGGATAAACGGGACACGGGGAGTAGAACAGGATTAACGGGACAGACAGACGAAAGAACGAAACGACAAAGGAAATACAGCGACAACGTGAAAACTAACAACGGAGAGACTAACGAACACGACAGACTTGACTGGATACACGGAACAATAGAACAATGACCAACAAACAGGAAGTGTAGGAAGGGGACTTAAATACAAGACACTGACGAGACGCACCTGAGACAGATAACGAGAAGGACGGGTTAACAGATGACAGACGAGGAGGCGGGACAAAGGCGGAGACTAGAACATAAACAAAACAGAGCCATGTGCAAATAAAGCACATGGCGGGGACAACAGACTGACAGGACGAAGGCGTGACAGATGCCCCCCCCAAGAACGCGCAACTCCCGGGCGCGTACTCCTAAACCCCCCAGGAGCTGGCACAGGAGAGGGCACGGAAAACAAGACAGACTAAGACAAGACAAGGAACCAAGTGAGACAGGACTCAGGACAGGACGGGAACAGACACAGGAGCTGGGGACACGACAGGACCGAATATACGAGACGGGACATGGGACATGACAGGACACTGACAAAGGGGGGCAACAAGAGACGAGAACGGACTGGACAGGACAGGAGTGGACACATGGGAATTGACGGGAGATTGGACTGGAGACAAGACAGGGGACTGAACATGGGACGGATACGGAGACTGGACACGTTTGGGGACAGAAGACTGGACATGGACAGGTGAGAGAACAGGGGACTGGAATGGAGACGGGACTGATGACAGCACTGGGTGCTGGGAATGGACGGGAGCAGAGACTGGTGACAAGACACTGGACAGGATAGGAACGTTAGACTGGACAGGGGTACGTGACTGGACAGAAGACAGGACAGGTGACATGACACTAGACTGAAACGGAGACGAGACTAGAGACTGGACAGGGGATTGAAAGGGAAACTGGACCGGAGACAAGACAGGTGACTGGACATTGGACAGATACGGAGACTGGACATGACTAACAGGGGACTGAACATGAGACAAGACAGGGGTTTGAAACAGAGACTGAACAGGGCTGACAGGGGACTGGACATGAGGCAGGACAGAGGGTTGAAACGTAGACTGGACAGGAGACGGGACTTGAGACAAGACAGGGGTTTGAGACAGAGACTGAACAGGGCTGACAGGGGACTGGACATGAGGCAGGACAGAGGGTTGAAACGTAGACTGGACAGGGCTGACAGGGGACTGGACTGGACTTGGCAGGGGAACAGGTACAAGAACATTTACAGGGACTGACACAAACACAGTGCCCGGGACCGGGACAGACACAAAGGCAGACACGGGTACAGGGACAAGGACAGAGACGGGAACCAAGACTGGGACAGACAAGGGAACCAATATAACAGGGGGGTGCCCAGGACTGGCTAATGTCTGTGGGGCAGTCTGAGGAACCAGCCTGGGCACAGTTCTGGGGATCGGCCCTGAAGTCCTGCGGGCCGACCTACGGACAGGGACAGGAGAGGCCGTAGCCACAGTCACGGGGACAGGAGAGGCCGTAGCCACAGTCACGGGGACAGGAGAGGCCGTAGCCACAGTCACGGGGACAGGAGCGGCGGGTGCCGCCATCACGGGGACAGGAGCGGCGGGTGCCGCCATCACCGAGACAGGAGCGGCGGGTGCCGCCATCACCGAGACAGGAGCGGCGGGTGCCGCCATCACCGAGACAGGAGCGGCGGGTGCCGCCATCACCGAGACAGGAGCGGCGGGTGCCGCCATCACCGAGACAGGAGCGGCGGGTGCCGCCATCACCGAGACAGGAGCGGCGGGTGCCGCCATCACCGACACAGGAGCGGCGGGTGCCGCCATCACCGACACAGGAGCGGCGGGTGCCGCCATCACGGACACAGGAGCACGTGCGACGACGTCCACGGAGGCAGAGGAATCTGCGCCGTCGTCCACGGAGACTGGAGAACGTGCGACGACGTCCACGGAGGCAGAGGAATCTGCGCCGTCGTCCACGGAGACTGGAGAACGTGCGACGACGTCCACGGAGGCAGAGGAATCTGCGCCGTCGTCCACGGAGACTGGAGAACGTGCGACGACGTCCACGGAGGCAGAGGAATCTGCGCCGTCGTCCACGGAGACTGGAGAACGTGCGACGACGTCCACGGAGGCAGAGGAATCTGCGCCGTCGTCCACGGAGACTGGAGAACGTGCGACGACGTCCACGGAGGCAGAGGAATCTGCGCCGTCGTCCACGGAGACTGGGAAACGTGCGACGACGTCCACGGAGGCAGAGGAATCTGCGCCGTCGTCCACGGAGACTGGGAAACGTGCGACGACGTCCACGGAGGCAGATGAATCTGCGACGTCGTCCACGGAGACTGGAGAGGCGTGCGTCGCGCTCACGAAGACAGGAGAGGCGCGCGCCGCGCTCACGAAGATAGGCGCGGCTGGAGGTGCCGCGCTCTCGAGGACAGGCGCGGCAGGAGGCGCCGCGTTAACGAAGACAGGAGTTCGTGCTGCTCGCCGGGCTCGCGCTGGAGCTGTAAAGGGTTTAGGGGGTTTCACAGGCGCACCCATTAAATCCCTCAGAGGTGCGCCTCTGTTAGCCCCAACTCCGTCGTCACGACGTTGGAGGCTAACAGCCCCTATCCTTAACGCCCCCCCAAAAATTTCCCCGGACCTAAGGGGGTAATCCACCGTTGAGGGGGGAACTCCAGCACGCTTCTTCCGCCGGCTCCTTCGACTCCCGCTGGCGCAACTACTCGATTCACGAGTCGACTCCTCAGGTTTAGGAATCGGAATAGCGCCAGGCAGGAGCTGGAGCCGGCAACTCCCGCTGTAGCAGTCCTTCTGTCCATAATTCGGCTCCTCTGAAGTCCTAGAGGCTACCATTGCACGAATTATGGACGCTTGGACCTCTCCTAGTCTCCGAAGGTAACTGTCTGTGCTAGCTGCGTCCTGGCGGTTGGTCATTCTGTCAGGAACGAGGGACGGACTGACTGAGGGCGGACGCATTCGATAAAGCACAGATATACTTTTATTTACAAATACTAACAAAACAAAGAGACATTAACAAAAGACAAGAAACGGGGATCCAGGCAGGATAAACGGGACACGGGGAGTAGAACAGGATTAACGGGACAGACAGACGAAAGAACGAAACGACAAAGGAAATACAGCGACAACGTGAAAACTAACAACGGAGAGACTAACGAACACGACAGACTTGACTGGATACACGGAACAATAGAACAATGACCAACAAACAGGAAGTGTAGGAAGGGGACTTAAATACAAGACACTGACGAGACGCACCTGAGACAGATAACGAGAAGGACGGGTTAACAGATGACAGACGAGGAGGCGGGACAAAGGCGGAGACTAGAACATAAACAAAACAGAGCCATGTGCAAATAAAGCACATGGCGGGGACAACAGACTGACAAGACGAAGGCGTGACAATAATAAAGACAAGGAGACAGTTAAGTTAGAAAGAGAACTACTAACTGCTCAATGAGCAGAAGCCAGGAAATCTATTAATGATAATAAAAAAGCAAACAGAGTCTGACACCATGATGCCTATGACTGCAGTACCACAACCAAACATTCAACCACCACAAACATACATGAACACACAAACATATATGCCAGCCCAACCAGGGCCACCACAAAACCCACCGTATAATTATGGACTAATTTCATATTTCCCATATCAGCCCTACTCATGGGGCAGGTGGCGGGGTGAGGGTAGGTGGAGGGGCAGGGTCCACCACCAGACCGGGGCGTGCCTAAGATGTGGAGCTTTGGATCACTGGGCAGCACAATGGAAGGCACCACTCTTTACTGACAACAGCTATCCACACCAGGCACCACACCCACATGCGGCACCAAAACCGGAGCTATCACATCTTCCTGCTGGCCAATACAGCATGGAGCTGTGGGGTGGACATTGACGGGGCCCAGAGGAGCACCAGGACAGCAGGGCCAGGGCAGAACCCATGCTGTCATTAACTGTGGGGGCCTCCAAAATTATTTTTCTGGTTGACACGGGAGCCACATGGTCAGCCATCAACACAGTATTACCCGCACACCTGATGAGACCTCAACAGGATGAGTTAGACATTTACTGGGGTTTAGTGACTGGACAGACGGACCCGTCACCACCACTAATTGACTTGTTCCAACAGTGGTCGCCTTGGATTACAGCCATGGCACCCTATGTCCCTCCGCCCGACCCATTCCATGTCACCCTGTTCTATAATGTGGGGGGAGATTTAACTTACTATGAAGCTTTTCAAACAGAATTAGAGGGCACACAGTGGTCGGTTGATACCACAGGGATTTATGTGGGATCTGAAGGGGTGGCATCTCCTGTCTCACTAACACCACAACAACATAATTGGTACAAACTGTCTGACACTGCGGCACCACACAGTTCACTAGCTCTCCATCCGGGACACGAGGCCAAGCAGTTGGGCCCTATGGTAAAAAGAGCAAATGAGGCCACGGATTGGGTCCGGACCCAGCTGCCTGGTGTCATGTTTTCACAGTCAACACAGACATATCACATCACTGATCACTCACCCATCCCAGTCACATTGCACCATCAATTGTTGCCTAGACACCATGGTTGTGAGGACTCTGATCATCCACAGACGGAGGCATTATTAGCATCACTGCCTGACAACTTGTGGTCCACAGGACCAGATGATGTACGATACACTAATCAGACACCCGTCTCTTGTATGAATATTACACAACCAATTTGGATTCCCCAATATAAACACAAAACCAGAGACTGTGTAAGACATGTTAGCATTTTTAGGACTGACTGGTTACAGCAGACAATAGATTCTTGACTTTGTCGAATGTACACAACCTCTTAGGGACATGGTGAAATCTCTAGGGTTGAAAAATTTGTCTGGTAAGCTCAATTGGACGGTGGAGTCTGAACAGGCGTTTATAGATGTTAAACAAACCTTATCTGCTGCAGTTCACTTAGCCAGACATGACTATTCACTACATTTTTACATGGATGTTTCTGAAACAGACACTGTGATTAATGGTGTACTGTTTCAGAAAAAGGGGGAACGCAGAACTGCTAGCAGTAATTTCAGCACTAGAAGTGGCACACGTAGGAAAACAACAAACACTGGAAAATCTAAAACAATGGTGGCACCCATACATGTCAGCATTAGTGGTTGATTACATCACTAAATGTCAGATTTATAACACTCAGAACGTAGCAAAAGCATTTAAATTAGCTCCAGGAAGGTTTCCATTGCCAGATTCTCATGGACATGAGATTCAAATGGATTACACAGATATGATTGACCCCATTAGGAGATATAGATATCTCCTGGTTGTTGTAGATAGATTCTCGGGGTGGGTGGAGGCACTCCCCACTCTGAGGGAAGATGTAAAATCAGTCTGTAAGTTTCTGATTAATTGTTGGATTCTGAACCATGGGTTTCCTAGGAAATTTTTTTTTTCAGATAACGGGAGTCATTTCACGAGTAAAACACTGCAGTGGGTGGAGCAGTCGTTGGGGCTGCGCCATGGCTATGGTTGTGTGTATCATCCTGCCTCACAAGGTCAGGTGGAGAGGATGAATCAAAATTTGAAATCAAAATTAGCTAAGATTACACTGACCACGGGCATGAATTGGCTTGATGCCCTACCAATTGCCCTGATCAGTATTTGAAGCTCTATTAATAGAAGCACAGGCTTCTCCCCATTTGAACTGGTCAGAGGCGTATCATTCCCAGGCCCAAAAACAAGACTGAGTCCTGATGTGGGCTCGCCTGGGACAAACACAGATGAGTATCGTCAACTGTGTTCGAAACTAAAATCAGTGTGTGAGGAACTATCTGTGCAGGTACGGAGAAACAGAGGAGGAGACGAGGAGCATGAGATACCTCCCGAGGTGGCCGTGGCCCCATGGGTGTATCTGAGAGCCATTAAGCGAAAGTGGTCAGAGCCTCGCTGGACAGGCCCATTCCGGGTGACAGAGAGAACCAGCCACGCGGTACGACTCCAGGGTAAAGGTAGTTCATGGTACCACCTGTCTCAGTGCAAGCCAGCACTGCCACCCGAGGAGCACCAGACGCAGAAAAGCATCTAATTAGTAACAAGTGCCAGCTGGACACTCTGCGAACGACAGGCGTCACCGGAGAGCTGTCTGAAGCTCTTGAAGATCTAGAACAATAAAACATTTTTTCTTACAGGTTGCCTTGGACTGCATAAAATTGTAAAAAAAAACCAAAAAAAAATGCACATTGTAATTTTTAACACTTACACATATAGGGCCATAGACTCTTACTTACTAATTAGGGGAGAACACATTATTATTTTCCTTACAGGTTGTCGTGGACTATTCTTCTTTACAGGTTGCTTGGACTCTTAAATTATTTTTTTTTCCTTCTTTCCTTGCAGGTTGAACTTTCTAAACGAATTTGTGAAAAAAAAAAAAAAAAAAAAACGCACCCTGTAACTTTAACACTTAAACATATAAGGGTTTAGATAATATTGATTGTTTAATGATGGCTTGGTATGGAAAAAGGGGGTGGGACAGGACAAAATACAGATACCATTACCAACCAGTACTTCCTCCTGATATTCCGATATGGCTCCAGGTAACCATAACCATTATCCTTTTGGGTATAATGATAATAACACTGGCCATTGTCTCAACACAGGAACAATTAACAACGGGAGAGGGAACAGTTGTCAATACTTCAGCGATCGTACGCCCGGCAAACGTGACAATTAAAGACCCGACATCACAGCCAAACAGAACCAAACGATCAACCATCTCTCAGCCTAAATCAAAATGCATCAGACGCTGGGGAGGTATCGAATTAGACTATTATTGGGGTGAGACAACCGCATGGACAGTGAACTTATGTGAAGTGGTTAATTGTGGTAAAAATCATCTGGGGTATAAGGGGGAGCCAGTGTATTTGTGTTGGTCTCGTGACGACAATATTAAATGTAATCATAACACCGACCAAGCAGCTTATAAGGCTAGACCCTGTAACAAGTGGGAAGATGTGATGAGGTCAACACATGTTAACTGGAATCCGACTACACGTTGGGCGACTCGTGAACGGGAGAAATGGGAAAAACTTAACATACAGAGGGATAATGGTCCAATGTCCAATTTAATAACTATTGCCTTGGAGTGGCAAGCCGACCCTAATGGGGAAAAGTCTTCAGCATTTTTCATAGGGGTCGGGGTAGATGTAAGTGGTAATGACCCTGTGGGATGGATTAAGGTCGAAATTAAAAATAGACCAACAGCCGACACCGTTGAGGACATAAAAAACATGACAGACAACAGTGAGGGGGATCGGTCTATATTGGGAACAGATTATTCTACATGGACAACCGAACAAATCATAAAATTAAGCACAGGGTTTGAAGGGAGTAACTTATGGATCAAATGGATAAATGCACAAGCCAGAGAAGCTAACATGGACGGGTGCATAGCATGTGCGGCAGCCAGACCAACATTGTTTTTAGGTCCAGCCCCATTATTTCCGAGGGAAGACCCAATAGGGTTTAAGTGTATGATTAACTTAACACGTATGGCCAATCCCGCTAATTGTACTGCCTTGGTTAACATTTTTCCAGTCATAGCAAACAACACCGGCTCAGGGCCATTCAAGATTCCTGAATCAGGTAACTTCACTTGCTTTAACCATACAGCAGGCGACGAGACACGGAGTGCAAAACACTTAGGTAACATAAATCCTAAATGGTGCCACACTATATTCAATCATGACTCCGGTAACTCTATAGGGCCATGGGCTAGAGCAGGACTGTATTATTATTGCGGAGGGTTAACTCTATTGCTAAGACTACCCACGGATAGTCACGGCCTCTGTGCTATGGTCAGACTAATTTCCCCAATCACTATGTATGGCGCGCACAAACCCACTCTTAATCACAATAGGCTTAGACGATCAGGTGACTATGACTTCGACTTAACTAAGAACACGCCCACTTATATAGACGCAAATAGGAATTCCTCGCGGAGTGCCAGACGAACATAAATTGGTAGATCAGATAGCGGCCGGATGGGAAAGTATTTTCATTTGGATCACACCAAACAAGAACGTTGATAGAATTAATTACGTAAATTACCAAGTAATGAGACTGGCTAACATCACTGGAGCAGCAATAACTGGTTTATCAGAGCAACTAGCGGCAACTTCACTAATGACCATACAAAATCGTATAGCTTTAGATATGGTACTCGCTAATCAGGGTGGTGTTTGCCATATGTTCGGAGATGTATGCTGTACTGTAATTCCAAATAATATGGCCCCAGATGGAAAGGTGACTAAAGCCTTAATAGCCCTAAAATCCCTGTCTAGAGAGATGGCAGAAAACACGGGAGTAGACAATCCAATCACTAAGTGGCTAGAGAAAACTTTCGGACAATGGAAAGGCGTGTTCATATCTATGGCTTCAGCCGTAGCGGTATTCGCCGCTATTCTAGTCACGTGCGGATGCTGCTGTGTGCCCTGTATTAGGTCCCTGATAGAAAGAACAATAACACGCATGATGGAGGGCAAAGATTCTCCACCACCATATATGTTACCCATATTGGAGTGTGAGGAAGAGCAGGAGGAACTACTGTTGTAAAACAATTAGTCTGGGAGATAACAAACGGAAATAATGTCATTTCCTCCCGTTGACATGGTTAAAATTTTGGCCGCCAGGGGGCAGAGGGGTCGTGAGAGAATTTTTCCTGTCAAAAAATTGGTTGGTTGGCTGCCCGACAGGTTTTCGCTCTCACAGGTTAAACACATGTCAAAAACATGTTTGGAGGATTTAGAGTGTGATGACGTGTCTTGGGGACACGTCATAAGGGGGAATTGTTGTAGAAAACAATTTTATTGCTTTGTGTTTGTTGACAAATATCCTTAAATGATGATTAGGTAAATTAGCATTTATAACTACATACTCATTGTGTGAAATCCTGTACCCTATATGCATTTATATGAATGACTAACCAGTATTTACATTATGAATTACTTACACATGTAGTTAAACATTTTTGCTTGATTCTGCACTACTAATTCATATGATAATTACTCCTGAAGACATATTATAAGCTAACGTCACTATATGGCATGATAACTTGATATTTACACACAGTTTTAATTCTTAACGTCTAACCTTGAACAGATGTGCACTCCAGGATTGTAAAACACTGACATCATAGTGTTGGGCACGGAGGCGCGGATCTGTAGCTTCTGTTTGTGGCCTTGAAGTGTATTTCTAACTCCCTAAATTTTAGTCTCTAGGGAAAAAGTGCTGAGAAGAGAGGCCCATTGTCAGCCTGGCCAGATAATGAATGTCTTCAGGGTCACAACAGGCACCTGAATATTGCACGTGAAGAGCTGAGTACTAACACGTGAAATTATGCATATTAATATACGCTAATCAGCCAGAAACGCCTCACCACCAGGCTATACGTCATCTGGGGTATAACTGTTTGAGTCAGATGATGGGAGGTCAGAATTTTCACTTGGGAGGGGTATCACACTGTTCTCAATGTGTAGGTTCTCCTGGATCCAGTATTTTGGTAAATAAATACTTTGATTTGCTTTGAACTTCACTCGACTGGTGTCTGCGACTCTCTTGTAACGGACACGCCTCCCCTGAAGAGGGAGAGTGTATTTTGGACCTTTTTGTTATTTTCTCATGAGTTGGTAAATTTTAAATACTTTGAGAACGGTCCAAAGAAACATTTTTATCTTCAAGACATAAGATGCATACAATGAGAACACTTAATGCTATAATTTGTTATAGTTTATTTTATAGTTAATCAAAGTATTAGAATGAGAGTATATACATATATTGTAATGAAGTAGTATGCTTAACTATCCATCCATTATCTGTAACCGCTTATCCAATTTTAGGGTCCAGAGCCTACCTGGAATCATCGGGCGCAAGGCGGGAATACACCCTGGAGGGGACGCCAGTCCTTCACAGGGCTGCTTAACTATCTATACTTTAATTATTTGAAGAGAGATACACTAACAAAAATAAGCCCTAATGTGTCTAATGGTGGACAGAGGATGATGCCAAAAAAAGGTGCATAAAATTAAATAAATAAAATATATTCATGGCCCATATAATCATGGTGAGTGTGCGTATAAGGCACCTCAAATACCCTCTCCACAGAATCACCCGTGGGGATCAAGTGTGTGTAATACTGAAACCTACAGACACAGGAACACACAGAGACGTGAGTGAAGAGAATTTTCTGTCCCACCTTAAAGTCAGCTATGCAAGGCTGAAATTGAATAGCTATTTTTGAATTGTTTCATTAAATGCATGTGAAAATGATGGAACAATCTACATTTTTGCATTTCAAGACTCTCTGAGGTGAGGTTTTTTTCCTGTTTTATTACATGTTATTTATATTATTTTGACCGATTCCAACTTTATTGGAAGGTTTTTTTTTTCATTTCATTAAATATGGAGACATTTTATATATTATTGTGAAGTATAAAATGTCACAGTTTCATATTTTCTTTATACTATTTTTAACAGAATACAGGGTTAAACGATTTGCATACCAGGAAAGAATAGTTATTTATTCATCTATATATCCCAACTTATATCTATATATAGCAACTCAGACTGTTTATACATTTTCACTTCTTGTCTTATTTCGATACATTGTGGATGGACTTGCGCCCAATGATTCCAGGTAGGCTCTGGATCCACCGCGACCCTGAATTGGATAAGCAGTTACAGATAATGAATGAATATGTCCTTGTATGCAATTCATTTGACCATATTTTCAATTTAAAATAGTATAAAATATTCTTAAAAATATAGAATTAAGATGAAACTGTAAAATGTTATGCTCTTGAAAAACATGTGCATATTTAATTAGATGCCAGAAAAACCTTCCAATAAAATTGGGACAAAATATAAAAAAGTAAAGAAATTAAATAAAACAGGAAAAAAATCTAGTAGACTGGAATACTGCAGAGGGTTAGTGATAGCAATGTACCTATCAACTTCTATTAGTATCACACTGTACAGAGAGCCATACTTTGAGACTTAACAAAGGTCAGAAATGTTGTTTCAGAAATGTAGCATGTTATTGGTCCGAGATCAAAACAGTAGGGGAGGTCATCATTTATCATGTACATTAGAGACTGCCATGGGTTTAGATGATATAACTGGATTTTTGTCTTGGATCATACTCAGTGAGGCCAGGAAATGTGTTGTGCACACTTATAGAATAGAACAGTCATTCATTCTAAGTGCCCTAATGAACACCTGTTGGTATCTTGGACCATTAACATGCTACATTTCTTTAGTATTTGGTTTTGTCTCAAAATATGGATCTCTGTACAATGTGATACTAATAGCAGTTGATAGGTACATTGCATTTTATTCAATCCGTATGACACTTCACATACCTCTGACGGTGTGGAATGTTTTTACCTGGTTAATAGACATGAACTCCTTTGTGAACCCACTGATGTATGCCATTTTCTAATCATGGTTTAGAACATCTTCAAAGTATATTGTAACATGTAGAATATTTAAATCATCATCTTCAAGGCTGATTTTTCTTCCTGAACATTAACCTCAGACTGATTTCATCTGAGAGAGCAGAGGCCACTTCATATTTTACTGCTCCAATATATATTTACATATATATTTATATACCAAACATTTTTAAACCCAGTTAAAAAGAACTCGGTAATATTTCAGCGATGCATCATAATGTAAATATAAAAAGTAAAATTTCATAAATATTTTAAATTATATTTTAGTAAGCTATACTTGTAAAATCTAAGCAACTTCATGTGATGGGTTATAATAAATAAACTTTTTTGATAAAGAAAATTATTGTTAAATGCCTAAATATGTTGCATTCTAACACTTCTAACACTATATGATGAAGTATGTTGTGTTATAAATTAACAACCACACAATGTGTGATTTTCAAAAAATGTCATTTTATTGTATTGTTATTTCACATCAGACTTTAAAGTGTTAGGGAATGAAATTATTTTACCACGTTAAAAGACCTGAATTGGTCATCAGAATATGTGGAAGACCATTCTAATCTATACTGCAGGTTCCACAGAGTATTCCATTCAAAATAGAATCATTCGACAGTGACATTATAAATGTAAAACATTTAAATATGCATGCACACTACACAAAAAACACATAAATTGTTTTGTGGTAATTTTTTTGTATAAATTTACTTTTTTATATATATATATATATATATATATATATATATATATATATATATATATATACTAAAATATTTTATAAAATTATATTTCCCATTATAAGATTCTCTGCACAAAAACACAATGCTTATATTGGATTCACCAACAATGACTTACTGTGTGCTGACCTGCTGTTTGTGCAAAGAAACAGAAGTTGTCCTGAGTGCTGCATTATTGTTCAACTTTTATCTAATATAAAATAAGAGAAAGTTATCTTAATCAAATAAAAATACATTTAATATGCATATAATGCAATGCATCAAGTACCTAATAAAAAGTGGTGTGCAGTATATTAACATATTAATTAATTGATTAAATTCTGATTTATTGATTTCTGATGAGCTCTGGACTCCAGACTCTGAACAAGATGAAGTGGTTACAAAAATGCATTAAGGAACCGAATGAATTGTTTTAGTGTGTACATATTCAAATATATATTTACCTTATTTTCAACCAACAGGACTGCAGCTTTCTTAAAGAAGCTGTCTTAGCAGGCCCAAATGCCTTTGATTATCCATTTATTCGTCACCACTTGGCCTTTTTTTAGAGTTCTTCTGCATATTGTGCTTGGACTGCAAAGCCAAGAAGTGTCGCACAGACTTCAAATAAAAAAGACCACATTTGCAATTGCATAAGTAATTACAGACTTGAATGAATGTTGATGTTTTATTCATTGTTAACATCCAAACATTTTCTGAGGAAAACTTGGTGATATTGTGATAATACCACAATGAGTCTATAAGTCTATAAGATGAAATATATGAGCCAACAGCATCGAGGCAATGCTATATTTTCCAGACTAAATAGATAGCTATACAACTGCTGTTAACCAACTAACCATCTAAATAAACAGTTGCAGTAAAGAGCTGAAGTAACGTAACCTAACTTTTCTGGCTGCTGTTAGTTTTTAGGCTACTGCTTAATAACATCACCAAAATAGCATTTTTTCACATTAAAAACATTGTAGGACGGCATACGTCTCTCCCTGAACTGAAACTCTAATTCACATTTCTATCTATCTATCTATCTATCTATCTATCACATCTAGGCCTGCTACTTTGCTCAAAAAGCTTAAATACGTGCAGTATTCAGCAGCAAGAGTTCTCACTCACACCAGATCATGGGAGCACATAACTCCAGGTTAAAAGACCTTCACTACCTTCCAGTTCATTACTGAATATAATATAAAGCCCTACTCTTCATTATCTGTAACCGCTTATCCAGTTCAGGGTCACGGTGGGTCCAGAGCCTACCTGGAATCATTGGGCACAAGGAGGGAATACAGGCGGAAGGACCGCCAGTCCTTCACAGGGCAACACAGACACACACACACTCACGGACACTTTTGAGTTGCCAATTCACCTACCAACATGTTTTTGGACTGTGGGAGGAAACCGGAGCACCCGGAGGAAACACAGGGAGAACATACCAACTCCTCACAGACAGTCACCCAGAGCTGGAATCGAACCCACAACCTCCAGGTCCCTGCAGCTGTGTGACTGCGACACTACCTGCTGCGCCACCGCGCAAAATCCTACTCCTAGATTTTAAATCTTTACATGTTCTGGTTCCTTACTATCTCTCTGCTCCTTTGTCCAGACACAGTACTTCACACTCACTTCGGTCGGCTGACGCTCATTTGTTCTCTGTTCCTTCTGCCAATCTATGCATGTATGGGGACAGAGATTTTAGAGTTGCAGGCCCAAAGTTATGGAATTCTATCCCCCTGCATCTTCATCTCTGACTGTCACTCTCCGCCTTTAAAAAGCATTTAAAAACTTTTTTTCTAATGTAGAGTTTAACTCTCTCACTGCCTTGTTTTTTTTCATTATTATAATTGTAGTAGTCCTCTTTATTCTTACTGTACTCTTATCCTGCTTTAATCTGTAATTGTATTTTACTTCTTTCTTATATTCCTCACTGCTTTATTTAATATTGTTTTACCCTGTTGTGCCCAGCTATTGTTATATTGGAAAAATGTCTTTAAGTATCCTGAAAGGCAGTTATAAATAAAAATTATTATTATTAATTTATTATTACATTCTCTTCTATAGAAAGAGAGGGGGATATTTTTAATATTTCATTATAGAACTGTGTTAAAAAAGGACATAATAAAAGTCATGGAGATGAAATGGGGCGTATGAAATCAACACAATTTTAAAGTCTACAATTATAAAAGAATAATTAAGGCCTTAGTCTATAATGCTCAGGACCTGTTTCTGAGCTGTGCCTCCTGAGTCAAAGCTCTGACCTCTTCTATTTCTCTCAGTCTTCCTGGGGAAGTGGATCATGGTCAGCACTGAGGTTTAATCATCCTTCTGTTTAGTCTCCATTAACTCAGTCCACAGTTTAATTATTACAACTGATCACATGAAATTGCTTAGCTTTTACAAGTATAGCCTAGTAAAATATGATTTATACTATTTATAAAGTTATGTTTTTATATTTACACTACGATGCATCAGTGAAGGATCACCAGGTTCTTTTTAACAGGGTTTAGGGATTTGTGTACACATTTATATAAAAAACATATAGTAGAGACGTACAATATGAAGTGGCCTCTGCTCTGTCAGATGAAATCAGTCTGAGGTTAATGTTCAGGAAACAATTTCAGTGTTGAAGATGAAGATTTAAATATTCTACATGTTACAATATACTTTGCAGATGTTCTGAACCATGAATAGAAAATGGCATACATCAGTGGGTTCATAAAGGAGTTCATATCTAATATCCAGAGCAAAAAAGTCCACACACTTGGAGGAGTGTAAAATAACACAGGTATGATGTAATTTGGTATCCAGCAAACAAGGTAAACAAAAACCACTGTCCCTAATTTCTTGGCTGCTTTGATTTCAGAAGCCCTTGGTGTTTTAGCTCCATGGTTGTTTGAGGCACCATTCACAGCTTTGATAGCTTTAGCTTGATGCATTGCCACTTTAACAATAACTGAGTACAAGATTATTATTAAACTGCATGGGGCTAGAAATGCAGCTAAAAAATCAATTAAGGACCAATATCTATATATATACACAACACACTCCCCATAACAGTAGGGATCAGTAAACATGGTATTAATATATAAAAACACAATGACATAACACAGCCAAAAACACCAGCCAAGAATTATGGACTGCAAGGTTTTATGAAGTGTGATTTGACTAGAATACTGCAGAGGGTTAGTGATAGCAATGAACCTATCAACAGCTATTAGTATCACACTATTAGTATCAGCAGTCAACAATTTCCTCTCCATTTATACCCCTTCACTCTCACTCCATCCCCGTGTTGAACAACATCGCATTATGTTTCTGTCTCTCACCCACCTGTTTACTGGCTATTATGGACATTGGCCTAGTTGCCTCTGATGATGAATTATTTTCTTCAACCCCCAGCCCCTCATCTACTGTTTCTCAACCTACTCCTAGGCTTCGCTCTGTGGTCGAGGTTCCAGCCACTCCTGCCTACCAAATCTGGGGCTCTTGATCCAGCTGCCTCCGAGCTCCGCACTTGGGCTCCAGGCATCCTCGTCACTTCTCCTCAGCCTCTCCTCCTTCGCACCGCTCTCTTTGCCCCAGATGCCGGAGTACTCATCCTGTCACTCCCGTTGCAGACCACACGTTTCTTCTCCCACCGCTCATGCTGCCCAATGCTCAGGTTGTCCCGCTCAGCTAATAAGAGGACACTTTTTTCACTGCTCTCGGCTTCCTCTGTTGGTCCTCTCACGGCTTTAGCTCCGGTCCAGGCTCAGTCCCCGTCTCCCCCACCTGGGTTTCTGTGTTTTCAACTCTCTCCACCTCTTCCTGCTACCTTTGCTTCTCATTTCCTCTCTCTCTCCCTCCTTCTACCGCTTATGCACTCCAGTCTCCACGAGAAGATCCTGCAATATGCAGACATCAACCTATCAGTCTTACTATGCCCTTCTCCAGCCCCTGTAGCAATCTTGCACCATCGACGTCGGCGATCTTTCCTTTATGCTCATGGCTGCCGAACCTCAAACTTTGAAGATTCTAACGGTTTCCAAACTGCAATGGCTTTCTCCATTTACTATAACATTCTCTGCTCCGTCTTTCTGACCCACCAGCAGGAACTTAACAATTACCTGCCCATCATTCTTGATCTCGCCGTTTGCTTCTGAGGTTCTGCCTTCTATAAATACCACCGCCATTTCTCTGCACAGGCCACAGCCTGCCTGTAGCAATGGAACATCGCTAGCTACTGGGGCACTCTGGATTTAGATTTCTATTGCCGGGATTTTGCCGGCCACACTGCCCTTTCATGCGACATGTGTGGCAGCCCATCTGAACTGGCCGCTTATTATGCTCATCCTTGCACCAACTCCTACTTCTGCCACTGCCATTGCTCCCACTTCATCCACGGCAACTACCGTGCCATGTGTTACTACTTCCAGCTCTTGTGATAGTTGTGGAAGACGCATGTCCTACTTTAACAGTTAGATGATCTACAACAACTTCAACTCAGGTGGATGTTTCACCTCTTCATCCAGATACCTGCACATCAGCACATATTATGGCCAGGCTCATGCCCGACCCAGCCATCCCCTCAGACCACCTAGATTCCGCAGCAGCTGGCTGCTTCAGTTCCTTTTCCTCTCCCATCAGTTCCTTTTCTTCTCCTATCAACGTACTGGAATTCACCACCTGACTTTCCCGTTATCCTGACTCTACTTTTACCTATTTTCTTCTCGATGGCCTTCTGCTTGGTTTCTCTCCTGGCCTGGTAGTCCTTTTCCACTCCTCCCTTCTCTTCCTTCAGCATCAACTCTATTGGTATCACCACCCAAAGTCAAAGTCAAAGCTTGATTTATTGTGTATGTACCAGACATACAAAGGAATTTTCAATTTACTTCCTCACTATCCTTTGGTGTTGACAAGAAAAAACATTTCTAACCCTAAAGTAAGAAATAAGTCAGACCTATCGTAACACTAACACTGATAATAAAGTGACAATGAATAACTAAAGTAACAGTAAAGTGCACAAGTACAAGAAATAGACAGACATATCTAACACTAATAGTAACACTAAAGTGACAATAAATAAGAAGTGCAGTGGCGAGGATTAAATTAACTAAATAAAAAATAAAAAAATTAAATAAACAGTAAGGAGTAAAAGAAAAGTAAATGTAGCATCATGTTGAAATAGTGCAAGACATTCAGTAATACTTGCAGGAGAAGACAGACTGGATGAAGCTGAGGAGAGAGAATTCAGCATCCTCACAGCCTTGTGGATAAAGCTTTTGGTGAGTCTGGTGGTGTAGTGCTGGCCCCTCCTGCCCCACCACTAGAATGGCATCTTATTCTTCTACAAAGATGCTCTTTCCAAACCTGAGGACCCCTCCATGTTTACGGATGCAGCTCCTTCTATAGGTTTTGGTGGATACTACAGCAGTCACTGGTTCGTATCTCATTGGCTCCCAGAAATCACATCCCTCTCAATTGATTCTGACAAGTCAATTTCATTGTGAGAGCTGTACCACATCGAGGTCGCCATCAACATCCATTCAGATAACATAGCAGTCGTTTATATAATTAACAAAGGACGTTCTAAGTCACTGTCACTCATGATCTTTCTCTCTCGTCTCGTTTGGGATTCAATCATTCACCAATTCATTTAAAAGCATCTCACATTTCCGGCCATTCCAGTCCAATTGCTGACACTCTCTCGCATTCAATTTCAGAGATTCAGAGTATTAGCGCAACTTTCAGATCCTCATCCCACATGGACACCTCCATTTTCAGAAGTCATCTTCCCACTTCATCCTGGCTCCACCAGTTTCAATAATCTCACAAGACCTTATTCTCCAGGCTGTAGCACTCAACACCCTCTCAACATCCTGGACAGGCTGGAAAACCTTTAGACGTTTCCACCAACTTCATAACAACCTGATTCC
Source organism: Hoplias malabaricus (assembly GCF_029633855.1). NCBI lineage: Eukaryota > Metazoa > Chordata > Actinopteri > Characiformes > Erythrinidae > Hoplias > Hoplias malabaricus. Next base: position 32,718,600 of record NC_089817.1, read on the forward strand.
ATGCTTTGACTTTCCATACCACCACCTCAATTTTCCTCACTTTTGTCAATATACACTTCTCCATCCAGTCATCAACTCTCAAAGTCTACTTAGCAGCCATCAATTTTTTCCACAAACTACTCCATGGTGCTCCACATCCTTCTTCCCATCACCATCAGGTCCCCCTGCTCCACCGAGGCATTAAAAGGAATTAACCTAGTTTTCACCCATGGCACCATTCTCTCTGCGCTATGCTTCCCTGTTAACTCCTCTACACTAAAAGTTATGTTCTTTCTAGCCTTTGGCTTCCTCCTCTGCTCCGAATTCCTCACAGCTTCTTCAACATACAATCCTTTATGCCTCCCCAGTCTCACAGATCACATTGATCTTCGATATAAAACACAGCAATATAGACCAGTTTGGCAGGACCGCTCCAGTATATCTACTTAAACTCAGTCCATTTGAACCACTCTTTTGCCATCTTCAAACCCATCACACACAAGCTTCATTTCGACACGAACCACTTATACATCCATAACCATGCCCACAACCTGCTCGCAGCCCATGAATACTTCTCACAACCCAATTTTAGGGGCACGGGTCTATACCCACACATCCAAGCCACTTCAAACTCCAGCCCAAACCTTTTGAGTTCACCACCCACTCTGACGCTTCTCTGCATAAAGTCTGTGCTAGCAAAGTGAAGTCACCATGTTACGTAGTTTTGGGAGCTAGACCATGCCTTAATTACCTCTCCACAGCTCCATTTATGCCTCTTCACTCTCTCTCCATCCCAGGGTTGCGCAACATCACACCTACCACCACCCTGTCTAATCCCTTCTTCTCTTTTAACCAATTAAGTGTCAGTGGGACACGACTCTATGCACACTCCTCCAAGCCACCTCGAATGAAAACTCACCTTCTGAGTTCTCAGATGCTTCTTTGGGCATGGTCTATGCTAGCAAACTATTAATATAATTATAATAATTGTTCAATTACACAAGCAGACTAATATCTTTAATATCAGTATTTTATTGTCATTTGTGTTATATCATGACTTTAAAATAAACAATTAGTGTCCAATTTCAAAATATATTTTTTAAAAACTTAATTTTTTTGCAATTACTCTGTAGGGGCTGCATAATCAGGCCTGAACTGGTCTATTCTGTAAACTATGGTGAGGACTGAAAGACAAGCTCAAAGTTCTCCAGTCAACCACTCTATGGTCATCTTTGTGACATCAGTGTTGAACAGGTGAGGACTGAACCGACAATTTCAGGACCCTAGAGCTGTGTTACAGTGAAACTTCCTGCCGCACCACTGTGCTTTGTTTTTTCTTAGTTTTTTTTTCCTTTTTGTATCTCAGTAATAACTGAAGATATGTACATTTCCACCTCCAATAATAGTACGATTTGGATTGGTGGCTTGGCGACTCAAAAGTGTCCATAGGTGTGAGTGTGTGAGTGAATGTGTGTGTCATCCTGCGAAGGACTAGCAAGACTCCAGGGTGTGTGGGAGTTATTTCATGGGATGGGATGGGACCTTCAATACTGAAGGTTTGAAGCTCGTTTCACTTTTTCAACACTTGCTGATTCGACACAGTGTACCGGAGCTTGTATTGAGTCACTTATCCTCATGTGACAATGTCGTTTGAAGCTTCGAATACGACACTGAACCATCGAAAATGTACGGGACTGGTTCAAAGTTCTAGTGCTGTCCCATACCTCAGTGACTATTTAAGGGACTTTTTATTTGGTATATTTTCCAACCTTGTCAAAATTTTTATATTCCTATATACCTCTCATGTTCCCTATAAAATATGTCGACCTTATACATTCTATAATCAATAAAGACAAAGATAAAGCATTTATTATTACATTTATTACAGCATTTCCATAAATATAATATTCAGTGAATCAGAACAGACACAAGTTGAACTGTGAGACCACACGGTATTAACATGCTTTGCGGTGTTGATCTGCAGGCTGCAATAATTTTTTCTGGCCACCAAATGTCACTCTTCTCTGATGTCAAATTTCAATGCTCCAAAGCATCTAATCTTTTTCGGCACAATCAGGAGGAAGCTCCTAAAGCTTCAGTGGGGCTTCATCCACCAATCATTATTTACCTACAATTTTGAATATTTGAACATAATTTATCCAGCCCATTTTTTGGGCAGCACATGGAGGAGAGATACCTGAGCATGTGGGTTTACTTATGGCACTCTCACCCTTAACTACAGGAAGCTTGAATGTTTGCTTATACATAAGTATAGTACTGCTGTCTGAGATACACTAGAAACAGACCACTCAGTCAAATCAACACACTCTGGAAGACAGTTTTTAAATTCTTCTAACAGAATGAGCTCACAAAGTGAATCAAACTAGTTTACTTTGTTTGCACTACACCACTTATCAAAAATAATAATTTTCTCTCTAATAAATTCAACATGGGTTTGTGTAGAGTTTTATCAAATTCCAAATAATCAAAATTTCAAATTTTATAGAATTATCAAATAAATCTCTGATGATATGCTTCTGGAACCATTTTCTCTTCTGTTTTCCTACTAGCTTACACTACAAAAGCATGGACCAGTCTTTTGTCCAAATTAGCATTACCACGATCCTATCAAAAACACTGAAATAGTCATCCTTCTCAGTCTCCCTAAATGAAGGTACTAATGAAATAAACTTATGTATATTAAATGTTGAGGAACAAGAAAGTCTGATACAGTGGGTGCCACAGGCTCCGGTGTGTCAGTAGTCCGCATTGAGACAGGGGACAATTGTTTAAGTGGATTAGCCTCCATCATACGTAGCTCGAGCTCATGCAAAAATTTCCTTCTCCAGCTCAAGTTTACATACGGCTAACTCAAACTCATGTTTACGCACATCAGCACACTCTGAAGCAACAATCTGAAGCTAGGCCAGGTGTAAATACATACAGGGGTGGCAGGGTCATATGGATACATAATAGTTCTTACCTCAGCTTCCCCCACAACCAGCACCTCAGAACTGTCTGGACTGTCTCCAACAATAGCCACTGTCCATTCAGGTGAGTCACCCTCTTCTGATGTAGGGCCTCTGCAGCTGCAGAAACTTTAGAGACTTTAGAGTTTCTGTTTAGAGACATAAGATGCATACAATGAGAACATTTAATCCTATAACTTGTTATAATTTATTTTTTAGCTAATCAAAGTATTAGAATGAGAGTATATACATATATTGTGATGAAGTAGTATGCTTAACTATCTATACTATAATTATTTGAAGAGAGATACACTAACAAAAATAAGCCCTAATGTGTCTAATGGTGGACAGAGGATAATGCCAAAGAAAGGTGCGTAAAATTAAATAAACAAAATATAATCATGGCCCATATCATCATGGTGAGTGTGTGTATAAGGCACCACAAATACCCTCTCCACAGAATCACCCGTGGGGATCAAGTGTGAGTAATACTGAAACCTACAGACACAGGAACACACAAAAACATGAGTGAAGACCAAAGTGAAGTGTGTACTGTGCAATTCCACGCAGAAAAACAACCACACAGTCACACAACCACTTTGCGCCAAAACACATTCAGTACCACACTCCTGGGTCAGTCAACGCACTATAAACACACAGCCTGTCTCACACATGCTCCTATGGGGTCGCAAAGGGGTCAAAATTATGTCTATGCCTTTACTCCCTTGTGTCACTGAACAGTTGCCTTTTCATCTATAGAACGTTTTCATAATATATGTAAGGATTCGACATAAACACGTGTGACCAAACATGTCCTAACGTGTGACTTAACGAGTGGCCAAATGCGTCGTCTCCATGTCCTCTGCGTAAATTTAAAAGCTTATGTGAATCATTCATATTAAAGTAATGATGTAGTACGTTTGTACAATAAAGTAATAATCCTTACTCAGTGATTTCTTCGTCTATATTCTAAATGTTCCTGTTTCCTTACTTCCACTTTAAGCAGGGCAGTTTATTCTCAGGGCAGTTCGTAAAAACTGGGCTCATTCCTTTTAATGCCTTGGAGAAGCAGGGTGACCTAATGGTGATGGGAATAAAGATGTGGAGAACTGTGGATGAGTTTGTGGGAAAAAAAAAACTAGCTGCTAGTAAGACTTTGAAGGTGGATGACGGCCCCCTCCAGGGTGTATTCCCGCCTTGCGCCCAATGATTTAAGGTAGGCTCTGGACCCACCGCGACCCTGAACTGGATAAGCGGTTATAGATAATGAATGAATGAATGGCTGGGAATGTGAGAAGCCCTTAATATGAAGTGGTGCATAACTGAATGCCAAACGTGACAATGTGAAACATCCACCTGAGTTGAAGTTGTTACAAATCATCTGGCCCTTAAAGTACGACTATCACTAGACCGGGTAGTAACATGTGGCGCAATGGTGGCTGTGGATCAAATGGGGGCAATAGCAGTTGCAGAAGTGGGAGATGTTGCGAGAAGTGAACATGACGCTGAAAGACAGAATGGGTTGCCACACACACCACATGAAAGTGCAAAGCGACCGGCAGTAGACATGGCAGTAGAGTTCTAAAACCAGAGCACCCCAGTAGCATGCAATGTTCCATTGTTGCAGGTTAGCAGCAGCCCAGGCAGAGAATTGGTGATGGCATTCATAAAAGGCGGAACCCACGACTTGAGCGGTGAGAACAAATATGATGGACAGGTAATTGTCAAGTTCCTGCCAGGGGGTTGGAAAGGCATGTTGTGGTAAATAGAGAAAGCCAGGGCAAATTCTGAAACCATCTGGATCTTCAATGATTTCTGTTCGGCAGTCTTTAGTGTAAAGGAAAGATCCCCTACATCAATGGTGTGTGAGGGGCCACAGGAGCTGGAGAAGAGCTCAGTAAGGCTGAAATGTTGATGTCTGCACCTTGCAGGATACTTTCTCAGAGACTGGGAGGCACAAGTGGTGGATTGAACAGCTGAGCATTGGGAGGAGGCGGAGCCGGGGGAGCTGAAGCCAAGGAAGTGTCATGAGGCTGATGCGTCAGCAGTGGCACCTGTAGGTAGACAGAGAGAGAGAGAGAGAGAGAGAGAGAGAGAGAGAGAGAGAGAGAAAGTGAGTAGGTGAGGGGCCTGAGAGAGTGCAGCCTAAAATTGAAATTGTTCGGATGATGAAATAGGGGTGGGAAGAAAGCAAGAAGGATAAAAGATCAGGGCACTGAAAGAGGAAGAAAAGAGACAGTGGTGGGTAAAGTAGAAGGAGGGAGATAGAGATAATTAGAAGTGAAAGCAGCAGGGAGGGCCGGACCCAGGTGGGAGAGGCAGGGCCTGGGTCGGAGCTGTTGCTGGGAGGGTCATGGCAGCAATGGCTGCCATCTGACTGGATGTAGGATTAGCATCAGCCTGGGAGCAGTAGAGGAAGCCAGGAGCAACGAAATTTTTCTTGTTGGCTGAGCAGAAAAACTATATACTGTGGTCCAGTAAGGCCATGGTAGTGTGAGCAGTAGGAGGAGAAACACAAGGCCTGCCTTGAGCAATGGAATTGACAGAAGTAGTAGTCCAGCATCTGAAATGAAGAGAGCGTTGTGAAGGAGGAGGAAAGGCAGGGGAAGAGGAGCTCGGAGGCAGCTGGATCGGGAGCATGAGATGGTTGAAGCAGGAGAGGTTGGAACCTCGACCAGCGAGCAAAGCCTAGGGGTATGTTGTAAACGGGTAGACGAGGGACCGGGTTGTTGCCGAAAATATTTTGTTATCAGAGGCAACCAGACCGATATCTATGGTGACAGAAAAACAAGTAGGTGAGAGACAAAAGCGCAATGCGATGTGGGTATGGGGTATGAATGCAGATGTGGAGAGGTAATTGGGGCATGGTCTAGCTCCCAAAATTACATCACATAGTGACTTCACTGTGTCATAACAGTGAACAAAACAGTGTAATCAGGGCTTCCTCTGAACTCATACCTGCAAAATGAGTTGTTAGGAAAGAAATACTGAACTATGATGTTCATCTTAGATGTATTTCCTAAGTCAATCCTCCTGTTTTAGTATTTGATTTCCACTGCAAATTTATGGAAAACTATGACCCCTTCCATTGACTCAGGAGTGACTGATTGGTCTTTGAGGACTGCTCCAAGTAATATTTCAGTGTTAATTTAAAATTGTGATTCTCAAACATAACAAAATGAAATGTTATGTGCAATTTGGATAAGAGTCTGTTATTGTACGATATTAAACTCATTTTTAAATCATCCAAGCACTTTGAAGAACACAGACCCTTTCAGACACACTTGGCTCAAAGATGAGGAAGGCTTATATACCAAGGATCTGTCATCCTTTAATATCCATACTGTAACTGCAGATTATCATCAAAACCCCTCGGCTTGGTTCCTCCAGCCTCCAAGTGCTGACACAGAAGTTTTGGTCATTTGATAGGAATTGTACTGGGTGAAAAATATTCAGTGAGTAATCTATATCAGTGTTATTCACAGTTCTCTTCTGTCATCCAAATAAATATTGGACCATTTTTAATAAAAATAAAATCTCAGTTTCATTTCAAGTATAATCTCCATATTAATTTTAACTGAACATAGCATTAAATGAGTTGCACATTGTGGCATTTTTTTTATTACTATTTATTTATCTATGGCTAAATTTATTTATTCATTTATTTGTTTTCAGAAAACAAATTCAGTCTTGAAGATGATGATTCAAATATTCTACATGTTACAATATACTTTGCAGATGTTCTGAACCACAAATAGAAAATGGCATTTATCAGTGTGTTCATAAAGGAGTTCATATCTATTAACCAGATCAAAATACTCCACACACTCGCAGGTGTGTCAACTGCCTCAGGGATGAGATAATTTGGTATGCAGCAAGCAAGGTAAACAAAAACCACTGTCCCTAATTTCTTGGCTGCTTTGATTTCAGAAGCCCTTGGTGTTTTAGCTCCATTGTTGTTTGTGGCACCATCTTTCACAGCTTTGATAGCTTTAACTTGATGTTTTGCCACTTTAAAAATAACTGAGTACAAGATTATTATTAAACTGTATGGGGCTAGAAATGCAGCTACAAGTTCAATGAAGTTCCAATATTTATATTCATACACAACACACTCTCCATAACAGTAGGTGTATGTGAACAAGTTATTAAAGTATAAAAGCACAATGGCATGACAGAGACAAAACCACCAGGCAATAATTATGGACAGCAAGAATATATGAAGCGTGATTTGACTGGAATACTGCTGAGGGTTAGTGATAGCAATGTACCTATCAACTGCTATGAGTATCACACTGTACACAGAGCCATATTTTGAGACCAAACCAATTGTTTGAGTATTGTAGCCAGTTGATGAAACAAGATACCAACAGAAGTCTATTTGGGCACTTATAATCACAGGCATATTAACCAGTCCCATGACAAGATCAGCCACAGCCAGAGAGAGGCAGGTTGGTTGGAGTGTGGAGCTGCTTGAAGTGAGAAATGGAGATGATCACCAGCAGGTTTAGAAGCACAGTGCACATAGATATTCATGAGAAAATGAAACACAATAAAAAATATCCAGTTCCATATACGACATTTCTTATACAACATTCATTATTGTCAGGAAAGCAATATTGAACTGTGATGTTTTCCCTGTACTGTTGGTTGTCCATCTGAAAAAGAGACAGAGCCAAAGAACCTGAAATGATTCAGAAGGTAAACGTCTTTATTTTATACACGAGCATGCATCCTCCCACTAGTGGATAGTGTAACTCGAACATCATCATGACATACAGTTTTGGGTCAGCTGAGACCTGTACAGAATGGTAGAACTGTGAAAGAATGTTTAAGCTAATGTCATAATTACAAATGTTACACAGTGAGCAAAAGAATAGGGGAACCCAGGCTTTATCATGTACATTAGAGACCGCCATGGGTTCAGATGATATAACTGGATTTTTATGTCTTGGATCATCTGAGGCCAGAAGATGTGTGATGCACTCTCATAGAATAGAATAGGTTTATGGTCCACCCACAATAAATTATATACAACCAAATACATGTAGAAATGAAAATATATTAACAACCTGAGAAGCTGTAACACTAGGCCATAGATAAATAATTAATTAATAAAAATGGTTCTAAAATGCAACTCATTTAACCTTATATTCTGTTGAAATTAGTTTTTTCAAAAATACTTGAGATCAAACTGAGATTTATGTTGAAAATCTAAATGTTTCCATAATTAATTAGATGTTTAATTAGATGACAGAACTGAACGGTGGAATACAATTGCAAAGGGGTGAAATACCTGTGTAGTGTCTTTTATAAGGAAGTTAGTAACATAAATATGGGCAAGATTTAAAAATATGCTCCATCATGGCATTCAGAATTTAGTCAAAAGTTATAACCACTTAATTCTGTTCAGGGTCGCAGACTCTAAATCTTCACCCACACATCCAGTAATCACAGAGAGCTGTGTACAATTCCACTCAGCCAAACAACCAACCAAAATGTATTTTCCACAGCAGCCCAGTTGATGGATAGAGGGGCATGTTGTGTGCGAGTTCTCCTGAAGTCCACAACAATCGCCTTGGTCTACTCAGTGTTCAGAGAAAAATTGTTCGCATTGTTGTTTGCATCAAGAGGCCAGCCGGCTCACCTCGCTCCTGTAGTGTGACTCATCGTTGTTGCTGATGAGGCCTACCACAGTCGTGTCATCCGCAAACTTAATGAAGAGGTTGGAGGTGTGTGATGGAGAGCAGTCGTGGGGTAGCAGAGTGAACAGAAGGGGGCTCAGCACACATCCTTGGGGAGCCCCCGTGTTCAGAGTGATGGTTCTAGACGAGTTACTGCCAACCCGTACTGCCTGTGGTCTTCCAGTCAGGAAGTCAAGCAGCCAGTTGCACAGTGATGTGTTCAGTTCCAGTCTGTCCAGTTTCTGAATGAGTTGTTGGGGGATGATTGTGTTGAATGCAGAACTGAAATCAATAAAAAGCATTCTGACATAGGTGTCTTTCTTTTCCAGATGAGTAAGAGCTGAATGAAGAGCAGTGGGACAGCATCATCAGTCGAACGTTTGATTGATATGCAAACTGGTAGGGGTCCATGGAGGTGGGGAGGGAAGACCTGATGTGTTGCATGACTAGCCGCTCGAAGCACTTCACGAGGATGGAGGTAAGTGCAACCGGGTGGTAGTCGTTGAAACAGGAGCTTGATGACTTCTTTGGAACAGGGATTAAAGTGGTGGCTTTGAAGCATACAGGGACCACAGCCTGACTCAGTGAGGTGTTGAAGATGTCAGAATACACCTCTGCAAGTTCACCAGCACAGTCCTTCAGTGCACGACCAGGTATGTTGTCAGGTCCAGGAGCTTTCCGAGCATTGATCCTGCTGAATACAGTCCTCACCCTGTCTGAGGACAGTGTGAGCACCTGGTCTCGGGGGGGTTTGGTGCCTCAAACCGAGCGAAGAACCCATTCAGGTCATTCAGCAGAGAGGAGGACACAGGTCTGTGGCGGGGGTTTGTAATCCGTAATGGACAGAATTCCCTGCAACAGGCTCCGTGTGTCTCTGCTGTCGCTAAAGCATTGGGCTATCCTCTTGAAGTGCTGCCTTTTAGCCTTTCTGATGCCACAGGACAGGTTGGCCCTAGCTGTCTTCAGGCCTGCCTGGTCGCCAGCTTTGAAGGCAGCATTCCTAACCTTCAGCAGCTTCTGGACCTCACCTGTCAGCCTTGGCTTCTGATTGGCATGAATTGTGATGGTCCTGAGGAAAGTTACATCATCAACGCACTTGGTGATGTAAGCAGATACAGTTTCTCTGTACTCCTGAATATCTGTGGAGTTGTTGTAAGTAGCAGCCACTTTAAACACATTCCAGTCTATGGTGCTAAAACTGTCCTGAAGTGCCTCTGATAAGCCATCCGGCCTTGCTTTAGAACTTTGATGACTTTAACCAGTGGTCTGAAAGCAGGCATTAACATAATAGTGAGGTGATCAGAGGCACCAAGGTGGGGGAGGGGCAGGGCTTTGTAAGCTCCTCTCCATGTGGTGAAGACCTGGTCCAGAGTGTTGTTGCCCGGTGTTGGAAAGTCTATGTATTTATAAAGTCCAGAAAAAACAGCCCTTAGGTCTGCATGGTTGAAATCCCCAGCCAAGATGAGAAAAGCATCAGGGTGGGCTGTCTGCTGCTCACTGATGTGCTGCTACAGTTCATTTAGCGCCTCATTCCTGATGTTGGTGGAACTTGGGGGAAGATAGACAGCAGCTAACAGCACTGCTGAGAAATCCCTCGGTAGATAGAATGGTTGGCACTTAATAACCATCAGTTCCACTACCGGTGAGCAGTATTTGCAGACCACAACAGCATTATGACACCAAGCATTGCTAATGTAAACACATAGCCTGTCACCACATGTTTTACCTTCAGTGAGAACTCGGTCCGCCCGGTAGCAAGTTAGCCGCTCGAGCTGAACGGCGTGGTCCGGGACGCTGTTGTTGAGCCAAGTTTCTGTGAACACAAACACAACAGTCTCTCACAGTCTTCTGAGTTGACTGAAGTAAGCGGATATAGTCCAGTTTATTATCCAACGAATGTACATTGGCCAGTATCATGGTGGGGATGGCTGGCTTGTGTGGGCTAGACGCTAGCATCGCTCTGATACCTCCGCATATCCCCCTCTTCTGCAGCCTCTTGCTTCACTTGTGGCGCTTCCATTGTGGGCGAGGCGCAGCGTTGGGGGTCGGTGATGGTGCCGGTATCCTGAGCAAGCCGCGGATTCGCAGCTCCTTGCGGAGTTCAGGGTAAAGTTCCAAACGTGAGCTTCTGCCAACATCAAGCAGGGATTCACGGCTGTACGAGTATTCCGGGACGTGAACGCATGACGGAGATGTACAAAAACACTGCAACTTACAAAACAAACACACTTATTAAACGCTGCAAACTGTATACTCGGGAGAGATAGAAGCCACTGCATGTGCACGTGCCACCATCTTGGATATCAGGATGTATTGGATATATGGATAGTACAGGATCATAACATAGTGTAAGCCTTCCTCATCTTTTAGCCAAGTATGTCTGAAATAACAAACTGATATGAGCCCATCTGACTTGTTGCGCCTTGTGGTAACTGTGCCCTTCAAAGTGTTTGGATGGTTCAAGTGGCACAGAAGGCATAGAAGGTAGCATCGCTGTCACATAGCTCCATAAATCTGGGGTTGGGGTTTGAGTCCCACTCCACACTGTAAAAAAATCATCTGTTAAAAAAGGAATATGTACTGGCGGTGTCATTACCTGGAAATATTCTGTTATTTTACAATTTGTCTGTATGGAAGAGAATTTCTGTAATTTTATGATCTGTCCTGTTATTTAGAAATGCATATTTTTCTGTACATTTACTGATTCTTTTAAATTCTATCTAAAAAAACCTCACTCATATAGAGAGAGTACAAGACTACAAGATGTATTTCTTGCTGTTTTATCTACATCTGAAAAACCCCACAACTTTCATCAGCAATTAAATTTAATAAAACCAAAATATATGACATAATGAAAATTTGCTAAAAAAAAAAAAAGTAAGATGTGGTTGACCTGCTCATTTTGCTTTTGTTTCCGTGGTAGAGATTTATAATGCACATGAAAATGAGTGAGTCAGCCACGACTTACCAGGAAAAAAATCCAAAACCAATGTCAGTATTAATTTATTATAATACCCAGCTATATGTTTAAAATGCAATTAATTCATTCATCAAATATATGCATGACTGAAACACATTAAATTAAAATGAATATCCCTTATATCTTTAAAACCAAAAAGTTTGTGTCAAAAAAAGGGGACATTACAGATTGCCTTTCAAAGAAATTAGCATATATTTCATTAACAGTTCAGTAGTTTCCAAAACCCAAAACTCTTCATTCATCAACTCATTTTCTTCACTCAGTTTTGAAGTCGAGACCAAACGACCTCTCACCCAAACATTTAATAAAAAACAAAGTCCTCAGTCCAAATAAAGAAAAATAAAATAAATATAATTGCTTTCATCTTGGTTTATTGCATTAAATAACAGGCAGGTTTCTCTACATTTACATACAATCACATGACCTTAGCTTTTAGGATAGCAATGATTTTCGATAAAGTAATATTTTGAGAAATACATCATTTCTAGAAAAAAAAAAAAAAACTGTTCATATAATATTGATGACACTTAAAATATTATAGGTTAATGTGTGTTAATTCCAACAGATATCATTGCCAGTGGTGAGTGTTCCTGTTGTGGGGTGTGTGCCTGCCTGTTGCGGGTTCAGTTGTTCAGTTGTGTGTAAAATGTGAGGGTTATTTGTGTTGTATATGAGTGTCTTGTTTGTGTGCTGTGTGCTCAAGTGCATGTGTGGGTTGTGTGTGGTGTGTGCAAGTGTATGTGTGTTGTGTGTGGTTTTGTGTGAATTTCTGAATTAGTGGCATGTGCGAGTGTCTGTGTGGGTTCTGTGTGGTGTGTGAGGGTTGGACATGATGAGTGTGTGTGTGTCTGTGCCGGTTGAATGTAAAATGTGTGAGGATTATTTGTGGTGTGTCTGAGTGTCTGGGTTGTGTGGGTGTGATCTGTGCGTGTGAGTGTGTTCTTTCTGGTGTGTGCCAATGTCTGAGTTTGTAGTGTATGGGTGTCTGTGTGGGTGTAATACTGGTTATTTTTAATAGTAAAAAAAATCTGCTTATATTTTGCATTTTAACTTTAAATGAGTTCTGAATGTCACTGAGGTCTGACAGGAATGTCAGGAGATCTGAGTTGATTTCTGCTTCTCTGACTTTGATTCAGCCTTTGGGCCATGTTCAGGGTTCATCCCTAAAATACTCCTTAATTATGCTGGAGGAAAATTATTTTTTATTATTTATAATTCATTAAGAGAACAGATTTCATTTTTCAGAATAAAACACAGAAAACATATACAAAATATATACCCAACAAAGGTGAATTCATAATTCTATGATAAAGTAAAATAAGAGAAATAAAATGTGGACAGTAGGGAATGATTACTGCACAGACAACAAATAGAATAGCTATTTAATCTATTAAACATATTTAAGTGAAATGTACTTTTAGAAGTGTACCATAATGTAATGTAAAGCAATACCATCTGCAAATTTTGACAATAACTGGACAGAATATATTTAATTCAGAGAATTCACTTCTGCATCTGTGTCATCTCCCTCTTTGTGGCTGTAGTTAAGGACAATATTAACAACTCAATGTAGTATGCAAAGGTTTGGGCACCTGTAGGAACTTTATAGGCTGCTATGCAGGAAGCACAAAGCTGTATGGGACACAGCCTTCATTTCACTGCCAGAGCTGACTGAAGACGGTGGCACTAATTAAATCAGAATATTCACGTTCATTTTAGTAGATTGAACTTTCACATTAAGGGCAAAAAATCTGATTGAGTCACTTCAGGTGTATGTAGCCTTAATGGAGTAGGCCATCATAGAGATGAGGTTTAGCAGGAAACTTTAACCCTGTAAAGCCAAATGTATCAAATATGAAACATAATATTTAGAGATGGCTCTTTCATCATCTAATGAAGTGAAATACCAAAACACACTTCCATCCTTTTGAGGCAAGTGTTCTGAGTTATCTACTGAACTGTGAAAGAAGTGGGAGCATTTCCATGCATACTATTCTTAATAAACTGAAGCAATTCCATTTATAAATTGTATGATGTTACTTTTAGTAAAACTAATTATTTTTGTTACATCTCATAGATTAATGTATTCTACCTGTCAAATGCTAATTATTTAAAATATTCAGAACATTCAAAATGTTCTTTACAGCAGCAAAACATTTAGATAATTTTACAAAGTATTTTTTCATGAAGCAAAAATGTATTTTTAGTTTTCCAAAAGACTTTTTGTTGAAAATGTGTCGGCTCAGGTGTCAAGATAGATTTTGTGAGACAGATACAGAGGAACATTTATTTAATATTAATTTACCCTGTTGTGCCCAGCTATAGTTATACTGGAAAAATGTCCTTAAGTGTCCTGAAAGGCACTTATAAATGAAAATTATTATTATTATTAATTAATTATCACATTCTCTTCTATAGAAAGAGAGGGGGTATTTGTAATATTTCATTATAGAACTGTGTTAAAAAAGGACATAATAAAAGTCCTGGAGATGAAATGGTGCGTATGAAATCAACACAATTTTAAAATCTACAATTAAGGCCTTAGTCTATAATGCTCAGGACCTGTTTCTGAGCTGTGCCTCCTGGGTCAAAGCTCTGACATCTTCTATTTCTCTCAGTCTTGCTGGGGAAGTGGATCATGGTCAGCACTGAGATTTAATCATCCTTCTGTTTAGTCTCCATTAACTCAGTCCACAGTTTAATTGTTACAACTGATCACATGAATTTGCTTAGCTTTTACAAGTATAGCATAGTAAAATATGATTTATACTATTTATAAAGTTATGTTTTTATATTTACACTATGGTGCATCAGTGAAAGATCACCAGGTTCTTTTAACAGGGTTTAGGGATTTGTGCACACATTTACATAAAAGAAATATATTAGAGCAGTACAATATGAAGTGGCCTCTGCTCTGTCAGATGAAATCAGTCTGAGGTTAATGTTCAGGAAACAAATTCAGTCTTGAAGATGATGATTTAAATATTCTACATGTTACAATGTACTTTGCAGATGTTCTGAACCATGAATAGAAAATGGCATACATCAGTGGGTTCATAAAGGAGTTCATATCTAGTATCCAGATCAAAACAGACCACACAGATCCAGGAGTGTAAACTAACACAGGTATGATATAATTTGGTATCCAGCAAACAAGGTAAACAAAAACCACTGTCCCTAATTTCTTGGCTGCTTTGATTTCAGAAGCAATTGATGTTTTAGCTCCATGGTTGTTTGAGGCACAATTTTTCACAGCTCGGATAGCTTTAGCTTGATGCATTGCCACTTTAAAAATAACTGAATACAAGATTATTATTAGAATGCAAGGGACTAGAAATGCAGCTACAAATTCAATGAAGACCCAATATTTATATACATACACAATACACTCTCCATAACAGTAGGAGTATGTAAAAAAGTTATTAAAGTATAAATACACAATGACATAACACAGCCAATAAGACCAGCCAAGAATTATGGACAGCAAGGTTTTATGAAGTGTGATTTGACTGGAATACTGCAGAGGGTTAGTGATAGCAATGAACCTATCAACTGCTATTAGTACCATGCTGTGCAGAGAGCCATACTTTGAGACGAAACCAATTGTTTGACAAATGTAACATATGAATGGACCAAGATACCAACAGGATTCCAACTGACCATATATAATCGCAGGAATATGAACCAGTCCCACGAGAAAATCAGCCACAGCCAGAGAGAGGATGATCAGGTTGGTTGGAGTGTGGAGCTGCTTGAAGTGAGAGATGGAGATGATCACCAGCAGGTTCAAAAACACAGTGCACACAGATATACATGAGAGAATGAAGCTCAAAATAATATACCCAATAATATATACAGGGTCCTCAATGACCTCTTTTGGACATGATGCATTATTGTCAGGAAAGCAGTACTGAATCGTGATGTTTTCCCTGTAGTGTTGGTCGTCCATCTGAAATAGAGACAGAGCTGAAGAATCTGAAATGATGATTGAAGGTAAACTTCTCTGTTTTATACATGAGCATGAATCCTCCCACTAGTGGATAGTGTAACCCTAACATCATCATGACGTACAGTGTTGGGTCAGCTGAGACTAGTTCAGAGTGATAGAACTGTGAAAAGGTTTAAAGATAATGTCATGATTACAAATTTTACACAGTGAGCAAGTCATGTCTTGGATCATACTCAATGAGGCCAGATGTGTGGTGCACACTCATAAAATAGAACATAGAATAGAATAGTTTTATGGTCTGTCCACAATGTATGGAAATACAACAAGAATTAAAAATATAGAAACAGCAGGAGAAGTTGGAATATATAGATGGATAAACAAAAAAAAATTGTCCTGGTATTCAATTAATTTAACCCTATATTCAATAGAAAATACTTAAGATGAAACTGAAATATTACACTTTTTGGGAAAAACAAAATGTGTCCAGTTCTGTGAAGGACAGGCACCTCCTCCAGGGTGTGTTCCTGCCTTGCACCCAATGATACCCGGGTAGGCTCTGGACCCACAGCAACCCTGAACTGGAGAAGTGGTTACAGACTATGAATGAATGAATCAAAATGTGTCCATATATAATTTAATGCCAGAAAAAAAAAAAAACTTTCCAATAAACCGTTACATTTGTGTAATGCTACATTAATCCAATTAACATCAGCAGTCAACAATTTCCTCTCCTCAACTGCATTTATACCCCTTCACTCTCACTCCATCCCCGTGTTGAACAACATTGCATTACGTTTCTGTCTCTCACCCACCTGTTTACTGGCTATTATGGACATTGCCCTAGTTGCGTCTGATAATGAATTATTTTCTTCAACCCCCAGCCCCTCATCTACTGTTTCGCAATCTACTCCTAGTCTTTGCTCTGTGGTCGAGGTTCCAGCCACTCCTGCCTCAGCCACCTGGGGCTCTTGATCCAGCTGCCCCCGAGCTCCGCACTTGGGCTCCAGGCGTCCTCATCACTTCTCCTCAGCCTCTCCTCCTTCGCACCTCTCTCTTTGTCCTAGATGCTGGATTACTCATCCCGTCACTCCCATTGCAGGCCCTGAGTTTCTTCTCCCACTGCTCATGCTGCCCAATACTCAGGTTTTCCCGCTCAGCTAATAAGAGGACCACTTTTTCACTGCTCCAGTCTGTCCCCTCCCGGCTTTAGCTCCGGCCACGTCTCCCCCACTCAGTCCCTGCCCTGCCTGGGCTTCTGTGTTTTCTTGACAAACAATGGAATGGAACATTGCTAGCTACTGGAGCGCTCTGGATTTAGATTTCTATTGCCGGGATTTTGCCGGCCACACTGCCCTTTCATTAGACATGTGCGGCAGCCCATCTGAGCCAGCTGCTTATTGTGCTCGTTCTTGCACCAACTCCCGTTTCTGCCACTGCCATTGCTCCCAGTTCATTCACGGCAACTAGACAAGACATTTCTAACCCTAAAGTAAGAAATATGTCAGACCTATCCTAACACTAACACTGACAATAATGTGACAATGAATAACTAAAGTTACAGTAAAGTGCACAAGTACAACAAATAGACAGCCATATCTAACACTAATAGTAACACTAAAGTGACAATAAATAATGTAAGGTGTGCAGTGGTGAGGATTAAATTAACTAAGTAAAACATAAAGACTAAATAAACAGTAAGGAGTATAAGAAAATATTCATTCATTCATTATCTGTAACCGCTTATGTTAGAGTTACGCCATCCACTAGTGGGAGGATTCATGATCATGCATAAAATAGAGAAGTTAACTCTCTGAATAATTTCAGATTCTTCATCTCTGTCTCTATTTCAAATGGGCGACCAAGACTACAGGCACAACATCACAGTTCAATATTGCATTCCTGACAATAATATGTCCTGTATAAAACATGCTGAATATGGCTGAACCTGCTGGTGATCATCTCCATCTCTCACTTAACGCAGCTCCACACTCCAACAAACCTGCTCATCCTCTCTCTGGTTGTGGCTGATGTTCTTGTGGGGCTGGTTAATAGGCCTATGTTTCTAAGTGCCGAGATGGACTCCTGCTGATATCTTGGACCAATAACATGCTACATTTCTGCAACAATTTGTTTGGTCTCAAAGTATGGCTCTCTGTACAGTGTGATACTAATAATAGTTGATAGGTTCATTGCTCTCACTAACACTCTGCAGTATTCCAGTCAAATCACGCTTCATAAAACCTTGCTGGCAATAATTCTTGGCTGGTCTTTTTGGCTGTGTTATGTCATTGTGCATTTATACTTTAACCTACAAGTAAACTACAATATAAATTAGACTGAAAGTCCAGACTAGGAATATAAGCCCAGACATTTTACACACTGAGATTCTAGTGGGATAACATAGAGGATAAGTAACAGCAATGTACTGATCTACTGTAATGAATATGATGGTACTGAGAGATGTGGACAATGAGAGGGCATTGATTATCAGAGAAATATAGAACTCCACTACTCCAATGTATACAACAATAGTCTAAAAGTTGCATTATATTCTCAGACATAACAGAGTTCCACTTCAAGATCAGCCACAGCCAGAGAGAGGATGAGCAGGCTGGTTGGAGTGTGGAGTTGTTTGAAGTGAGGAATGAAGATCATCCCCAGCAGGTTCAGAAAAACCAATGCCATTAAAAAATCACTTTTGTTTCCACAAAGAACTGGTTTGTTTGAGGAATGCATGTGTGAAAAACCTTTTTAAGGTTTAAAAATCATTTGCTATGTCTGTTACGTCCCGTGTCATTTTGGAGTGTTTGTTTTTCTTTCTCTTTGTTTGAGATTTTAGGTGAATGCTCTTGGGGCTGATTTGCTGCCTGTTGCTCCACCCACATGCTTCACTTCTGATTGGCTGGGTCTAATGGCGGGAGATTGAAAAAGGACCATTGTCCTGGAGTTGGGAAGCTGCTCCTTTCCTTCTATCGAAGCCGATCCTTTGCTTCAGCTGGCTGCCCATCAGTGTCAGACCAAAGTTCTTTTGATGTTGTATTCTGTGGTTGTTGTATTTTAAACAGGATTTGTAAGGGAGAACTGCCATTTTGTTTATGCTTTTGGGCCCTGTTTTTGGTGAGAGTAGACAGGGCAGCTATTTGTATTTTCTTTTCTGTAAGTTTAGTTAGTGGAATTGGTTTATTTTTAGTCAGAGTTTGTTATTTTGGCCTGTGGTCCCCCTGAAGCTTTATCCTGTTTTCTAAGAAGCTTTTAAAGCTGTCATGAGGCAATATTGAACGCTAAAAACAATAAATTATTGCCTTCAGTATCTGTTTCTTTTTTGGTGACTTTATTTAAATGTTACTTTGGTCTGAGGCTTAGTTTTTTTTTTTTATAATTTATAAACTTTTATTATGTCCAACCCCTAGGGGACGTAATAATGTCTTAAGGGTCTTTATCCATATAAACATATTAGCGTAGACCACACCCAGAGAACCATCGGAGAGGCGGGCGAACTCAAAGGTTTGGCCTGGAGTTCGAGCTGGCTTGGAGGTGTGTGCACAGAGTTGTTGCCAAGTGTTTGTTCTGCAAACAGGTCATGAGCATGTGTACAGAAATATCTGTGGTAAGCTTGCGAGAACCAACAACCGAGGACTTGGACGGTGTGATCTGGAATTCCTTGATGGGAGACTGAGGAAGCCACTCTGATCCTGAATGAGTGAGCAGAGAAGTAAGCAGGATTAAAACCACTGAGAGAAAAGATGTGCCAGAGACGGAGATGGAACAAAGGGTAAAAGGCTCCTGACCTAATTTCAGTCGTAAAAAGTGGTTCATGTTGAGATGAGGCTTGATCGTAACAGGTCTGAAGATGATGAAGGAGTGGTTCAAATGGACTGAGTAGCGAGGACAGAAGTGGTTCTGCCCAACTGGTTGGTTTTGCTGTGTTTTATAGAGTAGAATGTGGTCATGTTGAAGATCTGTGAGCCAGGGCAAATTCTGAAACCATCAGAACCTTCAGTAATTTCGGTTCGGCTGTCTTTAGTGTAAAGGAAAGATCCCCCTACGTCAATGGTGTGAGGGTCCACATGAGCTGGAGAAGGGCGCAGTAAGGCTGAAAGTTGGATGTCTGCACCTTGCAGGATACTTTCTCAGAGACTGGGAGGCACGAGTGGTGGACTGAACAGCTGAGCATTGGGAGGAGGCGGAGCTGAAAAGAGAGAAAGAGAGAGAGAGAGAGAGAGAGAGAGAGAGAGAGAGAGAGAGAGAGAGAGAGAAGGTGAGGGGTCTGAGAAAGTGCAGCCTGAAATGGAAATGGTCCAGATGATGAAACGGGGGGGATGAAGGGGGAGGGGATGAAGATGGCAAGAAAGCAAGAATGATAAAAGAGGAGGGCAATGAAAGAGGAAGAAAAGAGACAGAGGTGGGTAGAGTAGAAGGTGAGAGAGAGATAATTAGAAGCGAAGGCAGCAGGGAGGGGCGGACTCAGGTGGGAGAGGCAGGGCCTGGGTCGGAGCTGTTGCTGGGAGGGTCATGGCAGCAATGGCTGCCATCTGACTGGATGTAGGATTAGCATCAGCCTGGGAACAGTAGAGGAAGCCAGGAGCAACTAAAATACATTTTTCTTGTTGGTTGAGCAGAAAAACTATATACTGTGAACTATATACTGTGGTCCAGTAGGGCCATGGTAGTGTGAGCAGTAGGAGGAGAAACACGAGGCCTGCCTTGAGCAATGGAATTGGCAGAAGGAGTAGTCCAGCATCTGAAATAAAGAGAGCATTGTGAAGGAGGAGGAAAGGCAGGGGAGGAGAAGCGAGAATGCCTAGAGAGCCCTTTTATAGGGCTACAGTGACGTCCTACAATTAACCCTTGCCACTACCCTTCCAAGAATATTAAATATAAATAAAAAAAAACACCATCTGCCACACAAAGATCCGTGATCCTTTACGATCCATACTGTAAGTGCAGATCATCATCAAATCCCTCTGCTTGGTTCCTCCAGCCTCCAAGTGCTGACTCAGAAGCATTGTGGCTAAATCCCTGCCTTGGGTAACGGCATGTGCTGTGTGGAGTGTTTTGTCCTGGGTCTGTACGGATTTCCTCCGTGTACTTCTGTTTCCTTCAACAGTCAATAAACATTTTGGTCATTTGATAGGCTGAGTGGAATTGTACACAGCTGTCTGAGAGTACTCAGTAAGTGGGTGAAAAATATTCAGTGAGTAATCTTTATTAGTGTTATTCACCATTCCCTTGTGTCATCCAATTAAATATTGAACCAATTTGTTTATCAAAATAAAAATAATATCACAGTTTCATTTCAAGTATATTCTCCATATTCATTTTAACTGAATATGGCATTAAATGAGTTGCATATTGGGGCAATTTATTTTATTACTATTTATTTACATATGGCACAGAGTTCCACCTTCTCATGTTGTGTAAATATTTCAGTTAATTCTTGTAATTCAATACATTGTATTTCTGGTCCGTAAAGCCATTCTATTCTATTAGTGTGCATCACACAGATTCTGGCCTTGTCACGCCCTTGTCCTGTCTCTCCTGCGCCAGCTCCTGGGGTGTCTAGGTGTACGCGCCTCGGGAGTTGCGCATTCAGGAGGGGGCATCTGTCACGCCCTTGTCCTGTTGTGTCTGTTTTCCCCGCCCTGTGCTCTCTTAGCACATGGCTCTCTTTGTTATTGTTCGTGTCTCCACCCTCGTCCTCGTCAGTCTCGTTGGTGATCTGTCCCCCTCGTTATTTGTTCCAGGTGTGTCTTGTCTGTGTCAGGTATTTAAGTTCCCTTGTGTCACTCCCGTATTGCTGTACATTTGCATTGTTACGTTTCATGGTTCCCATGTCTGTCTGTCTGTCTGTCTGTCTGTCTGTCTGTCTTAGATTCGTTTCATGTCGTTTCCACCATCACTGTAGCAAGTCTGTCTGTTTCTGTTATTCCTTGTTTCGGTTTGTTTCCTTGTCTGTTTCATCTGTTACTCGTTTTGTTTTTGCCCAAGTCAGTCTGTCTCTGTTTTGTTATAGTTCGCTTTAAAAAAGTTCAATGTGTTTTAGTGTGTGTGTCCGCCTCTGTCAGTCCGCCCCGCGGTCCTGACAGAATGACCGGCCCAGTAAAGAATCTAGGACTTCAAAGCCGATGTATGGACTAAGTGACTTCTCCAGCCCGAGACATAGGAGCAAAGGAAACCAGTGAAAGCAGCGTGCTGGAGTCTCCCCCTCGCTGGAGGATTACCCCCTCAGATCCGGGGAAATTTCTTGGGGGTGGGTTAAGGGTAGGGGTTGTTTTGGTGGCAACTGCTGCTCCTGAGAAGACGACGTCCTCTAATGCTGCACCCGTGACTGTGGCCCCAGCCGCTTCGGTTTGTGTCCGTAAATCGGCCCCAAGGACTTCCAGGCTGATCCCCAGAACTGTGCCCAGGCTGGTACCTCAGACTTTTGCCAGTCCTGGGCAGCCCCTGGTTGTTTTGGTTCCCCTGTCTGTTCCTGTCCTAGTTCCGGTCTCTGTCCTCGTCCCTGTACCTGTGTCTGCCTTTGTCTCTGTTGCTGTCCCTGTCACTTTGTTTGTGTCTGTCCCCATAAACGTCCTGGTCCCTGTTCCCCTGCCAAGTCCTGTCCAGTCCCCGTTGCTATCCAGTACCTTGTCTCCTGTCTTGTCACCTGTCTCTTCTCCTGTCTTGTCTCAAGTCCAGTCCCCGTTTCAACCCTTTGTCCTATCTCAAGTCCCGTCTCCTGTCCATTCCCAGCACCCAGTCCCGTCACCTGTCCTGCCTCATGTCCAGTCCCAGTACCCAGTCCTGTCACCTGTCATGTCTCCATTCAAGTCCCCAGTCTGTAATCTAGTCCAGTCCCCTGTCCATTCCCAGTTCTCCATTCCGTCACCTGTCCCGTCTCCTGTCCAGTCCCAGCACCCAGCCTCTGTCCAGTCACATGCCCCTGTCCAGTCTTCCGTCTCAGGTCCTCTCCTGTCTTCGGTCTTGTCTCAGTTCCTGTTCAATGTGCAACCCCAATCTCCTGTCAAGTCTTGCATTTCCACTCCCGTCCTGTCTAGTCCATTCCAGTCACCTGTCCAGTCTCTTGTTCAGTCTCCTGTCCTGTCCCGAGTCCAGTCTCCTATATCTGGTTCTGTCTTGTCCCCAGCTCCTGTGTCTGTTCCTGTCTTGTCCTGAGTCCTGTCTCCTGATGGTTCCTTGTCTTGTCTTAGTCTGTCTTGTTTTCCGTGCTCTGTCCTGCGCCAGCTCCTGGGGGGTCTAGGTGTATGCTCCTCGGGAGTTGCACATTTAGGAGGGGGCATCTGTCACGCCCTTGTCCTGTTGTGTCTGTTTTCCCCGCCATGTGCTCTCTTAGCACATGGCTCTGTTTGTTATTGTTCGCATCTCCGCCCTCGTCAGTCTCGTTCGTGATCCATCCCCCTTGTTATCTGTTCCAGGTGTGTCTTGTTTATGTCAGGTATTTAAGTTCCCTTGTGTCACTCCCGTATTGTTGGTCATTTGCATTGTTGCATTTCATGGTTCCCAAGTCTGTCTGTCTGTCTTAGAATCGTTTTATGTTTTTCCACCGTCATTGTAGCAAGTCTGTCTGTTTCTGTTATTCCTTGTTTCGGTTTGTTTCCTTGTCTGTTTCATCTGTTACTCATTTTGTTTTTGCCCAAGTCAGTCTGTCTCTGTTTTGTTATAGTTCGCTTTAATAAAGTTCAATGTGTTTTAGCGTGTGCGTCCGCCTCCATCAGTCCTGACAGGCCTCAGTGAATATGATCTAAGACATAAAACATCTGAACCATGACAGTCTCTAATGTTCATGATAAATGATGGCCTTTGCTCACTTTTTTTCTGAGAGTGTACCAACTGAAAACCACTTGTCTGTGGAAGAGCTGATAAGAGAGAGAATAATATGGGACTAAGGTGTTCAGTATGTAAGATGGTGAGACTTGGTACTGAACTTGATACAGAACAGGAGACTGAACTGAGGACACAACAGGAGCAAGAACCTGTGACTTGACTGAGGACAAGACAGGGTACTGGATATTGGACAAATACAGAAACTGAAGTCTGAAGTCAGAAACTGAATGAGTCCCCTTGAATGAAATGGAGATGAGACTAACAGGAGAAGAAACAGAGAATTGGACACAGACAGATTCTGAAACTGAATAAGTGACTGGACAGCTGATTGAAACAAAAGGGACAGGAAAGGGAACAGGGATCATGACATTTACAGGAACAGACACAACCACTGTGACAGGGACTGGGACTGAGGCAAAGGCAGACAAAGGCATAGGGACACAGACAGAACAGGGACCAACACTGGAAAGGACTCTTGCCCAGGACTGGCAAGATTCAGAGGAACAGTCCAAGAAACCAGCCAGACACAGTTCTGTGAATCAGCTTTGAAGTCACTGGGGCTGACTCATGGACAGGAGCAGAAGTGTCAGGAGCCACAGTCACAGGAACGGAACAGAAGCAGCAGGTGCCACAGTCACAGGAACAGAACAGAAGCAGCAGGAGCCACAGTCACAGGAACAGAACAGAAGCAGAAATCACTTCTCTTAATACTTCCACAATAAATGTCATTTTAAGAGGCAGATATTTGTTTCTTATTCTCAATTTTCTTGCTGCAATATTAATTTACACTTTAAAAAGGTCAGTTTAAGAGGCTAAAATTAGCTTTATTCTTCAGCCTCTTATTGGAATTTTCTGTTCCACCTTAAAGTCAGCTATGCAAGGCTAAAGTTGATTAATTTTTTTTTTAATCGTTGCATTAAATGCCTGTTCAAATGGTGAATCCCTCAATGTTTACTTCTGGAAGTCTCTGTAAGATGCTCTTTTTAAGCATATTGATGTATGTCATCATGTATTTATATGTTAATGATAGTTTTACAGATCCTAATAGCTACTCCCAATGTTATGGAGAGTGTGTTGTGCGTTCATATATTTACTGAAGCTTAACTGACATTATAGTTGCTTTTCTAGCCCCTTGTAGTTTCATATTAGTCATGTACTCAGTTATTTTTAAAGTGGCAATACATCAAGTCAAAGCTATCAGAGCTGTGAAAAATGGTCCCTCAAACAACCATGGAGGTAAAATATCAAGGGCTTCTGAAATCAAAGGAGCAAAGAAATTAGGCACAGTGATTTTTGTTTACCTTGCTTGCTGGATACCATTTAATACATGCTTTATGTCAGTTCATTTACCTTTGATTGTGTGGAATATTTTTAACTGGTGAATAGATATGAACTCCTTTGTGAACCCACTGATGCACCAACATAACTTCTGGTCTATTCCTGATGTGGGATTAGTTCTGGAGAGCAAACCCTATTCCAACTCATCCTACAGGTAGCTACATTACTCCTGGGGACACAGTTTCACTGCTCTGAATCCCAACGTCAGGAGGCATTATACCTTCACAGGCAATTTTTGGCACTGAACATGGTGACCTTGGGGTCATGTAAAACTGCTTCAGAGCAATTCATATATTTTCATTTCATTTCCTCTGGAGATTAAACTTGTCTTACAATGGTCATAGTGTAAATGGCACAAGATTAATACAGAATTTAGATTAATACAGAGCACCCGAAGGTAAAAAAAAATGAGAGGACATGTGAGGGATCTCGAGATAATTTATTTGAGGGGAAAAAAATTGAGGATAAAATTTGGTAATGCGCTGGTAAAGTGTCCCCTGTACTGCTCAACCCACCCCCACCCCCCCAAATAAATTATCTCGTGCGGAGCCCCTAAAGGGACTGAGGGAAAAATAAAAAAAAGACAACTCACAAACATAATTGTGTTCCCTCGTAAAACGTTTTGCGTTCCCTCGCAAATGCATTGCGCTCCTTTGCCAAAGTTTTATGATACACAATTGTCTTTGTGGCTCAGTCAACACATCAGGACACTGCAGTTTCCAGGGAAATCCAGCTACTTGAAACAGATATTACATATGTATTTATTTATCTCTACTAACACACAGTGTAGTTGCCAGTGCGAATCGTTCATACATCTGCAAGGAACTGCCTAACATCAGAGGAAGTTGTGAACAACAAGTTTATATACGTTCAGTAGCATCCTGAAAGTGCTAGTCAGAACACCGTAGTTCCACGTATCTCCATACTAACAGGTGTATGAGACGTAGGCAGCTTCAAATGACTCAGCCCTAGTCCGGCAAGCCATAACTGAATCACGATAACCGGACCACGGCCGAGTTTGAGCCAGAAGCACGCCATTAGTGCCAGACTCTGCCCAGATCTGGCTCATTATCGGTTGTAATAGTTTATTTCTATATACACACACACACACACACACACACACACACGTACACACACCACCCTCCCTTCCCTCAGAAAAGGGTACAATCAGGTTCATGGTGAAATTACTGCTTTATTAAATAACTTACACTCTCAGAAAAAAAGAAAAAAAAAAGGTACATTATTGGTCACAAAAGGTACAAGTGTTTAAAAGTCCAGTTTTGTTCCTTAAAGGTACATTGCATTCTCTTCTCCAGAGGGAGAGATACATGTTTGTAGTAGTTCATTATAGAAATGTCATGTAACAAAAAACATAATAAAAGTCCGGGTGTATGAAATCAACACATTTTAAAATCTACAATTATAATATAACCATGTTCCCTAATTAAATTTACAAATATGTACAATTGAGGGTACCACCACAGTGACAACATATGTATGTATACAAACAGTACATAAAATCAATAAATAGAAAATACATTTGAAACTGGGATTTCTGCCATTTACATTCATTACGTTTCTTTAGAAATTTGTAATTTATGTACTATGCTAAGGCCATATAACAAAACTCTTAAAATACAAAAATAATTCACCAGTAGGTTTGGAAAAGTAAAAAAATGGCAGAAAGTTACTTTAAAACAGTTTCCTCAAATGTGTGGAAGTACACATTTGACACTTATTCATGGCACACATCAGTTCCATCAACAGTTTAAAAGCCTCTGCTGTGTTGTCACACTTTGTCAATATCTCACTGCCCTCAACAAAGATGGAAATATTAGCCGTATCCTCATCTCTGGCAGCCTGGACAACAGGGATCTTCAGGACGTGCAGTGTAGTGAAAGAACGCTCAAGTGTAGTCACCTAAGTTGTTCTCCTTGTTGAATTCCAGCTCTATAATTAAACATATAGTGATTATGCACATGGTCTGTTCTCTTCAATATATTTTCTTTAAAAATATTTAAAGAAATACTGTAAACTGCTTATGCATGCAAATTCATTAACTACAGAACTTCAAATGTAAAAGATTATCAGGTTATAGTACAAACGGTTATACAAACGATTATGCTACAACTGATGCTAAAGATCTCATCTAAATAACTTAAATTAACCTCCTATCTGTTTTTCTCCCCGCTCACCTGCATTTCTCACTGCCCCACTAGTTTTCTTACTGCAGTCCATCTTTACATAATTACATAAAGAAAATAAATTAGTTCATGTTCATAGTTAATTTTGAAAAACTTAACTAATTTCACAGCTCCAAAAATAAACTACTTCACATTCATTCATTTATTATCTGTAACCCTTATCCAATTCAGGGTCGCGGTGGGTCCAGAGCCTACCTGGAATCATTGGGCGCAAGGCGTGAATACACCCTGGAGGGGGCGCCAGTCCTTCACAGGGCTACACAGACACACACATTCACACCTACGGACACTTTTGAGTCGCCAATCTACCTGCAACATGTGTTTTTGGACTGTGGGAGGAAACCGGAGCACCTAGAGGAAACACACGGGGACACGGGGAGAACTCCTCACAGACAGTCACCCGGAGCAGGAATCGAACCCACAACCTCCAGGCCCCTGGTGCTGTGTGACTGCAACACTACCTGCTCACATCGTCTTGTAAAATATGTCATTAAACCACATAATTACTCAAATTAAAATAAATAATGTATGAGTGATTGTCATGTCAATTAAATGTTTTCTATGCCAGAGAGGGAAAAAAGAGCTAGCTAGAGTTAAACAGGTTAGCTAAAGTTTGTCATTTGACAAAAACAAAAAACAAATGGTTCAATATTACATATGTAACGTATAGCATTTGACAGAATAACGTACACAACATTAACGATATTAACTACATTTGGGTGATATCAAAATACTTATGTATCCAAAAATATAAAGTTAAACTGAAATACTTACGGAATGAAGCTCTTCCCTGAGGCCAATGAGAGCTGCTCGTGCCCCGTGGTCACAGAAAAGAGCGCGAATCTTCATCGTCTTCTCCTTCTGTGTTTTTACAGCGGTTCGCTTCTGCATTTTCTCATCCAGAGTTCATTCATTTTAAAGCTGTCGTTCCAGTCCAGTCATCTTCAAAAACTTAAATAACAAGTTCCTCCCTTCAGCAGGGCACTGTCTCCTTATTAACTCTATTCATCATAATCATTTCTGTCGTTCGTGTCCCAGTCATTACATCAATATTCTAAAATATTACAGAGCTTATAACTATGTGGTATGGCTAAATGCCTAATAGATCTGTATAGGATAACATGGACTCTTGCAGCTTTTAAAGACCAGTAGAGGTCTTATAGGGACACACCCACTGTAGGGTGGGTGGAACCCAGGTAGGGAGCATGTGATCCCCAGGGGAAGATAAAAGAGAGCACACCGAGGTTACTTCACTTCCACTTTATTTAAACGACGGGACGGCGAGAGTTGTCTGGTGCGTTCCGGCCGCTATTAGGGGAACTTGGTCTGTGTACGTGTACGTGTGTGGGTGGCTGGAGCCAATCACTTGAGAAACAGAGAAGCGCAGGTAGCTGAATCAACGGTAGGTAGCTGGCTATTCTTGCTCGCGCTGAATGCAGCTGTTGGGAAATGGGGTCTATCCAGTGAGAGTTTCTTAGTTGTGGGTGAATGTGACTACTTTGGTGTAGGTTGGTGTGCAGTGACATTAGCAGCGGCTAACTGGTGCTGGGCTGATGCCGCTTGTATGTCACTTAGGTTTCTTGTGCTCCGTACCGTTGTTGTTTGTCTGTGTTTTATCAGTGTCTATGTATTATGCAGGTCGGAGGGCATTCATGTTACTTGACTGCCGCCTACTGATACATTGTGTCTACAGAACGTTGGTATATCAATCATATTGACAACAGCAGTGTCTTTTTACTCGGGTATCTCACTTAATATTGGGGTACCATGGTGATGGCATATGGGTTTACATGCATGAACATGTGTGGATTTATTGATATGGTGTATTATTATAATTATTATTGTTATTATTAGCGTATGTATATATAAAATTGAAATGGGCCCATGTCACAAGCACTGTATGTATGGGTGTGGGCCATATGCTTAAGGTGACGTACTGACACTGTTGGCTATGTTTGTGATTGTGTATTTTAGTATACTGAATTATAGTTTGATTATGGTTGTTTCTTTTATAGAGTGGGGCTGCAGCCAGAAGTGCTGCGGGCCACTGTTTTCTCTCCCCTGTGTATTGTTTTTTTTTTTTTTTTTTTTTTTTTGATGTGTGGACATTGTATTAGCTGAGCCACTTGTTACCATTTTACAAATTAATAGGTTTTATTAATAAAAAAAATAAGCTTTGGGGTTTAGGCCTTAATGCCGCTAGCTATAACGTTTTGTGATAACATATATATATAAAGTAGTTTGGCTTTCTGGAATTTTATTATCACTCGCCATCACCATCTTAAACATTTTCAGTGAGCTTGTGTTAGCTGGAACACAATCTGAGAATAAGTTACGGTCAACATGCATCATTTGTCACTAAAGGTACAAACAGTATATTGGACCTTTAAAGGTACGGCAATGATGTTATAGTGCAGAAGAAGATAGGAATGTTTTTGTTTTATTTCATTAAAGAACTATGTTAAATAAAATAACTATATATATGAATCATGGATATGAAATGGTACATATAAAATCAGCACAATTTAAAAATTTACAATTATAATGAAATAAGGTACTATTACATGCCCTAATTAAACGTGCTGAAATGAAGCCTTAAGTGTACCACCACAGAGACAGTTTTACTGACAGTGTACTCAGGCAGGAAAATACATGAGGACATTTATATGGCCTACGGCTCAGGACATGATTCTGAGCTGTGTATCCTGGGTCAAAGCTCTGGTGTCTTGCTGGGGAAGTGGAACATGGTCAGCACTGAGGCTCAATCAGCCTTCAATTTAGTCTCCATTAACTCAGCTCATAGTTTAATTATTATAAAAGGTCACATGAAATTGCTTAGATTTGAAAAGTTTAGCTATTTAAAATATTTTAATTATTAATATAATTTCATTTTTTGATGTTATGATACACATGTGAAAGATCATCAGGTTCTTTTTACAGGGTTTAGAGATTTGTGCACACATTTACATAATTATATTAGAGCAGTACAATATGAAGTGGCCTCTGCTCTGTCAGATGAAATCAGTCTGAGGTTAATGTTCAGGAAACAAATTCAGTCTTGAAGATGATAATTTAAATATTCTAAATGTTACAATATACTTTGCAGATGTTCTGAACCATGAATAGAAAATGGCATACATCAGTGGGTTCATAAAGGAGTTCATATCTAATATCCAGATCAAAACAGACCACAGTTACAAGAGTGTAAACTAACACAGGTATGATATAATATGGTATCCAGCAAACAAGATAAAATAAAACCAGTCTCTAATTTCTTGGCTGCTTTGATTTCAGAAGCAATTGATGTTTTAGCTCCATGGTTATTTAAGGCCCCATTTTTCACAGCTCTGATAGCTTTAGCTTGATGTATTGCCACTTTAAAAATAACTGAATACAAGAGTATCATTAGAATGCACGGGGCTAGAAATGCAGCTACAAATCCAATGATGGTCCAATATTTATATTCATACACAACACACTCTCCATAACAGTAGGAGTATGTAAACAAGTCATTTAAAGTATAAAAGCGCAATGGCATAACACAGCCAAAAAGACCAGCCAAGAATTATGGACAGCAAGGTTTTATGAAGCGTGATTTGACTAGAATACTGCAGAGGGTTAGTGACAGCAATGAACCTATCAACTGCTATTAGTATCATGCTGTGCAGAGAGCCATACTTTGAGACCAAACTAATTGTTTGATAAATGTAACATGTGAATGCACCAAGATACCAACAGGAGTCCATCTGACCGCTTATAATTGCAGGCATATAAACCAGTCCCACAAGAAAATCAGCCACAGACAGAGAGAGGATGGTCAGGTTGGTTGGAGTGTGGAGCTGCTTGAAGTGAGAGATGGAGATGATCACCAGCAGGTTCAGAACCACAGTGCACACAGTTATACATGAGAGAATGAAGCTCAAAATTATATATCCAGGGTCCTCAGTGACCTCTTTTGTACATGATGCATTATTGTCAGGAAAGCAGTATTGAACCGTGATGTTTTGCCTGTAGTCTTGGTCGTCCATCTGAAACAGAGACAGAGCTGAAGAATCTGAAATGCTTCAGAAGGTAAACTTTCACTCTGGTGGTACTCTCGAGGGTACATATAAAGTAACTTTACTTAGGGAACCTGGTTGCATATTATTCTATTAATCTATAACTGTAGATTTTATAATTGTGTGATGTCATACATGCCGTTTCATCTCCAGGACTTTTGTAATTTTATATTTTAAACTTTTCTATATGGAAAGACAACAACTATTCACCTCTCCTGGAGAATAGAATGTAATGTATGTTTAGGGAACACAAATGGATGTTAACACGACTGTGGTACATTCACACTGTGTGGACATTTAGTAACAATAATATCAGTTCTTGCCCCACTTCTATTCATAATCTCGTTCCCACTTGGTGACATTTTCCATCAGTATGGTCTTCAGTGTCACTGTTAAGCAAATGCGGCTCAAATTTACATCAGCAAGAATAAGCAAACTGATTGACATTAAAAACTGGATTGCTCTGAATTTCCTGCAACTAAATAGCAAAAAATCTGAAGCCATTCAATATCTACCCACTCTATCTATCCCAGGTTTCATCACAACTTCCACAGACCCACATTAATAACATCACTAAAATAGCCTTTTTACAAATTAAAAACATTGTAAGACTGCATCCTTCTCTCCCTGAACTGAAACTCTAATTCACATTTCTATCACATCTAGGCCTGCTACTTTATTCAAAAAGCTTAAATACGTGCAGTATTCAGCAGCAAGAGTTCTCACTCACACCAGATCATGGGAGCACATAACCCCAGGTTAAAAGACCTTCACTAACTTCCAGTTCATTACCGATTAAAATATAAAATCCTACTCGTAGATTTTAAATGTTTACATGTTCTGGTTCCTGACTCTCTCTCTGCTCCATTGTCCAGACACTCCTTCATGCTCACTTCGGTCGGCTGACGCTCGTTTGTTCTCTGTTCCTCCTGCCAATCTATGCATGTATGGGGACAGAGATTTTAAAGTTGCAGGCCCAAAGTTATGGAACTCTATCCCCCTGCACCTTCATCTCTGACTGTCATTCTCCACCTTTAAAAAGCATTTAAAAACTTTTTTTCTAATGTATAGTTTAACTCTCTCACTGCCTTATTTATTTTGTATTATTATAATTGTAGTAGTCCTCTTTATTCTTACTGTACTCTTATCCTGCTTTAATCTGTAATTTTATTTTACTTCTGATTTATATTCCTTACTGCTTTTTTTAATATTGTTTTACCCTGTTGTGCTCAACTATTGTTATATTGGAAAAATGTCTTTAAGTATCCCGAAAGGCACATAATAATAATAACATAATAAAAAAGGACATAATAAAATCCTGGAGATGAAATGGGGCATATGAAATCAACACAATTTTAAAATCTACAGTTATAAAAGAATAATTAAGGTCTTAGTCTATAATGCTCAGGACCTGTTTCTGAGCTGTGCCTCCTGGGTCAAAGCTCTGACCTCTTCTATTTCTCTCAGTCTTGCTGGGGAAGTGGATCATGGTGAGCACTGAGATTTAATCATCCTTCTGTTTAGTCTCCATTAACTCAGTCCACAGTTTAATTATTACAACTGATCACATGAATTTGCTGAGCTTTTACAAGTATAGCCTAGTAAAATATGATTTATACTATTTATAAAGTTACGTTTTTATATTTACACTATGACGCATCAGTGAAAGATCACCAGGTTATTTTTAACAGGGTTTAGAGATTTGTGCACACATTTACATAAAGAATATATTAGAGCAGTACAATATGAAGTGGCCTCTGCTCTGTCAGATGAAATCAGTCTGAGGTTAATGTTCAGGAAAAAAATTCAGTCTTGAAGATGATGATTTAAATATTCTACATGTTACAATATACTTTGCAGATGTTCTGAACCATGAATAGAAAATGGCATACATCAGTGGGTTCATAAAGGAGTTCATATATAATATCCAGATCAAAACAGACCACACAATTGCAGGGGTGTAAACTAACACAGGTATGATATAATTTGGTATCCAACAAACAAGGTAAACAAAAACCACTGTCCCTAATATCTTGGCTGCTTTGATTTCAGAAGCCCTTGGTGTTTTAGCTCCATGGTTGTTTGTGGCACCATTTTTCACAGCTCTGATAGCTTTAGCTTGATGCATTGCCACTTTAAAAATAACCGAGTACAAGATTATTATTAAACTGCATGGGGCTAGAAATGCAGCTACAAATTCAATGATGGTCCAATATTTATATACATACACAATACACTGTCCATAACATAGGGAGTATGTTATCAACTCATTAAAGTATAAATACATCATGACATAACACAGCCAAAAAGACCAGCCAAGAATTATGAACAGCAAGGTTTTATGAAGTGTGATTTGACTGGAATACTGCAGAGGGTTAGTGACAGCAATGAACCTATCAACTGCTATTAGTATCATGCTGTGCAGAGAACCATACTTTGAGACCAAACTAATTGTTTGACAAAAGTAACATATGAATGGACCAAAATACCAACAGGATTCCATCTGACCATATATAACCTGAGGCATATTAAACAGTCCCACGAGAAGATCAGCCACAGCCAGAGAGAGGATGAGCAGGTTGGTTGGAGTGTGAAGCTGCTTGAAGTGAGAGATGGAGATGATCACCAGCAGGTTCAGAAACACAGTGCACACAGATATACATGAGAGAAAGAAGCTTAAAATAATATATCCAGGGTCCTCATTGACCTCTTTTATACATGATGCATTATTGTCAGGAAAGCAATATTGAACTGTGATGTTTTCCCTGTAGTGTTGGTCGTCCATCTGAAACAGAGACAGAGCTGAAGAATCTGAAATGCTTCAGAAGGTAAACTTCTCTGTTTTATACATGAGCATGAATCCTCCCACTAGTGGATACTGTAACCCTAACAACATCATGACGTACAGTGTTGGGTCAGCTGAGACTAGTTCAGAGTGATAGAACTGAGAAAAGGTTTAAAGATAATGTCATGATTACAAATTTTACACAGTGAGCAAGTCATGTCTTGGATCATACTCAATGAGGCCAGATGTGTGGTGCACACTCATAAAATAGAACATAGAATAGAATAGTTTTATTACCTGTCAACAATGTATGGAAATACAACAAGAATTATACATATATAAACAGTCTGAGAAGTTGGGAAATACAGATAGAACATTCTGTCCTGGTATGCAATTAATTTAACCCTATATTCAGTAGAAAACAGTATAAAGAATATACTTAAGATGAAACTGTGAAATATTCCACTTTTTGGGAAAAATAAAATGTGTTCAACCTGTGAAGGACAGGCACCTCCTCCAGGGTGTGTTCCTGCCTTGCACCCAGTGACCCCCGGGTAGGCTCTGGACCCACAGCAACCCTGGACTGGACAAGTGGAAAAAAAAAAAAAAAAAAAAAAAAAAGAATGAATTAGAATGTGTCCATATATAATTTAATGCCAGAAACAAAACTTTCCAAAACAACTTTCCAATAAACCTGGGAACAAGAAAAAAATGTTACATTTGTGTAATGCTACAATAATCCAATTAACATCAGCAGTCAACAATTTCCTCTCCTCAACTCCATTTATACCCCTTCACACTCACTCCATCCCCGTGTTGAACAACATTGCATTACGTTTCTGTCTCTCACCCACCTGTTTACTGGCTATTATGGACATTGCCCTAGTTGCCTCTGATGATTAATTATTTTCTTCAACCCCCAGCCCCCCATCTACTGTTTCTCAACCTATTCCTAGGCTTTGCTCTGTGGTCGAGGTACCAGCCACTCCTGCCTCGGCCACCTGGGGCTTTTGATCCAGCTGCCTCCGAGCTCTGCACTTGGGCTCCAGGTGTTCTTGTCAGTTCTCGTCAGCCTCTCCTCCTTCGCACCGCTCTCTCTGTCTCAGATGCCGGAGTACTCATAGGGTCACTCCCGTTGCAGCCCTGCGTTTTGTCTCCCACCGCTCATGCCATCCAATGCTCAGGTTGTCCCGCTCAGCTAATAAGAGGACCCTTTTTCACTGCTCCAGGCCTCCTCTGAGACATGTGCGGCAGTGCATCCAAACCGGCCGCTTATTGTGCTCATTCTTGCTCCTGCTTCTGCCACTGCCATTGCTCCCACTTCATCCACGGCAACTACCGTGCCACGTGTTACTACTTCCAGCTCTTGTGATAGTCGTGGAAGACACATGTCCTACTATAACGGTTAGATGATCTACAACAACTTCAACTCAGGTGGATGTTTCAATCTCTTCATGCAGATACCTGCACATCAGCACATATAGTGGCCAGGCTCATGCCCGACCCTGCCGTTCCCTCAGACCACCTAGATTCGGCAGCAGCTGGCTGCTTTAGTTCCTTTTCCTCTCCCATCAGTTCCTTTTCCTCTCCCATCAACATACCGGATTTCGCCACCCGCCTTTCCCGTTATACTGACTCCACTTTCACCTGTTTTCTTCTCGATGGCCTTCTTCTTGGTTTCTCTCCTGGCCTGGTAGTCCTTTTCCACTCCTCCTTCCTCTTCCTTCAGCATCAACCCTATTGGTATCCCCACCCAAAGTCAAAGTCAAAGCTGCCTTTATTGTTAATTCTTCACATGTACCAGACATACAAATGAATATAATTTTGTTTCTCACTATCCCTTGGTGTTTACAAGACAAGACATTTCTAACCCTAAAGTAAGAAATAATTCAGACTTATCCTAACACTAACACTGATAATAAAGTGACAATGAATAATTAAAGTAACAGTAGAATGCACAAGTACAACAAATAGACAGTCATATCTAACACTAATAGTAACACTAAATTTACAATAAATAAAGTAAGGTGTGCAGTGGTGATGATTAAATTAACTAAGTAATCCCCCACCACTGGAATGGCATCTTATTCTTCTACAAAGTCGTTCTTTCCAATTATAATCAGGAATATGAACCAGTCCCACGAGAAGATCAGCCACAGCCAGAGAGAGGATGATCAGGTTGGTTGGAGTGTGGAGCTGCTTGAAGTGAGAGATGGAGATGATCACCAGCAGGTTCAAAAACACAGTGCACACAGATATACATGAGAGAATGAAGCTCAAAACAATATACCCAATAATATATACAGGGTCCTCATTGTCCTCTTTTTTACATGATGCATTATTGTCAGGAAAACAGTATTGAATCGTGATGTTTTCCCCGTAGTCTTGGTCGTCCATCTGAAATAGAGACAGAGCTGAAGAATCAAAAATGATTCAGAAGGTAAACTTCTCTGTTTTATACATGAGCATGAATCCTCCCACTAGTGGATAGTGTAACTCTAACATCATCATGACGTATAGTGTTGGGTCAGCTGAAACTAGTTCAGAGTGGTAGAACTGTGAAAAGGTTTAAAGATAATGTCATGATTACAAATTTTACAGTGAGCAAATCATGTCTTGGATCATACTCAATGAGGCCAGATGTGTGGTGCACACTCATAAAATAGAACATAAAATAGAATAGTTTTATGGTCTGTCCACAATGTATGGAGATACAACAAGAATTAAAAATATATAAACAGCATGAGAAGTTGGAATATATAGATGAATAAACAAAAAAAAAATCTGTCCTGGTATTCAATTAATTTAACCCTATATTCAATAGAAATATTGAATACTCCTCCTTGGATCACCACCTTAACATGGTGGAGGGGTTTGCGTGCCTGCGTGAGCCTAGGAGCTATGTTGTCGGGGGCAATAGCCCCTGGTAGGGTCTCCCAAGGCAAATTGGTCCTAGGTGATGGGCCAGACAAAGAGTTATCCATAAAAACACGGATGAAAAAGATAATAGCATGGACACAGCCTCCCTTACCCGGAGCAGGGTTACCGGGGCCTCACCCTGGAGCCAGGCCTGGAGGAGGGGCTCCTTGGCGAGCGCCTGGTGGCCGGACTTTCACCTATGGGGTCCGGCCGGGCTTAGCCCGAAGAAGATACATGGGTCCACTCTCCCATGGGCCTACCACCTGTGGGAGAGGTAGTAATCCGGGTCTGGTGCATTGTGGATCTGGTGGCGGTCGGGGTCGGGGGCCCTGGCGTTCTGATCCTCGGTTACTGAAACTGGCTTTTGGAACATGGAACGTAACCTCTCTGGTGGGAAAAGAGCCTGAGCTGGTGCGCGAGGTTGAGAGGTACCGGCTAGATATAGTTGGGCTCACCTCGACACACAGTATGGGCTCTGGAACCAATCTCCTTGAGAGAGGCTGGATGCTCTTTCACTCTGGAGTTGCCCAGGGTGAGAGGCGTAAGGCAGGTGTGGGCTTACTCATAGCCCCCCGGCTTAGCGCCTGTACGTTGGGGTTTACCCCAGTGGACGAGAGGGTAATTTCCCTGCGTCTTCGGGTTGGGGAAAGGGCTCAGACTGTTGTTGGTGTTTATGCACCGAACAGCAGTTCAGAGTACCATACCTAGGGACCCTAGAGGGAGTGCTGGAGAGCACTCATTCTGGGGACTCCATTGTTCTGTTGGGGGACTTCAACGCTCACGTGGGTAATGACAGTGAGACGTGGAGGGGCGTGATTGGGAGGAACGGTCCCGCTGATCTGAACCCGAGTGGTGTTCAGTTATTGGATTTCTGTGCCCGTCACAGTTTGTCCATTACGAACACCATGTTCGAGCATAAGGGTGTCCACAAGTACACCTGGCATCAGGATACCCTATGCCGCATTTCGATGATGGACTTTATAGTCGTATCATCTGACCTGCGTCCATATGTTCTGGACACTTGGGTGAAGAGAGGCGCTGAGCTGTCAATTGATCACCACCTTGTATGTATGTATGTATCTTTACACTTATATAGCGCCTTTCTAGACACCCAAGGACGCTTTACAATGCACACTGCTCAGAATGCTTAATCCACACACACTGGTGAGAAGCGGCAGCCAAACGCGCACAGCGTACTCTCAACCAGGAACGACCGTCCACCTGGAGGACTGCATCGGGCACTAGGGTTTAACCCAGGATAGAGCGCCAATCCATATCTGGGCTCACACATACAGACATTCATTCACACACCAGGGCAGTTATTAGAGAAGCCAATTCACCTACCCTCCATGTTTTTGGACTGTGGGAGGAAACCGGAGCCCCTGGAGGAAACCCACGCAGACACGGGGAGAACATGGAAACTCCACCCAGATGGGACTTGAACCCAAGATCCCAGCGCTGGGAGGCGAACGTGCTAACCACTAAGCCACCGTGCCACTTGTGGTGAGTTGGATCAGATGGCGGGGGAGGATGCCGGACAGACCTGGCAGGCCCAAACGTGTGCTGAGGGTTTGCTGGGAAAGTTTGGCAGAGGAACCTGTCAGAAAGATCTTCCACTCCCACATCCGTCGGAGCTTCGACTGCATCCCGGGGGAGGCTGGTGACATTGAGTCCGAGTGGGCCATGTTCCCGACCTCCATTGTTGAGGTGGCTGAATGGAGCTGTGGCTGCAAAGTTGTCTGTGCCTGTTGGGGTGGCACCACTGAGTGCGGGGGGCTGTCAAGCTGAAGAAAGAGTCCTATCGAGCCTGGTTGGCTCAGGGGACTCCGGAGGCAGCCAACAGGTACCGAGGAGCCAAGCGGCACGCGGCCTCGGCAGTCGCTGAGGCAAAAACTTGGGTGTGGGAGGAGTTCGGTGAGAACATGGAAAACGACTTTCGGTTGTCCGAGAAGATTCTGGCAAACCGTCAGGCGACTCAGGAGGGGAAAGCAGTTTTCCACCAACACTGTATATGGTGGGGGTGGGGAACTGTTGACCTCGACTGGAATACTTTGAGGATCTTCTCAATCCCACCAGCACGTCTTCCGCAGAGGAAGCAGAGCTTGGGGGGGTGGGGGTGGGGTGGGGGGCTCTTCTATCACTGGCGCTGAAGTGGCTAAGGTGGTAGGGAAACTCCTTGGTGGTAGGGCCCCGGGGGTGGATGAGGTTCACCCTGGGTTCCTCAAGGCTCTGGATGTTGTGGGGCTGTCCTGGTTGACACGTCTTTGCAACATCGTGTGGACATCGGGGGCAGTGCCTCTGGACTGGCAGACTGGGGTGGTGGTTCCCCTTTTTAAAAAGGAGGATCGGAGGGTGTGTTCCAACTATAGGGGGATCACACTCCTCAGCCTCCCCGGTAAGGTCTATGCGGGGGTACTGGAGAAGAGAGTCCGACTGATAGTTGAACCTCGGATCCAAGAGGAACAATGCGGATTCCGCCCCGGTCGTGGAACACAGGACCAGCTCTTTACCCTCGCTAGGATCCTGGAGGGTGCATGGGAGTTTGCTCAATCAGTCTACATGTGTTTTGTGGATCTGGAGAAGGCATTCCACCGTGTCCCTCGGGGTATTCTGTGGGGGGTGCTCAGGGAGTATGGGGTACTGGGCTCCTTGTTACAAGCTATACAGTCCCTGTACAAACAGAGCAGGAGTCTGGTTCGTATGGCTGGCAGTAAGTCTGACTGGTTTCCAGTCAGAGTTGGACTCCATCAGGGCTGCCCGTTGTCACCGGTTCTGTTCACAATTTTTATGGACAGAATTTCTCAGCGTAGCCAGGTGTCCGGTTTGGTGGTCTCAGGATTCCATGTCTGCTTTTTGCAGATGATGTGGTCTTGTTGGTATCATCGAGCCGGGGATCCTGCAGCTCTTGCTGGACGAGTGTGAAGCGGTAGGGATGAGGATCAGCACTTCCAAGTCCAGGTCCATGGTACTCAGTCGGAAAAGGGTGGAGTGCTCTCTCCAGGTTGGAAGTGAGATCCTGCCTCAAGTGGAGGAGTTTAAATACCTCGGGGTCTTGTTCACGGGTGAGGGAAAGATGGAGCGTGAGATTGACAGGCGGATCGGTGCAGCGTCAGCAGTAATGCGGGCTCTGTACCGGTCCGTTGTGGTGAAGAGAGAGCTGAGCAGAAAAGCAAGCTCTCGATTTACCGTTCAATCTACGTCCCAACCCTCACCTATGGTCATGAGCTTTGGTTAGTGACCGAAAGAACGAGATCGCGGGTACAAGCG
Organism: Hoplias malabaricus; assembly: GCF_029633855.1. NCBI lineage: Eukaryota > Metazoa > Chordata > Actinopteri > Characiformes > Erythrinidae > Hoplias > Hoplias malabaricus. The sequence goes on from NC_089817.1 coordinate 32,758,556, forward strand.
GCTGAAATGAGTTTTCTCTGCAGGATGTCTGGACTCTCCCTTAGAGACAGGGTTAGGACATCTGGGAGAGACTCTGAGTGGAGCCGCTGCTCCTCCACGTCGAGAGGAGCCAGTTGAGGTGGTTCGGGCATCTGGTTCGGATACCTTCTGGACGCCTTCCTGGAGAGGTGTTCCGGGCATGTCCAATGGGGAGGAGGCCCCGGGGCAGACCAAGAACACGCTAGAGAGACTACATGTCTCGACTGGCCTGGGAACGCCTCGGTATACCCCCGGAGGAGCTGGAGTCGGTGGCTGGGGAGAGGGAGGTCTGGGTTTCTTTGCTCCGACTGCTTCTCCCGCGACCCGGATAGCGGTGGATAATGGATGGATGGATTGATTCAATAGAAAATACTTAAGATGAAACTGAAATATTACACTTTTTGGGAAAAATAAAATGAGTCCAACCCTGTGAAGGACAGGCGCCTGTTTACTGGCTATTATGGACATTGCCCTAGTTGGGCAACCCCCAGCCCCTCACCTACTGTTTCTCAATCTACTCCTAGGCTTCGCTCTGTGGTCGAGGTTCCAGCCACTCCTGCCTCAGCCACCTGGGGCTCTTGATCCAGCTGCCTCCGAGCTCTGCACTTGGGCTTCAATTATCCTCATCATTTCTCTTCAGCCTCTCCTTCTTCGCACCTCTCTCTTTGTTCTAGATGCTGGATTACTCATCCCGCCACTCCCATTGCAGGCCCCACGTTTCTTCTCCCACCACTCATGCTGCCCAATGCTCAGGTTTTCCTGCTCAGCAAATAAGAGGACCCTTTTTTCACTGCTCCAGGCCTTTTCACTGCTCCAGTCTGTCCCCTCCCGGCTTTAGCTCCAGACCAGGCCCAGGCCCCATCTTCCCCACTCAGGCCCTGCCCTGCCTGGGCTTCTGTGTTTTTTTTGATAAACAATGGAATGGAACATTACTAGCTACTGGAGCGCTCTACATTTAGATTTCTATTGCCAGGCTTTTGCCGGCCACACTGCACGTTCATGAGACGTGTGCGGCAGTCCTTCTGAACTGGCCGCTTATTGTGCTCGTTCTTGCACCAACTCCCGCTTCTGCCACTGCCATTGCTCCCAGTTCATTCACAGCAACTACCGTGCCATGTGTGAGACTACTTCCAGCTCTTGTGATAGTTGTGGAAGATGCATGTCCTACTATAACGGTTAGATGATCTGCAACAACTTCAGCTCAGGTGGATGTTTCACCTCTTCATGCAGATACCTGCACATCAGCACATATTGTGGCCAGGCTCATGCCCGACCCAGCCATCCCCTCAGACCACCTAGATTCGGTAGCAGCTGGCTGCTTCAGTTCCTTTTCTTCTCCCATCAAAATGCCAGAATTCACCCCCTGCCTTTGCCGATATCCTGACTCCACTTTCACCCGTTTTCTTCCCGATGGCCTTCTCCTTGGTTTCTCTGCCGGCCTGGTAGTTCTTTTCCACTCCACCCTTCTCTTCCTTCAGCATCAACCCTATTGGTATCACCACCCAAAGTCAAAGTCAAAGCTTGATTTATTGTTAATTCTTCACATGTACCAGACATACAAAGGATTTTTCAATTTAGTTTCTCACTATCCTTTGGTGTTTACAAGACAAAACATTTCTAACCCTAAAGTAAGAAATAAGTCAGACCTATCCTAACACTAAACAAGACAAAACATTTCTAACCCTAAAGTAAGAAATAAGTCAGACCTATCCTAACACTAACACTGATAATAAAGTGACAATGAATAACTAAATTAACAGTAAAGTGCACAAGTACAACAAATAGACAGCCATATCTAACACTAATAGTAACACTAAAGTGACAATAAATAATGTAAGGTGTGCAGTGGTGAGGATTAAATTTACAGTAAAGTAAAGTAAAACATAAAGACTAAATAAACAGTAAGGAGTATAAGAAAATATCAATTAATTCATTATCTGTAACAGCTTATCCAATTCAAGGTTGCGGTGGGTCCAGAGCCTACCTGGAATCATTGGGCGCAAGGCGAGAAAACACCCTGGAGGGGGCGCCAGTCCTTCACAGGGCAACACAGCCACACACACACATTCACTCACACACTTTTTGAGTCGCCAATCCACGTGTTGGACTGTGGGAGGAAACCAGAGCACCCAGAGGAAACCCACGCGGACACGGGGAGAACACACCAACTCCTCACAGACAGTCACCCAGAGTGGGAATCGAACCCACAACCTCCAGGTCCCTGGAGCTGTGTGACTGCGACACTACCTGCTGCGCCACCATGCCTCCCATAAAAATCCTACTCCTAGATTTTAAATCTTTACATGGTCTGGATCCTGACTACCTCTCTGCTCCTTTGCCACCTAAATGTCATAGGTAGTATCAATGAAAAATGTGCAAGACATTCAGTAATACTCCCAGGAGAAGATTTCTATTGACAGCGTGCAAGTGGCATAGTACTGCAAGACGTCTTGAGTTTTTAACTGTTGTAGCTACTTGACAGACTGAATGAAGCTGAGGAGAATTCAGCATCCTCACAGCCTTGTGGATAAAGCTGTTGGTGAGTCTGGTGGTGTAGTTCTGGCCCCTCCTGCCCCACCACTGGAATGGCATCATATTCTTCTACAAAGACGTGCCTTCCAATCCTGAGGACCCCTCCAAATTTACGGATGCATCTCCTTCTACAGGCTTTGGTGGCTACTACGGCAGTCACTGGTTCGTATCTCATTGGCTCCCAGAAATCACTTCCCTCTCAATTGATTCTGACAACTCAATTGCATTGTGAGAGCTGTACCCCATCGAGGTCGCCATCAACTTCTATTCAGATAACACAGCAGTCGTAAATATAATTAACAAAGGATGTTCTAAGTCACTGTCACTCATGATCTTTCTCTCTCGTCTCATTTGGCATTCAGTAATGTACCATTTAATTTTAAAGGCTTCTCACATTTCTGGCCATTCTAATCCGATTGCTGACTCTCTCTCGCTTTTCAATTTCAGAGATTCAGAGTATTAGCGTAACTATCAGACCCTCATCCCACATGGACATCTCCATTTTCAGAACTCACCTTCCCACTTCATCCTGGCTCCACCATTTCCAATAATCTCACAAGACCTTATCCTCTCAACATACTGTACCAGCTGGAAAACCTTTAGAAATTTCCACCAACTTCATAACAACCTGATTCCATGTTTTGACTTCCATACCACCACCTCATTCCTCACTTGTGCCAACATACACTTCCCCATCCAGATATAACCAAATATAAATCCATATCCATGCCCACGACCTGCTTGCAGCCCAGGAATGCTTGGTAACCCAATTTTGGGGGCATGGCTCTATACCCACGCCTCCAAGCCACCTCAAACTCCAGCCCAAAACTTTTGAGTTCACCACCCACTCCAACAATTCTCTGCGTAAAGTCAAAGCAAAGTGCAGTAACCATGTTATGTAGTTTTGGGAGCTAGACCATGCCCTAATTACCTCTCCACAGCTCCATTTATATCCCTTCACTCTCACTCCATCCCAGTGTTGAGCAACATCAAACCTACCACCACCCTCTCTCCTCCCTTCTTCTCTTTCAACCAATTAAGTGTCAGACGGGCACGACTCTGTGCACACTCCTCCAAGCCACCTCGAATGAAAACTCACCTTCTGAGTTCTCTGATGCTTCTTTGGGCATGGTCTATGCTAGCAAACTATTAATATAATTATAATAATTGTTCAATTACACAAGCAGACTAATATCTTTAATATCAGTATTTTATTGTCATTTGTGTTATATCATGACTTTAAAATAAACAATTAGTGTCCAATTTCAAAATATTTTTTAAAAACTTAATTTTTTTACAATTACTTTTTTTTTTGCTTTAGAACAGTGTATCCCTCCAGCAAGAGCATTTACAGCATTAGGCTATTCCATGTAGGGGCTGCATAATCAGGCCTGAACTGGTCTATTCTGTAAACTATGGTGAGGACTGAAAGACAAGCTCAAAGTTCTCCAGTCAACCACTCTATGGTTATCTTTGTGTTATCAGTTTTGAACAGGTGAGGACTGAACCCACAATTTCAGGACCCTGGAGCTGTGTTACAGTGAAACTTCCTGCCGCACCACTGTGCTTTGTTTCTTTTTTTGTTATTTTTTGTTGTTGTTGTTTTTTTAGTAATTCAGTAATAATTGAAGATATGTACATTTCCACCTCCAATAATACTATGATTTGGACTGGCGGACTGGTGACTCAAAAGTATCCATAGGTGCGAGTGTGTTAGTGAATGTGTGTGTCATCGTGTGAAGGACTGTTCCCTATCTCATGTTCCCTATAAAATATGTAGGCCTTATACATTCTATAATCAATAAAGACAAAGATAAAGCATTTATTACAGCATTTCCATAAATAAACATAATTTTCAGTGAATCAGAAGAGACACAAGTTGAACTGTAAGACCACATGGTATTAATATGCTTCGCAGTGTTGATCTGCAGGCTGCAATCATTTTTTCTGGCCACCAAATGTCATTCTTCTCTGATGTCAAATTTCAATGCTCCAAAGCATCTAATCTTTTTAGGCACAATCAGGAGGAAGCTCCTGAAGCTTCAGTGGGGCTTCATCCACCAATCATCATTTACCTACAATTTTGAATATTTGAACATAATTTTGTCCAGCCCATTTTTTTTTTTGTGTGGAATTATATACATTTTTTCTATTTTTTGTGTTGTTCCAATACACAGAAAGGAAATAAACACATGTAGAACAAAATATGTGTAATTGCAATACTTTTCTGGGAGAAATACTTTATATTCTGGACAAATTTCAGGAGTTCCAACGCTTTCGACCATGACTGTATATGCCCCACCTTATGACAATAATAGCGTTCTCTCATACCAACAGCACATGGAGGAGAGTCACGTGAAAATGTGGGTTTACTTAAGGCACCCTCACCCTTAACTACAGGAGGCTTGAATGTTTGCTTATACATAAGTATAGTACTGCTGTCTGAAATAAACTAGAAACAGACCGCTCAGTCAAATCAACACACTCTGTAAGAACGTTTTTAAATTCTTCTAACAGAATGAGCTCACAAAGTGAATCCAACTGGTTTACTTTGTTTGCACTACACCACTTATTAAAAAGAATAATTTTCTCTGTATAAAATTCAACATGGGTTTGTGTAGAGTTTTATCAAATTCCAAATAATAAAAATTTTACATTTTCTAGAATTATCAAATAAATCTCTGACAATATGCTTCTGGAACCAGTTCTTCATCTGTTTTCCTACTAGCTTACACTACAAAAGCATGGACCAAAAGTCTTTTGTCCAAATTTGCCTTACCACGATCCTTTCAAAAACACTGAAATAGTCATCCTCCTCAGTCTCCCTAAATGAAGGTACTAATGAAATAAACTTATGTATATTAAATGCAGCTGGTTGAGGAACAAGAATGTCTGATACAGCAGGTGCCACAGGCTCCGGTGTGTCAGTAGGCAGCATTGAGACAGGAGACAATTTTTTAAGTGGAGTAGCCTCCATCATACGTAGCTCAAGCTCATGCAAAAATTTCCTTCTCCAGCTCAAGTTTACGTACGGCTAACTCAAACTCATGTTTATGCACATCAGCACACACTGAAGCAACAATCTGAAGCTGGGCCAGGTGTACATACATACAGGGGTGGCAGGGTCATATGGAGACAAAATAGTTCTTACCTCAGCTTCCCCTACAACCAGCACCTAAGAACTCTCTGGACTGTCTCCAACAATAGCCACTGTCCATTCAGGTGAGTCACCCTCTTCTGATGTAGGGCCTCTGCAGCTGCAGAAACTTCACCACATGTAGTATCCACCACCGGTTGTTTGCACATACCCACTTCCAAAAGTCGTAAATGTCGTAAAACAATATTGTGGATTTTTTTTTTGTAAACATAGCACTTGTTAGAGGATTTTATGGTGTTTGAGGGATCAACAAATCCCAGATGATCCCCCACTTTTTACGCTCCTATGGCTAGGGGTAAGGGAGGAGTACCATTAGTGCATATAACAAGATATAATAAAAAGAAAGAACAATAATCTACAAGTGGAGGCAATGATCAAATGTTTACTTAAATAAGGCATAAATTACAAAACAAAGGGTGAATCAGCAGAAACACAACAGAACTATTCCAAAGGCCTTACATATTCTGTTTAGAGACATAAGATGCATACAATGAGAACACTTAATCCTGTAATTTGTTATAGTTCATTTCATAGCTAATCAAAGTACTAGAATGAGAGTATATACAAATATTATGATGAAGTAGTATGCTTAACTATGTATACTATAATTATTTGAAGAGAGATACACTAACAAAAATAAGCCCTAATGTGTCTAATGGTGGAAATAGGATGATGCCAAAGAAAGGTGCATACAATTAAATAAAATATCATGGCCCATATAATCATGGTGAGTGTGTGTATAAGGCACCTCAAATACCCTCTCCACACAACAGAATCACCCGTGGGGATCAAGTGTGAGTAATACTGAAACATACAGACAGGAACACACAAAAACATGAGTGAAGAACAAAGTGAAGTGTGTACTGTGCAATTCCATGCAGAAAAACAACCACACAGTCACACAAACACTCAGCGCCAAAACACATTCAGTACCACACTCCTGGGTCAGTCAACGCACTATAAACACACAGCCTGTCTCACACATGCTCCTATGGGGTCGCAAAGGGGTCAAAATTATGCCTATGCCTTTACTCCCTTGTGTCACTGAACAGCTGCCTTTTCATCTATAGTAAGTTTTTATAATATATGTAAGGAATCGACATAAACACGTGTGACCAAACATGTCCTAACGTGTGACTTAACGAGTGGCCAAACGCATCGTCTCCATGTCCTCTGCGTAAATATAAAAGCTTATGTGAATCATTCGTATTCAAGTAATGATGTAGTACTTTTGTACAATAAAGATATAATCCTTACACAGTGATCTCTTTGTCTATATTCTAAATTTTCCTGTTTCCTTACTTCCACCTTACGCAGGGCAGATTACGAGGCTAATACCGGCTTTATTTGCCAGCCTTTTATTAGAATATTCTGTTCCACCTTAAAGTCAGCTATGCAAGGCTGAAGCTGAAGAACTATTTTTGAATAATTGTATTTAATGCATGTGCAAATGATGGTACAATCTCCATTTTTGCATTTGAAGACTCTCTGAGCTGCACTTTTTAAACCCAGTGATGTCACTAATTGGCTGCTGATGTCTCTTTTGTAAGTCGCTTTGGATAAAAGCGTCTGCCAAATGCATAAATGTAAATGTAAATGTAAATGATGTTAATTAGATTAATGTAGCATTGGACAGATTAGCCAGGGTTTGTTTTTTCCTTTTTTATTTCATGTTATTTATATTATTTTGACCTATTCCAACTTAATTGGAAATTTTTTTCTTTCATGTCATTAAATATGAAGACATTTTATGTTGTATTGTGAAGTATAAAATGTCACAGTTTCACATTAAGTATTTTCTTTATATTATTTTCAACTGAATACAGGGTTAAATGATTTGCATATTTATTTATTCATCTATATATCCCAACTTATATCTATATATAGCAACTCAGACTGTTTATACATTTTCACTTCTTGTCGTATTTCCATACATTTAGATGGACCACAAACATATTATATTGTATGTTCTATTTTATATGTGGGCACAACACATTTTCTGGCTTCACTGAGTATGATCTAAGACAAAAAAAAATCCAGTTATATCACCTAAACCCATGGCAGTCTCTAATGTACACAGTAAATGATGACCTCCCCTACTGGTTTGCTAAATGTGTAAAATTTGTAATTATGACATTAGATTCTTACACAGCTGACCCAACACTGTACGTCATGATGATGTTAGGGTTACACTATCCACTAGTGGGAGGATTCATGGTGATGTATAAAACAGAGAAGTTTAACTTCTGAATCATTTCAAAATTTTCATCTCAGACACTATTTCAAATGGATGACCAAGACTACAGGCAAAATATCACAGTTCAATATTGCATTCCTGACAATAATCAGTCTTGTATAAGATATTCCGTATATGGCCCTGGATATGTTTTTCTGTGCTTCATTCTCTCATGTATATCTGTGTGCACTGTGGTTCTGAACCTGCTGGTGATCATCTACATTTCTCACTTCAAGCAGCTCCACACTCCAACCAACCTGATCATCCTCTCTCTGGCTGTGGCTGATCTTCTTATGGCACTCTTTAATATGCCTGTGGATGTAAGTGCCCTAATGGACACCTGTTGGAATCTTGGACCAAAAACATGCTACATTTCTTTAGTATTTGGTTTTGTCTCAAAGTATGGCTCTCTGTACAGTGTGATACTCATAGCAGTTGATAGGTACATTGCTATCACTAACCCTCTGCAGTATTCCAGTCAAATCACACTTCATAAAACCTTGCTGTCCATAATTCTTGGCTGGTCATTTAGTCTATGTTATGCCATCATGTATTTATACTTAAATGAGAGTTTTACAGATCCTAATAGCTACTCCCAATGTTATGGAGAGTGTGTTGTGTATCCATATATGTACTGGTGCTTAATTGAACTTATAATTTCTTTTCTAGCCCCTTGTAGTTTCATATTAGTCTTGTATTCAATTATTTTTAAAGTGGCAATATATCAAGCTAAAGCTATCAGAGCTGTGAAAAATTGTGCCTCACAAAAAATATCAAGGGCTAAAACATCAAGGGCTTCTGAAATCAAAGCAGCCAAGAAAGTAGGGACAGTGGTTTTTGTTTATCTTGCTTGCTGGATACCATTTTATTCAATCCGTATGACACTTCACATACCTCAGACTGTGTGGAATGTTTTTACCTGGTTAATAGATATGAACTCCTTTGTGAACCCACTGATGTATACCATTTTCTATTCATGGTTTAGAACATCTGCAAAGTATATTATAACATGCAGAACATTTAAATCATCATCTTCAAGGCTGAGTTTTTTTCCTGAACATTAACATTAATTTCATTTGAGAGAGCAGAGGCCACTTCATATTTTACTGCTCTAATATATATATATATTGTATACATCAGTGGGTTCACAAAGTAGTTCATATCTATTAACCAGGTAAAAACATTCCACACAGTTTCTTCTCACCGCCCAATGCTCAGGTTTTCTCGTTCAGCTAATAAGAGGATCCTTTTTTCACTGTTCCAAGCTTCCTCTGTTGGTCCCCTCCCGGCTTTAGTCTCCGTCTCCCCCACCTGGGTTTCTGTGTTTTCTTGGCTCTCTCCTCCTCTTCCTGCTACTTTTGCTTCTCATTTCCTCTCTCTCTCCCTCCTTCTACCACTTATGCACTCCAGTCTCCACGAGAAGATCCTGCAATATGCAGACATCAACCTATCTGCCTTACTATGCCCTTGTCCAGCCCCCTATCCTCTTGCACCATCAAAGTCGGCGATCTTTCCTTTACACTTATGGCTGCCGAACCTCAAACATTGAAGATACTGACAGTTTCCAAATTCGCACTGGCTTTCTCCATTTACTGCAACATTCTCTGCTCCGTCTTTCTGACCCACCAGCAGGAACTCAACGATCACCTGCCCATCATTCTCGATGTAGCCGTTTGCTTCTGAGGTTCTGCCTTCTACAAATACCACCGCCAATTCTCCACCCAGGCCACAGCCTGCCTGCATCATCGGAACATCACTAGCTACTGGGGCGCTCTGGATTTAGATTTCTATTGCTGGGCTTTTGCCGGCCACACTGCCCTTTCATGCAAAATATGCAGCAGTCCATCTGAACCGGCCGTATATTGTGCTCATTCTTGCACCAACTCGCACTTCTGCCAATGCCATTGCTCCCACTTCATCCATGGCAACTACCGTGCCACGTTTTACTACTTCCAGCTCTTGTGATAGTCGTGGAAGACACATGTCCTACTATAACGGTTAGATGATCTGCAACAACTTCAACTCAGGTGGATGTTTCACCTCTTCATGCAGCATACCTGCACATCAGCACATATTGTGGCCAGGCTCATGCCCAAACCAGCCCTCCCCTCAGATGGCTGCTTCAGTTCCTTTTCCTCTCCCATCAACGTGGAGGAATTCACCCCCTGCCTTTCCTGTTGTCCTGACTCTACTTTCACCTGTTTTCTTCTCAATGGTGTTTTCCTTGGTTTCTCTCCTGGCTTGGTAGTCCTTTTCCACTCCTCTCTTCTCTTCCTTAAGCATCAACTCTATTGGTATCACCACCCAAAGTCAAAGTCAAAGCTTGATTTATTGTTAATTCTTCACATGTACCAGACATATCATCAATTTTGTTCCTCACTATCCTTTGGGGTTGACAAGACAAAACATTTCTAACCCTAAAGTAAGAAATAAGTCAGACCTATCCTAACACTAACACTGATAATGAAGTGACAATGAATAACTAAAGTAACAGTAAAGTACAAGTACAACAAATAGACAGCCATATCTAACACTAATAGTAACACTAAAGTGACAATAAATAAAGTAAGGTGTGCAGTGGTGAGGATTAAATTAACTAAGTAAAAAGAAAGACTAAATAAACAGTAAGGAGTAGATAAAAAGTATTCACAGTGTAAATCTAAATGTCATAGGTAGTATCAATGAAATATGTGCAAGACATTTACTTCCAGGAGAAGATTTCTATTGACACTGTGCAAGTGGCATAGTAGTGCAATAAGTCTTGAGGTTTTAACTGTTGTAGCTACTTGACAGACTGGATGAAGCTGAGGAGAGATAATTCAGCATCCTCACAGCCTTGTGGATAAAGCTGTTGGTGAGTCTGGTGGTGTAGTTCTGACCCCTCCTCCCCCACCACTAGAATGGCATCTTATTCTTCTACAAAGACACTCTTTCCAATCCTGAGGACCCCTCCATATTTACTGATGCAGCTCCTTCTATAGGTTTTGGTGGCTACTACGACAGTCACTGGTTCGTATCTCAGTGGCTCCCAGAAATCACTTCCCTCTGAATTGATTCTGACAACTCAATTGCATTGTGAGAGCTGTACCCCATCGGGGTCGCCATCAACATCTATTCAGATAACACAGCAGTCGTTTATATAATTAACAAAGGATGTTCTAAGTCACTGTCACTCATGATCTTTCTCTGTCGTCTCATTTGGGATTCAGTAATGTACCATTTCATTTTAAAGGCCTCTCACATTTCCAGCCATTCTAATCCATTTGCTGACACTCTCTCTCTCTCTCTCTCTCTCAATTTCAGAGATTCAGAGTATTAGCGCAACTATCACACCCTCATCCCACATGGACATCTCCATTTTCAGAACTCATCTTCCCACTTCATCCTGGCTCCACCATTTTCAATAATCTCACAAGACCTTATCCTCTCAACATACTGGACCAGCTGGAAAACTTTTAGACGTTTCCACCAACTTCATAACAACCTAATTCCATGCTTTGACTTCCATACCACCACCTCACTTTTGCCAACATACACTTTTCCAATTAGTCATCAACCCTCAAAGAATACTTAGCAGCCATCAATTTTTTTCCACAAACTAATCCATGGTTCTCCACATCCTTCTTCCCTTCACCACCAGGTCACCCTGCTCCACTGAAGTTTTAACCCATGGCAGCAGCCTCTCTGTGCTATGCTTAGGATGCTATTTTCCTGTTATCTCCTCTACACTAGAAGTTATGTTCCTTCTAGCCATTGGCTTCCTCCTCTGCAACATACAATCCTTTATGCCACCCCAGTGTCACAGACCGCATTGATTTTCATTGAACACAGCAAAATTGACCTGTTTTGCAGAACCACTACAGTAAATATATTTAAACTCTCTTCGCTACTCAGTCCATTTGAACCACTCCTTTGCTATCTTCAGACCCATCACACACAAGCCTCATTTTGACACGAACCACTTATAAATCCATATCCATGCCCACGACCTGCTCGCAGCCCACAAATGCTTGCCAACCCAATTTTCTGCATAAAGTCTGTGCTAGCAAAGTGCAGTCACTATGTTACGTAGTTTGGGGAGCTAGACCATGCCCTAATTACCTCTCCAGAGCTCCATTTATACCCCTTCACTCTCACTCCATCCCAGTGTTGAGCAACATCAAACCTACCACCACCCTGTCTCCTCCCTTCTGCGAGGAGGGAGTGAGGGATTTTTATTAATTTATTTTAATGTAATGTTGTAGAAAACAATTTTATTACTTTGTGTTAGTGGACAAATATCCTTAAATGATTTGTTAAAATTAAGCATTTATAATTGTGTGAAATCTTGTATCTTATATGTATTCATATGAATGATTAACCAGTATTTAACCATGCATTTAAACAAGTTTAGAATCTGCACACTAACTGGCATGTTGACTCAGTATTAGCACCTTTCTAAATTCTTAGACCTTTAACATTGAACAGATCTGCACTTAGGCTTTTACTAAGCTTTTAGGAAACACATAAATTACAACTGTTAGCCAAAAGGGGGAGTTGAACTGTAGGGCATCTCAATGACCTTAAGTCCATTAGTGACTCTTCTAAATTCTGGTGACAGAGAAGGAGTGTGGGAATAAAAGGTATGTTGTCAAGCCTACCTAAGAATTAAGGTTTTGGGGTCACGGTGCATGTGAAACTTGCACGCGAGAAACCTGAGTACTAACATGTCTAATTATGCATATTAATATATGTTAATCAGCTAGAAACGCCTCACCACCAGGCTATACGTCATCTGGGGTATAATTGTGGAGTCAGATGGGAGGAGAACTCAGAACTCTACTGGGAAGGCTATTAGACTTTTTCATGTATTAGTTCTCTTGGATCGAATAAATACTTTGATTTGCTTTGAACTTTACTCGACTGGTTTTTGCAAAGCTCCCGGAACGAGCACGTGTGTGGGGGGTGTATTTTGGACCTTTTGGATATGTTTAAATTTTAATTACTTTGAGAACTGTCCAAAATAACATTTTTAATCTTCAGTAAACAGTTACGTTTTCAGGTATTTTACTGGTGTGGATGATTTTAAGTGTTCTGTTTCGAGTGACGGACATAGTTATAGGAATATTAATACCAACATTGTCCAAGGACATAATTTACTCCACCCTCATCTACTGCCACTTCCCCACTGCAGTCCCCCAGACTGTCCCCTAAGAAAAATCATGCTCCATCACCACCTAGAGCACCTCAATGGAAGAGACAAGCTCCTCGACCCCCGGAAAGGCAGCTTCGCTCACGGCCCCATCGCCAGCAGGAGCTTCACACAGCTTCGTCAGCTGATAAGGGCAAGGAAAAGACATGATTTTTCGGGTCCTGGCTGCTGCAGTGATGATGTCAGCAGTAACATGTTTTCAAAACAAGCTTGGACCTTTGGTGCCTGTAATCTCTCCCATTCCAGTACTTATCAGAGAGAGAAAGAACAGAGAGTTCAGGTCAGATTCTGTGAATGAAGCCAATCTACAGCATATAAAATGTGAGACAGAGATTCTGTGGCAAAGTGCACAAGTTAGCTCTTCTAAATATCAGATCTCTCACAAAGAAATCACACTTAATTAATGATTTTATTACAGCACATGGGCTTGATTTTATACTTTTAACTGAGACTTGGCTAAATGAATGTAGTGCTGCAACTGTTTTATTGGAGTCGGCTCCTCCAGATTTTAATTTTTTAATGCATCTCGTGCCAGTAGAAAAGGTGGAGGTCTAGCTGCTCTCTTCCATGGTTCTTTTCAGTGCAAGCAGTTATCATTTGGTGACTTGACAACATTTGAGAATCTCTGTGTAGTTCTGAAAGGGACACCACAGATATTACTAGTAACTGTCTACAGACCTCTGAAGTAGTGCTAATTTTATTGATGAATTTACAGAGATGCTGTCTTTCATTTCTACTGACTTTGACCATTTTGTTATTGCTGGTGACTTTAACATATATATTGACAATCCCAAGGACTGTTTTGCCAAGGAACTGCATGCCATATTGGACTCTTTTGGCGTTTCACAGCATGTTACAGAAAGTACGCATTGTCATGGTCACACGCTGGATATTGTTATCTCAAAGAGTCTCAACATATCAGTGACTGTGGAGGACGTCATGTTGTCAGATCACTACTGTGTGTTCGTTTGATATGTGGGCCTCACCAGTCATCAGAGACAGTAGAGTTTGTGTCAAGAAAAGGATTATATATAAAATGACTGCACTGCTACCCTTTTCATGAGTAAAATGTGCACTACACCATGTGAACGATCCAACTCTGACAACTTTTGCATTAAAACTAATCAGCAGATCATCAATAGTGTTATGGATGAGATTGCGCCAGTTAAAATGAAGGCTATGTCTTGCAAACAGAAAGCACCATGGAGAAATGCTTCTGTTGTTCAAATCCAAAAGAGGGAGTGTCGCAAGGCAGAACGCAGATGGCGTAAAACAAGTCTTCATATTCACAAAAAATCTACAAATTAAGCTACATGAATACAACGCGACAATATGCAAAACACGACAATCCTATTTCTCTAGCATCATGAACAATAACACTAACAACAGCAAAATCATCTTCACCGTGGTCGACAGACTTACTAACTCACCCACACCAATGGCCCCTGAATTAGTATCAACTGAGAGATGTAATGAGTTTGCATTCTTTTTTAACACTAAAATCCAGAATATCAGACAAGCGATTAGAACATCTATATCCAACAATGAGTCTGTACCCTCTCCATCACCTCATAAAAACTCCTTAGTTAAAATGTCAGTTCAGTACTCTTGATAATAATATTTTAATCGACACAGTTAATCATCTAAAATCATCCACTTGTAGTCTTGACACACTACCAACCAATTTTTTAAAGAGTGTGTTTCACACTATAGCACCTGACATACTCCATATTGTAATCACCTCACTCATGTCGGGGGGATTTTGAGCTCCTCACTAAAGACTGCAGTTGTTAAGCCTTTTCTAAAAAAGAAAAAATTAGAATCATCTCTGATTGGTAACTACAGGCCAATTTCTAATTTACCGTTCATTGGCAAAATCATTGAGAAAATAGTTTTCAGGCAAATCACTAGTTTCTTGTCCATTAACAGTAGTCTAGACAAATTCCAGTAAGGGTTCCGGTCTAATCACAGCACTCAGACTGCTCTAATCAAGGTAATTAATGACATTCGCTTAAATACAGAGGCTGGAAAGGTATCTCTTCTATTACTTCTTGACCTTAGTGCTGCCTTTGGTACCATTGACCATAAGATTCTTATAGATAGACTCGCAAACTGGGTTGGACTCACAGTTCTGAAGTGGTTCGTTTCTTACCTGGAAGGCAGGAACTACTTTGTAGAAATAGAAAATAATATTTCAGAGAACATGCCAGTAACCTGTGGTGTCCCCCAGGGCTCTATTCCTTTTCCACTTTTATTTAATTTATATATGCTTCCCCTTGGCCAGATTTTACAGGACTATGGGCTATCCTATCACAGTTATGCAGATGATACTCAGATTTACATGGCCCTGTCCCCAAACGACTCTGGCCCAGTTGACACATTAAGCAAGTGCCTTGATCACATCACAAACTGGATGGGACACAACGTTCTGCAGCTGAATAAAGATAAAACTGAGATTATACTATTTGGGAATAGCACTGAGAGAAAAATATTGGATACGTATCTGGCCTCAAGGGCCCTCAAATCTAAAGAACTGGCTCGCAACCTTGGTGTATTAATGGACTCAGATCTCAGTTTTAGTCTCATATTAAAGTGGTAAATAGATCAGCATTTCACCATCTTAAGAACATCAGTAAGATCAGAGATTTTCTGAGTAAACCAGACCTGGAGAAACTGATCCATGCCTTCATTTCTAGCAGGATTGATTACTGTAATGGTCTCTTAACTGGACTTCCAAAAAAGACCATTAAACAGCTTCAGCTAATTCAAAATGCAGCTAGTTCTCTCTAGGAGCAAAAGAAGAGATCATATCTCCCCCATCCTCAAATCCTTACACTGGATACCAGTCTGTTACAGAATAGACTTTAAGGTGTTATTACTGGTCTATAAATGTCTAAATGGGGTAGGACCAACGTATTTATCAGATCTGCTACAGAGATATGAACCGAGCAGAGCTCTCAGATTTTTAGGAACTAGTCAGTTCGTCCTGCCTCAGGTCAAAACTAAACATGGAGAGGCAGCGTTTAGCTACTACGCTGTTTTTAAATGGAACCGGCTGTCTGAGAGTATTAGAAGAGCCCCAACTTTAGACACTTTTAAATCAAGACTTAAATCACTCCTGTTTGAGCAGGCTTACAGCTCAGTTTAAAATATTCTGCACTTTTCTGTAACGGCATTTTATTTCTTTTCATTTATTGTCATTTTAAATTGTTTCAATTATTTAAATCATTTTACTTTTTATGTAATTGTCTTATTGGAAATGTATGATTTTATTCTGGCTTTTAATTTAATTGTTTCTTTTTCTGTAAAGCACTTTGAATTGCTTCTGTATGAAAGGTGCTCTATATATAAACTTGCCTTGCCTTCTTCTCTTTTAACCAATTAAAAGCCAAGCCAACTCGAATGAAAACTCACCTTCTGAGTCCTGATGGAGAATTAGGAAAAGAAGTCAATAGTTGAGCATATGAAGAGTATAAAGATACACTTATTCATAGGTCAGGCATGGGACAGTTCCCCAGAAACAAGTAATATAGAGACATGTGGCTGTAACAAACAAATAATATAGAGACATGTGAGTGTTTTAAACAAAATAGTTTTATGTATAGAGAGAGACACTTGAGTTCATGAACTCTGTAGAAAAAAAGAATGGTGTGTGGAACAACATGGGACAGCCTGGTACCGCATGATACGAGGTATTTTTTGCTTTGAGATAATAAAATAACCTGCTAAATCTTACAAAAGGTCGTCTTCAAGTATTTCTTTTAGACTAGACTAAAAGACTAGAATCTTTTATTTGGACTTATTCTTTCAAGTATTATAGTTAGACTAGCTACGAGATCAACACGTCGTGGTAACGACAGTTCTCAGATGCTTCTTTGGGCATAGTCTATGCAAGCAAACTATTAATATAATTATAATAATTGTTCAATTACACAAGCAGACTAATATCTTTATTACAGCAGGTAGTGTCGCATTCACACAGCTCCAGCTCCAGCGAGTTGGGGGTTCGATTCCAGCTCCGGGTGACTGTCTGTGAGGAGTTGGTGTGTTCTCCCCGTGTCCGCGTGGGTTTCCTCCGGGTGCTCCGGTTTCCTCCCACAGTCCAAAAACACACGTTGCAGGTGGATTGGCGACTCAAAAGTGTCCGTAGGTGTGAGTGAATGTGTGTGTGTCCGTGTTGCCCTGTGAAGGACTGGCGTCCCCTCCAGGGTGTATTCCCGCCTTGCGCCCGATGATTCCAGGTAGGCTCTGGACCCCCCGCGACCCTAAATTGGATAAGGGTTACAGATAATGGATGGATGTGTGTAGCGCCCCCTTTCCTGTGAATACAGTGAATCCTAGTTGTATCTCTCCGTTATAATCCTACTTAAAGTATAGGACTAGGAGATAACAGTTAACATTTCAAATATGGTACTATAAAATAGATTTAACAAAAGGAAAAGCCAGCGTTTAATAGTTAATGAACAAATAAACACAATTAATTACTTTATCCTTGGCTGGTATATTTATTAAAACCAGCGAAACCAAGAAGCATCTTAAACTCTCTCAATCCAGTCACTCAAATCTGAAGACTCTATTCACATAACTGGTAAATAAAAACAAAATAAATAATAGTTATAAGAATGCAGATGTATAATACACTTTCGTTTTCAAATGTTACCCAGAATTATTTAACACACTGACCTTATAAACCTGTTGAAATTTCTAAATTCAGAATTATTAATACAGAATTTACGCACAAACAAATCGATATGGGGTTCCCCTTTTTTCTTGGTGTGTGTGGGTGTGCGTTGCAGGCCTGAATTGCTGCTTGTGAACGTGGTGGCCTGAAACTTAATGACCGCTTCGCACTTTCGCAAAATAAAAACTTGACTCACTCAGGGTCCATGGTGGGAGAATGGAGTGGAGAGCTGCGACCTTGCTTATGAGAAGGGAAATTCAGCGGTGCCAGAGGAAGTCGGAGCCTCTTCGCTGCTCGGACTGCTATCTGGTGTTGGTGGAGTTGACGACGGTGCACTAGTCCTTGGTACCAACTTCCACTGGTTCAGTTCACTGGGGAAGCGAACTTTAGCTAACTTGGGTGCGGTGAGCCGGTTGGGCTAACTCTAGCCGAGCCTCGTTCTAACCACAGCAGTACTTCGGGTAGAGCTTACTTTACGAAGGAGAGTTTCCCTCGCTTCCAATTCCGGGGCTTATGAGTCCACTATCGAGGTTCTCTAGTTGACAACCCAGTGCTTGACTTAACAATAAACCAAAAATATATAACGTTTTACATTATATTTATACTTGAATCTGCCGCGTTTTCCTCTTGCCCCCTCCTCCCTCTCTCTCTCTCTCTTTCTCTCTCTCTCTCCCGAAAAAAAAACCCAGTCAACCAAAAAACTCTAGCAATGAATGACAACCACTCATAGCCAATGAAAACACTTTTAAACTTGAGTCTCATACTTAGTATTTTAACCCGTATTAAACTGTTTTTACGGATTTTTTAACATTTTAAAACATAATCACGTCATGAAATAAAATACCAAAATACTTTATACATTAAAATCCCAAAATTGACCAAGAGCTACATGTTTCATATCACGACTTTAATATAAACAATTAGTGTCCAATTTTTCTGCAATTACTTTTTTTGCTTTAGAACACCCTCAGTGTATCCCTCCACCAAGAGCATTTACAGCATTAGGCTATTCCATGTAGGGGCTGCATAATCAGGCCTGAACTGGTCTATTCTGTAAACTATGGTGAGGACTGAAAGACAAGCTCAAAGTTCTCCAGTCAACCACTCTATGGTCATCTTCGTGACATCAGTGTTAAAGAGGTGAGGAATGAACCCACAATTTCAGGACCCTGGAGCTGTGTTACAGTGAAACTTCCTGCAGCACCACTGTGCTTTTTTTCTTCTTCTTCTTTTCTTCTTCTAGGGATGGGACCTTCAATACTGAAGGTTTGAAGCTTGTGTCACTTTTTCAATACTTGCTGATTAGAGTACGAGAACTTGTACTGAGTCACTTATCCTCATGTGACAATGAAGTTTGAAGCTTAGAATGCGACACTGAACCACCGGAAATGTGCGGGACTGGTTCAAAGTTCTAGCGCTGTCCCATACCTCAGTGACTATTTAAGGGACTTTTTATGTGGTATATTTTCCAACTTTGTAAACAATTTTTATATTCCTATATACCCCTCATGTTCCCTATAAAATATGTACGCCTTATACATTCTATAATCAATAAAGTCAAAGATAAAGCATTTATTACAGCATTTCCATTAATACACATAATTTTCAGTGAATCAGAAGAGACAAAAGTTGAACTGTAAGACCACACGGTATTAACATGCTTTGCGGTGTTGATCTGCAGGCTGCAATCATTTTTTTTCTGGCCACCAAATGTCATTCTTCTCTGATGTCAAATTTCAATGCTCCAAAGTATCGAATCTTTTTCAAAACAATCAGGAGGAAGAATAATTTTCTCTCTAATAAATACAACATGGGTTTGTGCAGAGTTTTATCAAATTCCAAATAATAAAATTTTCAAATTTTATAGAATTATCAAATAAATCTCTGATGATATGCTTCTGGAACCAATTCCTCTTCTGTTTTCCTACTAGCTTACACTACAAAAGTATGGACCAAAAGGCTTTTGTCCAATTTAGCATTACCACAATCCTTTCAAAAACACTGAAATAGACATCCTCCTCAGTCTCCCTAAATGAAGGTACTAATGAAATAAACTTATGTATATTAAATGCAGCTGGTTGAGGAACAAGAAGGTCTGATACAGCGGGTGCCACAGGCTCCGGTGTGTCAGTAGTCCGCATTGAGACGGGACAATTGTTTAAGTGGAGTAGCCTCCATCATACTTAGCTCGAGCTCATGCAAAAATTTCCTTCTCCAGCTCAAGTTTATGTACGGCTAACTCAAACTCATGTTTACACACATCAGCACACTCTGAAGCAACTATCTGAAGCGGGGCCAGGTGTAAATACATACAGGGGTGGCAGGGTCATATAGAGACAAAATAGTTCTTACCTCAGCTTCCCCCACAACTGGCACCTCAGAACTGTCTGGACTGTCTCCAACAATAGCCACTGTCCATTCAGGTGAGTCACCCTCTTCTGATGTAGGGCCTCTGCAGCTGCAGAAACTTCACCACATGTAGTATCCACCACCGGTTGTTTGCACATACCCACTTCCAAAAGATGTCGTAAAACAATATTTTGGATCTTTTTTTTTTAAACATAGCCCTTGTTAGAGGAAGGCTGAAGCGGCTAGATACTAAAATCAAAATGTCCTTCATACAAGTCTCAAGCACATCAATACTAGGTGATTTAAAAAAAAATCCTGCATGTCAAAAGTTTCCATGGCTACACAAGAGACAACTAATTAAGTACCACAGAACACTAATAACCACAAATAATCTAAGACCACCACCTTCCAAAAGGTAATCGTTTACCAACATCTGTCATATATGCTCACTGCCCACCATTTTATGGTGTGTGAGGGATCAACAAATCCCAGAAGATCCCCCACTTTTTACGCTCCTACGCCTAGGGGAAAGGGAGGAGTACCATTAGTGCATATAACAAGATATAATAAAAAGAAAGAACAATAATCTACAAGTGGAGACGATAATCAAATGTTTACTTAAATAAGGCATAAATTACAAAACACACGGTGAAACAGCATAAACACAACAGAACTATTCCAAAGGCCTTACATATTCTGTTTAGAGACATAAGATGCATACAATGAGAACACTTAATCCTGTAATTTGTTATAGTTTATTTTATAGCTAATCAAAGTATTAGAATGAGAGTATATACATATATTGTGATGAAGTAGTATGCTTAACTATCTATACTATAATTATTTGAAGAGAGATACACTAACAAAAATAAGCCCTAATTTGTCTAATGGTGGACAGAGGATGATGCCAAAGAAAGGTACATAAAATTAAATAAACAAAATATAATCATGGCCCATATAATCATGGTGAGTGTGTGTATAAGGCACCTCAAACACCCTCTCCACACAACAGAATCACCCGTGGGGATCAAGTGTGAGTAATACTGAAACCTACAGACACAGGAACACACAAAAACATGAGTGAAGACCAAAGTGAAGTGTGTACTGTGCAATTCCATGCAGAAAAAAAAAAACACACACTCACAGAAACACTCAGCGCCAAAACACATTCAGTACCACACTCCTGGATCAGTCAACGCACTCTAAACACACAGCCTGTCTCACACATGCTCCTATGGGGTCGCAAAGGGGTCAAAATTATGCCTATGCCTTTACTCCCTTGTGTCACTGAACAGCTGCCTTTTCATCTATAGTAAGTTTTCATAATATATGTAAGGAATCGACATAAACACGTGTGACCAAACATGTCCTAACGTGTGACTTAACGAGTGGCCAAATGCATCGTCTCGATGTCCTCTGCGTAAATATAAAAGCTTATGTGAATCATTCGTATTCAAGTAATGATGTAGTACTTTTGTACAATAAAGATATAATCCTTACACAGTGATCACTTCATCTATATTCTAAATTTTCCTGTTTCCTTACTTCCACTTTAAGCAGGGCAGTTTATTCTTATTAGAATTTTCTGTTCCACCTTAAAGTCAGTAATGCAAGGCTGAAGCTGAATAACTATTTTTGAATTATTGCATTTAATGCTTGTGCAAATGATGGAACAATATCCATTTTTGCATTTGAAGACTCTCTGAGGTGCACTTTTTAAACCTAGCAATGTCACTAATCGGCTGCTGAGGTTAGTTAGACTATTGTAGCATTACACAGATTTACCACGTTTTCTTTCCTGTTTTATTTTATGTTATTTATATTATTTTGACCTATTCCAAATTCTTTGGAAAGTTTTTTCTTTCATGTCATTAAACATGGAGACATTTTATATATTATTGTGAAGTATAACATTTCACAGTTTCATATTAAGTGAATTTTCTTTATATTATTTTCAACTGAATACAGGGTTAAATGATTTGCATACAAGGAAAGGATAGTTATTTATTCATCTATATATCCCAACTTATATCTATATATAGCAACTCAGACTGTTTATACATTTTCACTTATCGTATTTCCATACATCGTGGACGGACCATAAACATATATTATATTGTATGTTCTATTCTATAAGTGTGCACAACACATTTCCTGGCCTCACTGAGTATGATCCAAGACAAAAATCCAGTTATATCATCTAAACCCATGGCAGTCTCTAATGTACACGATAAATAATGACCTCTCCTACTGTTTTGCTCCCTGTGTAAAATTTGTAATTATGACATTAGATTCTTACACAGTTCTAACACTCAGAACTAGTCTCAGCTGACCCAACTCTGTACGTCATGATGATGTTAGGGTTACACTATCCACTAGTGGGAGGATTTATGATCATGCATAAAATAGAGAAGTTAACTCTCTGAATCATTTCAGATTCTTCATCTCTGTCTCTATTTCAAATGGTCGACCAAGACTACAGGCACAACATCACAGTTCAATATTGCCTTCCTGACAATAATAAGTCTTGTATAAATCATGCTGAATATGGCTGAACCTGCTGGTGATCATCTCCATCTCTCACTTCAAGCAGCTCCACACTCCAACGAACCTGCTCATCCTCTCTCTGGTATCTTGAAACAATAACATGCTACATTTCTGTGACAATTTGTTTTGTTCTCAAAGTCTGGCTCTCTGTACAGTGTGATACTAATAGCAGTAGTATAACCATCTGCAGAATTCCAGTCAAATCACGCTTCATAAAACCTTGCTGGCAATAATTTCTGGCTGGTCTTTTTGGCTGTGTTATGTCATTGTGCTTTTATACTTTAACCTACAAGTACATTACAATATAAATTAGACTGAAAGTCCAGACTAGGAATATAAGCCCAGACATTTTACACACTGAGACTCTAGTGGGATAACATAGAGGATAAATGACAGCAATGTACTGATCTACTGTAATGAATATGATGGTACTGAGAGATGTGGAAAATGAGAGGCCACTGATTATCAGAGAATTATACCACTCCACTACTCCAATGTATACAACAATAGTCTAGAAGTTGCATTATATTCTCAGACATAACAGAGTCCCCATTCAAGATCAGCCACAGCCAGAGAGAGGATGAGCAGGTTGGTTGGAGTGTGGAGTTGTTTGAAGTGAGGAATGAAGATCATCCCCAGCAGGTTCAGCTGGAGAAGGGCGCAGTAAGGCTGAAAATTTGATCCTTGCACCTTGCAGGATACTTTCTCAGAGACTGGGAGGCACGAGTGGTGGATTGAAGATAGATAGATAGAGAGAGAGAGAGAGAGAGAGAGAGAGAGAGAGAGAGAAGGTGAGGGGTCTGAGAAAGTGCAGCCTGAAATGGAAATGGTTCAGATGATGAAATAGGGGTGGGATGAAGGTGGAGGGGATGAAGATGGCAAGAAAGTAAAAAGGATAAAAGAGGAATAAAAGAGACAGAGGTGGGTAGAGTAGAAGGTGGGAGAGAGAGATAATTAGAAGCGAAGGCAGCAGGGAGGGGCGGACTCAGGTGGGAGAGGCAGGGCCTGGGCGGGAACTGTTGCTGGGAGAGTCATGGCAGCAATGGCTGCCATCTGACTGGATGTAGGATTAGCATTAGCCTGGGAACAGTAGAGGAAGCCAGGAGCAACTAAAAAACTTTTTTTTCTTTTTGGATGAGCAGAAAAACTATATACTGTGATCCAGTCAGACCATTTTAGTGTGAGAAGTAGGAGGAGAAACACGAGGCCTGCCCTGAGCAGTGGAATTGGCAGAAGGAGTAGTCCAGCATCTGAAATGAAGAGAGCATTGTGAAGGAGGAGGAAAGGCAGGGGAGGAGAAGCGGGAATGCCTGTGTGGAGCTCGGTGGCAGCTGGATCGGGAGCCTGAGATGGTCGAAGCAGGAGAAGAACACAAATATGATCTAACAAATTTCAATAACACAACAATCACCAAAAAAAAAAAATGTAACTGTCGCAAAATAAATTAACTGTGCCTTGAAGAAAAAACCAAACCAAAAACAAATAACCACAAACAGAAATAAACAAAAACAATTTAACAGCTCCTCAAGTGGTACTAATCTATCACAAAACAGCAGCATGACTTAGCCAAGACGTGGAGAAAACAGCAGCACCACCAGAAGAGGAGTAAAACATTTAGAGAGGGGTGCTCCAGGGTATGTCAAGAAACTAACCCTTCCTGTCTCTTCTGACCCCCAATCACTGGTGTGAATGTATATATCAATAAGACATGCCCCTCACTACTATCACAGGTTGTGCTCTTCTGTGTAGGCTCTACTCTAGACTTGAGCATTTCTGTATAGATTTGGTGACATGCACCAACATAACTTCTGGTCTATTCCTGATGTGGGATTAGTTCTGGAGAGCAAACCCTATTCCAACTCATCCTACATGTATTGGATGAAGCTACATTACTCCTGGAGACACAGTTTCACTGCTCTGAATCCCAACGTCAGGAGGCATTATACCTTCACAGGCAATTTTTGGCACTGAACATGGTGACCTTGGGGTCATGTCAAACTGCTTCAGAGCAATTCATATATTTTCATTTCATTTCCTCTGGAGATCTAACTTGCCTTACAATGGTCATAGTGTAAATGGCACAAGAGTAATACAGAATTTAGATTAATACAGAGCACCCGAAGGTAAAAAAAAAAGGTGAGAGGACATGTGGGGGATCTTGAGATAATTTGTTTGAGGGGGAAAAAAATTGAGGATAAAATTTGGTAATGCGCTGGTAAAGTGTCCCCTGTACTGCTCAATTCCCCCCTCAAATAAATTATGTCGTACGGAGCCCCTAAAAGGACTGAGGGAAAAAAAAAAAAAAAGACTACTGATTTTGCGTTCCCTCACAAACATAATTGCCTTTCCCTCGTAAAACGTTTTGCGTTCCCTCGCAAATGCATTGCGCTCCTTTGCCAAAGTTTTATGATACACAATTGTCTTTGTGGCTCAGTCAGCACATCAGGACACTGCAGTTTCCAGGGAAATCCAGCTACTTGAAACAGATATTACATATGTATTTATTTTTCTCTATTAACACACAGTGTAGTTGCCAGTGCGAATCGTTCATACATCTGCAAGGAACTGCCTAACATCAGAGGAAGTTGTGAACAACAAGTTTATATACGTTCAGTAGCATCCTGAAAGTGCTAGTCAGAACACCGTAGTTCCACGTATCTCCATACTAACAGGTGTATGAGACGTAGGCAGCTTCAAATGACTCGGCCCTAGTCCGGCAAGCCATAACTAAATCACGATAACCGGACCACGGCCGAGTTTGAGCCGGAAGCACGCCATTAGTGCCAGACTCTGCCCAGATCTGGCTCATTATTGGTTGTAATAGTTTATTTCTACACACACACACACACGCACGCACACACACCACCCTCCCTTCCCTCAGAAGCCAATCACTTGAGGAACAGAGAAGAGCAGGTAGCTGAATCAACGGTAGGTCGCTGGCTATTATTGCTCGCACTGAATGCAGCTGTTGGGAAATGGGGCCTATCCGGTGAGAGTTTCTTAGTTGTGGGTGAATGTGACTACTTTGGTGTAGGTTGGTGTGCAGTGACATTAGCAGCGGCTAACTGGTGCTGGGCTGATGCCGCTTGTATGTCACTTAGGTTTCTTGTGCTCCCTACCGTTGTTGTTTGTCTGTGTTTTATCAGTGTCTATGTATTATGCAGGTCGGAGGGCGTTCGTGTTGCTTGACTGCCGCCTACTGATACATTTTGTGTCTACAGAACGTTGGTATATCAATCATATTGACAACAGCAGTGTCTTTTTACTCGGGTATGTCACTTAATATTGGGGTACCATGGTGATGGCATATGGGTTTACATGCATGAACATGTGTGGATTTATTGATATGGTGTATTATTATAATTTATTATTAGTGTATGTATATATAAAATTGAAATGGGCACATGTCACAAGCACTGTATGTATGGGTGTGGGCCATATGCTTAAGGTGACGTACTGACACTGTTGGCTATGTTTGTGATTGTGTATTTTAGTATACTGAATTATAGTTTGTGATTATGGTTGTTTATTTTATAGAGTGGGGCTGCAGCCAGAAGTGCTGCGGGCCACTGTTTTCTCTCACCTGTGTATCGTGTTTTTTTTTTTTTAGATGTGTGGACATTGTATTAGCTGAGCCACTTGTTACCATTTTACAAATTAAAAGGTTTTATTAATACTGTTTTGGGGTTTAGGCCTTAATGCCGCTAGCTATAAAGTTTTGTGGTAACATATCATAGGCTGTTTTTATGTAGGTGCACCCAGGAAGGTGCTTTTTATTGTTTTTAGTTTTCTTTCTTTGTTTTGTGGTCAAGGGGTGGGTCACCCTAGGTGCTCTGGTTGTGCTCTCCTTGGAGGTGGTTTACTGTGGTGCTGTCATCTTACTTTTGATGACCGTGGTTTGATATTGGTTTTGCGTGGTAGTGTTGTTGGCTGCATGACTAGTGTGCAAATCAAAGGGCTCTGTGGGTTGGGTACTTCCTTGGCCACATGTTCTGTTGGTCTGTGATATGTTATTTGTTGTCTATATATATCAGCTTAAACCCTATACAGCTTTTTAAGATTATCTACAGTATTAAGTGTTTTTTTTCTTAGTGCACTACTGAAATAAAATTTGTATTGCATTCTGATTGATACACGTATTATTGTCTGGCCCTCACACTCATTCGGTTGAGTGGCCTAGCAAGGGGTCCCCTGTCTCGTAATATAGGGGTGGCGTAGTCGATGTATTGAATACCATGGTTCCAACGTGCAGCTGGAACTGGGCCAGATACAGGGTGCCGCATTCACGCCGAGACGGCGGCCAGCCGACAGTGCCGAGCCTGAGCCAGAATTGGGCCAGATCTACCTTGCTAACTGGGCAATAGCTACACATTTATTCAGGTGTTCACTCTCCGTTCTCTCCCACTGTTTAGAAACTGTGTTCATTGTCTGTATCTCTGTACTGTTCATGTAAACTTTGTCCATGCACTTGCATTTTAAATTCTCTCATCCTCATTTCATAGCAAATAATAACACAGCAACAAAGGTTTCAGCTGGCGCTCCCCAATAACACATCCATGTTTTCTGCTGGGAAGTGATGCTATGTCTTTATATTTCAACTGAAGATCAAAGTAAAATTCAACGAGGTTCCATAGTTGACCTGACACGCACAGCAAGTGCATAATCAACAGCAAGCACAGTACGACGGAGCCCACAAATTATTTGCGAGGGAACACATTATCTTTGCGAAGGAATGCAAAAGTCTTTTTTCCCCCTAGTCCCTTTAGGGGCTCCGTACTGTAGATTAACTCTTCATTATAGATTGTAAATGTTTGTTTCTTGGACAGGTCTCTTGATATTTGGCTTATTAATTTGTAATGTTGTGAATTTTTAAATGTTTGTGTACCTTTTGAGAAAATTAAACAGATTTCATGAGATACACAAAACAATTCTGTGAAAATGGCCCATACAATGATTACATGAAACATATTAGTATCTGTTTCTCTGACATCACCAGAAGGAGTGAACCAGAGACAGGAGCATTTTGGCTTTCTGGAATTTTATTATCACTCGCCATCACCATCTTAAACATTTTCAGTGAGCTTGTGTTCGTTGGAACACAATCTGAGAATAAGTTACGGTCAACATGCATCATTTGTCACTAAAGGTACAAACAGTATATTGGACCTTTAAAGGTACAGCAATGATGTTATAGTGCAGAAGGAGATAGGAATGTTTTTGTATTATTTCATTAAAGAACTATGTTAAATAAAAGAACTATATATATATATATACACACACATATATGAGAATCATGGCTATGAAATGGTACATATAAAATCAGCACAATTTTAAAATTTACAATTATAATGAAATAAGGTACTATTACATGCCCTAATTAAACGTGCTGAAAAGTGCCCAAAAAAAAGAGCCCAAAGTGTACCACCACAGAGACAGTTTTACTGACAGTGTACTCAGGCAGGAAAATGCATGAGGACATTTATATGGCCTACGGCTCAGGACATGTTTCTGAGCTGTGTATCGTGGTTCAAAGCTCTGGTGTCTTGCTGGGGAAGTGGAACATGGTCAGCACTGAGGCTCAATCAGCCTTCAATTTAGTCTCCATTAACTCAGCTCATAGTTTAATTATTATAAAAGAACACATGAAATTGCTTAGATTTTAACTATTTAAAATATTTTTACTATTAATGTAATTTCATTTTTTGATGTTATGATACACGTGAAAGATCACTATGTTCTTTTTACAGGGTTTAGATATTTGTGCACACATTTACATAATTATATTAGAGCAGTACAATATGAAGTGGCTTCTGCTCTGTCAGATGAAATCAGTGAGGGGTTAATTTACAGGAAACAAAATCAGTCTTGAAGATGATGATTTAAATATTCTACATGTTACAATAGACTTTGCACCTGTGGCATTTACTCAGAGTAGAGAAAGTCACTAGACGCAACACCCCCACCCTACAGAATCAAACTATGTTTGAACTGTATAAAATTAAACACATGACAAAGCACCAGGAACTGGCAGAACACTTCTAGAAGAGTAATTAGTTATACCAACCAACACACGATTCATCAAACGTTGAAAAGTAGCAGGAGCATTTCTAAGCCCAAAAAGGAAGAACTGTATAATGTAGAAAACTATCAGGAGTTACAAAAGCAGAAATGTCAGAGGCATGCTGGGTTAATGGCACTTGCCAGTAACCTTTTAGTAAATCTAGTTTTGTAACAAATTTTGCAGATCCAACTCTATCAATACAGTCCTCCACTCTAGGAAGTGGAAACGAATCAGGTGTAGTAATAGAATTAACTCTCCGGTAATCTGTACAGAAACGCACTGACCCGTCAGGTTTTGGCACCACTATACATGGAGAACTCCAAGAACTTGTGCTGGGAACAGCAAACCCTGTGTCCATCAAATATTCTACTTCCTTTTGCATTAAACTCCTTTTAACTGGATTAACCCGATACGCATTTTGTTTAAAGGGTCTATGATTATCAACATCTATGTCATGATGCACAAGGGACGTCTGAGATGGAATATCTGAAAACAAAGATAAGTGACCCTGAATAAGACTTATCACATCCTCACGATCACTCTCAGATAAATGCATTAAGTGTGATGGTAAATTAGCTAAAATCTCTGAATTGGATAAACGTGCAGGCACAACAGGTACACTACGCAATGTTAACCCATCTTCTTCAGGGTTATACACAAGCGGGATAACAGCAACAGTAGAAGTAGTGGTTTTAGCAGTGGGCAACACTTCACAGCTTCCCACAGGACCACGACAAACATAGGCCTTATTGATATGGCAGACGCGACTTTTCCTTTTCCGGTCAGGGGTTTTAACCACATAATCTGTTTCACTAAGTTTGGATTCAATTACGTAAGGACCAGAAAATTTAGCCTGTAAGGCTGAACCAGAGATAGGCAGAAATACTAAAACTTGATCTCCAGGAAGAAATTCACGACACCTTGCTCTTTTGTCAAAACGACGTTTCATTTTAACTTGAGCAGCAGTTAATGAAGCCATAGCTATTTTACAAGCGTTATGCAGACGTTCACGAAACGCACTCACATACTCCAACACATTGTGTTTTTCTGACAACTGCTCAGCACTCAATTGCTCATGGAGCATTCTAAGTGGTCCCCGAACTGTATGTGCGAACACCAACTGTGCAGGACTAAATCCAAGAGATTCCTGAACTACCTCCCGTAAAGCAAACAAAAGAAAAGGGACTCCCTCATCCCAATCACGTCCTGATTCAAAGCAATATTTGCGCAGCATAGATTTTAACGTTTGGTGAAACCGCTCTAATGCCCCTTGTGATTCTGGGTGATAAGCACTAGCTACTTGATGTTTAATTGACATCTCATTAATCACTTGAGAAAAAATCTTAGAGATGAAATTGGAACCCTGATCTGTTTGAATAACCTTGGGCAACCCAAATGTAGAGCAGAATTTCACCAAAGCCTTGACCACTGCTTTAGAGCTGATGGTGCGTAAGGGAATGGCCTCAGGATAACGAGTAGCAGAACACATTATTGTTAACTAATATTCATGTCCTGCCTTTGTCCTTGGCAATGGACCCACACAATCCAAAATGATTTTCTCGAAAGGCTCCCCCATCAGCGGTATTGGATGAAGGGGAGCTGACGGAATTGACTGATTAGGTTTACCTACTAGTTGGCATACATGACAAGAACGACAGAAATTTGAAACATCGCTCTTGAGTTCCGGCCAAAAGAAATGTCTCAAAATATGGTCATAAGTCTTAGTAACTCCTAAATGACCAGAAAATGCATTCTCATGTGCTAGGCTCAAAACAGGACCTCTATAAGCCTCTGGAATGACAATCTGATGGATAGTATTCCAACCCAAATCAGAGGTTCCTGTAGGTGTCCACTTTCGTTTCAAAATTCCCTCACTCACATAATAAGCAACCGCTGATTTATTTATATCCCCCTCCGGAACAGTTTTAGCAAAACACAAGGCTAAAGATGCATCACCTTGCTGAGCTTCAATCAGCTGCTTTCTCCCAATTTTTAACCCTGTCATAATCACTTCCCCAAAATTTTTTTTGTCACCACTTGCTTTTGTCTCCTTCACTACTGGTGGACCTTGAGGTGCCATAAATGTCCCTAAAAGGGGTACCTCTGGAATTTTACGAGCTTGAGCCCTTGTTACCACACAACCAGGGAACAAAGATAAAATTTTTGGATCGATGTCACCAGTTTCAGGCATCACACTCACTTCTGGCAAAGGAAACACTTTTCCTCCAGCCAAATCATTCCCAAGAATGAGGGAGACACCTGCAACTGGCAACCTATCTCGCACAGCAACCTTTACAAGACCTTTAACTAACCCAGATTTCAAATAAATCGTGTGCAAGGGAACTTGCAGATGACCCATCTCAATACCCCGTACCAAAACAGAGGACCCACAAAACGTCTTTTCTGAGAAGGGCAACACACTTTCTAAAATAAACGACTGAGCAGCTCCGGTATCTCGTAATATTTTAACGGGATGTAAATCATGATCCTGCTCTACAATTGAAACCCACCCATTCAATAAAAAAGGCTTATACCCGTCATCCAGGCAAGGTTTGGAACTTTGCAAAGATGACAAGGCATCCGATTGTGCCAGACCCACACTTTTGAGATGCTGTTTGTTTCTTTTCTTTTGCCAGGCTTTACACTCAGCGATTAAATGTCCGGGTTTACAACAAAAGAAACAAACATGTGTCTCACCATCATTATGACCCTTTTGAAACACTTTAGGTGGTACCTCACATTTTACTGGAGCAACAAACGCAGCATGTCTTATGAGTCAACACAAACTCATCTGCATACACCGCTGCATCTGCCAGAGAAAGAACTTTCTTCTCATTTAGATGAACCACAATATTTTCATGAACAGCATTTTTAAAATCCTCCAATAAAATGAGTTCCTGTAACTGTTCAAAACTGGTAACATTAGAGGCACTACACCACTTTTCAAATAAAGTCTGTTTCTCACGTGCAAACTCCACATATGTCTGGCTGGCGGTTTTCACCTTCATTCTAAAGTTTTGGCGGTAAGCTTCAGGCACAAGCTCATATGCATGTAAAATACTGCTTTTCACTACCTCATAATCCAAACTCTGACTTAAAGATAACGCTGCGCATACCTCTTGAGCTTTTCCCTCCAGCTTGCATTGCAACAACAGAGGCCAGACTTCCTTAGGCCAATGCAAAACAGAGGCAATTCGTTCAAAAGCAGGGAAATAAGAATCCACATCTGATTCTCTAATATGAGGTACTAACTTAATATGCTTACCTACATCAAATGCAGCCACCGGTTCCGGGGATGACACAGAAGAATGAGCAGCAGCCGGTAAAGGAATAAACAGGGTAGAAGGTGTGGAAGCAGGGCCAGAAGGAGTAGGAGTAGGACCAGGAAGAATGGAAACAGGGCCAGAAGCTCTCCTGTCGGTAGTCTCTGAAGAAGCACCCAGCGGTAGTAGCAAAGGGTCACCAGTTGCAGTACCTGCACCTAAAGGCCCAGTCTGCAACTGGTATAACCTCAGAGCCTTCTCAGCTTCAATCTCCAGAGCCCTCACCTTCAGTAATTGTATCTCACGCTCCTGCCGTCGTGTTTCCAATTCCAACTCCTTAAGGCGCACTGCTATCAGAGTATCAGATGGTTTTGATCCCGTACTAGGCGATACCGCACTGATAGTGGACTCCTCCACAACCAGTGAGAAAGCACCTGCACCCTCACCTGCAACCTGCGCACTGACTGCCACCTCTCCATTTGGCAACACCTTTAAAGCAACCAATTTCTCAAGTAAAGCAGTTTTAATCTCCTCCCTCTTACCATGACGAGGAACAGACACCTGATAAGCCTCAGCAATCGAGACTAGATCCTTTCTACGGTAAGTATCCAATTTCCCACGAGAAGGAGACCTAACAAAATCAGCCACATCCATACTGAAGCCTCAAACCAAAGAAACTCACCCCCACCAAAAAAAAACAGCCAGACAGACACAGTCCGACAGACCACAACAAGAAGAGCAGAAAGCTCCCCCTGCCAAAAAAAAAAACCCCAAAGAGGACGAGCCCCCAATTTATGTTACAGCCTGTCTAGGTAAGCCGCAACATAAAGTAAAAAGGAAAAAAAAAGTATATGTCTCCCCCAACTCCTCACACTTCAGTCCCACCAGACCAAGGAAACTACACAGGTTCACCAGACTTCAGTCTCCAAATGTTTTATTTACTCCAAGATGATAATGGAAGCAAAACTTCAGGAGTGGTCTAAGCCTAAAATAAACAAATCCCATTCCACCCAACATATAACTTACCTACCCAAACAATAAAGAAAGAAAATACAAAAACATTACCTAACTCCCTAACATAAACAGAATGCAATTCAACCCCTTTAATGAAAAGAAATAAGGCTACACCCCCTACAGCTTCCAAATGAGTAGGATAACTATTAGGTTAACACCACATTAGACAGCTGACTCACACACAATAGCATGAGCTGAATCACAAACAATAGCATGTTCACAGAGGCACATACACAAGCCTTCGTCTGGCGGGAAGAAGCAATGAGAAGGAGGAAGAGGAGGAGCTTCATTCCGTCATCCAGCAGGGCTTTATATCGGTTCCGCCTTAAATCTCTCAGCCAACCAGAGCACGGTTCCAGCAGCAAATCAGCAGCAGCACCTGTGGCATTTACTCAGAGTAGAGAAACAACACATACGTCACCAGACGTAATATTTATATTCATACACAACACATTGTCCATAACATTCGGGGTAGGTTTTAGTGTCTGTATAAAGTTCATTAAAGTATAAAAACACAATGACATAACACAGCCAAAAAGTCCAGCCAAGAATTATGGACAGCAAGGTTTTATGAAGCGTGATTTGACTGGAATACAGCAGAGGGTTGGTGATAGCAATGAACCTATCAACTGCTATTAGTATCATGCTGTGCAGAGAGCCATACTTTGAGACCAAACTAATTGTTTGGTAAATGTAACATGTTAATGTACCAAGATACCAACAGGAGTCCATCTGACCATTTATAATCGCAGGCATATAAACCAGTCCCACAAGAAAATCAGCCCCAGCCAGAGAGAGGATGATCAGGTTGGTTGGAGTGTGGAGCTGCTTGAAGTGAGAGATGGATGTGATCACCAGCAGGTTCAGAAACACAGTGCACACAGATATACATGAGAGAATGAAGCTCAAAATAATATACCCAAGGTCCTCAGGGACCACTTTTGTACATGATGCATTATTGTCAGGAAAGCAGTATTGAATTGTGATGTTTTTCCTGTAGTCTTGGTTGTCCATGTGAAACAGAAACAGCTTAAGAATCTGAAATGCTTCAGAAGGTAAACTTTCACCCTGGCGGTCCTCTCGTGGGTACATATACAGTAACTTTACTTAGGGAACCTGGTTGCATATTATTCTATTAATCTACAACTGTAGATTTTATAATTGTGTGATGTCATACATGCCATTTCATCTCCAGGACTTATGTATTTTTATATTTTAAACTTTTCTATATGGAAAGCCAACAATAGAAGAATAGAATGTAATGTATGTTTAGGGAACACAAATGAATGTTAACACGACTGTGGTACATTCACACTGTGTGGACATTTAGTTACAATAATAATATCAGTTCTTGCCCCAATTCTATTCATAATCTACTTGCTCCCACTTGGTGACATCTTCCATCAGTATGGTCTTCAGTGTCACTGTTAAGCAAATGCGGCTCAAATTTACATCAGCAAGAATAAGCAAACTGATTGACATTAAAAACTGGATTGATCTGAATTTCCTGCAACTAAATAGCAAAAAATCTGAAGCCATTCTCATAGCATCATAACCACCTCTTTCACTCTCAATTCACTTGGATAACCCACTCTATCTATCCCGGGTTTCATCACAACTTCCACAGACCCACGTTAATAACATCACCAAAATAGCATTTTTACAAATTAAAAACATTGTAAGACTGCATCCTTCTCTCCCTGAACTGAAAGTCTAATTCACATTTCTATCACATCTAGGCCTGCTACTTTATTCAAAAAGCTTAAATACGTGCAGTATTCAGCAGCAAGAGTTCTCACTCACAGCAGATCATGGGAGCACATAACCCCAGGTTAAAAGACCTTCACTAACTTCCAGTTCATTACTGAATACAATATAAATTCCTACTAAAGATTTTAAATCTTTACATGTTCTGGTTCCTGACTATCTCTCTGCTCCATTGTCCAGACACACTCCTTCATGCTCACTTCAGTCGGCTGACGCTCGTTTGTTCTCTGTTCCTCCTGCCAATCTATGCATGTATGGGGACAGAGATTTTAAAGTTGCAGGCCCAAAGTTATGGAACTCTATCCCCCTGCATCTTCATCTCTGACTGTCATTCTCCACCTTTAAAAAGCATTTAAAAACTTTTTTTCTAATGTATCGTTTAACTCTCTCTTTTTTATTATAATTGTAGT
This sequence comes from Hoplias malabaricus, assembly GCF_029633855.1. NCBI lineage: Eukaryota > Metazoa > Chordata > Actinopteri > Characiformes > Erythrinidae > Hoplias > Hoplias malabaricus. The sequence goes on from NC_089817.1 coordinate 32,793,782, forward strand.
AGTCCTCTTTATTCTTACTGTACTCTTATCCTGCTTTAATCTGTAATTTTATTTTATTTCTGTCTTATATTCCTCACTGCTTTATTTAATATTGTTTTACCCTGTTGTGCCCAGATATTGTTATACTGGAAAAATGTCTTTAAGTATCCTGAAAGGCACATAATAATAATAATAACATAATAAAAAGGACATAATAAGTCCTGGAGATGAAATGGGGCATATGAAATCAACACAATTTTAAAATCTACAATTATAAAAGAATAATTAAGGCCTTAGTCTATAATGCTCAGGACCTGTTTCTGAGCTGTGCCTCCTGGGTCAAAGCTCTGACCTCTTCTATTTCTCTCAGTCTTGCAGGGGAAGTGGATCATGGTCAGCACTGAGATTTAATCATCCTTCTGTTTAGTCTCCATTAACTCAGTCCACAGTTACAACTGATCACATGAATTTGCTTAGCTTTTACAAGTATAGCCTAGTAAAATAAGATTTATACTATTTATAAAGTTATGTTTTTATATTTACACTATGATGCATCAGTGAAAGATCACCAGGTTCTTTTTAACAGAGTTTAGAGATTTGTGCACACATTTACATAAAGTAAATATATTAGAGCAGTACAATATGACGTGGCCTCTGCTCTGTCAGATGAAATCAGCCTGAGGTTAATGTTCAGGAAAAAAATTCAGTCTTGAAGATGATGATTTAAATATTCTACATGTAACAATATACTTTGCAGATGTTCTGAACCATGAATAGAAAATGGCATACATCAGTGGATTCATAAAGGAGTTCATATCTAATATCCAGATCAAAACGATCCACACGGTTGCAGGAGTGTAAACTAACACAGGTATGATATAATATGGTATCCAGCAAACAAGGTAAACAAAAACCACTGTCCCTAATTTCTTGGCTGCTTTGATTTCAGAAGCCCTTGGTGTTTTAGCTCCATGGTTGTTTGTGGCACCACTCACAGCTCTGATAGCTTTAGCTTGACGCATTGCCACTTTAAAAATAACTGAATACAAGATTATGATTAAACTGCATGGGGCTAGAAATGTAGCTACAAATCTAATGATGGACCAATATTGATATTCATACACAATACACTCTCCATAACAGTAGGAGTATGTAAACAAGTCATTAAAGTATAAAAGCGCAATGGCATAACACAGCCAAAAAGACCAGCCAAGAATTATGGACAGCAAGGTTTTATGAAGCGTGATTTGACTGGAATACTGCAGAGGGTTAGTGACAGCAATGAACCTATCAACTGCTATTAGTATCATGCTGTGCAGAGAGCCATACTTTGAGACCAAATCAATTATTTGACAAAAGTAACATGTGAATGGACCAAGGTACCAACAGGATTCCATCTGACCATATATAACCGGAGGCATATTAAACAGTCCCACTTCAAGATCAGCCACAGCCAGAGAGAGGATGAGCAGGTTGGTTGGTGTGTGGAGCTGCTTGAAATGAGAGATGGAGATGATCACCAGCAGGTTCAAAAACACAGTGCACACACATATACATGAGAGAAAGAAGCACAAAATAATTTTTCCAGAGTCCTCATCAGCGACATATTTTATACATGATGCATTATTGTCAGGAAAGCAGTATTGAATTGTGATGTTTTCCCTGTAGTGTTGGTCGTCCATCTGAAACAGAGACAGAGCTGAAGAATCTGAAATGATTCAAAAGGTAAACTTCTCTGTTTTATACATGAGCATGAATCCTCTCACTAGTGGATACTGTAACCCTAACAACATCATGACGTACAGTGTTGGGTCAGCTGAGACCAGTTCAGAGTGTTAGAACAGTGAAAAGGTTTAAAGGTGATATCATGATTACAGAATTTACACAGTGAGCAAATCATGTCTTGGATCATACTCAATGAGGCCAGATGTGTGGTGCACACTCATAAAATAGAACATAAGACTATTCTATTTTATGGTCTGTCCACAATGTATGGAAATATAACAAGAATTAAAAATATATAAACAGCATGAGAAGGTGGGATAAATAGATGAAAAAACAAAAACATTCTGTCCTGGTATGCAATTATTTTAACCCTATATTCAACAGAAAATAGTATAAAAAATACTTAAGATGAAACTGTGAAATATTACACTTTTTGGGAAAAACAAAATGTGTCCAACCCTGTGAAGGACAGGCACCTCCTCCACAGTGTGTTCCTGTCTTGCACCCAAAGATACCCGGGTAGGCTCTGGACCCACAGCAACCCTGGACTGGATAAGTGGTTACAGACTATGAATGAATGAATCAAAATGTGTCCATATATAATTTAATGCCAGAAAAAAAAACTTTCCAATGTCCTAATTTAACGGTTAGATGATCTGCAACAACTTCAACCCACGTGGATGTTTCAACCTCTTCATGCAAATACCTGCACATCAGCACATATTGTGGCCAGGCTCATGCCCGACCCAGCCATCCCCTCAGACCACCTAGATTCAGCAGCAGCTGGCTGCTTCAGTTCCTTTTCCTCTCCCATCAATTTCCCGGATTTCGCCACCCGCCTTTCCCGTTATCCTGACAGCACTTTAACCTGTTTTCTTCTCGATGGCCTTCTCCTTGGTTTCTCTCCTGGCCTGGTAGTCCTTTTCCACTCCTCCCTTCTCTTCCTTCAGCATCAACCCTATTGGTATCACCACCCAAAGTCAAAGCTGGCTTTATTATTATTTCCTCACATGTACTAGACATACAAAGGAATATAAATTTGTTTCTCACTACCCCTTGGTGTTTACAAGACAAGACTTTTCTAACCCTAAAGTAAGAAATAAGTTAGACCTATCCTAACACTAACACTGATAATAAAGTGACAATGAATAATTAAAGTAACAGTAGAGTGCACAAGTACAACAGATAGACAGTCATATCTAACACTAATACTAACACTAAAGTGACAATAAATAAAGTAAGGTGTGCAGTGGTGATGATAAAATTAACTAAGCAAAAAATAAATACTAAATAAACTGTAAGGAGTAGAAAAAAGTATTCACAGTGTAAATCTAAATGTCATAGGTAGCATCAAGTTGAAATAGTGCAAGACATTCAGTAATACTAGCAGGAGAAGATTTCTACTGACAGTGTGCAAGTGGCATAGTAGTGCAAGGAGTCTTGAGTTTTTAACTGTTGTAACTACTTGGCAGACTGGATGAAGCTAAGGAGAGAGAATTCAGCATCCTCACAGCTTTGTGGATAAAGGTGTTGGTGAGTCTGGTGTTGTAGCTCTGGCCCCTCCTCCCCCACCACTGGAATGGCATCTTATTCTTCTACAAAGACATTTTTTCCAATCCCGAAGACCCCTCTATATTTACGGATGCAGCTCCTTCTGACTGCTCGCGTGCTCGATTTGAAATTGTTTGCTGCTTGTCGCTGTTTTAGTCCTTTAGACGTTTATTTACAATCTCTTTTACATTTTTTTGGCATTGCTTATCCTAGTGTGCTGTCTTCATCGTTCCTAATCCACTGTGCTTCTTAACTTAATGTTTTCGTACATATTATTTCTCATTGTTAATTTTTTTTTTTCTCTCTTCATGGCACCTGCCGAGGAACGAGTCCTTTCGGAGTTCGGCGCAGAGCTCGAGCAGCTGGTTTAAGGTGCTCAGCTCCTGGCCTTAACCTGCACCTGCTCCAGCACCGAAGACGAAACAGGACAGTGTTCTTATTATTGGAGATTCAATAGTTAGACATTTAAAAGTGCCGGGCATAAAGAGTAATACAACTGTGTCTTGTCTCCCAGGCGCACGTGTCCTGGATGTTGCCAGGCAGCTTCCCTCAGCGCTTCGGCAGCGCGAGGACTTCAACACTGTCGTTCTCCACGTGGCAACGAACGACATTTCCGCCCACCGCAGCGAGGTCCTGAAGGAGCACTACCATTCGCTTCTGGATACCGCTCGGAAGAAGACGGACGCTAGGATCATCGTCTCTGGCACCCTGCCCACCTACTGTCGAGGATGCGAGGCGTTTAGCAAGGTCTTCGTGCTCCACTCCTGGCTCCTGGATTGGTGTGGCACTGTCGGCGTGGACTACATCGACAACTGGGAGTGCTTTCATGAGCTTCTGGCCCTGTATCATTGGGATGGGCTTCATCCGAGCCGTCTAGGATCCGTAGTTCTCTCTGAGAACATTGAGGTGGTTCTGCGCCAGAACTTACTGGTCATTCCCAGTCACATCAGTCAGGTAGGTGGAATGGATAGCGAGCAGGTAAGTAATATTAAAGTTCCTCCTGACCATCTTTCTACTGTTAGTATGATGAGTAGCATGTCCATATCACCCACTCTAATTAACGCTAATATTTTTTTCAGCATTGAGACTGTCTGTTTCCCACAAAGCTTGTTATCACAAACGCCCAAAAATCAGTTTTAACAGCCTAATTAGAATTAACACCAAGTCACTGCAGCGAAAGCAATATTTCAGCACTTCCAGCATTAAAATAAGGCTTTTAAATATATGATCTCTAACATCTAAAGCACTCACTGTCTGTGATATTATTACTGATAACAAACTCTATGCATTATGTCTCTGCGAAACATGGGCCAAACCCAATGAATACATTGCCCTAAATGAGTCCACTCCCCCTGGCTTCGGCTATTACAGTTGCCCACAAACATCTGGTCGTGGTGGTGGTGTAGCCACAATTTATGACCCTGCCATTGACACAACACAAAAATCTGGCTATGACACTAAATCCTTTAAAGTACTTACTGTTAAAGTTACTGCATCAAAAAGGAGGCACTCTTTTATGCTCATCACAATCTATTGTCCTCCTGGCCCTTATACAGAATTTCTTTGTGAATTTGCTGATTTTCTCTCAAGTGTAGTTATCGTTTTAGAAAAGGCCTTAATTTTTGGTGATTTCAATATTCACTTTGAGAAGTATCATGATCCACTTAAAATTGCATTTGAATCAATTTTGGATGCGCTAGGGTTCACTCAGAATGTTACTGGGCCCACTCATCAATGCAAACACACATTGGCCATGACCCGACTAAGCTCTGTATTTTTATTTGTTCCATTTTCTGGTTTTCTTTCTCCTGTCTCTATCATGCTTTGAAATGTCTTGCTGCTCTCCAGGTGTTGCCCCGGTCCAGCCCCTGTGTCTCCTGTACAAGATCCTGGCCTTGTCTCATCTACACTATCATGCTTGGCCATGCTGTTTTATCTCAAATTAACTCTGCACCTGCTTTTAACTCTCACAGAATCACTGATCACCTCCTCCTTCCTCAGACTCATACATCACTAATATACTACATCCACATTACTATAACCCCTTCATCTGTCATCATTTCATTTTACTTCTGTTCTGTTCTCTGTTGTGTCTCCGGTGTCGACCCGAAGAGGATGGGTTCCTCGTATGAGTCTTGGTTCCTTCCAAGGTTTCTTCCTCGTGTGCTAAGGGAGTTTTCCTTGCCACTGTTGCCCTCATATGAGGCTTGGACCTGGATCTCTGTAAAGCTGCTTTGTGACAACTTTGTGAAAACATTTATATATCCATACCCATGCCCACGACCTGCTCGCAGCCCACGAAGGCTTGGCAACCCAATTTTGGGCTCCAAGTCACCTCAAACTCCAGCCCAAACCTTTTCAGTTCACCACCCACTCTGCTAGCAAAGACTATGCAGAGAAGTGTCAAAGTGAAGTCACCATGTTCCGTGTTGAGAAACATCACACTTACCACCACCCTGTCTAATTCCTTCTTCTCTTTTAACCAATTAAGTGTCAGAGGGGCACGACTCTATGCACACTCCTCCAAGCCACCTCGAATAAAAACTCACCTTCTGAGGTCTCAGATGCTTCTTTGGGCATGGTATATGCTAGCAAACTATTAACCCCCTGAGGAAAATGAAATTCCACCTAAACACGTATATAACTCTGCGAGATTTTATCCTAGAAAAAAAAGTAACCTTGAAGGGTCTACTTTCCAACTATATATAGTTGGATAGTTGTTTGAGGCACAAACTTTTTTGTTCCGCCCATAGACGCGTTCTGCCATTCATATGTTAACACTATGGTAATTCGGCAGCTGCTAGTGGAGGATTATTGGCTGATAATTTGCATGAAAACGCCCATTCGCTTGTTACAAACACAGAGCACATGTAGGGGAATTGGAGCTTTGTCATGGCGCACTCACGGAAGCTGCGGAGGCACTTCTACACATCCAGGAGAGCTTTGCTTTGAAGAGGATTTCAGCTCATCTGACGAAAGCAGGGAGGACAGTGACAAAGACTTTATTTTGAGAGGCGGATTGATCCCAAGGAGGATTTTTGTGATAGGTAAGTGAAATATTTCCTTTCAAATGAAACAAACCCACGTTTCGAGCTTACTGTGTACACTCCGCGAATTCCGGGTAAATTAAAATAAAGAATAAATTAAATAAGTATTACTTTGTATATGAAAGCATAAATGAATGTAAAAAAATATGTAAGATGTATAATTATGCAAGAACGAGTTCATTCATGCTTATTTAAATACACTGAATGCTGCTGTTGTGTAAACGGTGTGAATGGCATGTATATGTTTAGCCTAGTGTGGTAATGTAATGTGTAAATGGCCTGTGTGAATGTAAGTGTCATCCTATGTAGCTTGTTATGCTATGTACTGCTATACATAGGTCATATGTAAGAACTGTATTTGAAATACAAGTAATTAGTTGTAGTGACTGTTGGCATGTATAGCTAATCTTTGTAACTGCTCAGAAGACAGTTGCTCACATTTCTTATTATTTTTCTTTCAGAAATGTGGAAAATACTCCACCTCCAAGCAACAGACAACGTCATCGACCAAGTCTGCAACCACCAACGTGTAGGGCAGAAACACATGGTCCTTCCACATCTGCACTGTAAGTTTACTCAGCACAAAACTTTGAAGTGGTACAGAAAACTGTTTCTTCACTTCTTGAACATTGCTGCTACCAATGCCTACATTCTCCACAAACAACTTATGCAACAGGACAGCCTGACCCACAAGGCATTCATGGAAGTGCTTGTTGAACAGCTGTGTGGTATGGAAAATGAGCCCCCTGCAAAGACAGCCAGTGGTCTTCATTTGCCGATTCCTGGGAGTGATGTCACTAACCAAAGTATGAAAGCTACTGCTGGCCGAAAGACCTGTGCATACTGCAGGAAGCACAGGGAAAAGCAAACAAAAACCCCATGGAAGTGTGAAGAGTGTGATGTCTACCTTTGCATGCAGCCAGACAGAATCTGTTTTAGAGACTGGCATCTTTTGTTGAACTGACTCATACATATATACACACACAAGGATATACAGTATGACTATCTTTAGTATATTATCACTATCTTTACATGTGAACACATTTTCCATTTATTTTAATTCATGCCAGTTATTTATTTTTTTGTTTTTATTGCTTGTTTAGTTCTTGTTTTTTTTTTTTTTTTTTTTTTTTGCAATAAACTGTGACCATCTGCCCCTGGTCTCTTCTCTTTTGACAGCTGTGGCGGTGAGAGCTAATGGGCCATTCATTAGGTAGTGGGGAGGGGACCTTGCACCTCGGTTTTCGCACCTATCCTCATGCATATTCAATGTAGGAACCAGTGACTGAGAAAAACAGTGTCGCCTCACATTTGTTATGCCCTAAGTATAAAATTACATACAATTTATGAAAAGTAGAATCAGCAGTGTGTTGCCAAGACCCGTGTTCACAAAGTTTTGACCTCAAAGGTCCCGGCAAGAAATGTTTAGAATGTGTTTTTTCACAGTATATCAGCACTTCTGAAAATAGGTTTTTGGAAAGTCTAAGTTTAGAGTAAATTTAATCAAAATATAGATGTATGACACTCTTACTGATTCAACATTGTTGTTGCAGAGATAGTTCTGAAAAATGCATGTGTAACACTTTGAGAAAAAATAATTTCAGGTGTGTACAATTTGTAAAACAATCAAGGCATGCCAGACCACACCAGAGTGTCTGAAAACCCCCAGACTCCAATATAATTATAATAATTGTTCAATTACACAAGCAGACTAATATCTTTAATATCAGTATTTTATTGTTATTAGTGTCATATCATGACTTAAAATAAACAATTTGTGTCCAACTTCAAAACATTTTTTAAAAAACTGAATTTTTTGCAATTACTTTTTTGCTTTAGAACACCCTCAGTGTATCCCTCCACCAAGAGCATTTACAGCATTAGGCTATTCCATGTAGGGGCTGCATAATCAGGCCTGAACTGGTCCCACTCTATGGTCATCTTCGTGACATCAGTGTTGAACAGGTGAGGACTGAACCTACAATTTCAGGACCCTGGAGCTGTGTTACAGTGAAACTTCCTGCAGCACCACTGTGCTTTGTTTCTTTTTTTGTAATTGATATGTACATTTCCACCTCCAATGATACTATGATTTGGATTGGTGGACTGGCGACTCAAAAGTGTCCGTAGGTGCGAGTGTGTTAGTGAATGTGTGTGTCATCCTGTGAAGGACTGGCAAAGCTCCAGGGTGTGTGGAAGTTATTTACTAGGGATGGGACCGTCAATACTGAAGGTTTGAAGCTCGTGTCACTTTTTCAACACTTGCTGATCTGACACAGTGTACCGGAGCTTGTATTGAGTCACTTATCCTCATGTGACATTGTCGTTTGAAGCTTCGAATACGACACTGAACCATCGGAAAATTGCGAGACTGGTTCAAAATTCTAGTGCTGTCCCATATCTCAGTGACTATTTAAGGGACATTTTCTGTGGTATATTTTCCAACCTTGCAAACAATTTTTATATTCCTATATACCCCTCATGTTCCCTATAAAATATGTAGGCCTTATACATTCTATAATCAATAAAGACTAAGATAAAGCATTTATTACAGCATTTCAGTGAATCAGAACAGACAAAAGTTGAACTGTAAGACCATATGGTATTAACATCCTTCGCGGTGTTGATCTGCAGGCTGCAATCATTTTTTTTCTGGCCACCAAATATCATTCTTCTCTGATGTCAAATTTCAATACTCCAATGCTTCGAATCTTTTTCGGCACAATCAGGAGGAAGCTCCTAAAGCTTCAGTGGGGCTTCATCCACCAATCATTATTTACCTACAATTTTGAATATTTGAAAATAATTTTGTCCAGCCCATTTTTTGTTTTGTGTGGAATTATATACATTTGTTTTCTATTTTTTGTGTTGTTCCAATACACACAAAGGAAACAAACACATGTAGATCAAAATATGTGTAATTGCAATACTTTGCTGGGAGAAATACTTTATTTTCAGGGCTGCCAACACTTTCGACCATGACTGTATATGCCTCACCTTATGACAATAATAATATTCTCTCTCACTGACAGCGCATGGAGAATGGGCTCACACAGTGAATCAAACTGGTTTACTTTGTTTGCACTACACCACTTATCAAAAAGAATAATTTTCTCTCTAATAAATTCAACATGGGTTTGTGTAGAGTTTTATCAAATTCCAAATAATCAAATTTTCAAATTGTATAAAGTTATCAAATAAATCTCTGACGATATGCTTCTGGAACCAATTCCTCTTCTGTTTTCCTACTAGCTTACACTACAAAAGCATGGACCAAAAGGCTTTTGGCCAATTTAGCATTACCACGATCCTTTCAAAAGCACTGAAATAGTCATCCTCCTCAGTCTCCCTAAATGAAGGTACTAATGAAGTAAACTTATGTATATTAAATGCAGCTGGTTGAGGAACAATACTGATAGTCTGATACAGCAGGTGCCACAGGTTCCGGTGTGTCACTAGGCAGAATTGAGACAGGAGACAATTGTTTAAGTGGAGTAGCCTCCATCATACGTAGCTCGAGCTCATGTAAACAAATTTCCTTCTTCAGCTCAAGTTTACGTATGGCTAACTCAAACTGAAGCAACAATCTGAAGCTAGGCCAGGTGTAAATACATACAGGGGTGGCATATGGAGGCAAAATAGTTCTTACCTCAGCTTCCCCTACAACCAGCACCTCAGAACTGTCTGGACTGTCTCCAACAATAGCCACTGTCCATTCAGGTGAGTCACCCTCTTCTGATGTAGGGCCTCTGCAGCTGCAGAAACTTCACCACATGTAGTATCCACCACCGGTTGTTTGCACATACCCACTTCCAAAAGATGTCGTAAAACAATATTGTGGACCTTTTTTTTTTTTAACACAGCCCTTGTTAGAGGAAGGCTGAAGCGGCTAGATACTAAAATCAAAATGTTCTTCATACAAGTCTCAAGCACATCAATACTAGGTGATTTAAAAAAGAAAAAACACAAAAGACAACTAAGTAAGTACCACAGAACACTAATTACCACAAATACTCTAAGACCACCACCTACCAAAAGGTAATCGTTTACCAACATCTGTCATATATGCTCACTGCCCACCATTTTATGGTGTGTGAGGGATCAACAAATCCCAGATGATCCCCCACTTTTTACGCTCCTATGGCTAGGGGTAAGGGAGGAGTACCATTAGTGCATATAACAAGATATAATAAAAAGAAAGAACAATAATCTACAAGTGGAGGCGATAATCAAATGTTTATTTAAATAAGGCATAAATTACAAAACAAAGGGTGTATCAGCATAAACACAACAGAACTATTCCAAAGGCCTTACATATTCTGTTTAGAGACTGTTGTAGAAAACAATTTTATTGCTTTGTGTTTGTTGACAAATATCCTTAAATGATGATTAGTTAAATTAGCATTTATAACTACATACTCATTGTGTGAAATCCTGTACCCTATATGCATTTATATGAATGACTAACCAGTATTTACATTATGAATTACTTACACATGTAGTTAAACATTTTTGCTTGATTCTGCACTACTAATTCATATGATAATTACTCCTAAAGACATATTATAAGCTAACTTCACTATATGGCATGATAACTTGATATTGACACACAGTTTTAATTCTTAACGTCTAACCTTGAACAGATGTGCACTCCAGGATTGTAACACACTGACATCATAGTGTTGGGCACGGAGGCGCGGATCTGTAGCTTCTGTTTGTGGCCTTGAAGTGTATTTCTAACTCCCTAAATTTTAGTCTCTAGGGAAAAAGTGCTGAGAAGAGAGGCCCATTGTCAGCCTGGCCAGATAATGAATGTCTTCAGGGTCACAACAGGCACCTGAATATTGCACGTGAAGAGCTGAGTACTAACACGTGAAATTATGCATATTAATATACGCTAATCAGCCAGAAACGCCTCACCAGCAGGCTATACGTCATCTGGGGTATAACTGTTTGAGTCAGATGATGGGAGGTCAGAGTTTCACTTGGGAGGGGTATCACACTGTTCTCAATGTGTTAGTTCTCCTGGATCCAGTATTGTTAAATAAATACTTTGATTTGCTTTGAACTTCACTCGACTGGTGTCTGCGACTCTCTCGTAACGGACACGCCTCCCCGAAGAGGGAGAGTGTATTTTGGACCTTTTTGTTATTTTCTCATGAGTTGGTAAATTTTAAATACTTTGAGAACGGTCCAAAGAAACATTTTTATCTTCAAATTGGTGACCCCGACATGTGGGAGGTCCAGACCGGACACCTTAGGACTCCTTTCCACTCGCGGCCACAACATACTAAGGTGGGTGTGCAGACCCTGTTTTATTCAAATTCTGCATATTGGACTTTTTAAATTGGAGTGGTGTGGAGCCCCGACGGCGGTCCGGAGTGGGGTATTGAGCAAATCAATTTATTTTAAAAATGTTTTTATAATTTTTTATCAGTTTATACATTTGGGGTTGCTTGTTTGGAAAATTAATTATGGAATTTAAAATATAATAGATGGGGATTGGTTCCCATCTTTCGAACTGGGAGCTGGCGTGCCCCCCTCGGACCTGACGAGGTGTCGAGATAATGGCCCGGTCGGAGTGGTCCGTCCGTGGGATTGGTTCCCCCTAAAGTATAATCTAGAAGCGGATGTTTTTCCCGCAGGTTTTATAAAGGTGGAAGTTGTTCCCACCTGGTTTTGGTGTGTATTTTAATGGAATTTGATTGTGTATTAATGTTTTATGTCTGTTCTGAGAGCCTGTGTTATTCTTAGAGGCTGTTTACTTGACTGTTGTGTATGTGTATGTGTCAGCTGAGTGTGTGTGTGTCACCCCTACCTTTTTCCATCTTATAACTTTGTCCCTTGTCTGTAACTGTGTGTGTGTCAGCTGAAAGAATTTTTTTTTTGGGAGAAAAAGGAGAAAGTAGGGGACTGATCAACCCCCCTTCTTTTGTGGTTGCTTGTGTGTGGGGAGAACTAGTTTCTCCATGTGCTGTAAAAAGCCATGAATTTTTTGTGGGTGTGTTTAGAGAAAAGTGGGGAAAGAAAAAACTCTGCCTAGGGAGTGTCAGAGAGAAAGACTGTCAGAAAGAGTGAAGAAAGTGTTTGAAGAAAGTGTTTAACGGAAGTGGGGAAATGTGATAAAGAATGAGAGATTTAGAAATTAATAGGGAAAGAAATTTGTAATGGTAAAACTTATGAACTTCGTTCAAGGACAGTTATTTAAAGAATATGAACCTCAATAAAATGAGGGGTTTGTTTATCTATGAGAATGAGCCTGAACGGAAGACGTTTTTAAAGTAAAAATATATAAAGTAAAAATAAATGAGCTTTCTTGGAGACTATACATTAAGAAAATATAGACAATGAGCTCCAGAAAGACGATTTTAGAGGTTGAGAATAGGAGAAAGGTGAGCAAGGTGTAAAGCTGAGGAATTAATAGGGTACATTGGGGAAACTGTAAGGTTTAAACATGGGATTTAAAGGGAAAATTGTTACTTGAACACTTGCTCTAATTTTGAATCTGGTTTCTTTGTTATTGGGGTTAATTTAGACTTGTGGTGGATAAAATATATTTGGTATTTTGTTTACTGCTTATTGTCCTAAGAATTTTTTTTCCGGTTCAGTTTGCATTTTTTTTTTTGACTGTGGTAGTAAAAAATTATTTTCTGCCTCGGTTTGAACTTTTCATTCATCATAAGATATTTTGTAACTTGCTTGCTATTTCTGTAGTTCTCAAAATTTTGTTTTCACTTTTTATAATATATCTTGTAATTTGACTGCCTTTTTAACGGTGTGCTGATGATGTTTGTTTTGTTCGGTTGGGAATTGATACTCCACATAATAGGCACGAGGGTGGCTTGTTGACTGATAAGTGTGTTCGGTTATCTAAAATATAGTCTTTGGTTTTTTCTGTTTATTACAAATTCTATTTCATATATTGGTGTGTTATTTGCGTCTGACTAAGGAGCTTTTTCGGTTCGTGGGTCGGTTTGATAATTAATGTAAATTAGGCTTGGCTTGCTTCTAATTCAATACTGTGTTTGAAGACACGCACTACATTTCTTATCAGCCTGTGAAATTCTTCACAGGGCTGAGGTGGTCCTGCTTTTCTTGGCTGAGCTTGAAAACTTGACTTTAAAACTTTTCTTTTCTTTTTTTATATAAACTGAGCCGGAAAGCGCTAAGTGTTGCGTGGGCGCTCTGTGGGGGAGACCCTGGGACACTGTTCTGATTCACTAGGGATTGAAACAGGGAGTAATACATTTGAAAAAGCGGGATATTGTGCACAAAAGTGTGCTCCAGAGATTTGAAACGTAGGTTAAAACACACACAGGGGACATTGCTTCTTTGATAACCTGTATTAATCAGTTGTAGAGAGAAAAGGAGCAAATATTAAGTCAGGCTGAAGCAGGGGTTAGTAGGGCTAGCCTTTTCCAAAGAGCTAAGGCAAAGAAAAGTTTAAAAACAGCTAAAACTGACCTTGCGGAGCTTCAAACTATTAAAATGGTCTTTCTGAGCATGACAACACAGCTTGTTACATTGAAAACACCAGCTCCGTCAAACTCGACGGCTGTAACACTTACTGCCGAGAACGCGGAAGTGGAAAGTGAGTATACAAAACACAAGGGGGAGGGGCCTACTGCCCCGCCTCCGCCATACAACATAGGCCACGTCCCACCAGCTGACACCATCCTGCCTGTCTTCAGTGTAGACTCGGGCACAGTGAGTTTACAGAGACACACACACAAACGCAGACACAGAAGATCTTTTTGAATTGCGGAGGCCACGAGAGTCAATTTTAATTGCACACACAAATATTAACACCGACTGTTCTGACATTATAGATACCACGGGAAATTATATAGAAAAGGATAAACCGCGCCTTCACCATAAACAAACACTGAAAACACCATTTAAGAACCAAATGCCACAAAAAACTAAACAAAACATTAGGATTAAAGCAGATTTAGAGGGCCATGTCACAACTGTTGATGACTCTGACACACAGCAGATGATGAGGACAGTGCAAACGGACGATGTGGTGATAGACGGATGACTGATTTGAACAATACATTGCGTATCATGGAAAACCTCATATTAGAAGAAAAGAGACAATTGGAATTAAAACAACAGACTTTAGAACGCGACATGCACACCTCAGACAGAACAGGCATTTTGAGAAGAAGCACTAGACACCGACACCCGCCTGACAGATATAGGACTGACACTAAGGTCGGAACTATGCTTCCATTAGTGGCCACTAGTACAGGAACATATAAATATGTACCATTAAAAATTAGATAATTGTCAGGAACGAGGGACGGACTGACTGAGGGCGGACGCATTCGCTAAAGCACAGATATACTTTTATTTACAAATACTAACAAAACAAAGAGACATTAACAAAAGACAAGAAACGGGGATCCAGGCAGGATAAACGGGACACGGGGAGTAGAACAGGATTAACGGGACAGACAGACGAAAGAACGAAACGACAAAGGAAATACAGCGACAACGTGAAAACTAACAACGGAGAGACTAACGAACACGACAGACTTGACTGGATACACGGAACAATAGAACAATGACCAACAAACAGGAAGTGTAGGAAGGGGACTTAAATACAAGACACTGACGAGACGCACCTGAGACAGATAACGAGAAGGACGGGTTAACAGATGACAGACGAGGAGGCGGGACAAAGGCGGAGACTAGAACATAAACAAAACAGAGCCATGTGCAAATAAAGCACATGGCGGGGACAACAGACTGACAGGACGAAGGCGTGACAGATGCCCCCCCCAAGAACGCGCAACTCCCGGGCGCGTACTCCTAAACCCCCCAGGAGCTGGCACAGGAGAGGGCACGGAAAACAAGACAGACTAAGACAAGACAAGGAACCAAGTGAGACAGGACTCAGGACAGGACGGGAACAGACACAGGAGCTGGGGACACGACAGGACCGAATATACGAGACGGGACATGGGACATGACAGGACACTGACAAAGGGGGGCAACAAGAGACGAGAACGGACTGGACAGGACAGGAGTGGACACATGGGAATTGACGGGAGATTGGACTGGAGACAAGACAGGGGACTAAACATGGGACGGATACGGAGACTGGACACGTTTGGGGACAGAAGACTGGACATGGACAGGTGAGAGAACAGGGGACTGGAATGGAGACGGGACTGATGACAGCACTGGGTGCTGGGAATGGACGGGAGCAGAGACTGGTGACAAGACACTGGACAGGATAGGAACGTTAGACTGGACAGGGGTACGTGACTGGACAGAAGACAGGACAGGTGACATGACACTAGACTGAAACGGAGACGAGACTGGAGACTGGACAGGGGATTGAAAGGGAAACTGGACCGGAGACAAGACAGGTGACTGGACATTGGACAGATACGGAGACTGGACATGACTAACAGGGGACTGAACATGAGACAAGACAGGGGTTTGAAACAGAGACTGAACAGGGCTGACAGGGGACTGGACATGAGGCAGGACAGAGGGTTGAAACGTAGACTGGACAGGAGACGGGACTTGAGACAAGACAGGGGTTTGAGACAGAGACTGAACAGGGCTGACAGGGGACTGGACATGAGGCAGGACAGAGGGTTGAAACGTAGACTGGACAGGGCTGACAGGGGACTGGACTGGACTTGGCAGGGGAACAGGTACAAGAACATTTACAGGGACTGACACAAACACAGTGCCCGGGACCGGGACAGACACAAAGGCAGACACGGGTACAGGGACAAGGACAGAGACGGGAACCAAGACTGGGACAGACAAGGGAACCAATATAACAGGGGGGTGCCCAGGACTGGCTAATGTCTGTGGGGCAGTCTGAGGAACCAGCCTGGGCACAGTTCTGGGGATCGGCCCTGAAGTCCTGCGGGCCGACCTACGGACAGGGACAGGAGAGGCCGTAGCCACAGTCACGGGGACAGGAGAGGCCGTAGCCACAGTCACGGGGACAGGAGAGGCCGTAGCCACAGTCACGGGGACAGGAGCGGCGGGTGCCGCCATCACGGGGACAGGAGCGGCGGGTGCCGCCATCACCGAGACAGGAGCGGCGGGTGCCGCCATCACCGAGACAGGAGCGGCGGGTGCCGCCATCACCGAGACAGGAGCGGCGGGTGCCGCCATCACCGAGACAGGAGCGGCGGGTGCCGCCATCACCGAGACAGGAGCGGCGGGTGCCGCCATCACCGAGACAGGAGCGGCGGGTGCCGCCATCACCGAGACAGGAGCGGCGGGTGCCGCCATCACCGAGACAGGAGCGGCGGGTGCCGCCATCACCGAGACAGGAGCGGCGGGTGCCGCCATCACCGACACAGGAGCGGCGGGTGCCGCCATCACCGACACAGGAGCGGCGGGTGCCGCCATCACGGACACAGGAGCACGTGCGACGACGTCCACGGAGGCAGAGGAATCTGCGCCGTCGTCCACGGAGACTGGAGAACGTGCGACGACGTCCACGGAGGCAGAGGAATCTGCGCCGTCGTCCACGGAGACTGGAGAACGTGCGACGACGTCCACGGAGGCAGAGGAATCTGCGCCGTCGTCCACGGAGACTGGAGAACGTGCGACGACGTCCACGGAGGAAGAGGAATCTGCGCCGTCGTCCACGGAGACTGGGAAACGTGCGACGATGTCCACGGAGGCAGAGGAATCTGCGCCGTCGTCCACGGAGACTGGGAAACGTGCGACGACGTCCACGGAGGCAGATGAATCTGCGACGTCGTCCACGGAGACTGGAGAGGCGTGCGTCGCGCTCACGAAGACAGGAGAGGCGCGCGCCGCGCTCACGAAGATAGGCGCGGCTGGAGGTGCCGCGCTCTCGAGGACAGGCGCGGCAGGAGGCGCCGCGTTAACGAAGACAGGAGTTCGTGCTGCTCGCCGGGCTCGCGCTGGAGCTGTAAAGGGTTTAGGGGGTTTCACAGGCGCACCCATTAAATCCCTCAGAGGTGCGCCTCTGTTAGCCCCAACTCCGTCGTCACGACGTTGGAGGCTAACAGCCCCTATCCTTAACGCCCCCCCAAAAATTTCCCCGGACCTAAGGGGGTAATCCACCGTTGAGGGGGGAACTCCAGCACGCTTCTTCCGCCGGCTCCTTCGACTCCCGCTGGCGCAACTACTCGATTCACGAGTCGACTCCTCAGGTTTAGGAATCGGAATAGCGCCAGGCAGGAGCTGGAGCCGGCAACTCCCGCTGTAGCAGTCCTTCTGTCCATAATTCGGCTCCTCTGAAGTCCTAGAGGCTACCATTGCACGAATTATGGACGCTTGGACCTCTCCTAGTCTCCGAAGGTAACTGTCTGTGCTAGCTGCGTCCTGGCGGTTGGTCATTCTGTCAGGAACGAGGGACGGACTGACTGAGGGCGGACGCATTCGATAAAGCACAGATATACTTTTATTTACAAATACTAACAAAACAAAGAGACATTAACAAAAGACAAGAAACGGGGATCCAGGCAGGATAAACGGGACACGGGGAGTAGAACAGGATTAACGGGACAGACAGACGAAAGAACGAAACGACAAAGGAAATACAGCGACAACGTGAAAACTAACAACGGAGAGACTAACGAACACGACAGACTTGACTGGATACACGGAACAATAGAACAATGACCAACAAACAGGAAGTGTAGGAAGGGGACTTAAATACAAGACACTGACGAGACGCACCTGAGACAGATAACGAGAAGGACGGGTTAACAGATGACAGACGAGGAGGCGGGACAAAGGCGGAGACTAGAACATAAACAAAACAGAGCCATGTGCAAATAAAGCACATGGCGGGGACAACAGACTGACAAGACGAAGGCGTGACAATAATAAAGACAAGGAGACAGTTAAGTTAGAAAGAGAACTACTAACTGCTCAATGAGCAGAAGCCAGGAAATCTATTAATGATAATAAAAAAGCAAACAGAGTCTGACACCATGATGCCTATGACTGCAGTACCACAACCAAACATTCAACCACCACAAACATACATGAACACACAAACATATATGCCAGCCCAACCAGGGCCACCACAAAACCCACCGTATAATTATGGACTAATTTCATATTTCCCATATCAGCCCTACTCATGGGGCAGGTGGCGGGGTGAGGGTAGGTGGAGGGGCAGGGTCCACCACCAGACCGGGGCGTGCCTAAGATGTGGAGCTTTGGATCACTGGGCAGCACAATGGAAGGCACCACTCTTTACTGACAACAGCTATCCACACCAGGCACCACACCCACATGCGGCACCAAAACCGGAGCTATCACATCTTCCTGCTGGCCAATACAGCATGGAGCTGTGGGGTGGACATTGACGGGGCCCAGAGGAGCACCAGGACAGCAGGGCCAGGGCAGAACCCATGCTGTCATTAACTGTGGGGGCCTCCAAAATTATTTTTCTGGTTGACACGGGAGCCACATGGTCAGCCATCAACACAGTATTACCCGCACACCTGATGAGACCTCAACAGGATGAGTTAGACATTTACTGGGGTTTAGTGACTGGACAGACGGACCCGTCACCACCACTAATTGACTTGTTCCAACAGTGGTCGCCTTGGATTACAGCCATGGCACCCTATGTCCCTCCGCCCGACCCATTCCATGTCACCCTGTTCTATAATGTGGGGGGAGATTTAACTTACTATGAAGCTTTTCAAACAGAATTAGAGGGCACACAGTGGTCGGTTGATACCACAGGGATTTATGTGGGATCTGAAGGGGTGGCATCTCCTGTCTCACTAACACCACAACAACATAATTGGTACAAACTGTCTGACACGGCGGCACCACACAGTTCACTAGCTCTCCATCCGGGACACGAGGCCAAGCAGTTGGGCCCTATGGTAAAAAGAGCAAATGAGGCCACGGATTGGGTCCGGACCCAGCTGCCTGGTGTCATGTTTTCACAGTCAACACAGACATATCACATCACTGATAACTCACCCATCCCAGTCACATTGCACCATCAATTGTTGCCTAGACACCATGGTTGTGAGGACTCTGATCATCCACAGACGGAGGCATTATTAGCATCACTGCCTGACAACTTGTGGTCCACAGGACCAGATGATGTACGATACACTAATCAGACACCCGTCTCTTGTATGAATATTACACAACCAATTTGGATTCCCCAATATAAACACAAAACCAGAGACTGTGTAAGACATGTTAGCATTTTTAGGACTGACTGGTTACAGCAGACAATAGATTCTTGACTTTGTCGAATGTACACAACCTCTTAGGGACATGGTGAAATCTCTAGGGTTGAAAAATTTGTCTGGTAAGCTCAATTGGACGGTGGAGTCTGAACAGGCGTTTATAGATGTTAAACAAACCTTATCTGCTGCAGTTCACTTAGCCAGACATGACTATTCACTACATTTTTACATGGATGTTTCTGAAACAGACACTGTGATTAATGGTGTACTGTTTCAGAAAAAGGGGGAACGCAGAACTGCTAGCAGTAATTTCAGCACTAGAAGTGGCACACGTAGGAAAACAACAAACACTGGAAAATCTAAAACAATGGTGGCACCCATACATGTCAGCATTAGTGGTTGATTACATCACTAAATGTCAGATTTATAACACTCAGAACGTAGCAAAAGCATTTAAATTAGCTCCAGGAAGGTTTCCATTGCCAGATTCTCATGGACATGAGATTCAAATGGATTACACAGATATGATTGACCCCATTAGGAGATATAGATATCTCCTGGTTGTTGTAGATAGATTCTCGGGGTGGGTGGAGGCACTCCCCACTCTGAGGGAAGATGTAAAATCAGTCTGTAAGTTTCTGATTAATTGTTGGATTCTGAACCATGGGTTTCCTAGGAAATTTTTTTTTTCAGATAACGGGAGTCATTTCACGAGTAAAACACTGCAGTGGGTGGAGCAGTCGTTGGGGCTGCGCCATGGCTATGGTTGTGTGTATCATCCTGCCTCACAAGGTCAGGTGGAGAGGATGAATCAAAATTTGAAATCAAAATTAGTTAAGATTACACTGACCACGGGCATGAATTGGCTTGATGCCCTACCAATTGCCCTGATCAGTATTTGAAGCTCTATTAATAGAAGCACAGGCTTCTCCCCATTTGAACTGGTCAGAGGCGTATCATTCCCAGGCCCAAAAACAAGACTGAGTCCTGATGTGGGCTCGCCTGGGACAAACACAGATGAGTATCGTCAACTGTGTTTGAAACTAAAATCAGTGTGTGAGGAACTATCTGTGCAGGTACGGAGAAACAGAGGAGGAGACGAGGAGCATGAGATACCTCCCGAGGTGGCCGTGGCCCCATGGGTGTATCTGAGAGCCATTAAGCGAAAGTGGTCAGAGCCTCGCTGGACAGGCCCATTCCGGGTGACAGAGAGAACCAGCCACGCGGTACGACTCCAGGGTAAAGGTAGTTCATGGTACCACCTGTCTCAGTGCAAGCCAGCACTGCCACCCGAGGAGCACCAGACGCAGAAAAGCATCTAATTAGTAACAAGTGCCAGCTGGACACTCTGCGAACGACAGGCGTCACCGGAGAGCTGTCTGAAGCTCTTGAAGATCTAGAACAATAAAACATTTTTTCTTACAGGTTGCCTTGGACTGCATAAAATTGTAAAAAAAAAAACAAAAAAAAATGCACATTGTAATTTTTAACACTTACACATATAGGGCCATAGACTCTTACTTACTAATTAGGGGAGAACACATTATTATTTTCCTTACAGGTTGTCGTGGACTATTCTTCTTTACAGGTTGCTTGGACTCTTAAATTATTTTTTTTTTTCCTTCTTTCCTTGCAGGTTGAACTTTCTAAACGAATTTGTGAAAAAAAAAAAAAAAAAAAAACGCACCCTGTAACTTTAACACTTAAACATATAAGGGTTTAGATAATATTGATTGTTTAATGATGGCTTGGTATGGAAAAAGGGGGTGGGACAGGACAAAATACAGATACCATTACCAACCAGTACTTCCTCCTGATATTCCGATATGGCTCCAGGTAACCATAACCATTATCCTTTTGGGTATAATGATAATAACACTGGCCATTGTCTCAACACAGGAACAATTAACAACGGGAGAGGGAACAGTTGTCAATACTTCAGCGATCGTACGCCCGGCAAACGTGACAATTAAAGACCCGACATCACAGCCAAACAGAACCAAACGATCAACCATCTCTCAGCCTAAATCAAAATGCATCAGACGCTGGGGAGGTATCGAATTAGACTATTATTGGGGTGAGACAACCGCATGGACAGTGAACTTATGTGAAGTGGTTAATTGTGGTAAAAATCATCTGGGGTATAAGGGGGAGCCAGTGTATTTGTGTTGGTCTCGTGACGACAATATTAAATGTAATCATAACACCGACCAAGCAGCTTATAAGGCTAGACCCTGTAACAAGTGGGAAGATGTGATGAGGTCAACACATGTTAACTGGAATCCGACTACACGTTGGGCGACTCGTGAACGGGAGAAATGGGAAAAACTTAACATACAGAGGGATAATGGTCCAATGTCCAATTTAATAACTATTGCCTTGGAGTGGCAAGCCGACCCTAATGGGGAAAAGTCTTCAGCATTTTTCATAGGGGTCGGGGTAGATGTAAGTGGTAATGACCCTGTGGGATGGATTAAGGTCGAAATTAAAAATAGACCAACAGCCGACACCGTTGAGGACATAAAAAACATGACAGACAACAGTGAGGGGGATCGGTCTATATTGGGAACAGATTATTCTACATGGACAACCGAACAAATCATAAAATTAAGCACAGGGTTTGAAGGGAGTAACTTATGGATCAAATGGATAAATGCACAAGCCAGAGAAGCTAACATGGACGGGTGCATAGCATGTGCGGCAGCCAGACCAACATTGTTTTTAGGTCCAGCCCCATTATTTCCGAGGGAAGACCCAATAGGGTTTAAGTGTATGATTAACTTAACACGTATGGCCAATCCCGCTAATTGTACTGCCTTGGTTAACATTTTTCCAGTCATAGCAAACAACACCGGCTCAGGGCCATTCAAGATTCCTGAATCAGGTAACTTCACTTGCTTTAACCATACAGCAGGCGACGAGACACGGAGTGCAAAACACTTAGGTAACATAAATCCTAAATGGTGCCACACTATATTCAATCATGACTCCGGTAACTCTATAGGGCCATGGGCTAGAGCAGGACTGTATTATTATTGCGGAGGGTTAACTCTATTGCTAAGACTACCCACGGATAGTCACGGCCTCTGTGCTATGGTCAGACTAATTTCCCCAATCACTATGTATGGCGCGCACAAACCCACTCTTAATCACAATAGGCTTAGACGATCAGGTGACTATGACTTCGACTTAACTAAGAACACGCCCACTTATATAGACGCAAATAGGAATTCCTCGCAGAGTGCCAGACGAACATAAATTGGTAGATCAGATAGCGGCCGGATGGGAAAGTATTTTCATTTGGATCACACCAAACAAGAACGTTGATAGAATTAATTACGTAAATTACCAAGTAATGAGACTGGCTAACATCACTGGAGCAGCAATAACTGGTTTATCAGAGCAACTAGCGGCAACTTCACTAATGACCATACAAAATCGTATAGCTTTAGATATGGTACTCGCTAATCAGGGTGGTGTTTGCCATATGTTCGGAGATGTATGCTGTACTGTAATTCCAAATAATACGGCCCCAGATGGAAAGGTGACTAAAGCCTTAATAGCCCTAAAATCCCTGTCTAGAGAGATGGCAGAAAACACGGGAGTAGACAATCCAATCACTAAGTGGCTAGAGAAAACTTTCGGACAATGGAAAGGCGTGTTCATATCTATGGCTTCAGCCGTAGCGGTATTCGCCGCTATTCTAGTCACGTGCGGATGCTGCTGTGTGCCCTGTATTAGGTCCCTGATAGAAAGAACAATAACACGCATGATGGAGGGCAAAGATTCTCCACCACCATATATGTTACCCATATTGGAGTGTGAGGAAGAGCAGGAGGAACTACTGTTGTAAAACAATTAGTCTGGGAGATAACAAACGGAAATATAGTCATTTCCTCCCGTTGACATGGTTAAAATTTTGGCCGCCAGGGGGCAGAGGGGTCGTGAGAGAATTTTTCCTGTCAAAAAATTGGTTGGTTGGCTGCCCGACAGGTTTTCGCTCTCACAGGTTAAACACATGTCAAAAACATGTTTGGAGGATTTAGAGTGTGATGACGTGTCTTGGGGACACGTCATAAGGGGGAATTGTTGTAGAAAACAATTTTATTGCTTTGTGTTTGTTGACAAATATCCTTAAATGATGATTAGGTAAATTAGCATTTATAACTACATACTCATTGTGTGAAATCCTGTACCCTATATGCATTTATATGAATGACTAACCAGTATTTACATTATGAATTACTTACACATGTAGTTAAACATTTTTGCTTGATTCTGCACTACTAATTCATATGATAATTACTCCTAAAGACATATTATAAGCTAACGTCACTATATGGCATGATAACTTGATATTTACACACAGTTTTAATTCTTAACGTCTAACCTTGAACAGATGTGCACTCCAGGATTGTAAAACACTGACATCATAGTGTTGGGCACGGAGGCGCGGATCTGTAGCTTCTGTTTGTGGCCTTGAAGTGTATTTCTAACTCCCTAAATTTTAGTCTCTAGGGAAAAAGTGCTGAGAAGAGAGGCCCATTGTCAGCCTGGCCAGATAATGAATGTCTTCAGGGTCACAACAGGCACCTGAATATTGCACGTGAAGAGCTGAGTACTAACACGTGAAATTATGCATATTAATATACGCTAATCAGCCAGAAACGCCTCACCACCAGGCTATACGTCATCTGGGGTATAACTGTTTGAGTCAGATGATGGGAGGTCAGAATTTTCACTTGGGAGGGGTATCACACTGTTCTCAATGTGTAGGTTCTCCTGGATCCAGTATTTTGGTAAATAAATACTTTGATTTGCTTTGAACTTCACTCGACTGGTGTCTGCGACTCTCTTGTAACGGACACGCCTCCCCCGAAGAGGGAGAGTGTATTTTGGACCTTTTTGTTATTTTCTCATGAGTTGGTAAATTTTAAATACTTTGAGAACGGTCCAAAGAAACATTTTTATCTTCAAGACATAAGATGCATACAATGAGAACACTTAATGCTATAATTTGTTATAGTTTATTTTATAGTTAATCAAAGTATTAGAATGAGAGTATATACATATATTGTAATGAAGTAGTATGCTTAACTATCCATCCATTATCTGTAACCGCTTATCCAATTTTAGGGTCCAGAGCCTACCTGGAATCATCGGGCGCAAGGCGGGAATACACCCTGGAGGGGACGCCAGTCCTTCACAGGGCTGCTTAACTATCTATACTTTAATTATTTGAAGAGAGATACACTAACAAAAATAAGCCCTAATGTGTCTAATGGTGGACAGAGGATGATGCCAAAAAAAGGTGCATAAAATTAAATAAATAAAATATATTCATGGCCCATATAATCATGGTGAGTGTGCGTATAAGGCACCTCAAATACCCTCTCCACAGAATCACCCGTGGGGATCAAGTGTGAGTAATACTGAAACCTACAGACACAGGAACACACAGAGACGTGAGTGAAGAGAATTTTCTGTCCCACCTTAAAGTCAGCTATGCAAGGCTGAAATTGAATAGCTATTTTTGAATTGTTTCATTGAATGCATGTGAAAATGATGGAACAATCTACATTTTTGCATTTCAAGACTCTCTGAGGTGAGGTTTTTTTCCTGTTTTATTACATGTTATTTATATTATTTTGACCGATTCCAACTTTATTGGAAGGTTTTTTTTTTCATTTCATTAAATATGGAGACATTTTATATATTATTGTGAAGTATAAAATGTCACAGTTTCATATTTTCTTTATACTATTTTTAACAGAATACAGGGTTAAACGATTTGC
The DNA here is from genome assembly GCF_029633855.1 of Hoplias malabaricus. NCBI lineage: Eukaryota > Metazoa > Chordata > Actinopteri > Characiformes > Erythrinidae > Hoplias > Hoplias malabaricus. Next base: position 32,819,060 of record NC_089817.1, read on the forward strand.
ATACCAGGAAAGAATAGTTATTTATTCATCTATATATCCCAACTTATATCTATATATAGCAACTCAGACTGTTTATACATTTTCACTTCTTGTCTTATTTCGATACATTGTGGATGGACTTGCGCCCAATGATTCCAGGTAGGCTCTGGATCCACCGCGACCCTGAATTGGATAAGCAGTTACAGATAATGAATGAATATGTCCTTGTATGCAATTCATTTGACCATATTTTCAATTTAAAATAGTATAAAATATTCTTAAAAATATAGAATTAAGATGAAACTGTAAAATGTTATGCTCTTGAAAAACATGTGCATATTTAATTAGATGCCAGAAAAACCTTCCAATAAAATTGGGACAAAATATAAAAAAGTAAAGAAATTAAATAAAACAGGAAAAAAATCTAGTAGACTGGAATACTGCAGAGGGTTAGTGATAGCAATGTACCTATCAACTTCTATTAGTATCACACTGTACAGAGAGCCATACTTTGAGACTTAACAAAGGTCAGAAATGTTGTTTCAGAAATGTAGCATGTTATTGGTCCGAGATCAAAACAGTAGGGGAGGTCATCATTTATCATGTACATTAGAGACTGCCATGGGTTTAGATGATATAACTGGATTTTTGTCTTGGATCATACTCAGTGAGGCCAGGAAATGTGTTGTGCACACTTATAGAATAGAACAGTCATTCATTCTAAGTGCCCTAATGAACACCTGTTGGTATCTTGGACCATTAACATGCTACATTTCTTTAGTATTTGGTTTTGTCTCAAAATATGGACCTCTGTACAATGTGATACTAATAGCAGTTGATAGGTACATTGCATTTTATTCAATCCGTATGACACTTCACATACCTCTGACGGTGTGGAATGTTTTTACCTGGTTAATAGATATGAACTCCTTTGTGAACCCACTGATGTATGCCATTTTCTAATCATGGTTTAGAACATCTTCAAAGTATATTGTAACATGTAGAATATTTAAATCATCATCTTCAAGGCTGATTTTTCTTCCTGAACATTAACCTCAGACTGATTTCATCTGACAGAGCAGAGGCCACTTCATATTTTACTGCTCCAATATATATTTACATATATATTTATATACCAAACATTTTTAAACCCAGTTAAAAAGAACTCGGTAATATTTCAGCGATGCATCATAATGTAAATATAAAAAGTAAAATTTCATAAATATTTTAAATTATATTTTAGTAAGCTATACTTGTAAAATCTAAGCAACTTCATGTGATGGGTTATAATAAATAAACTTTTTTGATAAAGAAAATTATTGTTAAATGCCTAAATATGTTGCATTCTAACACTTCTAACACTATATGATGAAGTATGTTGTGTTATAAATTAACAACCACACAATGTGTGATTTTCAAAAAATGTCATTTTATTGTATTGTTATTTCACATCAGACTTTAAAGTGTTAGGGAATGAAATTATTTTACCACGTTAAAAGACCTGAATTGGTCATCAGAACTTGTGGAAGACCATTCTAATCTATACTACAGGTTCCACAGAGTATTCCATTCAAAATAGAATCATTCGACAGTGACATTATAAATGTAAAACATTTAAATATGCATGCACACTACACAAAAAACACATAAATTGTTTTGTGGTAATTTTTTTGTATAAATTTACTTTTTTATATATATATATATATATATATATATATATATATATATATATATACTAAAATATTTTATAAAATTATATTTCCCATTATAAGATTCTCTGCACAAAAACACAATGCTTATATTGGATTCACCAACAATGACTTACTGTGTGCTGACCTGCTGTTTGTGCAAAGAAACAGAAGTTGTCCTGAGTGCTGCATTATTGTTCAACTTTTATCTAATATAAAATAAGAGAAAGTTATCTTAATCAAATAAAAATACATTTAATATGCATATAATGCAATGCATCAAGTACCTAATAAAAAGTGGTGTGCAGTATATTAACATATTAATTAATTGATTAAATTCTGATTTATTGATTTCTGATGAGCTCTGGACTCCAGACTCTGAACAAGATGAAGTGGTTACAAAAATGCATTAAGGAACCGAATGAATTGTTTTAGTGTGTACATATTCAAATATATATTTACCTTATTTTCAACCAACAGGACTGCAGCTTTCTTAAAGAAGCTGTCTTAGCAGGCCCAAATGCCTTTGATTATCCATTTATTCGTCACCACTTGGCCTTTTTTTAGAGTTCTTCTGCATATTGTGCTTGGACTGCAAAGCCAAGAAGTGTCTCACAGACTTCAAATAAAAAAGACCACATTTGCAATTGCATAAGTAATTACAGACTTGAATGAATGTTGATGTTTTATTCATTGTTAACATCCAAACATTTTCTGAGGAAAACTTGGTGATATTGTGATAATACCACAATGAGTCTATAAGTCTATAAGATGAAATATATGAGCCAACAGCATCGAGGCAATGCTATATTTTCCAGACTAAATAGATAGCTATACAACTGCTGTTAACCAACTAACCATCTAAATAAACAGTTGCAGTAAAGAGCTGAAGTAACGTAACCTAACTTTTCTGGCTGCTGTTAGTTTTTAGGCTACTGCTTAATAACATCACCAAAATAGCATTTTTTCACATTAAAAACATTGTAGGACGGCATACGTCTCTCCCTGAACTGAAACTCTAATTCACATTTCTATCTATCTATCTATCTATCTATCTATCACATCTAGGCCTGCTACTTTGCTCAAAAAGCTTAAATACGTGCAGTATTCAGCAGCAAGAGTTCTCACTCACACCAGATCATGGGAGCACATAACTCCAGGTTAAAAGACCTTCACTACCTTCCAGTTCATTACTGAATATAATATAAAGCCCTACTCTTCATTATCTGTAACCGCTTATCCAGTTCAGGGTCACGGTGGGTCCAGAGCCTACCTGGAATCATTGGGCACAAGGAGGGAATACAGGCGGAAGGACCGCCAGTCCTTCACAGGGCAACACAGACACACACACACTCACGGACACTTTTGAGTTGCCAATTCACCTACCAACATGTTTTTGGACTGTGGGAGGAAACCGGAGCACCCGGAGGAAACACAGGGAGAACATACCAACTCCTCACAGACAGTCACCCAGAGCTGGAATCGAACCCATAACCTCCAGGTCCCTGCAGCTGTGTGACTGCGACACTACCTGCTGCGCCACCGCGCAAAATCCTACTCCTAGATTTTAAATCTTTACATGTTCTGGTTCCTTACTATCTCTCTGCTCCTTTGTCCAGACACAGTACTTCACACTCACTTCGGTCGGCTGACGCTCATTTGTTCTCTGTTCCTTCTGCCAATCTATGCATGTATGGGGACAGAGATTTTAGAGTTGCAGGCCCAAAGTTATGGAATTCTATCCCCCTGCATCTTCATCTCTGACTGTCACTCTCCGCCTTTAAAAAGCATTTAAAAACTTTTTTTCTAATGTAGAGTTTAACTCTCTCACTGCCTTGTTTTTTTTCATTATTATAATTGTAGTAGTCCTCTTTATTCTTACTGTACTCTTATCCTGCTTTAATCTGTAATTGTATTTTACTTCTTTCTTATATTCCTCACTGCTTTATTTAATATTGTTTTACCCTGTTGTGCCCAGCTATTGTTATATTGGAAAAATGTCTTTAAGTATCCTGAAAGGCAGTTATAAATAAAAATTATTATTATTAATTTATTATTACATTCTCTTCTATAGAAAGAGAGGGGGATATTTTTAATATTTCATTATAGAACTGTGTTAAAAAAGGACATAATAAAAGTCATGGAGATGAAATGGGGCGTATGAAATCAACACAATTTTAAAGTCTACAATTATAAAAGAATAATTAAGGCCTTAGTCTATAATGCTCAGGACCTGTTTCTGAGCTGTGCCTCCTGAGTCAAAGCTCTGACCTCTTCTATTTCTCTCAGTCTTCCTGGGGAAGTGGATCATGGTCAGCACTGAGGTTTAATCATCCTTCTGTTTAGTCTCCATTAACTCAGTCCACAGTTTAATTATTACAACTGATCACATGAAATTGCTTAGCTTTTACAAGTATAGCCTAGTAAAATATGATTTATACTATTTATAAAGTTATGTTTTTATATTTACACTACGATGCATCAGTGAAGGATCACCAGGTTCTTTTTAACAGGGTTTAGGGATTTGTGTACACATTTATATAAAAAACATATAGTAGAGACGTACAATATGAAGTGGCCTCTGCTCTGTCAGATGAAATCAGTCTGAGGTTAATGTTCAGGAAACAATTTCAGTGTTGAAGATGAAGATTTAAATATTCTACATGTTACAATATACTTTGCAGATGTTCTGAACCATGAATAGAAAATGGCATACATCAGTGGGTTCATAAAGGAGTTCATATCTAATATCCAGAGCAAAAAAGTCCACACACTTGGAGGAGTGTAAAATAACACAGGTATGATGTAATTTGGTATCCAGCAAACAAGGTAAACAAAAACCACTGTCCCTAATTTCTTGGCTGCTTTGATTTCAGAAGCCCTTGGTGTTTTAGCTCCATGGTTGTTTGAGGCACCATTCACAGCTTTGATAGCTTTAGCTTGATGCATTGCCACTTTAACAATAACTGAGTACAAGATTATTATTAAACTGCATGGGGCTAGAAATGCAGCTAAAAAATCAATTAAGGACCAATATCTATATATATACACAACACACTCCCCATAACAGTAGGGATCAGTAAACATGGTATTAATATATAAAAACACAATGACATAACACAGCCAAAAACACCAGCCAAGAATTATGGACTGCAAGGTTTTATGAAGTGTGATTTGACTAGAATACTGCAGAGGGTTAGTGATAGCAATGAACCTATCAACAGCTATTAGTATCACACTATTAGTATCAGCAGTCAACAATTTCCTCTCCATTTATACCCCTTCACTCTCACTCCATCCCCGTGTTGAACAACATCGCATTATGTTTCTGTCTCTCACCCACCTGTTTACTGGCTATTATGGACATTGGCCTAGTTGCCTCTGATGATGAATTATTTTCTTCAACCCCCAGCCCCTCATCTACTGTTTCTCAACCTACTCCTAGGCTTCGCTCTGTGGTCGAGGTTCCAGCCACTCCTGCCTACCAAATCTGGGGCTCTTGATCCAGCTGCCTCCGAGCTCCGCACTTGGGCTCCAGGCATCCTCGTCACTTCTCCTCAGCCTCTCCTCCTTCGCACCGCTCTCTTTGCCCCAGATGCCGGAGTACTCATCCTGTCACTCCCGTTGCAGACCACACGTTTCTTCTCCCACCGCTCATGCTGCCCAATGCTCAGGTTGTCCCGCTCAGCTAATAAGAGGACACTTTTTTCACTGCTCTCGGCTTCCTCTGTTGGTCCTCTCACGGCTTTAGCTCCGGTCCAGGCTCAGTCCCCGTCTCCCCCACCTGGGTTTCTGTGTTTTCAACTCTCTCCACCTCTTCCTGCTACCTTTGCTTCTCATTTCCTCTCTCTCTCCCTCCTTCTACCGCTTATGCACTCCAGTCTCCACGAGAAGATCCTGCAATATGCAGACATCAACCTATCAGTCTTACTATGCCCTTCTCCAGCCCCTGTAGCAATCTTGCACCATCGACGTCGGCGATCTTTCCTTTATGCTCATGGCTGCCGAACCTCAAACTTTGAAGATTCTAACGGTTTCCAAACTGCAATGGCTTTCTCCATTTACTATAACATTCTCTGCTCCGTCTTTCTGACCCACCAGCAGGAACTTAACAATTACCTGCCCATCATTCTTGATCTCGCCGTTTGCTTCTGAGGTTCTGCCTTCTATAAATACCACCGCCATTTCTCTGCACAGGCCACAGCCTGCCTGTAGCAATGGAACATCGCTAGCTACTGGGGCACTCTGGATTTAGATTTCTATTGCCGGGATTTTGCCGGCCACACTGCCCTTTCATGCGACATGTGTGGCAGCCCATCTGAACTGGCCGCTTATTATGCTCATCCTTGCACCAACTCCTACTTCTGCCACTGCCATTGCTCCCACTTCATCCACGGCAACTACCGTGCCATGTGTTACTACTTCCAGCTCTTGTGATAGTTGTGGAAGACGCATGTCCTACTTTAACAGTTAGATGATCTACAACAACTTCAACTCAGGTGGATGTTTCACCTCTTCATCCAGATACCTGCACATCAGCACATATTATGGCCAGGCTCATGCCCGACCCAGCCATCCCCTCAGACCACCTAGATTCCGCAGCAGCTGGCTGCTTCAGTTCCTTTTCCTCTCCCATCAGTTCCTTTTCTTCTCCTATCAACGTACTGGAATTCACCACCTGACTTTCCCGTTATCCTGACTCTACTTTTACCTATTTTCTTCTCGATGGCCTTCTGCTTGGTTTCTCTCCTGGCCTGGTAGTCCTTTTCCACTCCTCCCTTCTCTTCCTTCAGCATCAACTCTATTGGTATCACCACCCAAAGTCAAAGTCAAAGCTTGATTTATTGTGTATGTACCAGACATACAAAGGAATTTTCAATTTACTTCCTCACTATCCTTTGGTGTTGACAAGAAAAAACATTTCTAACCCTAAAGTAAGAAATAAGTCAGACCTATCGTAACACTAACACTGATAATAAAGTGACAATGAATAACTAAAGTAACAGTAAAGTGCACAAGTACAAGAAATAGACAGACATATCTAACACTAATAGTAACACTAAAGTGACAATAAATAAGAAGTGCAGTGGCGAGGATTAAATTAACTAAATAAAAAATAAAAAAATTAAATAAACAGTAAGGAGTAAAAGAAAAGTAAATGTAGCATCATGTTGAAATAGTGCAAGACATTCAGTAATACTTGCAGGAGAAGACAGACTGGATGAAGCTGAGGAGAGAGAATTCAGCATCCTCACAGCCTTGTGGATAAAGCTTTTGGTGAGTCTGGTGGTGTAGTGCTGGCCCCTCCTGCCCCACCACTAGAATGGCATCTTATTCTTCTACAAAGATGCTCTTTCCAAACCTGAGGACCCCTCCATGTTTACGGATGCAGCTCCTTCTATAGGTTTTGGTGGATACTACAGCAGTCACTGGTTCGTATCTCATTGGCTCCCAGAAATCACATCCCTCTCAATTGATTCTGACAAGTCAATTTCATTGTGAGAGCTGTACCACATCGAGGTCGCCATCAACATCCATTCAGATAACATAGCAGTCGTTTATATAATTAACAAAGGACGTTCTAAGTCACTGTCACTCATGATCTTTCTCTCTCGTCTCGTTTGGGATTCAATCATTCACCAATTCATTTAAAAGCATCTCACATTTCCGGCCATTCCAGTCCAATTGCTGACACTCTCTCGCATTCAATTTCAGAGATTCAGAGTATTAGCGCAACTTTCAGATCCTCATCCCACATGGACACCTCCATTTTCAGAAGTCATCTTCCCACTTCATCCTGGCTCCACCAGTTTCAATAATCTCACAAGACCTTATTCTCCAGGCTGTAGCACTCAACACCCTCTCAACATCCTGGACAGGCTGGAAAACCTTTAGACGTTTCCACCAACTTCATAACAACCTGATTCCATGCTTTGACTTTCCATACCACCACCTCAATTTTCCTCACTTTTGTCAATATACACTTCTCCATCCAGTCATCAACTCTCAAAGTCTACTTAGCAGCCATCAATTTTTTCCACAAACTACTCCATGGTGCTCCACATCCTTCTTCCCATCACCATCAGGTCCCCCTGCTCCACCGAGGCATTAAAAGGAATTAACCTAGTTTTCACCCATGGCACCATTCTCTCTGCGCTATGCTTCCCTGTTAACTCCTCTACACTAAAAGTTATGTTCTTTCTAGCCTTTGGCTTCCTCCTCTGCTCCGAATTCCTCACAGCTTCTTCAACATACAATCCTTTATGCCTCCCCAGTCTCACAGATCACATTGATCTTCGATATAAAACACAGCAATATAGACCAGTTTGGCAGGACCGCTCCAGTATATCTACTTAAACTCAGTCCATTTGAACCACTCTTTTGCCATCTTCAAACCCATCACACACAAGCTTCATTTCGACACGAACCACTTATACATCCATAACCATGCCCACAACCTGCTCGCAGCCCATGAATACTTCTCACAACCCAATTTTAGGGGCACGGGTCTATACCCACACATCCAAGCCACTTCAAACTCCAGCCCAAACCTTTTGAGTTCACCACCCACTCTGACGCTTCTCTGCATAAAGTCTGTGCTAGCAAAGTGAAGTCACCATGTTACGTAGTTTTGGGAGCTAGACCATGCCTTAATTACCTCTCCACAGCTCCATTTATGCCTCTTCACTCTCTCTCCATCCCAGGGTTGCGCAACATCACACCTACCACCACCCTGTCTAATCCCTTCTTCTCTTTTAACCAATTAAGTGTCAGTGGGACACGACTCTATGCACACTCCTCCAAGCCACCTCGAATGAAAACTCACCTTCTGAGTTCTCAGATGCTTCTTTGGGCATGGTCTATGCTAGCAAACTATTAATATAATTATAATAATTGTTCAATTACACAAGCAGACTAATATCTTTAATATCAGTATTTTATTGTCATTTGTGTTATATCATGACTTTAAAATAAACAATTAGTGTCCAATTTCAAAATATATTTTTTAAAAACTTAATTTTTTTGCAATTACTCTGTAGGGGCTGCATAATCAGGCCTGAACTGGTCTATTCTGTAAACTATGGTGAGGACTGAAAGACAAGCTCAAAGTTCTCCAGTCAACCACTCTATGGTCATCTTTGTGACATCAGTGTTGAACAGGTGAGGACTGAACCGACAATTTCAGGACCCTAGAGCTGTGTTACAGTGAAACTTCCTGCCGCACCACTGTGCTTTGTTTTTTCTTAGTTTTTTTTTCCTTTTTGTATCTCAGTAATAACTGAAGATATGTACATTTCCACCTCCAATAATAGTACGATTTGGATTGGTGGCTTGGCGACTCAAAAGTGTCCATAGGTGTGAGTGTGTGAGTGAATGTGTGTGTCATCCTGCGAAGGACTAGCAAGACTCCAGGGTGTGTGGGAGTTATTTCATGGGATGGGATGGGACCTTCAATACTGAAGGTTTGAAGCTCGTTTCACTTTTTCAACACTTGCTGATTCGACACAGTGTACCGGAGCTTGTATTGAGTCACTTATCCTCATGTGACAATGTCGTTTGAAGCTTCGAATACGACACTGAACCATCGAAAATGTACGGGACTGGTTCAAAGTTCTAGTGCTGTCCCATACCTCAGTGACTATTTAAGGGACTTTTTATTTGGTATATTTTCCAACCTTGTCAAAATTTTTATATTCCTATATACCTCTCATGTTCCCTATAAAATATGTCGACCTTATACATTCTATAATCAATAAAGACAAAGATAAAGCATTTATTATTACATTTATTACAGCATTTCCATAAATATAATATTCAGTGAATCAGAACAGACACAAGTTGAACTGTGAGACCACACGGTATTAACATGCTTTGCGGTGTTGATCTGCAGGCTGCAATAATTTTTTCTGGCCACCAAATGTCACTCTTCTCTGATGTCAAATTTCAATGCTCCAAAGCATCTAATCTTTTTCGGCACAATCAGGAGGAAGCTCCTAAAGCTTCAGTGGGGCTTCATCCACCAATCATTATTTACCTACAATTTTGAATATTTGAACATAATTTATCCAGCCCATTTTTTGGGCAGCACATGGAGGAGAGATACCTGAGCATGTGGGTTTACTTATGGCACTCTCACCCTTAACTACAGGAAGCTTGAATGTTTGCTTATACATAAGTATAGTACTGCTGTCTGAGATACACTAGAAACAGACCACTCAGTCAAATCAACACACTCTGGAAGACAGTTTTTAAATTCTTCTAACAGAATGAGCTCACAAAGTGAATCAAACTAGTTTACTTTGTTTGCACTACACCACTTATCAAAAATAATAATTTTCTCTCTAATAAATTCAACATGGGTTTGTGTAGAGTTTTATCAAATTCCAAATAATCAAAATTTCAAATTTTATAGAATTATCAAATAAATCTCTGATGATATGCTTCTGGAACCATTTTCTCTTCTGTTTTCCTACTAGCTTACACTACAAAAGCATGGACCAGTCTTTTGTCCAAATTAGCATTACCACGATCCTATCAAAAACACTGAAATAGTCATCCTTCTCAGTCTCCCTAAATGAAGGTACTAATGAAATAAACTTATGTATATTAAATGTTGAGGAACAAGAAAGTCTGATACAGTGGGTGCCACAGGCTCCGGTGTGTCAGTAGTCCGCATTGAGACAGGGGACAATTGTTTAAGTGGATTAGCCTCCATCATACGTAGCTCGAGCTCATGCAAAAATTTCCTTCTCCAGCTCAAGTTTACATACGGCTAACTCAAACTCATGTTTACGCACATCAGCACACTCTGAAGCAACAATCTGAAGCTAGGCCAGGTGTAAATACATACAGGGGTGGCAGGGTCATATGGATACATAATAGTTCTTACCTCAGCTTCCCCCACAACCAGCACCTCAGAACTGTCTGGACTGTCTCCAACAATAGCCACTGTCCATTCAGGTGAGTCACCCTCTTCTGATGTAGGGCCTCTGCAGCTGCAGAAACTTTAGAGACTTTAGAGCTTCTGTTTAGAGACATAAGATGCATACAATGAGAACATTTAATCCTATAACTTGTTATAATTTATTTTTTAGCTAATCAAAGTATTAGAATGAGAGTATATACATATATTGTGATGAAGTAGTATGCTTAACTATCTATACTATAATTATTTGAAGAGAGATACACTAACAAAAATAAGCCCTAATGTGTCTAATGGTGGACAGAGGATAATGCCAAAGAAAGGTGCGTAAAATTAAATAAACAAAATATAATCATGGCCCATATCATCATGGTGAGTGTGTGTATAAGGCACCTCAAATACCCTCTCCACAGAATCACCCGTGGGGATCAAGTGTGAGTAATACTGAAACCTACAGACACAGGAACACACAAAAACATGAGTGAAGACCAAAGTGAAGTGTGTACTGTGCAATTCCACGCAGAAAAACAACCACACAGTCACACAACCACTTTGCGCCAAAACACATTCAGTACCACACTCCTGGGTCAGTCAACGCACTATAAACACACAGCCTGTCTCACACATGCTCCTATGGGGTCGCAAAGGGGTCAAAATTATGTCTATGCCTTTACTCCCTTGTGTCACTGAACAGTTGCCTTTTCATCTATAGAACGTTTTCATAATATATGTAAGGATTCGACATAAACACGTGTGACCAAACATGTCCTAACGTGTGACTTAACGAGTGGCCAAATGCGTCGTCTCCATGTCCTCTGCGTAAATTTAAAAGCTTATGTGAATCATTCATATTAAAGTAATGATGTAGTACGTTTGTACAATAAAGTAATAATCCTTACTCAGTGATTTCTTCGTCTATATTCTAAATGTTCCTGTTTCCTTACTTCCACTTTAAGCAGGGCAGTTTATTCTCAGGGCAGTTCGTAAAAACTGGGCTCATTCCTTTTAATGCCTTGGAGAAGCAGGGTGACCTAATGGTGATGGGAATAAAGATGTGGAGAACTGTGGATGAGTTTGTGGGAAAAAAAAAACTAGCTGCTAGTAAGACTTTGAAGGTGGATGACGGCCCCCTCCAGGGTGTATTCCCGCCTTGCGCCCAATGATTTAAGGTAGGCTCTGGACCCACCGCGACCCTGAACTGGATAAGCGGTTATAGATAATGAATGAATGAATGGCTGGGAATGTGAGAAGCCCTTAATATGAAGTGGTGCATAACTGAATGCCAAACGTGACAATGTGAAACATCCACCTGAGTTGAAGTTGTTACAAATCATCTGGCCCTTAAAGTACGACTATCACTAGACCGGGTAGTAACATGTGGCGCAATGGTGGCTGTGGATCAAATGGGGGCAATAGCAGTTGCAGAAGTGGGAGATGTTGCGAGAAGTGAACATGACGCTGAAAGACAGAATGGGTTGCCACACACACCACATGAAAGTGCAAAGCGACCGGCAGTAGACATGGCAGTAGAGTTCTAAAACCAGAGCACCCCAGTAGCATGCAATGTTCCATTGTTGCAGGTTAGCAGCAGCCCAGGCAGAGAATTGGTGATGGCATTCATAAAAGGCGGAACCCACGACTTGAGCGGTGAGAACAAATATGATGGACAGGTAATTGTCAAGTTCCTGCCAGGGGGTTGGAAAGGCATGTTGTGGTAAATAGAGAAAGCCAGGGCAAATTCTGAAACCATCAGGATCTTCAATGATTTCTGTTCGGCAGTCTTTAGTGTAAAGGAAAGATCCCCTACATCAATGGTGTGTGAGGGGCCACAGGAGCTGGAGAAGAGCTCAGTAAGGCTGAAATGTTGATGTCTGCACCTTGCAGGATACTTTCTCAGAGACTGGGAGGCACAAGTGGTGGATTGAACAGCTGAGCATTGGGAGGAGGCGGAGCCGGGGGAGCTGAAGCCAAGGAAGTGTCATGAGGCTGATGCGTCAGCAGTGGCACCTGTAGGTAGACAGAGAGAGAGAGAGAGAGAGAGAGAGAGAGAGAGAGAGAGAGAGAAAGTGAGTAGGTGAGGGGCCTGAGAGAGTGCAGCCTAAAATTGAAATTGTTCGGATGATGAAATAGGGGTGGGAAGAAAGCAAGAAGGATAAAAGATCAGGGCACTGAAAGAGGAAGAAAAGAGACAGTGGTGGGTAAAGTAGAAGGAGGGAGATAGAGATAATTAGAAGTGAAAGCAGCAGGGAGGGCCGGACCCAGGTGGGAGAGGCAGGGCCTGGGTCGGAGCTGTTGCTGGGAGGGTCATGGCAGCAATGGCTGCCATCTGACTGGATGTAGGATTAGCATCAGCCTGGGAGCAGTAGAGGAAGCCAGGAGCAACGAAATTTTTCTTGTTGGCTGAGCAGAAAAACTATATACTGTGGTCCAGTAAGGCCATGGTAGTGTGAGCAGTAGGAGGAGAAACACAAGGCCTGCCTTGAGCAATGGAATTGACAGAAGTAGTAGTCCAGCATCTGAAATGAAGAGAGCGTTGTGAAGGAGGAGGAAAGGCAGGGGAAGAGGAGCTCGGAGGCAGCTGGATCGGGAGCATGAGATGGTTGAAGCAGGAGAGGTTGGAACCTCGACCAGCGAGCAAAGCCTAGGGGTATGTTGTAAACGGGTAGACGAGGGACCGGGTTGTTGCCGAAAATATTTTGTTATCAGAGGCAACCAGACCGATATCTATGGTGACAGAAAAACAAGTAGGTGAGAGACAAAAGCGCAATGCGATGTGGGTATGGGGTATGAATGCAGATGTGGAGAGGTAATTGGGGCATGGTCTAGCTCCCAAAATTACATCACATAGTGACTTCACTGTGTCATAACAGTGAACAAAACAGTGTAATCAGGGCTTCCTCTGAACTCATACCTGCAAAATGAGTTGTTAGGAAAGAAATACTGAACTATGATGTTCATCTTAGATGTATTTCCTAAGTCAATCCTCCTGTTTTAGTATTTGATTTCCACTGCAAATTTATGGAAAACTATGACCCCTTCCATTGACTCAGGAGTGACTGATTGGTCTTTGAGGACTGCTCCAAGTAATATTTCAGTGTTAATTTAAAATTGTGATTCTCAAACATAACAAAATGAAATGTTATGTGCAATTTGGATAAGAGTCTGTTATTGTACGATATTAAACTCATTTTTAAATCATCCAAGCACTTTGAAGAACACAGACCCTTTCAGACACACTTGGCTCAAAGATGAGGAAGGCTTATATACCAAGGATCTGTCATCCTTTAATATCCATACTGTAACTGCAGATTATCATCAAAACCCCTCGGCTTGGTTCCTCCAGCCTCCAAGTGCTGACACAGAAGTTTTGGTCATTTGATAGGAATTGTACTGGGTGAAAAATATTCAGTGAGTAATCTATATCAGTGTTATTCACAGTTCTCTTCTGTCATCCAAATAAATATTGGACCATTTTTAATAAAAATAAAATCTCAGTTTCATTTCAAGTATAATCTCCATATTAATTTTAACTGAACATAGCATTAAATGAGTTGCACATTGTGGCATTTTTTTTATTACTATTTATTTATCTATGGCTAAATTTATTTATTCATTTATTTGTTTTCAGAAAACAAATTCAGTCTTGAAGATGATGATTCAAATATTCTACATGTTACAATATACTTTGCAGATGTTCTGAACCACAAATAGAAAATGGCATTTATCAGTGTGTTCATAAAGGAGTTCATATCTATTAACCAGATCAAAATACTCCACACACTCGCAGGTGTGTCAACTGCCTCAGGGATGAGATAATTTGGTATGCAGCAAGCAAGGTAAACAAAAACCACTGTCCCTAATTTCTTGGCTGCTTTGATTTCAGAAGCCCTTGGTGTTTTAGCTCCATTGTTGTTTGTGGCACCATCTTTCACAGCTTTGATAGCTTTAACTTGATGTTTTGCCACTTTAAAAATAACTGAGTACAAGATTATTATTAAACTGTATGGGGCTAGAAATGCAGCTACAAGTTCAATGAAGTTCCAATATTTATATTCATACACAACACACTCTCCATAACAGTAGGTGTATGTGAACAAGTTATTAAAGTATAAAAGCACAATGGCATGACAGAGACAAAACCACCAGGCAATAATTATGGACAGCAAGAATATATGAAGCGTGATTTGACTGGAATACTGCTGAGGGTTAGTGATAGCAATGTACCTATCAACTGCTATGAGTATCACACTGTACACAGAGCCATATTTTGAGACCAAACCAATTGTTTGAGTATTGTAGCCAGTTGATGAAACAAGATACCAACAGAAGTCTATTTGGGCACTTATAATCACAGGCATATTAACCAGTCCCATGACAAGATCAGCCACAGCCAGAGAGAGGCAGGTTGGTTGGAGTGTGGAGCTGCTTGAAGTGAGAAATGGAGATGATCACCAGCAGGTTTAGAAGCACAGTGCACATAGATATTCATGAGAAAATGAAACACAATAAAAAATATCCAGTTCCATATACGACATTTCTTATACAACATTCATTATTGTCAGGAAAGCAATATTGAACTGTGATGTTTTCCCTGTACTGTTGGTTGTCCATCTGAAAAAGAGACAGAGCCAAAGAACCTGAAATGATTCAGAAGGTAAACGTCTTTATTTTATACACGAGCATGCATCCTCCCACTAGTGGATAGTGTAACTCGAACATCATCATGACATACAGTTTTGGGTCAGCTGAGACCTGTACAGAATGGTAGAACTGTGAAAGAATGTTTAAGCTAATGTCATAATTACAAATGTTACACAGTGAGCAAAAGAATAGGGGAACCCAGGCTTTATCATGTACATTAGAGACCGCCATGGGTTCAGATGATATAACTGGATTTTTATGTCTTGGATCATCTGAGGCCAGAAGATGTGTGATGCACTCTCATAGAATAGAATAGGTTTATGGTCCACCCACAATAAATTATATACAACCAAATACATGTAGAAATGAAAATATATTAACAACCTGAGAAGCTGTAACACTAGGCCATAGATAAATAATTAATTAATAAAAATGGTTCTAAAATGCAACTCATTTAACCTTATATTCTGTTGAAATTAGTTTTTTCAAAAATACTTGAGATCAAACTGAGATTTATGTTGAAAATCTAAATGTTTCCATAATTAATTAGATGTTTAATTAGATGACAGAACTGAACGGTGGAATACAATTGCAAAGGGGTGAAATACCTGTGTAGTGTCTTTTATAAGGAAGTTAGTAACATAAATATGGGCAAGATTTAAAAATATGCTCCATCATGGCATTCAGAATTTAGTCAAAAGTTATAACCACTTAATTCTGTTCAGGGTCGCAGACTCTAAATCTTCACCCACACATCCAGTAATCACAGAGAGCTGTGTACAATTCCACTCAGCCAAACAACCAACCAAAATGTATTTTCCACAGCAGCCCAGTTGATGGATAGAGGGGCATGTTGTGTGCGAGTTCTCCTGAAGTCCACAACAATCGCCTTGGTCTACTCAGTGTTCAGAGAAAAATTGTTCGCATTGTTGTTTGCATCAAGAGGCCAGCCGGCTCACCTCGCTCCTGTAGTGTGACTCATCGTTGTTGCTGATGAGGCCTACCACAGTCGTGTCATCCGCAAACTTAATGAAGAGGTTGGAGGTGTGTGATGGAGAGCAGTCGTGGGGTAGCAGAGTGAACAGAAGGGGGCTCAGCACACATCCTTGGGGAGCCCCCGTGTTCAGAGTGATGGTTCTAGACGAGTTACTGCCAACCCGTACTGCCTGTGGTCTTCCAGTCAGGAAGTCAAGCAGCCAGTTGCACAGTGATGTGTTCAGTTCCAGTCTGTCCAGTTTCTGAATGAGTTGTTGGGGGATGATTGTGTTGAATGCAGAACTGAAATCAATAAAAAGCATTCTGACATAGGTGTCTTTCTTTTCCAGATGAGTAAGAGCTGAATGAAGAGCAGTGGGACAGCATCATCAGTCGAACGTTTGATTGATATGCAAACTGGTAGGGGTCCATGGAGGTGGGGAGGGAAGACCTGATGTGTTGCATGACTAGCCGCTCGAAGCACTTCACGAGGATGGAGGTAAGTGCAACCGGGTGGTAGTCGTTGAAACAGGAGCTTGATGACTTCTTTGGAACAGGGATTAAAGTGGTGGCTTTGAAGCATACAGGGACCACAGCCTGACTCAGTGAGGTGTTGAAGATGTCAGAATACACCTCTGCAAGTTCACCAGCACAGTCCTTCAGTGCACGACCAGGTATGTTGTCAGGTCCAGGAGCTTTCCGAGCATTGATCCTGCTGAATACAGTCCTCACCCTGTCAGTGTGAGCACCTGGTCTCGGGGGGGTTTGGTGCCTCAAACCGAGCGAAGAACCCATTCAGGTCATTCAGCAGAGAGGAGGACACAGGTCTGTGGCGGGGTTTGTAATCCGTAATGGACTGAATTCCCTGCAACAGGCTCCGTGTGTCTCTGCTGTCGCTAAAGCATTGGGCTATCCTCTTGAAGTGCTGCCTTTTAGCCTTTCTGATGCCACAGGACAGGTTGGCCCTAGCTGTCTTCAGGCCTGCCTGGTCGCCAGCTTTGAAGGCAGCATTCCTAACCTTCAGCAGCTTCTGGACCTCACCTGTCAGCCTTGGCTTCTGATTGGCATGAATTGTGATGGTCCTGAGGAAAGTTACATCATCAACGCACTTGGTGATGTAAGCAGATACAGTTTCTCTGTACTCCTGAATATCTGTGGAGTTGTTGTAAGTAGCAGCCACTTTAAACACATTCCAGTCTATGGTGCTAAAACTGTCCTGAAGTGCCTCTGATAAGCCATCCGGCCTTGCTTTAGAACTTTGATGACTTTAACCAGTGGTCTGAAAGCAGGCATTAACATAATAGTGAGGTGATCAGAGGCACCAAGGTGGGGGAGGGGCAGGGCTTTGTAAGCTCCTCTCCATGTGGTGAAGACCTGGTCCAGAGTGTTGTTGCCCGGTGTTGGAAAGTCTATGTATTTATAAAGTCCAGAAAAAACAGCCCTTAGGTCTGCATGGTTGAAATCCCCAGCCAAGATGAGAAAAGCATCAGGGTGGGCTGTCTGCTGCTCACTGATGTGCTGCTACAGTTCATTTAGCGCCTCATTCCTGATGTTGGTGGAACTTGGGGGAAGATAGACAGCAGCTAACAGCACTGCTGAGAAATCCCTCGGTAGATAGAATGGTTGGCACTTAATAACCATCAGTTCCACTACCGGTGAGCAGTATTTGCAGACCACAACAGCATTATGACACCAAGCATTGCTAATGTAAACACATAGCCTGTCACCACATGTTTTACCTTCAGTGAGAACTCGGTCCGCCCGGTAGCAAGTTAGCCGCTCGAGCTGAACGGCGTGGTCCGGGACGCTGTTGTTGAGCCAAGTTTCTGTGAACACAAACACAACAGTCTCTCACAGTCTTCTGAGTTGACTGAAGTAAGCGGATATAGTCCAGTTTATTATCCAACGAATGTACATTGGCCAGTATCATGGTGGGGATGGCTGGCTTGTGTGGGCTAGACGCTAGCATCGCTCTGATACCTCCGCATATCCCCCTCTTCTGCAGCCTCTTGCTTCACTTGTGGCGCTTCCATTGTGGGCGAGGCGCAGCGTTGGGGGTCGGTGATGGTGCCGGTATCCTGAGCAAGCCGCGGATTCGCAGCTCCTTGCGGAGTTCAGGGTAAAGTTCCAAACGTGAGCTTCTGCCAACATCAAGCAGGGATTCACGGCTGTACGAGTATTCCGGAACGTGAACGCATGACGGAGATGTACAAAAACACTGCAACTTACAAAACAAACACACTTATTAAACGCTGCAAACTGTATACTCGGGAGAGATAGAAGCCACTGCATGTGCACGTGCCACCATCTTGGATATCAGGATGTATTGGATATATGGATAGTACAGGATCATAACATAGTGTAAGCCTTCCTCATCTTTTAGCCAAGTATGTCTGAAATAACAAACTGATATGAGCCCATCTGACTTGTTGCGCCTTGTGGTAACTGTGCCCTTCAAAGTGTTTGGATGGTTCAAGTGGCACAGAAGGCATAGAAGGTAGCATCGCTGTCACATAGCTCCATAAATCTGGGGTTGGGGTTTGAGTCCCACTCCACACTGTAAAAAAATCATCTGTTAAAAAAGGAATATGTACTGGCGGTGTCATTACCTGGAAATATTCTGTTATTTTACAATTTGTCTGTATGGAAGAGAATTTCTGTAATTTTATGATCTGTCCTGTTATTTAGAAATGCATATTTTTCTGTACATTTACTGATTCTTTTAAATTCTATCTAAAAAAACCTCACTCATATAGAGAGAGTACAAGACTACAAGATGTATTTCTTGCTGTTTTATCTACATCTGAAAAACCCCACAACTTTCATCAGCAATTAAATTTAATAAAACCAAAATATATGACATAATGAAAATTTGCTAAAAAAAAAAAAAGTAAGATGTGGTTGACCTGCTCATTTTGCTTTTGTTTCCGTGGTAGAGATTTATAATGCACATGAAAATGAGTGAGTCAGCCACGACTTACCAGGAAAAAAATCCAAAACCAATGTCAGTATTAATTTATTATAATACCCAGCTATATGTTTAAAATGCAATTAATTCATTCATCAAATATATGCATGACTGAAACACATTAAATTAAAATGAATATCCCTTATATCTTTAAAACCAAAAAGTTTGTGTCAAAAAAAGGGGACATTACAGATTGCCTTTCAAAGAAATTAGCATATATTTCATTAACAGTTCAGTAGTTTCCAAAACCCAAAACTCTTCATTCATCAACTCATTTTCTTCACTCAGTTTTGAAGTCGAGACCAAACGACCTCTCACCCAAACATTTAATAAAAAACAAAGTCCTCAGTCCAAATAAAGAAAAATAAAATAAATATAATTGCTTTCATCTTGGTTTATTGCATTAAATAACAGGCAGGTTTCTCTACATTTACATACAATCACATGACCTTAGCTTTTAGGATAGCAATGATTTTCGATAAAGTAATATTTTGAGAAATACATCATTTCTAGAAAAAAAAAAAAAAACTGTTCATATAATATTGATGACACTTAAAATACTATAGGTTAATGTGTGTTAATTCCAACAGATATCATTGCCAGTGGTGAGTGTTCCTGTTGTGGGGTGTGTGCCTGCCTGTTGCGGGTTCAGTTGTTCAGTTGTGTGTAAAATGTGAGGGTTATTTGTGTTGTATATGAGTGTCTTGTTTGTGTGCTGTGTGCTCAAGTGCATGTGTGGGTTGTGTGTGGTGTGTGCAAGTGTATGTGTGTTGTGTGTGGTTTTGTGTGAATTTCTGAATTAGTGGCATGTGCGAGTGTCTGTGTGGGTTCTGTGTGGTGTGTGAGGGTTGGACATGATGAGTGTGTGTGTGTCTGTGCCGGTTGAGTGTAAAATGTGTGAGGATTATTTGTGGTGTGTCTGAGTGTCTGGGTTGTGTGGGTGTGATCTGTGCGTGTGAGTGTGTTCTTTCTGGTGTGTGCCAATGTCTGAGTTTGTAGTGTATGGGTGTCTGTGTGGGTGTAATACTGGTTATTTTTAATAGTAAAAAAAATCTGCTTATATTTTGCATTTTAACTTTAAATGAGTTCTGAATGTCACTGAGGTCTGACAGGAATGTCAGGAGATCTGAGTTGATTTCTGCTTCTCTGACTTTGATTCAGCCTTTGGGCCATGTTCAGGGTTCATCCCTAAAATACTCCTTAATTATGCTGGAGGAAAATTATTTTTTATTATTTATAATTCATTAAGAGAACAGATTTCATTTTTCAGAATAAAACACAGAAAACATATACAAAATATATACCCAACAAAGGTGAATTCATAATTCTATGATAAAGTAAAATAAGAGAAATAAAATGTGGACAGTAGGGAATGATTACTGCACAGACAACAAATAGAATAGCTATTTAATCTATTAAACATATTTAAGTGAAATGTACTTTTAGAAGTGTACCATAATGTAATGTAAAGCAATACCATCTGCAAATTTTGACAATAACTGGACAGAATATATTTAATTCAGAGAATTCACTTCTGCATCTGTGTCATCTCCCTCTTTGTGGCTGTAGTTAAGGACAATATTAACAACTCAATGTAGTATGCAAAGGTTTGGGCACCTGTAGGAACTTTATAGGCTGCTATGCAGGAAGCACAAAGCTGTATGGGACACAGCCTTCATTTCACTGCCAGAGCTGACTGAAGACGGTGGCACTAATTAAATCAGAATATTCACGTTCATTTTAGTAGATTGAACTTTCACATTAAGGGCAAAAAATCTGATTGAGTCACTTCAGGTGTATGTAGCCTTAATGGAGTAGGCCATCATAGAGATGAGGTTTAGCAGGAAACTTTAACCCTGTAAAGCCAAATGTATCAAATATGAAACATAATATTTAGAGATGGCTCTTTCATCATCTAATGAAGTGAAATACCAAAACACACTTCCATCCTTTTGAGGCAAGTGTTCTGAGTTATCTACTGAACTGTGAAAGAAGTGGGAGCATTTCCATGCATACTATTCTTAATAAACTGAAGCAATTCCATTTATAAATTGTATGATGTTACTTTTAGTAAAACTAATTATTTTTGTTACATCTCATAGATTAATGTATTCTACCTGTCAAATGCTAATTATTTAAAATATTCAGAACATTCAAAATGTTCTTTACAGCAGCAAAACATTTAGATAATTTTACAAAGTATTTTTTCATGAAGCAAAAATGTATTTTTAGTTTTCCAAAAGACTTTTTGTTGAAAATGTGTCGGCTCAGGTGTCAAGATAGATTTTGTGAGACAGATACAGAGGAACATTTATTTAATATTAATTTACCCTGTTGTGCCCAGCTATAGTTATACTGGAAAAATGTCCTTAAGTGTCCTGAAAGGCACTTATAAATGAAAATTATTATTATTATTAATTAATTATCACATTCTCTTCTATAGAAAGAGAGGGGGTATTTGTAATATTTCATTATAGAACTGTGTTAAAAAAGGACATAATAAAAGTCCTGGAGATGAAATGGTGCGTATGAAATCAACACAATTTTAAAATCTACAATTAAGGCCTTAGTCTATAATGCTCAGGACCTGTTTCTGAGCTGTGCCTCCTGGGTCAAAGCTCTGACATCTTCTATTTCTCTCAGTCTTGCTGGGGAAGTGGATCATGGTCAGCACTGAGATTTAATCATCCTTCTGTTTAGTCTCCATTAACTCAGTCCACAGTTTAATTGTTACAACTGATCACATGAATTTGCTTAGCTTTTACAAGTATAGCATAGTAAAATATGATTTATACTATTTATAAAGTTATGTTTTTATATTTACACTATGGTGCATCAGTGAAAGATCACCAGGTTCTTTTAACAGGGTTTAGGGATTTGTGCACACATTTACATAAAAGAAATATATTAGAGCAGTACAATATGAAGTGGCCTCTGCTCTGTCAGATGAAATCAGTCTGAGGTTAATGTTCAGGAAACAAATTCAGTCTTGAAGATGATGATTTAAATATTCTACATGTTACAATGTACTTTGCAGATGTTCTGAACCATGAATAGAAAATGGCATACATCAGTGGGTTCATAAAGGAGTTCATATCTAGTATCCAGATCAAAACAGACCACACAGATCCAGGAGTGTAAACTAACACAGGTATGATATAATTTGGTATCCAGCAAACAAGGTAAACAAAAACCACTGTCCCTAATTTCTTGGCTGCTTTGATTTCAGAAGCAATTGATGTTTTAGCTCCATGGTTGTTTGAGGCACAATTTTTCACAGCTCGGATAGCTTTAGCTTGATGCATTGCCACTTTAAAAATAACTGAATACAAGATTATTATTAGAATGCAAGGGACTAGAAATGCAGCTACAAATTCAATGAAGACCCAATATTTATATACATACACAATACACTCTCCATAACAGTAGGAGTATGTAAAAAAGTTATTAAAGTATAAATACACAATGACATAACACAGCCAATAAGACCAGCCAAGAATTATGGACAGCAAGGTTTTATGAAGTGTGATTTGACTGGAATACTGCAGAGGGTTAGTGATAGCAATGAACCTATCAACTGCTATTAGTACCATGCTGTGCAGAGAGCCATACTTTGAGACGAAACCAATTGTTTGACAAATGTAACATATGAATGGACCAAGATACCAACAGGATTCCAACTGACCATATATAATCGCAGGAATATGAACCAGTCCCACGAGAAAATCAGCCACAGCCAGAGAGAGGATGATCAGGTTGGTTGGAGTGTGGAGCTGCTTGAAGTGAGAGATGGAGATGATCACCAGCAGGTTCAAAAACACAGTGCACACAGATATACATGAGAGAATGAAGCTCAAAATAATATACCCAATAATATATACAGGGTCCTCAATGACCTCTTTTGGACATGATGCATTATTGTCAGGAAAGCAGTACTGAATCGTGATGTTTTCCCTGTAGTGTTGGTCGTCCATCTGAAATAGAGACAGAGCTGAAGAATCTGAAATGATGATTGAAGGTAAACTTCTCTGTTTTATACATGAGCATGAATCCTCCCACTAGTGGATAGTGTAACCCTAACATCATCATGACGTACAGTGTTGGGTCAGCTGAGACTAGTTCAGAGTGATAGAACTGTGAAAAGGTTTAAAGATAATGTCATGATTACAAATTTTACACAGTGAGCAAGTCATGTCTTGGATCATACTCAATGAGGCCAGATGTGTGGTGCACACTCATAAAATAGAACATAGAATAGAATAGTTTTATGGTCTGTCCACAATGTATGGAAATACAACAAGAATTAAAAATATAGAAACAGCAGGAGAAGTTGGAATATATAGATGGATAAACAAAAAAAAATTGTCCTGGTATTCAATTAATTTAACCCTATATTCAATAGAAAATACTTAAGATGAAACTGAAATATTACACTTTTTGGGAAAAACAAAATGTGTCCAGTTCTGTGAAGGACAGGCACCTCCTCCAGGGTGTGTTCCTGCCTTGCACCCAATGATACCCGGGTAGGCTCTGGACCCACAGCAACCCTGAACTGGAGAAGTGGTTACAGACTATGAATGAATGAATCAAAATGTGTCCATATATAATTTAATGCCAGAAAAAAAAAAAAACTTTCCAATAAACCGTTACATTTGTGTAATGCTACATTAATCCAATTAACATCAGCAGTCAACAATTTCCTCTCCTCAACTGCATTTATACCCCTTCACTCTCACTCCATCCCCGTGTTGAACAACATTGCATTACGTTTCTGTCTCTCACCCACCTGTTTACTGGCTATTATGGACATTGCCCTAGTTGCGTCTGATAATGAATTATTTTCTTCAACCCCCAGCCCCTCATCTACTGTTTCGCAATCTACTCCTAGTCTTTGCTCTGTGGTCGAGGTTCCAGCCACTCCTGCCTCAGCCACCTGGGGCTCTTGATCCAGCTGCCCCCGAGCTCCGCACTTGGGCTCCAGGCGTCCTCATCACTTCTCCTCAGCCTCTCCTCCTTCGCACCTCTCTCTTTGTCCTAGATGCTGGATTACTCATCCCGTCACTCCCATTGCAGGCCCTGAGTTTCTTCTCCCACTGCTCATGCTGCCCAATACTCAGGTTTTCCCGCTCAGCTAATAAGAGGACCACTTTTTCACTGCTCCAGTCTGTCCCCTCCCGGCTTTAGCTCCGGCCACGTCTCCCCCACTCAGTCCCTGCCCTGCCTGGGCTTCTGTGTTTTCTTGACAAACAATGGAATGGAACATTGCTAGCTACTGGAGCGCTCTGGATTTAGATTTCTATTGCCGGGATTTTGCCGGCCACACTGCCCTTTCATTAGACATGTGCGGCAGCCCATCTGAGCCAGCTGCTTATTGTGCTCGTTCTTGCACCAACTCCCGTTTCTGCCACTGCCATTGCTCCCAGTTCATTCACGGCAACTAGACAAGACATTTCTAACCCTAAAGTAAGAAATATGTCAGACCTATCCTAACACTAACACTGACAATAATGTGACAATGAATAACTAAAGTTACAGTAAAGTGCACAAGTACAACAAATAGACAGCCATATCTAACACTAATAGTAACACTAAAGTGACAATAAATAATGTAAGGTGTGCAGTGGTGAGGATTAAATTAACTAAGTAAAACATAAAGACTAAATAAACAGTAAGGAGTATAAGAAAATATTCATTCATTCATTATCTGTAACCGCTTATGTTAGAGTTACGCCATCCACTAGTGGGAGGATTCATGATCATGCATAAAATAGAGAAGTTAACTCTCTGAATAATTTCAGATTCTTCATCTCTGTCTCTATTTCAAATGGGCGACCAAGACTACAGGCACAACATCACAGTTCAATATTGCATTCCTGACAATAATATGTCCTGTATAAAACATGCTGAATATGGCTGAACCTGCTGGTGATCATCTCCATCTCTCACTTAACGCAGCTCCACACTCCAACAAACCTGCTCATCCTCTCTCTGGTTGTGGCTGATGTTCTTGTGGGGCTGGTTAATAGGCCTATGTTTCTAAGTGCCGAGATGGACTCCTGCTGATATCTTGGACCAATAACATGCTACATTTCTGCAACAATTTGTTTGGTCTCAAAGTATGGCTCTCTGTACAGTGTGATACTAATAATAGTTGATAGGTTCATTGCTCTCACTAACACTCTGCAGTATTCCAGTCAAATCACGCTTCATAAAACCTTGCTGGCAATAATTCTTGGCTGGTCTTTTTGGCTGTGTTATGTCATTGTGCATTTATACTTTAACCTACAAGTAAACTACAATATAAATTAGACTGAAAGTCCAGACTAGGAATATAAGCCCAGACATTTTACACACTGAGATTCTAGTGGGATAACATAGAGGATAAGTAACAGCAATGTACTGATCTACTGTAATGAATATGATGGTACTGAGAGATGTGGACAATGAGAGGGCATTGATTATCAGAGAAATATAGAACTCCACTACTCCAATGTATACAACAATAGTCTAAAAGTTGCATTATATTCTCAGACATAACAGAGTTCCACTTCAAGATCAGCCACAGCCAGAGAGAGGATGAGCAGGCTGGTTGGAGTGTGGAGTTGTTTGAAGTGAGGAATGAAGATCATCCCCAGCAGGTTCAGAAAAACCAATGCCATTAAAAAATCACTTTTGTTTCCACAAAGAACTGGTTTGTTTGAGGAATGCATGTGTGAAAAACCTTTTTAAGGTTTAAAAATCATTTGCTATGTCTGTTACGTCCCGTGTCATTTTGGAGTGTTTGTTTTTCTTTCTCTTTGTTTGAGATTTTAGGTGAATGCTCTTGGGGCTGATTTGCTGCCTGTTGCTCCACCCACATGCTTCACTTCTGATTGGCTGGGTCTAATGGCGGGAGATTGAAAAAGGACCATTGTCCTGGAGTTGGGAAGCTGCTCCTTTCCTTCTATCGAAGCCGATCCTTTGCTTCAGCTGGCTGCCCATCAGTGTCAGACCAAAGTTCTTTTGATGTTGTATTCTGTGGTTGTTGTATTTTAAACAGGATTTGTAAGGGAGAACTGCCATTTTGTTTATGCTTTTGGGCCCTGTTTTTGGTGAGAGTAGACAGGGCAGCTATTTGTATTTTCTTTTCTGTAAGTTTAGTTAGTGGAATTGGTTTATTTTTAGTCAGAGTTTGTTATTTTGGCCTGTGGTCCCCCTGAAGCTTTATCCTGTTTTCTAAGAAGCTTTTAAAGCTGTCATGAGGCAATATTGAACGCTAAAAACAATAAATTATTGCCTTCAGTATCTGTTTCTTTTTTGGTGACTTTATTTAAATGTTACTTTGGTCTGAGGCTTAGTTTTTTTTTTTTATAATTTATAAACTTTTATTATGTCCAACCCCTAGGGGACGTAATAATGTCTTAAGGGTCTTTATCCATATAAACATATTAGCGTAGACCACACCCAGAGAACCATCGGAGAGGCGGGCGAACTCAAAGGTTTGGCCTGGAGTTCGAGCTGGCTTGGAGGTGTGTGCACAGAGTTGTTGCCAAGTGTTTGTTCTGCAAACAGGTCATGAGCATGTGTACAGAAATATCTGTGGTAAGCTTGCGAGAACCAACAACCGAGGACTTGGACGGTGTGATCTGGAATTCCTTGATGGGAGACTGAGGAAGCCACTCTGATCCTGAATGAGTGAGCAGAGAAGTAAGCAGGATTAAAACCACTGAGAGAAAAGATGTGCCAGAGACGAAGATGGAACAAAGGGTAAAAGGCTCCTGACCTAATTTCAGTCGTAAAAAGTGGTTCATGTTGAGATGAGGCTTGATCGTAACAGGTCTGAAGATGATGAAGGAGTGGTTCAAATGGACTGAGTAGCGAGGACAGAAGTGGTTCTGCCCAACTGGTTGGTTTTGCTGTGTTTTATAGAGTAGAATGTGGTCATGTTGAAGATCTGTGAGCCAGGGCAAATTCTGAAACCATCAGAACCTTCAGTAATTTCGGTTCGGCTGTCTTTAGTGTAAAGGAAAGATCCCCCTACGTCAATGGTGTGAGGGTCCACATGAGCTGGAGAAGGGCGCAGTAAGGCTGAAAGTTGGATGTCTGCACCTTGCAGGATACTTTCTCAGAGACTGGGAGGCACGAGTGGTGGACTGAACAGCTGAGCATTGGGAGGAGGCGGAGCTGAAAAGAGAGAAAGAGAGAGAGAGAGAGAGAGAGAGAGAGAGAGAGAGAGAGAGAGAGAGAGAGAGAGAGAGAAGGTGAGGGGTCTGAGAAAGTGCAGCCTGAAATGGAAATGGTCCAGATGATGAAACGGGGGGGATGAAGGGGGAGGGGATGAAGATGGCAAGAAAGCAAGAATGATAAAAGAGGAGGGCAATGAAAGAGGAAGAAAAGAGACAGAGGTGGGTAGAGTAGAAGGTGAGAGAGAGATAATTAGAAGCGAAGGCAGCAGGGAGGGGCGGACTCAGGTGGGAGAGGCAGGGCCTGGGTCGGAGCTGTTGCTGGGAGGGTCATGGCAGCAATGGCTGCCATCTGACTGGATGTAGGATTAGCATCAGCCTGGGAACAGTAGAGGAAGCCAGGAGCAACTAAAATACATTTTTCTTGTTGGTTGAGCAGAAAAACTATATACTGTGAACTATATACTGTGGTCCAGTAGGGCCATGGTAGTGTGAGCAGTAGGAGGAGAAACACGAGGCCTGCCTTGAGCAATGGAATTGGCAGAAGGAGTAGTCCAGCATCTGAAATAAAGAGAGCATTGTGAAGGAGGAGGAAAGGCAGGGGAGGAGAAGCGAGAATGCCTAGAGAGCCCTTTTATAGGGCTACAGTGACGTCCTACAATTAACCCTTGCCACTACCCTTCCAAGAATATTAAATATAAATAAAAAAAAACACCATCTGCCACACAAAGATCCGTGATCCTTTACGATCCATACTGTAAGTGCAGATCATCATCAAATCCCTCTGCTTGGTTCCTCCAGCCTCCAAGTGCTGACTCAGAAGCATTGTGGCTAAATCCCTGCCTTGGGTAACGGCATGTGCTGTGTGGAGTGTTTTGTCCTGGGTCTGTACGGATTTCCTCCGTGTACTTCTGTTTCCTTCAACAGTCAATAAACATTTTGGTCATTTGATAGGCTGAGTGGAATTGTACACAGCTGTCTGAGAGTACTCAGTAAGTGGGTGAAAAATATTCAGTGAGTAATCTTTATTAGTGTTATTCACCATTCCCTTGTGTCATCCAATTAAATATTGAACCAATTTGTTTATCAAAATAAAAATAATATCACAGTTTCATTTCAAGTATATTCTCCATATTCATTTTAACTGAATATGGCATTAAATGAGTTGCATATTGGGGCAATTTATTTTATTACTATTTATTTACATATGGCACAGAGTTCCACCTTCTCATGTTGTGTAAATATTTCAGTTAATTCTTGTAATTCAATACATTGTATTTCTGGTCCGTAAAGCCATTCTATTCTATTAGTGTGCATCACACAGATTCTGGCCTTGTCACGCCCTTGTCCTGTCTCTCCTGCGCCAGCTCCTGGGGTGTCTAGGTGTACGCGCCTCGGGAGTTGCGCATTCAGGAGGGGGCATCTGTCACGCCCTTGTCCTGTTGTGTCTGTTTTCCCCGCCCTGTGCTCTCTTAGCACATGGCTCTCTTTGTTATTGTTCGTGTCTCCACCCTCGTCCTCGTCAGTCTCGTTGGTGATCTGTCCCCCTCGTTATTTGTTCCAGGTGTGTCTTGTCTGTGTCAGGTATTTAAGTTCCCTTGTGTCACTCCCGTATTGCTGTACATTTGCATTGTTACGTTTCATGGTTCCCATGTCTGTCTGTCTGTCTGTCTGTCTGTCTGTCTGTCTTAGATTCGTTTCATGTCGTTTCCACCATCACTGTAGCAAGTCTGTCTGTTTCTGTTATTCCTTGTTTCGGTTTGTTTCCTTGTCTGTTTCATCTGTTACTCGTTTTGTTTTTGCCCAAGTCAGTCTGTCTCTGTTTTGTTATAGTTCGCTTTAAAAAAGTTCAATGTGTTTTAGTGTGTGTGTCCGCCTCTGTCAGTCCGCCCCGCGGTCCTGACAGAATGACCGGCCCAGTAAAGAATCTAGGACTTCAAAGCCGATGTATGGACTAAGTGACTTCTCCAGCCCGAGACATAGGAGCAAAGGAAACCAGTGAAAGCAGCGTGCTGGAGTCTCCCCCTCGCTGGAGGATTACCCCCTCAGATCCGGGGAAATTTCTTGGGGGTGGGTTAAGGGTAGGGGTTGTTTTGGTGGCAACTGCTGCTCCTGAGAAGACGACGTCCTCTAATGCTGCACCCGTGACTGTGGCCCCAGCCGCTTCGGTTTGTGTCCGTAAATCGGCCCCAAGGACTTCCAGGCTGATCCCCAGAACTGTGCCCAGGCTGGTACCTCAGACTTTTGCCAGTCCTGGGCAGCCCCTGGTTGTTTTGGTTCCCCTGTCTGTTCCTGTCCTAGTTCCGGTCTCTGTCCTCGTCCCTGTACCTGTGTCTGCCTTTGTCTCTGTTGCTGTCCCTGTCACTTTGTTTGTGTCTGTCCCCATAAACGTCCTGGTCCCTGTTCCCCTGCCAAGTCCTGTCCAGTCCCCGTTGCTATCCAGTACCTTGTCTCCTGTCTTGTCACCTGTCTCTTCTCCTGTCTTGTCTCAAGTCCAGTCCCCGTTTCAACCCTTTGTCCTATCTCAAGTCCCGTCTCCTGTCCATTCCCAGCACCCAGTCCCGTCACCTGTCCTGCCTCATGTCCAGTCCCAGTACCCAGTCCTGTCACCTGTCATGTCTCCATTCAAGTCCCCAGTCTGTAATCTAGTCCAGTCCCCTGTCCATTCCCAGTTCTCCATTCCGTCACCTGTCCCGTCTCCTGTCCAGTCCCAGCACCCAGCCTCTGTCCAGTCACATGCCCCTGTCCAGTCTTCCGTCTCAGGTCCTCTCCTGTCTTCGGTCTTGTCTCAGTTCCTGTTCAATGTGCAACCCCAATCTCCTGTCAAGTCTTGCATTTCCACTCCCGTCCTGTCTAGTCCATTCCAGTCACCTGTCCAGTCTCTTGTTCAGTCTCCTGTCCTGTCCCGAGTCCAGTCTCCTATATCTGGTTCTGTCTTGTCCCCAGCTCCTGTGTCTGTTCCTGTCTTGTCCTGAGTCCTGTCTCCTGATGGTTCCTTGTCTTGTCTTAGTCTGTCTTGTTTTCCGTGCTCTGTCCTGCGCCAGCTCCTGGGGGGTCTAGGTGTATGCTCCTCGGGAGTTGCACATTTAGGAGGGGGCATCTGTCACGCCCTTGTCCTGTTGTGTCTGTTTTCCCCGCCATGTGCTCTCTTAGCACATGGCTCTGTTTGTTATTGTTCGCATCTCCGCCCTCGTCAGTCTCGTTCGTGATCCATCCCCCTTGTTATCTGTTCCAGGTGTGTCTTGTTTATGTCAGGTATTTAAGTTCCCTTGTGTCACTCCCGTATTGTTGGTCATTTGCATTGTTGCATTTCATGGTTCCCAAGTCTGTCTGTCTGTCTTAGAATCGTTTTATGTTTTTCCACCGTCATTGTAGCAAGTCTGTCTGTTTCTGTTATTCCTTGTTTCGGTTTGTTTCCTTGTCTGTTTCATCTGTTACTCATTTTGTTTTTGCCCAAGTCAGTCTGTCTCTGTTTTGTTATAGTTCGCTTTAATAAAGTTCAATGTGTTTTAGCGTGTGCGTCCGCCTCCATCAGTCCTGACAGGCCTCAGTGAATATGATCTAAGACATAAAACATCTGAACCATGACAGTCTCTAATGTTCATGATAAATGATGGCCTTTGCTCACTTTTTTTCTGAGAGTGTACCAACTGAAAACCACTTGTCTGTGGAAGAGCTGATAAGAGAGAGAATAATATGGGACTAAGGTGTTCAGTATGTAAGATGGTGAGACTTGGTACTGAACTTGATACAGAACAGGAGACTGATCTGAGGACACAACAGGAGCAAGAACCTGTGACTTGACTGAGGACAAGACAGGGTACTGGATATTGGACAAATACAGAAACTGAAGTCTGAAGTCAGAAACTGAATGAGTCCCCTTGAATGAAATGGAGATGAGACTAACAGGAGAAGAAACAGAGAATTGGACACAGACAGATTCTGAAACTGAATAAGTGACTGGACAGCTGATTGAAACAAAAGGGACAGGAAAGGGAACAGGGATCATGACATTTACAGGAACAGACACAACCACTGTGACAGGGACTGGGACTGAGGCAAAGGCAGACAAAGGCATAGGGACACAGACAGAACAGGGACCAACACTGGAAAGGACTCTTGCCCAGGACTGGCAAGATTCAGAGGAACAGTCCAAGAAACCAGCCAGACACAGTTCTGTGAATCAGCTTTGAAGTCACTGGGGCTGACTCATGGACAGGAGCAGAAGTGTCAGGAGCCACAGTCACAGGAACGGAACAGAAGCAGCAGGTGCCACAGTCACAGGAACAGAACAGAAGCAGCAGGAGCCACAGTCACAGGAACAGAACAGAAGCAGAAATCACTTCTCTTAATACTTCCACAATAAATGTCATTTTAAGAGGCAGATATTTGTTTCTTATTCTCAATTTTCTTGCTGCAATATTAATTTACACTTTAAAAAGGTCAGTTTAAGAGGCTAAAATTAGCTTTATTCTTCAGCCTCTTATTGGAATTTTCTGTTCCACCTTAAAGTCAGCTATGCAAGGCTAAAGTTGATTAATTTTTTTTTTAATCGTTGCATTAAATGCCTGTTCAAATGGTGAATCCCTCAATGTTTACTTCTGGAAGTCTCTGTAAGATGCTCTTTTTAAGCATATTGATGTATGTCATCATGTATTTATATGTTAATGATAGTTTTACAGATCCTAATAGCTACTCCCAATGTTATGGAGAGTGTGTTGTGCGTTCATATATTTACTGAAGCTTAACTGACATTATAGTTGCTTTTCTAGCCCCTTGTAGTTTCATATTAGTCATGTACTCAGTTATTTTTAAAGTGGCAATACATCAAGTCAAAGCTATCAGAGCTGTGAAAAATGGTCCCTCAAACAACCATGGAGGTAAAATATCAAGGGCTTCTGAAATCAAAGGAGCAAAGAAATTAGGCACAGTGATTTTTGTTTACCTTGCTTGCTGGATACCATTTAATACATGCTTTATGTCAGTTCATTTACCTTTGATTGTGTGGAATATTTTTAACTGGTGAATAGATATGAACTCCTTTGTGAACCCACTGATGCACCAACATAACTTCTGGTCTATTCCTGATGTGGGATTAGTTCTGGAGAGCAAACCCTATTCCAACTCATCCTACAGGTAGCTACATTACTCCTGGGGACACAGTTTCACTGCTCTGAATCCCAACGTCAGGAGGCATTATACCTTCACAGGCAATTTTTGGCACTGAACATGGTGACCTTGGGGTCATGTAAAACTGCTTCAGAGCAATTCATATATTTTCATTTCATTTCCTCTGGAGATTAAACTTGTCTTACAATGGTCATAGTGTAAATGGCACAAGATTAATACAGAATTTAGATTAATACAGAGCACCCGAAGGTAAAAAAAAATGAGAGGACATGTGAGGGATCTCGAGATAATTTATTTGAGGGGAAAAAAATTGAGGATAAAATTTGGTAATGCGCTGGTAAAGTGTCCCCTGTACTGCTCAACCCACCCCCACCCCCCCAAATAAATTATCTCGTGCGGAGCCCCTAAAGGGACTGAGGGAAAAATAAAAAAAAGACAACTCACAAACATAATTGTGTTCCCTCGTAAAACGTTTTGCGTTCCCTCGCAAATGCATTGCGCTCCTTTGCCAAAGTTTTATGATACACAATTGTCTTTGTGGCTCAGTCAACACATCAGGACACTGCAGTTTCCAGGGAAATCCAGCTACTTGAAACAGATATTACATATGTATTTATTTATCTCTACTAACACACAGTGTAGTTGCCAGTGCGAATCGTTCATACATCTGCAAGGAACTGCCTAACATCAGAGGAAGTTGTGAACAACAAGTTTATATACGTTCAGTAGCATCCTGAAAGTGCTAGTCAGAACACCGTAGTTCCACGTATCTCCATACTAACAGGTGTATGAGACGTAGGCAGCTTCAAATGACTCAGCCCTAGTCCGGCAAGCCATAACTGAATCACGATAACCGGACCACGGCCGAGTTTGAGCCAGAAGCACGCCATTAGTGCCAGACTCTGCCCAGATCTGGCTCATTATCGGTTGTAATAGTTTATTTCTATATACACACACACACACACACACACACACACACGTACACACACCACCCTCCCTTCCCTCAGAAAAGGGTACAATCAGGTTCATGGTGAAATTACTGCTTTATTAAATAACTTACACTCTCAGAAAAAAAGAAAAAAAAAAGGTACATTATTGGTCACAAAAGGTACAAGTGTTTAAAAGTCCAGTTTTGTTCCTTAAAGGTACATTGCATTCTCTTCTCCAGAGGGAGAGATACATGTTTGTAGTAGTTCATTATAGAAATGTCATGTAACAAAAAACATAATAAAAGTCCGGGTGTATGAAATCAACACATTTTAAAATCTACAATTATAATATAACCATGTTCCCTAATTAAATTTACAAATATGTACAATTGAGGGTACCACCACAGTGACAACATATGTATGTATACAAACAGTACATAAAATCAATAAATAGAAAATACATTTGAAACTGGGATTTCTGCCATTTACATTCATTACGTTTCTTTAGAAATTTGTAATTTATGTACTATGCTAAGGCCATATAACAAAACTCTTAAAATACAAAAATAATTCACCAGTAGGTTTGGAAAAGTAAAAAAATGGCAGAAAGTTACTTTAAAACAGTTTCCTCAAATGTGTGGAAGTACACATTTGACACTTATTCATGGCACACATCAGTTCCATCAACAGTTTAAAAGCCTCTGCTGTGTTGTCACACTTTGTCAATATCTCACTGCCCTCAACAAAGATGGAAATATTAGCCGTATCCTCATCTCTGGCAGCCTGGACAACAGGGATCTTCAGGACGTGCAGTGTAGTGAAAGAACGCTCAAGTGTAGTCACCTAAGTTGTTCTCCTTGTTGAATTCCAGCTCTATAATTAAACATATAGTGATTATGCACATGGTCTGTTCTCTTCAATATATTTTCTTTAAAAATATTTAAAGAAATACTGTAAACTGCTTATGCATGCAAATTCATTAACTACAGAACTTCAAATGTAAAAGATTATCAGGTTATAGTACAAACGGTTATACAAACGATTATGCTACAACTGATGCTAAAGATCTCATCTAAATAACTTAAATTAACCTCCTATCTGTTTTTCTCCCCGCTCACCTGCATTTCTCACTGCCCCACTAGTTTTCTTACTGCAGTCCATCTTTACATAATTACATAAAGAAAATAAATTAGTTCATGTTCATAGTTAATTTTGAAAAACTTAACTAATTTCACAGCTCCAAAAATAAACTACTTCACATTCATTCATTTATTATCTGTAACCGCTTATCCAATTCAGGGTCGCAGTGGGTCCAGAGCCTACCTGGAATCATTGGGCGCAAGGCGTGAATACACCCTGGAGGGGGCGCCAGTCCTTCACAGGGCTACACAGACACACACATTCACACCTACGGACACTTTTGAGTCGCCAATCTACCTGCAACATGTGTTTTTGGACTGTGGGAGGAAACCGGAGCACCTAGAGGAAACACACGGGGACACGGGGAGAACTCCTCACAGACAGTCACCCGGAGCAGGAATCGAACCCACAACCTCCAGGCCCCTGGTGCTGTGTGACTGCAACACTACCTGCTCACATCGTCTTGTAAAATATGTCATTAAACCACATAATTACTCAAATTAAAATAAATAATGTATGAGTGATTGTCATGTCAATTAAATGTTTTCTATGCCAGAGAGGGAAAAAAGAGCTAGCTAGAGTTAAACAGGTTAGCTAAAGTTTGTCATTTGACAAAAACAAAAAACAAATGGTTCAATATTACATATGTAACGTATAGCATTTGACAGAATAACGTACACAACATTAACGATATTAACTACATTTGGGTGATATCAAAATACTTATGTATCCAAAAATATAAAGTTAAACTGAAATACTTACGGAATGAAGCTCTTCCCTGAGGCCAATGAGAGCTGCTCGTGCCCCGTGGTCACAGAAAAGAGCGCGAATCTTCATCGTCTTCTCCTTCTGTGTTTTTACAGCGGTTCGCTTCTGCATTTTCTCATCCAGAGTTCATTCATTTTAAAGCTGTCGTTCCAGTCCAGTCATCTTCAAAAACTTAAATAACAAGTTCCTCCCTTCAGCAGGGCACTGTCTCCTTATTAACTCTATTCATCATAATCATTTCTGTCGTTCGTGTCCCAGTCATTACATCAATATTCTAAAATATTACAGAGCTTATAACTATGTGGTATGGCTAAATGCCTAATAGATCTGTATAGGATAACATGGACTCTTGCAGCTTTTAAAGACCAGTAGAGGTCTTATAGGGACACACCCACTGTAGGGTGGGTGGAACCCAGGTAGGGAGCATGTGATCCCCAGGGGAAGATAAAAGAGAGCACACCGAGGTTACTTCACTTCCACTTTATTTAAACGACGGGACGGCGAGAGTTGTCTGGTGCGTTCCGGCCGCTATTAGGGGAACTTGGTCTGTGTACGTGTGTGGGTGGCTGGAGCCAATCACTTGAGAAACAGAGAAGCGCAGGTAGCTGAATCAACGGTAGGTCGCTGGCTATTCTTGCTCGCGCTGAATGCAGCTGTTGGGAAATGGGGCCTATCTGGTGAGAGTTTCTTAGTTGTGGGTGAATGTGACTACTTTGGTGTAGGTTGGTGTGCAGTGACATTAGCAGCGGCGAACTGGTGCTGGGCTAATGCCGCTTGTATGTCACTTAGGTTTCTTGTGCTCCGTACCGTTGTTGTTTGTCTGTGTTTTATCAGTGTCTATGTATTATGCAGGTCGGAGGGCATTCATGTTACTTGACTGCCGCCTACTGATACATTGTGTCTACAGAACGTTGGTATATCAATCATATTGACAACAGCAGTGTCTTTTTACTCGGGTATCTCACTTAATATTGGGGTACCATGGTGATGGCATATGGGTTTACATGCATGAACATGTGTGGATTTATTGATATGGTGTATTATTATAATTATTATTGTTATTATTAGCGTATGTATATATAAAATTGAAATGGGCCCATGTCACAAGCACTGTATGTATGGGTGTGGGCCATATGCTTAAGGTGACGTACTGACACTGTTGGCTATGTTTGTGATTGTGTATTTTAGTATACTGAATTATAGTTTGATTATGGTTGTTTCTTTTATAGAGTGGGGCTGCAGCCAGAAGTGCTGCGGGCCACTGTTTTCTCTCCCCTGTGTATTGTTTTTTTTTTTTTTTTTTTTTGATGTGTGGACATTGTATTAGCTGAGCCACTTGTTACCATTTTACAAATTAATAGGTTTTATTAATAAAAAAAATAAGCTTTGGGGTTTAGGCCTTAATGCCGCTAGCTATAACGTTTTGTGATAACATATATATATAAAGCAGTTTGGCTTTCTGGAATTTTATTATCACTCGCCATCACCATCTTAAACATTTTCAGTGAGCTTGTGTTAGCTGGAACACAATCTGAGAATAAGTTACGGTCAACATGCATCATTTGTCACTAAAGGTACAAACAGTATATTGGACCTTTAAAGGTACGGCAATGATGTTATAGTGCAGAAGAAGATAGGAATGTTTTTGTTTTATTTCATTAAAGAACTATGTTAAATAAAATAACTATATATATGAATCATGGATATGAAATGGTACATATAAAATCAGCACAATTTAAAAATTTACAATTATAATGAAATAAGGTACTATTACATGCCCTAATTAAACGTGCTGAAATGTAGCCTTAAGTGTACCACCACAGAGACAGTTTTACTGACAGTGTACTCAGGCAGGAAAATACATGAGGACATTTATATGGCCTACGGCTCAGGACATGATTCTGAGCTGTGTATCCTGGGTCAAAGCTCTGGTGTCTTGCTGGGGAAGTGGAACATGGTCAGCACTGAGGCTCAATCAGCCTTCAATTTAGTCTCCATTAACTCAGCTCATAGTTTAATTATTATAAAAGGTCACATGAAATTGCTTAGATTTGAAAAGTTTAGCTATTTAAAATATTTTAATTATTAATATAATTTCATTTTTTGATGTTATGATACACATGTGAAAGATCATCAGGTTCTTTTTACAGGGTTTAGAGATTTGTGCACACATTTACATAATTATATTAGAGCAGTACAATATGAAGTGGCCTCTGCTCTGTCAGATGAAATCAGTCTGAGGTTAATGTTCAGGAAACAAATTCAGTCTTGAAGATGATAATTTAAATATTCTAAATGTTACAATATACTTTGCAGATGTTCTGAACCATGAATAGAAAATGGCATACATCAGTGGGTTCATAAAGGAGTTCATATCTAATATCCAGATCAAAACAGACCACAGTTACAAGAGTGTAAACTAACACAGGTATGATATAATATGGTATCCAGCAAACAAGATAAAATAAAACCAGTCTCTAATTTCTTGGCTGCTTTGATTTCAGAAGCAATTGATGTTTTAGCTCCATGGTTATTTAAGGCCCCATTTTTCACAGCTCTGATAGCTTTAGCTTGATGTATTGCCACTTTAAAAATAACTGAATACAAGAGTATCATTAGAATGCACGGGGCTAGAAATGCAGCTACAAATCCAATGATGGTCCAATATTTATATTCATACACAACACACTCTCCATAACAGTAGGAGTATGTAAACAAGTCATTTAAAGTATAAAAGCGCAATGGCATAACACAGCCAAAAAGACCAGCCAAGAATTATGGACAGCAAGGTTTTATGAAGCGTGATTTGACTAGAATACTGCAGAGGGTTAGTGACAGCAATGAACCTATCAACTGCTATTAGTATCATGCTGTGCAGAGAGCCATACTTTGAGACCAAACTAATTGTTTGATAAATGTAACATGTGAATGCACCAAGATACCAACAGGAGTCCATCTGACCGCTTATAATTGCAGGCATATAAACCAGTCCCACAAGAAAATCAGCCACAGACAGAGAGAGGATGGTCAGGTTGGTTGGAGTGTGGAGCTGCTTGAAGTGAGAGATGGAGATGATCACCAGCAGGTTCAGAACCACAGTGCACACAGTTATACATGAGAGAATGAAGCTCAAAATTATATATCCAGGGTCCTCAGTGACCTCTTTTGTACATGATGCATTATTGTCAGGAAAGCAGTATTGAACCGTGATGTTTTGCCTGTAGTCTTGGTCGTCCATCTGAAACAGAGACAGAGCTGAAGAATCTGAAATGCTTCAGAAGGTAAACTTTCACTCTGGTGGTACTCTCGAGGGTACATATAAAGTAACTTTACTTAGGGAACCTGGTTGCATATTATTCTATTAATCTATAACTGTAGATTTTATAATTGTGTGATGTCATACATGCCGTTTCATCTCCAGGACTTTTGTAATTTTATATTTTAAACTTTTCTATATGGAAAGACAACAACTATTCACCTCTCCTGGAGAATAGAATGTAATGTATGTTTAGGGAACACAAATGGATGTTAACACGACTGTGGTACATTCACACTGTGTGGACATTTAGTAACAATAATAATATCAGTTCTTGCCCCACTTCTATTCATAATCTCGTTCCCACTTGGTGACATTTTCCATCAGTATGGTCTTCAGTGTCACTGTTAAGCAAATGCGGCTCAAATTTACATCAGCAAGAATAAGCAAACTGATTGACATTAAAAACTGGATTGCTCTGAATTTCCTGCAACTAAATAGCAAAAAATCTGAAGCCATTCAATATCTACCCACTCTATCTATCCCAGGTTTCATCACAACTTCCACAGACCCACATTAATAACATCACTAAAATAGCCTTTTTACAAATTAAAAACATTGTAAGACTGCATCCTTCTCTCCCTGAACTGAAACTCTAATTCACATTTCTATCACATCTAGGCCTGCTACTTTATTCAAAAAGCTTAAATACGTGCAGTATTCAGCAGCAAGAGTTCTCACTCACACCAGATCATGGGAGCACATAACCCCAGGTTAAAAGACCTTCACTAACTTCCAGTTCATTACCGATTAAAATATAAAATCCTACTCGTAGATTTTAAATGTTTACATGTTCTGGTTCCTGACTCTCTCTCTGCTCCATTGTCCAGACACTCCTTCATGCTCACTTCGGTCGGCTGACGCTCGTTTGTTCTCTGTTCCTCCTGCCAATCTATGCATGTATGGGGACAGAGATTTTAAAGTTGCAGGCCCAAAGTTATGGAACTCTATCCCCCTGCACCTTCATCTCTGACTGTCATTCTCCACCTTTAAAAAGCATTTAAAAACTTTTTTTCTAATGTATAGTTTAACTCTCTCACTGCCTTATTTATTTTGTATTATTATAATTGTAGTAGTCCTCTTTATTCTTACTGTACTCTTATCCTGCTTTAATCTGTAATTTTATTTTACTTCTGATTTATATTCCTTACTGCTTTTTTTAATATTGTTTTACCCTGTTGTGCTCAACTATTGTTATATTGGAAAAATGTCTTTAAGTATCCCGAAAGGCACATAATAATAATAACATAATAAAAAAGGACATAATAAAATCCTGGAGATGAAATGGGGCATATGAAATCAACACAATTTTAAAATCTACAGTTATAAAAGAATAATTAAGGTCTTAGTCTATAATGCTCAGGACCTGTTTCTGAGCTGTGCCTCCTGGGTCAAAGCTCTGACCTCTTCTATTTCTCTCAGTCTTGCTGGGGAAGTGGATCATGGTGAGCACTGAGATTTAATCATCCTTCTGTTTAGTCTCCATTAACTCAGTCCACAGTTTAATTATTACAACTGATCACATGAATTTGCTGAGCTTTTACAAGTATAGCCTAGTAAAATATGATTTATACTATTTATAAAGTTACGTTTTTATATTTACACTATGACGCATCAGTGAAAGATCACCAGGTTATTTTTAACAGGGTTTAGAGATTTGTGCACACATTTACATAAAGAATATATTAGAGCAGTACAATATGAAGTGGCCTCTGCTCTGTCAGATGAAATCAGTCTGAGGTTAATGTTCAGGAAAAAAATTCAGTCTTGAAGATGATGATTTAAATATTCTACATGTTACAATATACTTTGCAGATGTTCTGAACCATGAATAGAAAATGGCATACATCAGTGGGTTCATAAAGGAGTTCATATATAATATCCAGATCAAAACAGACCACACAATTGCAGGGGTGTAAACTAACACAGGTATGATATAATTTGGTATCCAACAAACAAGGTAAACAAAAACCACTGTCCCTAATATCTTGGCTGCTTTGA
Organism: Hoplias malabaricus; assembly: GCF_029633855.1. Classification (NCBI taxonomy): domain Eukaryota; kingdom Metazoa; phylum Chordata; class Actinopteri; order Characiformes; family Erythrinidae; genus Hoplias; species Hoplias malabaricus. The sequence continues at coordinate 32,859,680 of NC_089817.1, forward strand.
TTTCAGAAGCCCTTGGTGTTTTAGCTCCATGGTTGTTTGTGGCACCATTTTTCACAGCTCTGATAGCTTTAGCTTGATGCATTGCCACTTTAAAAATAACCGAGTACAAGATTATTATTAAACTGCATGGGGCTAGAAATGCAGCTACAAATTCAATGATGGTCCAATATTTATATACATACACAATACACTGTCCATAACATAGGGAGTATGTTATCAACTCATTAAAGTATAAATACATCATGACATAACACAGCCAAAAAGACCAGCCAAGAATTATGAACAGCAAGGTTTTATGAAGTGTGATTTGACTGGAATACTGCAGAGGGTTAGTGACAGCAATGAACCTATCAACTGCTATTAGTATCATGCTGTGCAGAGAACCATACTTTGAGACCAAACTAATTGTTTGACAAAAGTAACATATGAATGGACCAAAATACCAACAGGATTCCATCTGACCATATATAACCTGAGGCATATTAAACAGTCCCACGAGAAGATCAGCCACAGCCAGAGAGAGGATGAGCAGGTTGGTTGGAGTGTGAAGCTGCTTGAAGTGAGAGATGGAGATGATCACCAGCAGGTTCAGAAACACAGTGCACACAGATATACATGAGAGAAAGAAGCTTAAAATAATATATCCAGGGTCCTCATTGACCTCTTTTATACATGATGCATTATTGTCAGGAAAGCAATATTGAACTGTGATGTTTTCCCTGTAGTGTTGGTCGTCCATCTGAAACAGAGACAGAGCTGAAGAATCTGAAATGCTTCAGAAGGTAAACTTCTCTGTTTTATACATGAGCATGAATCCTCCCACTAGTGGATACTGTAACCCTAACAACATCATGACGTACAGTGTTGGGTCAGCTGAGACTAGTTCAGAGTGATAGAACTGAGAAAAGGTTTAAAGATAATGTCATGATTACAAATTTTACACAGTGAGCAAGTCATGTCTTGGATCATACTCAATGAGGCCAGATGTGTGGTGCACACTCATAAAATAGAACATAGAATAGAATAGTTTTATTACCTGTCAACAATGTATGGAAATACAACAAGAATTATACATATATAAACAGTCTGAGAAGTTGGGAAATACAGATAGAACATTCTGTCCTGGTATGCAATTAATTTAACCCTATATTCAGTAGAAAACAGTATAAAGAATATACTTAAGATGAAACTGTGAAATATTCCACTTTTTGGGAAAAATAAAATGTGTTCAACCTGTGAAGGACAGGCACCTCCTCCAGGGTGTGTTCCTGCCTTGCACCCAGTGACCCCCGGGTAGGCTCTGGACCCACAGCAACCCTGGACTGGACAAGTGGAAAAAAAAAAAAAAAAAAAAAAAAAAAGAATGAATTAGAATGTGTCCATATATAATTTAATGCCAGAAACAAAACTTTCCAAAACAACTTTCCAATAAACCTGGGAACAAGAAAAAAATGTTACATTTGTGTAATGCTACAATAATCCAATTAACATCAGCAGTCAACAATTTCCTCTCCTCAACTCCATTTATACCCCTTCACACTCACTCCATCCCCGTGTTGAACAACATTGCATTACGTTTCTGTCTCTCACCCACCTGTTTACTGGCTATTATGGACATTGCCCTAGTTGCCTCTGATGATTAATTATTTTCTTCAACCCCCAGCCCCCCATCTACTGTTTCTCAACCTATTCCTAGGCTTTGCTCTGTGGTCGAGGTACCAGCCACTCCTGCCTCGGCCACCTGGGGCTTTTGATCCAGCTGCCTCCGAGCTCTGCACTTGGGCTCCAGGTGTTCTTGTCAGTTCTCGTCAGCCTCTCCTCCTTCGCACCGCTCTCTCTGTCTCAGATGCCGGAGTACTCATAGGGTCACTCCCGTTGCAGCCCTGCGTTTTGTCTCCCACCGCTCATGCCATCCAATGCTCAGGTTGTCCCGCTCAGCTAATAAGAGGACCCTTTTTCACTGCTCCAGGCCTCCTCTGAGACATGTGCGGCAGTGCATCCGAACCGGCCGCTTATTGTGCTCATTCTTGCTCCTGCTTCTGCCACTGCCATTGCTCCCACTTCATCCACGGCAACTACCGTGCCACGTGTTACTACTTCCAGCTCTTGTGATAGTCGTGGAAGACACATGTCCTACTATAACGGTTAGATGATCTACAACAACTTCAACTCAGGTGGATGTTTCAATCTCTTCATGCAGATACCTGCACATCAGCACATATAGTGGCCAGGCTCATGCCCGACCCTGCCGTTCCCTCAGACCACCTAGATTCGGCAGCAGCTGGCTGCTTTAGTTCCTTTTCCTCTCCCATCAGTTCCTTTTCCTCTCCCATCAACATACCGGATTTCGCCACCCGCCTTTCCCGTTATACTGACTCCACTTTCACCTGTTTTCTTCTCGATGGCCTTCTTCTTGGTTTCTCTCCTGGCCTGGTAGTCCTTTTCCACTCCTCCTTCCTCTTCCTTCAGCATCAACCCTATTGGTATCCCCACCCAAAGTCAAAGTCAAAGCTGCCTTTATTGTTAATTCTTCACATGTACCAGACATACAAATGAATATAATTTTGTTTCTCACTATCCCTTGGTGTTTACAAGACAAGACATTTCTAACCCTAAAGTAAGAAATAATTCAGACTTATCCTAACACTAACACTGATAATAAAGTGACAATGAATAATTAAAGTAACAGTAGAATGCACAAGTACAACAAATAGACAGTCATATCTAACACTAATAGTAACACTAAATTTACAATAAATAAAGTAAGGTGTGCAGTGGTGATGATTAAATTAACTAAGTAATCCCCCACCACTGGAATGGCATCTTATTCTTCTACAAAGTCGTTCTTTCCAATCCCGAGGACCCCTCTATATTTACGAATGCAGCTCCTTCTGACTGCTCGCGTGCTCGATTTGAAATTGTTTGCTGTTTGTCACTGTTTTAGTCCTTTAGACGTTTATTTACAATCTCTTTAAAAAAAAAATTGGCATTGCTTATCCTAGTGTGCTGTCTTCATCGTTCCTAATCCACTGTGCTTCTTAACTTCATGTTTTCATACATATTATTTCTCATTGTTTATTTTTTTTTTCTCTTCATGGCGCCTGCCGAGCAACGAGTCCTTTCTGAGTTCGGTGCGGAGCTCGAAGCTGGGTCGCCGGATTCAGCGTCTCCTGGAGAAGCAGACGGAGCTCCAGCGGGAGAAGACGACACTCGAGGCAGCCCGTGACGCCTCCTACATAGCCGTCGCCTCTCCGGCTCCTCTGCCGCGGCAGTTCACGGGGGTACCTATCTATACGCCTGCACTGGGATGGGAGCGCCAGCGTGGGCGTGGTAAGCTGAGGCCATCCCCCCCTCCACCGCAGCCAGTCTTCACTTCTGCCAACCGGTTTGAGGTGCTCAGCTCCTGGCCTTAACCTGCACCTGCTCCAGCACCGAAGACGAAACAGGACGGTGTTCTTATTATTGGAGATTCAATAGACATTTAAAAATGCCGGGCATAAAGAGTAATGCAACTGTGTCTTGTGTCCTGGACGTTGCCAGGCGGCTTCCCTCAGCGGTTCGACAGCGCAAGGATTTCGGCACCGTCGTTCTCCATGTGGGAACGAACGACATCTCCGCAAGCCGCAGCGAGGTCCTGATGGAGCACTACCGTTCGTTTCTGGATACCGCTCGGAAGAAGACGGACGCTAGGATCATCGTCTCTGGCCACCTGCCCACCTACCGTCGAGGATGCGAGGCGTTTAGCAGGCTCTTCGGACTCCACTCCTGGATCCTGGATTGGTGAGGCACTGTCGGCGTGGACTAGCACTAAGAGTGCTTTCGTGAGCTTCCGGCCCTGTATCATTGGGATAGGCTTCATCTGAGCCGTCTAGGATCCGTAGTTCTCTCTGAGAACATTGAGGTGGTTCTGCGCCAGAACTTACTGGTCATTCCCAGTCACATCAGTCAGGTAGGTGGAATGGATAGCGAGCAGGTAAGTAATATTAAAGTTCCTCCTGACCATCTCTCTACTGTTAGTATGATGAGTAGCATGTCCATATCACCCACTCTGATTAACACTAATACATTTTTCAGCATTGAGACTGTGTCTGTTCTCCGCAAAACTTGTTATCACAGACGCGCAAAAATCAGTTTTAACAGCCTAATTACAATTAACACCAAGTCACTGCAGCGAAAGCAATATTTCAGCACTTCCACCATTAAATTAGGGCCTTTAAATATACGATCTCTAACATCTAAAGCACTCACTGTCTGTGATATTATTACTGATAACAAACTCTATGCATTATGTCTCTGCAAAACATGGGCTAAACCCAATGAATACATTGCCCTAAATGAGTCCACTCCCCCTGGCTTCAGCTATTACAGTTGCCCATGAAAATCCGGTCGTGATGGTGGTGTAAACACAATTTATGACCCTACCATTGACACAACACAAAAATCTAGTTATGTCACTAAATCCTTTGAAGTACTTACTCTTAAAGTTACTGCATCAAAAAGGAGGTACTCTTTTATGCTCATCACAATCTATTGTCCTCCTGGCCCTTATACAGAATTTCTTTGTGAATTTGCTGATTTTCTCTCAAGTGTAGTTATTGTTTCAGAAAAGGCCTTAATTGTTGGTGATTTCAATATTCACTTTGAGAAGGATCATGATCCACTTAAAATTGCATTTGAATCAATTTTGGATGCGCTAAGGTTCATTCAGAATGTTACTGGGCCCACTCATCAATGCAAACACACATTGGACCTAGTGTTAACAAGGGGCATTGAGATAAAGAATCTGTCCAATCTCTCACTACATGAGACCATCTCTGATCACCATCTAATCATATATGAATTTGTGTTAAACTTTGATATCTGTCCACAGCCACGCTATATTAGAAAGCGCACTATAACATCCTCAACAGTTAGTGATTTTATCAATAACCTTCCAGACCTTACCACCATTTCTTTTCCAGCGTTTGATACCATATATCATGCAATGCTTCTTGATAGGCTGGAAAATCTGGTAGGAATAAAAGGATCTGCCCTCTCTTGGTTCAGATCCTATTTATCTGACCGTTATCAATTTGTTTATCTGAATAATAAATCCTATAATCATACTTTAGTTAAATATGGTGTTCCACAAGCATCAGTGCTTGGCCCTGTATTGTTCACACTCTACATGCTGCCACTGGGTCGACTAATCCGTAAGCATGGTATTCAATTCCACTGTTACGCTGATGACACACAACTGTATATATCAGCCAAACCTAATGATGTTGCTTGTCTACGTAAAATAACAGAATGTCTAACTGAAATTAAAGACTGGATGATGCAAAATTCTCATGTTAAATTCTGATAAAACTGAGGTCTTTTTACTACGTACAGATACTCAGATACATTCACTCAGAAATGCTGCTATTAATCTTGATAATTCAACAGTAAGACACAATACCATCAGTTCTCTCATCCCTACACTGGCTACCTGTAAAATTTCGCATTGACTATAAAATACTCCTCTTAGCTTATAAATCTCTAAATGGTTTAGGCCCACAGTATCTTACTGAACTTCTCATACCTTATCGCCCGTCACATACACTTCGTTCACAGGACACCCATCTACTCTTTGTTCCTCACATTAAGAAAAACACAGCAGGAGGAAGAGCCTTTTCTCACAAAGCTCCTCAACTCTGGAACAGCCTTCCGGTTACTGTTCAGGGCTCAGACACAATCTCAATCTTTAAATCTACATTAAAAACTTACCTTTTCAAACAAGCTTTTGGTTAATCACTCACTTTCAGGTTACTCCTTCTCTATTAGTGTTTTCGAGCTGGTTTTCATATTATCACTGTTCTGTATTAACCCTGTCATACTACAATAGATACAGCTTTTTTTAGTTAGCTTTCTAGTAACCGCCAACACGCTGTCTGTCACTGGGTTCTCTTGCCTGATCCATCCAGTCATCAACCCTCAAAGTCTACTTAGTAGCCATTAATTTTTTCCACAAACGCATCCACGGTTCTCCACATCCTTCTTCCCTTCACCCCCAGGTCACCCTGCTCCGCTGAGGCATTAAAAGGAATTAACCTAGTTTTCACCCATGGCACCAGCCTCTCTGCAATATGTTCAGGATGCTATTTCCCTGTTATCTCCTCTACACTAAAAGTTAGGTTCCTTCTAGCCTTTGGCTTCCTCCTCTGCTCCAAATTCCCCACAGCTTCTTCAGCATACAACCCTTTATGCCACCCCAGTCTCATAGACCACATTGATCTTCAATATAAAACACAGCAAAATCTATTTAAACTCTCTTCGCTACTCAGTCCATTTGAACCACCTTCAGACCCATCACACACAAGCTTCATTTCGACACGAAACATTTATATATCCATACCCATGCCCACGACCTGCTCGCAGCCCACGAATGCTTGGCAACCCAATTTTGGGCTCTATATCCACGCCTCCAAGCCACCTCAAACTCCAGCCCAAACCTTTTCAGTTCACTACCCACTCTGACGCTTCTCTGCGTAGTCTGTGCTAGCAAAGTGAAGTCACCATGTTACGTGTTGAGCAACATCACACCTACCACCACCCTGTCTAATACCTTCTTCTCTTTTAACCAATTAAGTGTCAGTGGGACAAGACTCTGTGCACACTCCTCTAGGCCACCTCGAATGAAAACTCACCTTCTGAGTTCTCAGATGCTTCTTTGGGCATGGTCTATGCTAGCAAACTATTAATATAATTATAATAATTGTTCAATTACACAAGCAGACTAATATCTTTAATATCAGTATTTTATTGTCATTTGTGTTATATCATGACTTTACAATACAAAATTAGTGTCCAATTTCAAAATATTTTTTTAAAAACTTAATTTATTTGCAATTACTCTTTTTTGCTTTAGAACACTGTATCCCTCCAGCAACAGCATTTACAGCATTAGGCTATTCCATGTAGGGGCTGCATAATCAGGCCTGAACTGGTCTATTCTGTAAACTATGGTGAGGACTGAAAGACAAGCTCAATGTTCTCCAGTCAACCACTCTATGGTCATCTTTGTGACATCAGTGTTGAACAGGTGAGGACTGAACCCACAATTTCAGGACCCTGGAGCTGTGTTACAGTGAAGCTTCCTGCAGCACCACTGTGCTTTGTTTCTTTTTTTGTAAATTTTTTTGTTGTTGTTGTTTTTTTAGTAATTCAGTAATAACTGAAGATATGCACATTTCCACCTCCAATAATACTATGATTTGGATTGGTGGACTGGCGACTCAAAACTGTCCATGGGTGCGAGTGTGTGAGTGAATGTGTGTGTCATCCTGTGAAGGACTGGCAAAGCTCCAGGGTGTGTGGAAGTTATTTACTAGGGATGGGACCATCAATACTGAAGGTTTGAAGCTCGTTTCACTTTTTCAACACTTGCTGACTCGACACAGTGTACCGGAGCTTGTATTGAGTCACTTATCCTCATGTGACAATGTCGTTTGAAGCTTCGAATACGACACTGAACCACCGGAAATGTGCGGGACTGGTTCAAAGTTCCAGTGCTGCCCCATATCTCAGTGACTATTTAAGGGACATTTTATTTGGTATAAGTTCCAACCTTGTAAACAATTTTTAGATTCCTATATACCCCTCATGTTCCCTATAAAATATGTAGGCCTTATACATTCTATAATCAATAAAGACAAAGATAAAGCATTTATTACAGCATTTCCATAAATAAACATAATATTCAGTGAATCAGAACACACACAAGTTGAACTGTAAGACCACACGGTATTAACATGCTTCGCGGTGTTGATCTGCAGGCTGCAATCATTTTTTCTGGCCACCAAATGTCACTCTTCTCTGATGTCAAATTTCAATGCTCCAAAGTATCGAATCTTTTTCGGCACAATCAGGACGCTGCTCCTAAAGCTTCAGTGGGGTTTCATCCACCAATCATTATTTACCTACAATTTTGAATATTTGAAAATAATTTTGTCCAGCCCATTTTTTGGAGTTTAGCGTGAAATTATAAACATTTTTTTTTCCCAATACACACAAAGGAAATAAACACATGTAGAACAAAATATGTGTAATAGCAATACTTTGCTGGGAGAAATACTTTATATTCTGAAAACATTTCAGGGGTGCCAATGCTTTCGACCATGACTGTATATGCCCCACCTTATGACAATAATAGCGTTCTCTCACACCAACAGCACATGGAGGAGAGCCACCTGAGCTGTGGGTTTAGTTACGGCACCCTCACCCTTAACTACAGGAAGCTTGAAAGTTTGCTTATACATAAGTATAGTACTGTTGTCTGAGATACACTAGAAACAGGCCGCTCAGTCAAATCAACACACTCTTGAAGACAGTTTTTACATTCTTCTAACAGAATGAGCTCACAAAGTTTACTTTGTTTGCACTACACCACTTATCAAAAAGAATAATTTTCTCTCTAATAAATTCAACATGGGTTTGTGTAGAGTTTTATCAAATTCCAAATAATCAAATTTTATAGAATTATCAAATAAATCACTGACGATATGCTTCTGGAACCAATTCCTCTTCTGTTTTCCTACTAGCTTACACTACAAAAGCATGGACCAAAAGTCTTTTGGCCAATTTAGCATTACCACGATCCTTTCAAAAACACTGAAATAGTCATCCTCCTCAGTCTCCCTAAATGAAGGTACTAATGAAATAAACGTATGTATATTAAATGCAGCTGGTTGAGGAACAAGAAAGTCTGATACAGCAGGTGCCACAGGCTCCGGTGTGTCACTAGGCAGCATGAAGACAGGAGACAATTGTTTAAGTGGAGTAGTCTCCATCATACGTAGCTCAAGCTCATGTAAACAATTTTCCTTCTCCAGCTAAAGTTTACGTACAGCTAACTCAAACTCATGTTTATGCACATCAGCACACTCTGAAGCATCAATCTGAAGCTGGCCCAGGTGTAAATACATACAGGGGTGGCAGGGTCATATGGAGACAATAGTTCTTACCTCAGCTTCCCCCACAACCAGCATCTCAGAACTGTCTGGACTGTCTCCAACAATAGCCACTGTCCATTCAGGTGAGTCACCCTCTTCTGATGTAGGGCCTCTGCAGCTGCGGAAACTTTAGAGAATTTAGAGCTTCTGTTTAGAGACATAAGATGCATACAATGAGAACACTTAATCCTGTAATTTGTTATAGTTTATTTTATAGCTAATCAAAGTATTAGAATGAGAGTTTATACATATATTGTGATGAAGTAGTATGCTTAACTATCTATACTATAATTATTTGAAGAGAGATACACTAACAAAAATAAGCCCTAATTTGTCTAATGGTGGACAGAGGATGATGCCAAAGAAGGTACATAAAATTAAATAAAGAAAATATAATCATGGCCCATATAATCATGGTGAGTGTGTGTATAAGGCACCTCAAATACCCTCTCCACAGAATCACCCGTGGGGATCAAGTGTGAGTAATACTAAAACGTACTGACACAGGAACACACAAAAACATGAGTGAAGACCAAAGTGAAGTGTGTACTGTGCAATTCCACACAGGAAAACAACCACAGTCACACAAACACTCGGTGCCAAAACACATTCACTATCACACTCCTGGGTCAATCAACACACTGTAAACACACAGCATGTCTCACACATGCTCCTATGGGGTCCCAAAGGGGTCGAAATTATGCCTATGCCTTTACTCCCTTGTGTCACTGAACATCAGCCTTTTCATCTATAGAACATTTTCATAATATATGTAAGAAATCAACTGTGAAGGGAATTTTTAAATGTGTGTTTCTTTTACAAACGTGTGCTCAATGAATCACTGGTATTTAGTAGTAATCACTGATTAGTTAAGGCTTTTGTTGTATATAAAGATGAGCTGTTTTATGAAATGTATGTTGCATTATTCTGTCTTTAGACTGTTTCACCAACTGAGCCTTTAGTAGAAAAGGAATTTGATGGGAGTACACAGGAGTTACACTCCTGCATCCAAGGTATCAAGGATATTTTATTCTGTTTTAACGAGCACTAGATGTAGCTGGTTCCTAGAACTTTGTTTCTGTATGAAACTGTTATCTTTCTCCCTGATGGGTGGCTCAGCTAAGAAAGAAGGTTTTTGTTCTTTTTCTCAGAGCAGAGGGTTAGTGCATGCTTTTAGCTGCTAATGTATATTTAAACATAAGGCCTTAAGTGCAGTATTAAGAGATGTTCACTGTTCTATATGTTTAGACGTATGCTCTGTGTCTGTGCTCCAAAGAGAGAAATGTTTAGGTTAAGCTGTCAGTAAGGATAGAGACTATACATTTTTACCCCTCCTGTCACGACCGGACAGAGAGCCGACACTTGCGGATCACAGTCAAAATAGTTTATTAAAGAAGTCATAAGGAGAAGACAAAAAACAGGCAAGGGTCAAACCGGGAGCAAACAGTACACCAGAGAAGATTCAAAGCTTAGTCAAAAACAGGCAGAGTCCAATAACCGGAGAGTTGCAACAAGACCAAAAGGGGCCAGACAAAAGACGAAAACAGTAAAGACGAACAAGAGACAGGCAACAGGATATCAGTATAAACAGGTTACTAGAGAACGGTCTGTATGCAGGAATGAATCCTCAGCAAGGACTGGTAAGTGAATGAGGTTTATATAAGGGGATACACAGGTGTGCGTGATTAGAATTCCGGTGAGTGAGAACGGTGCTGAGTCACGTGACTGTCTGGTGCATTCTGGGATCTGTAGTCCTGGGACGCAGGCGTGACACCTCCCTTAGTCCCTTGAACGTGCAAATGTAGACCAGATTCCTTATTACCATATTTGGAAAGGTTAAGAATCATATAGATCGGGGTCCTAGCCAAGAGCTGGGAGTGAGAGAAAATAGAGAGAGATGAGTGTGCTGAATTGGAAAACTCTCTCACTGGAGCCTTAAGAACCCGGAAGACACTGTTTCTGTAAATAAAGGTTTTTTTTACACCTTTAACTATGTCTGCAGAGATTCGTTTCCATCACCTGTCTTCACAATACAGCAAATAAACAACACTGCTCTCAATAAAAGTTACTCAAAGACCACTTTCAGTCTCATTTCTTATTAGTTGATAATTTCCATGACACAACATAAACCCGTGTGACCAAACATGTCCTAACGTGTGGCCAAACGCGTCGTCTCCATGTCCTCTGCGTAAATATAAAAGCTTATGTGAATCATTCATATTCAAATAATGATGTAGTACTTTTGTACAATAAAGTAATAATCCTTACACAGTGATCACTTCGTCTATATTCTAAATTTTACTGTTTTCTTACATCCACCTTAAGCAGGGCAGTTTACGAGGCTAATACTGGCTTTATTTGCCAGACTCTCATTAGAATGTTCTGTTCCACCTTAAAGTCAGCTATGCAAGTGTAACCCAGGTTATAAAACCTGAGTAACATAGTTTAATTCATAAGCTAATTGTTAATTAAAAGTAATATATATATTTAAAGTTTACTAATATAACACTATTAAATATTTTGAATACTAAGCTAATTAAAATAAAATATATCGCTATAAATAAACACAGGAATAACAAAGTGTAAAAACAATATTTTATTTATTTTATTTGGTATTTTCCTATTGGTTAATAAAAAATCCAGCCGGCCAATCAAGTGGCGGTTTGATGAACAAATACAAAGAAAAGGATTTAAAAGTATTTAATAGCTTATTTAATAGTTTAATAACTTGTCGCTGAACAAGACAACGCAAAGGTAAATGTTTCTCGTCGTAGAACGACAAGTTTATTACACTTTTTGCACTGGTGAGCAGCAATGCTACATTTGTGTACACATACAATGTACATGCTAATGCTAGCTCCGTGTATTCATGTGTTTTTGAGTAGGTATAGTGACAATATCAGTGTTATATGGTCAACTTATGTGGGTAATATTATTATTGTGAACTAAGTATGAGTTTTGAAGGATATATATATTTTATATTCAGAAAGTTTATTAAAGTTTTGGCGGAAGTTAAGCTGCGTGTCATAAGCGCATGCGCGAGAGTGAGTTTTGGCGCCTAGTGCTGCAGGAATTAATCCTGTTAATGCTGAATAAGGAGTGGTATTCTTATTTCTGTGTATAAAAGTTGTAAATATAGCAATTACATGCAATTATTCATTATAAATGTTGGAGATATTGTATACACGTTAAGTTTTATGAGAACTACATTCGTTAAACTTACTGTTTGTGTATTACCTGGATATTATATTAATGAGACAAATATTATTATTATTATTATTATCGTTACACTTATATAGCGCCTTTCTAGACACCCAAGGACGCTTTACAATCTACACTGCTCAGAACGCTCAATTCACACACACACTGGCGAGAAGCGGCAGCCAAACGCGCACAGCGTACTCTCAACCAGAAACGACCGTCCACCTGGAGGACTGCATCGGGCACTAGGGTTTAACCCAGGACAGAGCGCCAATCCATATCTGGGCTCACACATACAGACATTCATTCACACACCAGGACAGTTATTAGAGAAGCCAATTCACCTACCCTCCATGTTTTTGGACTGTGGGAGGAAACCGGAGCCCCCGGAGGAAACCCACGCAGACACGGGGAGAACATGGAAACTCCACCCAGATGGGACTTGAACCCAAGATCCCAGCGCTGGGAGGCGAACGTGCTAACCACCAAGCCACCGTGCCGCCAAATATGGCCTTATTATAGGTCAGGTTTTTTTGAATGTTGAACAAGTTGGATAAAACCATTTGATGGCGAGCCTCCCAGACTGTACCTAGAGGATTTTCTACATTCCTTGAGCCGAGCCCTGATCAAACTGGTAGGAGGAACACTTACTTTTGTGAACTCCATGGACTGAAGTAGTTCCATCACTTTTGGGACTGAAAGAAAAGAAAAAGAAAAGGGCATTACTACACACACACACAGAGTATTGTTATTGAATTTAAATTGTTTTTCTAATTGATTGATTTAATTGTCACATATTGAATATTTTTTTGAGAGATATTGAGAGTTGATATTTATTTTAAGTTTATATTTATTTTCTACCTGGGTTAGAAGTAGTTATATTCTAATTTATCATTTTATGCTTTGTTTTGTTTACTTACCTGTTGTAATAAATTGTTAATGCACTTTTCAAATGTCCAATAGTGGCAAGTTGTTTTCTGGAGTTGCTGGTTGTCCGAGCTCGGTAGCGGTCCTGGTATTCTTCTGATTGGCCCATGTTTACACCTAATTTAATGTACAATCAACCTGTCTGCATATCTAACAAATAATCAGTTATATACTTACCTGTTACTATATTTCTACCAAAGCCTTTGAGTACTATTATACATATAGATAGATATGTTTATTTCGTATGTACATTACACAAGGCTGACGTTGAATAACTATTTTTGAATTGTTGCATTGAATGCATGTGCAAATGATGAAACACTCCCCATGTTTGCATTTGAAGACTCTGAGGGGCACTTTTTAAACCCAGTGATGTCACTAATTGGCTGCTGATATTAATTAGATTATTGTAGCATTACACCGATTTACCAGGTTTTCTCCTGTTTTATGTTATTTATATTATTTTGTTATATTATTACTATTACCAACTTTATTGGAAAGTTTTTCTTTCATCTCATTAAATATGGAGTCATTTTATATATTATAGTGAAGTATAAAATTACACAGCTTCATATTAAGTGAATTTTCTTTATACTATTTTTAACTGAATACAGGGTTAAATGATTTGCATACCAGGAAAGAATATTTATTTATTCATCTATATATCCCAACTTATATCTATATATAGCAACTCAGACTGTTCATACATTTTCACTTGTCGTATTTCCATACATTGTGGATGGACCATAAAAAAAATATTATATTGTATGTTCTGTTCTATAAGTGTGCACAACACATTTCTTGGCCTCACTGAGTATGATCCAAGACAGAAAAATCCAGTTATATCATCTAAACCCATGGCAGTCTCTAATGTACACAATAAATGATGACCTCCCCTACTGTTTTGCTCAGCGCATTAAATGTGTAATTATGACATTAGATTCTTACACAGTTCTAACACTCAGAACTAGTCTCAGCTGACCCAACACTGTACATCATGATGATGTTAGGGTTACACTATCCACTAGTGGGAGGATTCATGCTCATGTATAAAACAGAGAAGTTACCTCTCTGAATCATTTCAGATTCTTCAGTTCTGTATCTAATTCAGATGGACGACCAAGACTACAGACACAACATCACAGTTCAATACTGCCTTACTGACAATCCTGTATAAAACATGCTGAATATGGCTGTACCTGCTGGTGATCATCTCCATCTCTCACTTCAAGCAGCTCCACACTCCAACCAACCTGATCATCTTCTCTGTCTGTGGCTGATGTTCTTGTGGGACTGGTTCATATACCTTTCTAAGTGCCGAGATGGACTCCTGCTGGTATCTTGAAACAATAACATGCTAAATTTCTGCAACAATTTGTTTGGTCTCAAAGTATGGCTCTCTGTACAGTGTGATACTAATAGCAGTCGATAGGTTCATTGCTATCACTAACACTCTGCAGTATTCCAGTCAAATCACGCTTCATAAAACCTTGCTGGCAATAATTCTTGGCTGGTCTTTTTGGCTGTGTTATGTCATTGTGCTTTTATACTTTAACCTAAAAGTAAATTACAATATAAATTAGACTGAAAGTCCAGACTAGGAATATAAGCCCAGACATTTTACACACTGAGATTCTAGTGGGATAACATAGAGGATAAAAGACAGCAATGTACTGATCTACTGTAATGAATATGATGGTACTGAGAGATGTGGACAATGAGAGGTCATTGATTATCAGAGAATTATAGCACTCCACTACTCCAATGTATACAACAATAGTCTAGAAGTTGCATTATATTCTCAGACATAACAGAGTCCCCCTTCAAGATCAGCCACAGCCAGAGAGAGGATGAGAAGTTTAGTTGGAGTGTGTAGTTGTTTGAAGTGAGGAATGGAGATGATCACCAGCAGGTTCAGAAAGACCAATGCCATTAAAAAATCACTTTTGTTTCCACAAAGAACCGGTTTGTTTGAGGAGTGCATGTGTGAAAAACCTTTTTAAGGTTTAAAAATCATTTGCTAGGTCTTAAGGATCATTACCCATTTAAACATATTAGCATAGACCACACCCAGAGAACCGTCAGAGAGGTGGGCGAACTCAAAGGTTTGGCCTGGAGTTCGAGCTGGCTTGGAGGTGTGCGCACAGAGCCGTTGTCAAGTGTTTGTGCTGCAAACAGGTCATGAGCATGTGTACAGGAATATCTGTGGTAGGCTTGCGAGAACCAACAACCAAGGACATGGTTGGTGTGATCGGGAATTCCTTGGTGGGAGACTGAGGAAGCCACCCTGATCCTGAATGAGTGAGCAGAGAAGTAAGCAGGATTAAAACCACTGAAAGGGAAAGATGTGCCGGAGATGGAGATGGAACCCAGGGTAAAAGGCTCCTGACCTAATTTCAGTTGTAAAAAGTGGTTCATGTTGAGATGAGGCTTGATCGTGACAGGTCTGAAGATGATGAAGGAGTTGGTCAAATGGACTGAGTAGCGAGGACAGAAGTGGTTCTGCCCAACTGGTTGGCTTAGCTGTGTTTTATAGAGTAGAATGTGGTCATGTTGAAGATCTGTGAGCCAGGGCAAATTCTGAAACCATCAGAACCTTCAGTGATTTCGGTTCGGCAGTCTTTAGTGTAAAGGAAAGATCCCCTACGTCAATGGTGTGAGGGGCCACATGAGCTGGAGAAGGGCGCAGTAAGGCTGAAAATTTGATGTCTGCACCTTGCAGGATACTTTCTCAGAGACTGGGAGGCACGAGTGGTGGATTGAAGATAGAGAGAGAGAGAGAGAGAGAGAGAGAGAGAGAGAGAGAGAGAGAGAGTGAAGGTGAGGGGTCTGAGAAAGTGCAGCCTGAAATGGAAATGGTTCAGATGATGAAACAGGGGTGGGATGAAGGTGGAGGGGATGAAGATGACAATAAAGTAAGAAGGATAAAAGAGGAATAAAAGAGACAGAGGTGGGTAGAGTAGAAGGTGGGAGAGAGAGATAATTAGAAGCGAAGGCAGCAGTGTCAGGAATCACGGGGCGGACTGACGGAAGCGGACGCACTTGCTAAAACACAGGATTTTTAATATAGAATTATAACAAAACAACGAGACTTAAACAGAATGAAAACAAACAGGGAGCCAAGCAGGCTAAATTAAACACAGGGAACTAGACAGGGTAAACGGGACAGGCAGACAAAAAGCGAAACAACGACAAAGGAAAAGAAACGGGGAAACTGTGGAGACAGATGGACAGACTATATAACACGACCGACTAGACATACGAGAAAGGAGAAATGTTCGACAAACAGGAGAGACACAAGAGAACTTAAATACAAGACATAAACGAGACACACCTGGACAGATAACGAGGAGGACGGGTTAACAAATGACAGACGAGGAGGCGGAACAAAGGCGGAGACTAGAACATAAACAAAACATAGCCATGTGCTAAAAGAGCACATGACCGGGGAAAACAGACATGACGAGACGAGGGCGTGACAGATGCCCCCCCCTGAACGCGCAACTCTCGGGGCGCGTACACCTAAACCCCCCAGGAGCTGGCACAGGAGAGGGCACGGAAAACAAGACAGACTAAGACAAGGAACCATGGAGACAGGACTCAGGACGGGAACAGACAAAGGAAATGGAGCTGGAAACTTGACAGGAGTGGAAACTGGGGGCTGGACCTAGGACAGGACAGTAGACTGACAAAGTGGGGTGACAGAAGACGAAACAAGAGACTGGAGCAGGCTGAACACATGAGACTGGACAGGAGACTGGACAGGGTTTTTGACATTAGACATGACACTGTGTAGTGTATATTGGGTTTTTGATCATACACCGTGATACCTATATAAATATATATTTGAAATATATATTTATATATTGTATTTATAGCGTTGACCTTATTCAAACTCTTATAATTACTGATATTTGACTAATGATAGCAATTAACGTTTTTTAATTTATAATTGGTTTAAATAATTAAAACGTTACTAATTAATTTGAGAATGAATAATAGTCAAGCTAAATGAGTTCTTCAGGATTTTCAGGAATTTTAATGAACAAACCGTATACACTGTGATTTCAAATAATGAAAGTTTTATTAACAAAGAGAAGGATATTTAATTAACATAGCATAATCTTGAAATCTCACGACATCAACGCAGGGGAAACCGATTCGACTTTAAAGATAAGCTAGGTACTATGGCTTATGACTAATAGGTCGCTAAATGAAGTTTAATTAACGTATAAAATTTATCAAGAAACTTAATTCAATTTTCAGCTCTGGGAATGCGTAGGTTTAGCTTACTTTTTCGTCGATTCTCACCACTCGTTGTGTACAGAGGCTCTCTGAGGTCCTAGGAGTGAAGGCGTCTCACTTGGTTTCGCGGTTTTCCCGCGGAAGTTTCTAGGCTGAGTCAGCGTGGAGGCCTTTCTTCGTCGGTTGAGTCGCCTCGGGCGTACTCGGAGCGTGATGACGCAGGCGGCAGGATCCTCTCTTTGGCTTACTGTCCTGAGCAGGAGTGTCCAACCATATGGACATTTTGGACGAAAAGTTTCGCTAGTTACTGCAGATCCAGAACTGAAAATCGATTCAATAGACTTACTTATTCTACGACTTTCCTCTATCTCGGCGGTGTTTCTTACTCTGGCCACGGATAAGTTCACCTGCTTTGATCAGTCGTGAGATTTAAACTTAGATTGGGCAGTAAAACATAAACACGATTAAAAGAAAAGAAGATATTCAAATCACTCGACGTATTAGTAAGGCTTCATACTCTAGCTAATTCAAGACGTCTCTTGTGAGCTTTAGTGAAGTCTTTTAAGGTTCTTCTTTGTTCGTCGTCGTGAGGAGGAGAAAACGTCTCGCTTGGAGAGGTTTGGAGCTTGAAGAAAAATAAAGAGAACGCGTGCAGGCGTTCAGAGCGGAAATGAAGTTAAGAGTCAGAGAGACAAAGAGTTGAGCTGAGTTGAGCTTCCGATCTTCAGCACTGCACGGGCGAACTGCTCTCTGAACGAGAGACTAGGCGAGACGTGATTTCGCAAACGTCCACCTGGGGTTGCTGTTGGTCCATGCCGGTGGTTCGGTGTGGATGAGTCAACGGGAGTTCAAACCGAGGTCACTCCTGTTAACCATTTGTTGGTCCCTGCAAGCGATAATGACGAGACCCTTAGGCGTCCCTGTCGTAAAGGGGGGCAGTATAACTCCCCTCCCTGTTTGATGTCCTGTTCTTTAAGAGCATCATAAAGTTTGTTATCTTTAAATTTCCGAAGGGAGGAAGGGGTGTCGGGGGCCATGTGTCCTGGTCCGTCTTTTGATGTTAGATCTTATGTGCGTGCGTGTGTGTGGGGGGCTGCAGGGTCTTTGCCCCCCCGCGGTTTGTGGAATGTTAATTCGGTCGCAGACAGAAGGTCCTGGTCAGAATGAAAAAGTTTTAATCCAAAACTTTTCATTTCTTCATTTGACTTTTCATCTCGTTATCCGGTCCATACTCCACTACAACTGGATGGGAACAGGGACTGGACAGGAGACGGGACAGGTGACGGAATGGAGAACTGGGAATGGACAGGGGACTGGACATGAGACAAGACAGAGGGTTGAACACGGGATGGATACGGGGACTTGACATGTTTGGGGACAGAGGACTGGACATGATTAACAGGGGACTGGACATGAGACGAGACAGAGCGTTGAACTGGGGCCTGAACAGGGGACTGGACAGGACTTGGCAGGGGAACAGGGACCAAGACATTCAGGGGGACAGACACGAATACAGTGACAGGGACTGGGACAGAGACAAAGACAGACACGGGTACGGGGACAAGGACAGAGACAGGAATCAGGACAGGGACAGACAGGGGAACCAATATAACAGGGGGGTGCCCAGGACTGGCAAATGAGGGGAAGTCTGAGAAGCCAACCTGGGCACAACTCTAGGGATCGGCCCCGAAGTCCTTCGGGCCGACCTACGGACATGACCAGGAGCGGCCGAAGCCACAGTCACGGGAGCAGAAACGGCCGTAGCCACAGTCACGGGGGCAGAAACGGCCGTAGCCACAGTCACGGGGGCAGATTGGCCGTAGCCACAGTCACGGGGGCAGAAACGGCCGTAGCCACAGTCACGGGGGCAGAAACGGCCGTAGCCACAGTCACGGGGGCAGAAACGGCCGTAGCCACAGTCACGGGAGCAGAAACGGCCGTAGCCACAGTCACGGGGGCAGAAACGGCCGTAGCCACAGTCACGGGGGCAGAAACGGCCGTAGCCACAGTCACGGGGGCAGAAACGGCCGTAGCCACAGTCAGGGGAGCAGAAACGGCCGTAGCCACAGTCACGCGGAGAGGAGCGGCTGAGGGAGCCGCCCTTACGAAGACAGCAGGCCTTGCGACGACGTCCACGGAGGCAGGGGAACCTGCGACGGCGTCCACGGAGGCAGGGGAACCTGCGACGGCATCCACGGAGGTTGGGGAACCTGCGACGGCATCCACGGAGGTTGGGGAACCTGCGACGGCATCCACGGAGGCAGGAGCGGCTGAAAGCGCCGCGCTCACGGAGACTGGAGAGGCGGGCGCCGCGCTCACGGAGACTGGAGAGGCGGGCGCCGCGCTCACGGAGACTGGAGAGGCGGGCGCCGCGCTCACGGAGACAGGTGCGACTGGAGACGCCGCTCTCACAGGGACAGGCGCGGCCGGAGGCGCCGCTCTCACGAAGACAGGCGCGGCCGGAAGCACCGCTTTCACGGGAACAGAAGCGGCTGGAGGCACCGCTCTCACGGGAACAGAAGCATCTGGTTTCACCGCCTTTTCGGAGACAGGAGCTGAGACTTCCACCGAGGCAGGGGCTCGTGCTGCTCGCCGAGCACGAGTTGTAGATTTAGCGGGTTTAGGGGCACTGATGGGCGCACTCTCGAGGGACTTCTTTGACTGTAGTTCCCCCGGAGATGCGCCCCTCTTAGCCTCATCTCCCATGTCCAGTGATTTGAGGCTAACAGCCCCTACCCATAACCCCCCCCCCCCCAAAAAAATTTCCCCGGACCTGAGGGGGTTATCCTCGGAAGCAGGGGTAACTGCAGAGACATCCTCGGGAGCAGGGGTACCTGCAGAGCCGTGCTCAATAGCTGGGGTTCCTGCAGAAACGTCTTTGGAAGCAGGGGTTCCTGCAGAGCCGTCCTTGGGAGCTGAATGGGAGAATCTCTCAGTAAAGAGTTCAAAAAATGTCTCTACATCGATATCATGAGATCTCTCCTTAATTAAGTTCTCCGCCCACCATAATGCCTCTCCTCTAAGGAGAGATTTCAGGAACATGACTTGGACTAAAGCAGGAGGAGGAGGACTGGTTAAATATTCAAAATAGTTCGTGCATTGGAATATAAAACCTTTCCAGTTGGGACCTCCTTCATATTCCGCTGGAACTCCCAGATAAGACTGTAAAACGACTGGTTGATCACCAACCCTTACAGCCAGTATATCCTCAGCCATTTTTATGTTCCTCTCTGGGAGAATGTCCGTGTTAGCTGCGTCCTTTTGGTCGAACATTCTGTCAGGAATCACGGGGCGGACTGACGGAAGCGGACACACTTGCTAAAACACAGGATTTTTAATATAGAATTATAACAAAACAACGAGACTTAAACAGAACGAAAACAAACAGGGAGCCAAGCAGGCTAAATTAAACACGGGGAACTAGACAGGGTAAACGGGACAGGCAGACAAAAAGCGAAACAACGACAAAGGAAAAGAAACGGGGAAACTGTGGAGACAGATGGACAGACTATATAACACGACCGACTAGACATACGAGAAAGGAGAAATGTTCGACAAACAGGAGAGACACAAGGGAACTTAAATACAAGACATAAACGAGACACACCTGGACAGATAACGAGGAGGACGGGTTAACAAATGACAGACGAGGAGGCGGAACAAAGGCGGAGACTAGAACATAAACAAAACATAGCCATGTGCTAAAAGAGCACATGACCGGGGAAAACAGACATGACGAGACGAGGGCGTGACAAGCAGGGAGGGGCGGACTCAGGTGGGAGAGGCAGGGCCTGGGCGGGAACTGTTGCTGGGAGGGTCATGGCAGCAATGGCTGCCATCTGACTGGATGTAGGATTAGCATCAGCCTGGGAGCAGTAGAGGAAGCCAGGAGCAACTAAAAAACTTTTTTTTCTTTTTGGATGAGCAGAAAAACTATATACTGTGGTCCAGTCAGACCATTTTAGTGTGAGCAGTAGGAGGAGAAACACGAGGCCTGCCCTGAGCAATGGAATTGGCAGAAGGAGTAGTCCAGCATCTGAAATGAAGAGAGCGTTGTGAAGGAGGAGGAAAGGCAGGGGAGGAGAAGCGGGAATGCCTGTGTGGAGCTCGGAGGCAGCTGGATTGGGAGCCTGAGATGGTCGAAGCAGGAGAACAACACAAACATGATCTAACAAATTTCAATAACACAAAAGAAGAAAACAACAATCACCAAGAAAAAATGCAACTGTCGCAAAATAAATTAACTGTGCCTTGAAGAAAAAACCAAACCAAAAACAAATAACCACAAACAGAAATAAACAAAAACAATTTAACAGCTCGTCAAGTGGTACTAATCTATCACAAAACAGCAGCATGACTTAGCCAAGACGTGGAGAAAACAGCAGCACCACGGGATGAGGAGCAGCTAGAAGGAAGTTTAAGCTCTGTTTTAAAGAAGTTTATCTATCTCCGTCAGCACTATGAGGTGCCACAACCGATAGAAGAGGAGCAGCTGGCAGCATGACGGTTCTAGCGAAATATAGAATGTAAATACAAAGACAACTGTAAAGATATTCTTAGAGAGAGGGAACATGCCTACCTGCAATTAAGATGTGAAGCAGCAAAATAGTGAAGGTGCAAAGCACAGAGCAGCAACGATGCGAAGCAGAGAATGAGGGCCTCAGACCACGGCACAAAACACTAACACAGCAATCACTACTAAATGAATACAAAAATCACCCAGTTACTCCACACATTGTAAACCCACACACGAATAGTAAAAATGGACCGATACCCATGGTCCTACCTAAAATAATTAACAGACACAAATCATTGCAGTCGTACCTGAATCCTCCACGCCAAACCAAACGCCAAGCCAACGACAGGAATGTCAAGTTCACCGGAAGGGGGGAGCCAAGCAGGGCAAATGAGTCACTATGTCCTCCTACTCACCCCCTTTTATAGGGCTACAGTGATGTCCTACAATTAACCCTTGCCACTACCCTTCCATGAATATTAACTATAAATAAATAAAAACACCATCTGCCAAAAAACTGCCAATAAAAATTATCCATACTGTAAGTGCAGATCATCATCAAATCCCTCTGCTTGGTTCCTCCAGCCTCCAAGTGCTGACTCAGCATTGTGGCTAAATCCCTGCCTTGGGTAACGGCATGTGCTGTGTGGAGTGTTTTGTCCTGGGTCTGTACGGCTTTCCTCCGTGTACTTCTGTTTCCTTCAACAGTCAAAAAACATTTTGGTCATTTGATAGGCTGAGTGGAATTGTACACAGCTGTCTGAGAGTACTCAGTAAGTGGGTGAAAAATATTCAGTGAGTAATCTTTATTAGTGTTATTCACCGTTCCCTTGTGTCAACCAATTAAAAATATTGCAAAAAAACCATGGAAGTCACTTTTTTTTCTGAGAGTGTAACAACTGAAAACCACTTGTCTGTGGAAGAGCTGAGAAGAGAGAGAATAATATGGGACTAAGGTGTTCTGTGTTTAAGATGGTGAGACTGTTGGTACTGAACTTGATACAGAACAGGAGACTGAACTGAGGATACAACAGGAGCAAGAACCTGTGACTTGACTGAGGACAAGACAGGGTACTGGATATTTGTCAAATACAGAAACTGAAGTCTGAAGTCAGAAACTGAATGAGTCCCCTTGAATGAAATGGAGATGAGACTAACAGGAGAAGAAACAGGGGATCGGACACAGACAGATTCTGAAACTGAATAAGTGACTGAACAGCTGATTGAAACAGAAGGGACAGGACTAGGTAAGGGAACAGGGATCAGGACATTTACAGGAATAGACACAACCACTGTGACAGGGACTGGGACTGAGGCAAAGGCAGACAAAGGCACATGTACACAAACAGAACAGGGACCAACACTGGAAAAGACTCTTGCCCAGGACTGGCAAGATTCAGAGGAACAGTCCAGACAAAGTTCTGTGAATCAGCTTTGAAGTCACTGGGGCTGACTCGTGGACAGGAGCAGAAGTGAGAGGAGCCACATTCACAGGAACAGAACAGAAGCAGAAATCACTTGTCTTAATACTTCCACAATAAATGTCATTTTAAGAGGCAGATATTTGTTTCTTATTCTCAATTTTCTTGCTGCAATATTAATTTACACTTTAAAGAGGTCAGTTTAAGAGGCTAAAATTAGCTTTATTCTTCAGCCTCTTATTGGAATTTTCTGTTCCACCTTAAAGTCAGCTATGCAATGCTAAAGTTGAGTACCTTTTTTAATTGTTGCATTAAATGCCTGTTCAAATTGTGAATCCCTCAATTTTTTACTTCTGGAAGTCTCTGTAAGGGGCTGTTTTTAAACATATTGATTGATGTATGTCATCATGTATTTATATGTTAATGATAGTTTTACAGATCCTGATAGCTACTCCCAATGTTATGGAGAGTGTGTTTTGCATATTTACTGAAGCTTAAGAGACCTTGTAGTTGCTTTTCTAGCCCCTTGTAGTTTCATATTAGTCTTGTACTCAGTTATTTTTAAAGTGGCAATACATCAAGCCAAAGCTATCAGAGCTGTGAAAAATGGTGCCTCAAACAACCATGGAGGTAAAATATCAAGGGCTTCTGAAATCAAAGGAGCAAAGAAATTAGGCACAGTGGTTTTTGTTTACCTTGCTTGCTGGATACCATTTAATACATGCTTTATGTCAGTTCATTTACCTTTGACTGTGTGGAATATTTTTAACTGGTGTATAGATATGAACTCCTTTGTGAACCCACTGATGTATGCCATTTTCTATTCATGGTTCAGAACATCTTTAACATTTCAATCATCATCATCATCATCTTCAAGGCTGAATTTGTTTCCTGAAAATTGACCTCTTGACTGATTTCATCTGACAGAGCAGATGCCACTTCATATTTTAATGCTCCAATATATGTTATATATAAATGTGTGCACAAATCTCTAAACCCTATTAAAAAGAACATGGTGATCTCCAATACATAATTAGGGAATATAATTGTACCTTATTCTAATATAGTAAAATAAAGTTGTTTTGATTTTAAATGCTCCATTTAATCTTTAGGACTTATGTTTTGTTATTTAACACAGTTCTATAATGAAATATTGCAAATTTACCACTCTACATCTGGAGAAGAGTATGTAATGTAACTTTAGTGAACACAACTGGACTTTAACAGCATTGCTGTGCCTTTAAAGGTACAATACACTGTTTGTACCTTCGGTGACCAATAATGTACGTCCACTATACATTATTTTCTGAGAGTATATCTATTGGCACAAGCTCACTGAAGACCACTTGGCAAAGATAAAGTTTAAGAAAGAGCTAAGGGAGAGAGAGAGCAATATGGGACTGAGATGTTTTTATTAAGAAGGTGGTGGTGGGTGATGATAAAATCTCAGAAAGCCAAATTGCTCCTGTCTCTGGTCCCCACTTTCTGGGGATGTAAATAAGAGTAACAGATACTAATATGTTTCATGTGATCAGTATTTGGCTCATTTCCCTAGAATTGTTTAATGTATCTCATGACATTTGTCTCACTTTCTCAGAATGTACACAATATATAAAACTCCACAGCATCAATAGGCCAGATATCAAGATACCTGTGCCTATACACAGGGCCTGTCCCTCAAGCAATAAAAAAGTAAATAAAAGTCCTGGAGATGAAATGGGGTGCATGAAATCCCACAATTATAAAGTCTACAAATATAATAGAATAAGAAACAATCATGTCCCCTAAGTAAATTTACTGAATATGTACACTCGAGAGTACCACCAGAGTAACAGTGTTTTCTGACAGTGTAAAATACGTTTCCCTGAGGCTGCTGGCAGTGGTGAGGGCCTCCTTAAATATTATAATAGAGTAAGGGGTTTAAACAAGGTACCACAGAATTTGCTACTACTTTCCAATGTCTTGATACACCCAGGATATGCTGATTTCAGAACCACTGTTGTGGACCCAGCAGACGTGTGAAGGAGGGAGGTGAGGGATGTGAGGCAGCCAAAAAACTATTGCCAGTTCCTCAAGATGAGGCTGGCCATGAGAGATCAAAGAAGAGGAGTAAAACATTTTGTATTAACCAGTGAGAGAGGGGTGCTCCAGGGTATGTCAAGAAACTAACCCTTCCTGTCTCTTCTGACCCCCAATCACTGGTGTGAATGTATATATCAATAAGACATGCCCCTCACTACTATCACAGGTTGTGCTCTTCTGTGTAGGCTCCACTCTAGACTTGAGCATTTCTGTATAGATTTGGTGACATGCACCAAAATAACTTCTAGTCTATTCCTGATGTGGGATTAGTTCTGGAGAGCAAACCCTATTCCAACTCATCCTACATGTATTGGATGAAGCTACATTACTCCTGGGGACACAGTTTCACTGCTCTGAATCCCAACGTCAGGAGGCATTATACCTTCACAGGCAATTTTTGGCACTGAACATGGTGACCTTGGGGTCATGTAAAACTGCTTCAGAGCAATTCATATATTTTCATTTCATTTCCTCTGGAGATTAAACTTGTCTTACAATGGTCATAGTGTAAATGGCACAAGATTAATACAGAATTTAGATTAATACAGAGCACCCAAAGGGAAAAAAAGTGAGAGGACATGTGGGGGATCTCGAGATAATTTATTTGAGGGGAAAAAAAATTGAGGATAAAATTTGGTAATGCGCTGGTAAAGTGTCCCCTGTACTGCTCAATCCCCCCCTCAAATAAATTATCTCGTACGGAGCCCCTAGAGGGACTGAGGGAAAAATAAAAAAAAGACTATTGATTTTGCGTTCCCTCACAAACATAATTGCGTTCCCTCGTAAAACGTTTTGCGTTCCCTCGCAAATGCATTGCGCTCCTTTGCCAAAGTTTTATGATACACAATTGTGTTTGTGGCTCAGTCAACACATCAGGACACTGCAGTTTCCAGGGAAATCCAGCTACTTGAAACAGATATTACATGTGTATTTATTTATCTCTACTAACACACAGTGTAGTTGCCAGTGCGAATCGTTCATACATCTGCAAGGAACTGCCTAACATCAGAGGAAGTTGTGAACAACAAGTTTATATACGTTCAGTAGCATCCTGAAAGTGCTAGTCAGAACACCGTAGTTCCACGTATCTCCATACTAGCAGGTGTATGAGACGTAGGCAGCTTCAAATGACTCAGCCCTAGTCCGGCAAGCCATAACTCAATCGCGATTACCGGACCACGGCCGAGTTTGAGCCAGAAGCACGCCATTAGTGCCAGACTCTGCCCAGATCTGGCTCATTATCGGTTGTAATAGTTTATTTCTACACACACACACACACGCACACACACCACCCTCCCTTCCCTCAGAAAAGGGTACAATCAGGTTCATGGTGAAATTACTGCTTTATTAAATAACTTACACTCTCAGAAAAAAAAAGAAAAAAAAAGGTACATATTTGGTCACTAAAGGTACAAGTGTTTAAAAGTCCAGTTTTGTTCCTTAAAGGTACATTGCATTCTCTTCTCCAGAGGGAGAGATACATGTTTGTAGTAGTTCATTATAGAAATGTCATGTAACAAAAAACATAATAAAAGTCCTGGAGATAAAACAGGGCGTATGAAATCAACACATTTTAAAATCTACAATTATAATATAACCATGTTCCCTAATTAAATTTACAAATATGTACAATTGAGGGTACCACCACAGTGACAACATATGTATGTAAACAAGCAGTACATAAAATCAATAAATAGAAAATACATTTGTAACTGGGATTGAAATTTGAAATTGGCAGTATCATGACTTCCTAAATCCATGACTTCCTAAATCCAATTAACATTCAAAAAAAAAAAAAAAAATTGGTTTTACACCCTAAGAACTGCCATTTACATTCAGACTTTTCTTTAGAAATATGTAATTTATGAACTATGCTAAGGCCATATAACAAAACTCTTAAAATACAAAAATAATTCACCAGTAGGTTTGGAAAAGTTTGAAAAAAATGGCAGAAAGGTACTTTAAAACAGTTTGAGTTTCCTCAAACATGTGGAAGTACACATTTGACACTTATTCATGGCACACATCAGTTCCATCAACAGTTTAAAAGCCTCTGCTGTGTTGTCACACTTTGTCAATATCTCACTGCCCTCAACAATGATGGAAATATTAGCCGTATCCTCATCTCTGTCAGCCTGGACAACAGGGATCTTCAGGACGTGCAGTGTAGTGAAAGAACGCTCAAGTGTAGTCACCTAAGTTGTACTCCTTGTTGAATTCCAGCTCTATAATTAAACATATAGAGATTATGTACATGGTCTGTTCTCTTCAATATATTTTCTTTAAAAATATTTAATGAAATACTGTAAACTGCTTATGCATGCAAATTCATTAACTACAGAACTTCAAATGTAAAAGATTATCAGGTTATAGTACAAACGGTTATACAAACGATTATGCTACAACTGATGCTAAAGATCTCATCTAAATAACTTAAATTAACCTCCTATCTGTTTTTCTCCCCGCTCACCTGCATTTCTCACTGCCTCACTAGTTTTCTTACTGCAGTCCATCTTTACATAATTACATAAAGAAAATGAATTAGTTCATGTTCATAGTTAATTTTGAAAAACTTTAACTTCACAGCTCCAAAAATAAACTACTTCACATTCATTCATTTATTATCTGTAACCGCTTATCCAATTCAGGGTCGCGGTGGGTCCAGAGCCTACCTGGAATCATTGGGCGCAAGGCGGGAATACACCCTGGAGGGGGCGCCAGTCCTTCACAGGGCAACACAGACACACACACACATTCACACCTACGGACACTTTTGAGTCGCCAATCCACCTGCAACATGTGTTTTTGGACTGTGGGAGGAAACCGGAACATCCAGAGGAAACCCACGGGGACACGGGGAGAACTCCTCACAGACAGTCACCCGGAGCAGGAATCGAACCCACAACCTCCAGGCCCCTGGAGCTGTGTGACTGCGACACTACCTGCTCACATCGTCTTGTAAAATATGCCATCAAACCACATAATTACTCAAATTAAAATAAATAATGTATGAGTGATTGTCATGTCATTTATCAATGTTTTCTATGTAAGAGAGGGAAAAAAGAGCTAGCTAGAGTTAAACAGGTGAGCTAAAGTTTGTCATTTGAAAAAAAAAACAAAAAAACAAACGGTTCAATATTACATATGTAACGTATAGCATTTGACAGAATAATGTACACAACATTAACAATATTAACTACATTTGGGCGATATCAAAATACTTATGTATCCAAAAATATAAAGTTAAATTGAAATACTTACGGAATGAAGCTCTTCCCTGAGGCCAATGAGAGCTGCTCGTGCCCCGTGGTCACAGAAAAGAGCGCGAATCTTCATCGTCTTCTCCTTCTGTGTTTTTACAGCGGTTCGCTTCTGCATTTTCTCATCCAGAGTTCATTCATTTTAAAGCTGTCGTTCCAGTCCAGTCATCTTCAAAAACTTAAATAACAATTTCCTCCCTTCAGCACGGCACTGTCTCCTTATTAACCTTATTTATCATAATCATTTCTGTCGTTCGTGTCCCAGTCATTACATCAATATTCTAAAATATTACAGAGCTTATAACTATGTGGTATGGCTAAATGCCTAATAGATCTGTATAGGATAACATGGACTCTTGCAGCTTTTAAAGACCAGTAGAGGTCTTATAGGGACACACCCACTGTAGGGTGGGTGGAACCCAGGTAGGGAGCATGTGATCCCCAGGGGAAGATAAAAGAGAGCACACCGAGGTTACTTCACTTCCACTTTATTTAAACAACAGGAAGGCGAGAGTTGTCTGGTGCGTTGTGGCCGCTATTAGGGGAACTTGGTCTGTGTACGTGTACGTGTGCTGAGAAACAGAGAAGTGCAGGTAGCTGAATCAACGGTAGGTAGCTGGCTATTATTGCTCGCGCTGAATGCAGCTGTTGGGAAATGGGGCCTATCTGGTGAGAGTTTCTTAGTTGTGGGTGAATGTGACTACTTTGGTGTAGGTTGGTGTGCAGTGACATTAGCAGCGGCGAACTGGTGCTGGGCTGATGCCGCTTGTATGTCACTTAGGTTTCTTGTGCTCCGTACCGTTGTTGTTTGTCTGTGTTTTATCAGTGTCTATGTATTATGCAGGTCGGAGGGCGTTTGTGTTACTTGACTGCCGCCTACTGATACATTGTGTCTACAGAACGTTGGTATATCAATCATATTGACAACAGCAGTGTCTTTTTACTCGGGTATGTCACTTAATATTGGGGTACCATGGTGATGGCATATGGGTTTACATGCATGAACGTGTGGATTTATTGATATGGTGTATTATTATAATTATTATTGTTATTATTAGCGTATGTATATATAAAATTGAAATGGGCCCATGTCACAAGCACTGTATGTATGGGTGTGGGCCATATGCTTAAGGTGACGTACTGACACTGTTGGCTATGTTTGTGATTGTGTATTTTAGTATACTGAATTATAGTTTGATTATGGTTGTTTCTTTTATAGAGTGGGGCTGCAGCCAGAAGTGCTGCGGGCCACTGTTTTCTCTCCCCTGTGTATTGTTTTTTTTTTTTTTTGATGTGTGGACATTGTATTAGCTGAGCCACTTGTTACCATTTTACAAATTAATAGGTTTTATTAATAAAAAAAAATAAGCTTTGGGGTTTAGGCCTTAATGCCGCTAGCTATAACGTTTTGTGATAACATATCATAGGCTGTTTTTATGTAGGTGCACCCAGGAACGTGCTTTTTATTGTTTTTAGTTTTCTTTCTTTGTTTTGTGGTCAAGGGGTGGGTCACCCTAGGTGCTCTGGTTGTGCTCTCCTTGGAGGTGGTTTACTGTGGTGCTGTCATCTTGCTTTTGATGACCGTGGTTTGATATTGGTTTTGCGTGGTAGTGTTGTTGGCTGCATGACTAGTGTGCAAATCAAAGGGCTCTGTGGGTTGGGCACTTCCTTGGCCACATGTTCTGTTGGTCTGTATTATGTTACTTGTTGTTTATATATATCAGCTTAAACCCCATACAGCTTTTTAAGAGTATCTACAGTATTAAGTGTTTTTTTTTTCTTAGTGCATTTTTTTTAATTAACTGAAATAAAATTCGTATTGAGACTCGGCATTCTGATTGATACACGTGTTATTGTCTGGCCCTCACACTCATTCGGTTGAGTGGCCTAGCAAGGGGTCCCCTGTCCCGTAATATAGGGGTGGCGTAGTCGATGTATTGAATACCGTGGTTGTGCACAGTGTTAGCCTTGGGTGTCCGGAGTGTGAAGCCCCCCCCCACCCCCCCACCACCACCACCATCACCACCATCACCATCACGTAGCCTGGAGCTGACCCCGACACAACTATATGGCATTTAACAAGTTAAAATAATGATTCTATTTATTTAACGTGTATTACATCGTTGTCCAGACAGTTACCAGCATTTTCTTTTATTTTTAGACGTGGGCTACATTCGATTAAAAGGCAGTATTTAATAAAATGCTCTGATCAGTATAGTGTGCTAACTGCAATGGCAATCGCCGCGCCAGCCGACAGTGCCAACATGCAGCCGGACTTGGGCCAGATATTGGGTGACGCATTCACGCCGAGACGGCAGTCAGCCGACAGTGCCAATGTGCAGCTGGAACTGGGCCAGATACAGGGTGCCGCATTCACGCCGAGACGGCGGCCAGCCGACAGTGCCGAGCCTGAGCCAGAATCAGCCCACATCTACCTTGCTAGCTGGGCAAAAGCTACACATTTATTCAGCTGTTCACTCTCCGTTCTCTCCCACTGTTTAGAAACTGTGTTCATTGTCTGTATCTCTGTACTGTTCACGTAAACTTTGTCCATGCGCTTGCACTTTAAATTCTCTCATCTTCATTTCATAGCAATTAACAACACAGCAACAAAGGTTTCAGTTGGTGCTCCCCAATAACATATCCATGTTTTCTGCTGGGAAGTGATGCTATGCCTTTATATTTCAGTCCAAGATCAAAGTAAAATTCAACGAGCTGCTCCATAGTTGACCTGACACGCACAGCAAGCACATAATCAACAGCAAGCACAGTACGACGGAGCCCACAAATTATTTGCGAGGGAACACATTATCTTTGCGAAGGAACGCAAACGTCTTTTTTTCCCCCCAGTCCCTTTAGGGGCTCCGTACTGTAGATTAACTCTTCATTAT
This sequence comes from Hoplias malabaricus, assembly GCF_029633855.1. Classification (NCBI taxonomy): domain Eukaryota; kingdom Metazoa; phylum Chordata; class Actinopteri; order Characiformes; family Erythrinidae; genus Hoplias; species Hoplias malabaricus. Next base: position 32,891,195 of record NC_089817.1, read on the forward strand.
AGATTGTAAATGTTTGTTTCTTGGACATGTCTCTTGATATTTGGCTTATTAATTTGTGATGTTGTTCATTTTTAAATGTTTGTGTACCTTTTGAGAAAATGAAACAAATGTCATGAGATACACAAAACAATTCTGTGAAAATGGCCCATACAATGATCACATGAAACATTAGTATCTGTTACTCTGACATCACCAGAAGGAGTGACCCAGAGACAGGAGCAGTTTGGCTTTCTGGAATTTTATTATCACTCACCATCACCATCTTAAACATTTTCAGTGAGCTTGTGTTAGTTGGAATACAATCTGAGAATAAGGTACGGTCAACATGCATCATTTGTCACTAAAGGTACAAACAGTGTATTGTACCTTTAAAGGTACAGCAATGATGTTCTAGTGCAGAAGAAGATAGGAATGTTTTTGTATTATTTCATTAAAGAACTATCATCATCATCATCATCATTTTCTTCTCCGCTTCTCCATTTCAGGGTCGCGGTTTAAAGCACTATGTTAAATAAAATAACTATATATATGAATCATGGATATGAAATGGTACATATAAAATCAGCACAATTTTAAAATTTACAATTATAATGAAATAAGGTACTATTACATGCCCTAATTAAACGTGCTGAAATGTAGCCTTAAGTGTACCACCACAGAGACAGTTTTACTGACAGTGTACTCAGGCAGGAAAATGCATGAGGACATTTATATGGCCTACTAATCAGGGCATGATTCTGAGCTGTGTATCCTGGGTCAAAGCTCTGGTGTCTTTCTGGGGAAGTGGAACATGGTCAGCACTGAGGCTCAATCAGCCTTCAATTTAGTCTCCATTAACTCAGCTCACAGTTTAATTATTATAAAAGGTCACATGACATTGCTTTGATTTCAAAAGTTTAGCTATTTAAAATATTTTTACTATTAATATAATTTCATTTTTTGATGTTATGATACACATGTGAAAGATCACTAGGTTCTTTTTACAGGGTTTAGATATTTGTGCACACATTTACATAATTATATTAGAGCAGTACAATATGAAGTGGCCTCTGCTCTGTCAGATGAAATCAGTCTGAGGTTAATTTTCAGGAAACAAATTCAGTCTTGAAGACAATGATTTAAATACTCTACATGTTACAATATACTTTGCAGATGTTCTGAACCATGAATAGAAAATGGCATACATCAGTGGGTTCACAAAGGAGTTAAAACCTAATATCCAGATCAAAACAGCCCACACCCTTGCAGGAGTGTAAACTAACACGGGTATGACATAATATGGTATCCAGCAAACAAGGTAAACAAAAACCACTGTCCCTAATTTCTTGGCTGCTTTGATTTCAGAAGCAATTGATGTTTTAGCTCCATGGTTGTTTATGGCACCATTTTTCACAGCTCTGATAGCTTTAGCTTGATGTATTGCCACTTTAAAAATAACTGTGTACAAGATTAGTATTACACTGCATGGGGCTAGAAATGCAGCTACAAATTCAATATAGGTCCAATATTTATATTCATACACAACACACTGTCCATAACATGGGGAGTATGTTATCAACTCATTAAAGTGTAAAAGCACAATGGCATAACAGAGCCAAAAACACCAGCCAAGAATTATGGACAGCAAGGTTTTATGAAGCGTGATTTGACTGGAATACTGCAGAGGGTTAGTGATAGCAATGAACCTATCAACTTTTTGAATTGAATCAATTGAAGTGAGGAATGGAGATGATCACCAGCAGTTTCAGAAAGACCAATGACATTAAAAATCACTTTTGTTTCCACAAAGAACCGGTATGTTTGAGGAGTGCATGTGTGAAAAACCGTTTTAAGGTTTAAAAATAATTTGCTATTTCTAGGATCTTTACGCATTTAAACATATTAGAATAGACCACACCTAGAGAACCGTCGGCGGGGCGGGCGAACTCAGAAGGTTTGGCCTGGAGTTCAAGCTGGCTTGGAGGTGTGTGCATTTGTTGGCTGCAAACTATATGTTTAAAATGCAAATCATTCATTCATTCTTGAAGTTATGCAAGATTGAAACACATTAAATTAAAAATAACATCCCCTGTATGTTTTAATCCAAAAACTTTTTGTCAAAAATATGGGACATTACAGATTGCTTTTCCAAGAAGCATATTAGCATATATTTCATTAACAGTTCAGTAGTTCATTCATTAAGTCATTTTCTTCACTCAGTTTTTGAAGTTGTCACACCTTGGCCCTGTCCTGTTTGTTGTTCCCACCATGTCCTTACTAAGCATATGGCTGTGTTTGTTTTTGTTTCTGTCTCCACCCTAGTCCTGCCGTAGCTCCTCCCCCTCATTATCTATTCCAGGTGTCCCTTGTCAGTGTCGTCTATTTAGGCTCCTTTGTGTTACTTCAGGGTTTGTTGGACATTCTTGTAGTGGAAATAGATATGCACACGTTGTGGTGGCATAAATACTACATAGCGTAGTCAATGATAATTTATTATTATTTGATTAATAATTAATTTAATTCATTTTGCTAAGCTCCATGTTTGGGAGTCATTGAATAATATGTAGTGTCTTTACCTGTCCAGTTTTAGCTTGGACATGTAGGTCATCATGTTAAATGACTTTACATATTATATAGCAGAATTAGCTAGAATTAACTATTATTAATGAATTATGCTCATTGATGCCGCAGGTTCTTGGCTCCAAAATTGAATCTGAACTATAAGTAATAATTCTATACAAGAAAAGTGCACATACAAATAACCAAGGATTGATTTTATCACACAACTGGTTTATTAATTGTAATATCAGATAATGAATATTGATTATACCTTCATATGATGAAATGGATTACAGTGATACATGAGGGAACAGGGAGATTAATATATGAAGGAATTTCTCTATGATAATCACCCTAAATTCTAAAAAGGATACTGTTTATCCCAGCAAGCATTCAGCACCACCCTGAGTCATAAAAGAAATGAAACCACGTGACCTTACGTATCTGTGGAGATGGACTGGAGATAGCTGGGAGCATGTTACTAATGCGCAGTGCTTTCCTGCATGGGCTTTCCTGGAGTACTGCAGTCATGGGCCTTGTAGAACTGCAGTCACTGGCGTTCCTCTTCACCACACAGCGACCACTTTGTCTGAGCTGGTGGCGTTCTGAAGGTTTCTGTGGGAATTATCCGTCATCACTGATCTGCCGCCTTGTGAGAGACACGTCCATGCAGGTTTCTCCTGGGCCTTTTTCTCAGGTCATTCTGAGGGTGCATGTGGCCTTCTCCGTCGCTGGTCCGGAAACATTTGTCATCACTTTGAGGGTCAGAGGTCTGAGGTCTCCTTCATGCTCAGCATTGAATTTTGCTGGAGTTAAACTATAGCTTTTCTTAAACTATAGTTTTCTAGTAGAGATTAAATTAAAATAGAACTTCTGTTCTATCTGGACCACGCTTGAGGGGCCAAAGTCTGTTTAAGAGAGGCTGACGCTTGCAGAGCTGGAGAGCTCTCTGACTACTGTATCTGAGAAGCATTGTCTGCTGGGAGCAGGAGAGAGACGTTCTTCAGAAAACCTTTTTCTCTCTCCAAAAATTCTCAAAAGTGTGTCATTTCCAAAGGTGTAAAAAGAGGGTGAGGTGAAGTGAAGTGCCGAGTAAAACAAAGAGAGAAAAGAGAGAGAGAGCCCGTCTGAGGGACCCCACTGGGTTTTTAACCAGAATTTAGAAAACCTGCCTTGAATACCTGATTTGTCAACAGAGACTGAGAATTGGAGCACCTCTTGTTCCTGATTGGCTGTTTCCTGTACCTTGGTAGTTACATCACATAAAATTTATGACCCTTGACAAGACAAAGATGATTCCTGTTGAATGACAATCCCAAGATTTTGAATCATACTTTTGCAATATAAAAGATTATATGTTAACACAAAGTAATATCATTAAGAAAAAACATGTTTTACATAATTCTTAACCAAATACCACACAGAGTATGTGGCTATCTGGTTTCTACATAAGTTCATGTAAAAAGGTGATTTAAAACATATGTAAATGAATTGCACCCTTTTTTGGTTGTCCAACTGGAATTAATTTCACACAGATGTACCCATATACAACTTGTTTTCCATGTAAGAACCTTGGGATGTTTGAGTCTTTTAGAGTTAACAGTCTTTAAAAAGGTGTAAGAGGACATGGAATCAAAGTGGAGTATTATTTGAGTCTGTGTGTCTCTCTGCATTCTGCAAAGATTCTTCTCTTGACCCTGTGTGGCTTTGGGTCATAAACCGTACTGGTGTGAGGATTACGATCCTTCTTTTCTCTTTTATCTCACATTCCAATCTGAGCTGTGCAAGGAGGGGATGTCTCTGAAAACCAGCTAAAGTCTGGGTATTAAAAATTAAATCTCAGAAAGTCAAATTTCTTATTAGAATTTAATACACATTATCACATCACACTACATTCGATTTGTTTGCTCCCTCCAGTCTGTTCCTTGGTCTCATCTCCAGTTGGGTTCCTCGTTCCCTTCAAGCCAGTTTGTCTCTCTAGTTTGTTTCTCTGGTCTGTTAGTGTTTCCTTTCCTTATGCTTTGTGTACTTGTTTAGGTCTCTGTTTAGCTCTCTTTGTTAGTCTGTTTAGCTCTGTGTTCTAGTTTATTCTGTTTAGCTCTGTGTTCTGGTTTAGCCTTTTTAGCTTTCTCTCTCTGTTTAGTTCCCTGTGTTTAGGTCTCAGTTTAGCTTCTCTGTATAGGTCTCTGTTAAGCTCTCAGTGTATTGTCCTTTTGTCGAAGTCTCTCTGTCCATGTTTCTCTTTTCAGGATACTCTGTCTAGTCATTGTTGTTTCAATATAGTTTGTGTTATTGCATTTGCGTCCGCCTCCGTCAGACCGATCAGTCCTTACGGAAGCTGAGACCAAACGACCTCTCACCCAAACATTTCATAAAAACTTGTTGCAACGTCCTCTGTCCAAATAAAGAAAAACAAAAATAAATAAAATTACTTTCGCCTTGGTTTATTGCATTAAATAACAGGCAGGTTTACAGACTAAATAGATGGCTTAGAAAGGATAGACTTTCACATTAAGGGAAAAAAATCTAATTGAGTCACTTCAGGTGTATGTAGCCTTAATGGATTATGCCATCATAGAGATGAGGTTTAGCAGGAAACTTTAACCCTGTAAAGACAACTATATCAAATATCATCTAATGAAGTGAAATACAGAAACACACTTCCATCCCTTTGGGGTGTAGTGGAGAATGGATCCAGATCAAGAAATGAAAAAACGCTAAGATTCAAAATTTGACTTTCTTTATCAAGACCTCACGTTCCATAGAATCTGTGAGTGCTAGCAGCCATGCACACACCTAGTCTGTTGAAAATTGAAAGACTATAAAACCCCCTTCTTCAGTGACCCTGAGATGCTCAAAGAAGAATCCAGACTGACACGAAGTGGTACTCCCAATTTTATGACCCCAGAAAGCATCATTAAATCAACATAATGCAAATAGAGCCTTGAGAACTTCGCCATGAACACTCACCACATGTGGGGACCCCGGAACCCCCAGCGTTTTATTACCCTCCAGCGTCGGACTGTCGAATGCTTATCTTATCGCAAAATCGGCAGATGGCCCAGAGGACTGCGCTAATAGTGACCTCTCAACCCGAGTTCAACCCAGACGAACAGCATGGACCAACAGTGCCCCGAAGTGGACATTTGCAAAATCATATGCCACCCAAAACATTCTCTCTCTCTCTCACCCTCTCAAAAGATAATTATCTCGGACATATATATTTTTTCTGAATCCAATTATGTATTATACAATGTGTTATTAATGTTATCCTCTGTTATTCTCAGGTGACTGTCTACTAACTAATTGAGTGACGTGAATTAATGTCTTAATCACGAAGAAAGATTCCTGTCTCAATTTAGAAAAATGTTAATTAATCTCTAATAACTAGAATAGTTGGTAATTACATCAGTATACTCCATATGTTATATTCAAGTATATACGAAGTATTAATTGTAGGATGTTCCATTTTTGCCAAACTGTAAGTGATTTTTATTTCTCTGGAACTTGAGACGGTCACGTGTACTCCCCAAACCCAGGAACCAATCAGAGAACGGTGACCTCCCAAGTGGGCGTGACCACGCCACCTATGAAAAGAGGCGTTCGCTCGTAAGGACACACACACTTCTTCTTTTTACTCTCTTCTAGACTTCAACCTCTTCGCTCTTCATTTTTTCTGAAGCTGACGGATCCGATTCTCAAGAAGACTTAAAAGACCGATTTTCATGCAAACTAACGGGACGCCTTGGGTCAGTTAGCATTGTTCAATATAGGAGTTAAAACAGTGAAAATGTTGAATAGCTCTGTCAGTAACTTCCAACTTATCTTTTATTTTGTGTTCGTCGTTTTTGTAGCTCAATTAAAGTTTAATTTTATGACTGATCAAAGCAGATGAAACTTATTTTTGGCCAGAATAAGAGCCACCACTGATATTAGTTGGAAGTTTGAAATTAGTATCTGTTACTTACTTCGGAGGACATCGCTTCTGTGAATTAAGGAAACAGAAAGCTTTTATTCTGACGCCTCTTCCTTCCGGAAATGAATCTCAATCAGGACAGCGAACCAGAAGAAATTCTTCAACTGACGTCACAATGCTCTGAGGGCGCCTGAAGCAGCCTGCCTCGTATGAGACGACTCCTAAACAAACCCAGGCTCAGCGCTCCTACTGAGAGAACTGCAGGAACCAGGCTGTGCCTCTCTACTGTCACCTCAACGCGCTGCTGTACCCATCGGTTGGTTGATTTGCGACAAGAGTGAGCTCATACAATCCTCATTCTCAGAAGCTTATATCCAATGAAGTCTCTTGATAAATTTACATATTAACTAACTTTCATTTAGCAACACATATTAGTCACAAGTCATATAGCCTAGCCAATTATTAAAATTGTAATGGTTTCCCCTGTGTTGATGCCGTTGAGATTTTGATGATGATGCTATGTTTATCAACTTATTATCATTCCTCTTAATAAAGTATTCTTTGATTTGAAATAATACAGTGTGTGGAGTCTATTCCTAAGAGTCTGAAAATCCTGAAACTCACCCCTAGCGTTGACAGTATTTCAATCTCCGATAAATTATCAATATTGTTGTTACCTAAATTCAGTAATAATAATAATAATAATAATTATAAGTGATAATCACCATTAAACATAACTAATTCAAATACTGTGTCAGGGATCACGGAGCGGACTGACGGAGGCGGACACACTCGCTAAAACACAGAATACTTTATTAAACTGAAGTTAACAAAACAAAGACAGGCAGACTTGGACAGAGAGAATCAAACAGAAACCTTCACAAAAAAGACAGATACTAACTAAATCTAAACAGAGGGAACTAGACAGACAGAGATAAACCTAGACAAAGTAAGCAAAACAACGAGACTGGGAACTGGAATCTAATGAGAACGAGAATGACACAAAATGACATGACCTGACTGGGAACACGACAAAACAAAGGTGAAATGTTCGACAAACAGGAGAGACACAAGGGAACTTAAATACAAGACACAGACGATACGCACCTGAGCAGATAACGAGGAGGACAGGTTAACAAATGACAGACGAGGAGGCGGAACAAAGGCGGAGACAGGAAAAAACAACAAACATAGCCATGTGCTCGCTCTCAGAACATGGCCGGAAAAAACAGACATGACGAGGGTCTGACAGATGCCCCCCCCCCTCCTGAATGCGCAACTCCCGGGGCGCGTACTCCTAAACCTCCCAGGAGCTGGCACAGGAGAGGGCACGGAAAACAAAACCACAGAAGACAAGACTCAAGACAAGACAGGAACAGACACAGGAACTGGGGACACGACAGGACCGGATATATGAGACGGGACATGGGACATGACAGGAGACTGACAAAGGGGGGCAACAAGAGACTGAACAAGAGACTGGAACGAATTGGACAGGACGGGAGTGGACACATGAGACTTGACTGGAGACAGGGGTTGCACATTGGATAGGAACTGTGACAAGACAGGGGACTGAACAACAATGTTTGGGGACAGAAGACTGGACATGGGCAGGTGACATGACAGGGGACTGGAATGGAGACAAGACAGGTGACTGAACAGTGGACGGATACGGGGACTGGACATGAGGCAGGACAGGTGACAGGACTGGGTGCTGGGAATGGACAGGAGACTGGACTTGAGACAGGACAGAGGATTGAAACGGGGACTGGACAGGAGACGGGACTTGAGACAGGACAGAGGGTTGAAATGGGGACTGGAACGGGCTAACGGGATTGGACAGGACTTGGCAGGGGAACAGGGACCAAGACGTTTACAGGGACAGACACAAACACAGTGACCGGGACTGGGACAGAGACAAAGGCTGACACAGTTACAGGGACGAGGACAGAGACAGGAACCAGGACAGGGACAGACAGGGGAACCAAAATAACTGGGGGGTGCCCAGGACTGGCAAATGTCTGTGGACACGTCTGAGGAACCAGCCTGGGCACAGTTCTGGGGATCGGCCCCGAAGTCTTTGGGGCCGACCTGTGGACACGACCAGGAGCGGCCGGGGCCACAGTCACAGGGGCAGAAGCGGCCGTGGAAGCCGCCTTCGCTGGGACAGGAGCGGCCGAGGGAGCCGCCTTCACGGACAGGAGCGGCCGAGGGAGCCGCCTTCACAGGGACAGGAGCGGCTGGAGGCGCCGCATTCACGGAGACAGAAGCGGCTGAAGAAGCCGCCTTCACTTGAACAGGAGCGGCCGAGGGAGCCGCCTTCACAGGGACAGGAGCGGCCGAGGGAGCCGCCTTCACAGGGACAGGAGCAGCCGAGGGAGCCGCCTTCACAGGGACAGGAGCGGCGGTGGAAGCCGCGTTCACGGTGACAGAAACGGCGGGCGTTCACGGAGACAGGAGCGGCGGGCGCCGCGTTCACGGAGACAGGAGCGGCGGGCGCCGCCTTCACGGAGACAGGAGCGGCGGGCGCCGCCTTCACGGAGACAGGAGCGGCGGGCGCCGCCTTCACGGAGACAGGAGCGGCGCCTTCACGGAGACAGGAGTGGCTGGAGGCGCCGCTTTCACGGGGACAAGACCGGCGGGCACCACGTTCACGGAGACAGAAGCGGCTGGAGGTGTCGCTTTCACGGAGACAGGAGCGGCGTGCGCTGTGTTCACGGAAACAGAAGCGACTGGAGGCGCTGCTTTCACGGAGACAGGAGCGGCCTGGGTGGCCGCCTTCACGGAGACTGGATCCAAAGCAGAGAATCGTTCTTTAATGAGTTCCAAAAAGGACTCCACGGTAAGATCCTGGGCCTTTTCCCTAATTAATTGTTCTGCCCACACTAATGCCTCTCCTCTAAGGAGAGATTTGACAAACAAGACCTGGAAAATGACAGGAGGAGGAGAACAGGTCAAATACTCAAAATAGTGTTTACACTGCAGAATAAAACCCATACAGTTAGAACCTCCTCCAAATTCAGCAGGTACACCCATGACAGATTGCACACTGGCCGGCTGATCACCAATCCTTAAGGCCAGTATTTTCTCTGCCAGAGGAATAGCTTCCTCTAAAGACATGGCAGTGTCAGCGCGGTATTGTCTATAAAAGTACTCCAGATATGAATAGATGCTTGTAAGATTGTCCTGGGAGTTAGGAGAGACCGCAGTGACATCCTTGGAAGCAGGGGGCCCTGCAACGACATCCGCGGAGACATGGAGTAGCGCTGCTCGTGGGACACGTACTGGAGCTGTAGAGGATTTAGGGGGACTGATGGGCACACTCTTGGGGGATTTCTTTAATCCTGGATCCCCCCGAGGTGTGCCCCTGTTAGCCTCACCTCCCTTGTCCTGAGGATGAAGGCTACTTCTTCCAACTTTCGAAAGAATCCTTCAGTGTTAGCTGCGTCCCTATAGTCGAACATTCTGTCGGGGATCACGGAGCGGATTGGCGGAGGCGGATGCACTCTCTAAAGCACAGAATACTTTATTAAACTGAAGTTAACAAAACAAAGACAGGCAGACTTGGACAGAGAGAATCAAACAGAAACCTAGACTAAAGAGACATATACTAACTAAATCTAAACAGAGGGAACTAGACAGACAGAGATAAACCTAGACAAAGTAAGCAAAACAACGAGACTGGGAACTGGAATCTAATGAGAATGAGAATGACACAAAACGACATGACCTGACTGGGAACACGGCAAAACAAAGGTGAAATGTTCGGAGACACAAGAGAACTTAAATACAAGACACAGACGAGACGCACCTGGACAGATAACGAGGAGGACAGGTTAACAAATGACAGACGAGGAGGCGGAACAAAGGCGGAGACAGGAAACAACAACAAACATAGCCATGTGCTCGCTCTCAGCACATGACCGGAAAAAACAGATATGACAAGGGTGTGACATACTGTTACTGCGCTACAGGGGCAAGTGTTCTGAGTTATCTACTGAACTGAAGTGGGAGCATTTCCATGCATATTATTTTTAATAAACTGAAGCAATTCCATGTATCATTTGTATGATGTTACTTTTAGTAAAACTAATTATTTTGGTTAAATCTCATAGATTCATGTATTCTACCTGTCAAATGCTAATTATTTAAAATATTCAGAACATTCAAAATGTTCTTTACAGCAGCAAAACACATTTAGATATTTTTACAAAGTATTTTTTCATGAAACAAAAATGTATTTTTAGTTTTCCAAAAGCCGTTGTGTGCAAAATGTGTCAGCTCAGGTGTCAACATAGATTTTGTGAGACGGATATAGAGGAAGATGATGATGATGATGATAAGGTTTGTGTGGGAGGTTGGTTGAATGAGCTCATACCTCAAGGCAAGTTTCAGACACTAACAGAAACAATAGTATTTCCTCTAAATATGGAAACACGGCTGTGTAGATCAAAAACAACAAACAAAATAAAAACTTCTGAGAGTTTGGTGTTTTTATTACCACTAGTATATGAAATGTAAAAATGTATTCGTGGATTCATAGGTCAAATACCTCTGGCACATTGTTTCACAATGTTACGTTTTCCTGAGAGGTTCTGAAGAGCAGAGACAATCATTTGATATTGATTGTTTAATCAAAATTAATTAAAATTAAGAAAAAGATTTGTACAAAAATGTCCTATTTTAACTGATTCACCAAAGTAAATGAAAGACCAGTAAAAAAAATATATATATATATATATATATATATTTATTTTATATAAATATATATATATATATATATATAATATAAATATATATATATATATATATATATATATATATAAATATATATATATATTTATTTACTTTTTCTTAATTTTAATTAATTTCGATTAAACAATCGATGTATATATATATATATATATATATATATAGAGAGAGAGAGAGAGAGAGAGAGAGAGAGAGAGGGAGAGAGAGAGATTAATGCCTAAATATGATGCATTCACACATTATATTATACAAACTTTATAAATTAACAACATTTAGATTTGTTGTTAAAGGGTCACACAATGTGTGATTTTCAAAAAATGTTATTTTATTGTATTATTATTTAATGTGTCAGACTTTAAAGGGTTAGGAAATAAAATCATTTTACCATGTTTACAGACCTGAATTGGTCATCAGAACTTGCGGAAGACCATTCTGATCTATAGCAGGTGGCAAAGAGTATTCAAAAAACGAATCATTCGACAGTGACATTATAAATATAAAACATTTAAATATGCATGCACACTACACAAAGAAATTGCATTGTGGTACATTTTTTGTATAATTTTACTTTTTTATATTCCTAAAACATTTTATAACGTTATATTTCCCATTGTAAGATTCTCTGCACAAAACACAATGCTTAAATTGGATTCACCAACAACGGCACACTGTGTACTGGGCTGCTTTTCGTGCAATGAAACAGAAATTGTCCTGAGTTCTTAAGTCATTACAGACTTGAATGAATGTTGATGTTTTACTCATTGTTAACATCCAAATATTTTCTGAGGAAATAATAATACCACAATACCAAAGTCTACAAAATATATCAGCCACCATCATCGAGGCAATGCTATATTTTCCAGACAAAAAAGATAGTGATATAACAGCTGTTAACCAGCTAACCAACTAAATAAACAGTTGCAGTAAAGAGCTGAAGTAACGTAACCTAACTTTTCTGGCTGCTATTAGTTTTTAGGTTACTGCTTAATATAATTAGTTTCAGTTTTTATCCTACACTTTAATAAGGGCTGCTTCATTTACATTTTCTTTCATATTTCACTTAAGGAACGTCACACAGGTTCCTGCACGGACTGAACAACTTAAGCTCAGTCAAAATAAAAAACACTGGGAAACTGTTTTGTTTAGGATTCGTTTGTTGTTTTCAGCTGAATACCAAATACCCAGCTGTATACTCACTAAAGTGGTTCCACAGCACCAAAGAACACAAACAGGCATGTTCATGCACTACACAACTGCAGAGATACAAAAAAAAAGGATTTAACCTTTTTATGTACAAAATATAAAATGGTTAAACTATGTTATATTTACCACAGATGTGCCACCAAAATACATGAATAGTGTCAAAGAATGAATTTGGGCGAGTTCACATCTGGAAAATGAAGAGAGTGTGTGCTGAGGAGGGAATGACTGGTGTGCGTGTTCACATACAGCACATGGGCAGAGTTTGAATTTACAGTACAGCTCTGTAATGTTCACAAAAAAGGAAATATTCTGTAAAAAATCACATGTATTGGTACAGTTAAATTACCGTAGTTTTTACTGTGCAGGTGACTGTGATGAGTTTGGTGTGTTCTTCCCCTCTCTGTGTGGGTTTCCTCTGGGTTTCCAAATGTTGGTTCCATAAAGAAACATATTTGGTAATATATTTAAATGGATATATAACTTTTAGACAGCGTTAATCCTTTAAAAGGTTTTTAACAAATGCATTTCTTAAACAAAAACAGTTCCTTATGGAACCAAAAAATGGTTCTTTAATGGCATAATTCAAAGAACCTTTGGTTGCACATTATTTTTTCTTTGTCTTTTTGAACCTGCTGGTGATCATCTCTATCTCTCACTTCAAGTAGCTCCACACTCCAACAAACTTCTGGATTATTGTTGTATAAACTGGAGTAGTGGGGTGCTATATTTCTCTGATAATCAATAGTCTCTCATTGTCCAAATCTCATTCCCCATTCCAATTCTCATTCCCATTCATTACAGTAGATCAGTACATTGCTGTCACATAATCCTCTACGTTATTCCACTAGAATCAAGCTGAGAAAATGTCTGGTCTTTCAGTATAATTTATATTGAAATTTACTTGTATTTTAATGACAAGTTCCTTCAATCTGTGCTAAGATGCTATACAAGCTGAAGAAGGCCCTCACCACTGCCAACAGCCTCAGGGACACTTATTCTACACTGTCAGAAACACTTTCACCCTGGTGGTACTCTCGAGGGTACATATAAAGTAACTTTACTTAGGGAACCTGATTGTATGTTATTCTATTATAACTGTAGATTTTATAATTGTGTGATGTCATACATTCCATTTCATCTCCAGGACTTTTGTAATTTTTTATTTTAAACTTTTCTATATGGAAAGACAACAACTATTCACCTCTCCTGGAGAATAGAATGTAATGTATGTTTAGGGAACACAAATGGATGTTAACACGACTGTGGAACATTCACACTGTGTGGACATTTAGTAACAATAATAATATCAGTTCTTGCCCCACTTCTATTCATAATCTCGTTCCCACTTGGTGACATTTTCCATCAGTATGGTCTTCAGTGTCACTGTTAAGCAAATACGGCTCAAATTTACATCAGCAAGAGTAAGAAAACAGATTGACATTAAAAACTGGATTGTTCTGAATTTCCTGCAACTAAATAGCAAAAAATCTGAAGCCATTCTCATAGCATCATAACTACCTCTTTCACTCTCAATTCATTTGGATAACCCACTCTATCTATTCCAGGTCTCATCACAACTTCCACAGACCCACGTTAATAACATCACTAAAATAGCCTTTTTACAAATTAAAAACATTGTAAGACTGAATCCCTCTCTCCCTGAACTGAAACTCTAATTCACATTTTTATCACATCTAGGCCTGCTACTTTATTCAAAAAGCTTAAATACGTGCAGTATTCAGCAGCAAGAGTTCTCACTCACAGCAGATCATGGGAGCACATAACCCCAAGTTAAAAGACCTTCACTAACTTCCAGTTCATTACTGAATACAATATAAAGTCCTACTCGTAGATTTTAAATATTTACATGTTCTGGTTCCTGACTCTCTCTCTGCTCCTTTGTCCAGACACACTCCTTCACGCTCACTTCGGTCGGCTAACGCTCGTTTGTTCTCTGTTCCTCCTGCCAATCTATGCATTTATGGAGACAGAGATTTTAAAGTTGCAGGCCCAAAGTTATGGAACTCTATCCCCCTGTATTTTCATCTCTGACTGTCACTCTCCACCTTTAAAAAGCATTTAAAAACTTTTTTTCTAATGTATAGTTTAACTCTCTCACTGCCTTATTTTTTTTTATTATTATAATTGTAGTAGTCCTCTTTATTCTTACTGTACTCTTATCCTGCTTTAATCTGTAATTTTATTTTATTTCTGTCTTATATTCCTCACTGCTTTATTTAATATTGTTTTACCCTGTTGCCCAGCTATTGTTATAATGGAAAAATGTCAAGTATCCTGAAAGGCACATAATAATAATAACATAATAAAAAAGGTCATAATAAAAGTCCTGTAGATGAAATGGGGCATATGAAATCAACACAATTTTAAAATCTACAATTATAAAAGAATAATTAAGGCCTTAGTCTATAATGCTCAGGACCTGTTTCTGAGCTGTGCCTCCTGGGTCAAAGCTCTGACCTCTTCTATTTCTCTCAGTCTTGCTGGGGAAGTGTGTCATGGTGAGCACTGAGATTTAATCATCCTTCTGTTTAGTCTCCATTAACTCAGTCCACAGTTACAACTGATCACATGAATTTGCTGAGCTTTTACAAGTATAGCCTAGTAAAATATGATTTATACTATTTATAAAGTTACGTTTTTATATTTACACTATGATGCATCAGTGAAAGATCACCAGGTTCTTTTTAACAGGGTTTAGGGATTTGTGCACATACATTTACATGAAAGAAATATATTAGAGCAGTGCAATATGAAGTGGCCTCTGCTCTGTCAGATGAAATCAGCCTGAGGTTAATGTTCAGGAAAGAAATTCAGTCTTGAAGATGAAGATTTAAATATTCTACATGTTACAATATACTTTGCAGATGTTCTGAACCATGAATAGAAAATGGCATACATCAGTGGGTTCATAAAGGAGTTCATATCTAATATCCAGATTAAAACAGACCACACACTTGCAGGAGTGTTAACTAACACAGGTACGATATAATTTGGTATCCAGCAAACAAGGTAAACAAAAACCACTGTCCCTAATTTCTTGGCTGCTTTGATTTCAGAAGCCCTTGGTGTTTTAGCTCCATGGTTGTTTGTGGCACCACTCACAGCTCTGATAGCTTTAGCTTGATGTATTGCCACTTTAAAAACCACTGAATACAAGATTATTATTAAACTGCATGGAGCTAGAAATGAAACTACAAGTTCAATGATGGTCCAATATTTATATTCATACACAACACACTCTCCATAACAGTGGGAGTATGTTATCAACTCATTAAAGTATAAAAACGCAATGACATAACACAGCCAAAAAGACCAGCCAAGAATTATGGACAGCAAGGTTTTATGAAGCGTGATTTGACTGGAATACTGCAGAGGGTTAGTGACAGCAATGAACCTATCAACTGCTATCAGTATCATGCTGTGCAGAGAGCCAAACTTTGAGACGTGATCAATTATTTGACAAAAGTAACATGTTAATGGACCATAATACCAACAGGATTCCATCTGAGCACGTATAATCACAGGCATATTAAACAGTCCCACGAGAAGATCAGCCACAGCCAGAGAGAGGATGATCATGTTGGTTGGAGTGTGAAGCTGCTTGAAGTGAGAGATGGAGATGATCACCAGCAGGTTCAGAAACACAGTGCACACAGATATACATGAGAGAAAGAAGCTCAAAATAATATATCCAGGGTCCTCAATGACCTCTTTTGTACATGATGCATTATTGTCAGGAAAGCAGTATTGAACCGTGATGTTTTCCCTGTAGTCTTGGTCGTCCATCTGAAATAGAGACAGAGCTGAAGAATCTGAAATGATTCAGAAGGTAAACTTCTCTGTTTTATACATGAGCATTAATCCTCCCACTAGTGGATACTGTAACCCTAACAACATCATGACGTACAGTGTTGGGTCAGCTGAGACTAGTTCAGAGTGATAGAACTGTGAAAAGGTTTAAAGATAATGTCATGATTACAAATTTTACACAGTGAGCAAGTCATGTCTTGGATCATACTCAATGAGGCCAGATGTGTGGTGCACACTCATAAAATAGAAAATAGAATAGAATAGTTGTATGGTCTGTCCACAATGTATGGAAATACAACAAAAAAAAATAATAAACAGCTTGAGAAGCTGAGATATATAGAATGAATAAACAAAAAAAAAATTAAAATTACTGTCCTGGTATGCAATTAAAAAAAAAACTGTTAGAAAACAGTATAAAGAAAATACTTAAGATGAAACTGAAATATTACACTTTTTGGGAAAAACAAAATGTGTCCAGCCCTGTGAAGGACAGGCGCCTCCTCCAGGGTGTGTTCCTGTCTTACACCCAAAGATACCCGGGTAGGCTCTGGACCCACAGCAACCCTGGACTGGATAAGTGGTTACAGACTATGACTGACTGAAAGAAAATGTGTCTATATATAATTTAATGCCAGAAAAATCTTTCCAATAAACCTGGGAACAAGATAAAAAAATACATTTGTGTAATGCTACAATAATCC
Source organism: Hoplias malabaricus (assembly GCF_029633855.1). Lineage (NCBI taxonomy): Eukaryota > Metazoa > Chordata > Actinopteri > Characiformes > Erythrinidae > Hoplias > Hoplias malabaricus. The sequence continues at coordinate 32,908,136 of NC_089817.1, forward strand.
AATTAACATCAGCAGTCAACAATTTCCTCCATTTATACCCCTTCACTCTCACTCCATCACCGTGTTGAACAACATTGCATTACATTTCTGTCTCTCACCCACCTCTTTATTGGCTATTATGGACACTTGGGCTCCAGGCATCCTCTTTGTTACGGTGTGGTGTGTAGGGGAGGTCAAGGAGCAATGAACAGGAAGGAGGTAATCGCAGGAGACTTTTAATAAACACAAAAAGGGAACAAACAGAGAGACAAGGGAACTAGACAAAGACTACAAAACTCACTATGTAAGACAAATTTAACTCATAGAACAATAACAATACAAAGACCTTGAAACAAAAACAAAGAACACTAAACAAGGCTAGACACTAAACAGAAACTAAACCAAACAAAGGGACTAATACTAAACAATGCTAAACACAGAGAAACTAAACAAGAACAAAACAGAACAGGCTAAACACTTAACAGAGATAAACACAAAACCGAGGCTAAACTATAAATAACAAGGCTAAACACAAAGGCTAGGACATTAAACACAAGATCTAAAAACTAAACACTGGTTTAAACACTATACAAGAACAGATCTAAATGGGCAAGAAACTAAACCATAAGATAAACATTAAACAAGGCTTCACAAGAAGGCTAAACAAGATGGCTAAACAGCAGAACACAGAAACTAAACAGAACACCGAAACTTAGCAAGACTCTTAAGCACAGACATCAACCACAAACAGACATCAACCACAAACAGACATCAACCACAAACAGACATGAAGCACAAACAGACATACAATAGAGAAAAGACAAACATAAAATAAGTTGAGACTCGCTGACGAAGCTATTCATACAAGTATCTATCTGACTCAATCACTGTTTTAAGCAATGCTAACTGGCCCAAGGCGTTCCTTGTTCGGTTGCATGAAGATTAGTCTCTTTTCAGAGTCTCCTCGAGAGTCGGCTCCGTCAGCTGCAGAGAGGAAAAATAGGGAGTCGAAAGAAGGAAGTGCGACGCAAGAAGGCAAGAGAGAGCTTTTCCGAGCGACTCCTGTTTTTCTATGTGGCGCCGTTATGACCACTTGGGAAGTAGCTGTTCTCTGATTGGCTACTGGGTTTGGGAAATACATGTGACCATCTCCAGTTTTTAGAGAAATAAAAATTACATATGGTTCACGTGAAATCAATTCATGACAGTATACCTTCACCTGCAAATAATATATGTTAAACAATACAACATTACATAATGCATAACTGGGTTCAGAAAGGCATACGTGTCCAAGATAATTCTCTTTGGGAGAGAGAGAGAGAGAATGCTTCTGGTGGCATATGATTTCGCAAATGTCCACTTGGGGGCACTGTTGGTCCATGCTGTTCAACATCTCATTCACAATCTCATTCCTGAAAGACATCTGACGATGTTATGATAAGGTCGAGAACGAAAGTCTCCTCACGTGGTGAGTTTTATGCCTCAGTTCCCAGGGTTCTGTTTCGTTATCTTTTGGGTCAAATGGCGTTTCTTGTCATCATAAAGCTTGAAGAAAACCACTCAGTGTCATTATGGACCCTTCTGTGTCAATCTCAGGGTCACTGGAAAGTGTTCTGCTTGGCCTTCTGGTCATCAAACATACTATGTGTGCGTGGGTGTGGGGTGTGTGTGTGTGTGGGGGGGGGGTTCCAGAAGTCTCCTGACACACTCTGCTGTGGAATGTGGCATTCCGTTTTCTTCTTTTATTTAAAAAAAAAAATGGAAAGTCAGCGTCTTAAAAAGGTTCAGCATACCTGGGCCTTCCTTCACTACACTAGACAGGGCTATACATGACACTCGTCACTTCTCCTCAGCCCCTCCTCCTTCGCACCACTCTCTTTGCCCCAGATGCCAGAGTACTCATCCCATCACTCCCATTGCAGGCCCCGCGTTTCTTCTCCCACTGCTCATGCCGCCCTTTTTTAACTGTTCTAGGCTTCCCCTGTTGGTCCCTTCACGGCTTTAGCTCCGGCCCAGAACAAGTCCCCGTCTCCCCCACCCGGGTTTCTGGGTTTTTGACTCTCTCCTCCTCTTCCCACTACCTTTGCTTCTCATTTCCTCTCTCTCTCCTTCCTTCTACCGCTCATGCACTCCAGTCTCCACGAGAAGATCCTGCAATATGTAGACATCAACCTATCGGCCTTACTATGCCCTTGTCCAGCCCCCCTAGCCTCTTGCACCATCAACATCTGCGATCTTTCCTTTATGCTTATGGCTGCCGAACCTCAATCATTGAAGATACTGGCGGTTTCCGAATTCCCACGGGCTTTCTCCATTTACTATAGCATTCTCTGCTCCGTCTTTCTGACCCACCAGCAGAAACTCAACGATTACCTGCCCGCCGTTTACTACTGAGGTTCTGCCTTCTAGAAATACCACCGCCAATTCTCCGCCCAGGCCACAGCCTGCCTGCATCAATGGTACATCGCTAGCTACTGATGCACTCTGGATTTAGATTTCTGTTGTCGGGCTTTTGCCAGATTGCCCACACTGCCCATTCATGCAAAATGTGCAGCAGTCCATCTGAACTTATTGTGCTCATTCTTGCACCAATTCCTGCTTCTGCCACTGCCATTGCTCCCAGTTCAACCACGGTAACTACCGTGCCATGTGTTACTACTTCCAGCTCTTGTGATAGTCGTGGAAGATGCATGTCCTACTTTAACGGTTAGATGATCTGTAACAACTTCAGCTCAGGTGGATGTTTCACCTCTTCATGCAGATACCTGCACATCAGCACATATAGTGGCCAGGCTCATGTCCGACCCAGCCATCCCCTCAGACCACCTAGATTCAACAGCAGCTGGCTGCTTCAGTTCCTTTTCCTCTCCCATCAACGTGCCGGAATTCACCACCTGCCTTTCCCGTTATCCTGACTCCACTTTCACCCATTTTCTTCTCGATGGCCTTCTCCTTGGTTTCTCTCCTGGCCTGGTAGTTCTTTTCCACTCCTCCCTCCTCTTCGTTCAGCATCAACCCGATTGGCATCGCCACCCAAAGTCAAAGTCAAAGCTGGCTTTATTGTTAATTCTTCACATGTACCAGACATACAAAGGAATATAATATGGTTTCTCACTATCCCCTGGTGTTTACAAGACAAGACTTTTCTAACCCTAAAATAAGAAATGAGTTAGACCTATCCTAACACTAACACTGATAATAAAGAGACAATGAATAATTAAAGTAACAGTAAAGTGCACAAGTACAACAGATAGACAGCCACATCTAACACTAATAGTAACACTAAAGTTACAATAAATAAAATAAGGTGTGCAGTGGTGATGATTAAATAACTAAGTAAAACAAAGACTAAATAAACAGTAAGGAGTAGATAAAAAGTATTCACAGTGTAAATCTAAATGTCAAAGGTAGTATCAATGAAATATGTGCAAGACATTCAGTAATACTTCCAGGAGAAGATTTCTATTGACAGTGTGCAAGTGGCATAGTACTGCAAGGAGTCTTGAGTTTTAAACTGTTGTAGCTACTTGACAGACTGAATGAAGCTGAGGAGAGATAATTCAACATCCTCACAGCCTTGTGGATAAAGCTGTTGGTGAGTCTGGTGGTGTAGTTCTGGCCCCTCCTCCCCCACCACTAGAATGGCATCTTATTTTTCTACAAAGACGCTCTTTCCAATCCTGAGGACCCCTCCATATTTACAGATGCAGCTCCTTCTATAGGTTTTGGTGGCTACTATGGCAGTCACTGGTTCACATCTCAGTGGCTCCCAGAAATCACTTTCCTCTCAATTGATTCTGATGACTCAATTGCATTGTGAGAGTTGAACCCCATCGGGGTCGCCATCAACATCTATTCAGATAACACAGCAGTCGTTTATATAATTAACAAAGGATGTTCTAAGTCACTGTCACTCATGATATTTCTCTGTCATCTCATTTGGGATTCAGTAATGCACTATTTCATTTTAAAGGCTTCTCACATTTCCAGCCATTCTAATCTATTTGCTGACTCTCTTTCTCTCTCTCTTTCAATTTCAGAGATTCAGAGTATTAGCGCAACTATCACACCCTCATCCCACATGGACACCTCCATTTTCAGAACTCATCTTCCCACTTCATCCTGGCTCCACCATTTTCAATAATCTCACAAGACCTTATCCTCTCAACATACTGGACCAGCTGGAAAACTTTTAGACATTTCCACCAACTTCATAACAACCCAATTCCATGCTTTTGTAGCAGACTTGAAACGGCGCTGGTCACAGAAGCAGGCACACACACACCAGGGAGTGGAGATCTGGAGATTTATTCTGAATAAAACAGCATGGGGCACAATAAGCTCATGCAGCAAATCAGCACCCTCTCTCACCCTACACCATACACCATCTACTATGCTTCTAACAAATCCCTAATCATATAAAACAGTTTCATATGAAGAGAATGATATACATTGATAAGGGTTATTTTGTACCTGACCACAGATATGATGAATTTTGTGATGCATGACGGTATTACATTAATTCACCTCATCTACTCATTAACAGTGTCAAACAAGTTCCGTACAGAACTGTATAATGCTGAGCTACTAAAGAACTCAAAAACCCATGTGAGGAAAAGAGGAAAATAATAAAAAATATAAATGAAATAATTACATAAATAAAATGTAATATTTTGATCGTATAGTGTTTTAAATACTACATTAGTGCCCGACAGATCTCAATATTTCACATAAACTCTTATTACAATCACACAACAATGAACATACCTGAATAAAACAGCATGGGGCACAATAAGCTCATGCAGCAAATCAGCACCCTCTCTCACCCTACACTGGTAAAGCCAAAGAAATGTGACCTTGTTATACATCGCCAAATATCGTTCATATTTGACACAAACCTGACGTTCCAAACATTTTCTCCTGAGATATTATATTACACGTAATCACAATTCCATTATTTAGTGGCTTAATACTACATTTTTCAAGGAAAAAGCGCAGCAGGTCTTACCCATACAGCATCCACTATGCTTCTAACGAATCCGGGGGAAAACCGCTGCATGTGCTTACTTTGAGTGTTACATTAATTAAGACCCCAGCTAAAACAGGTTCAGGGGGAACCCAAAACGGTTAGGAAAATTTGAACTTATTCCACTTCAAGCATATATAGTGACACACAAAAAAAGAAATAAAGTTTTGGTGAAGTTCACAATATCCATAAATAATTTATCACAACAAACAAAATAATTATAAAAAAATAAAAAATAAACCAATTTAATCTCAGCTACACTTTGACTTCCATACCACCACCTCACTTTTCCTCACTTTTGCCAACATACACTTTTCCATCCAGTCATCAACCCTCAAAGTCTACTTAGCAGCCATCAATTTTTTCCACAAACTCATCCATGGTTCTCCACATCCTTCTTCCCTTCACAACCAGGTCACCCTGCTCCACTGAAGTTTTAATCCATGGCAGCAGCCTCTCTGCGCTTTGCTCAGGATGCTATTTTCCTGTTATCTCCTCTACACTAGAAGTTATGTTCCTTCTAGCCATTGGCTTCCTCCTCTGCAACATACAATCCTTTATGCCACCCCAGTGTCACAGACCACATTGATCTTTATTGAACACAGCAAAATTGACATGTTTTGCAGGACGACTACAGTAAATATATTTAAACTCTCTTTGCTACTCAGTCCATTTGAACCACTCCTTTGCTATCTTCAGACCCATCACACACAAGCCTCATTTTGACACGAACCACTTATAAATCCATATCCATGCCCACGACCTGCTCGCAGCCCACAAATGCTGTCAACCCAATTTTGGGGGCACGGCTCTATACCCACACCTCAAAGCCACCTCAAAATCCAGCCCAAACCTTTTGAGTTCACCACCCACTCCAACGCTTCTCTGCTTAAAGTCTGTGCTAGCAAAGTGCAGTCACCATGTTACGTAGATTTGGGAGCTAGACCATGCCCTAATTACCTCTCCACTGCTCCATTTATACCCCTTCACTCTTACTCCATCCCAGTGTTGAGCAACATCACACCTACCACCACCCTGTCTCCTCCCTTCTGTGAGGAGGGAGTGAGGGATTTTTATTTATTTATTTTAATGTAAACAATTACGTTTCAGGTATTTTACTGGTGTGGATGATTTTAAGTGTTCTGTTTCGAGTGACGTACATACAAACCGGATTTCAAAAAAGTTGGGACACTAAACAAATTGTGAATAAAATCTGAATGCAATGATGTGGAGATGGCAAATGTCAATATTTTATTCGTAATAGAACATAGATGACAGATCAAAAGTTTAATCTGAGTAAATGTAACATTTTAAAGGAAAAATATGTTGATTTAAAATTTCACAGTGTCAACAAATCCCAAAAAATTTGGGACAAGTAGCAATAAGTGGCTGGAAAAAGGAAATTGAGCATATAACAAACAGCTGGAAGACCAATTAACACTAATTAGGTCAATTGACAACATGATTGGGTATAAAAAGAGCTTCTCAGAGTGTCAGTGTCTCTCTGAAGCCAAGATGGTAAGAGCATCACCAATTCCACCATTGTTGCGCAGAAAGATAGTGCAGCAATACCAGAATGGTGTTACCCAGCGTAAAATAGCAAAGACTTTTAAGTTATCATCATCAACCGTGCATAAAATCATCAAAAGATTCAGAGAATCTGGAACAATTGCTGTTGTCACTGCACCTCAAACAGGAATGCTACTGTCAAGGAAATAACAGAATGGGCTCAGGAATACTTCCAGAAAGCATTGTCAGTGAACACAATCCACCGTGCCATCTGCCGTTGCCAGCTGAAACTCTACAGTGCAAAGAGGATGCCATTTCTAAGCAAGCTCCACAAGCTCAGACGATTTCACTGGGTCAGGGGTCTTTTAAAATGGTAAAGTCTTTTGGCCAATTTAGCATTACCACAATCCTTTCAAAAACACTGAAATAGGCATCCTCCTCAGTCTCCCTAAATGAAGGTACTAATGAAATAAACTTATGTATATTAAATGCAGCTGGTTGAGGAACAAGAAGGTCTGATACAGCGGGTGCCACAGGCTCCGGTGTGTCACTAGGCAGCATTTAGACAGGAGACAATTGTTTAAGTGGAGTAGCCTCCATCATACATAGCTCAAGCTCATGTAAACAAATTTCCTTCTCCAGCTCAAGTTAACGTACGGCTAACTCAAACTCATGTTTACACACATCAGCACACTCTGAAGCAACTATCTGAAGCTGGCCCAGGTGTAAATACATACAGGGGTGGCAGGGTCATATGGAGGCAAAATAGTTCTTACCTCAGCTTCCCCCACAACCAGCACCTCAGAACTGTCTGGACTGTCTCCAACAATAGCCACTGTCCATTCAGGTGAGTCACCCTCTTCTGATGTAGGGCCTCTGCAGCTGCAGAAACTTTAGAGACTTTAGAGCTTCTGTTTAGAGACATAAGATGCATACACTTAATCCTATAATTTGTTAGAGTTTATTTTGTAGCTAATCAAAGTATTAGAATGAGAGTATATACATATATTGTGATGAAGTAGTATGCTTAACTATCTATACTATAATTATTTGAAGAGAGATACACTAACAAAAATAAGCCCTAATTTGTCTAATGGTGGACAGAGGATGATGCCAAAGAAAGGTACATAAAATTAAATAAAGAAAATATAATCATGGCCCATATTATCATGGTGAGTGTGTGTATAAGGCACCTCAAATACCCTCTCCACAGAATCACCCGTGGGGATCAAGTGTGAGTAATACTAAAACGTACTGACACAGGAACACACAAAAACATGATTGAAGATCAAAGTGAAGTGTGTACTGTGCAATTCCACGCAGGAAAACAACCACAGTCACACAAACACTCAGCGGCAACACACATTCACTACCACACTCCTGGGTCAATCAACACACTGTAAACACACAGCCTGTCTCACACATGCTCCTATGGGGTCCCAAAGGGGTTGAAATTATGCCTATGCTTTTACTCCCTTATGTCACTGAACATCAGCCTTTTCATCTATAGAACATTTTCATAACATATGTAAGGAATCAACTGTGAAGGGAAATTTTAAGTGTGTGTTTCTTTTACAAATGTGTGCTCAATGAATCACTGGTATTTAGTAGTAATCACTGATGATTAGTAAAGGCTTTTGTTGTATATAAAGATGAGCTGTTTTATGAAATGTATGTTGCATTATTCTGTCTTTAGACTGTTTCACCAACTGAGCCTTTAGTAGAAAAGGAATTTGATGGGAGTACACGGGAGTTACACTCCTGCATCCAAGGAATCAATGATATTTTTTTCCTGTTTTAACGAGCACGAGATGTAGCTGGTTCCTAGAACTTTGTTTCTGTATGAAACTGTTATCTTTCTCCCTGATGGGTGGCTCAGCTAAGAAAGAAGGTTTTGTTCTTTTTCTCAGAGCAGAGGGTTAGTGCATGCTTTTAGCTGCTAATGTATATTTAAACATAAGGCCTTAAGTGCAGTATTAAGAGATGTTCACTGTTCTATATGTTTAGACGTATGCTCTGTGTCTGTGCTCCAAAGAGAGAAGTGTTTAGGTTAAGCTGTCAGTAAGGATAGAGACTATACATTTTTACCCCTCCTGTCACGACCCGACAGAGAGCCGACACTTGCGGATCACAGCCAAAATAGTTTATTAAAGAAGTCATAAGGAGAAGACAAAAAACAGGCGAGGGTCAAACTGGGAGCAAACAGTACACCAGAGAAGATTCAAAGCGTAGTCAAAAACAGGCAGAGTCCAATAACCGGAGAGAAGCAACAAGACCAAAAGGGGCGAGAAAAAAGACGAAAACAGTAAAGACGAACAAGAGACAGGATATCAGTATAAACAGGTTACTACAGAACGGTCTCTATGCAGGACTAATTCACGGCAATCCTCGGCAAGGACTGGTAAGTGAATGAGGTTTATATAAGGGTATACACAGGTGTGCGTGATTAGAATTCCGGTGAGTGAGAACGGTGCGGAGTCACGTGACTGTCTGGTGCATTCTGGGATCTGTAGTCCTGGGACGCAGGCGTGACACATCCCTTAGTCCCTTGAACGTGCAAATGTAGACCAGATTCCTTATTACCATATTTGGAAAGGTTAAAAATCATATAGATCGGGGTCCTAGCCAAGAGCTGGGAGAGAGAGAGAGAATGGAGAGAGACGAGTGTGCTGAATTGGAAAACTCTCTCACTGGAGCCTTAAGAACCCATAAGACACTGTTTCTGTAAATAAAGGTTTTTTTTACACCTTTAACCGTGTCTGCGGAGATTCGTTTCCATCACCTGTCTTCATAATACAGCAAATAAACAACACTGCTCTCAATAAAAGTTACTCAAAGGCCACTTTCAGTCTCATTTCTTATTAGTTGATAATTTCCATGACACAACATAAACCCGTGTGACCAAACATGTCCTAACGTGTGGCCAAACGCGTCGTCTCCATGTCCTCTGCGTAAATATAAAAGCTTATGTGAATCATTCATATTCAAATAATGATGTAGTACTTTTGTACAATAAAGTAATAATCCTTACACAGTGATCACTTCGTCTATATTCTAAATTTTACTGTTTTCTTACATCCACCTTAAGCAGGGCAGTTTACAAGGCTAATACTGGCTTTATTTACCAGACTCTCATTAGAATGTTCTGTTCCACCTTAAAGTCAGCTATGCAAGTGTAACCCAGGTTATAAAACCTGAGTAACATAGTTTAATTCATAAGCTAATTGTTAATTAAATGTAATATATATATTTAAAGTTTACTAATATAACACTATTAAATATTTTGAATACTAAGCTAATTAAAATAAAATATATCGCTATAAATAAACACAGGAATAACAAAGTGTAAAAACAATATTTTATTTATTTTATTTGGTATTTTCCTATTGGTTAATAAAAAGTCCAGCCAGCCAATCAAGTGGCGGTTTGATGAACAAATACAAAGAAAAGGATTTAAAAGTATTTAATAGCTTATTTAATAGTTTAATAACTTGTCGCTGAACAAGACAACGCAAAGGTAAATGTTTCTCGTCGTAGAACGACAAGTTTATTACACTTTTTGCACTGGTGAGCAGCAATGCTACATTTGTGTACACATACAATGTACATGCTAATGCTAGCTCCATATATTCATGTGTTTTTGAGTAGGTATAGTGACAATATCAGTGTTATATGGTCAACTTAAGTGGGTAATATTATTATTGTGAACTAAGTATGGGTTTTGAAGGATATATATTTTATATTCAGAAAGTTTATTAAAGTTTTGGCGCAAGTTAAGCTGCGTGTCATAAGCGCATGTGCAAAAGTGAGTTTTGGCGCCTAGTGCTGCAGGAATTAATCCTGTTAATGCTGAATAAGGAGTGGTATTCTTATTTCTGTGTATAAAAGTTGTAAATATAGCAATTACATGCAATTATTCATTATAAATATTGGAGATATTGTATACACGTTAAGTTTTATGAGAACTACATTCGTTAAACTTACTGTTTGTGTATTACCTGGATATTATATTAATGAGACAAATATGGCCTTATTATAGGTCAGGTTTTTTTGAATGTTGAACAAGTTGGATAAAACCATTTGATGGCGAGCCTCCCAGACTGTACCTAGAGGATTTTCTACATTCCGTGGACATCTTTGAACTGATTTTTGTTTCCTTGAGCCGAGCCCTGATCAAACTGGTAGGAGGAACACTTACCTTTGCGAACTCCATGGACTGAAGTAGTTCCATCACTTTTGGGACTGAAAGAATAGAAACAGAAAACGGCATTAATACATACACACACACACACACACACACACACACACACGTTGTTATTGAATTTAAATAGTTTTTCTAATTGGTTGATTTAATTGTCACATATTGAATATTTTTTTCGAGAGATATTGAGAGTTGATATTTATTTTAAGTTTATATTTATTTTCTACCTGGGTTAGAAGTAGTTATATTCTAATTTATCATTTTATGTTTTGTTTTTTTTACTGACCTATTGTAATAAATTGTTAATGCACTTTTCAAATGTCCAATAGTGGCAAGTTGTTTTCTGGAGTTGCTGGTTGTCCGATTTCGGTAGCGGTCCTGGTATTCTTCTGATTGGCCCATGTTTATACCTAATTTAATGTACAATCAACCTGTCTGCATATCTAACAAATAATCAGTTATATAATTACCTGTTACTATATTTCTACCAAAGCCTTTGAGTACTATTATACATATAGATAGATATGTTTATTTCGTATGTACGTTACACAAGGCTGACGTTGAATAACTATTTTTGAATTGTTGCATTGAATGCATGTGCAAATGATGAAACACTCCCCATGTTTGCATTTGAAGACTCTCTGAGGGGCACTTTTTAAACCCAGTGATGTCACTAATTGGCTGCTGATATTAATTAGATTATTGTAGCATTACACAGATTTACCAGGTTTTCTCCTGTTTTATGTTATTTATATTATTTTGTTATATTATTACTATTACCAACTTTATTGGAAAGTTTTTCTTTCATCTCATTAAATATGGAGTCATTTTATATATTATAGTGAAGTATAACATTTCACAGCTTCATATTGAGTATTTTCTTTATACTATTTTCAACTGAATACAGGGTTAAATGATTTGCATACCAGGAAAGAATAGTTATTTATTCATCTATATATCCCAACTTATATCTATATATAGCAACTCACTGTTCATACATTTTCACTTGTCGTATTTCCATACATTGTGGATGGACCATAAAAAAAATATTATATTGTATGTTCTGTTCTTTAAGTGTGTACAACACATTTCTTGGCCTCACTGAGTATGATCCAAGACAGAAAAATCCAGTTATATCATCTAAACCCATGGCAGTCTATAATGTACACAATAAATGATGACCTCCCCTACTGTTTTGCTCAGCGCGTTAAATGTGTAATTATGACATTAGATTCTTACACAGTTCTAACACTCAGAACTAGTCTCAGCTGACCCAACACTGTACGTCATGATGATGTTAGGGTTACACTATCCACTAGTGGGAGGATTCATGGTCATGTATAAAACAGAGAAGTTAACTCTCTGAATCATTTCAGATTTTTCAGTTCTGTTTCTATTTCAGATGGACGACCAAGACTACAGACACAACATCACAGTTCAATATTGCCTTACTGACAATAATAAGTCCTGTATAAAACATGCTGAATATGGCTGAACCTGCTGGTGATCATCTCCATCTCTCACTTCAAGCAGCTCCACACTCCAACCAACCTGATCATCTTCTCTGTCTGTGGCTGATGTTCTTGTGGGACTGGTTAATATGCCTTTCTAAGTGCCGAGATGGACTTCTGCTGGTATCTTGGACCAATAACATGCTACATTTCTGCAACAATTTGTTTGGTCTCAAAGTATGGCTCTCTGTACAGTGTGATACTAATAGCAGTTGATAGGTTCATTGCTATCACTAACACTCTGCAGTATTCCAGTCAAATCACGCTTCATAAAACCTTGCTGGCAATAATTCCTGGCTGGTCTTTTTGGCTGTGTTATGTCATTGTGCATTTATACTTTAACCTACAAGTACATTACAATATAAATTAGACGGAAAGTCCAGACTAGGAATATAAGCCCAGACATTTTACACACTGAGATTCTAGTGGGATAACATAGAGGATAAGTAACAGCAATGTACTGATCTACTGTAATGAATATGATGGTACTGAGAGATGTGGACAAGGAGATGCCAATGATTATCAGAGAAATATAGCACTCCACTACTCCAGTGTATACAACAATAGTCTAGAAGTTGCATTATATTCTCAGACATAACAGAGTCCCACTTCATGATCAGCCACAGCCAGAGAGAGGATGAGCAGTTTGGTTGGAGTGTGGAGTTGTTTGAAATGAGGGATGGAGATGATCACCAGCAGTTTCAGAAAGACCAATGACATTAAAAAGCACTTTTGTTTCCACAAAGAACCGGTTTGTTTGAGGAATGCATGTGTGAAAAACCGTGTTAAGGTTTAAAAATCATTTGCTATTTCCAGGATCTTTACCCATTTAAAGCATATTAGCATAGACCACACCCAGAGAACTGTCGGAGAGGCGGGCGAGCTCAGAAGTTTTGGCCTGGAGGTGTGCGCGTTTATGGGCTATATGTTTAAAATGCAAATCATTCATTCATGAAATTTAGGCAAGACTGAAACACATTAAATTAAAAATAATATCCCCTGTATCTTTTAAACCACAAACTTTTTGTCAAAAATATGGGACATTACAGATTGCTTTTCAAAGAAATTAGCATATATTTCATTAACAGTTCAGTAGTTCATTCATTAACTCATTTTCTTCACTCAGTTTTTGAAGTTGTCACACCTTGGCCCTGTCCTGTTTGTTGTTCCCACCATGTCCTTACTTAGCATATGGCTGTGTTTGTTTTTGTTTCTGTCTCCACCCTAGTTCTGCTGTAGCTCCTCCCCCTCATTATCTATTCCAGGTGTCCCTTGTCAGTGTCGTCTATTTAGGCTCCTTTGTGTTACTTCCTGGTTGTTTGACATTCTTGTAGTGGAAATAGATATGCACACTTTGCGGTGGCATGAAAACTACATAGCGTAGTCAATGAAAATTTATTATTATTTGATTAATAATTAATTTAATTCATTTTGCTAAGCTCCATGTTTGGGAGCCATTAAATAATATGTAGTGTCTTTACCTGTCCAGTTTTAGCTTGGACATGTAGGTTTACATTTACATATTATACAGCAGAATTAGCTAGAATTGATTATTATTAATGAATTATGCTCATTGATCCGCCGCAGGTTCTTGGCTCCGAAATTGAATCTGAACTAGAAGTAATAATTCTATACAAGAAAAGTGCACATACAAATAACCAATGATTGGTTTTATCACACAACTGGTTTATTAATAGTAATATCAGATAATGAATATTGATTATACCTTCATATAATGAAATGGATGCATGAGGGAACAGGGAGATTAATATATGAGGGAATTTCTCTATGATAATTACCCTAAATTCTAAAAAGGCTACTGTTTATCCCAGCAAGCATTCGGCACCATCCTGAGTCATGAAAGAAATGAAATCATGTGACCTTACGTATCTGTGGAGATGGACTGGAGATAGCCGAGAGCATGTCGCTGATGGGCGGTGCTTTCCAGCGTGGGCTTTCCTGGAGTACTGCAGTCACGGGCCTTTTAGCACTGCAGTCACTGGAGTTCCTCTTTGCCACACAGCGACCACTCTGTCGAAGCTGGTGGCGTTCTGAAGGTCTCTGTGGGAATTCTCCGTCATCACTGATCTGCCGCCTTGTGAGAGACACGTCCATGCAGGTTTCTCCTGGGCCTTTTTCTCAGAAGGTCATTCTGAGGGTGCATGTGGCCTTCTCCATCACTGGTCTGGAAACTTTGGTCATCACTTTGAGGGTCAGAGGTCTGAGGTCTCCTTCATGCTCTGGGTGGCATTGAATTTTGCTGGAGTTAAACTATAGATTTTCTTAAACTATACTTTTCTACTAGAGATTAAATTAAAATAGAACTTAGGGGCCCAAGTCTGTTTAAGGGAGGCTTACCCTTGCAGAGCTGGAGAGCTCTCTGACTACTGTATCTGAGAAGCATTGTCTGCTGGGAGCAGGAGAGAGACGGTCTTCAGAAAAACTTTTTCTCTCTCCAAAAAATCTCAAAAGTGTGTCATTTCCAAAGGTGTAAAAAGAGGTTAAGGTGAGGTGAAGTGAAGTGCCGAGTATAACAAAGAGAGAGAGCCCGTCTGAGGGACCCCACTGGGTTTTTAACCAGAATTTAGAAAACCTGCCTTGAAAACCTGATTGGTCCTCAGAGACTGAGAATTGGAGCACCTCTTGTTCCTGATTGGCTGTTTCCTGTACCTTGGTAGTGACATCACATAAAATTTATGACCCTTGACAAGACAAAGATGATTCCTGTTGAATGACCATCCCAAGATTTTGAATCATACTTTTGCAATATAAAAGATTATATGTTAACACAAAGTAATATCATTAAGAAAAACCATGTTTTATATAATTCTTAACCAAATATCACACAGAGTATGTGGCTATCTTGATTCTACATAAATTCATGTAAAAAGGTGATTTAAAATGTGAATTAATTGCACCCTTTTTTGACTGGTCAACTGGAATAAATTTCACACAGATGTACCCATATACAACTAGTTTTCCATGTAAGCATTTTGGGATGTTTGAGTCTTTTAGAGTTAACAGTCTTTAAAAAGGTGTAAGAGGACATGGAATCAAAGTGGAATATTATATGAGTCTGTGTGTCTCTCTGCATTCTGCAAAGATTCTTCTCTTGACCCTGTGTGGCCTTGGGTCATAAACCGTACTGGAGTGAGGTTTACGATCCTCCTTTGCTCTTCTATCTCACATTCCAATCTGAGCTGTGCAAGGAGGGGATGTTTCTGAAAACCAGCTAAAGTCCAGGTATTAAAAATTAAATCTCAGAAAGTCAAATTTCTTATTACAATTTAATACACATTATCACATCACACTACATTCCATTTGTTTTGCTCCCTCCAGTCTGTTCCTTGGTCTCATCTCCAGTTGGGTTCCTCGTTCCCTTCAAGCCAGTTTGTCTCTCTAGTTTGTTTCTCTGGTCTGTTAGTGTTTCCTTTCCTTGTGCTTTGTGTACTTGTTTAGGTCTGCGTTTAGCTCTCCCTGTTTAGGTCTCTGTTTAGCTCTCTTTGTTAGTCTGTTTAGCTCTGTGTTCTAGTTTATTCTGTTTAGCTATGTGTTCTAGTTTATTCTGTTTAGCTTTCTCTGTCTGTTTAGTTCCCTTTGTTTAGGTCTCAGTTTAGCTTCTCTGTCTAGGTCTCTGTTAAGCTCTCAGTGTATTGTCTCTCTGTCCATGTCTCTCTTTTCAGGATACTCTGTCTAGTCGTTGTCGCTTCAATAAAGTTTGTGTTATTACATTTGCGTCCGCCTCCGTCAGACCGATCAGTCCTTACAGAAGCCGAGACCAAACGACCTCTCACCCAAACATTTCATAAAAACACGTTGCAACGTCCTCTGTCTAAATAAAGAAAAACAAAAATAAATAAAATTACTTTCGTCTTGGTTTACTGCATTAAATAACAGGCAGGTTTACAGACTAAATAGATGGCTTAGAAAGGATAGACTTTCACATTAAGGGAAAAAATCTGATTGAGTCACTTCAGGTGTATGTAGCCTTAATGGATTAGGCCATCACAGAGATGAGATTTAGCAGGAAACTTTAACCCTGTAAAGACAACTATATCAAATATCATCTAATGAAGTGAAATACAGAAACACATCTCCATCCTTTTGGGGTATAGTGATGAATGGATCCAGATCAAGAAATGAAAAAACGCAAAGATTCAAACACACACCTAGCCTGTCAAAAATTTAAAGACTATAAAACCCCCTTCTTCAGTGACCCTGAGATGCTCAAAGAAGAATCCAGACCGACACGAAGTGGTACTCCCAATTTTATGACCCCAGAAAGCATCATTAAATCAACATAATGCAAACAGAGCCTTGAGAACTTCGCCATAAACACTCACCACATGTGGGGACCCTGGAACCCCTAGCGTTTTTTTACCCTCCAGCGTCGGACTGTCGAACGCTTATCGTATCGCAAAATCGGCAGATGGCCCCGAGGACTGCGCTAATAGTGACCTCTCAACCCGAGTTCAACCCAGACGAACAGCATGGACCAACAGTGCCCCCAAGTGGACATTTGCAAAATCATATGCCACCCGAAACATTCTCTCTCTCTCTCTCTCTCTCTCTCTCTCTCTCTCTCTCCCTCTCTCTCTCACCCTCTCAAAAGAGAATTATCTCGGACATATATATTTTCTTCTGAATCCAATTATGTATTATACAATGTGTTATTAATGTTATCCTCTGTTATTCTCAGGTGACTGTCTACTAACTAATTGAGTGACGTGAATTAATATCTTAATCACGAAGAAAGATTCCTGTCTCAATTTAGAAGAATGTTAATTAATCTCTAATAACTAGAATAGTTGGTAATTACATCAGTATACTCCATATGTTATATTCAAGTATATACGAAGTATTAATATTAGGATGTTCCATTTTTGCCAAACTGTAAGTGATTTTTATTTCTCTGGAACTTGAGACGGTCACATGTACTCCCCAAACCCAGTAGAGAACGGCAACCTCCCAAGTGAGCGTGACCGTGCCACCAATGAAAACAGGCGTTCGCTTGAAAAGACACTCACACTTCTTCTTTTTACTCTCTTCTAGACTTCAACCTCTTCGCTCTTCCTTTTTTCTGAAGCTGATGGAGCCGACTCTCAAGAATACTCTTAAAAGACCGATCTTCATGCGAACTAACAGGGGACGCCTTGGGTCAGTTAGCATTGCTCAATATAGGAGTTAAAACAGTGAAAAAGTCAATTAGCTCTGTCAGTAACTTCCAACTTATCTTTTATTTTGTGTTCGTCATTTTTGTAGCCCAATCAAAGTTTAATTTTATGACTGATCAAAGCGGGTAAAACGTATTTTTGGCCAGAATAAGAGCCACCGCTGATATTAGTTGGAAGTTTGAAATTAGTATTTGTTACTTACTTCGGAGGACATCGCTTCTGTGAATTAAGGAAACAGAAAGCTTTTATTCTGACGCCTCTTCCTTCCGGAAATTAATCCCAATCAGGACAGCGAGCCAGAAGAAATTCTTCAACTGACGTCACAATGCTCTGAGGGTGCCTGAAGCAGCCTGCCTCGTAAGAGACGACTCCTAAACAAACCCAGCCTCAGTGCTCCTACTGAGAGAACTGCAGGAACCAGGCTGGGCCTCTCTACTGTCGCCTCAACACGCTGCTGTACACATAGGTTGGTTGATTTGCGACAAGAGTAAGCGAGCTCATACAATCCTCATTCTCAGAAGCTTATGTCTAATGAAGTCTCTTGATGAATTTACATATTAACTAACTCTCATTTAGCAACACATATCAGTCACAAGTCATATAGCCTAGCCATTTATTAAAATCGTAATGGTTTCCCCTGCGTTGATCCCATTGATATTTTGATGATGATGCTATGTTTATCAACTTATTATCATTCCTCTTAATAAAGTATTCTTTGATTTGAAATAATAGTGTGTGGAGTCTATTCCTAAGAGTCTGAAAATCCTGAAACTCACCCCTAGCGTTGACAGTATTTCAATCTCTGATAAATTATTAACATTGTTACCTAAATTCAGTAATAATAATAAGTGATAATCACCATTAAACATGACTAATTCAAATACTGTTACTGCGCTACAGGGGCAAGTGTTCTGAGTTATCTACTGAACTGTGAAAGAAGTGGGAGCATTTCCATGCATACTATTTTTAATAACTGAAGCAATTCCATGTACCATTTGTATGATATTACTTTTATTAAAACTATTTTTGTTACATCTCATAGATTCATGTATTCTACCTGTCAAATGCTAATTATTTAAAATATTCAGAACATTCAAAATGTTCTTTACAGCAGCAAAACAAATTTAGATATTTTTACAAAGTATTTTTTCATGAAACAAAAATGTATTTTTAGTTTTCCAAAAGCCTTTGTGTGCAAATGTGTCGGCTCAGGTGTCAACATAGATTTTGTGAGACGGATATAGAGGAAGATCACTCCTGCATCACTCCTGTTGCAGGCCCCAGCGTTTCTTCTCCCACTGCTCATGCCGCCCTTTTTTCACTGTTCTAGGCTTCCCCTGTTGGTCCCTTCACAGTTTTAGCCCAGGACCAGTCCCCGTCTCCCCCACCCGGGTTTCTGTGTTTTCAACTCTCTCCTCCTCTTCCCACTACCTTTGCTTCTCATTTTCTCTCTCTCTCTCTCCTTCTACCGCTCATGCACTCCAGTCTCCATGAGAAGATCCTGCAATATGCAGACATCAACCTATCAGCCTTACTATGCCCTTGTCCAGCCCCCCTAGCCTCTTGCACCATCAATGTCGGCGATCTTTCCTTTATGCTTATGGCTGCCGAACCTCAATCATTGAAGATGCTGACGGTTTCCGAATTCCCACTGGCTTTCTCCATTTACTGCAACATTCTCTGCGCCGTCTTTCTGACCCACCAGCAGAAACTCAACAACTTCATTTTAAAGACTACTCACATTTCCGGCCATTCTAATCCGATTGCTGACTCTGTCTCGCTTTTCAATTTCAGAGATTCAGAGTATTAGCGCAACTATCAGACCCTCATCTCACATGGACACCTCCATTTTCAGAACTCATCTTCCCACTTCATTCCGGCTCCACCATTTTCAATAATCTCACCAGATCTTATCCTCTCAACATACTGGACCATCTGGAAAACCTTTAGACGTTTCCACCAACTTCATAACAACCTAATTCCATGCTTTGACTTCCAGACCACCACCTCACTTTTCCTCACTTTTGCCATCATACACTTCTCCATACAGTCGTCAACCCTCAAAGACTACTTAGCAGCCATCAATTTTTTCTACTCATCCACGGTTTCCACATCCTTCTTCCCTTCACCACCAGGTCACCCTGCTCCACCGAGGCATTAAAAGGAATTAACCTAGTTTTCACCCATGGCAGCAGCCTCTCTCCAATATGCTCAGGATGCTATTTCCCTGTTAACTCCTGTACACTAAAAGTTATGTTCCTTCAAGCCTTTGGCTTCCTCCTCTGCTCCAAATTCCCCACAGCTTCTTCAACATGCAATCCTTTATGCCACCCCAGTCTCACAGACCACATTGATCTTCATTGAGCACAGCAAAATTGACCGGTTTAGTAGGACCACTCCAGTATATCTATTTAAACTCACGCCTCCAAGCCACCTCAATCTCCAGCCCAAACCTTTTGAGTTCACCACCCACTCCGACACTTCTCTGCGTAAAGTCTGTACTAGCAAAGTGAAGTCACCATGTTACCTAGATTTGGGAGCTAGACCATGGCTTAATTACCTCTCCACAGCTCCATTTATACCCCTTCACTCTCACTCCATCCCAGTGTTGAGCAACATTGCACCTACCACCACCCTCTCTCCTCCCTTCTTTTAACCAATTAAGTGTCAGAGGGGCATGACTCTGTGCACACTCCTCCAAGCCACCTCGAATGAAAACTCACCTTCTGAGTTCTCACATGCTTCTTTGGGCATGGTCTATGCTAGAAAACAATATAATTATAATAATAGTTCAATTACAAAAGCAGACTAATATCTTTAATATCAGTATTTTATTGTCATTTATGTTATATCATGACTTTAAAATAAACAATTAATGTCCAATTTCAAAATATATAAAAAAAAAAAAACTGAATTTTTTTGCAATTACTTTTTTGCTTTAAAACACCCTCAGTGTATCCCTCCACCAAGAGCATTTACAGCATTAGGCTATTCCATGTAGGGGCTGCATAATCAGGCCTGAACTGGTCTATTCTGTAAACTATGGTGAGGACTGAAAGACAAGCTCAAAGTCCTCCAGTCAACCACTCTATGGTTATCTTCATGACATCAGTGTTGAACAGGTGAGGACTGAACCCACAATTTCAGGACCCTGGAGCTGTGTTACAGTGAAACTTCCTGCAGCACCACTGTGCTTTGTTTTTTCTTAGTTTCTTTTTTTCTTCTTTTTTTATTTGCAGCTCAGTAATAACTGAACATATGTACATTTCCACCTCCAATGATACAACGATTTGGATTGGTGGATTGGTGACTCCAATAGGTGTCCATAGGTGTGAGTGTGTGAGTGAATGTGTGTGTGTCATCCTGTGAAGGACTGGCAACACTCCAGGGTGTGTGGGAGTTATTTACTAGGGATGGGAACTTCGAAACTTATTTCAACGAATTTCAATAACTTATATAATAATATAATATATTATTAATTTATTAATATTAATTTAATATTATTAATATATTATAATATAATTCTCCAATAACTCCACTTTTTCAACACTTGCTGATTCGACACAGTGTACCGGAGCTTGCATTGAGTCACTTATCCTCATGTGACTATGACGTTTGAAGCTTCGAATACGACACTGAACCATCGAAATGTGCGGGACTGGTTCAAAGTTCTAGCCCTGTCCCATACCTCAGTGACTATTTAAGGGACATTTTCTGTAGTATATTTACCAACCTTGTAAACAATTTTTATATTCCTATATACCCCTCATGTTCCTTATAAAATATGTACGCTTTATACATTCTATAATCAATAAATACAAAGATAAAGCATTTATTACAGCATTTCAGTGAATCAGAACAGACACAAGTTGAAGTGTAAGACCACATGGTATTAATATGCTTCGTGGTGTTGATCTGCAGGCTGCAATCTTTTTTTTTTTCTGGCCACCAGATGTCACTCTTCTCTGATGTCAAATCTCAATGCTCCAATGCATCAGATCTTTTTCGGCACAATCAGGAGGAAGCTCCTAAAGCTTCAGTGGGGCTTCATCCACCAATCATTATTTACCTACAATTTTGAATATTTGAAAATAATTTTGTCCAGCCCATTTTTTGTTTTGTGTGGAATTATATACATTTTTTTTTGTGTTGTTCCAATACACACAAAGGAAATAAACAACATATGATCTACATATGTAGAACAACATATGTGTAATAGCAATACTTTGCTGGGAGAAATAATTTATATTCTGGAAAAATATGCCCCACCTTATGACAATAATAGCGTTCTCTCTCACTGACAGCACATGGAGGAGAGCCACCTGAGCATGTGAGTTTACTTACGGCACCCTCACCCTTAACTACAGGAAGCTTGAATGTTTGCCTCTGCATAAGTATAGTACTGCTGTCTGAGATAAACTAGAAACAGACCGCTCAGTTAAATCAACACAGACAGTTTTTAAATTCTTCTAACAGAATGAGCTCACAAAGTGAATCAAACTGGTTTACTTTCTTTGCACTACACCACTCTAATAAATTCAACATGGGTTTGTGTAGAGTTTTATCAAATCATCAAATAAATCTCTGACGATATGCTTCTGAAACCAATTCCTCTTCTGTTTTCCTACTAGCTTACACTACAAAAGCATGGACCAAAAGTCTTTTGTCCAATTTAGCATTACCACGATCCTTTCAAAAACACTGAAATAGGCATCCTCCTCAGTCTCCCTAAATGAAGGTACTAATAAAATAAACTTATGTATATTAAATGCAGCTGGTTGAGGAACAAGAAGGTCTGATACAGCGAGTGCCACAGGCTCCGGTGTGTCACTAGGCAGCATTGAGAGAGGAGACAATTGTTTAAGTGGAGTAGCCTCCAACATACGTAGGTCGAGCTCATGCAAAAATTTCCTTCTCCAGCTCAAGTTCCCGTACAGCTAACTCAAACTCATGTTTACGCACATCAGCACACTCTGAAGCAACAATCGAAAGCTAGGCCAGGTGTAAATACATACAGAACTGTCTGGACTGTCTCCAACAATAGCCACTGTCCATTCAGGTGAGTCACCCTCTTCTGATGTAGGGCCTCTGCAGCTGCAGAAACTTCACCACATGTAGTATCCACCACCGGTTGTTTGCACATACCCACTTCCAAAAGATGTCGTAAAACAATATTGTGGACCTTTTTTTTAAACATAGCCCTTGTTAGAGGAAGGCTGAAGCGGCTAGATACTAAAATCAAAATGTCCTTCATACAAGTCTCAAGCACATCAATACTAGGTGATTTAAAAAAAAAATCCTGCATGTCAAAAGTTTCCATGGCTACACAAGAGACAACTAATTAAGTACCACAGAACACTAATTACCACAAATACTCTAAGACCACCACCTTCCAAAAGGTAATCGTTTACCAACATCTGTCATATATGCTCACTGCCCACCATTTTATGGTGTGTGAGGGATCAACAAATCCCAGATGAGCCCCCACTTTTTACGCTCCTATGCCTAGGGGTAAGGGAGGAGTACCATTAGTGCATATAACAAGATATAATAAAAAGAAAGAACAATAATCTACAAGTGGAGGCGATAATCAAATGTTTACTTAAATAAGGCATAAATTACAAAACAAAGGGTGATTCAGCAGAAACACAACAGAACTATTCCAAAGGCCTTACATATTCTGTTTAGAGACATAAGATGCTTACAATGAGAACATTTAATCCTATAATTTGTTATAGTTTATTTTATAGCTAATCAAAGTATTAGAATGAGAGTATATACATATATTGTGATGAAGTAGTATGCTTAACTATCTATACTTTAATTATTTGAAGAGAGATACACTAACGAAAATCAGCCCTAATTTGTCTAATGGTGGACAGAGGATGATGCCAAACAAAGGTGCATAAAATTAAATAAATAAAATATATTCATGGCCCATATAATCATGGTGAGTGTGTGTATAAGGCACCTCAAATACCCTCTCCACAGAATCACCCGTGGAAGTTTGAGTAATACTGAAAAATACAGACACAGGAACACACAAAAACGTGAGTGAAGAGAATTTTCTGTCCCACCTTAAAGTCAGCTATGCAAGGCTGAAGTTGAATAACTATTTTTGAATTGTTTCATTGAATGCATGTGAAAATGATGGAACAATCTACATTTTTGCATTTCAAGACTCTCTGAGGTGAGCGATGTCACTAATTGGCTGCTGATGTTAATTATATTATTGTAGTATTACACAGATTTACTAGGTTTTTTTCCTGTTTTATTACATGTTATTGATATTATTTTGACCTATTCCAACTTTATTGGTGTCACGCCTTCGTCTCGTCATGTCTGTTGTCCCCGGCTATGTTTTGTTTATATCCTTGTCTCCGCCCTCGTCCCGCCTCCTCGTCCGTGTCATGTGTTAACCCGTCCTCGTTATCTGTCCAGGTGTTTCTCATTTGTGTCTGTATTTAAGTCCCCTTCCTGCACTTCCTGTTGTTGGTCATTGTTCTCATGTTCTCTGTACCGTGTTTAGTCAGTTGTGTTATCCAGTCTGTCCGTATCTCTAGTTTGTCTTTACTCCTCTTCTGTTCGTTTGGTTCCTTTGTCCATGCCTCTGTTAGCTATCTGTTAGTCATCTTGTTATGTTAAGCTCTCTGTTTGTTGTTCTTTTGTAAATTAAACGTTATCTGTGCTTTAGCGAATGCGTCCGCTCCATCAGTCCGTCCCTCGATCCTGACAGAATGACCAACCAAAAGGACGCAGCTAGCGCAGACAAGTATTTTCGGAGGCTTGGAGAAGTCCAAACGTCCATAATTCGGGCTATTGTAGCGTCGAGGACTTGGGAAGAGCCGAATTATGGACAGAGTGATTGCGCGAGTCGAAGGAGTCGGAGGAAAAAGCGTGCTGGAGTCACTCCCTCAACGGTGGATTACCCCCTTAGGTCCGGGGAAATTTTGGGGGGGGGCGTTAAGGGTAGGGGCTGTTAGCCTCCGACCTCAGAGCTACGGAGGTGAGGCTAACAGGGGCGCACCTCGAGGGGATCTAATGGGTGCGCCTGTGAAACCCCCTAAACCCTTTACAGCTCCAGCGCGAGCCCGGCGAGCAGCACAAACCTCTGTCTTCATTAACGCGGTGCCTCCAGCCGCGCCTAGCTTCGTGAGCGCGGTGCGCGCCTCTCCTGTCTTCGTGAGCGCGGCGCACGCCTCTCCTGTCTCCGTGGACGAAGTCGCAGATTCATCTGCCTCTGTGGACGTCGTCGCACGTTCTCCAGTCTCCGTGGACGACGTCGCAGATACATCTGCCTCCGTGGACGTCGTCGCACGTTCTCCTGTCTCCGTGGACGACGTCGCAGATTCCTCTGCCTCCGTGGACGTCGTCACAGTTTCTCCTGCCTCCATGGACCACATCACAGTTTCTCCTGCCTCCGTGGACGACGTCGCAGGTTCCCCTGCCTCCGTGGACGACGTCGCAGGTTCCCCTGCCTCCGTGGACGTCGTCGCAGGTTCCCCTGCCTCCGTGAACGACGTCGCAGATTCCTCTGCCTCCGTGGACGTCGTCGCACTTTCTCCAGTCCCCGTGGACGACGTCGCAGATTCATCTGCCTCCGTGGACGACGTCGCAGATTCATCTGCCTCCGTGGACGTCGTCGCAGGTCTTCCTGCCTCCATGGACGTCGTCGCAGGTCTTCCTGCCTCCGTGGACGACGTCGCAGGTCTTCCTGCCTCCATGGACGTCGTCGCAGGTCTTCCTGCCTCCGTGGACGTCGTCGCAGGTTCCCCTGCCTCCGTGGACGACGTCGCAGGTTCCCCTGCCTCCGTGGACGACGTCGCAGGTTCCCCTGCCTCCGTGGGCGTCGTCGCAGGTTCCCCTGCCTCCGTGGACGTCGTCGCAGGGCTCCCTGTCTCCGTGGACGTCGTCGCAGGGCTTCCTGTCTCCGTGATGGCGGCACCCGCCGCTCCTGTCTCCGTGATGGCGGCACCCGCCGCTTCTGTCTTCGTGAAGGTGGCTCCCTCAGCCGCTCCTGTCTCCGTCATGGTGGCACCCGCCGCTCCTGTCCCCGTTACTGTGGCTACGGCCGCTCCTGTCCCCGTGACTGTGGCTACGGCCGCTCCTGTCCCCGTGACTGTGGCTACGGCCGCTCCTGTCCCCGTGACTGTGGCTACGGCCGCTCCTGTCCCCGTGACTGTGGCTACGGCCGCTTCTGCCCCTGTGACTGTGGCTACGGCAGCTCCTGGTCGTGTCCGTGGGACGGCCCCAAGGACTTCGGGGCCGATCCCCAGAACTGTGCCTAGGCTGGTTCCTCAGACTGCCCCACAGACATTAGCCAGTCCTGGGCACCCCCCTATTATATTGGTTCCCTTGTCTGTCCCTGTCTTGGTTCCTGTCTCTGTCCTTGTCCCTGTGCCTGTGTCAGCCTTTGTCTCTGTCCCTGTCCCGGTCAATGTGTTTGTGTCGGTCCCTGTAAATGTTCTTGTACCTGTTCCCCTGCCAAGTCC
The DNA here is from genome assembly GCF_029633855.1 of Hoplias malabaricus. NCBI lineage: Eukaryota > Metazoa > Chordata > Actinopteri > Characiformes > Erythrinidae > Hoplias > Hoplias malabaricus. The sequence goes on from NC_089817.1 coordinate 32,934,028, forward strand.
AGTCCAGTCCCCTGTTACTCCTGTCCAGTCCCCATTTCAACCCTCTGTCTTGTCTCAAGTCCCGTCTCCTGTCCAGTCCCCGTTCCAACCCTCAGTCCGGTCTCATGTTCAGTCCCCTGTTAGTCATGTCCAGTCTCCGTATCCGTCTAGTGTCATGTCACCTGTCCTGTCTTCTCTCCAGTCACATACCCCTGTCCAGTCTAATGTTCCTATCCTGTCCAGTGTCTTGTCACCAGTCTCTGCTCCCGTTCAGTCCCAGCACTCTGTCCCGTCATCTGTCCTGTCTCCGGTCCAGTCCTTGTTCCCTTCCAGTGTCTTGTCTAATGTTAAGCACCCCATCCAGTCTCATGTGTCCACTCCCGTCTTGTCCAGTCCATTCCAGTCTTTTGTTACCTCCCTTTGTCAGTCACCTGTCATGTCCCATGTCCCGTCTCGTATATTCGGTCCTGTTGTGTCCCCAGCTCCATTGTCTGTTCCCGTATTGTCCTGAGTCCTGTCACCCGTTGGTTTGTTGTCCTGTCTTGTTTTCCTTGCCCTCTCCTGTGCCAGCTCCTGGGGGGTTTAGGAGTACGCGCCCCGGGAGTTGCGCGTTCATGGGGGCGGCATCTGTCACGCCTTCGTCTCGTCATGTCTGTTTGTCTTTACTCCTCTTCTGTTCGTTTGGTTCCTTTGTCCATGCCTCTGTTAGCTATCTGTTAGTCATCTTGTTATGTTAAGCTCTCTGTTTGTTGTTCTTTTGTAAATTAAACGTTATCTGTGCTTTAGCGAATGCGTCCGCTGGTAGTGTCGCAGTCACACAGCTCCAGGGGCCTGGAGGTTGTGGGTTCGATTCCAGCTCCGGGTGACTGTCTGTGAGGAGTTGGTGTGTTCTCCCCGTGTCCACGTGGGTTTCCTCCGGGTGCTCTGGTTTCCTCCCACAGTCCAAAAAAACACACGTTGCAGGTGGATTGGCGACTCGAAAGTGTCCGTAGGTGTGAGTGTGTGAGTGAATGTGTGTGTGTCTGTGTTGCCCTGTGAAGGACTGGCGTCCCCTCCAGGGTGTATTCCCGCCTTGCGCCCGATGATTCCAGGTAGGCTCTGGACCCCCCGCGACCCTAAATTGGATAAGCGGTTACAGATAATGGATGGATGGATGGAGACATTTTATATATTATTGTGAAGTATAAAATGTCATAGTTTCATATTTTCTTTATACTATTTTTAACTGAATACAGGGTTAAACGATTTGCATACCAGGAAAGAATAGTTATTTATTCATCTATATATCATACATTTTCACTTCTTGTCTTATTTCGATACATTGTGGATGGACTATAAAAAATATTTTATTATATGTTCTATTCTAGCCCTGTGATGGACTGGATAAAAATACATTTAATATGCATATAATGCAATGCATCAAGTACCTAATAAAAAGTGGTGTGCAGTATATTAACATATTAATTAATTGATTAAATCCTGATTTATTGATTTTTGGTGAGCTCTGGACTCCAGACTCTGAACAAGATGAAGTGGTTACAAAAATGCATTAAGGAACCGAATGAATTGTTTTAGTGTGTACATATTCAAATATATATTTACCTTATTTTCAACCAACAGGACTGCAGCTTTCTTAAAGAAGCTGTCTTAGCAGGCCCAAATGCCTTTGATTATCCATTTATTCGTCACCACTTGGCCTTTTTTTAGAGTTCTTCTGCATATTGTGCTTGGACTGCAAAGCCAAGAAGTGTCTCACAGACTTCAAATAAAAAAGACCACATTTGCAATTGCATAAGTAATTACAGACTTGAATGAATGTTGATGTTTTATTCATTGTTAACATCCAAACATTTTCTGAGGAAAACTTGGTGATATTGTGATAATACCACAATGAGTCTATAAGTCTATAAGATGAAATATATGAGCCAACAGCATCGAGGCAATGCTATATTTTCCAGACTAAATAGATAGCTATACAACTGCTGTTAACCAACTAACCAACTAAATAAACAGTTGCAGTAAAGAGCTGAAGTAACGTAACCTAACTTTTCTGGCTGCTGTTAGTTTTTAGGCTACTGCTTAATAACATCACCAAAATAGCATTTTTTCACATTAAAAACTTTGTAGGACGGCATACGTCTCTCCCTGAACTGAAACTCTAATTCACATATCTATCTATCTATCTATCTATCACATCTAGGCCTGCTACTTTGCTCAAAAAGCTTAAATACGTGCAGTATTCAGCAGCAAGAGTTCTCACTCACACCAGATCATGAGAGCACATAACTCCAGGTTAAAAGACCTTCACTACCTTCCAGTTCATTACTGAATATAATATAAAGCCCTACTCTTCATTATCTGTAACCGCTTATCCAGTTCAGGGTCACGGTGGGTCCAGAGCCTACCTGGAATCATTGGGCACAAGGAGGGAATACAGGCGGAAGGACCGCCAGTCCTTCACAGGGCAACACAGACACACACACACTCACTCACGGACACTTTTGAGTTGCCAATTCACCTACCAACATGTTTTTGGACTGTGGGAGGAAACCGGAGCACCCGGAGGAAACACAGGGAGAACATACCAACTCCTCACAGACAGTCACCCAGAGCTGGAATCGAACCCACAACCTCCAGGTCCCTGCAGCTGTGTGACTGCGACACTACCTGCTGCGCCATGCCTCCCATAAAATCCTACTCCTAATCCGATTTTAAATCTTTACATGTTCTGGTTCCTGACTATCTCTCTGCTCCTTTGTCCAGACACAGTACTTCACACTCACTTCGGTCGGCTGACGCTCATTTGTTCTCTGTTCCTTCTGCCAATCTATGCATGTATGGGGACAGAGATTTTAAAGTTGCAGGCCCAAAGTTATGGAATTCTATCCCCCTGCATCTTCATCTCTGACTGTCACTCTCCGCCTTTAAAAAGCATTTAAAAACTTTTTTTTTCTAATGTAGAGTTTAACTCTCTCACTGCCTTGTTTTTTTTCATTATTATAATTGTAGTAGTCCTCTTTATTCTTACTGTACTCTTATCCTGCTTTAATCTGTAATTGTATTTTACTTCTTTCTTATATTCCTCACTGCTTTATTTAATATTGTTTTACCCTGTTGTGCCCAGCTATTGTTATATTGGAAAAATGTCTTTAAGTATCCTGAAAGGCAGTTATAAATAAAAATGATTATTATTAATTTATTATTACATTCTCTTCTATAGAAAGACAGGGGGATATTTGTAATATTTCATTATAGAACTGTGTTAAAAAAGGACATAATAAAAGTCATGGAGATGAAATGGGGCGTATGAAATCAACACAATTTTAAAGTGTACAATTATAAAAGAACAATTAAGGTCTTAGTCTATAATGCTCAGGACCTGTTTCTGAGCTGTGCCTCCTGAGTCAAAGCTCTGACCTCTTCTATTTCTCTCAGTCTTCCTGGGGAAGTGTGTCATGGTCAGCACTGAGGTTTAATCATCCTTCTGTTTAGTCTCCAGTAACTCAGTCCACAGTTTAATTATTACAACTGATCACATGAAATTGCTTAGCTTTTACAAGTATAGCGTAGTAAAATATGATTTATACTATTTATAAAGTTATGTTTTTATATTTACACTACGATGCATCAGTGAAGGATCACCAGGTTCTTTTTAACAGGGTTTAGGGATTTGTGTACACATTTATATAAAAAACATATAGTAGAGACGTACAATATGAAGTGGCCTCTGCTCTGTCAGATGAAATCAGTCTGAGGTTAATTTTCAGGAAACAAATTCAGCCTTGAAGATGATGATTTAAATATTCTACATGTTACAATATACTTTGCAGATGTTCTGAACCATGAATAGAAAATGGCATACATCAGTGGGTTCATAAAGGAGTTCATATTTAATATCCAGATCAAAACAGACCACACGCTTGAATGTGTGTAAACTAACACAGGTATGATATAATTTGGTATCCAGCAAACAAGGTAAACAAAAACCACTGTCCCTAATTTCTTGGCTGCTTTGATTTCAGAAGCAATTGATGTTTTAGCTCCATGGTTGTTTGAGGCACAATTTTTCACAGCTCTGATAGCTTTAGCTTGATGCATTGCCACTTTAAAAATAACTGAGTACAAGATTATTATTAGAATGCAAGGGGCTAGAAATGCAGCTACAAATTCAATGAAGACCCAATATTTATATACATACACAATACACTCTCCATAACAGTAGGAGTATGTAAAAAAGTTATTAAAGTATAAATACACAATGACATAACACAGCCAATAAGACCAGCCAAGAATTATGGACAGCAAGGTTTTATGAAGTGTGATTTGACTGGAATACTGCAGAGGGTTAGTGATAGCAATGTACCTATCAACTGCTATTAGTACCATGCTATGCAGAGAGCCATACTTTGAGACGAAACCAATTGTTTGACAAATGTAACATAAGAATGGACCAAGATACCAACAGGATTCCAACTGACCATATATAATCGCAGGAATATTAACCAGTCCCACGAGAAAATCAGCCACAGCCAGAGAGAGGATAATCAGGTTGGTTGGAGTGTGAAGCTGCTTGAAGTGAGAGATGGAGATGATCACCAGCAGGTTCAGAACCACAGTGCACACAGATATACATGAGAGAATGAAGCTCAAAACAATATACCCAATAATATATACAGGGTCCTCAATGACCTCTTTTGGACATGATGCATTATTGTCAGGAAAGCAGTATTGAATTGTGATGTTTTGCCTGTAGTCTTGGTCGTCCATCTGAAACAGAGACAGAGCTGAAGAATCTGAAATGATTCAGAAGGTAAACTTCTCTGTTTTATACATGAGCACAAATCCTCCCACTAGTGGATAGTGTAACCCTAACATCATCATGACGTACAGTGTTGGGTCAGCTGAGACTAGTTCAGAGTGATAGAACTGTGAAAAGGTTTAAAGATAATGTCATGATTACAAATTTTACACTGTGAGCAAATCATGTCTTGGATCATACTCAATGAGGCCAGATGTGTGGTGCACACTCATAAAATAGAACATAGAATAGAATAGTTTTATGGTCTGTCCACAATGTATGGAAATACAATAAGAATTAAAAATATATAAACAGCATGAGAAGTTGGAATATATAGATGGAAAAACAAAAAAATTCTGTCCTGGTATTCAATTAATTTAACCCTATATTCAATAGAAAATACTTAAGATGAAACTGAAATATTACTCTTTTTGCGAAAAACAAAATGTGTCCTACCCTGTGTACAGGTGCCTCCTCCAGGGTGTGTTCCTGCCTTGCACCCAGTGATACCCGGGTAGGCTCTGGACCCACAGCAAACCTGTACTGGAGAAGTGGTTACAGACTATGAATGAATTAATGAAATTGTGTCCATATATAATTTAATGCCAGAAAAAAAAACTTTCCAATAAATCTGGGAACAAGAAAAAAAGTTACATTTGTGTAATGCTACAATAATCCAATTAACATCAGCAGTCAACAATTTCCTCTCCTCAACTGCATTTATACCCCTTCACTCTCACTCCATCCTCGTGTTGAACAACATTGCATTACGTTTCTGTCTCTCACCCACCTGTTTACTGGCTATTATGGACATTGCCCTAGTTGCGTCTGATAATGAATTATTTTCTTCAACCCCCAGCCCCTCATCTACTGTTTCTCAACCTACTCCTAGGCTTCGCTCTGTGGTCGAGGTTCCAGCCACTCCTGCCTACCAAATCTGGGGCTCTTGATCCAGCTGCCCCCGAGCTCCGCACTTGGGCTCCAGGCGTCCTCATCACTTCTCCTCAGCCTCTCCTCCTTCGCACCTCACTCATTGTCCTAGATGCTGGATTACTCATCCCGTCACTCCCATTGCAGGCCCCCGTTTCTTCTCCCACCGCTCATGCTGCCTAATACTCAGGTTTTCCCGCTCAGCTAATAAGAGGACCACTTTTTCACTGCTCCAGGCTTTTTCCACTGCTCCAGTCTGTCCCCTCCCGGCTTTAGCTCCGGCCCCGTCTCCCCCACTCAGGCCCTGCCCTGCCTGGGCTTCTGTGTTTTCTTGACAAACAATGGAATGGAACATTGCTAGCTACTGGAGCGCTCTGGATTTAGATTTCTATTACCGGGATTTTGCCGGCCACACTGCCCTTTCATGAGACATGTGCGGCAGTCCATCTGAGCCAGCTGCTTATTGTGCTCATTCTTGCACCAACTCCCGCTTCTGCCACTGCCATGGCTTCCAGTTCATTTATGGCAACTAGACAAGACATTTCTAACCCTAAAGTAAGAAATATGTCAGACCTATCCTAACACTAACACTGACAATAATGTGACAATCAATAACGAAAGTTACAGTAAAGTGCACAAGTACAACAAATAGACAGCCATATCTAACACTAATAGTAACACTAAAGTGACAATAAATAATGTAAGGTGTGCAGTGGTGAGGATTAAATTAACTAAGGAAAACATAAAGACTAAATAAACAGTAAGGAGTATAAGAAAATATTCATTCATTCATTATCTGTAACCGCTTATGTTAGAGTTACGCCATCCACTAGTGGGAGGATTCATGATCATGCATAAAATAGAGAAGTTAACTCTCTGAATCATTTCAGATTCTTCATCTCTGTCTCTATTTCAAATGGGCGACCAAGACTACAGGCACAACATCACAGTTCAATATTGCATTCCTGACAATAATAAGTCCTGTATAAAACATGCTGAATATGGCTGAACCTGCTGGTGATCATCTCCATCTCTCACTTAACGCAGCTCCACACTCCAACAAACCTGCTCATCCTCTCTCTGGTTGTGGCTGATGTTCTTGTGGGGTTGGTTAATATGCCTATGTTTCTAAGTGCCGAGATGGACTCCTGCTGGTATCTTGGACCAATAACATGCTACATTTCTGCAACAATTTGTTTGGTCTCAAAGTATGGCTCTCTGTACAGTGTGATACTAATAGCAGTTGATAGGTTCATTGCTCTCACTAACCATCTGCAGTATTCCAGTCAAATCACGCTTCATAAAACCTTGCTGGCAATAATTCTTGGCTGTGTTATGTCATTGTGCTTTTATACATTAACCTACAAGTAAACTACAATATAAATTATACTGAAAGTCCAGACTAGGAATATAAGCCCAGACATTTTACACACTGAGATTCTAGTGGGATAACATAGAGGATAAGTAACAGCAATGTACTGATCTACTGTAATGAATATGATGGTACTGAGAGATGTGGACAATGAGAGGGCATTGATTATCAGAGAAATATAGCACTCCACTACTCCAGTGTATACAACAATAGTCTAGAAGTTACATTATATTCTCAGACATAACAGAGTCCCACTTCATGATCAGCCACAGCCAGAGAGAGGATGAGCAGGCTGGTTGGAGTGTGGAGTTGTTTGAAGTGAGGAATGAAGATCATCCCCAGCAGGTTCAGAAAAACCAATGCCATTAAAAAATCACTTTTGTTTCCACAAAGAACCGGTTTGTTTGAGGAATGCATGTGTGAAAAACCTTTTTAAGGTTTAAAAACCATTTGCTATGTCTGTTACGTCCCGTGTTATTTTGGAGTGTTTGTTTTTCTTTCTCTTTGTTTGAGATTTTAGGTGAATGCTCTTGGGGCTGTTTTGGTGCCTGTTGCTCCACCCACATGCTTCACTTCTGATTGGCTGGCTCTGATGGCGGGAGATTGAAAAAGGACCATTGTCCTGGAGTTGGGAAGCTGCTCCTTTCCTTCTATCGAAGCCGATCCTTTGCTTCAGCTGGCTGCCCAACAGTGTCAGACCGAAGTTCTTTTGATGTTGTATTCTGTGGTTATTTTAAACAGGATTTGTAAGGGAGACCTGCCATTTTGTTTATGCTTTTGGTGAGAGTAGACAGGGCAGCTATTTGTATTTTCTTTTTTGTAAGTTTAGTTAGTGGAATTGGTTTATTTTTAGTCAGTGTTTGTTATTTTGGCCTGTGGTCCCCCTGAAGCTTTATCCTGTTTTCTAAGAAGCTTTTAAAGCTGTCATGAGGCAATATTGAACGCTAAAAACAATAAATTATTGCCTTCAGTATCTGTTTCTTTTTTGGTGACTTTATTTAAATGTTACTTTGGTCTGAGGCTTAGTTTTTTTTATAATTTATAAACCTTTATTATGTCCAACCCCTAGGGGACGTAATAATGTCTTAAGGATCTTTATCCATATAAACATATTAGCGTAGAGCACACCCAGAGAACCATCGGAGAGGCGGGCGAACGCAAAGGTTTGGCCTGGAGTTCGAGCTGGCTTGGAGGTGTGTGCACAGAGTTGTTGCCAAGTGTTTGTGCTGCAAACGGGTCATGAGCATGTGTACAGAAATATCTGTGGTAGGCTTGCAAGAACCAACAACCGAGGACTTAGACGGTGTGATCTGGAATTCCTTGGTGGGAGACTGAGGAAGCCACTCTGATCCTGAATGAGTGAGCAGAGAAGTAAGCAGGATTAAAACCACTGAGAGAAAAGATGTGCCAGAGACGGAGATGGAACCAAGGGTAAAAGGCTCCTGACCTAATTTCAGTTGTAAAAAGTGGTTCATGTTGAGATGAGGCTTGATCGTGACAGGTCTGAAGATGATGAAGGAGTGGTTCAAATGGACTGAGTAGCGAGGACAGAAGTGGTTCTGCCCAACTGGTTGGTTTTGCTGTGTTTTTTAGTGTAGAATGTGGTCATGTTGAAGATCTGTGAGCCAGGGCAAATTCTGAAACCATCAGAACCTTCAGTGATTTCGGTTCGGCAGTCTTTAGTGTAAAGGAAAGATCCCCCTACGTCAATGGTGTGAGGGGCCACATGAGCTGGAGAAGGGCGCAGTAAGGCTGAAAGTTTGATGTCTGCACCTTGCAGGATACTTTCTCAGAGACTGGGAGGCACGAGTGGTGGACTGAACAGCTGAGCATTGGGAGGAGGCGGAGCTGAAAAGAGAGAAAGAGAGAGAAGGTGAGGGGTCTGAGAAAGTGCAGCCTGAAATGGAAATGGTCCAGATGATGAAACGGGGGGATGAAGGGGGAGGGGATGAAGATGTCAAGAAAGCAAGAATGATAAAAGAGGAAGGCAATGAAAGAGGAAGAAAAGAGACAGAGGTGGGTAGAGTAGAAGGTGAGAGAGAGATAATTAGAAGCGAAGGCAGCAGGGAGGGGCGGACTCAGGTGGGAGAGGCAGGGCCTGGGTCGGAGCTGTTGCTGGGAGGGTCATGGCAGCAATGGCTGCCATCTGACTGGATGTAGGATTAGCATCAGCCTGGAAGCAGTAGAGGAAGCCAGGAGCAACTAAAATACATTTTTCTTGTTGGCTGAGCAGAAAAACTATATATTGTGGTCCAGTAGGGCCATGGTAGTGTGAGCAGTAGGAGGAGAAACACGAGGCCTGCCTTGAGCAATGGAATTGGCAGAAGGAGTAGTCCAGCATCTGAAATGAAGAGAGCGTTGTGAAGGAGGAGGAAAGGCAGGGGAGGAGAAGCGGGAATGCCTAGAGAGCCCTTTTATAGGGCTACAGTGACGTCCTACAATTAACCCTTGCCACTACCCTTCCAAGAATATTAAATATAAATAAAAAAAACCACCATCTGCCACACAAAGATCCGTGATCCTTTACGATCCATACTGTAAGTGCAGATCATCATCAAATCCCTCTGCTTGGTTCCTCCAGCCTCCAAGTGCTGACTCAGAAGCATTGTGGCTAAATCCCTGCCTTGGGTAACGGCATGTGCTGTGTGGAGTGTTTTGTCCTGGGTCTGTACGGCTTTCCTCCGTGTACTTCTGTTTCCTTCAACAGTCAATAAACATTTTGGTCATTTGATAGGCTGAGTGCAATTGTACACAGCTGTCTGAGAGTACTCAGTAAGTGGGTGAAAAATATTCAGTGAGTAATCTTTATTAGTGTTATTCACCGTTCCCTTGTGTCATCCAATTAAATATTGGACCATTTTGTTTATCAAAATAAAAATAATATCACAGTTTCATTTCAAGTATATCCTCCATATTAATTTTAACTGAATATGGCATATTGGGGCAATTTATTTTATTACTATTTATTTACATATGGCACAGCGTTCCACCTTCTCATGTTGTGTAAATATTTCAGTTAATTCTTGTAATTCAATACATTGTATTTCTGGTCCGTAAAGCCATTCTATTCTATTAGTGTGCATCACACAGGTATTTAAGTTCCCTTGTGTCACTCCCGTATTGCTGTACATTTGCATTGTTATGTTTCATGGTTCCCATGTCTGTCTGTCTGTCTGTCTTAGATTCATTTCATGTCGTTTCCACCATCATTGTAGCAAGTCTGTCTGTTTCTGTTATTCCTTGTTTCGGTTTGTTTCCTTGTCTGTTTCATCTGTTACTCGTTTTGTTTTTGCCAAAGTCAGTCTGTCTCTGTTTTATTATAGTTCGCTTTAATAAAGTTAAATGTGTTTTAGCGTGTGTGTCCGCCTCTGTCAGTCCGACCCAGTAAAGAATCTAGGACTTCAGAGCCGATGTATGGACTAAGTGACTTCTCCAGCCCGAGACATAGGAGCAAAGGAAACCAGTGAAAGCAGCGTGCTGGAGTCTCCCCCTCATTGGAGGATTACCCCCTCAGATCCGGGAAAATTTCTTGGGGGGGGGGGGTTAAGGGTAGGGGCTGTTTTGGTGGCAACTGCTGCTCCTGAGAAGACGACGTCCTGTGCTGCTGCACCCGTGACTGTGGCCCCAGCCGCTTCAGTTCGTGTCCGTAAATCGGCCCCAAGGACTTCCAGGCTGATCCCCAGAACTGTGCCCAGGCTGGTACCTCAGACTTCCCCACAGACTTTTGCCAGTCCTGGGCAGCCCCTGGTTGTTTTGGTTCCCCTGTCTGTTCCTGTCCTAGTTCTGGTCTCTGTCCTCGTCCCTGTACCTGTGTCTGCCTTTGTCTCTGTTCCTGTCCCTGTCACTGTTTTCGTGTCTGTCCCCGTAAACGTCCTGGTCCCTGTTCCCCTGCCAAGTCCTGTCCAGTCCCCGTTGCTATCCAGTACCTTGTCTCCTGTCTTGTCACCTGTCTCTTCTCCTGTCTTGTCTAAAGTCCAGTCCCCGTTTCAACCCTTTGTCCTATCTCAAGTCCCTTCTCCTGTCCATTCCCAGCACCCAGTCCCGTCACCTGTCCTGCCTCATGTCCAGTCCCAGTACCCAGTCCTGTCACCTGTCATGTCTCCATTCAAGTCCCCAGTCTGTAATCTAGTCCAGTCCCCTGTCCATTCCCAGTTCTCCATTCCGTCACCTGTCCCGTCTCCTGTCCAGTCCCAGCAGCCAGCCTCTGTCCAGTCACATGCCCCTGTCCAGTCTTCCGTCTCAGGTCCTCTCCTGTCTTCGGTCTTGTCTCAGTTCCTGTTCAATGTGTAACCCCAGTCTCCTGTCAAGTCTTGCATTTCCACTCCCATCCTGTCTAGTCCATTCCAGTCACCTGTCCAGTCTCTTGTTCAGTCTCCTGTCCTGTCCCGAGTCCAGTCTCCTATATCTGGTTCTGTCTTGTCCCCAGCTCCTGTGTCTGTTCCTGTCTTGTCCTGAGTCCTGTCTCCTGATGGTTCCTTGTCTTGTCTTAGTCTGTCTTGTTTTCCGTGCTCTGTCCTGCGCCAGCTCCTGGGGGGTCTAGGTGTACGCTCCTCGGGAGTTGCATGTTTAGGAGGGGGCATCTGTCACGCCCTTGTCCTGTTGTGTCTGTTTTCCCCGCCATGTGCTCTCTTAGCACATGGCTCTGTTTGTTATTGTTCGTATCTCTGCCCTCGTCCTCGTCAGTCTCGTTGGTGATCCATCCCCCTTGTTATCTGTTCCAGGTGTGTCTTATTTATGTCAGGTATTTAAGTTCCCTTGTGTCACTCCTGTATTGTTGGTCATTTGCATTGTTGCATTTCATGGTTCCCAAGTCTGTCTGTCTGTCTTAGAATCGTTTTATGTCATTTCCACCGTCATTGTAGCAAGTCTGTCTGTTTCAGTTTGTTTCCTTGTCTGTTTCATCTGTTACCCATTTTGTTTTTGCCCAAGTCAGTCTGTCTCTGTTTTGTTATAGTTCGCTTTAATAAAGTTCAATGTGTTTTAGCGTGTGCGTCCACCTCCATCAGTCCTGCAGTCCTGACAGGCCTCAGTGAATATGATCTAAGACATAAAACATCTGAACCCATGGCAGTCTCTAATGTTCATGATAAATGATGGCCTTTGCTCACTTTTTTTCTGAGAGTGTACCAACTGAAAACCACTTGTCTGTGGAAGAGCTGAGAAGAGAGAGAATAATATGGGACTAAGGTGTTCAGTGTTTAAGATGGTGAGACTTGGTACTGAACTTGATACAGAACAGGAGACTGAACTGAGGACACAACAGGAGCAAGAACCTGTGACTTGACTGAGGACAAGACAGGGTACTGGATATTGGACAAATACAGAAACTGAAGTCTGAAGTCAGAAACTGAATGAGTCCCCTTGAATGAAATGGAGATGAGACTAACAGGAGAAGAAACAGGGGATCGGACACAGACAGATTCTGAAACTGAATATGTGACTGGACAGCTGATTGAAACAGAAGGGACAGGACTAGGAAAGGGAACAGGGATCAGGACATTTACAGGAACAGACACAACCACTGTGACAGGGACTGGGACTGAGGCAAAGGCAGACAAAGGCATAGGGACACAGACAGAACAGGGACTAACACTGGAAATGACTCTTGCCCAGGACTGGCAAGATTCAGAGGACCAGTCCAAGAAACCAGCCAGACACAGTTCTGTGAATCAGCTTTGAAGTCACTGGGGCTGACTCGTGGACAGGAGCAGAAGTGTCAGGAGCCACAGTCACAGGAACAGAACAGAAGCAGCAGGAGCCACAGTCACAGGAACAGAACAGAAGCAGAAATCACTTGTCTTAATACTTCCACAATAATTGTCATTTTAAGAGGCAGATATTTGTTTCTCATTCTCAATTTTCTTGCTGCAATATGAATTTACACTTTAAAAAGGTCAGTTTCAGAGGCTAAAATTAGCTTTATTCTTCAGCCTCTTATTGGAATTTTCTGTTCCACCTTAAAGTCAGCTATGCAAGGCTAAAGTTGATTAAAAAATTTTTTAATCATTGCATTAAATGCCTGTTCAAATGGTGAATCCCTCAATGTTTACTTCTGGAAGTCTCTGTAAGATGCTCTTTTTAAGCATATTGATGTATGTCATCATGTATTTATATGTTAATGATAGTTTTACAGATCCTGATAGCTACTCCCAATGTTATGGAGAGTGTGCTGTATATTTACTGAATATACCATACCATATACCAGATACCATATATTTACTGAAGCTTAACTGACATTATAGTTGCTTTTCTAGCCCCTTGTAGTTTCATATTAGTCTTGTACTCAGTTATTTTTAAAGTGGCAATACATCAAGTCAAAGCTATCAGAGCTGTGAAAAATGGTGCCTCAAACAACCATGGAGGTAAAAGGGCTTCTGAAATCAAAGGAGCAAACAAATTAGGCACAGTGATTTTTGTTTACCTTGCTTGCTGGATACCATTTAATACATGCTTCATGTCAGTTCATTTACCTTTCACTGTGTGGAATATTTTTAACTGGCTAATAGATATGAACTCCTTTGTGAACCCACTGATGTATGCCATTTTCTATTCATGGTTCAGAACATATTTAACATTTAAATTATCATTTTCATCTTCAAGGCTGAATTTTTTCCCTGAAAATTGACCTCAGACTGATTTCATCTGACAGAGCAGATGCCACTTCATATTTTAATGCTCTAATATATGTTATATATAAATGTGTTCACAAATCTCTAAACCCTATTAAAAAGAACATGGTGATCTCCAATACATAATTAAGGAATATAATTGTACCTTATTCTAATATAGTTGTAGATTTTAAAGTTGTTTTGATTTCCTATGCCCCATTTAATCTTTAGGACTTATGTTTTGTTATTTAACACATTTCTATAATGAAATATTGCAAATTTCCCACTTTACATCTGGAGTAGAGAATGTAATGTAACTTTAGTGAACACAAATGGACTTTAACAGCACTGCTGTGCCTTTAAAGGTACAATACACTGTTTGTACCTTCGGTGACCAATAATGTACGTCCACTATACATTATATGTATAGTGAGTATATCAATTGGCACAAGCTCACTGAAGATCACTTGGCAAAGATAAAGTTTAAGAAAAAGCTAAGGGAGAGAGAGAGCAATATGGGACTGAGATGTTTTTATTAAGAAGGTGATGGTGGGTGATGATAAAATCTCAGAAAGCCAAATTGCACCTGTCTCTGGTCCCCACATTCTGGGGATGTAAATAAGAGTAACAGATACTAATATGTTTCATGTGATCAGTATTTGGCTCATTTCCCTAGAATTGTTTAATGTATCTCATGACATTTGTCTCACTTACTCAGAATGTACACAATATATAAAACTCCACAGCATCAATAGGCCAGATATCAAGATACCTGTGCCTATACAATGGGCCTGTCCCTCAAGCAACAAACAAAAAGTAATCAAAAGTCCTGGAGATGAAATTGGGTGCATAAAATCCTACAAATATAAAATCTACAATTATAATAGAATAAGAAACAATCATGTTCCCTAAGTAAATTTACTGAATATGTACACTCAAGAGTACCACCAGAGTAACAGTAACTGACAGTGTAAAATACGTTTCCCTGAGGCTGCTGGCAGTGGTGAGGGCCTCCTTAAATATTATAATAGAGTAAGGGGTTTAAACAAGGTACCACAGAATTTGCTACTACTTTCCAATGTCTTGATACACCCAGGATATGCTGATTTCAGAACCACTGTTGTGGACCCAGCAGACATGTGAAGGAGGGAGGTGAGGGATGTGAGGCAGCCAAAAAAGTATTGCCAGTTCCTCAAGATGAGGCTGGCCATGAGAGATCAAAGAAGAGGAGTAAAACATTTTGTATTAACCAGTGAGAGAGGGGTGCTCCAGGGTATGTCAAGAAACTAACCCTTCCTGTCTCTTCTGACCCCCAATCACTGGTGTGAATGTATATATCAATAAGACATGCCCCTCACTACTATCTGTCATACCTAAAGAGTCTCCCTACCTCTCTAGTAACCCTCAAGACAGGTTGGACTTCAATTCCCAGGATCCCACTCTGTCTCAAGTTCCTGTCACATGCCCTCAGTCAGCCAATCAGGGAGGGCTTTCTCGTTCATCATCCCCGGAGTTCTAATCTGTGTCACCTGGATAACTCGGCAGGAGGGTATATTAGGACAAACTGTTTTAGGCTCTTTGCGAAGTATTGCCTTCTATTACAGTGCTATACTGAGCTGCTATTTTTGGACTTCGTTTACCTTGCTCCTTTCATGTTTGTGTTTTCCGGTGTCTTCTGTTACTGTGGCGTTGTGTTCGTGTTATCATTTAGCGTGTATGTTAGGTTCGGCTTTGTGTATGTTTTTCCCTGTGTGAATAAATCCTGTCTGCATCTGCAAGCGTCTGCCCTATTTCGGTGTCGTTACAGTAATACTTCGCCAAATTATGCAGACGGCGGATACCGACGGGATTCATACCGCCGTTAGTACCCAGGGACAATTACTGGGTCAACACCACCAACTTCTGGATTCGCTAAGTAAGTCCCTTGACACTCTTACTGAACATCAGCGTGTGCAGCAGGAGCAACTAACGGCTTTGACAAATAATATGGGACAACTTGTTTCTCAGTTTCGACAACAGAATCCTACGAGCTTTCCTGCTCATCAAACTTCTTCCCCTGTTACAAGTGAGCAAAGTCCCTTCTTGGTCAGTAAACCAGAGATGTTTAACGGTTCCCCTAATCAATGCAAGTTTTTTGTTACAGTGTTCTCTCTTTTTTGCTAATTCTCCTCCTAGCTTGGATCAACAGCGCATTTCGTTTTTGATTTCTCGGTTAACAGGCAAGGCGTTAGATTGGGCTACGGCTGTTTGGTCCACCGTTCAGTCTTACACTTACGAGAAATTTATCCAGGAATTCAAAACTGTGTTTGATCACCCGCATGAGGGACGCTCTTTAGGGGAACTACTGTTGCAACTTAAACAGGGTACACAATCCGTGTCGGAGTATGCGCTAAGATTTCGGACTCTTGCAGCCGGTAGTGGTTGGAACAACCCTGCCTTGATCATAGCCTTCCGTAATGGATTAAATTCTGACATCTTGACTGAGATGGCTTGTAAGGATGATGGCTTGTCATTAGACGAGATAATTTCTCTGGCTATTCGGCTCGATCAATTGAGACATGGTCGTGGTTCTCGGAGACTCCCTACGTTTAATTCAGCCGTCAGCTCTCCATGTCGGATCGTCCCTGTGCATCAGGAGCGCTCTGAGGACTCTCACCCAGATCCAGAGCCACCCCAACCTATGCAATGGGATGGGTTTCGCCTGTCTCCAGAGGAGAGGCTCCGTCGTCTGCAGAGAGGTCTGTGCCTGTACTGTGGGATTCCCGGTCATGTGATAAGGGAGTGTAGGAGTTGCCCTCGTAGAACAATGGCACCGACCCCAGGAAAGCGCGTGGAATCTAATGTGGTGAGTATACCCACGTTGGGGTTGGTATCCAAGTCCTTTTTCCTCCCTGTGATGTTTGACTGCTCTACGTCTCTTGCTGTGTTTTCAGCCTTAATCGATTCTGGAGCGGAGGGAAATTTTATTCATTCCAGGCTGGTGGAGCAGCTCCAGATCCCTGTGGAACATCTTGACACACCAATGAGACTGTCGGCCATGGATGGGGATCCAGTAGGAGAGGGAGTTGTCTCTCTAATCACCAGACCCGTTTCTGTTTCTGTTAGTGCCCTCCACCGAGAAAAAACGTGTTTTTTGTCATTAACTCAACGGATTATGAAGTAATCTTGGGGTTACCCTGGCTTCAGAGACATAATCCGGTTATTTCCTGGGCAGACAGGGAGATCATATCCTGGTCAACCTATTGTCATTCCCACTGTCTTAAATTCCCCTCAGTTAGGGTTCAGTCCACCACCATAGAGAGTCCAAACACTCATACCCCTGTTGATCTTCCCTCAGAATACAAGGATCTTATAGAAGTGTTCAGTAAAACTAAGGCCACCCAACTTCCTCCTCACCGAGAATATGACTGTGCTATAGACCTGATAGAGGGTGCTATTCTACCCAAGTCCCGGGTATATCCCTTAACTCAGGGTGAGGAGAGAGCTATGGAGGATTATATCAAGGAGGCTTTAGAACAGGGTTTTATACGGCCTTCCACCTCTCCTGTTGCAGCCGGGTTTTTCTTTGTTAAAAAGAAAGACGGGGGGCTTCGACCTTGTATAGACTACCGTGGGCTTTATCAGATATCTAGAGCCTATCCTTATCCTTTGCCTCTAGTCCCGGTCGCCTTAGAACAGTTTCGCGGTGCTACCATCTTTTCTAAATTAGATCTCCGTAGTGCCTATAACTTAATCCGAATACGTGAGGGTGATGAGTGGAAGACGGCCTTTATTACCACTAGGGGGCACTACGAATACACTGTAATGCCTTTTGGGTTAAAAAATTCACCCGCAGTGTTTCAGGCCTTTTTGAATGATGTTTTAAGGGAGATGCTTGGTGTATATGTTGTTGCGTATATCGATGATATACTCGTTTATTCCCCGAATAAGGAGAGTCACATTCAACATGTGAGAAGTGTGCTTACACGCCTCCTGGAACATCAGTTGTATGCGA
This sequence comes from Hoplias malabaricus, assembly GCF_029633855.1. NCBI lineage: Eukaryota > Metazoa > Chordata > Actinopteri > Characiformes > Erythrinidae > Hoplias > Hoplias malabaricus. Next base: position 32,951,709 of record NC_089817.1, read on the forward strand.
AGGGAGAGAAGTGTGAATTTCATCGTTCGTCTGTATCGTTCTTAGGTTACATTATCAGCTCCGAGGGGATTGTAATGGACAATCATAAAATTGATGCTATTTTAAACTGGCCGACTCCAACTTCCATCAAGGATCTACAGAGGTTCTTAGGGTTTGCAAATTTCTATCGCCGTTTTATACGAAATTTTAGCAGCAAGGCCTCGCCCTTAACTAATTTGCTAAAGGGTAATCCTAAAAGGTTGATCTGGAATACGGAGGCTCAGGGGGCATTTGAGAATTTAAAGGAGATGTTTACTACCGCCCCCATTTTAAAACATCCGGACCCCTCTCAACCCTTTGTAGTTGAGGTAGATGCCTCGGAGGTGGGAGTTGGAGCCATTTTATCACAAAGGGTTGGTGAACCTAAGAGATTGCATCCCATAGCCTTTTATTCACACAAAATGTCTTCTGCTGAATGTAATTATGGTATTGGTGACAGAGAGCTCCTAGCCATTAAATTAGCTTTAGAGGAGTGGCGCCATTGGCTGGAGGGGGCGTTACACCCTTTTGTGGTGCTCACAGACCACAAAAATCTAGAATATTTGAAATCTGCTAAAAGACTGAATCCTCGTCAGGCTCGTTGGTCTCTATTTTTCTCTCGTTTTAATTTCTCCATATCCTATCTCCCGGGCACTCGTAATATTAAGGCGGATGCCCTATCTCGAATATACATGCCTTCTGAGGCGGCCACTACTCCCCAACGGGTGTTACCACCGTCGGTTTCGGTTTCCCCTGTTCGTTGGGAGATAGATGAGGAGATAGATCAGGCACTTTCCCAGAGTAGTATTCCACCTCAATGTCCTAGGGGGAAGAAATTTGTACCTATGCAGTGTAGGGACAAGCTCATTACTTGGGCCCACTCAGCCCTTCTGGCCATCCAGGGGAGACCTGCACCATGCAGTTAATCAAGGGTAGATATTGGTGGGAGAACATGTCTTCTGATGTGCATCGCTTTGTTTCTTCTTGCTCCACGTGTTCTACGTGTAAAATACCTAGAACACTACCTGCAGGCAAGCTTATGCCCTTACCAGTCCCATCTCGCCCCTGGTCACACAGTGCTGTAGATTTTGTCACTGATTTACCATTGTCACAAGGACACACAGTCATACTTACAATAATAGACAGGTTCTCACGAGCAGTCCGGTTCATCTCTTTTCCTAACCTCCCTACAGCTTTCCAAACCGCTGAGACATTGTTTAACCAGGTCTTCCGTCTCTATGGTATCCCTGAAGATGTAGTGTCAGATAGAGGACCCCAGTTTACCTCTTGAGTGTGGTCAGCCTTTTTTGAGATGCTTGGAGTGAGTGTTAGCCTCACGTCGGGGTATCACCCCCAGTCTAATGGTCAGTGTGAGCGTATGAACCAAGAATTGGGGAAATTTCTAAGAATTTATTGTTTTGAAAATCAGGCTGACTGGTCCCAGTTCTTGCCATGGGCGGAGATTGCTCAGAACTCTCTAACGAGCTCGGTTACTGGTTTAACTCCTTTCGAGTGTATTTTAGGCTTCCAACCCCCGCTTATGCCTTGGACAGCTTCCCCCTCTGAGGTACCTGCAGTAGATGATTGGATGCAGCGTAGTGAACGGGTGTGGGAGCAAACTCATCAGCGAATCGAGGAGGTTATACGTCGTCATAAAAGACAGGCAGACAACCGTCGAGGCGAGACACCCGTGTATCTCCCAGGGGACCGAGTGTGGCTCTCTACTAAGGATTTCAGATCTTCAGAGGGGAGTAAGAAGTTGTTGCCCAAGTTCATTGGTCCTTTTAAGATAATTCGGAGAGTCAATGAAGTGACCTATAAACTTCACTTACCTGTTCAGTATCATGTGTCTAATACATTTCATGTCTCCCTCTTAAAACCGGTGAACCCCGGTCCATTAGACGAGTCTACGCCTGACAGCGTGCCTCTGCCTCCAGCTGGTCTCGGGGGGTCTCCTGTGTATGCCGTCCGACGGTTGCTGGATTCCAGGAGGAGGAGAGGTAATCTCCAATATCTAGTGGATTGGGAGGGCTATGGACCGGAGGAGTGTAGTTGGGTACCCGCCGGAGATGTGTTGGATCCTGACCTTAAGGAGGACTTCCATGAACGACATCCAGAGAAGCCTGGCCCCAGACCGAGAGGTCGGCCTCAGAGGCGTGTGAGGAGTCCCTCCGCGGGTTCCTCCAACCTTTTTCCCAGAAGGCGCAGTTCTAGGGACTCCTCTGTTCCACACCAAGACGGACCCACGGGGGCCCAGCTGGGGGCCGCAGGAGGAGGAGGGCGCGCTCGTCGTCGGCGTCCTCATCTTTCAGCATCCTCGGACTCCTTGGGGGGGAGTACTGTCATACCTAACGAGTCTCCCTACCTCTCTAGTAACCCTCAAGACAGGTTGGACTTCAATTCCCAGGATCCCACTCTGTCTCAAGTTCCTGTCACATGTCCTCAGTCAGCCAATCAGGGAGGGCTTTCTCGTTCATCATCCCCGGAGTTCTAATCTGTGTCACCTGGATAACTCGGCAGGAGGGTATATTAGGACAAACTGTTTTAGGCTCTTTGCGAAGTATTGCCTTCTATTACGGTGCTATACTGAGCTGCTATTTTCGGACTTCGTTTACCTTGCTCCTTTCGTGTTTGTGTTTTCCGGTGTCTTCTGTTACTGTGGCGTTGTGTTCGTGTTATCATTTAGCGTGTATGTTAGGTTCGGCTTTGTGTATGTTTTTCCCTGTGTGAATAAATCCTGTCTGCATCTGCAAGCTTCTGCCCTATTTCGGTGTTGTTACACTATCACAGGTTGTACTCTTCTGTGTAGGCTCCACTCTAGACTTGAGCATTTCTGTATAGATTTGGTGAGATGCACCAACATAACTTCTGGTCTATTCCTGATGTGGGATTAGTTCTGGAGAGCAAACCCTATTCCAACTCATCCTACATGTATTGGATGAAGCTACATTACTCCTGGGGACACAGTTTCACTGCTCTGAATCCCAACGTCAGGAGGCATTATACCTTCACAGGCAATTTTTGGCACTGAACATGGTGACCTTGGGGTCATGTAAAACTGCTTCAGAGCAATTCATTTATTTTCATTTAATTTCCTCTGGAGATTAAACAAGCTTTACAATGGTCATATTGTAAATGGCACAAGCAGATTTAGAATACAGAGTCCCCGAAGGGAAAAAAAAAGTGAAAGGACATGTGGGGGATCTCGAGATAATTTATTTGAGGGGAAAAAAATTGAGGATAAAATTTGGTAATGCGCTGGTAAAGTGTCTCCTGAACTGCTCAACCCCCCCCCCCCCCCCCAAATAAATTATCTCGTGCGGAGCCCCTAAAGAGACTGAGGGAAAAATAAAAAAAAAAAAGACTATTGATTTTGCGTTCCCTCACAAACATAATTGCGTTCCCTCGTAAAACATTTTGCGTTCCCTCACAAATGCATTGCACTCCTTTGCCAAAGTTTTATGATTCACAATTGTTTTTGTGGCTCAGTCAACACATCAGGACACTGCAGTTTCCAAGGAAATCCAGCTACTTGAAACAGATATTACATATGTATTTATTTATCTCTACTAACACACTGTGTAGTTGCCAGTGCGAATCGTTCATACATCTGCAAGGAACTGCCTAACATCAGAGGAAGTTGTGAACAACAAGTTTATATAACAAGTTCAATAGCATCCTGAAAGTGCTAGTCAGAACACCGTAGTTCTACATATCTCCATACTAACAGGTGTATGAGACGTAGTCCGGCAAGCCATAACTAAATCACGATTACCGGACCACGGCCGAGTTTGAGCCAGAAGCACACCGTTAGTGCCAGACTCTGCCCAGATCTGGCTCATTATCGTTGTAATAGTTTATTTCTATACACACGCACACACACAACCCACCCTCCCTTCCCTCAGAAAAGGGTACAATCAGGTTCATGGTGAAATTACTGCTTTATTAAATAACTTACACTCTCAGAAAAAAAGAAAAAAAAGGTACATTATTGGTCACTAAAGGTACAAGTGTTGAAATGTCCAGTTTTGTTCCTTCAAGGTACATTGCATTCTCTTCTCCAGAGGGAGAGATACATGTTTGTAGTAGTTCATTATAGAAATGCCATATAACAAAAAACATAATAAAAGTCCTGGAGATGAAACAGGGCGTATGAAATCAACACATTTTAAAATCTACAATTATAATATAACCATGTTCCCTAATTAAATTTACAAATATGTACAATTGAGGGTACCACCACAGTGACAACATATGTATGTATACAAACAGTACATAAAATCAAAAAATAGAAAATACATTTGTAACTGGGATTGATATTTGAAATTGGCAGTGCCATGACTTCCTAAATCCAATTAACATTCAAATACTGTTTTTCAAAAAAAATAAAAATAAATAAAAATATTGGTTTTACACCCTAAGAACTGCCATTTACATTCATTACTTTTCTTTAGAAATTTGTAATTTATGTACTATGCTAAGGCCATATAACAAAACTCTTAAAATACAAAAATAATTCACCAGTAGGTTTGGAAAAGTAAAAAAAATGGCAGAAAGGTACTTTAAAAGAGTTTCCTCAAATGTGTGGAAGTACACATTTGACACTTATTCATGGCACACATCAGTTCCATCAACAGTTTAAAAGCCTCTGCTGTGTTGTCACACTTTGTCAATATCTCACTGCCCTCAACAATGATGGAAATATTAGCCGTATCCTCATCTCTGTCAGCCTGGACAACAGGGATCTTCAGGACGTGCAGTGTAGTGAAAGAACGCTCAAGTGTAGTCACCTAAGTTGTACTCCTTGTTGTACAATTCCAGCTCTATAATTAAACATAGAGATTATGTACATGGTCTGTTCTCTTCAATATATTTTCTTTAAAAATATTTAACAAAATACTGTAAACTGCTTATGCATGCAAATTCATTAACTACAGAACTTCAAATGTAAAAGAATATCAGGTTATAGTACAAATGGTTATACAAACGATTATGCTACAACTGATGCTAAAAATCTCATCTAAATAACTTAAATTAACCTCCTATCTGTTTTTCTCCCCGCTCACCTGCATTTCTCACTGCCCCACTAGTTTTCTTACTGCAGTCCATCTTTACATAATTACATAAAGAAAATGAATTAGTTCATGTTCATAGTTAATTTTGAAAAACTTAACTAACTTCACAGCTCCAAAAATAAACTACTTCACATGCTTTTGTTTATTTTTTTCTCTCAGTAAATAGGCTTCTATAGTTTTCAATATAACCTCCTTCAACCCATTAATCACTAGCCCAAAATCACTGCTACTCCCTAACAAAGGATTAGTGTATGAGGAATTATATATTTAAAACATTACATTACACCAAAACCCAGCACTGAGACTGAGAATGCATTTTAACCTACTTAGCTAGTACCTTATGTATTCTTAATGTGTTTAAGCTGTTTTATTTCTTATACTAAGGTATGCGGTTCTGTGTAACATAAAAACCCACAAAAATGCTCACACTGTCTTGTAAAATATGCCATCAAACCACATAATTACTCAAATTAAAATTACTCATGTATGAGCGATTGTTATGTCATTTAAATGTTTTCTATGAGAGGGAAAAAAGAGCTAGCTAGAGTTAAACAGGTTAGCTAAAGTTTGTCATTTGAAAAAAAAAATGGTTCAATATTACATATGTAACGTATAGCATTTGACAGAATAACGTACACAACATTAACGATATTAACTACATTTGGGCGATACCAAAATACTCATGTATCCAAAAATATAAGGTTAAATTGAAATACTTACGGAATGAAGCTCTTCCCTGAGGCCAATGAGAGCTCCCAGTAGACAAGGAACGTCCCTGGACATTCAAAATAGGTCTAAAAGTAGTCTGTCCGTCAAGGACATATTTTAAACGTCAATGGACGTCCAAAATCCATCTTTATATGTTAGTTAAGTGGTGACCAATCGATAACGTCAGTGGACGTCCAAAATGCGTTTTATACAAATAATTTATTTCGGGACCAATTAATAACGTTAATGGACGTCCAAAATACGTCTAATAGTCATCTTTTCAATGTCTGTGTTTGGACGTCTTTTCAACTTTCATTTTAAACCTTAAGAGAACGTTGATTAGACGGCAGTCATTACGTTATTTCAATGTTGAATCAACGGCTAAATGTTTACTGGGCTGCTCGCGCCCCGCGATCACAGAAAAGAGCGCGAATCTTCCTCGTCTTCTTCTTCTGTGTTTTTACAGCGGTTCGCTTCTGCCACCTTCCGTTTTCTCATCCAGAGTTCATTCATTTTAAAGCTGTCGTTCTAGTCCAGTCATCTTCAAAAACTTAAATAACAATTTCCTCCCTTCAGCACGGCACTGTCTCCTTATTAACCCTATAATCATAATCATTTCTGTCGTTCGTGTCCCAGTCATTACATCAATATTCTAAAATATTACAGAGCTTATAACTATATGGCATTTAATAAGTTAAAATAATGATTCTATTTATTTAACATTTATTACATCGTTGTCCACACAGTTACCAGTATTTTTTTTTTATATTTAGACGTGGGCCACATACGATTAATATGCAGTATTTAATTAAATGCTCTGATTTGTGTAGTGTGCTAACTGCAATGGCAATCGCCTCGCCAGCCGACAGTGCCAACGTGCAGCCAGAATTGGGCCAGATGCGGCATGCCGCATTCACGCCGAGACGGCAGCCAGCCGACAGTGCCGAGCCTGAGCCAGAACTGGCCCAGATCTACCTTGCTAGTTGGGCAATAGCTACACATTTATTCAGGTGTTCACTCTCCGTTCTCTCCCACTGTTTAGAAACTGTGTTCATTGTCTGTATCTCTATACTGTTCACGTAAACGTTGTCCATGTGCTTGCACTTTAAATTCTCTCATCCTCATTTCATAGCAATTAACAACACAGCAACAAAGGTTTCAGTTGGCGCTCCCCAATAACACATCCATGTTTCTGCTGCGAAGTCTTTATATTTCAGTCCAAAATCAAAGTAAAATTCAACGAGCTGCTCCATAGTTGACCTGACATGCACAGCAAGCACATAATCAACAGCAAGCACAGTACTACGGAGCCCACAAATTATTTGCGAGGGAACACATTATCTTTGCGAAGGAACGCAAAAGTCGTGAAACATATTAGTATCTGTTACTCTGACATCACCAGAAGGAGTGACCCAGAGACAGGAGCAGTTTGGCTTTCTGGAATTTTATTATCACTCACCATCACCATCTTAAACATTTTCAGTGAGCTTGTGTCAGTTGGAACACAATCTGAGAATAAGGTACGGTCAACATGCATCATTTGTCACTAAAGCTACAAACAGTGTATTGTACCTTTAAAGGTACGGCAATGATGTTATAGTGCAGAAGGAGATAGGAATGTTTGTATTATTTCATTAAAGAACTATGTTAAATAAAATAACTATATATGAATCATGGATATGAAATGGTACATATAAAATCAGCACAATTTTAAAATGTACAATTATAAAGAAATAAGGTACTATTACATGCCCTAATTAAACGTGCTGAAATGTAGCCTTAAGTGTACCACCACAGAGACAGTTTTACTGACAGTGTACTCAGGCAGGAAAATGCATGAGGACATTTATATGGCCTACTGTTCAGGACATGTTTCTGAGCTGTGTATCCTGGGTCAAAGCTCTGGTGTCTTGCTGGGGAAGTGGAACATGGTCAGCACTGAGGCTCAATCAGCCTTCAATTTAGTCTCCATTAACTCAGTCCACAGTTTAATTATTATAAAAGATCACATGAAATTGCTTAGATTTCAAAAGTTTAGGTATTTAAAATATTTTTACTATTAATATAATTTCATTTTTTGATGTTATGATACACATGTGAAAGATCACTAGGTTCTTTTTACAGGGTTTAGATATTTGTGGGCACATTTAGATAATTATATTAGAGCAGTACAATATGAAGTGGCTTCTGCTCTGTCAGATGAAATCAGTGTGAGGTTAATGTTCAGGAAACAAAATCACTCTTGGAGATGATGATTTAAATATTCTACATGTTATAATATACTTTGCAGATGTTCTGAACCATGAATAGAAAATGGCATACATCAGTGGGTTCATAAAAGAGTTCATATCTAATATCCAGATCAAAATGATCCACACAGTTCCAGGAGTGTAAACTAACACAGGTATGATATAATGTGGTATCCAACAAACAAGGTAAACAAAAACCACTGTCCCTAATTTCTTGGCTGCTTTGATTTCAGAAGCTATTGATGTTTTAGCTCCATGGATGTTTGTGGCACCATTTTTCACAGCTCTGATAGCTTTAGCTTGATGTATTGCCACTTTAAAAACAACTGAATACAAGATTATTATTAAACTGCATGGGGCTAGAAATGCAGCTACAAATTCAATTATGGTCCAATATTTATATACATACACAACACACTCTCCATAACATAGGGAGTATGTTATCAACTCATTAAAGTGTAAAAACACAATGGTATAACACAGCCAAAAAGACCAGCCAAGAATTATGGACAGCAAGGTTTTATGAAGCGTGATCTGACTGGAATACTGCAGAGGGTTAGTGATAGCAATGAACCTATCAACTGCTATTAGTATCATGCTGTGCAGAGAGCCATACTTTGAGACCATATCAATTATTTGACAAAAGTAACATATGAATGGACCAAAAAACCAACAGGTGTCCATCTGACTATGTATAATCAAAGGCATATAAACCAGTCCCACTTCAAGATCAGCCACAGCCAAAGAGAGGATGAGCAGGTTGGTTGGAGTGTGGAGCTGCTTGAAGTGAGAGATGGAGATGATCACCAGCAGGTTCAAAAACACAGTGCACACAGATATACATGAGAGAAAGAAGCACAAAATAATATACCCAGGGTCCTCAATGACCACTTTTGTACATGATTCATTATTGTCAGGAAAGCAGTATTGAACCGTGATGTTTTGCCTGTAGTGTTGGTTGTCCATGTGAAACAGAGACAGAGCTGAAGAATCTGAACTGATTCAGAAGGTAAACTTCTCTGTTTCATACATGAGCATGAATCCTCCCACTAGTGGATAGTGTAACCCTAACATCATCATGACGTACAGTGTTGGGTCAGCTGAGACTTGTTCAGAGTGGTAGAATTGTGAAAAGGTTTAAAGGTAATGTCATGATTACAAATTTTACACAGTGAGCAAATCATGTCTTGGATCATACTCAATGAGGCCAGATGTGTGGTGCACACTCATAAAATAGAACATAGAATAGAGTTGTTTTATGGTCTGTCCACAATGTAGGGAAATACAACAAGAATTAAAAATATATAAACAGCCTGAGAAGTTGGGATAAATAGATGAATAAACAAAAACATTCTGTCCTGGTATGCAATTATTTTAACCCTATATTCAACAGAAAACAGTAAAAAGAAAATACTTAAGATGAAACTGAAATATTACACTTTTTGGGAAAAACAAAATGTGTCCAGTTCTGTGAAGGACAGGCGCCTCCTCCAGGATGTGTTCCTGCCTCGCACCCAGTGACCCCTGGGTAGGCTCCGTAACAGCTTCTTCCCACATGCTATCAGACTCCTGAACACCTAGAGACTGACACTGGACTGAAGAAGCACACACACACACACACTTCTTCACGCAAACACTGGTCTGTTGGACTGAAAATGAGTGTACTTTTTACACATATCCTGTTTACATCATGGTTACATCCAGTTACCGTTTACAGAACAAATACACTTTAAATTGCAGTGTCTCTCTCCCTCACCCCCTCCGTACTTATGGTTTTGCATTGTCTTGTATTGCATTGTATTGTATTGTACTGTATGGATATTGTTTTGTATTTTCTTAGCCATATCTTTTGCACTTTTTTGTTTTATGTTGCACTAGCTGTGTACTAGTTGCACTTTAATGTTGTGTATTGTTTTATGTTCTATGTCTTTTGCACTTTAGTGTGTGTGCACTTTTTTATGTTTGCACTAGCTTTGCACTAGTTGCACTTTAATGTTATGTACTGTCTTATGTAGCACCTTGGTTCTGGAGGAACGCTATTTCGTTTCACTGTGTACTGTAAACGCTGTATACTGCTGAAATGACAATAAACTTCTTGAACTTGAACTTGATCTTCGTCACTTCTCCTCAGCCTCTCCTCCTTCACAACTCTCTCTTTGTCCTAGATGCTGGATTACTCATCCCGTCACTCCCATTGCAGGCCCCGCGTTTCTTCTCCCACCGCTCATTCTGCTCAATGCTCAGGTTTTTCCGCTCAGCTAATAAGACCCTTTTTCACTGCTCCAGGCTTTTTCACTGCTCCAGTCTGTCCCCTCCTGGCTTTAGCTCCGGCCCAGGCCCCGTCTCCCCCATTCAGACCCTGCCCTGCCTTCTGTGTTTTCTTTACTCTCTCCTCCCCTCCCCTTGCTGATACCTTTGCTTCTCATTCTCTCTCTCTCTTCCTTCTTCTGCCTCAATCATTGAAGATACGGATGGTTTCCAAATTCAAACTGGCAGCCTGCCTGCAGCAATGGAACATCACTAGCTACTGGAGCGCTCTGGATTTAGATTTCTATTACCGGGCTTTTGCCGGCTACACTGTCCTTTCATGAGTCCATCTGAACCGGCCGCTTATTGTGCTCATTCTTGCACTAACTCCCGCTTTCTGCCACTGCCATTGCTCCCACTTCATCCATGGCAACTACCGTGCCATGTGTGACTACTTCCAGCTCTTGTGATAGTTGTGGAAGACGCATGTCCTACTTTAACGGTTAGATGATCTGCAACAACTTCAGCTCAGGTGGATGTTTCACCTCTTCATGCAGATACCTGCACATCAGCACATATTGTGGCCAGGCTCATGCCCAACCCAGCCATCCCCTCAGACCACCTAGATTCAGCAGCAGCTGGCTGCTTCAGTTCCTTTTCTTCTCCCATCAGCGTGCCAGAATTCACCACCTGCCTTTCCGGTTATCCTGACTCCACTTTCACACCTTTTCTTCCTGATGGCCTTCTCCTTGGTTTCTCTCCTGGCCTGGTAGCCCTTTTCGACTCCTCCCTTCTCTTCCTTCAGCATCAACCCTATTGGTATCACCACCCAAAGTCAAAGTCAAAGCTTGATTTATTGTTAATTCTTCACATGTACCAGACATACAAAGGAATTTTCAATTTAGTTTCTCACTATCCTTTGGTGTTTACAAGACAAAACATTTCTAACCCTAAAGTAAGAAATAAGTCAGACCTATCCTAACACTAACACTGATAATAAAGTGACAATCAATAACGAAAGTTACAGTAAAGTGCACAAGTACAACAAATAGACAGCCATATCTAACACTAATACTAACACTAAAATGACAATAAATAAAGTAAGGTGTGCAGTGGTGATGATTAAATTAACTAAGTAAAAAATAAAAACTAAATAAACAGTAAGGAGTAAAAGACAAGTATTCACAGTTAAAATTTAAATGTAGCATCGTGTTGAAATAGTGCAAGACATTCAGTAATACTTGCAGGAGAAGATTTCTATTGACAGTGTGCAAGTAGCATAGTAGTGCACAGAGTCTTGAGATTTTAACTGTTGTAGCTACTTGACAGATTGGATGAAGCTGATGCGAGAGAATTCAGCATCTTCACAGCCTTGTGGATAAAGCTGTTGGTGAGTCTGGTGGTGTAGTGCTGGCACCTCCTGCCCCACCACTGGAATGACATCTTACTCTTCTACGAAGACGCACTTTCCAATCCTGAGGAACCCTCCATATTTACAGATGCAGCTGCTTCTATAGGTTTTGGTGGCTACTATGGCAGTCAATGTTTTGTATCTCATTGGCTCCCAGAAATCACTTTCCTCTCAATTGGTTCTGACAACTCAATTGCATTGTGAGAGCTGTACCACATCAAGGTCGCCATCAACATCCATTCAGATAACACAGCAGTCGTTTATATAATTAACAAAGGACGTTCTAAGTCACTGTCACTCATGATCTTTCTCTGTCGTCTCGTTTGGGATTCAATCATGCACCAATTAATTTTAAAGGCGTCTCACATTTCCAGCCATTCCAATCCAATTGCTGACACTCTGTCGCATTCAATTTCAGAGATTCAGAGTATTAGCGCAACTATCAGACCCTCATCCCACATGGACGCCTCCATTTTCAGAAGTTATCTTCCCACGTCATCCTGGCTCCACCATTCTCAATTATCTCACCAGACCTTATCCTCCAGGCTGTAGCACTCAACACCTTCTCAACATCCTGGACCAGCCAGAAAATCTTTAGACGTTTCCACCAACTTCATAACTTGATTCCATGCTTTGACTTTCCATACCACCACCTCACTTTTCCTCACTTTTGTCAACATACACTTCTCCATCCAGTCATCAACCCTCAAAGTCTAGCAGCCATCAATTTTTTCCCCAAACTCACCCACGGTTCTCCACATCCTTCTTCCCTTCACCACCAGGTCACCCTGCTCCACTGAGGCATTAAAAGGAATTAACCTAGTTTTCACCCATGGCACCAGCCTCTCTGCAATATGTTCAGGATGCTATTTCCCTGTTATCTCCTCTACACTAAAAGTTATGTTCCTTCTAGCCTTTGGCTTCCTCCTCTGCTCCAAATTCCTCACAGCTTCTTCAACATACAATCCTTTATGCCACCCCAGTCTCATAGACCACATTGATCTTCGATATAAAACACAGCAATATCGACCAGTTTGGCAGGACCACTCCAGTATATCTATTTAAACTCAGTCCATTTGAATCACTCTTTTGCCATCTTCAAACCCATCACACACAAGCTTCATTTCGAAAGCTTGGCAACCCAGTGGGCTCTATACGCACGCATCCAAGCCACCTCAAACTCCAGCCCAAACCTTTTGAGTTCACCACCCACTCTGACACTTCTCTGCATAAAGTCTGTGCTAGCAAAGTGAAGTCACCATGTTACGTAGTTTTGGGAGCTAGACCGTGCCCTAATTACCTCTCCACAGCACCATTTATACCCCTTCAATCTCACGCCAACCCAGTGTTGAGCAACATCGCATCTACCACCACCCTGTCTCCTCCCTTCTTCTCTTTTAACTAATTAAGTGTCAGAGGGGCACGACTCTATGCACACTCCTCCAAGCCACCTCGAATGAAAACTCACCTTCTGTGTTCTCAGATGCTTCTTTGGGCATGGTCTATGCTAGCAAACTATTAATATAATTATAATAATTGTTCAATTACACAAGCAGACTAATATTTTTAGTATCAGTATTTTATTGTCATTTGTGTTATATCATGACTTTAAAATAAACAATGTCCAATTTCAAAATATTTAAAAAAAATGATTTTTTCTGCAATTACTTTTTTGCTTTAGAACACCCTCAGTGTATCCCTCAACCAAGAGCATTTACAGCATTAGGCTATTCCATGTAGGGGCTGCATAATCAGGCCTGAACTGGTCTATTCTGTAAACTATGGTGAGGACTGAAAGACAAGCTCAAAGTACTCCAGTCAACCACTCTATGGTTATCTTTGTGACATCAGTGTTGAACAGGTGAGGACTGAACCCACAATTTCAGGGCCCTGGAGCTGTGTTACAGTGAAATTTCCTGCAGCACCACTGTCATTTTTTTTTCTTAGTTTTTTTTTTTGTTTGTTATTAATTCAGTAATAATTGAAGATATATACATTTCCACCTCCAATGATACTACGATTTGGACTGCCGGCTCAAAAGTGTCCATAGGTGCGAGTGTGTTAGTGAATGTGTGTGTCAACCAGTGAAGGACTGGCAAAGCTCCAGGGTGTGTGGAAGTTATGTACCAAGGATGGGAATGTCAATACTGAAGGTTTGAAGCTCGTGTCACTTTTTCAACACAGTGTACCGGAGCTTGTATTGAGTCACTTATCCTCATGTGACAATGTCGTTTGAAGCTTCGAATACGACACTGAATCACTGGAAATGTGCGGGACTGGTTCAAAGTTTTAGCGGTGTCCCATACCTCAGTGACTATTTAATGGACTTTTTATTTGGTATATTTTCCAACCTTGTAAACAATTTTTATATTTTTACTATTTTTTTTTTTTACAATTTTTATATTCCTGTTAGCCTCACTTCCCTTGTCCTGAAGTTGGAGGCTAACAGCCCCTACCTTTAACACCCCCAAAAAAAATTCCCCCGGAGCTGAAGGGGGTAATCCACCATCGAGGGGGTGACTCCAGCATGTTTCTTACGCCGACTCCTTCGACTCGCACTGGCGCAATTACTCGATTCATGAGTTGACTTTTCCGGTAGGGGATACGGAACTGTGCCAGGCATGAGCTGGAGCCGGCTATTCCACTCCACCACCCTGTCAAATAGAGTCTTTTTGCTAGCTGCGTCCTTAGTTTGGTCAACATTCTGTTAGGCTGGAGGGGTGCGGACTGACGGAGGCGGACACACTCACTAAAGCACAACAAACTTTAATAATGAAATATAACAAAACAAAGAAACTTTAACAGAAGGAAAACAAACAGGGAGCCAAGCAGGCTAAACTAGACACGGGGAAACTGCAGAGACAGACAGACTAGATGACACTAGATAAAGTAAGCAAAACAACGAGACTGGGAACTGGAACCAAAGGAGAACGAGAATGACACAAAACAACATGACCTGACTAGGAACACGACGAAAGAGAGGTGAAATGTTCGACAAGAGGACGTGAGACAAGGGGCTTAAATACAACAAACGAGAAACACCTGAAACGGATAATGAGGGTAAAGACAAGGAGGCGGAACAAAGGCGGGGCATGAACGACAACAAAACAAAGCCATGTGCTGAGATCGAGAAAACAGACATGACGAGACGAGGGCGTGACACTAACACTAACACTAATAATAAAGTGACAATGAATAACTAAAGTAACAGTAAAGTGCACAAGTACAACCGATAGACAGACATATCTAACACCAATAGTAACACTAAAGTGACAATAAATAACGTAAGAAGTGCAGTGGTGAGGATTAAATTAACTAAGTAAAACATAAAGACTAAATAAAGAGTAAGGAGTATAAGAAAATATGCACAGTGTAAATCTAAATGTCATAGGTAGCATCAATGAAAAATGTGCAAGACATTCAGTAATACTTCCAGGAGAAGATTTCTATTGACAGTGCAAGTGGCATAGTAGTGCAAGGAGTCTTGTGTTTTTAACTGTTGTAGCTACTTGACAGACTGAATGAAGCTGAGGAGAATTCAGCATCCTCACAGCCTTGTGGATAAAGCTGTTGGTGAGTCTGATGGTGTAGTTCTGACCCCTCCTCCCACACCACTAGAATGGCATCTTATTCTTCTAAAAAGACACTCTTTCCAATCCTGAGGACCCCTCCATATTTACAGATGCAGCTTCTTCTATAGGTTTTGGTGGCTACTACGGCAGTCACTTGTTCACATCTCAGTGGCTCTCAGAAATCACTTCGCTCTCAATTGATTCTGACAACTCAATTGCATTGTGAGATGTGTACCTAATCGAGGTCGCCACCAACATCCATTCAGAAAGCAGTTGTTTATATAATTAACAAAGGATGTTCTAAGCCACTCTCACTCATGATCTTTCTCTGTCGTCTCGTTTGGGATTCAATCATGCACCAATTCATTTTAAAGGCGTCTCACATTTCCAGCCATTCCAATCCAATTGCTGACTCTCTCTCTTTCAATTTCAGAGATTCAGAGTATTAGCGCAACTATCAGACCCTCATCCCACATGGACACCTCCCATTTTTCAGAATCATTTTCAGAACTCATCTTCCCACTTCATCCCGGCTCCACCATTTCCAATAATCTCACAAGACCTTATCCTCTCAACATACTGGACCAGCTGGAAAACCTTTAGAAATTTCCACCAACTTCATAACAACCTGATTCCATGTTTTGACTTCCATACCACCACCTTACTTTTCCTCACTTGTGCCAACATACACTACTCCATCCAGATATAACCACATATAAATCCATATACATGCCCACGACCTGCTTGCAGCCCAGGAATGCTTGTTAACCCAATTTTGGGGGCATGGCTCTATACCCACGCCTCCAAGCCACCTCAAACTCCAGCCCAAAACTTTTGAGTTCACCACCCACTCCAACGCTTCTCTGCGTAAAGTCAAAGCAAAGTGCAGTCACCATGTTACGTAGTTTTAGAAGCTAGACCATGCCCTAATTACCTCTCCATAGCTCCATTTATACACCTTCACTCTCACTCCATCCCAGTTGAGGAACATCAAACCTAGTAAGTAAAGTAAGTAAAATTTTATTTATAGAGCACATTTAAAACTAAAGTGCTTCACACTAAACAAAAGAAAAATGTCCACCTTCTAACCACCAGCATCACAGAAACAGCATCACAGAAAAACATACATTAACACAGCTCCTAATCCACAGATTCACAGCTGCCAAATGCCAGACGGTAAAAGTGTGTTTTAAGTTTGGTTTTAAAAGCAGTCACAGATGGCGTGTTTCTTATGTCACTTGGAAGACCATTCCAAAGCCTTGGTGCAGCAACAGTAAATGCACGATCCCCTTTATGTTTAAGACAAGATCTAGGAACAGTCAGAAACTATTGAGCTGAAGACCTTAGAGCTCTTGAGGTCACATACAGGCAAAGCATGTCCACAATGTATGCTGGTGCAAGTCCATTTAAGGCTTTAAAAACCATCAATGCCATTTTATACTGGACTCTGTATCGCACTGAGAGCCAACCTACCACCACCCTCTCTCCTCCCTTCTTCTCTTTTAACCAATTAAGTGTCAGAGGGGCATGACTCTATGCACACTCCTCCAAGCCACCTCGAATGAAAACTCACCTTCTGAGTTCTCAGATGCTTCTTTGGGCATGGTCTATGCTAGCAAACTATTAATATAATTATAATAATTGTTCAATTACACAAGCAGACTAATATATTTAATATCAGTATTTTATTGTCATTTGTGTTATATCATGACTTTAAAATAAACAATTAATGTTCAATTTCAAAATATATAAAAAAAAAACTGAATTTTTTTGCTTTAGAACACCCTCAGTGTATCCCTCCACCAAGAGCATTTACAACATTAGGCTATTCCATGTAGGGGATGCATAATCAGGCCTGAACTCGTCTATTCTGTAAACTATGGTGAGGACTGAAAGACGAGCTCAAAGTCCTCCAGTCAACCACTCTATGGTCATCTTCATGACATCAGTGTTGAACAGGTGAGGACTGAACCCACAATTTCAGGACCCTGGAGCTGTGTTACAGTGAAACTTCCTGCAGCACCACTGTGCTTTGTTTTTTCTTAGTCTCTTTTTTTCTTCTTTTTTTATTTGCAGCTCAGTAATAACTGAACATATGTACATTTCCACCTCCAATGATACAACGATTTGTATTGGTGGATTGGTGACTCCAATAGGTGTCCATAGGTGTGAGTGTGTGAGTGAATGTGTGTGTGTCATCCTGTGAAGGACTGGCAACACTCCAGGGTGTGTGGGAGTTATTTACTAGGGATGGGAACTTCAAAACTGAAGGTTTGAAGCTCGTTTCACTTTTCCAACACTTGCTGATTTGACACAGTGTACCGGAGCTTGTATTGAGTCACTTATCCTCATGTGACTATGACGTTTGAAGCTTCTAATACGACACTGAACCATCGGAAAATTGCGGGACTGGTTCAAAGTTCTAGTGCTGTCCCATATCTCAGTGACTATTTAAGGGACATTTTCTGTGGTATATTTTCCAACCTTGTAAACAATTTTCATATTCCTATATACCCCTCCTGTTCCCTATAAAATATGTAGGCCTTATACATTCTATAATCAATAAATACAAAGATAAAGCATTTATTACAGCATTTCAGTGAATCAGAACAGACACAAGTTGAAGTGTAAGACCACATGGTATTAACATGCTTCACGGTGTTGATCTGCAGGCTGCAATCATTTTTTTTCTGGCCACCAAATGTCACTCTTCTCTGTCAAATTTCAATGCTCCAATGCATCAAATCTTTTTCGGCACAATCAGGAGGAAGCCCCTAAAGCTTCAGTGGGGCTTCATCCACCAATCATTATTTACCTACAATTTTGAATATTTGAACATAATTTTGTCCAGCCCATTGTTAACTTTGCTGTAGTGTGCAGTGTAGTCATCCTCCTCAGTCTCCCTAAATGAAGGTACTAATGAAATAAACTTATGTATATTAAATGCAGCTGGTTGAGGAACAAGAAGGTCTGATACAGTGGGTGCCACAGGTTCCAGTGTGTCAGTAGGCCGCATTGAGACAGGGGACAATTGTTTAAGTGGAGTAGCCTCCATCATACGTAGCTCGAGCTCATGCAAAAATTTCCTTCTCCAGCTCAAGTTTACGTACAGCTAACTCAAACTCATATTTACACACATCAGCACACTCTGAAGCGGGGCCAGGTGTAAATACATACAGGGGTGGCAGGGTCATATGGAGACAAAATAGTTCTTACCTCAGCTTCCCCCACAACTGGCACCTCAGAACTGTCTGGACTGTCTCCAACAATAGCCACTGTCCATTCAGGTGAGTCACCCTCTTCTGATGTAGGGCCTCTGCAGCTGCAGAAACTTCACCACATGTAGTATCCACCACCGGTTGTTTGCACATGCCTACTTCCAAAAGATGTCGTAAAACAATATTGTGGATTTTATTTTTTTTTTAACATAGCACTTGCTAGAGGAATCCTGAAGCGGCTAGATACTAAAATCAAAATGTCCTTCATACTTCATACTAGTCTCAAGCACATCAATACTAGGTGATTTTAAAAAAAAATCCTGCAAGTCAAAAGTTTCCATGGCTACACAAGAGACAACTAATTAAGTACCACAGAACACTAATTACCACAAATACTCTAAGACCACCACCTACCAAAAGGTAATCGTTTATCAACTTCTGTCATATATGCTCACTGCCCACCATTTTATGGTGTGTGAGGGATCAACAAATCCCAGATGATCCCCCACTTTTTACGCTCCTATGCCTAGGGGTAAGGGAGGAGTACCATTAGTGCATATAACAAGATATAATAAAAAGAAAGAACAATAATCTACAAGTGGAGGCGATAATCAAATGTTTACTTAAATAAGGCATAAATTACAAAACACAGGGTGAATCAGCAGAAAACACAAGATAACTATTCCAAAAGCCTTACATATTCTGTTTAGAGACATAAGATGCATACTATGAGAACACTTAATCCTATAATTTATTACAGTTTATTTTATAGTTAATCAAAGTATTAGAATGAGAGTATATACATATATTGTGATGAAGTAGTATGCTTAAGCTCAGGTTTCCTCCTACAGTCCAAAAACACACGTTGGTAGGTGGATTGGCGACTCGAAAGTGTCCGTAGGTGTGAGTGTGTGAGTGAATGTGTGTGTGTCTGTGTTGCCCTGTGAAGGACTGGCGTCCCCTCCAGGGTGTATTCCCGCCTTGCGCCCAATGATTCCAGGTAGGCTCTGGACCCCCCGCGACCCTAAATTGGATAAGCGGTTACAGATAATGGATGGATGGATGGATAGTATGCTTAACTATCTATACTATAATTATTTGAAGAGAGATACACTAACAAATATAAGCCCTAATTTGTCTAATGGTGGACAGAGGATGATGCCAAAGAGAGGTACATACAATTAAATAAACAAAATATAATCATGGCCCATATTATCATGGTGAGTGTGTGTATAAGGCACCTCAAATACACTCTCCACACAACAGAATCACACGTGGGGATCAAGTGTGAGTAATACTGAAACATACAGACACAGGAACACACAAAAACATGAATGAAGACCAAAGTGAAGTGTGTACTGTGCAATTCCATGCAGAAAAAAAAAAAATACACACACTCAGCGCCAAAGCACATTCAGTACCACACTCCTGGATCAGTCAACGCACTCTAAACACACAGCCTGTCTCACACATGCTCCTATGGGGTCGCAAAGGGGTCAAAATTATGCCTATGCCTTTACTCCCTTGTGTCACTGAACATCTGCCTTTTCATCTATAGTAAGTTTTCATAACATATGTAAGGAATCGACATAAACACGTGTGACCAAACATGTCCTAACGTGTGACTTAACGAGTGGCCAAACGCGTTGTCTCCATGTCCTCTGCGTAAATATAAAAGCTTATGTGAATCATTCGTATTCAAGTAATGATGTAGTACTTTTGTACAATAAAGTTATAATCCTTACACAGTGATCTCTTCGTCTATATTCTAAATTTTCCTGTTTCCTTACTTTCACTTTAAGCAGGGCAGTTTATGAGGCTAATACCGGCTTTATTTGCCTGCCTTTTATTAGAATTTTCTGTTCCACCTTAAAGTCAGCTATGCAAGGCTGAAGCTGAAGAACTATTTTTGAATAATTGTATTTAATGCATGTGCAAATGATGGAACAATCTCCATTTTTGCATTTGAAGACTCTCTGAGGTGCACTTTTTAAACCCAGTGATGTCACTAGTTGGCTGCTGATGTTAATTAGATTATTGTAGCATTGGACAGATTTCCCAGGGTTTGTTTATTATTTTGACCTATTCCAACTTTATTGGTTTAAAGTTTTTTTCTTTCATCTCATTAAATATGAAGACATTTTATATATTATTGTGAAGTATAAAATTTCACAGTTTCATATTAAGTATTTTCTTTTTATTATTTTCAACTGAATACAGGGTTAAATGATTTGCATACCAGGAAAGAATAGTTATTTATTCATCTATATATTCCAACTTATATCTTTATATAGCAACTCAGACTGTTTATACATTTTCACTTATCGTATTTACATACATTGTGGATGGACCATAAACATATTAAATTGTATGTTCTATTCTATAAGTGTGCAGAACACATTTTCTGGCTTCACTGAGTATGATCCAAGACAAAAATAAAAAAAAAAGTTATACTTTTCCCCTACTGATTTGCTAAATGTATAAAATTTGTAATTATGACATTAGATTCTTACACAGTTCTACCACTCAGAACTAGTCTCAGCTGACCCAAAACTGTACGTCATGATGATGTTATGGTTACACTATCCACTAGTGGGAGGATACATGGTCATGTATAAAACAGAGAAGTTTAACTTCTTAATCATTTCAAAATTTTCATCTCTGTCACTATTTCAAATGGATGACCAAGACTACAGGCAAAACATCACAGTTCAATATTGCATTCCTGACAATAATCAGTCTTGTATAAGATATTCCGTATATGGCCCTGGATATGTTTTTCTGTGCTTCATTCTCTCATGTATATGCTTGTGCACTGTGGTTCTGAACCTGCTGGTGATCATCTCCATCTCTCACTTCAAGCAGCTCCACACTCCAACCAACCTGATCATCCTCTCTCTGGCTGTGGCTGATCTTCTTATGGCACTCTTTAATATGCCTGTGGATGTAAGTGCCCTAATGGACACCTGTTGGAATCTTGGACCATTAACATGCTACATTTCTTTAGTATTTGGTTTTGTCTCAAAGTGTGGGTCTCTGTACAGTGTGATACTCATAGCAGTTGATAGGTACATTGCTATCACTAACCCTCTGCAGTATTCCAGTCAAATCACACTTCATAAAACCTTGCTGTCCATACTTCTTGGCTGGTCATTTAGTCTATGTTATGCCATCATATATTTATACATAAATGAGAGTTTTACAGATCCTAATAGCTACTCCCAATGTTATGGAGAGTGTGTTGTGTATCCATATATGTACTGGTGCGTAATTGAACTTATAATGTCTTTTCTAGCCCCTTGTAGTTTCATATTAGTCTTGTATTCAATTATTTTTAAAGTGGCAATACATCAAGCCAAAGCTATCAGAGCTGTGAAAAATTGTGCCTCACAAAAAACATCAAGGGATAAAACATCAAGAGCTTCTGAAATCAAAGCAGCCAAGAAAGTAGGGACAGTGGTTTTTGTTTACCTTGCTTGCTGGATACCATTTTATTCAATCCGTATGACACTTCACATACCTCAGACTGTGTGGAATGTTTTTACCTGGTTAATAGATATGAACTCCTTTGTGAACCCACTGATGTATGCCATTTTCTATTCATGGTTTAGAACATCTGCAAAGTATATTATAACAGGCAGAATATTTAAATCATCATCTTCAAGACTGAGTTTTTTTCCTGAACATTAACCTCAGACTGATTTCATCTGAGAGAGCAGAGGCCACTTCATATTTTACTGCTCATATATACCATATATATATATATATATGGTATATAATAAACTGGGTAATGTTTATTTATTTATATTTATTTTATTTTATTTTTTTTAATGTAAATATGTGAATACATTAAAAAGAACTTGGTGATCTTCACTGATGCATCGTAATGTAAGTATAAAAAATACAACTTCATAAATGTAATAAATTATATTTTAGTAAACTATACGTGTAGAATCTAAGCAACTTAATGTGATGAGTTATTCATTCATTCATTATCTGTAACCGCTTATCCAGTTCAGGGTCGCGGTGGTGATGAGTTATAATAAATAAAAATTATTTGTAAACAAAATAAAAATATTGTTAAATGCCTAATTATGATGCATTCAGACATTATATGATGCAAAGTATGTTGTATATTAATTAACAACATTTAGATTTTTTGTTAAAGGGCCACACAATGTGTGATTTTCAAAAAATGTTATTTTATTGTATTATTATTTCACGTCAGACTTTAAAGGGTTAGGAAATAAAATCATTTTACCATGTTAAAAGACCTGAATTAGTCATCAGAACTTGTGGAAGCCCATTCTGATCTATAGCAGGTGCCACAGAGTATTCAAAAATTGAATCATTCGACAGTGACATTATAAATGTAAAACATTTAAATATGCATGCACACTACACAAAGCATTGTGGTACATTTTGTGTATAACTTTACTTTTTTATATTACTAAAACATTTTATAACGTTATATATCCCATTATAAGATTCTCTGCACAAAAACACAATGCTCAAATTGGATTCACCAACAACGGCACAGCTGTGTGCTGGCCTGCTCTTTTTGCAAAGAAACAGAAGTTGTCCTAAGTTCTGCATTATTGTTCAACTTTTATATAATATAAAATAAGAGTACGTTATCTCAATCAAATAAAAATACATTTAGCATCCATGTGATGTAATGCATCAAGTACCTAATAAAAAGTTGTGTGCAGTATATTAACATATGAATTAATTGATTAAATCCTGATTTATTGATTTCTGATCAGCTCTGGACTCCAGATTCTTAACAAGATGAAGTGGTTACAAAAAATACATTAAGGAACTGAATTAATTGCTTTAGTGTGTACATATTCAAATATATAGTTACCTAATATTCAACCAACAGGACTGCAGCTTTTTTCTTAAAGAAGCTGGATTAGCAGGCCCAAATGCCTTTGATTATCCATTTATCCCTCCCTTTATTTTTTTTTTTTGAGTCCTTATGCATATTGTGCTTGGACTGCAAAGCCAAGAAGTGTCTCACAGACTTCAAATAAAAAAGACCACATTTGCAATTGGATAAGTCATTACAGACTTGAATGAATGTTAATGTTTTACTCATTTTTAACATCCAAACATTTTCTGAGGAAAACCTTGTGATATTGTGATAATACCACAATACAAAAGTCTACGAATACAAAAATATATCAGCCAACAGCATCGAGGCAAGAAAGCTATATACACTGTTAACCAACTAAATAAACAGTTGCAGTAAAGAGCTGAAGTAACGTAACCTAACTTTTCTGGCTGCTATTATTTTTTAGGTTACTGCTTAATAATATTAGTTTATCTTTTTATCCTACACTTTAATAAGGGTTGCTTCATTTACATTTTCTTTCATATTTAATTTAAGGAACGTCATACAGGTTCCTGCATGGACTGAATAACTTAAGCTCAGTCACAATAAAAAACACTGGGAAACTGTTTCATTTAGGATTTGTTTGTTGTTTTCAGCTGAATATCGAAAACCCAGCTGTATACTCACTATAAGCGGTTCCACAGCACCAAAGAACACAAAAAGGCATGTTCATGCACTACACAACTGCTTAAATACAAAACTAAAAGGATTTAAACTTATGTACAAAATATTAAATGGTTAGAATATATTTACCTCAGATGTGCCACCAAAATGCCTGAATTGTGTTAAAGGATGAATGACATTTGGGCGAGTTCACATCTGCTACAAGTGCTGTGTTTAAAAAAAATATTAAAAACTGCTCTTTAACGTTGCTAAGAAGGGCTGTTTTTTAAGGGTTCTTCAGAATATGACTCATTCATTCATTCATCGTCTGTAATTGCTTGTCCAGTTCAGGGTCGTGGTGAGTCTGGAGCCTACTCAGATTCACTGGGCGCAAAGCAGGAACACACCCTGGAGGGGTCACTCTGTGGTTGAGGTTCTAGCCACTCCTGCCTCTGCCACCTGGGGCTCTTGATCCTGTTGCCTCTGAGCTCCACACTTGGGTTCCAGGCATCTTCTTCACTTCTCCTCATCCTCTCCTCCTTCATGACACTCTCTTTGTCCCAGATGCCAGAGTACTCATCCTGTCACTCCCGTTGCAGGCCCCGCGTTTCTTTTCACCGCCCAATGCTCAGGTTTTCCCGTCCAGGTAATAAGAGGACCCTTTTTTCACTGTTCCAAGCTTCCTCTGTTGGTCCCCTCCCGGCTTTAGCTCCGGCAATGGCCCAGTCGCCGTCTCCCCCACCTGGGTTTCTGTGTTTTCTCTCCTCCTCTTCCTGCTACCTTTGCTTCTCATTTCCTCTCTCTCTCCCTCCTTCTACCACTTATGCACTCCAGTCTCCACGAGAAGATCCTGCAATATGCAGACATCAACCTATCAGCCTTACTATGCCCTTGTCCAGCCCCTCTAGCCTCTTGCACCATCAAAGTCGGCGATCTTTCTTTTACAGTTATGGCTGCCGACCCTCAAATATTGAAGATACTGACAGTTTCCAAATTCGCACTGGTTTTCTCCATTTACTGCAACACTCTCTGCTCCATCTTTCTGACCCACCAGCAGAAACTCAACGATCACCTGCCCATCATTCTCGATGTAGCTGTTTGCTTCTGAGGTTCTGCCTTCTACAAATACCACCGCCAATTCTCCACCCAGGCCACAGCTTGCCTGCATCAATGGAACATCGCTAGCTACTGGGGCGCTCTGGATTTAGATTTCTATTGCTGGGCTTTTACCGGCCACACTGCCCTTTCATGCAAAATGTGCAGCAGTCCATCTGAACCAGCCGTATATTGTGCTCATTCTTGCACCAACTCCCACTTCATCCATGGCAACTACCGTGCCACGTGTTACTACTTCCAGCTCTTGTGATAGTCGTGGAAGACACATGTCCTACTTTAACGGTTAGATGATCTGCAACAACTTCAACTCAGGTGGATGTTTCACCTCTTCATGCAGCAGATACCTGCACATCAGCACATATTGTGGCCAGGCTCATGCCCGAACCAGCCCTCCCCTCAGACCCCTCAGATGGCTGCTTCAGTTCCTTTTCTTCTCCCATCAACGTAGAGGAATTCACCCCCTGCCTTTCCCGTTGTCCTGACTCTACTTTCACCTGTTTTCTTCTCAATGGCGTTTTTCTTGGTTTCTCTCCTGGCTTGGTAGTCCTTTTCCACTCCTCCCTTCTCTTCCTTCAGCATCAACCCTATTGGTATCACCACCCAAAGTCAAAGTCAAAGCTTGATTTATTGTTAATTCTTCACATGTACCAGACATACCATCAATTGTGTTCCTCACTATCCTTTGGCGTTGACGAGACAAAACATTTCTAACCCTAAAGTAAGAAATAAGTCAGACTTATCCTAACACTAACACTGATAATGAAGTGACAATGAATAACTAAAGTAACAGTAAAGTGCACAAGTACAAGAAATAGACAGCCATATCTAACACTAATAGTAACACTAAAGTGACAATAAATAAAGTAAGGTGTGCAGTGATGAGGATTAAATTAACTAAGTAAAAAAGAAAGAGTAGATAAAAAGTATTCACAGTGTAAATCTAAATGTCATAGGTAGTATCAATGAAATATGTGCAAGACATTTAGTAATACTTCCAGGAGAAGGTTTCTATTGACAGTGTGCAAGTGGCATAGTAGTGCAAGGAGTCTTGTGTTTTTAACTGTTGTAGCTACTTGACAGACTGGATGAAGCTGAGGAGAGAGAATTTAGCATCCTCACAGCCTTATGGATAAAGCTGTTGGTGAGCCTGGTGGTGTATTTCTGACCCCTCCTCCCCCACCACTAGAATGGCATCTTATTCTTCTACAAAGACACTCTTTCCAATCCTGAGGACCCCTCCATATTTACAGATGCATCTCCTTCTATAGGTTTTGGTGGCTACTACGGCAGTCACTGGTTCGTATCTCAGTGGCTCCAAGAAATCACTTCCCTCTGAATTGATTCTGACAACTCAATTGCATTGTGAGAGCTGTACCCCATCGGGGTCGCCATCAACATCTATTCAGATAACACAGCAGTCGTTTATATAATTAACAAAGGATGTTCTAAGTCACTGTCACTCATGATCTTTCTCTGTCATCTCATTTGGGATTCAGTAATGTACCATTTCATTTTAAAGGCTTCTCACATTTCCAGCCATTCTAATCCATTTGCTGACACTCTCTCTCTCTCTCAATTTCAGAGATTCAGAGTATTAGCGCAACTATCACACCCTCATCCCACATGGACACCTCCATTTTCAGAACTCAGCTTCCCACTTCATCCTGGCTTCACCATTTTCAATTATCTCACAAGACCTTATCCTCTCAACATACTGGACCAGCTGGAAAACTTTTAGACGTTTACACCAACTTCATAACAACCTAATTCCATGCTTTGACTTCCATACCACCACCTCACTTTTGCCAACATACACTTTTCCATCCAGTCATCAACCCTCAAAAACTACTTAGCAGCCATCAATTTTTTCCACAATCTCATCCATGGTTTTCCACATCCTTCTTCCCTTCACCACCAGGTCACCCTGCTCCACTGAAGTTTTAACCCATGGCAGCAGCCTCTCTGCGCTATGCTCAGGATGCTATTTTCCTGTTATCTCCTCTACACTAGAAGTTATGTTCCTTCTAGCCATTGGCTTCCTCCTCTGCAACATACAATCCTTTATGCCACCCCAGTGTCACAGACCACATTGATTTTCATTGAACCCAGCAAAATTGACCTGTTTTGCAGAACCACTACAGTAAATATATTTAAACTCTCTTAGCGAAGGAGTGGTTCAAATGGACTGAGTAGCGATCTTCAGACCCATCACACACAAGCCTCATTTTGACACGAACCACTTATAAATCCATATCCATGCCCACGACCTGCTCGCAGCCCACAAATGCTTGCCAACCCAATTTTGGGGGCACGGCTCTATACCCACACCTCAAAGCCACCTCAAAATCCAGCCCAAACCTTTTGAGTTCACCACCCACTCCAACGCTTCTCTGCATAAAGTCTGTGCTAGCAAAGTGCCGTCACTATGTTACGTAGTTTGGGGAGCTAGACCATGCCCTAATTACCTCTACAGAGCTCCATTTATACCCCTTCACTCTCACTCCATCCCAGTGTTGAGCAACATCACACCTACCACCACCCTGTCTCCTCCCTTGTGTGAGGAGGGAGTGAGGGTTTGGACCGTTGGTGCCTGTAATCTCTCCCATTCCAGTACTTATCAGAGAGATAAAGAACAGAGAGTTCAGGTCAGATTCTGTGAATGAAGCCAATCTACAGCATATAAAATGTGAGATTATGTGGCAAAGTGCACAAGTTAGCTCTTCTAAATATCAGATCTCTCAGAAACAAATCACACTTAATTAATGATTTTATTACAGCACATGGGCTTGATTTTATACTTTTAACTGAGACTTGGCTAAATGAATGTAGTGCTGCAACTGTTTTATTGGAGTCGGATCCTCCAGATTTTCATTTTTTAAATGCATCTCGTGCCAGTAGAAAAGGTGGAGGTCTAGCTGCTCTGTTCCATGTATCTTTTCAGTGCAAGCAGTTATAATTTGGTGACTTGACAACATTTGAAAATCTCTGTGTAGTTCTGAAAGGGACACCACAGATATTACTAGTAACTGTCTACAGACCTCCGAAGTACAGTGCTAATTTTATTGATGAATTTACAGAGATGCTGTCTTTCATTTCTACTGACTTTGACCATTTTGTTATTGCTGGTGACTTTAACATACATATTGACAATCCCAAGGACTGTTTTGCCAAGGAACTGCATGCCATATTGGACTCTTTTGGCGTTTCACAGCATGTTACAGAAAGTACACATTGTCATGGTCACACACTGGATATTGTTATCTCAAAGACTCTCAATATATCAGTGACTGTGAAGGACGTCATGTTGTCAGATCACTACTGTGTGTTCTTTTGTTATGTGGGCCTCACCAGTCATCAGAGACAGAAGAGTTTGTGTCAAGAAAAGGATTATATATAAAAGGACTGCACAGCTACCCTTTTCATGAGTAAAATGTGCACCACACCATGTGGACGATCCAACTCTGACAACTTTTGCATTAAAACTAATCAGCAGATCATCAATAGTGTTATGGATGAGATTGCACCAGTTAAAATGAAGGCTATGTCTTGCAAACAGAAATCACCATGGAGAAATGCTTCTGTTGTTCAAATCCAAAAGAGGGAGTGTCGCAAGGCAGAACGCAGATGGCGTAAAACAAGTCTTCATATTCACAAAGAAATCTACAAAGATTAGCTACGTGAATACAACGCGACAATATGCAAAACACGACAATCCTATTCCTCTAGCATCATGAACAATAACACTAACAACAGCAAAATCCTCTTCACCGTGGTCGACAGACTTACTAACTCACCCACACCAATGACCCCTGAATTAGTATCAACTGAGAGATGTAATGAGTTTGCATTCTTTTTTAACACTAAAATCCAGAATATCAGACAAGCGATTAGTACATCTATATCCAACAATGAGTCTGTACCCTCTCCATCACCTCATAAAAACTCCTTAGTTAAAATGTCAGAGTTCAGTACTGTTGATAATAATATTTTAATCGACACAGTTAATCATCTAAAATCATCCACTTGTAGTCTTGACACACTACCAACCAATTTTTTTAAAGTGTGTGTTTCACACTATAGCACCAGACATACTCCACATTGTAAACACCTCACTCATGTCGGGGGTTTTTCCGAGCTCACTAAAAACTGCAGTTGTAAAGCCTCTTCTAAAAAAGAAAAATTTAGAATCATCCCTGATAAGTAACTACAGGCCCATTTGTAATTTACCGTTCATTGGCAAAATCATTGAGAAAATTTTTTTCAGGCAAATCACTAGTTTCTTGTCCATTAACAGTAGCCTAGACAAATTCCAGTAAGGGTTCCGGTCTAATCACAGCACTGAGACTGCTCTAATCAAGGTAATTAATGACATCCGCTTAAATACAGAGGCTGGAAAGGTATTTCTTCAATTACTTCTTGACCTTAGTGCTGCCTTTGATACCATTGACCATAAGATTCTTATAGATAGACTCGCAAACTGGGTTGGACTCTCAGGAACAGTCCTGAAGTGGTTCGTTTCTTACCTGGAAGGCAGGAACTACTTTGTAGAAATAGAAAATAATATTTCAGAGAACATGCCAGTAACCTGTGGTGTCCCCCAGGGCTCTATTCTTGGTCCACTTTTATTTAATTAATATATGCTTCCTCTTGGCCAGATTCTACAGGACTATGGGCAATCCTATCTCAGTTATGCAGATGATACTCAGATTTACATGGCCCTGTCCCCAAAGGACTCTGACCCAGTTGACTCATTAAGCAAGTGCCTTGATCACATCACAAACTGGATGGGACACAACTTTCTGCAGCTGAATAAAAATAAAACTGAGATTATACTATTTGAGAATAGCACTGAGAGACAAAGATTGGCTACGTACCTGGACTCGAAGGCCCTCAAATCTAAAGAACTGGCTTTAGATCACCCTCAGTGTATCCCTCCAAGAGCATTTACAGCAGTAGGCTACTCCATGTAGGGGCTGCATAATCAGGCCTGAACTCATCTATTCTGTAAACTATGGTGAGGAGTGAAAGACAAGCTCAAAGTTCTCCAGTCAACCACTCTATGGTCATCTTCGTGACATCAGTGTTGAACAGGTGAGGACTGAACCCACAATTTCAGAACCCTGGAGCTGTGTTACAGTGAAACTTCCTGCAGCACCACTGTGCTTTGTTTCTTCTTTGTTATTTTTTGTTTGTTTCTTTGTATGTTTTTTTGTTTTTGTTGTTTTTTTGTAGCTCAGTAATAACTGAAGTACATTTCCACCAATGATACTACGACTTGGATTGGTGGATTGGCGACTCAGAAGTGTCCATAGGCG
The DNA here is from genome assembly GCF_029633855.1 of Hoplias malabaricus. Classification (NCBI taxonomy): domain Eukaryota; kingdom Metazoa; phylum Chordata; class Actinopteri; order Characiformes; family Erythrinidae; genus Hoplias; species Hoplias malabaricus. The sequence goes on from NC_089817.1 coordinate 32,982,138, forward strand.
TAACTGTGTGTGACATCCTGTGAAGGACTGGCAATACTCCAGGGTGTGTGGGAGTTATTTACTAGGGATGGGACCTTCAATACTGAAGGTTTGAAACTCGTGTCACGTTTTCAACACTTGCTGATTCGACACAGTGTACTGGAGCTTGTATTGAGTCACTTATCCTCATGTGACTATGATGTTTGAAGCTTAGAATGCGACACTGAACCACCAGAAATGTGTGGGACTGGTTCAAAGTTTTAGCGCTGTCCCATATCTCAGTGACTATTTAAGGGACATTTTCTGTGGTATATTTTCCAACCTTGTTAACACTTTTTATATTCCTATATACCCCTCATGTTCCATATAAAATATGTAGACCTTATACATTCTATAATCAATAAAGACAAAGATAAAGCATTTATTACAGCATGCCCATAAATAAACATAATTTTCAGTGAATCAGAACAGAGAAAAGTTGAACTGTGAGACCACACGGTATTAATATGCTTCACGGTGTTGATCTGCAGGCTGCACTCTTTTTTTTCTGGCCACCAAATGTCAGTCTTTTCTGATGTCAAATTTCAATGCTCCAATGCATAGAATCTTTTTCATCACAATTAGGAGGAAGCATCTAAAGCTTCAGTGGGGCTTCATCCACCAATCATTATTTACCTACAATTTTGAATATTTGAAAATAATCTTGTCCAGCCCATTTTTGGAGTTTTGAGTGAAATTATAACCATTTTTATGTTGTTCCAATACACACAAAATAAATAAACACATGCAGAACAAAATATGTGTAATTGCAATACTTTGCTGGGAGAAATACTTCATATTCTGAAAAAATTTCAGGAGTGCCAACACTTTTGGCCATGACTGTATATGCCCCACCTTATGACAATAATAGCATTCTCTCACACCAACAGCACATGGAGGAGAGCCACCTGAGCATGTGGGTTTACTTACGGCACTCTCACCCTTAACTACAGTAAGCTTGAATGTTTGCCTATGCATAAGTATAGTACTGCTGTTTGAGATACACTAGAAACAGACCGCTCAGTCAAATCAACACACTCTGGAAGACAGTTTTTAAATTTTTCTAACAGAATGAGCTCACAAAGTGAATCAAACTGGTTTACTTTGTTTGCACTACACCACTTATCAAAAAGAATAATTTTCTGTCTAATAAATTCAACACGGGTTTGTGTCAAGTTTTATCAAATTCCTAAATCTCTGACGATATGCTTCTGGGACCAATTATAAAATAGTAACCAAAATAGTAGCTTCAACAACATCGTACTGTAAGCTGTGCTGAAGTGATAAAAGCAGAACAAACCTCTTCTGCTTTCCTACTAGCTTTCACTGCAAAAGCATGGACCAAAAGTATTTTGGGAAATTTAGCATTACCACGATCATTTCAAAAACACTGAAATAGACATCCTCCTCATTCTCCCTAAATGAAGGTACTGTGGGGAAAATGATTCAGAAATCATTATATTTTTCAGCTTTATAATCTACTTTATAATCTGCGCAACAGGACAAAGGATAAACGGTGTGTGTGTGATGGGGGTGTGTGTTAACTATCTGAGCTTAGTATAAACAACAGGGTCTCCCAGCAGAGAGGTCGATAGGTCATTGGAAAGCCTTAGCAACAGCCTAGCAACGACTGAGTCTGACATTAGGGAGCCAATCAGGGTGAAGCACATAACTAGGGGGAAGGACTATCATTATATTTTATCGGGGGTCAGATGTGAAACAGGTGGAGAACAGTGCAGAGACACAGAGAGGCACAACTGTACTGTTCTTCCCAGAATTCTGTTTAAATAAACTGTTTGGATTGTTTATTCAAATTCTCTGTGTTGACCTCATTTGTTCCCAGTATCTACATCAACGAATACGCAGGACAGTTTTTGTCCACAGTACTAATGAAATAAACTTATGTATATTAAATGCAGCTGGTTGAGGAACAAGAAGGTCTGATACAGTGAGTGCCACAGGCTCCGGTGTGTCACTAGGCAGCACTGAGACAGGAGACAATTGTTTAAGTGGAGTAGCCTCCATCATACGTAGCTCGAGCTCATGCAAAAATTTCCTTCTCCAGCTCAAGTCTACGTACAGCTAACTCAAACTCATGTTTACACATATCAGCACACTCTAAAGCATCAATCTGAAGCGGGGCCAGGTGTAAATACATACAGGGGTGGCAGGGTCATATGGAGGCACACTAGTTCTTACCTCAGCTTCCCCCACAACCAGCACCTCAGAACTGTCTGGACTGTCTCCAACAATAGCCACTGTCCATTCAGGTGAGTCACCCTCTTCTGATGTAGGGCCTCTGCAGCTGCAGAAACTTTAGAGACTTTAGAGCTTCTGTTTAGAGACATAAGATGTATACAATGAGAACATTTAATCCTATAACTTGTTATAGTTTATTTTTTAGCTAATCAAAATGAGAGTATATACATATATTGTGATGAAGTAGTATGCTTAACTATCTATACTATAATTATTTGAAGAGAGATGCACTATGCACTAACAAAAATAAGCCCTAATTTGTCTAATGGTGGACAGAGGATGATGCCAAAGAAAGGTACATAAAATTAAATAAACAAAATATAATCATGGCCCATATAATCATGGTGAGTGTGCGTATAAGGCACCTCAAATACCCTCTCCACACAACAGAATCACCCGTGGGGATCAAGTGTGAGTAATACTGAAACATACAGACACAGGAACACACAAAAACATGAGTGAAGTCCAAAGTGAAGTGTGTACTGTGCAATTCCACGCAGAAAAACAACCACTTAGTGCCAAAACACATTCACTATCACACTCCTGGGTCAATCAACGCACTATAAACACACAGCCTGTCTCACACATGCTCCTATGGGGCCACAAAGGGGTCAAAATTATGCCTATGCCTTAACTCCCTTGTGCCACTGAACATCTGCCTTTTCATCTATAGATCGTTTTCATAATATATGTAAGGAATCGACATAAACACGTGTGACCAAACATGTCCTAACGTGTGACTTGACGAGTGGCGAAACGCGTTGTCTCCATGTCCTCTGCGTAAATATATAAGCTTATGTGAATCATTCGTATTGAAGTAATGATGTAGTACTTTTGTACAATAAAGTTATAATCCTTACACAGTGATCACTTCGTCTATATTCTAAATTTTCCTTACTTCCATTTTAAGCAGGGCAGATTATGAGGCTAATACTTGCTTTATTTGCCAGACTCTTATTAGAACTTTCTGTCCCACCTTAAAGTCAGCTATTGTTGTAGAAACCAATTTTATTACTTTGTGTTTGTTGACAAATATCCTTAAATGATGATTAGTTAAATTAGCATACTCATGGTGTGAAATCCTGTACCCTATATGCATTTATATGAATGACTAACCAGCATTTACATTATGAATTACTTACACATGTAGTTAAACATTTTTGCTTGATTCTGCACTACTAACTCATATGATAATTACTCCTAAAGACATATTATAAGCTAACTTCACTATATGGCATGATAACTTGATATTTACACACAGTTTTAATTCTTAACGTCTAACCTTGAACAGATGTGCACTCCAGAATTGTAACACACTGACATCATAGTGTTGGGCATGGAGGCGCTGATCTGTAGCTTCTTCTTGTGGCCTTGAAGTGTATTTCTAACTCCCTAAATTTTAGTCTCTAGGGAAAAAAAAGTGCTGAGAAGAGAGGCCCATTGTAAGCCTGACCAGATAATGAATGTCTTCAGGGTCACAACAGGCACCTGAATATTGCACGTGAAGAGCTGAGTACTAACACGTGAAATCATGCATATTAATATACGCTAATCAGCCAGAAACGCCTCACCACCAGGCTATACGTCATCATGGGTATAACTTTTTGAGTCAGATGATGGGAGGTCAGAATTTTCACTTGGGAGGGGTATTAGACTGTTCTCAATGTGTGAATTCTCCTGGATCCAGTATTTTGGTAAATAAATACTTTGATTTGCTTTGAAATTCACTCGACTGGTGTCTGCGACTCTCTCGTAACGGACACGCCTCCCCCGAAGAGGGAGGGTGTATTTTGGACCTTTTATGTTATTTTCTCATGAGTTGGTAAATTTTAAATACTTTGAGAACGGTCCAAAGAAACATTTTTATCTTCACTATGCAAGGCTTAAGCTGAATAACTATTTTTGAATTGTTTCATTGAATGCATGTGCAAATGATGAAACAATCTCCATTTTTGCATTTGAAGTGCATTTGAGGTGCACTTTTTAAACCCAGTGATGTCACTAAATGGCTGCTGATGTTAATTAGATTATTGTAGCATTACACAGATTTACCAGGTTTTTTCCTGTTTTATTTTATATTATTTATATTATTTTGACCTATTCCAAATTTTTTGGAAAGTTTTTTCTTTCATGTCATTAAACATGGAGACATTTTATATATTATTGTGAAGTATAAAATTTCACAGTTTCATATTAAGTGAATTTCCTTTATATTATTTTCAACTGAATACAGGGTTAAATGATTTGCATACAAGGAAAGAATAGTTATTTATTCATCTATATATCCCAACTTATGTCTATAGCAACTCAGACTGTTCATACATGTTCACTTCTTGTCGTATTTCCATACATTGTGGACGGACAATAAAAATATTATATTGTATGTTCTATTCTGTAAGTGGGCACAACACATTTCATGGCCTCACTGAGTATGATCTAAGACAAAAACAAAATTCAGTTATATTATCTAAACCCATGGCAATCTCTAATGTACACGATAAATGATGACCTCCCCTACTGTTTTGCTCCCTGTGTAAAATTTGTAATTATGACATTAGATTCTTACACAGTTCTAACACTAAGAACTAGTCTCATCTGACCCAACACTGTACGTCATGATGATGTTAGAGTTACGCCATCCACTAGTGGGAGGATTCATGGTCATGTATAAAATAGAGAAGCTAACTCTCTGAATCATTTCAGATTCTTCAGTTCTGTCTCTATTTCAGATGGACGACCAAGACTACAGACACAACATCACAGTTCAATATTGCCTTCCTGACAATAATAAGTCCTGTCTAAAACATGCTGAGTATGGCTGAACCTGCTGGTGATCATCTCCATCTCTCACTTCAAGCAGCTCCACACTCCAACGAACCTGAACAACCTCTCTCTGGTTGTGGCTGATGTTCTTGTGGGACTGGTTCATATGCCTGTGGATCTAAGTCCCGAGATGGACTCCTGCTGGTATCTTGGACCAATAACATGCTAAATGTCTGCAACAATTTGTTTGGTCTCAAAATATGGCTCTCTGTACAGTGTGATACTAATAGCAGTTGATAGGTTAATTGCTATCACTGACCCTCTGCAGTATTCCAGTCAAATCACGCTTCATAAAACCTTGCTGGCAATAATTCTTGGCTGGTCTTTTTGGCTGTGTTATGTCATTGTGCTTTTATACTTTAACCTACAAGTAAATTGCAATATAAATTAGGCTGAAAGTCCAAACTTGGAATAAGCCCAGACATTTTACACACTGAGATTCTAGTGGGATAACATAGAAGATAAGTCACAGCAATGTACTGATCTACTGTAATGAATAAGAGGGTGTTGAGAGATGTGGACAAGGATATGCCATTGATTATCAGAGAAATATAGCACTCCACTACTCCAATGTATATAACTATAGTCTTGAAGTTGCATTATATCCTCAGACATAACAGAGTCCCACTTCAAGATCAGCCACAGCCAGAGAGAGGATGAGCAGTTTGGTTGGAGTGTGGAGTTGTTTGAAGCAAGGGATGGAGATGGGAATAAGGATGTGGAGAACTGTGGGAAAAAAATGATGGCTGCTAGTTAGATTTTGAAGGTTGATGACAGGATAGAGAAGTGTATGCTGGCAAAAGTGATGAATGAGGTGGCTGTTTAGAAGTCAAAGCATGGAACTGAATGTTATGACGTTGGTGTAAATGTCTGAAGGTTAGCCAGCCAGTCCAGTATAAAGATAATGTATTTGGTGCTACAGCCTGGAGGATGAGGCTTTGCAAGATGATTGAAAAATGGAGGCGTCTGTGTGGAATAAGTGTCCGATAGTGGTGCCAGTGCTCTCCAGTGGAGAATCAGCAATTGGATTGGAATGGCCGGGAATGTGAGAAGCCCTTAAAACGAAGTGGTTCATAATTGAATGCCAAACGTGACAATGTGAAACATCCACCTGAGTTGAAGTTGGTACAAATCATCTGGCCCTTAAAGTAGGTTAGGTGTTGTCTTCAACTATCACTAGACCGGGTTGTAACATGTGGCGCAATGGTGGCAGTGGATTAAATTTGGGCAATTGTGCTTGCAGACGTGGGAGTTGGTGCGAGAAGTGAACATGATGCGGAAGGACGGAATGGGTTGCCACACATGCCACATGAAAGGGCAGAGTGACTGGCAAAGACATGGCAGTAGAGTTCTAAAACCAGAGCACCCCAGTAGCAAGCGCTGTTTCATTGTTGCAGGTTGGCAGCAGCCCAGGCCGATAATTTGTGATGGCATTCATAAAAGGCGGAACCCACGAACTGAGCGTTGAGAACAAGAATGATGGACAGGTAATTGTCAAGTTCCTGCCAGCAGGTTGGAAGGGCATGTTGCAGTAAATAGAGAAAGCCAGCCAGCGCAAATTCTGAAACCATCAGTATGTTCAATGATTTCGGTTCGGCAGTCTTAGTGTAAGTGTAAGGAAAGATCCCCTACATCAGTGGTTTGAGGGGCCACAGGAGCTGGAGAAGGGCTCAATAAGGCTGAACGTTTGATGTCTTCTGGGACTGGGAGGCATGAGTGGTGGATTGAACAGCTGAGCATTGGGAGGCACCTGTAGGTAGACAGAAAGAGAGAGCGAGAGAGAGTAGGTGAGGGGCCTGAGAAAGTGCAGCCTGAAATGGAAATGGTTCGGATGATGAAATAGGGGTGGGAAGAAGGGGGGCGGGATCAAGATGGCAAGAAAGCAAGAAGGATAAAAGAGTAGGGCAGTGAAAAAGGAAGAAAAGAGACAGAGGTGGGTAGAGTAGAAGGAGAGAGAGAGAAAGATAATTAGAAGCAAAAGCAGCAGGGAGGGGCGGACCCAGGTGTAAGAGGCAGGGCCTGGGCCTGAGATGTTGCTGGGAGGGTCATGGCAGCAATGGCTGCCATCTGACTGAATCCAGTCCAGTAAGGCCATGGTAGTGTGAGCAGTAGGAGGAGAAACACAAGGCCTGCCTTGAGCAATGGAATTGGCAGAAGGAGTATTCCGGCATCTGGAAAGAAGAGAGCATTGTGAAGGAGGAGGAAAGGCAGGGGAGGAGCTCAGAGACAGCTGGATTGGGAGCCTGAGATGGTCGAAGCAGGAGAGGTTGGAACCTCGACCACTGAGTAATGTCTAGGGGTATGTTGTGAACGGGTAAATGAGGGACCGGGTTGTTGCCGAAAGTATTTTGTCACCAGAGACAACCAGACCGATATCTATGGTGGCAGAAAAACAAGTGAGTGAGAGACAAAAGCGCAATGCTGTGTGGGTATGGGGTATGAATGCAGTTGTGGAGAGGTAATTGGGGCACGGTCTAGCTCCCAAGATTACATCACATATTGACTTCACTTATTTTTATTAGTGCAGATGAGAGAAGAGTGAACAAAACAGTGTAGGGCTTCCTCTGAACTCATACCTGCAAGGTGAGTTGTTAGGAAAGATATACTGAACTATGATGTTCATCTTAGATGTATTACTTAAATGATTACTCTTGTTTTAGTATTTAACTTCCACTGCCAATTTGTGGAAAACTATGACCCCTTCCATTGACTCAGGAGTGGCTGATGTGTCTTTGAGAACTGCTCCAAGTAATATTCCAGTGTTAATTTAAAATTGTGATTCTCAAACATAAAATAAAATGATATGTGCGATGTGGATATAGAGTCTGTTATTGTATAATATTAATCTCATTTTTGGATTATCCAAGCACTTTGAAGATTCCAGTTTATTAATTCAGACACACTTGGCTCAAAGATGAGGAAGGCTTATTTACCAAGTGTGTGACACCTACTTCATACCATTTAAATCACCAAGCCCCAATGGTCATGAGAGGAATAATAAAAGAATGGGGTTATAAAGAAATACCCGATGATTATAGTCAGACTACACCACCTGAGGAATTTCACCTCAGGAAATAAGACTAGTAAAAACTAGCCAAGCGACCCAGGTTTGTTTGTTGGTGACAGAGACCCGTTTTCCACACTCAATTTTATTTTAACTATGATTTTATTTTAATAATTTACACATTCAAACACTGGCCTAACACACTACAATACTTAGCTGCAGCTTTTAAATTAATTCCTCAACATTCATTAACAACATCAGTCAATTTCTATATCATAACAGAGTACCATAAGCTAGCTGCCACAACTAAAGAAAGATACTTTAACAAAAACAAATATTTAAACAAACTTAAAATAAAAACAAATTCTAGCACAAAACTCAAAAGAAAAATAACTCATTATAACAACAAAACGAACATAAACAAATAATCAAATGAAAACCATTAAGGACAGTATACACAATGAAACCACAGAAAAATAAGTAAAAAACAATAAGCACAGAATTGAAAAATAACCAACTAACTAAACCCAAAAATTAACACAAATATAAACTAATAAATTTCAATAACACAAATGAAGAACACAACAATCACCAAAAAAATGCAACTGTCGCAAAATAAATTAAATGTGTCTTATAGACAAAACCTAACCAAAAAAAAAAGCATAAAAAAAAACATAAATAAATAAAAACAATTTAATAGACCCGCAAGTGGTACTAATCTATAAAACAGCAGCACCACGGGAGGAGGAGCAGCTAGAAGGATGTTTAAGCTGCATTTTAAAGGAGTTGATCTATCTGCGTCAGCACTATGAGGTGCCATAACCGATAGAAGAGGAGCAGCTGGCAGCATGACGGTTCTAGTGAAATATAGAATGTAAATACAAAGACAACTGGAAAGATATTCTTAGAGAGAGGGAACATGCCTACCTGGAATTAAGCTGTGAAGCAGCAAAATAGTGAAGGTGCAAAGCACAGAGCAGCAATGATGCGAAGCTGAGAATGAGGGCCTCAGAATACAGCAGAAAACACTAACACAGCAATCACTACTAAATGAATACAAAAATCACCCAGTTACTCCACACATTGTAAACCCACACACGAGTAGGAGAAATGTAGTGATACCCATGGTCCTACCTAATATAATTAACAGACACAAGTAATTGCAGTTGTACCTGAATCCTCCACGCCAAACCAAACGCCAAGCCAATGACAGGAAGGTCAAGTTCAACGGAAGGGGGGAGCCAAGCAGGGCAAATGAGTCACTATGTCCTCCTACTCACCCCCTTTTATAGGGCTACAGTGACATCCCACAATTGACCCTTGCCATGAATATTAACAATATGGGTTTTTATAAATAAATAATATTGGGACAATTTATTTTATTAATATTTATTTACCTACGGCACAGTGTTCCACCTTCTCATGCTGTGTAAATATTTCAGTTATTTCTTGTAATTCAATACATTGTATTTCTGGTCCTTAAAGCCATTCTATTCTATTAGTGTGCATCACACATATTCTGGCCTCAGTGAATATGATCTAAGACTCTAGTTATATCATCTGAACCGGTCTGTCATCATGAACCAATCATCTGGCAGTCTCTAATGTTCTGGATAAATGATGGCCTTTGCTCACTTTTTTTCATAGAGTGAAAAAAAAACACAGAGCTGAAAAGAGAGAGAATAATATGGGACTAAGGTGTTCGGTGTTTAAAGGCTAAGCACCAGCTATATGAAAGTCTCAAACAAATAAATACAGTGGAATTTGAGTTCCTAACTTGTGTTTATTGATAGTCAGAAAACATGTTATTTCTTACTAATTCAAGGAATAAGGTTTAAAAGACCGTTAAGGGGTGTTTTTTTTTTCACAAACTCTAATAGGCGTCTTGCATGTGACGAAGATGGTGGACAACAACTCTAGAAGTTGCACTTAATTTAATGCAAAATGACGAAAAGGTGTGTTGTTTTTGGCTGCAATAATTCTATGTAAAGTGGGACGTCTGTGCACAAATGGCCCAAAGATCCCAAATTATCCAGAAAATGGACTAAATTTGTCAACTTTAAACGGGCACTTTGGAAAGGACCATCCGCTCACTCCATTATCTGTAGCTCATTTCACTGGCGCTTTTCCAACAATATGGGCATGTAAGGACACCAACGAAAGGTGTTCAAGAGCCTCTGTAACATGGAGGTAAACAGGGTAGGGACACTTACTTCGCCTGTTTTAGTTGTTTTTAGTTAACGTTAGCTTGACTTGCTAAACTAGGTGGCTCAGATTATACTCGGCTACGTAGTTGCATGACGGAGGTTTATAGTGTCGGATGAATTTGAGTTTGACTTCGATCACATTTACAAGAATAACGGTACCTCTAAATTTGAGTTTAGCTTATTGCTAGGCTATTGTCATGAATAATTTTGGTTATTTAGCTAGCTAGATACTGTCATAACAGTCAGTCATAACAGTGTTTTACCGCGGCGTTGTTCAGCTGTTATCCACCAGTGACATCATGGTTGCGTTCAAGATTTTCCGTAGTGAGCTCGGGTTTTTCTGTCAGTTTAATATAATTGTCAGTTTTAAAGCAAATTAAGCATGCTATTTTCATTATAATTTATACTAACATATATGTCAGTAACTAAAATAATGTGAAATATTCATGGAGGTCCATTAAGTGGTGCTTAGCCTTTAAGATGGTGAGCCTGGTGGGACTGAACTTGATACAGGACAGGAGACTGAACTGTGGACACAACAGGAGCAAGAACCTGTGACTTGACTGAGGACAAGACAGGGTACTGGATATTGGACAAATACAGAAATTGAAGTCTGAATTAAGAAACTGAGTCCCCTTGACTGAAATGGGGATGGGACTAACAGGAGAAGAAACAGGGGATCGGACACAGACAGATTCTGAAACTGAATAAGTGACAGGACAGCTGATTGAAACAGAAGGGACAGGACTAGGTAAGGGAACAGGGATCAGGACATTTACAGGAAAAGACACAACCACTGTGACAAGGACTGGGACTGAGGCACAGGTACACAAACAGAACAGGGACCAACACTGGAAAAGACTCTTGCCCAGGACTGGCAAGATTCAGATGAACGGTCCAAGAAACCAGCCAGACACAGTTCTATGAATCAGCGTTGAAGTCACTGGGGCTGACTCGTGGACAGGAGCAGAAGTGGCAGGAGCCACAGTCACAGGAACAGAACAGAAACAGAAATCACTTGTCTTAATACTTCCACAATAAATGTCATTTTAAGAGGCGGATATTTGTTTCTTATTCTCAATTTTCCTGCTGCAGTATTAATTTACATTTTAAAAAGGTCAGTTTAAGAGGCTAAAATTAGCTTTATTCTTCAGCCTCTTATTGGAATTTTCTGTTCCACCTTAAAGTCAGCTATGCAATGCTAAAGTTGAGTACCTTTTTTTAATTGTTGCATTAAATGCCTGTTCAAATTGTGAATCCCTCAATTTTTTACTTCTGGAAGTCTCTGTAAGGGGCTGTTTTTAAACATATTGATTGATGTATGTCATCATGTATTTATATGTTAATGATAGTTTTACAGATCCTGATAGCTACTCCCAATGTTATGGAGAGTGTGTTGTGTGTGCATATATTTACTGAAGCTTAACAGACCTTGTAGTTGCTTTTCTAGCCCCTTGTAGTTTCATATTAGTCGTGTACTCAGTTATTTTTAAAGTGGCAATACATCAAGCCAAAGCTATCAGAGCTGTGAAAAATGGTGCCTCAAACAACCATGGAGGTAAAATACCAAGGGCTTCTGAAATCAAAGGAGCAAAGAAATTAGGCACAGTGGTTTTTGTTTACCTTGCTTGCTGGATACCATTTAATACATGCTTTATGTCAGTTCACTTACCTTTGACTGTGTGGAATATTTTTAACTGGTGAATAGATATGAACTCCTTTGTGAACCCACTGATGTATGTCATTTTCTATTCATGGTTCAGAACATCTTTAACATTTAAATCATCATCTTCAAGGCTGAATTTGTTTCCTGAAAACTGACCTCTTGACTGATTTCATCTGACAGAGCAGATGCCACATCATATTTTAATGCTCTAATATATGTTATATATAAATGTGTGCACAAATCTCTAAACCCTATTAAAAAGAACATGGTGATCTCCAATACATAATTAAGGAATATAATTGTACCTTATTCTAATATAGTTGTTGATTTTAAAGTTGTTTTGATTTAAAATGCCCCATTTAATCTCCAGGACTTATGTTTTGTTATTTAACACAGTTCTATAATGAAATATTGCAAATTTCCCACTCTCCATCTGGAGAAGTGTATTTAATGTAACTTTAGTGAACACAACTGGACTGCTGTGCCTTTAAAGGTACAATACACTCTTTGTACCTTCGGTGACCAATAATGTACGTCCACTATACATTATTTTCTGAGAGTATATCTATTGGCACAAGCTCACTGAAGACCACTTGGCAAAGTTAAAATTTAAGAAAGAGCTAAGGGAGAGAGAGAGCAATATGGGACTGAGATGTTTTTATTAAGAAGGTGATGGTGGGTGATAATAAAATCTCAGAAAGCCAAATTGCTCCTGTCCCTGGTCCCCACTTTCTGGGGATGTAAATAAGACTAACAGATACTAATATAACAGATACTAACAGATACATGTAATATCTTTCATGTGATCAATATTTGGCTCATATTCCTAGAATTGTTTAATGTATCTCATGACATTTGTCTCACTTACTCAGAATGTACACAATATATAAAACTCCACAGCATCAAGATACCTGTGCCTATACACAGGGCCTGTCCCTCAAGCAACAAACAAAAAGTAATCAATAGTCCTGGAGATGAAATGGGGTGCATGAAATCCCACAATTATAAAGTCTACAAATATAATAGAATAAGAAACAATCATGTTCATTCATTCATTCATTATCTGTAATCGCGTATCCAATTCAGGGTCGCGGTGGGTCCAGAGCCTACCTGGAATCATTGGGCGCAAGGCGGGAATACACCCTGGAGGGGGCGCCAGTCCTTCACAGGGCAAGAAACAATCATGTTCCCTAAGTAAATTTACTGAATATATACACTCAAGAGTACCACCAGAGTAACAGTGTTTTCTGACAGTGTAAAATACGTTTCCCTGAGGCTGCTGGCAGTGGTGAGGGCCTCCTTAAATATTATAATAGAGTAAGGGGTTTAAACAAGTTGCCACAAAATTTGCTACTACTTTCCCATATCTTGATACACCCAGGATATGCTGATTTCAGAACCACTGTTGTGGACCCAGCAGACATGTGGAGGAGAGAGGTGAGGCAGCTAAAAAAGTACTGCCAGTACCTCATGATGAGGCTGGCTATGAGAAATTTACAATTATAATGAAATAAGGTACTATTACATGCCCTAATTAAACGTGCTGAAATGTAGCCTTAAGGGTACCACCACAGAGACAGTTTTACTGACAGTGTACTCAGGCAGGAAAATGCATGAGGACATTTACATGGCCTACGGCTCAGGACATTTTTCTGAGCTGTGTATCCTGGGTTAAAGCTCTGGTGTCTTGCTGGGGAAGTGGATCATGGTCAGCACTGAGGCTGAATCAGCCTTCAATTTAGTCTCCATTAACTCAGCTCACAATTTAATTATTATAAAAGATCACATGAAATTGCTTAGATTTTAAAAGTTTAGATATTTAAATTATTTTCACTATTAATATAATTTCATTTTCTGATGTTATGATGAATCTGTGAAAGATCACTAGGTTCTTTTTACAGGGTTTAGAGATTTGTGCACATATTTACATAAAAAATACAATATATTTACAATATGAAGTGGCCTCTGCTCTGTCAGATGAAATCAGTCTGAGGTTAATGTTCAAGAAATAAATTCAGTCTTGAAGATGATGATTTAAATATTCTACATGTTACAATATACTTTGCAGATGTTCTGAACCATGAATAGAAAATGGCATACATCAATGGGTTCATAAATGAGTTAAAATCTAATATCCAGATCCAAACATTCCAAACACTTCCAGGTGTGTCAACTGCTGCAGGGATGATATAATTTGGTATCCAGCAAACAAGGTAAACAAAAACTACTGCCCCTAATTTCTTGGCTGCTTTGATTTCAGAAGCCCTTGGTGTTTTAGCTCCATGGTTGTTTGTTGCACCATCATTCACAGCTTTGATAGCTTTAACTTGATGTATTGCCACTTTAAAAATAACTGAGTACAAGATTAATATTAAACTGCATGGGGCTAGAAATGCAACTACAAGTTCAATGAAGGTCCAATATTTATATTCATACACAACACACTCTCCATAACATAGGGAGTATGTTATTAACTCATTAAAGTGTAAAAGCACAATGGCATAACAGAGACAACAACACCAGCCAAGAATTATGGACAGCAAGGTTTTGTGAAGTGTGATTTGACTGGAATACTGCAGAGGGTTAGTGATAGCAATGTACCTATCAACTGCTATGAGTATCACACTGTACAGAGAGCCATACTTTGAGACCAAACAAATAGTTTGAGAAATGTAGCAAGTTGATGATCCAAGATACCAACAGGAGTCCATCTGGGCACTTATAACCGTAGGCATATTAAGCAGTCCCACAACAAGATCAGCCACAGCCAGAGAGAGGATGGTCAGGTTGGTTGGAGTGTGGAGCTGCTTGAAGTGAGAGATAGGGATGATCACCAGCAGGTTCAGAACCACAGTGCACACAGATATACATGAGAGAATGAAGCACAATAAAAAATATCCAGTTCCATATACGACATGTCTTATACAAGATTCATTATTGTCAGGAAAGCAATATTGAACTGTGATGTTTTCCCTGTACTGTTGGTTGTCCATCTGAAAAAGAGACAGAGCTGAAGAATCTGAAATGAATCAGAAGGTAAACTTCTTTATTTTATACACGAGCATGAATCCTCCCACTAGTGGATAGTGTAACTCGAACATCATCATGACGTACAGTGTTGGGTCAGCTGAGACTAGTTCAGATAATTACAAATGTTACACAGTGAGCAAAAGAATAGGGGAACCCAGGCTTTATCATGTACATTAGAGACCGCCATGGGTTCAGATGATATAACTGGATTTTTATGTCTTGGATAATCTGAGGCCAGAAGATGTGTGGTGCACTCTCATAGAATAGAATAGGTTTATGGTCCACCCACAATAAATTATATACAACAAAATACAGGTATACATGAAAATATATTAACAACCTGAGAAGCTGTAACAGTAGGCCATAGATAAATAATTAATTAATTAAATGGTTCTAAAATGCAACTCATTTAACCTTATATTCTGTTGAAATTAGTTTTTCAAAAATACTTGAGATCAAACTGAGATTTATGTTGAAAATCTAAATGGTTCCATAATTAATTAGATGTTTAATTAGATGACAGAATGTCACGCCCTCGTCTCGTCGTGTCTGTTTTCCCCGGTCATGTGCTCTTTCTCAGCACATGGCTATGTTTTGTTTATGTTCTTGTCTCCGCCCTTGTCTCGTCTTTGTTCCGCCTCCTCGTCTGTGTCATCTGTTAACCTGTCCTCCTCGTTATCTGTCCAGGTGTGTCTCATTTATGTCTTGTATTTTAGCCCTCTTGTCTCACGTCCTGTTTGTCGAACATTTCTCATTTCTCCGTTGTCTATAGTCCTGTCGGTCATGGTCCCCCGTCGTTGTTTCATTTCCTATTGTCGTCGTTTCGCTTTGTTGTCCGTCTGTCCCGTTTAGCTTGTTTACCCTTCTGTTTAAAGTCTCTGTGTTGTCATTTTCCTTGAATAAACGTTTATTGTGTTTTAGCGAATGCGTCCGCCCTCAGTCAGTCCACTCCGTGATCCTGACACAGAACTGAATGGTGGAATACCATTGCAAAGGGGTGACATACCTGTATAGTGTCTTTTATAAGAATGTTAGTAACATAAATATGGGCAAGATTTAAAAACATGCTCTGTCATGGCATTCAGTATTTAGTCATAAGTTCAAATTAATTACCGTCATACTGAACATGGCATAAATTTCATTCAGGATACTTTTTTATTCTAGCTCAGGAATTAGATATCATACATTTATTCATTCTCCATAAACACCTAATCCTGTTCAGGGTCGCAGACTCTAAATCTTCACCCACACACCCAGTAACACAGAGAGCTGTGTACAATTCCACTCAGCCTATCAACCAACAAAAATGTGTTTTGGACTGTTGGAGGAAACTGAGGTACGTGGAGGAAAGACACACAGACCCTGGAAAAAACACCCCACCGGTCACATGCAGTTACCTGAGGCAGGGAATTAGCCACCATGCTTTTGTACAAGCACCTTGTTCTATTATCTCCCAAAGGCTTGGAGCACCCAAGCAGATGGTCTTGATGGTGGCCTGTACTTTTATTATGGATAGTACAGGATCATAACATAGTGTAAGCCTTCCTCATCTTTTAGCCAATTTTGTCTGAAATAACAATATTCTGGTCGCCTTCTGGTTACTGTGTCCTTCAAAGTACTTGGATGGTTCAAGTGCTTAGATGGCACAATAGGCACAGAAGGCAGCATTCCTGTCACACCGCTCCATAAATCTGAGGTTAGGGAGTCCCACTCCACACTGTAAAAAAATCATATAATAAAAAAGGAATATGTACTGGCAGTGTCATTACCTGGAAATATTCTGTTATTTTACAATTTGTCTGTATGGAAAAAAAATTCTGTTAGTTTATGATCTTATGATCAGGTATTCAGGGGGGGGAGACCTCATCACGCACTATGAACCACCAAGATTACTCAGATCTCAGGGTGCCGGCCTCTTACTAGTACCCAGAATTCATAAGATTTCAGCGGGGGGGAAAGCTATCACCTACAGCCCCTCAGCTCTGGAACAATCTTCCAGCTAGTGTTCAGGACATAGACACAGTCACTATGTTTAAGTCTAGGCTCAAAACACACTCGTTCAGTTTAGCCTTTGGCAAATAACCTCTTTCTAGTTTAAGGTTGCCGTTTCAGGAACTCATGGACATGGGGAATCAGGGTAAACTCAGATGATGTGCTCACAATTTCTCTTGTTTGGAGCGGAAGGAGGCCTTTGCCTGAGCTCCTTCTGGTTTCCCTCCTCCTTTTACAGTCTGTTACAGTGAGATCCGTCACTACACTAATGATGCACTCAACTAAACTAACTGCTTCCCTTTACTGTTTTTTGAGAAAATGGTGGCCTACTGATGGAAGATTGTTTGCTGGATTCTCCTGCGGCCCAGCCCAGACCAGACCAGCTGCTCACCTCCATCTACTGATGCCAGCCTCTGACCACTCACCATGATCAACTACACTGAAGTAGAAATGGACTCAGATTAGCAACACTGACAGATTCTTCCAATCTGATGCACTATTATTATGCCCCCAAGATTGATGTCATTATTATGATTATTGTTATTTTTATTACTATTACTATACTGTAGGATAATGACACTTAATTGGTGATCATTTACAATTCAATCTGTAGTTTGATCAGAGGATGGATCCCCTTTGTGAGTCGTGGTTCCTCCCAAGGTTTCTTCCTCCATCCTTGAAGTTTGATTTGTTAAAAATGGATAAAATAAAAGTCCTGGAGATGAAATGGGGCATATGAATTCAACACAATTTTAAAATCTACAATTATAAAAGAATAATTAAGGTCTTAGTCTATAATGCTCAGGACCTGTTTCTGAGCTGTGCCTCCTGGGTCGAAGCTCTGACCTCTTCTATTTCTCTCAGTCTTGCTGGGGTACTGGATCATGGTCAGCACTGAGGTTTAATCATCCTTCTGTTTAGTCTCCATTAACTCAGTCCACAGTTTAATTATTACAACTGATCACATGAAATTGCTTAGCTTTTACAAGTATAGCCTAGTAAAATATGATTTATACTATTTATAAAGTTATTTTTATATATTTACACTGTGAAAGATCACCAAGTTCTTTTTTTAAAAGGGTTTAGGGATTTGTGCACACATTTACATAAAAAAATACAGTACAGCAGTACAATATGAAGTGGCCTCTGCTCTGTCAGATGAAATCAGTGTGAGGTTAATGTTCAGGAAACAAATTCAGTCTTGAAGACGATGATTTAAATATTCTACATGTTACAATGTACTTTGCAGATGTTCTGAACCATGAATAGAAAATGGCATACATCAGTGGGTTCATAAAGGAGTTCATATCTAATATCCAGATAAAAAAACTCCACACAGGCGGAGGAGTGTAAAATAACACAGGTATGATATAATTTGGTATCCAACAAACAAGGTAAACAAAAACCACTGTCCCTAATTTCTTGGCTGCTTTGATTTCAGAAGCAATTGATGTTTTAGCTCCGTGGTTGTTTGTGGCACCATTTTTCACAGCTCTGATAGCTTTAGCTTGATGTATTGCCACTTTAAAAATAACTGAATACAAGATTATTATTAAACTGCATGGGGCTAAAAATGCAGCTACAAATTCAATGATTGTCCAATATTTATATACATACACAACACACTCTCCATAACATAGGGAGTATGTATTAAAGTATAAATACATAATGACATAACACAGCCAAAAAGACCAGCCAAGAATTATGGACAGCAAGGTTTTATGAAGCGTGATTTGACTGGAATACAACAGAGGGTTAGTGATAGCAATGAACCTATCAACTGCTATTAATATCATGCTGTGCAGAGAGCCATACTTTGAGACAAAACCAAGTGTTTGAAAAATGTAACATATGAATGGACCAAGATACCAACAGGATACCATCTGACCATATATAACTGGTGGCATATTAAACAGTCCCACGAGAACATCAGCCACAGCCAGAGAGAGGATGGTCAGGTTGGTTGGAGTGTGGAGCTGCTTGAAGTGAGAGATGGCGATAATCACCAGCAGGTTCAGAAACACAGTGCACACAGATATACATGAGAGAATGAAGCTCAAAATAATATTTCCAGGGTCCTCAAAGACTTCTTTTGTACATGATGCATTATTGTCAGGAAAGCAGTATTGAACCGTGATGTTTTCCCTGTAGTCTTGGTCATCCATCTGAAATAGAGAGAGAGCTGAAAAATCTGAAATGATTCAGAAGGTAAACTTCTGTGTTTTATACATGAGCATGAATCCTCCCACTAGTGGATAGTGTAACACTAACATCATCATGACGTACAGTGTTGGGTCAGCTGAGACTAGTTCAGAGTGTTAGAACTGTGAAAAGTTTTAAAGATAATGTCATGATTACAAATTTTACACAGTGAGCAAATCATGTCTTGGATCATACTCAATGAGGCCAGATGTGTGGTGCACACTCATAAAATAGAACATAGAATAGAATAGTTTTATGGTCTGTCCACAGTGCATGGAAATACAGCAAGAATTAAAAATATATAAACACCCTCAGAAGTTGGGATATATAGATGATTTAATTCTGTCCTGGTATGCAATTAATTTAACCCTATATTCAATAGAAAATAGTATAAAGAAAATACTTAAGATAAAACTGTGAAATATTACACTTTTTGGGAAAAACAAA
Organism: Hoplias malabaricus; assembly: GCF_029633855.1. Classification (NCBI taxonomy): domain Eukaryota; kingdom Metazoa; phylum Chordata; class Actinopteri; order Characiformes; family Erythrinidae; genus Hoplias; species Hoplias malabaricus. Next base: position 33,001,786 of record NC_089817.1, read on the forward strand.
ATGTGTCCAGTCCTGTGAAGGACAGGCACCTCCTCCAGGGTGTGTTCCTGCCTATTCACCCAATGATTTCCCCTGGTAGGCTCTGGACCCAAAGCAACCCTCCCAGTAAACAAGGAACGTCCCTGGACGTTCAAAATAGGTCTAAAAGTAGTCTGTCCGTCAAAAAAAATATTTAAACATCAATGGACGCCCAAAATCCATCTTAATAAGTTAGTTAAGTGTTGACCAATTGATAACGTCAGTGGACGTCCAAAATGCGTTTTATACAAGTAATTTCTTTCGGGACCAATTAATAACATCAATGGACGTCCAAAATACGTCTAATAGTCGTCTTTTCAATGTTTGTGTTTGGACGTGTTTTCAACTTTCATTTTCAACCTTAAGAGAACGTTGATTAGACGGCAGTCATTATGTTATTTCAACGTTGAATCAACAGCTAAATGTTTACTGGGCTGGACTGGATAAGTGGTTACAGAGTATGAATGAATGAATGAATGAAAATGTGTCCATATATAATTTAATGCCAGAAAAATCTTTCCAATAAACCTGGGAACAAGAAAAAAATACATTTAAGTAATGCTACAATAATCCAATTAACATCAGCAGTTAACAATTTCCTCTCCTCAACTCCATTTATACCCCTTCACTCTCAGTCCATCCCCGTGTTAAACAACATTGCATTACGTTTCTGTCTCTCACCCACCTGTTTACTGGCTATTATGGACATTGGCCTAGTTGCCTCTGATGATGGATTATTTTCTTCAACACCCAGCCCCTCATCTACTGTTTCTCAACCTATGCCTAGTGTTCACTTTGTGGTCGAGGTTCCAGCCACTCCTGCCTCGGCCACCTGGGGCTCTTGATCCAGCTGCTTCCGAGCTCTGCACTTGGGCTCCAGGCGTCCTCGTCACTTCTCCTCAGCCTCTCCTCCTTCGCACCGCTCTCTTTGCCCCAGATTCCGGAGTGCTCATCCTGTCACTCCCGGAGCAGGCCCCGCGTTTCTTCTCCCAACGCTCATGCTCAGGATGTCCCGCTCAGCTAATAAGAGGACACTTTTTTCACTGCTCCAGGCTTCCTCTGTTGGTCCCCTCCCTGCTTTAGCTCCGGCCCAGGCCCAGTCCCCGTCTCCCCCACCCATGTTTATGTGGTTTCGGCTATCTCCTCTTCCTGCTACCTTTGCTTCGTATTTCCTCTCTCTCTCTCATGCACTCCAGTCTCCACGAGAAAATCCTGCAATATGCAGACATCAACCTATCAGCCTTACTATGCCCTTGACCAGCACCTGTAGCAATCTTGCTCCATCGACGTCAGCGATCTTTCCTTTACGCTTATGGCTGCCGAACCTCAATCATCGAAATTTCTGATAGTTTCTGAATTTGCACTGGCTTTCTCCATTTACTATAACATTCTCTGCTGCGTCTTTCTGACCCACCAGCAGGAACTCAATGATTACCTGCCCATCATTCTTGATCTCACCGTTTGCTTCTGAGGTTCTGCCTTCTAGAAATACCACCGCCATTTCTCCGCCCAGGCCACAGCTTGCCTGCAGCAATGGAACATCACTAGCTACTGGGGCGCTCTGGATTTAGACTTCTATTGCCGGGCTTTTGCCGGCCACAGTGCCCTTTCATGCGACATGTGGCAGTCCATCTGAACTGGCCGCTTATTGTGCTCATTCTTGCACCAATTCCTGCTTCTGCCACTGCTCCCACTTCATCCACGGCGACTACCGTGTGTTACTACTTCCAGCTCTTGTAATAGTCGTGGAAGATGCATGTCCTACCTTAATGGTTAGATGATCTGCAACAACTTCAACTCAGGTGGATGTTTCACCTCTTCATGCAGATACTTGCACATCAGCACATATAGTGGCCAGGCTCATGCCTGACCCAGCCATCCCCTCACACCACTTAGATTCAGCAGTTGGCTGCTTCAGTTCCTTTTCCTCTCCCATCAACGTACCGGAATTCACCACCTGCCTTTCCCGTTATCCTGACTCCACTTTCACATGTTTTCTTCTCGATGGCCTTCTCCTTGGTTTCTCGCCTAGCCTGGTAGTGCTTTTGCACTCCTCCCTTCTCTTCCTTCAGCATCAACCCTATTGGTATCACCACCCAAAGTCAAAGTCAAAGCTTGATTTATTGTTAATTCTTCACAGGTACCAGACATACAAAGGAATTTTCAATTTAGTTTCTCACTATCCTTTGGTGTTGACAAGACAAAACATTTCTAACCCTAAAGTAAGAAATAAGTCAGACCTATCCTAACACTAACACTGATAATAAAGTGACAATCAATAACGAAAGTAATAGTAAAGTGCACAAGTACAAGAAATAGACAGCCATGTCTAACACTAATAGTAACACTATAGTGACAATAAATTAAGTAATAAGTGCAGTGGTGAAGATAAAATGAACTAAGTAAAAGATAAAGACTAAATAAACAGGAGTAGAAGAAAAGTATATACAGTGTAAATCTAAATGTAGCATCATGTTGAAATAGTGCAAGACATTCAGTAATACTAGCAAGAGAAGATTTCTACTGACAGTGTGCAAGTGGCATAGTAGTGCAAGGAGTCTTTAGTTTTTAACTGTTGTAGCTACTTGACAGACTGGATGAAGCTGAGGAGAGAGAATTCAGCATCATCACAGCCTTGTGGATAAAGCTGTTGGTGAGTCTGATGGTGTAGTTCTGGCCCCTCCTCCCCCACCACTGGAATGGCATCTTACTCTTCTACAAAGACGCGCTTTCCAATCCTGAGGACCCCTCCATATTTACGGATGCAGCTCCTACTATAGGTTTTGGTGGCTACTACGGCAGTCCCTGGTTCGTATCTCAGTGGCTCCCAGAATTCACTTCCCTCTCAATTGATTCTGATAACTCAATTGCATTGTGAGAGCTGTACCCCATCAAGGTCACCATCAACATCCTTTCAGATAACACAGCAGTCGTTTATATAATTAACAAAGGATGTTCTAAGTCACTGTCACTCATGATCTTTCTCTGTCATCTCTTTTGGGATTCAATCATGCACCACTTAATTTTAAAGGCATCTCACATTTCCGGCCATTCTAATCCAATTGCTGACTCTGTCTCGCTTTTCAATTTCAGAGATTCAGAGTATTAGCGCAACTATCAGACCCTCATCCCACATGGACGCCTCCATTTTCAGAAGTCATCTTCCCACATCATCCCAGCTCCACTATTTTCAATAATCTCACAAGACCTTATCCTCCAGGCTGTAGCACTCAACACCCTCTCAACATACTGGACCGGCTGGAAAACCTTTAGACTTAACTTAATAACAACCTGATTCCATGCTTTGACTTTCCATACCACCACCTCACTTTTGCCATCATACACTTCTCCATCCAGTCATCAACCCTCAAAGTCTACTTAGCAGCCATCAATTTTTTCCACAAACTCATCCATGGTGCTCCACATCCTTCTTCCCTTCACCACCAGGTCACCCTGGTCCACTGAGGCATTAAAAGGAATTAACCTAGTTTTCACCCATGGCACCAGCCTCTCTGTGCTATGCTCAGGATAGAATTTCCCTGTTAACTCCTCTACACTAAAAGTTATGTTCCTTCTAGCCTTTGGCTTCCTCCTCTGCTCCGGATTCCTCACAGCTTCTTCAACATATAATCCTTTATGCCACCCCAGTCTCACAGACCACATTGATCTTCAATATAAAACACAGCAAAATAGACCATTTGAGAAGGACCACTCCAGTATATCTATTTAAACTATCTTTGCTACTCAGTCCATTTGAACCACTCCTTTGCCATCTTCAAACCCATCATACATAAGCTTCATTTCGACACGAACCACTTGTAAGTCCATACCCATGCCCACAACCTGCTCTCAGCCCACGAATACTTTGCAACCCGATTTTGGGGGCACGGCTCTATACCCACACCTCCAAGCCACCTCAAACTCCAGCCCAAAACTTTTGAGTTCACCACCCACTCCGACGCTTCCCTTTTGGGAGTTAGACCATGCCTTAATTACCTCTCCACAGCTCCATTTATACCCCTTCACTTTCACTCCATCCCAGTGTTGAGCAACATCACACCTACCACCACCCTGTCTCCTCCCTTCTTCTCTTTTAACCAATTAAGTGTCAGGGGGACACGACTCTATGCACACTCCTCCAAGCCACCTCGAATGAAAACTCACCTTCTGAGTTCTCAGATGCTTCTTTGGTCATGGTCTATGCTAGCAAACTATTAATATAATTATAATAATTGTTCAATTACACAAGCAGACTAATATCTTTAATATCAGTATTTTATTGTCATTTGTGTTATATCATGACTTTAAAATAAACAATTAGTGTTCATTCATTCATTCATTATCTATTACCACTTAACCACCGTGCTTTGTCTCTTCATCTTTTTTTTTTTTTTTTTGTAGTTCAGTATTAACTGAAGATATGTACATTTCCACCTCCAATGATACTACCATTTGGATTGGTGGACTGGTGACTCAAAAGTGTCCATAGGTGGGAGTGTGTTAGTGAATGTGTGTGTCATCCTGTGAAGGACTGGCAAAACTCCAGGGTGTGTGGGAGTTATTTACTAGGGATGGGACCATCAATACTGAACGTTTGAAGCTTGTGTCACTTTTTCAACACTTGCTGATTCGACACAGTGTACCGGAGCTTGTATTGAGTCACTTATCCTCATGTGACAATGACGTTTGAAAGTTCGAATACGATACTGAACCACTGGAAATGCATGGGACTGGTTCAAAGTTCTAGCTCTGTCCATATCTCAGTGACTATTTAAGGGACATTTTATTTGTTATATTTTCCAACGTTGTAAACAATTTTTATATTCCTATATACCCCTCATGTTCCCTATAAAATATGTAGGCCGTACATTCTATAATCAATAAAGACAAAGATAAAGCATGTATATTACAGCATTTTCATAAATAAACATAATTTTCAGTGAATCAGAACAGACACAAGTTGAACTGTAAGACCACACGGTATTAACATGCTTCGCGGTGTTGATCTGCAGGCTGCAATCATTTTTTTTCTGGCCACCAAATGTCTCTCTCCTCTCTGATGTCAAATTTCCATTCTCCAATGCATCGAACCTTTTTCAGCACAATCAGGAGGAAGCTACTAAAGCTTCAGTGGGCTTCATCGACCAATCATTATTTAGCTACAAATTTTAATATTTGAAAATAATTTTGTCCAGCGGGCGAAACGGTGGCGCAGCAGGTAGTGTCGCAGTCACACGGCTTCAGGGGCTTGGAGGTTGTGGGTTCGATTCCCGCTCCGGGTGACTGTCTGTGAGGAGTTGATGTGTTCTCCCCGTGTCTGTGTGGGTTTCCTCCGGGTGCTCCGGTTTCCTCCCACAGTCCAAAAACACACGTTGGTAGGTGGATTGGCGACTCAAAAGTGTTCGTAGGTGTGAATGTGTGAGTGAATGTGTGTGTGTCTGTGTTGCTTTGTGAAGGACTGGCACACCCTCCAGGGTGTATTCCCGCCTTGCGCCCAATGATTCCAGGTAGGCTCTGGACCCACCGCGACCCTGAACTGGATAAGCAATTACAGATAATGAATGAACGAACGAATGAATGAATGAATGAATTTTGTCCAGCCCATTTTTTGGAGTTTTGCGTGAAATTATAAAAAAAAAAAATTTCCAATACACACAAAGGAAATAAACACATGTAGGACAAAGTATGTGTAATTCAAATACTATGCTGGGAGAAATACTTTATATTCTGTAAAAATGTCAGAGGTGCCAACGCTTTCGACCATGATGTATATGCCCCACCTTATGACAATAATAGCGTTCTCTCACATCAACAGCACATGGAGGAGAGCCACCTGAGCATGTGGGTTTACTTACGGCACCCTCACCCTTAACTACAGGAAGCTTGAATGTTTGCCTATGCATGAGTATAGTACTGCTGTCTGAGATACACTAGAAACAGGCCACTCAGTCAAATCAACACACTCTGGAAGACAGTTTTTAAATTATTCTAACAGAATGAGCTCACACAGTGAATCAAACTGGTTTACTTTGTTTGCACTACACTACTTATCAAAAAGAATAATTTTCTCTCTAATAAATTCAACATGGGTTTGTGTAGAGTTTTATCAAATCATCAAATAAATCTCTGACGATATGCTTCTTGAACCAATTCCTCTTCTGTTTTCCTACTAGCTTACACTGCAAATGCATGGACCAAATATCTTTTGGCCAATTTAGCATAACCATGATCCTTTCAAAAACATTGAAATAGTCATCCTCCCCAGTCTCCCTAAATGAAGGTACTAATGAAATAAACTTATGTATATTAAATGCAGCTGGTTGAGGAACAAGAAAGTCTGATACAGCGGGTGCCACAGGCTCCGGTGTGTCACTAGGCAGCATTGAGACAGGAGACAATTGTTTAAGTGGAGTAGCCTCCATCATACGTAGTTCGAGCTCATGTAAACAAATTTCCTTCTCCAGCTCAAGTTAACGTACGGCTAACTCAAACTCATGTTTACACACATCAGCACACTCTGAAGCAACAATCTGAAGCGGGGCCAGGTGTAAATACATACAGGGGTGGCAGGGTCATATGGAGGCAAAATAGTTCTTACCTCAGCTTCCCCCACAACCAGCACCTCAGAACTGTCTGGACTGTCTCCAACAATAGCCACTGTCCATTCAGGTGAGTCACCCTCTTCTGATGTAGGGCCTCTGCAGCTGCAGAAACTTTAGAGACTTTAGAGCTTCTGTTTAGAGACATAAGATGCATACAATGAGAACATTTAATCCTATAACTTGTTATAGTTTATTTTTTAGCTAATCCAAGTATTAGAAGAGTATATACATATCTTGTGATGAAGTAGTATGCTTAACTATACTATAATTATTTGAAGAGAGATACACTAACAAAAGGAATCCCTAATTTGTCTAATGGTGGACAGAGGATGATGCCAAAGAAAGGTGCGTAAAATTAAATAAACAAAATATAATCATGGCCCATATTATCATGGTGAGTGTGTGTATAAGGCACCTCAAATACCCTCTCCACAGAATCACCCGTGGGGATCAAGTGTGAGTAATACTGAAACATACAGACACAGGAACACACAAAAACATGAGTGAAGACCAAAGTGAAGTGTGTACTGTGCAATTCTACGCAGAAAAACAACCACACAGTCACACAACCATTTTGCGCCAAAACACATTCACTACCACACTCCTGGGTCAGTCAACGCACTATAAACACACAGCCTGTCTCACACATGCTCCTATGGGGTCGCAAAGAGGACAAAATTATGCCTATGCCTTTACTCCCTTGTGTCACTGAACAGTTGCCTTTTCATCTATAGAACGTTTTCATAATATATGTAAGGAATCGACATAAACACGTGTGACCAAACATGTCCTAACGTGTGACTTAACGAGTGGCAAAACGCATCGTCTCCATGTCCTCTGCATAAATATAAAAGCTTATGTGAATCATTCATATTAAAGTAATGATGTAGTACTTTTGTACAATAAAGTAATAATCCTTGCACAGTGATTTCTTCGTCTATATTCAAAATTGTCCTGTTTCCTTACTTCCACTTTAAGCAGGGCAGTTTATTCTTAGGGCAGTTCATAAAAACTCGGCTCTTTCCATTTAATGCCTTGGAGAAGCATGGTGACTTAATGGTGATGGGAATAAAGATGTGGAGAACTGTGGATGAGTTTGTGGGAAAAAAAATAGCTGCTAGTTAGACTTTGATGGGTCATGACAGGATAGAGAAGTGTATTCTGGCAAAAGTGATGAATGAGGTGGTTGTTTAGAAGTCAAAGCATGGAAACGGAATGTTATGACGTTGGTGTAAATGTCTGAAGGTTAGCCAGCCAGTCCAGTATAAAGAGAATGTATTGGGTGCTACAGCCTGGAGGATGAGGTTTTGCAAGATGATTGAAACATGGAGGCGTCTGCGTGGAATGAGAGTCCAATAATGGTGCCAGTGCTCTCCAGTGGAGAGTCAGCAATTGGATTTGAATGGCTGGGAATGTGGGCAGCGCGGTGGCGCAGCAGATAGTGTCACAGTCACACAGCTCCAGGGACCTGGTTGTGGGATTGATTCCCGATTTAAGGTAGGCTCTGGACCCACCGCAACCCTGAACTGGATAAGCGGTTATAGATAATGAATGAATGAATGAATGGCTGGGAATGTGAGAAGCCCTTAATATGAAGTGGTGCATAACTGAATGCCAAACGTGACAATGTGAAACATCCACCTGAGTTGAAGTTGTTACAAATCATCTGGCCCTTAAAGTACGACTATCACTAGACCGGGTAGTAACATGTGGCGCAATGATGGCTGTGTATCAAATGGGGGCAATAGCAGTTGCAGAAGTGGGAGATGGTGCGAGAAGTGAACATGATGCTGAAAGACAGAATGGGTTGCCACACACACCACATGAAAGTGCAAAGCGACCGGCAGTAGACATGGCAGTAGAGTTCTAAAACCAGAGCACCCCAGTAGCATGCAATGTTCCATTGTTGCAGGTTAGCAGCAGCCCAGGCAGAGAATTGGTGATGGCATTCATAAAAGGCGGAACCCACAAACTGAGCGGTGAGAACAAATATGATGGACAGGTAATTGTCAAGTTCCTGCCAGGGGGTTGGAAGGGCATGTTGTGGTAAATAGAGAAAGCCAGGGCAAATTCTGAAACCATCAGGATCTTCAATGATTTCTGTTCGGCAGTCGTTAGTGTAAAGGAAAGATCCCCTACATCAGTGGGTGAGTAGGTGAGGGGCCTGAGTAAGTGCAGCCTAAAATTGAAATTGTTCGGATGATGAAATAGGGATGGGAAGAAAGCAAGAAGGATAAATGATCAGGGCACTGAAAGAGGAAGAAAAGAGACAGTGGTGGGTAAAGTAGAAGGTGGGAGATAGAGATAATTAGAAGTGAAAGCAGCAGGGAGGGGCGGACCCAGGTGGGAGAGGCAGGGCCTGGGTTGGAGCTGTTGCTGGGAGGGTCATGGCAGCAATGGCTGCCATCTGACTGGATGTAGGATTAGCATCAGCCTGGGAGCAGTAGAGGAAGCCAGGAGCAACAAAATTTTTCTTGTTGGCTGAGCAGAAAAACTATATACTGTGGTCCAGTAAGGCCATGGTAGTGTGAGCAGTAGGAGGAGAAACACAAGGCCTGCCTTGAGCAATGGAATTGACAGAAGGAGTAGTCCAGCATCTGAAATGATGAGAGCGTTGTGAAGGAGGAGGAAAGGCAGGGGAAGAGGAGCTCGGAGGCAGCTGGATCGGGTGCATGAGATGGTCGAAGCAGGAGAGGTTGGAACCTCGACCAGCGAGCAAAGCCTAGGGGTATGTTGTAAACGGGTAGATGAGGGACCGGGTTGTTGCCGAAGATATTTTGTCATCAGAGGCAACCAGACCGATATCTATGGTGGCAGAAAAACAAGTGGGTGAGAGACAAAAGCGCAATGCATTGTGGGTATGGGGTATGAATGCAGATGTGGAGAGGTAATTGGGGCATGGACTAGCTCCCAAAATTACATCACATAGTGACTTCTCTGTGTCATAACAGTGAACAAAACAGTGTAATCAGGGCTTCCTCTGAACTCATACCTGCAAAATGAGTTGTTAGGAAAGAACTACTGAACTATGATGTTCATCTTAGATGTATTTCCTAAGTCAATCCTCCTGGTTTAGTATTTGATTTCCACTGCAAATTTATGGAAAACTATGACCCCTTCCATTGACTCAGGAGTGACTGATTGGTCTTTGAGGACTGCTCCAAGTAATATTCCAGTGTTAATTTAAAACTGTGATTCTCAAACATAACAAAATGAAATTTTATGTGCAATTTGGATATAGAGTCTGTTATTGTACGATATTAAACTCATTTTTAAATCATCCAAGCACTTTGAAGAACACAGACACTTTCAGACACACTTGGCTCAAAGATGAGGAAGGCTTTTATACCAACGATCTGTCATCCTTTAATATCCATACTGTAACTGCAGATTATCATCAAAACCCCTCTGCTTGGTTCCTCCAGCCTCCAAGTGCTGACACAGAAGTTTTGGTCATTTGATAGGAATTGTAGTGGGTGAAAAATATTCAGTGAGTAATCTTTATCAGTGTTATTCACAGTTCTCTTCTGTCATCCAAATAAATATTGGACAATTTTTAATAAAAATAAAATCTCAGTTTCATTTCAAGTATAATCTCCATATTAATTTTAACTGAACATAGCATTAAATGAGTTGCACATTGTGGCATTTTTTTATTACTATTTATTTATCTATGGCTAAATTTATTTATTCATTTATGTTTTCAGAAAACAAATTCAGTCTTGAAGATGATGATTCAAATATTCTACATGTTACAATATACTTTGCAGATGTTCTGAACCACGAATAGAAAATGGCATTTATCAGTGGGTTCATAAAGGAGTTCATATCTATTAACCAGATCAAAATACTCCACACACTCGCAGGTGTGTCAACTGCCTCAGGGATGAGATAATTTGGTATGCAGCAAGCAAGGTAAAAAAAAAACCACTGTCCCTAATTTCTTGGCTGCTTTGATTTCAGAAGCCCTTGGTGTTTTAGCTCCATGGTTGTTTGTGGCACCATCTTTCACAGCTTTGATAGCTTTAGCTTGATGTATTGCCACTTTAAAAATAACTGAGTACAAGATTATTATTAAACTGCATGGGGCTAGAAATGCAGCTACAAGTTCAATGAAGTTCCAATATTTATATTCATACACAACACACTCTCCATAACAGTAGGTGTATGTGAACAAGTTATTAAAGTATAAAAGCACAATGGCATGACAGAGACAAAACCGCCAGCCAAGAATTATGGACAGCAAGAATATATGAAGCGTGATTTGACTGGAATACTGCTGAGGGTTAGTGATAGCAATGTACCTATCGACTTCAATAAGTATCAGCCACATTTTGAGACCAAACAAATTGTTTGAGAAATGTAGCAAGTTGATGAAACAAGATACCAACAGAAGTCTATTTGGGCACTTATAATCATAGGCATATTAACCAGTCCCATGACAAGATCAGCCACAGCCAGAGAGAGGATGATCAGGTTAGTTGGAGTGTGGAGCTGCTTGAAGTGAGAGATGGAGATGATCACCAGCAGGTTTAGAACCACAGTGCACACAGATATACATGAGAGAATGAAACACAATAGAAAATATTCAGGTCCATATACAGCATTTCTTATGCAAGATTCATTATTGTCAGGAAAGCAATATTGAACTGTGATGTTTTCCCTGTACTGGTGGTTGTCCATCTGAAAAAGAGACAGAGCTGAAGAATCTGAAATAAATCAGAAGGTAAACTTCTTTATTTTATACACGAGCATGCATCCTCCCACTAGTGGATAGTGTAACTCAAACATCATCATGACATACAGTGTTGGGTCAGCTGAGACTAGTTCAGAGTGGTAGAACTGTGAAAGAATTTTTAAGCTAATGTCACAATTACAAATGTTACACAGTGAGCAAAAGAATAGGGGAACCCAGGCTTTATCATGTACATTAGAGACCGCCATGGGTTCAGATGATATAACTGAATTTTATGTCTTGGATCATCTGAGGCCAGAAGATGTGTGATGCACTCTCATAGAATAGAATAGGTTTATGGTCCACCCACAATAAATTATATACAACCAAATACATCTAGAAATGAAAATATATTAACAACCAGAGAAGCTGTAACACTACGCCACAGATAAATAATTAATTAATAAAATGGTTCTAAAATGCAACTCATTTAACCTTATATTCAGTTGAAATTAGTTTTTCAAAAATACTTGAGATCAAACTGAGATTTATGTTGAAAATCTAAATGGTTCCATAATTAATTAGACGTTTAATTAGATAACAGAACTGAATGGTGGAACACCATTGCAAAGGGGTGAAATACCTGTATAGTGTCTTTTATAAGTAAGTTAGTAACATAAATATGGGCAAGATTTAAAAAACATGTCCTGTCATGGCATTCAGAATTTAGTCAAATGTTCAAATTAATTACCATCATACTGAACATGGCATGAATTTCATTTAGAATATTTTTTTTATTTACTTCTAGCTCAGGAATTAGAAAAAAATTCATTTATTCTTTGTCCATACATCTTTCCGAGTAAACGACTGCCCACCTGTCTGTCTGGACACTGATGGATGACTGTCGAGATCCTCCTCCACGCTTCAGACCAGCTGCCCACGCTTCAGCAACCACCAAGTGCCTTGAAGCTGTCCCTACACTGAAGTTCTCATGGACTACTAACTATCATCACCAGTAGATTGACCAGAGGAGGATGGGTCACCCCTTGTGAGCCTTGGTTCCTCCCAAGGTTTCTTCCTCAGCTGGGGGAGTTTTTCCTTGCCACTGTCGCCCCTGGCTTGCTCACTTGAGGGTTTTACATTTGTCTTTACATTTCATGTCAAATCTTTGTCTTACTGGAATTCTGTGAAGCTGCTTTGTGACAACATCAGTTGTGAAAAGCGCTATATAAATAAATTTGATTTGATTTGATTTGATAACCACTTAATCCTGTTCAGGGTCGCAGACTCTAAATCTTCACTCACACATCCAGTAATCACAGAGTACAATTCCACTCAGCCAAACAACCAACCAAAATGTACTGTCCACAGCAGCCCAGTTGATGGATAGAGGGACATGTTGTGTGCGAGTTCCCCTGAAATCCACAACAATCGCCTTGGTCTACTCAGTGTTCAGAGAAAAAGTGTTGTGTTTGCATCAAGAGGCCAGCGGCTCACCTCGCTCCTGTAGTGTGACTCATCGTTGTTGCTGATGAGGCCTTAATGAAGAGGTTGGAGGTGTGTGATGGAGAGCAGTCGTAGGGTAGCAGAGTGAACAGAAGGGGGCTCAGCACACATCCTTGGGGAGCGTGTTCAGAGTGATGGTTCTAGACGAGTTACTGCCAACCCGTACTGCCTGTGGTCTTCCAGTCAGGAAGTCAAGCAGCCAGTTGCACAGTGATGTGTTCAGTTCCAGTCTGTCCAGTTTCTGAATGAGTTGTTGGGGGATGATTGTGTTGAATGCAGAACTGAAATCAATAAAAAGCATTCTGACATAGGTGTCTTTCTTTTCCAGATGAGTAGGAGCTGAATGAAGAGCAGTGGAGACAGCATCATCAGTCGAACGTTTGATTGATATGCAAACTGGTAGGGGTCCATGGAGGTGGGGAGGGAAGACCTGATGTGTTGCATGACTAGCCGCTCGAAGCACTTCACGAGGATGGAGGTAAGTGCAACCGGGTGGTAGTCGTTGAAACAGGAGCTTGATGACCTCTTTGGAACAAGGATTATAGTGGTGGCTTTGAAGCATACAGGGACCACAGCCTGACTCAGTGAGGTGTTGAAGATGTCAGAATACACCTCTGCAAGTTCACCAGCAAAGTCCTTCAGTGCACGACCAGGTATGTTGTCAGGTCCAGGAGCTTTCCGAGCGTTGATCCTGCTGAATACAGTCCTGGTCTCGGGGAGGGGGGTGGGGGGATGGGGTGCCTCAAACCGAGCGAAGAACCCATCCAGGTCATTCAGCAGAGAGGAGGTGCTGTCACAGGTCTGTGGCGGGGGTTTGCAATCCGTAATGGACTGAATTCCCTGCCACAGGCTCCGAGTGTCTCTGCTGTCGCTAAAGCGTTGGGCTATCCTCTTGGAGTGCTGCCTTTTAGCCTTTCTGATGCCACGGGACAGGTTGGCCCTAGCTGTCTTCAGGCCTGCCTGGTCTCCAGCTTTGAAGGCAGCATTCCTAACCTTCAGTCGCTTCTGGACCTCACCTGTCAGCCTTGGCTTCTGATTGGCATGAATTGTGATGGTCCTGAGGAAAGTTACATCATCAACACACTTGGTGATGTAAGCAGAGACAGTTTCTGTGTACTCCTGAATATCTGTGGAGTTGTTGTAAGTAGCAGCCACTTTAAACACATTCCAGTCTATGGCTAAAACTGTCCTGAAGTGCCTCTGATAAGCCATCCAGCCACACCCATACCTGCTTTAGAACATTGATGACTTTAACCAGTGGTCTGAAAGCAGGCATTAACATAATAGTGAGGAGATCAGAGGCACCAAGGTGGGGGAAGGGCAGGGCTTTGTAAGCTCCTCTCCATGTGGTGAAGACCTGGTCCAGAGTATTGTTGCCCCGTGTTGGAAAGTCTGTGTATTTATAAAGTCCAGAAAAAACAGCCCTTGGGTCTGCGTGGTTGAAATCCCCAGCCAAGATGAGAAAAGCATCCGGGTGGGCTGTCTGCTGCTCACTGATGTGCTGCTACAGTTCATTTAGCGCCTCATTCCTGGTGTTGGTGGAACTTGGGGGAAGATAGACAGCAGCTAACAGCACTGCTGAGAAATCCCTCGGTAGATAGAATGGTTGGCACTTAATAACCATCAGTTCCACTACCGGTGAGCAGTATTTGCAGACCACAACAGCGTTATGACAACAAGCATTGCTAATGTAAACACAACTGTCGTCACCTGTTTTACCTTCAGTGAGAATTCGGTCCGTCCGGTAGCAAGTTAGCCGCTCGAGCTGAACGGCGTGGTCCGGGACGCTGTTGTTGAGCCAAGTTTCTGTGAACACAAACACAACAGTCTCTCACGGTCTTCTGAGTTGACTGAAGTAAGCGGATATAGTCCAGATTATTATCCAACGAATGTACATTGGCCAGTATCATGGTGGGGATGGCTGGCTTGTGTGGGCTAGACGCTAGCATCGCTCTGATACCTCCGCATATCCCCATTTTCTTGTGGCACTTCCATTGTGGGCGAGGCGCAGCGTTGGGGGTCGGTGATGGTGCCGGTATCCTGAGCAAGCCGTGGATTCGCAGCTCCTTGCGGAGTTCAGGGTAAAGTTCCAAACGTGAGCTTCTGCCAACATCAAGCAAGGATTCACGGCTGTATGAGTATTCCGGGACGTGAACGCACGACAGAGATGTACAAAAACACTGCAACTTACAAAACAAACACACTTATTAAACGCTGTAAACTGTATACTCGGGAGAGAGAGAAGCCGCTGCGTGTGCACGTGCCACCATCTTGGATATCAGGATGTACTGGATATATGGATAGTACAGGATCATAGCATAGTGTAAGCCTTCCTCATCTTTTAGCCAAGTATGTCTGAAATAACAAACTGATATGAGCCCATTTGACTTGTTGCGCCTTGTGCCCTTCAAAGTGTTTGGATGGTTCAAGTGGCACAGAAGGCATAGAAGGTAGCATCGCTGTCACATAGCTCCATAAATCTGGGGTTGGGGTTTGAGTCCCACTCCACACTGTAAAAAAATCATCTGTTAAAAAAGGAATATGTACTGGCGGTGTCATTACCTGGAAATATTCTGTTATTTTACAATTTGTCTGTATGGAAGAGAATTTCTGTAATTTTATGATCTGTCCTGTTATTTAGAAATGCATATTTTTCTGTACATTTACTGATTCTTTTAAATTCTATCTAAAAAAACCTCACTCATATAGAGAGAGTACAAGACTACAAGATGTATTTCTTGCTGTTTTATCTACATCTGAAAAACCCCACAACTTTTTCATCAGCAATTAAGATTAATAAAACCAAAATATATGACATAATGAAAATTTGCTAAAAAAAAAAAAAGTAAGATGTGGTTGACCTGCTCATTTTGCTTTTGCTTCCTTGGTAGAGGTTTATAATGCACATGAAAATGAGTGAGTCAGCCACGACTTGCCATGAAAAAAATCCAAAACCAATATCAGTATTAATTTATTATAATACCCAGCTATATGTTTAAAATGCAATTAATTCATTCATCAAATTTAGGCAAGACTGAAACACATTAAATTAAAATGAATATCCCTTATATCTTTAAAACCAAAAAGTTTGTGTGAAAAATAGGGGACATTACAGATTGCCTTTCAAAGAAATTAGCATATATTTCATTAACAGTTCAGTAGTTTCCAAAAATCTTCATTCATCAACTCATTTTCTTCACTCAGTTTTGAAGTCGAGACCAAACGACCTCTCACCCAAACATTTAATAAAAAACAAAGTCATCTGTCCAAATAAAGTAAATGAAATAAATATAATTACTTTCATCTTTGTTTATTGCATTAAATAACAAGCAGCTTTACAGGTTTCTCTACATTTACATACAATCACATGACCTTAGCTTTTAGGATAGCAATGATTTTTGATAAAGTAATATTTTGAGAAATACATCATTTCTAAAAAAAAAAAAAAAAACTGTTCATATAATATTGATGACACTTAAAATATTATAGGTTAATGTGTGTTAATTCCAACAGATATCATTGCCAGTGGTGAGTGTTCCTGTTGTGGGGTGTGTGTGTGTGTATGTGTGTGTGTGTGTGTGCCTGTTGCGGGTTCAGTTGTTCAGTTGTGTGTAAAATGTGAGGGTTATTTGTGTTGTATATGAGTGTCTTGTTTGTGTGCTGTGTGCTCAAGTGCATGTGTGGGTTGTGTGTGGTGTGTGCAAGTGTCTGTGTGGTTTTGTGTGAATTTCTGCATTAGTGGCATGTGCGAGTGTCTGTGTGGGTTCTGTGTGGTGTGAATATAAGGGTTGGACATGATGAGTGTGTGTGTGTGTCTGTGCCGGTTGAGTGTAAAATGTGTGAGGATTATTTGTGGTGTGTCTGAGTGTCTGGGTTGTGTGGGTGTGATCTGTGAGTGTGAGTGTGTTCTTTCTGGTGTGTGCCAATGTCTGAGTTTGTAGTGTATGGGTGTCTGTGTGGGTGTAATACTGGTTATTTTTAATAGTAAAAAAAATCTGCTTATATTTTCCATTTTAACCTTAAATGAGTTCTGAATGTCACTGAGGTCTGAGTTGATTTCTGCTTCTCTAACTTAGATTCAGCCTTTGGGCCATTTCCAGGGTTCATCCCTAGAATACTCCTTAATTATGCTGGAGGAAAATTATTTTTGGTTATTTACAATTCATTAAGAGAACAGATTTAAAAAAAAAATCTTGAATTTCCCCTGGGGATCAATAAAGTATCTATCTATCTATCTATCTACCTATCTATCTATCTTAATTTTTCAGAATAAAACACAGAAAACATATACAAAATATATACCCAACAAAGGTGAATTCATAATTCTATGATAAAGTAAAATAAGAGAAATAAAATGTGGGGAGTGGGGAAGATTAGTGCACAGGCAACTAATAGAATAGCTATTTAATCTATTAAACATATTTAAGTGAAATGTACTTTTAGAAGTGTATCATTATCTAATGTAAAGCAATACCATCTGCAAATTTTGACAATAACTGGACAGAATATATTTAATTCAGAGAATTCACTTCTGCATCTGTGTCATCTCCCTCTTTGTGGCTGTAGTTAAGGACAATATTAACAACTCAATGTAGTATGCAAAGGTTTGGGCACCTGTAGGAACTTTATAGGCTACTATGCAGGAAGCACAAAGCTGTATGGGACACAGCCTTCATTTCACTGCCAGAGCTGACTGAAGATGGTGGCACTAATTAAATCAGAATATTCACGTTCATTTTAGTAGATTGAACTTTCACATTAAGGGCAAAAAATCTGATTGAGTCACTTCAGGTGTATGTAGCCTTAATGGAGTAGGCCATCATAGAGATGAGGTTTAGCAGGAAACTTTAACCCTGTAAAGCCAAATGTATCAAATATGAAACATAATATTTAGAGATGGCTCTTTCATCATCTAATGAAGTGAAATACCGAAACACACTTCCATCCTTTTGGGGCAAGTGTTCTGAGTTATCTACTGAACTGTGAAAGAAGTGGGAGCATTTCCATGCATACTATTCTTAATAAACTGAAGCAAGTCCATTTATAAATTGTATGATGTTACTTTTAGTAAAACTAATTATTTTTGTTACATTCCATAGATTCATGTATTCTACCTGTCAAATGCTAATTATTTAAAATATTCGGAACATTCAAAATGTTCTTTACAGCAGCAAAACACATTTAGATAATTTTACAAAGTATTTTTTCATGAATCAAAAATTTATTTTTGGTTTTCCAAAAGCCTTTGTGTTGAAAATGTGTCGGCTCAGGTGTCAAGATAGATTTTGTGAGACAGATATAGAGGAACATTTATTTAATTTCATTATAGAACTGTGTTAAAAAAGGACATAATAAAAGTCCTGTAGATGAAATGGTGCGTATGAAATCAACACAATTTTAAAATCCACAACTAAGGCCTTAGTCTATAATGCTCAGGACCTGTTTCTGAGCTATGCCTCTTGGGTCGAAGCTCTGACATCTTCTATTTCTCTCGTCTTTCCCAGTCTTGCTGGGGAAGTGGATCATGGTCAGCACTGAGGTTTAATCATCTTTATGATAGATTATCCATTTATCCTTCACCACTTGGCCTTTTTTAGAGTTCTTCTGCATATTGTGCTTGGACTGCAAACCCAAGAAGTGTCTCACAAAAGACCACATTTGCAATTGGATATGTCATTACAGACTTGAATGAATGTTGATGTTTTACTCATTGTTAACTTCCAAACATTTTCTGAGGAAAACTCAGGAAAAAAAAAAAACTTTTAGATTACTGCTTAATAACATCACCAAAATAGCATTTTTTCACATTAAAAACATTGCAAGACTGCATCCTTCTCTCCCTGAACTGAAACTCTAATTCACATTTCTATCACATCTAGGCCTGCTACTTTGCTCAAAAAGCTTAAATACGTGGAGTATTCAGCAGCAAGAGTTCTCACTCACTCAAGGACATAATAAAAGTCCTGGAGATGAAATGGTGCGTATGAAATCAACACAATTTTAAAATCTAAGGTCTTAGTCTATAATGCTCAGGACCTGTTTCTGAGCTGTGCCTCCTGGGTCAAAGCTCTGACCTCTTCTATTTCTCTCAGTCTTGCTGGGGAAGTGGATCATGGTCAGCACTGAGATTTAATCATCTTTCTGTTTAGTCTCCATTAACTCAGTCCACAGTTTAATTGTTACAACTGATCACATGAATTTGCTTAGCTTTTACAAGTATAGCCTAGTAAAATATGATTTATACTATTTATAAAGTTATGTTTTTATATTTACATTATGATGCATCAGTGAAGGGTCACTGGGTTCTTTTTAACAGGGTTTAGGGATTTGTGCACATACATTTACATGAAAGAAATATATTAGAGCCGTACAATATGAAATGGCCTCTGCTGTGTCAGATGAAATCAGTTAATGTTCAGGAATCAAATTCAGTCTTGAAGACGATGATTTAAATATTCTACATGTTACAATGTACTTTGCAGATGTTCTGAACCATGAATAGAAAATGGCATACATCAGTGGGTTCATAAAGGAGTTCAAATCTAATATCCAGATCAAAACAGACCACACAGTTCCAGGAATGTTAACTAAAACAGGTACGATATAATTTGGTATCCAGCAAACAAGGTAAACAAAAACCACTGTCCCTAATTTCTTGGCTGCTTTGATTTCAGAAGCAATTGATGTTTTAGCTCCATGGTTGTTTAAGGCACCATTTTTCACAGCTCTGATAGCTTTAGCTTGATGTATTGCCACTTTAAAAATAACTGAGTACAAGATTATTATTAAACTGCATGGGGCTAGAAATGCAGCTACAAATTCAACGATGATCCAATATTTATATACATACACGATACACTGTCCATAACATAGGGAGTATGTAAAAAAGTCATTAATGCATAAATACACAATGACATAACACAGCCAAAAAGTCCAGCCAAGAATTATGGACAGCAAGGTTTTATGAAGCGTGATTTGACTGGAATACTGCAGAGGGTTAGTGATAGCAATGAACCTATCAACTGCTATTAGTATCATGCTGTGCAGAGAGCCATACTTTGAGACAAAACCAATTGTTTGACAAATGTAACATATGAATGGACCAAGATACCAACAGGATTCCATCTGACCATATATAACCGCAGGAATATGAACCAGTCCCACGAGAAGATCAGCCACAGCCAGAGAGAGGATGATCAGGTTGGTTGGAGTGTGGAGCTGCTTGAAGTGAGAGATGGAGATGATCACCAGCAGGTTCAAAAACACAGTGCACACAGATATACATGAGAGAATGAAGCTCAAAACAATATACCCAATAATATATACAGGGTCCTCATTGTCCTCTTTTTTACATGATGCATTATTGTCAGGAAAACAGTATTGAATCGTGATGTTTTCCCCGTAGTCTTGGTCGTCCATCTGAAAAAGAGACAGAGCTGAAGAATCAAAAATGATGATTGAAGGTAAACTTCTCTGTTTTATACATGAGCATGAATCCTCCCACTAGTGGATAGTGTAACTCTAACATCATCATGACGTACAGTGTTGGGTCAGCTGAGACTAGTTCAGAGTGGTAGAACTGTGAAAAGGTTTAAAGATAATGTCATGATTACAAATTTTACAGTGAGCAAATCATGTCTTGGATCATACTCAATGAGGCCAGATGTGTGGTGCACACTCATAAAATAGAACATAGAATAGAATAGTTTTATGGTCTGTCCACAATGTATGGAGATACAACAAGAATTAAAAATATATAAACAGCATGAGAAGTTTGAATATATAGATGAATAAACAAAAAAAAAATCTGTCCTGGTATTCAATTAATTTAACCCTATATTCAATAGAAATATTGAATATTCCTCCTTGGATCACCACCTTAACATGGTGGAGGGGTTTGCGTGCCTGCGTGAGCCTAGGAGCTATGTTGTCGGGGGCAATAGCCCCTGGTAGGGTCTCCCAAGGCAAATTAGTCCTAGGTGATGGGCCAGACAAAGAGTTATCCATAAAAACACGGATGAAAAAGATAATAGCATGGACACAGCCTCCCTTACCCGGAGCAGGGTTACCGGGGCCTCACCCTGGAGCCAGGCCTGGGGGAGGGGCTCCTTGGCGAGCGCCTGGTGGCCGGACTTTCACTTATGGGGTCCGGCCGGGCATAGCCCGAAGAAGATACATGGGTCCACTCTCCCATGGGCCTACCACCTGTGGGAGAGGTAGTAATCCGGGTCTGGTGCATTGTGGATCTGGTGGCGGTCGGGGTCGGGGGCCCTGGCCTTCTGATCCTCGGTTACTGAAACTGGCTTTTGGAACATGGAACGTAACCTCTCTGGTGGGAAAAGAGCCTGAGCTGGTGCGCGAGGTTGAGAGGTACCGGCTAGATATAGTTGGGCTCACCTCGACACACAGTATGGGCTCTGGAACCAATCTCCTTGAGAGAGGCTGGATGCTCTTTCACTCTGGAGTTGCCCAGGGTGAGAGGCGTAAGGCAGGTGTGGGCTTACTCATAGCCCCCCGGCTTAGCGCCTGTACGTTGGGGTTTACCCCAGTGGACGAGAGGGTAATTTCCCTGCGTCTTCGGGTTGGGGAAAGGGCTCAGACTGTTGTTGGTGCTTATGCACCGAACAGCAGTTCAGAGTACCATGCCTTCTTGGGGACCCTAGAGGGAGTGCTGGAGAACACTCATTCTGGGGACTCCATTGTTCTGTTGGGGGACTTCAACGCTCACGTGGGTAATGACAGTGAGACGTGGAGGGGCGTGATTGGGAGGAACGGTCCCGCTGATCTGAACCCGAGTGGTGTTCAGTTATTGGATTTCTGTGCCAGTCACAGTTTGTCCATTGCGAACACCATGTTCGAGCATAAGGGTGTCCACAAGTACACCTGGCATCAGGATACCCTCTGCCGCATTTCGATGATGGACTTTATAGTCGTATCATCTGACCTGCGTCCATATGTTCTGGACACTTGGGTGAAGAGAGGCGCTGAGCTGTCAATTGATCACCACCTTGTATGTATGTATGTATCTTTACACTTATATAGCGTCTTTCTAGACACCCAAGGACGCTTTACAATGCACACTGCTCAGAACGCTTAATCCACACACACTGGTGAGAAGCGGCAGCCAAACGCGCACAGCGTACTCTCAACCAGGAACGACCGTCCACCTGGAGGACTGCATCGGGCACTAGGGTTTAACCCAGGATAGAGCGCCAATCCATATCTGGGCTCACACATACAGACATTCATTCACACACCAGGGCAGTTATTAGAGAAGCCAATTCACCTACCCTCCATGTTTTTGGACTGTGGGAGGAAACCGGAGCCCCTGGAGGAAACCCACGCAGACACGGGGAGAACATGGAAACTCCACCCAGATGGGACTTGAACCCAAGATCCCAGCGCTGGGAGGTGAACGTGCTAACCACTAAGCCACCGTGCCACTTGTGGTGAGTTGGATCAGATGGCGGGGGAGGGTGCCGGACAGACCTGGCAGGCCCAAACGTGTGCTGAGGGTTTGCTGGGAAAGTTTGGCAGAGGAACCTGTCAGAAAGATCTTCCACTCCCACATCCGGCAGAGCTTCGACTGCATCCCGGGGGAGGCTGGTGACATTGAGTCCGAGTGGGCCATGTTCCGGACCTCCATTGTTGAGGCGGCTGAACGGAGCTGTGGCTGCAAAGTTGTCTGTGCCTGTTGGGGTGGCACCACTGAGTGCGGGGGGCTGTCAAGCTGAAGAATCCTATCCTATGAAGAATCCTAAGAGTCCTATCGAGCCTGGTTGGCTCAGGGGACTCCGGAGGCAGCCAACAGGTACCGAGGAGCCAAGCGGCACGCGGCCTCGGCAGTCGCTGAGGCAAAAACTTGGGTGTGGGAGGAGTTCGGTGAGAACATGGAAAACGACTTTCGGTTGTCCGAGAAGATTCTGGCAAACCGTCAGGCGACTCAGGAGGGGAAAGCAGTTTTCCACCAACACTGTATATGGTGGGGGTGGGGAACTGTTGACCTCGACTGGAATATTTTGAGGATCTTCTCAATCCCAGCAGCACGTCTTCCGCAGAGGAAGCAGAGCTTGGGGGGGGTGGGGGTCTCTTCTATCACTGGGGCTGAAGTGGCTAAGGTGGTAGGGAAACTCCTTGGTGGTAGGGCCCCGGGGGTGGATGAGGTTCACCCTGGGTTCCTCAAGGCTCTGGATGTTGTGGGGCTGTCCTGGTTGACACGTCTTTGCAACATCGTGTGGACATCGGGGGCAGTGCCTCTGGACTGGCAGACTGGGGTGGTGGTTCCCCTTTTTAAAAAGGAGGATCGGAGGGTGTGTTCCAAATATAGGGGGATCACACTCCTCAGCCTCCCCGGTAAGGTCTATGCGGGGGTACTGGAGAAGAGAGTCCGACTGATAGTTGAACCTCGGATCCAAGAGGAACAATGCGGATTCCGCCCCGGTCGTGGAACACAGGACCAGCTCTTTACCCTCGCTAGGATCCTGGAGGGTGCATGGGACTTTGCTCAATCAGTCTACATGTGTTTTGTGGATCTGGAGAAGGCATTTGACCGTGTCCCTCGGGGTATTCTGTGGGGGGTGCTCAGGGAGTATGGGGTACTGGGCTCCTTGTTACAAGCTATACAGTCCCTGTACAAACAGAGCAGGAGTCTGGTTCGTATGGCTGGCAGTAAGTCCGACTGGTTTCCAGTCAGAGTTGGACTCCATCAGGGCTGCCCGTTGTCACCGGTTCTGTTCACAATTTTTATAGACAGAATTTCTCAGCGTAGCCAGGTGTCCGGTTTGGTGGTCTCAGGATTCCATGTCTGCTTTTTGCAGATGATGTGGTCTTGTTGGTATCATCGAGCCCGGGATCCTGCAGCTCTTGCTGGACGAGTGTGAAGCGGTAGGGATGAGGATCAGCACCTCCAAGTCCAAGTCCATGGTACTCAGTCGGAAAAGGGTGGAGTGCTCTCTCCAGGTTGGAAGTGAGATCCTGCCTCAAGTGGAGGTGTTTAAATACCTCGGGGTCTTGTTCACGGGTGAGGGAAAGATGGAGCGTGAGATTGACAGGCGGATCGGTGCAGCGTCAGCAGTAATGCGGGCTCTGTACCGGTCCGTTGTGGTGAAGAGAGAGCTGAGCAGAAAAGCAAGCTCTCGATTTACCGTTCAATCTACGTCCCAACCCTCACCTATGGTCACGAGCTTTGGTTAGTGACCGAAAGAACGAGATCGCGGGTACAAGCGGCTGAAATGAGTTTTCTCCGCAGGATGTCTGGACTCTCCCTTAGAGACAGGGTTAGGACATCTGGGAGAGACTCTGAGTGGAGCCGCTGCTCCTCCACGTCGAGAGGAGCCAGTTGAGGTGGTTCGGGCATCTGGTTCGGATACCTTCTGGACGCCTTCCTGGAGAGGTGTTCCGAGCATGTCCAATGGGGAGGAGGCCCCGGGGCAGACCAAGAACACGCTAGAGAGACTACATGTCTCGACTGGCCTGGGAACGCCTCGGTATACCCCCGGAGGAGCTGGAGTCGGTGGCTGGGGAGAGGGAGGTCTGGGTTTCTTTGCTCCGACTGCTTCTCCCGCGACCCGGATAAGCGGTGGATAATGGATGGATGGATGGATTCAATAGAAAATACTTAAGATGAAACTGAAATATTACACTTTTTGGGAAAAATAAAATGAGTCCAACCCTGTGAAGGACAGGCCCTAGTTGGGCAACCCCCAGCCCCTCACCTACTGTTTCTCAATCTACTCCTAGGCTTCGCTCTGTGGTCGAGGTTCCAGCCACTCCTGCCTCAGCCACCTGGGGCTCTTGATCCAGCTGCCTCCGAGCTCTGCACTTGGGCTTCAATTATCCTCATCATTTCTCTCTCCTTCTTCGCACCTCTCTCTTTGTTCTAGATGCTGGATTACTCATCCCGCCACTCCCATTGCAGGCCCCACGTTTCTTCTCCCACCACTCATGCTGCCCAATGCTCAGGTTTTCATGCTCAGCAAATAAGAGGACCCTTTTTTCACTGCTCCAGGCTTTTTCACTGCTCCAGTCTGTCCCCTCCCGGCTTTAGCTCCAGACCAGGCCCAGGCCCCATCTTCCCCACTCAGGCCCTGCCCTGCCTGGGCTTCTGTGTTTTTTTTGATAAACAATGGAATGGAACATTACTAGCTACTGGAGCGCTCTACATTTAGATTTCTATTGCCAGGCTTTTGCCGGCCACACTGCACTTTCATGAGACGTGTGCGGCTGTCCATCTGAACTGGCCGCTTATTGTGCTCGTTCTTGCACCAACTCCCGCTTCTGCCACTGCCATTGCTCCCAGTTCATTCACAGCAACTACCGTGCCATGTGTGAGACTACTTCCAGCTCTTGTGATAGTTGTGGAAGACGCATGTCCTACTATACTAGAACTATGCAGATGATCTGCAACAACTTCAGCTCAGGTGGATGTTTCACCTCTTCATGCAGATACCTGCACATCAGCACATATTGTGGCCAGGCTCAGGCCCGACCCAGCCATCCCCTCAGACCACCAAGATTCGGTAGCAGCTGGCTGCTTCAGTTCCTTTTCTTCTCCCATCAACATGCCAGAATTCACCCCCTGCCTTTGCCGATATCCTGACTCCACTTTCACCCGTTTTCTTCCCGATGGCCTTCTCCTTGGTTTCTCTGCCGGCCTGGTAGTTCTTTTCCACTCCTCCCTTCTCTTCCTTCAGCATCAACCCTATTGGTATCACCACCCAAAGTCAAAGCTTGATTTTTTGTTAATTCTTCACATGTACCAGACATACAAAGGATTTTTCAATTTAGTTTCTCACTATCCTTTGGTGTTTACAAGACAAAACATTTCTAACCCTAAAGTAAGAAATAAGTCAGACCTATCCTAACACTAAACAAGACAAAACATTTTTAACCCTAAAGTAAGAAATAAGTCAGACCTATCCTAACACTAACACTGATAATAAAGTGACAGTGAATAACTAAATTAACAGTAAAGTGCACAAGTACAACAAATAGACAGCCATATCTAACACTAATAGTAACACTAAAGTGACAATAAATAATGTAAGGTGTGCAGTGGTGAGGATTAAATTTACAGTAAAGTAAAGTAAAACATAAAGACTAAATAAACAGTAAGGAGTATAAGAAAATATTAATTAATTCATTATCTGTAACAGCTTATCCAATTCAAGGTTGCGGTGGGTCCAGAGCCTACCTGGAATCATTGGGCGCAAGGCGAGAAAACACCCTGGAGGGGGCGCCAGTCCTTCAGAGGGCAACACAGCCACACACACACATTCACTCACACACTTTTTGAGTCGCCAATCCACATGGGTTGGACTGTGGGAGGAAACCAGAGCACCCAGAGGAAACCCACGCGGACACGGGGAGAACACACCAACTCCTCACAGACAGTCACCCAGTGTGGGAATCGAACCCACAACCTCCAGGTCCCTGGAGCTGTGTGACTGCGAAACTACCTGCTGTGCCACCATGCCTCCCATAAAAATCCTACTCCTAGATTTTAAATCTTTACATGGTCTGGATCCTGACTACCTCTCTGCTCCTTTGCCACCTAAATGTCATAGGTAGTATCAATGAAAAATGTGCAAGACATTCAGTAATATTTCCAGGAGAAGATTTCTATTGACAGCGTGCAAGTGGCATAGTACTGCAAGACGTCTTGAGTTTTTAACTGTTGTAGTTACTTGACAGACTGAATGAAGCTGAGGAGAATTCAGCATCCTCACAGCCTTGTGGATAAAGCTGTTGGTGAGTCTGGTGGTGTAGTTCTGGCCCCTCCTGCCCCACCACTGGAATGACATCATATTCTTCTACAAAGACGTGCCTTCCAATCCTGAGGACCCCTCCAAATTTACGGATGCATCACCTTCTATAGGCCATTCTAATCCGATTGCTGACTCTCTCTCGCTTTTCAATTTCAGAGATTCAGAGTATTAGCATAACTATCAGACCCTCATCCCACATGGACATCTCCATTTTCAGAACTCACCATCCCACTTCATCCTGGCTCCACCATTTCCAATAATCTCACAAGACCTTATCCTCTCAACATACTGTACCAGCTGGAAAACCTTTAGAAATTTCCAGCAACTTCATAACAACCTGATTCCATGTTTTGACTTCCATACCACCACCTCATTCCTCACTTGTGCCAACATACACTTCCCCATCCAGATATAACCAAATATAAATCCATATCCATGCCCACGACCTGCTTGCAGCCCAGGAATGCTTGGTAACCCAATTTTGGGGGCATGGCTCTATACCCACGCCTCCAAGCCACCTCAAACTCCAGCCCAAAACTTTTGAGTTCACCACCCACTCCAACAATTCTCTGTGTAAAGTCAAAGCAAAGTGCAGTAACCATGTTATGTAGTTTTGGGAGCTAGACCATGCCCTAATTACCTCTCCACAGCTCCATTTATATCCCTTCACTCTCACTCCATCCCAGTGTTGAGTAACATCAAACCTACCACCACCCTCTCTCCTCCCTTCTTCTCTTTTAACCAATTAAGTGTCAGAGGGGCACGACTCTGTGCACACTCCTCCAAGCCACCTCGAATGAAAACTCACCCTCTGAGTTCTCAGATGCTTCTTTGGGCATGGTCTATGCTAGCAAACTATTAATATAATTATAATAATGGTTCAATTACACAAGCAGACTATTATCTTTAATATCAGTATTTTATTGTCATTTGTGTTATATCATGACTTTAAAATAAACAATTAGTGTCCAATTTCAAAATATTTTTTAAAAACTTAATTTTTTTACAATTACTTTTTTTTTTGCTTTAGAACACTGTATCCCTCCAGCAAGAGCATTTACAGCATTAGGCTATTCCATGTAGGGGCTGCATAATCAGGCCTGAACTCGTCTATTCTGTAAATTATGGTGAGGACTGAAAGACAAGCTCAAAGTCCTCCAGTCAACCACTCTATGGTTATCTATGTGACATCAGTGTTGAACAGGTGAGGAATGAACCCACAATTTCAGGACCCTGGAGCTGTGTTACAGTGAAACTTCCTGGAGCACCACTGTGCTTTGTTTCTTTTTTTTGTTGTTTTTTTAGTAATTCAGTAATAATTGAAGATATGTACATTTCCACCTCCAATAATACTATGATTTGGATTGGCGGATTGGTGACTCAAAAGTATCCATAGGTGCGAGTGTGTTAGTGAATGTGTGTGTCATCGTGTGAAGGACTGTTCCCTATCTCATGTTCCCTATAAAATATGTAGGCCTTATACATTCTATAATCAATAAAGACAAAGATAAAGCATTTATTACAGCATTTCCATAAATAAACATAATTTTCAGTGAATCAGAAGAGACACAAGTTGAACTGTAAGACCACACGGTATTAATATGCTTCGCAGTGTTGAAATAATTTTTTCTGGCCACCAAATGTCATTCTTCTCTGATGTCAAATTTCAGTGCTCCAAAGCATCTAATCTTTTTCGGGAATCAGGAGGAAGCTCCTGAAGCTTCAGTGGGGCTTCATCCACCAATCATCATTTACCTACAATTTTGAATATTTGAACATAATTTTGTCCAGCCCATTTTTTTTTTTGTGTGGAATTATATACATTTTTTCTATTTTTTGTGTTGTTCCAATACACAGAAAGGAAATAAACACATGTAGAACAAAATATGTGTAATTGCAATACTTTTCTGGGAGAAATACTTTATATTCTGGACAAATTTCAGGAGTTCCAACGCTTTCGCCCATGACTGTATATGCCCCACCTTATGACAATAATAGCGTTCTCTCATACCAACAGCACATGGAGGAGAGCCACGTGAAAATGTGGGTTTACTTAAGGCACCCTCACCCTTAACTACAGTAAGCTTGAATGTTTGCTTATACATAAGTATAGTACTGCTGTCTGAGATAAACTAGAAACAGACCGCTCAGTCAAATCTACACACTCTGTAAGAACGTTTTTAAATTCTTCTAACAGAATGAGCTCACAAAGTGAATCCAACTGGTTTACTTTGTTTGCACTACACCACTTATTAAAAAGAATAATTTTCTCTGTAATAAATTCAACATGGGTTTGTGTAGAGTTTTATCAAATTCCAAATAATCAAAATTTTACATTTTCTAGAATTATCAAATAAATCTCTGACAATATGCTTCTGGAACCAGTTCTTAACTTTTTTCCTACTAGCTTACACTACAAAAGCATGGACCAAAAGTCTTTTGTCCAAATTAGCCTTACCACGATCCTTTCAAAAACACTGAAATAGACATCCTCCTCAGTCTCCCAAAATGAATGTACTAATGAAATAAACTTATGTATATTAAATGCAGCTGGTTGAGGAACAAGAATGTCTGATACAGCGGGTGCCACAGGCTCCGGTGTGTCACTAGGCAGCATTGAGACAGGAGTCAATTTTTTAAGTGGAGTAGCCTCCATCATACGTATCTCAAGCTCATGCAAAAATTTCCTTCTCCAGCTCAAGTTTACGTACGGCTAACTCAAACTCATGTTTACGCACATCAGCACAAACTGAAGCAACAATCTGAAGCTGGGCCAGGTGTACATACATACAGGGGTGGCAGGGTCATATGGAGACAAAATCGTTCTTACCTCAGCTTCCCCCACAACTGGCACCTCAGAACTGTCTGGACTGTCTCCAACAATAGCCACTGTCCATTCAGGTGAGTCACCCTCTTCTGATGTAGGGCCTCTGCAGCTGCAGAAACTTCATCACATGTAGTATCCACCACCGGTTGTTTGCACATACCCACTTCCAAAAGATGTCGTAAAACAATATTATGGATCTTTTTTTTTTTAAACATAGCCCTTGTTAGAGGAAGGCTGAAGCGGCTAGATACTAAAATCAAAATGTCCTTCATACAAGTCTCAAGCACATCAATACTAGGTGATTTAAAAAAAAAATCCTGCATGTCAAAAATTTCCATGGCTACACAAGAGACAACTAATTAAGTACCACAGAACACTAATAACCACAAATAATCTAAGACCACCACCTTCCAAAAGGTAATCGTTTACCAACATCTGTCATATATGCTCACTGCCCACCATTTTATGGTGTGTGAGGGATCAACAAATCCCAGATGATCCCCCACTTTTTACGCTCCTACGCCTAGGGGTAAGGGAGGAGTATCATTAGTGCATATAACAAGATATAATAAAAAGAAAGAACAATAATCTACAAGTGGAGGCGATAATCAAATGTTTACTTAAATAAGGCATAAATTACAAAACACAGGGTGAATCAGCATAAACACAACAGAAGGACTTACATATTCTGTTTAGAGACATAAGATGCATACAATGAGAACACTTAATCCTGTAATTTGTTATAGTTCATTTCATAGCTAATCAATGTACTAGAATGAGAGTATATACATATATTGTGATGAAGTAGTATGCTTAACTATGTATACTATAATTATTTGAAGAGAGATACACTAACAAATATAAGCCCTAATGTGTCTAATGGTGGAAATAGGATGATGCCAAAGAAAGGTGCATACAATTAAATAAAATATCATGGCCCATATAATCATGGTGAATGTGTGTATAAGGCACCTCAGATACCCTCTCCACACAACAGATTCACCCGTGGGGATCAAGTGTGAGTAATACTGAAACACACAGACACAGGAACACACAAAAACATGATTGAAGACCAAAGTGAAGTGTGTACTGTGCAATTCCATGCAGTAAAACAACCACACAGTCACACAAACTCAGAGCCAAAACAGACTCACTACCACACTCCTGGGTCAGTCAACGCACTATAAACACACAGCCTGTCATGCACCTATGGGGTCGCAATGGGGTTAACATTATGCCTATGCCTTTACTCTTTTGTGCCATTGAACATCTGCCTTTTCATCTATAGAATGGTTTCATAACATATGTAAGGAATCGACATAAACACGTGTGACCAAACATGTCCTAACGTGTGACTTAACGAGTGGCCAAATGCGTCATCTCCATGTCCTGCGTAAATATAAAAGCTTATGTGAATCATTCATATACAAGTAATGATGTAGTACTTTTGTACAATAAAGTTATAATCCTTACACAGTGATCTCTTCGTCTATATTCTAAATTTTCTTGTTTCCTTACTTCCACCTTAAGCAGGGCAGATTACGAGGCTAATACTGGATTTATTTGCCAGACTCTTATTAGAATTTTCTGTTCCACCTTAAAGTCAGTTATGCAAGGCTGAAGCTGAAGAACTATTTTTGAATTGTTGCATGTGAAAATGATGGAACAATCTCCATTTTTGCATTTGAAGACTCTCTGAGGTCCACTTTTTAACCCCAGACTCTCTGAGGTGAGCGATGTCACTAATTGGCTGCTGATGTTAATTACATTATTGTAGCATTACACAGATTTACCAGGTTTTTTTTTTCCTGTTTTATTTTATGTTATTTATATTATTTTGACCTATTCCAAATTTTTGGGAATGTTTTTTTCTTTCATCTCATTAAACATGGAGACATTTTATATATTATTGTCAAGTATAAAATTTCACAGTTTCATATTAAGTGAATTTTCTTTATAATTTTTTCAACTGAATACAGGGTTAAATGATTTGCATACAAGGAAAGAATATTTATTTATTTATCTGGACGGGCCATAAAAATATTATATTATATGTTCTATTCTATAAGTGGGCACAACACATTTCATGGCCTCACTGACAATGATCCAAGACAAAAAAAAAATCCAGTTATATCATCTAAACCCATGGCAGTCTAATGTACATGATAAATGATGACCTCCCCTACTATTGTGCTCCATGTGTAAAATTTGTAATTATGACATTAGATTCTTACTGAGTTCTAACACTAGTCTCAGCTGACCCAACACTGTACGTCATGATGATATTAGGGTTACACTATCCACTAGTGGGAGGATTCATGCTCATGTATAAAACAGGGAAATTAACTCTCTGAATCATTTCAGATTTTTCAGCTCTGTCTCTATTTCAGATGGACAGCCAAGACTACAGGCAAAACATCACAGTTCAATACTGCTTTCCTGACAATAATGCATCATGTACAAAAGTGGTCATTGAGGACCCTGGAAATATTATTTTGAGCTTCATTCTCTCATGTATACCTGTGTGCACTGTGTTTCTGAACCTGCTGGTGATTATCGCCATCTCTCACTTCAAGCAGCTCCACACTCCAACCCACCTGACCATCTTCTCTCTGGCTGTGGCTGATCTTGCCGTGGGACTGTTTAATATGTCACCGGTTATATATGGTCAGATGGTATCCTGTTGGTAATTTGGTCCATCCACATGCTACATTTTTCAAACGATTGGTTTTGTCTCAAAGTATGGCTCTCTGCACAGCATGATACTGATAGGTTCATTGCTATCACTAACCCTCTGTTGTATTCCAGTCAAATCACGCTTCATAAAACCTTACTGGCAATAATTCTCGGCTGGTGTTTTTGGCTGTTATGTCATTGTGCATTTATACTTTAACCTAAAAGTAAATTGCAATATAAATTAAACTGAAAGTCCAGACTAGGAATATAAGCCCAGACATTTTACACAGTGAGATTTTAGTAGGATAACATGGAGGATAAGTGACAGCAATGTACTGATCTACTGTAATGAATATGATGGTACTGATAGATGTGGACAATGAGAGGACATTGATTATCAGAGAAATATAGAAGTCCACTACTCCAATGTATACAATAGTCTAGAAGTTGCATTATATTCTCAAACATAACAGAGTCCCACTTCAAGATCATCCACAGCCAGAGAGAGGATGAGCAGGTTGGTTGGGGTGTGGAGGTGTTTGAATTGAGGGATGGAGGTGATCACCAGCATTTACATTTACATTTATGCATTTGGCAGACGCTTTTATCCAAAATGACTTACAAAAGAGGATCTAACATTCGAACTACAGCACAAATTACACAAAATAGCTTACATTAAGTGCAATATGCCAGGAAGTTGTAAGTGCATTAAAGAAAGACATTCAGTGCAAAAGATACTCTTGGAAGAGCTGGGTTTTCATGGTTTTCCTGTTGCTCTGATAGTGCTTGGAAGCTCGTTCCACCAGCGTGGAACCAGGGATGAGAATAGCCTCAACTGACCTGTACGGGGGGTTGGTCGTGTTAGTTGGCACTCCTTTGAGGAACGGAGAGGGCGGGCACTAACATATGGTTTTAAGAGTCTATTGAGGTAGATGGGAGCAGAACCAGTGAATACTCTGAAGGCCATCATTAGTGATTTAAATTTGATGTGAGCAGCTAAGGGTAGCCAATGCAGCTCAACTAATAGGGGCGTGAGATGTGCTCTTTTAGGCTGGTTGAAGACCAGGCGTGCTGAAGCATTCTGGATCATCTGTAGCGGTCTCACAGCACAGGCCGGAAGACCTGTCAGGAGGGCGTTGCAATAGTCTAGACGGGAGATTACTAACATCTGAATGAGGAGTGTTGTAAAAACAATTTTATTACTTTGTGTTAGTGGACAAATATCCTTAAATGATTAGTTAAAATTAAGCATTTATAATTGTGTGAAATCTTGTATCTTATATGTACTCATATGAATGATTAACCAGTATTTTAACCATGCATTTAAACAGTTTAGAATCTGCACACTAACTGGTATGTTGACTCAGTATTTACACCTTTCTAAATTCTTAGACCTCTAATATTGAACAGATCTGCACTTAGGCTTGTAGTATAAATCACAAGTGTTAGTTAGGACAGTTGAACTTTAGGGCATCTCAGTGACCTTAAGTCCATTAGTGACCCCTCTGAATCTTGGTGACAGAAAAGGAATGTGGGAAATAAAACCTACAGTGTCAGAAGGGCATGATGAGTGTTTTGGGGTCATAGGTGCATGTGAAACTTGCACGCGAGAAACCTGAGTACTAACATGTCTAATTATGCATATTAATATATGTTAATCAGCCAGAAACGCCTTGCTAGCAGGGTATATGTCATATCAGGTATAAAACTGTGGAGTCAGATGCGAAGAGTCAGAACTCTACTGGGAAGGCTATTAGACTTTTCATGTATTAGTTCTCTTGGATCCAATAAATACTTTTATTTGCTTTGAACTTCACTCGACTGGTTTTTTGCAAAGCTCCCGGAACGAGCACGTGTGTGAGGGTGTATTTTGGACCTTTTGGATATGTTTAAATTTTAATTACTTTGAGAACGGTCCAAAATAACATTTTTTTAATCTTCAATCAGGAGCTGTGTTGTATGTTGAGTTAGGTGTGGCCTAATCTTCCTAATGTTGAATAGGGAGAAGCGGCACGATCGAGCTACAGGGGTAACGTGATCTGCGAAGGTCAACTGGTCATCAACCATGACACCTAGGTTTAAAACAACCTTGGTGGGAGCCACTGATAGGGACTCTAGCTTGATGCTGATGTTGTGGAGAATAGCTTGCTTGGCTGGGAGGACCAGTAGTTCAGTTTTAGATAAATTCAATTGGAGGTGATGTTCCTTCATCCATGTAGATGTGTCAGAGAGACAGCCAGAGTTTCGAGTTGCCACTGAAGTATCTCCTGGAGGAAAGGATAAATAGAGCTGTGTGTCATCTGCATAGCAGTGATAGGAGAAGCCGTGCGAATGTATTATTGGGCCTAGAGAGGTGGTGTACAAAGCAAAGAGGAGGGGTCCCAGCACTGAGCCTTGGAGCACACCTGTGGTGAGGTGGTGTCGTGCTGATGTTTGTCCAAGCCATGACACATTGAAGGATCGTCCAGTGAGATAAGACTCAAACCAGGAGCGTGCATTGTTCTTAAATCCCATGTCAGTGAGTTTGTTTAGTAAGATGTGGTGGTTGACCGTATCAAATGCTGCTGAAAGAATGCTGTTCAGAAAGACCAATGCCATTAAAAAAATAACTTTTGTTTCTACAAATAACCGGTTTGTTTGAGGACTGCATGTGTGAAAAATCTTTTTAAGGTTTAAAAATCATTTGCTATGTCTTAAGGATCTTTAACCATTTAAACATATTCGCATAGACCACACCCAGAGAACCGTCGGAGAGGCGGGCGAACTCAGAAGGTTTGGGCTGGAGTTCAAGCTGGTTTGGAGTTGTGCGCAGAGCCGTTGCCAAGTGTTTGTGGGCTGCAAACAGGTCATGAGCATGTGTAAAGCTATATCTGTGGTAGGCTTGTGAGAAACCAATAACCGAGGACTTGGACGGTGTGATTGGGAATTCCTTGGTGAGAGACTGAGGAAGCCACCCTGATCCTGAATGAGTGAAAAGTGAAGTAAGCAGGTTTCAATCCACTGAGAGAAAAGATGTGCTGGAGACGGACATGGAACCAAGGGTGAAAGGCTACTAATCTGATTTTAGTTGTAAAAAGTGGTTCGTGTTGAGATGTGGCTTGAGTGTGACAGGTCTGAAGATGATGATGAAGTGGTTCAAATGGACTGAGTAGCAAGGACAGGAGTGGTTCTGCCAAACTGGTTGGTTTTGCTGTGTTTTATAGTGTAGATCAATGTGGTCATGTCAAAGATCTATGAGACTGGGGTTGTGTGAAAGATTGTAGGTTGAAGAAGCTGCTGTGAATCTGGAGCTGCAGAGGAAGCCAAAGAAGGCTAAAAGGAATATGGCTTAGAGTGTAGAAGAGATGATGGGGAAAACCAGAGCGTTCTGAGTGTATCGTGGATAGGCAACATGATAAGATGTATGAAGTAAGAGGCTGGCGCCATTGGTGAAAACTGGGCTCATTCCTTTTAATGCCTTGGAGGAGCAGGGTGACCTGATGGTGATGGGAATAAGAATGTGGAGAACTGTGGAAGAGGTTGTGGGAAAAAAAATGATGGTATCTAGTTAGACATTGATGGTCTAACTAAAAATGATGAATGAGAAGTCAAAGCATGGAAACGGAATGTTATGAAGTTGGTGTAAATATCTGAATGCCAGCCATTCCAGTATACAGAGAACGTTTTGGGTGCTACAGCCTGGAGGATGAGGTCTTGCAAGATGACTGAAAGATGGAGGCGTCTGCGTGGAATGAAAGTCCGATCGTGGTGCCAGTGCTCTCCAGTGGAGAGTCAGCAATTGGATTGGACTGGCCGGGAATGTGAGAAGCCTTTAAAATGAAGTGTTGCATAACTGATTGCCAAACGTGACAATGCGAAAAATCCACCTGAGTTGAAGTTGGTACAAATCATCTGGCCCTTAAAGTAGGACAGGCGTTGTCTACGACTATCACTAAACCGGGTAGTAAGATGTGGTGCAATTGTGGCAATAGTGGTTGCAGAAGTGGGAGTTGGTGCAAGATGGGAACATGATGCGGCAGGACAGAATGGGTTGCCACACGTGCCACATGAAAGGGCAGAATGACCTGCAAAGACAAGGCGGTAGAGTTCTAAAACCAGAGCACCCCAGTAGCAAGTGATGTTCCATTGTTGCAGGTGGGCAGCAGCCCAGGTAGAGAATTGGTGATTGCATTCGTAATAGGCGGAACCCACGAACTGAGCGGTGAGATCAAGGATAATGGACAGGTAATTGTCAAATTCCTGCCAGCAGGTTGGAAGGGCATATTGCGGTAAATAGAGAAAGCCAGCACAAATTCTGAAACCATCAGGATCTTCAATGATTTCGGTTTGGCAGTCTTTAGTGTAAAGGAAAGATCCCCTACGTCAATGGTGTGAGGGGCCACAGGAGCTGGAGAAGGGCACAGTAAGGCTGAAAGTTTCATGTCTGCACCTTGCAGGATACTTTCTCAGAGACTGGGAGGCACGAGTGGTGGAATGAACAGCTGAGCATTGGGAGGAGCCAGAGCCGAGTGAGCTGAAGCCAAGGAAGTTTCATGAGCCTGATACATCAGCAGTGGGCAGACAAAAAGAGAGAGAGAGAGAAGGTGAGGGGCCTGAGAAAGTGCAGCCTAAAATGGAAATGGTTCGGATGATGGAATAGGGTTGGGGTGGGATGAATAGGCGGCAGTAGATGAATGAATAGGGACAGGGTTGGATGAAGGGGGAGGGGATCAAGATGGCAAGAAAGCAAGAAGGATAAAAGAGGAGGGCAATGAAAGAGGAAGAAAAGAGACAGAGGTAGGTAGAGTAGAAGGAGGGAGAGAGAGATAATTAGAAGCGAAGGAAGCAGGGAGGGGCAAACCCAGGTGGGTAATGTGTGTCAGACTTTAAAGGGTTAGGAAATAAAATCATTTTACCCTTTTAAAAGACCTGAATTGGTCATCAATACTTGTGGAATTCCATTTTGATCTGTACTGCAGGTGCCGCAGAGTATTCCATTCAAAAAATGAATCATTTGACAGTGACATTATAAATGTAAAACATTTAAATATGCAAGCACACTACACAAAGAAATTGCATTGCGGATGTTTTGTATTATTTTACTTTTCATATATTACTAAAAACATTTTATAATATTATATTTCGCATTATAAAATTCACTGCACAAGAACACTATGCTTATATTGGATTCAACAATGACACACTGTGTGTGGGCCTGCTCTTTGTGCAAAGAAACAGAAGTTGTCGTGAGTTCTGCATTATTGTTCAACTTTTATCTAATATAAATTAAGAGTTTTTTTATAAGTTTTTTATATCTTAATCAAATAAAAATACATTTAGCATGCACATGATGTAATGCATCAAGTACCTAATAAAAAGTTTTGTGTGCAGTATATTAACATATGAATTAATTGATTAAATCCTGATTTATTGATTTCTGATGAGCTCTGGACTCCAGACTCTTAACAAGATTAAGCGGTTTCAAAAAATGCTTTAAGGAGCTGAATGAATTGTTTTAGTGTGTACATATTCAAATATATAGTTACCTAATATTCAACCGACAGGACTGCAGCTATCTCTTAAAGAAGCTGGCTTAGCAGGCCCAAATG
Organism: Hoplias malabaricus; assembly: GCF_029633855.1. NCBI lineage: Eukaryota > Metazoa > Chordata > Actinopteri > Characiformes > Erythrinidae > Hoplias > Hoplias malabaricus. The sequence continues at coordinate 33,039,444 of NC_089817.1, forward strand.
CCTTTGATTATCCATTTATCCCTCACCACTTGGTCTTTGTTTTTTTTTGTTTTTTTTTTTTAAAAGAGTCCTTCTGCATATTGTGCTTGGACTGCAAAGCCAAGAAGTGTCTCACAAACTTCAAATAAAAAAGACCACATTTGCAATTGGATAAGTCATTACAGACTTGAATGAATGTTGATGTTTTACTCATCATTAACATCCAAACATTTTCTGTGGAAAACTTTGTCATATTGTGATAATACCACAATACAAAAGTCTATGAAATATATCAGTCAACAGCATCGAGGCAATGCTATATTTTCCAGACTAAATAGAAAGCTATATACAAACCGGATTCCCAAAAAGTTGGGACACTAAACAAATTGTGAATGAAAACTGAATGATGTGGAGATGGCAACATCTAATATTATATTCAGAATAGAACACAAATCACAGATCAAAAGTTTAAACTGAGAGAATGTATCATTTTAAGGGAAAAATATGTTGTTTCACAATTTCATGGCGTCAACAAATCCCAAAAAAGTTGGGACAAGGCCATTTTTTTACCACTGTGTGGCATCCCTTCTTCTTAAAACACTCAGCAGACGTCTGGGGACAGAGGAGACCAGTTTCTCAAGTTTAGAAATAGGAATGCTCTACCATTCATGTCTAATACAGGCCTCTAACTGTTCAATCGTCTTGGGCCTTCTTTATCACACCTTCCTCTTTATGATGCGCCAAATGTTCTCTATAGGTGAAAGATCTGGACTGCAGGCTGGCCATTTCAGTACCCGGATCCTTCTCCTACGTAGCCATGATGTTGTGATTGCTGCAGAATGTGGTCTGGCATTATCTTGTTGAAAAATGCAGGGTCTACCCTGAAAGAGATGACGTCTAGATGGGAGCATATGTTGTTATAGAACCTGAACATAGTTCTCTGCATTAATGATGCCTTTCCAGACATGCAAGCTGCCCATGCCACAAGCACTCATGCAACCCCATACTATCAGTGATGCAGGCTTCTGAACGGAGCGTTGATAACAACTTGGGTTATCCTTGTCCTCTCTGGTCCGGATGACATGGCATCCCAGTGTTCCATAAAGAACTTCATTCTGACATTTAAGGGCCTGGAGATCACAAGCATCCCGTAGAGTTTTACGGCCTTGACCCTTACGCACAGCAGTTGTTCCAGATTCTATGAATCTTTTGATGATAACTTAAAAGTCTTTGCTATTTTACGCTGGGTAACACCATTCTGGAATTGCTGCACTATCTTGCAGCACAACAATGGTGGAATTGGTGATCCTCTTACCATCTTGGCTTCAGAGAGACACTGACACTCTGAGAAGCTCTTTTTATACCCAATCATGTTGTCAATTGACCTAATTAGTGTTAATTAGTCTTCCAGCTGTTTGTTATATGCTCAATTTCCTTTTTCCAGCCAATTATTGCTACTTTTTTGGGATTTGTTGACACTGTGAAATTTTGAATCAACATATTTTTCCTTTAAAATGTTACATTTACTCAGATTAAACATTTGATCTGTCATCTACGTTCTATTACCAATAAAATATTGACATTTGCCACCTCCACATCATTGCATTCAGTTTTTATTCACAATTTGTTTAGTGTCCCAACTTTTTTGGAATCCACTTTGTACACCATTAACCAGCAAACCAACTAAATAAACAGTTGCAGTAAAGAGCTGAAGTAACTTTTCTGGCTGGTATTAGTTTTTAGGTTGCTGTCAAATAATCCTCTGTTATTCCACTAGAATCTAAGTGAGAAATCGTCTGGTCTTTCAGTTTAATTTATATTGTGATTTACTTGTATTTTAATGACCAATACCTGCAATCTAAGCTAAGATGCTATACAAGCTGAAGAAGGACCTCACCACTGCCAACAGCCTCAGGGACACTTATTCTACACTGTCAGAAGACACCGCCAGTATTGGTGGTACTCTCAAGGGTACATAAAAAGTAACTTTACTTAGGAAACATGATTGCATATTATTCTATTATAACTGTGGATTTTATAATTGTGTGATGTCATACATGCCATTTCCTCTCCAGGACTTTTGTATTTTTATATTTTAAAAATTTATATATGGAAAGACAACAACTATTCACCTTTGCAGGAGAAGAGAATGTAATGTACCTTTAGGGAACACATTGCTCTGAATTTCCTGCCACTAAATAGCAAAAAATTTGAAGCCATTCTCATAGCATAACTACCTATTTCACTCTCAAGTCACTTGAATAACCCACTCTATCTATCCCAGGTTTCATTACAACCTCTACAGACCCACATTAATAACATCACCAAAATAGCCTTTTTTCACATTAAAAACATTGCAAGACTGCATCCTTCTCTCCCTGAACTATAATTATGTGCATAGCCCAAGATCATCAGGCAAAGGAGGTGGAGTATGTGTAATTTACCAAAATACCCTTAAACAATACTTAAACAATGTGACACCTTCACTTCTTTTGAGGTTCTCTCCACCATTATTACAAATCCGGTCACAAAAAAAGGAAGCATTATTATTATGTAACATTTACAGACCACCAGGGCCTTACTCAGAATTTCTGAAAGAATTCAGTGATTTTGCTACAAACCTAGCGGTGTGCAATCATAAAGTTATAATTGTAGGAGCTTTCAATATCCATTTTTAGAAGGAAAGTGACCCACTAAAAAAAGGCATTTTCCTCAATCTTAGACGCTATTGGTATTACTCAAAATGTAACAGGGCCTAAAAACTACTTCAGTCACACTTTAGACTTAGTTTTGACACTAGGTCTTAACATAGACAAAATTAATATCTTACCACAATCCTCAGCAATTTCCAACCATTATCTAATTTCATATGAGCTACGTCTTAATCGTAATATATGTAAGTCCCCTCGCTATTCTACAAAGAGTATAATAAAACCATCAATTTATAGAAAACCTCCCAGAAATATCAACAACAGTTCCCACTCCATCAGGCCCAATAGAGCTCGATGTACTAATAGACTACTTAGAAAATACCTGTCGATCTACTTTAGAAAATGTGGCACCACTTAAAAGAAAAAGTATAAGACAGAAAAAGCTCTCCGCATGGTATAATGATAAAACCCATACCTTAAAACAAACATCACGGAAACTAGAGCGGAAATGGCGATCAACCAAGCTGGTAGTGTTCCACTCTGCCTGGAAGGACAGCCTTATAGAGTATAGAAATGCCCTCGCTAAAGCTCGCTCAGCATATCTGGCCTCGCTGATCTCCAATAATAAAAATAATCCTAGAGTACTGTTTAGTGTGTTTTCCAGAACTACAAAAAAATCAAGCAGGTTCTGAACAACTAATTCTAGCAACTCTCACCAGTAAAGATTTTATGGGCTTTATTAATAATAAAATTGAGAATATTAAACAACAACCTCAAGCCACAGTATTAAATCCGACCTAGCTGCCACCCGATGTGACTGATATAAAACATAATGTAATTGTAAGAAAGACTTGAAACCTTTTACCCACTGCCACAGTTAGAACTAGCGAAGATTATCACCTCTGCAAACTGTTCAACTTGCACACTTGATGCAATTCCCACAAAACTACTCAAAGAAGTACTACCAGCTATTATCAATCCTCTTTTTACTATAGTAAACTCATCCTTTAGCCTGGGCCATGTACTCAAAGCTTTTAATCTAGCAGTTATTAAACCTAAGATCAAGAAACCAAATCTTGATGCTAGTACACTGTCTAATTACAGGCCTATTTCTAATCTGCCATTTCTATCCAAGATCTTAGAAAAAGCTGTGGCCCAACAACTTAGTTCATATCTACATAAGAATCATATATGTGAAAAATTTCAATCTGGATTCAGGCCACATCATAGTACAGAGACAGCTCTAGTCAAGATAACAAATCATCTTCTTCTTGCCTCTGATCAAGGCCATGTATCCCTGTTGGTGGTTCTTGACCTCAGCGCAGCTTTCGATACGATAGACCACAATATTCTTCTAGAAAGGTTAGAAAACATGATTGGAATTACAGGGACAGCTCTATTATGGTTCAAATCTTACTTAACGGACATTATCAATTTGTAAAAGTAAATTTAAATTCAAATTATTCTAAAGTAAGATTTGAAATTCCGTAAGGCTCTATTTTAGGACCATTATTATTTACATTATACATGTTACTGCTAGGCACAATTATAAGAAACCATGACATTAACTTTTACTGTTACGCAGACGACACACAATTGTATATTTCAGGCAAGACCGATGACAAACACAGATTAAAGAAAATAGAGGGCTGTGTAAAAGACGTGAAACGTTGAATGTAGCGTAACTTCCTCCTTGTAAACAGCAACAAAACAGAGGTCCTGCTTTTGGGTCCAAAGGTGGTAAGAAATAAATTATCAGATTTAATTTTAGCAAAACCTCTTGGTGTCATAATTGACCCAGATGTATCATTTGATCAACACTAGGCAGTATCACTAGGACAGCTTTTTTACATCTTCGCAACATTAGGCAGTATCACTAGGACAGATTTTTTACATCTTCGCAACATCGCTAAGATTACAAATGCCTTATCCCTGCAGAATGCAGAAACATTAGTACATGCCTTTATTACTTCATGGCTTGACTACTGTAATGCACTACTGTCAGGATGCACATGCAGAAATTTAAGAAAACTTCAACTAGTTCAAAATGCTGCAGCTAGTGTCCTCACTAAAATTAGAAAATTTTAATATATCAGTCCAGTTCTATGATCACAGACCAGCTGCCCACACTCCAGCAACCACCAAGTGTCTTGAAGCTGCCCCTACACTGAAGTTCTCACGGACTCCTGACTATTATTACCAGTAGATTGACCAGAGGAGGATAGGTCCCCCTTGTGAGCCTTGGTTCCTCCCAAGGTTTCTTCCTCAGCTGAAGGAGTTTTTCCTTCACTGTCGCACCCTGGCTTGCTCACCCGGGTTTTTTTTTTTGTTTTTTTTTACATTTCATGTCAAATCTTTGTCTTACTGGAATTCTGTGAAGCTGCTTTATGACAACATCAGCTGTAAAAAGCACTATACAAATAAATTTGATTTCATTTGATTTTATTTAAATGGTCTCTCAGTCTAGTTCTGTAGGCTACACAATCATGGGGAAGACTGCTGACTTGACAGTTGTTCAAAAGATGACCATTGACACCTTACACTAGCAGGGGAAGATACAAAAGTCATTGCTATCGAGGCTGGCTGTTCACAGAGCTCTGTGTCCAAGCACATTAATAGAGAGGCGAAAGGAAGGAAAGGATATGGTAGAAAAAAAAGTGTACAAGCAATAGGGATAACCGCACCCTCAAGAGGATTGTGAAACAAAACCCATTCAAAAATGTGGGGAGATTCACAAAGACTGGACTGCGGTTGGAGTCGGTGCTTCAAGAACCACCACGCACAAACGTATGCAACACATGGTTTCCAGCTGTCGCATTCCTTGTGTCAAGCCATTCTTGAGCAAGAGACATTGTCAGAAGCATCTCACTTCCATAAAGGATTGGACTGCTGCTGAGTTGTCCAAAGTTATGTTCTCTAATGAGAAAATGAGTAAATTTTGCATTTCCTTTGGAAATCAAGGTCCTAAAGTCTGGAGGAAGAGAGGAGAGGCACAGAATCCATGATGCTTGAGGCCCAGTGTAAAGTTTCCACTGTAAGTGATGGTTTGCGGTGCCATGTCATCTGCTGGTGTTGGTCCAATGTGTTTTCTGAGGTCCAAGGTCAACGCAGCAGTCTACCAGGAAGTTTAGAGCACTTCATGCTTCCTGCAGCTGACCAACTTTGTGGAGATGAAGATTTTATTTTCCGACATTATTTGGCACCTGCACACAGTGACAAAGCTACCAGTACCTGGTTTAAGGACCACGGTATCCCTGTGTTGGTAATTGGCCAGCAAAGTCGCCTGACCTTAACCCCATTGAAAATCTATGGGATATTGTGTAGAGTAATATGCAATACGCCAGACCCAACAATGCAGAAGAACTGAAGGCCACTATCAGAGCAACCTGGGCTCTCATAACACCTGAGCAGTGCCACATACTGATAGACTCCACGCCGCATTGCTGCAGTAATTCAGGAAAGAGAGCCCCAAATAAGTATTGTGTGCTCTAAATGCTCATACTTTTCAGTTGGCCACCATTTCTAAAAATCCAATTTTTTGTATTGGTCTTAAGCAATGTTCTAATTTTCTGAGATACTGAATTTGCGGTTTTCATTAGTTGTCACATATAATCATCAAATTAAAAGAAATATACACTTGAAATATATCTTTCTGTGTTTAATAAATTACAAACCGGATTCCAAAAAAGTTGGGACACTAAACAAATTAATAACTGAATAACTGAACTGAATAAAAATTGAATGCAATGATGTGGAGATAGCAAATGTCAATATTTTATTCGTAATAGAATATAGATGACAGATCAAAAGTTTAATCTGAGTAAATGTAACATTTTAAAGGAAAAATATGTTGATTCAAAATTTCACAGTGTCAACAAATCCCAAAAAGGTTGGGATTAGTAATAAGTAGTAGTAGTAATAAGTGGCTGGAAAAAGGAAATTGAGCATATAACAAACAGCTGGAAGACCAATGGAAGACTAGGAGAAGGATCCGGGTACTGAAATGGCCAGCCTGCAGTCCAGATCTTTCACCTATAGAGAACATTTGGCGCATCATAAAGAGGAAGGTGTGATAAAGAAGACCCAAGACGATTGAACAGTTAGAGGCCTGTATTAGACATGAATGGTAGAGCATTCCTATTTCTAAACTTGATAAACTGGTTTCCTCTGTCCCCAGACATCTGTTGAGTGTTGTAAGAAGTGGGGATGCCACACAGTTGTAAAAATGGTCTTGTCCCAACTTTTTTGGGATTTTTGTTGACGCCATGAAATTTTGAAACAACATATTTTTCCCTTAAAATAATACATTCTCTCAGTTTAAACTTTTGATCTGTGATTTGTGTTCTATTCTGAATAAAATATTAGATGTAGGCACCGCCACATCATTGCATTCAGTTTTTATTCACAATTTGTTTAGTGTCCCAACTTTTTTGGAATCTGGTTTGTATTCTCACTCCTGAACTGTTATGTATTCCATTTAGATCTTACATATAAGGCATTACATTGATAAAAACCACATACAAATAATTAAGAACACTCTTAATTTCTTACCACCTATCTCAGTCCTGGACCTATCCTCCTCATCTCCTGAATTCAGGGAGTCAAGTTCTGATAACTCTCCATTTATGAGACATTCAAGGAAGTCTTCAACTTCATATTCTACAAGAACATTATGTACCAAAAATATATATTTAAAAATTTGTAATCATGAATAAATAAACTGTGATACCATACTTTACTTATGGAACACTTATAGGTGCTTTGTTTCTTTATATACTGACACTAAACGTGTGAGTGTTAGCTAAACTCACCCAACTCCTGATGTCCATTGCAATGGACATCGGACTTTGAAAAAATCCTGGAGATTAATGATATGATATATGTTCAAAATAACTTCAAATATAATCACTGGTAACAGTTACATTTATGCTGACAGCAAATTTGTTTGGCTTCATTTATATTTTTGATTAAAAATTGACACTTACTCCTCCCTCTCTGCAGTTGCTCCACCATGCTTGTCTTGTGTTATCTGTTACTGTCTCAGGGTGTGCTCAAAGTCAAGACATGATTGTGATTGGATAATCAGGATCCAATCATTAACCTGCATTACTGACATCATTCAATTAGAGGGTATTTATTGGTTTAGAAACAGAAATATGTCATGCCCATTGCAATGGACGTTGGGTCTGAAGGGGTTAATATTTAAAATTGTTGGTGAAATTTTTGGTGAATGTAACCACTTCTGCTCTTTCATAGAATAAAAACTTTCAGAACATTTCATACAAGGTCAAAACAATATAAAAACAAAACTGACAGATTACTTTAATTAGTCTAACTCTGTACACAAAGTCTGTACACCAACTGAATGAAACACAACAGCCACTTGTTTCAGAGAAGCATCTTTCACTGAAATCACATTTAACTAACTAATATCACATTACTCAAATATACCTTAGTTTCATTCATTTATGACAATACAGGCAATAGTGCAGCTAATATTAACTGTTCATATTAACTGGTTGATATTCACAACAGCTTAAAATGTAATTTAAAAATTGCAAAAACAAATTTACAATTTACTGTCTAATGATTGTCATACACTGATAAATGACGATAGAAGTATAGAACATACTGTGCTTAAACTCATGAAGTGTAAAACAAAATTCAGTCATATCTATTAATTAAGATAAACATTTAACAGTTAATGCTGAGTGTATACAAAACAATTTCAGCCTTAAGTATATTAATGACAGCTAATGCATCAGCGGTTCTAAAGAAAAAAAAAATAGGTATGTAATTGGTATGTAATGGAAGTTAACATGATTTCTATGGGGCTGAACGTGGCATGGATGGATCTATTCACCACTTACACAACCCGTAAATTTCTCAGGGAAATATTTCCCTCTATACAATGTCTCCCTATGAGAGTGTCGCCACTCTATTGTTTCTGCCATTCTGGGTTACACTATCCACTAGTGGGAGGATTCATGCTCATGTATAAAACAACAGAGAAATTAGCCTTCTGAATCATTTCAGGTTCTTCATTGCTGTCTCTATTACCGATGGATGACGGAGACTACAGGCACAACATCACAGTTCAGTATTGCATTCCTGACAATAATAAGTCTTGTATAAGACATGCCGTATATGGCTCTGGATATGTTCTACTGTGTTTCATTCTCTCATGTATATCTGTGTGCACTGTTTTTCTGAACCTGCTGGTGATCATCTCCATCTCTCACTTCAAGCAGCTCCACACTCCAACCAACCTGATCATCCTTTCTCTGGCTGTGGCTGATTTTTTCGTGGGACTGTTTAATATGCCTGTGATTCTAAGTGCCCAAATGGACTCCTGTTGGTATCTTGGACCTTTAACATGCTACATTTCTCAGACAGTTTGTTTGTCCTCAATGTATGGCTCTATGTACAGCGTGATACTCATAGCAGTTGATAGGTATATTGCTATCACTAACCCCCTGCAGTATTCCAGTCAAATCACCCTTCATAAAACTTTACTGTCCATAATTCTTGGCTGGTCTTTTTGGCTGTGTTATGCCACTGTGCTTTTATACTATAATGACACGTATACAGATCCTAATGCCTACTCCCAATGCTATGGAGAGTGTGTTGTGTATACATATTATTATTGGATCCTCATTGACTTTGTAGTTGCATTTCTAGCACCTTGCAGTTTAATATTAGTCTTGTACTCAGTTATTTTTAAAGTGGCAATTCATCAAGCTAAAGCTATCAAAGCTGTGAAAAATGGTGCCGCAAACAACAATACAACTAAAACAACAAGGGCTTCTGAAATTAAAGCAGCCAAGAAATTAGGGACAGTGGTTTTTGTTTACCTTGCCTGCTGGATACCATTTTATTCAACCACTGTGTCAGTTTACACACCTGCGAGTGTGTGGAATGTTTTGATCTGGCTTTTAGATATGAACTCCTTTGTGAACCCACTGATGTACGCCATTTTCTATTCATGGTTCAGAACATCTGCAAAGTATATTGTAACATGTAGAATATTTAAATCATCATCTTCAAGACTGAATTTGTTTCCTGAACATTAACCTCAGACTGATTTCATCTGACAGAGCAGAGGCCACTTCATATTGTACTGCTCTAATATACTTTTTATGTAAATTCCCTAAACCCTGCTAAAATGTATCTGGTGATCTTTTACTGATGCATCATGATGCAAATATAAAAAAAATACAACTTCATAAATAGTAAAAAATATATTTTAATGAACTAAGCAATATTTGATAAGTTGTAGTAATTAAACTGTGGGCTGAGTTAATAGAGACTAAATGGAGGGATGATTAAGCCTCAGTGCAGACCATGATCCACTTCCCAGGCAAGGCAAAGATAAATGGAAGAAGCCAGAGTTTTGACCCAGGAGGCACAGCTCAGAAACTAGTCTTAAGCATTATAGAATAAGGCCACATAAATTTCCTCATGCGGTTTCTTCCCTGAGTTCACTGTCAGAAAACTGGGGTGGTACCCTTAAGGCTACATTTCAGTATGTTTTATTAGGAAACATATTTATATGATTAATGATACAATTAACACAATTGTACCAAATTCTATTGCATTTGTATATTTTAAAATATGCTGTTTTAATTTGCCCATATTTATCTCCAGGATTTATATTATGTTCTTTTATTCAACACATTCCCATCTCCTTCTGGAGAAAAGAATGCAATGTACCTTTAGGGAACACAAATGGACTTTAACGCCACTCCAGTGTCTTTAAAGTTACATTATATTGTTTGTACTTTTAGTGACCAATAATGTACATGTATAGTACCTTATTTACTGAGAGTGTACCAACTGCCAAAATCTCATTGAAAAGCACTCGGCAAAGATGAAGTCTGAGGAAGAGATGAGGGGAGAGAGAATAATATGGGACTGAGGTGTTTGGTGTTTAAGATGGTGATGGTGAGTAATAATAAAATCCCAGAAAGATAAACTGCTCCTGTCTCTGGTTCCCTCCTTCTGGTGATGTCAGAGTAACCGATATTAATGTGTTTCATGTGGTCAGTATTCGTTCCAATTTCATAGTATTGTTTTGTGTATTTCATGATATTTGTCTCATTTGCTCAAAATGTGCGATGTTTGAAAATCCACAAAATTACAAATCAATAAGACACACTGTAAACCCGAACAGTACTACTAACTTATAAAAGGTAACAGTATAACAATCATTTATTTAATTAACCCAGCATTAAAGTTTTGCATTATCTCAATCTATCCTTTTCTTTTATTTAGACCTGAGTATATAATTATGAGTAAACCGTGCCACATACATTATAATTTATGAGTATAAGGAGATACGCAGCGTCTGACGTCATCCTTGCGTCCCTGGTGTACCTGTTCAAGACGGTCAAGACTGTCAAGATGGCTGCATGTTAGCGGGAGATTTCAACGGAAGATTTTTTTGAGCAAAACAGGAATGTAGTTGTTATACAAACCTTGCGTGGGCACAATTTGTTCCATAATTGTGAGGGAAAAAAAGTTTTGGAGTATTTTTATTTAAACTTCGATTTGTGTATTAATATCTGACCGAAGCTTGGAAAAAGTCAGGTTATTCATATAAATATAAATCCCAGTTGTCAACAAAAAACAATTTAGGATTTATTTTTCCTCGCGAAATTTTGTGCTTCTGTCTTGAGTAGGTATTTTGGTATTGTAAATAAAAAGGGTTTAAAAAAAAACTTTAACTGTTATCTGTTGGCAGTCACAGTAACTTAAGTGCAGGGCTGATGAATTTAGCAGGCTAAGGCTTGAGGGTACAAGTGTGCAACGTTTATAACTTAATTATTAATATGAGCATGTCTGAATATTTGGTCAAGTATTGCTTCTCGTTTGTTTGGTAAATCTGCGGAGGTAAAATCAACTCTCTGCGATTTTTTCCCCCCAAAAAGTGGATAATTTTAACATCGTTTTGAAGAACAAGTTAATTGCTCACAACTGCTAATATTGTCCTTGTTTATGCATTTTAGCTAACAATTTGAGCAGTGTTGTTTTTGTTTTCTTTTTACCGTAATATTTTTTGTTCAGGTATTTATAGCACTGTGGCACTAGAGAAAGCGCTGCTGAATAAACACATTACAGCGTGTTGGAATTGGTTTGGGTAGTTAAGGTTTGTATTAAAGCAGAACAGCATCAAATATTTTGTTTGTTGTTAATTGGATTTTTTTTTTATTATTTATTGTTGGAATTTTTTTTCCCCTCTACAGGGTCATTTTGGCATATCTACCTACAGTTTTCTTCAGCAGCAATCTGAGGTATGTTTCATGATGGATTTTAGAAAAGGGGAAAAAAAGACAAAAACAAAAACTCTTCTTTGTATATGTGTATATTTGTAATGCTGCCCACATTTGATGGGACAGTGAAACACTTCTGAAACTTAAGCCTGCATTTATGGACACTGCTTTAATAAACAGTGTGTTGAATATATAGTGCTGTGCTGATGCTTAAATCAGTTCCCTTTTTTTCTCAGAAAGTATTATATTTTCAGGGTGCAGGACATTCAATGGAGTGGAAATGCAAGTTATGTTCCGCACTCTTAGATACTAGGGCAAAATGATTTGCTCACTATCGTTTGCAGCATAGCCATTATTCAAGAATTAGCCCTTTGCCATGTATGTATCACAATTGTATTTGTACTTTTCAGTCCTTTAATTCACTGAAAGCTCATGATTCACGGTCTCATTAACGATGTGCGCAGATTAGAGAGAGAAGTAGAAGAACACACATATTATTCATGCCACATGTGTAACTTTAAGCAGCCCTTTTCTGGAGCAACACTGTTTGGTCATTTGAGAAGTCATTTACGAAAACTTGAGATGGTAGCATGCCCATTCAAGGATTGTAATTACTGTACAAATGTGTACTCATCATTTAATGCACACAAAAATATGAATGGAGTCACAGGTATTGTCTGTCCTCTTCCCAGCCGCAAAAATGTGTTATAAAATCCAAGCCAAATTCATTCTACCAACACATTTTAATGTGTGATGAAGTGTAGCGCACAGGGACCATAGCTGTAGCAAACATATACCTTGTCATTTAGCAAGCAAGCAAGATTCTTGAAACAATTATTCTCTAACATGTGTTTGTAGATCTTTGCAGAGTTCCACCGTATTACAAATATGAAATTGCAAACAAGTTAATAACAAACATATCACAGTTAATTGCAAGTTGTATGTACACTCCAGAATCATTTATGGCAAGGCCTAGCCTTGTTGGCACTTCTAAAATTTGTGACTGGCATAAAAAAAAGTCTTAAAAATGTGTACAGTTAAAATAAGAAATTAACGTATTAGTATGCTGGGGAACCACAATTATTCCAAATCACAATGTAGGGAGCTTTTGTTGTTTAATATAAATTGTATTATGGTAGAACTAATATGTGCTTAACTTTTGTTTTTGATTTCTCAATCAAGGAAGAAAATGATGTCAGTGTAAGACGGACTATGGCCCTTCATGCACTTCCAGTCTACCTGCATGAGGATGACTCAGAGTTCTTCAAAACCTACAAAGTAAGCAATGCAATATGTAAATATCTGTTAATACAACATATATATAACACTCAGTTGTGTCACGCAATTGTAATAGACATTTGCAAGTCTGTCTTATACTGGTAAATTGCCTTATGTACAGAGTGTTTGGCCCTGTTTGCACTTGGTTTTATAATGCATCTTGGGGAATCAGTTCAATAGTGGACAGCCAACACACCATTGTTTACATGTGGGTCAGTCATGCATTGCAAAGGTGTCCAGTTGATCAGTTGTCTTTAGATTTCTTAAATGCCTTTGTCAGTTCAACTGCCACACACAGTTATGTTTGTCTCTGTTAACAGACAAGCGTCAGATTTGTTTGTGCTAAAGCTATAAAAATGAAAATGGTTTAAGGACCAATATACTTGTACAGACTAACTCTCAATATGCATATTTCCAAATGCCTGATGCATCAAAGCTGGCAAAATAAATGCAACCCTATACAAGTGTGAATGGAGCGATGAATGAACCATAGAGTTTTTGGCTTGTAACCTTCCTTCTGCAACACTTGTCATAATTGTGTTGTTTGTATTTTGCAGCAGGAAGAGGAGCCAGATATCACTGACATTCCTGCAAGCTTGAATGCAAATGTGCATCAAAGTTCTATCCATGTACACTGAAAACACACTTTATTAAAATAACTTCAGTGAAAGAAGTGCCATAATAGACTTTGCAGCCTTTTTCAATTGTCTGTTGTCAGGATTTTATTGCAGTGTTCTTCAAAGTTCAAAATCTGAACGCTGGAGGAGGAGAATGTTAATGTACATACACAACCGGCCACTTTATTAACACAACCTCCTTGTTTCTGAACCTATTGTTTATTATATTATCTCCATTTGCCATACAGGAGCTCTTTTCAGTTTTATAATTACAGTTGTAGTGAATCTGGTTCACCTTGTAGATGTAAAGTCAGAGACTGTGTTGCTGCACATTTGGTGTTTTCTGTCCTCTAGTCCATCAGTGACACAAGACATGGTTGGATGTTTTCGGTTGGTGGACTATTCTCAGTTCAGCAGTGACACTAAGTGCTTAAAAGAAATTCCAAAAAATTCCTGCTGTGTCTGATCCACTCGTATCAGCACAACACACACTAACACACCACCACTTTTAGTGTCACTGCAGCACTGAGAATGATCCACCACCGCATCACACCTGCTCTGTGGGAGTCCTGACAATTGAAGAAGAGGGTGAAAGGACAAACAAAGTATGCAGAACAAGACATGGACTCCAGACTAATAATAACATTTTAAATTGCTCCTATGTGACAAATGGAGCTTAAAATGAACAATGAGTAAACAAGCTAGGTGTTGTTAATTAAGTGGCTAGTCGTGTATATAAAGAATAAAATGTGATGATATATATATTATTTTATAAGGCAGCTTTTGATGAATAAACAATGTTTTACCTGCAGGTTTTGTATTGTATTGGCCTTTGGAATGGCAGCCAGTTTTAACAAGTGTTTTAGAACTTTTAATAAAGTAATTTTATTGGTAGATTGGTGTTGTGTGTTTTGTGAATGATTAAATTAAAATTAATGCCAATTTAATTTCAACCTATGAATTATAAAACTTACCTTGACTAGGACAAACTTTAATCTTTTAAGTACATTTTCCTAAAAGTATTAATTTGCCTACAATCATATGTTTTGAGTTATGAGTAAGTTGGCTGAACTAAGTTTAATTATATAATGCTTACTAAAACTAGTTGAGTATATAGAACTTTAAAAATGGCTAATTTTAAATGTTATATGTATGTTAAGAGAACTTAAAACCTTTACAATAAGAAGACAGAACTTTTGATTTAAGTTTACTTAAAAAAATATTTCATTAACTTAAACTTTTTTATGTAATCGGTTACAACAGAAGTTTTGAGTAAACTGAACTTGTTTGGTTTTACAGTGCAGATATCAAGAGACCTGTATCTATAAACAGGGCCTGTCCCTAATCAACATATATTCAATATTTATCATAAAGCATTAAACCCAAAGAACTTGAAGACTTTAATCTATGACCATTGAGTTTAAAGTGCTACTTTTCAACATTCCAGTTTGACATACACACAGCTTGGTTAATCTCAGGAGGAAATAAAATGAATTGCTCCGAAACAGTTTTGCATGACCCCAAGGTCATCATGTCCAGTGGCAAAAAAAAAGCCTGTGAAAGTATAATGCCTCTTGACTTTAAGATGCAGAACAGTTTAATTCTGTCCCCTGGAGTAAGGTAGCTTCATCATATACCTGAAGGATGAGCTGGAATATGGGTGGCACGGTGGCACAGCAGGTTGTGTTGCAGTCACATGGGTTCAGGGATCGAGAAGTTGTGGGTTTGAGGCCCGCTTCACATGGGTTTCCTCCAGGTGCTCTGGTTTCCTCCCATGGTCCAAAAACACACGTTCAGGTGGATTGGTGACACAAGAATATCCAAAGGTGTGTGTGTGAGTGAATGCGTGGGTGTGTGTCTGTGAAGGACTGTTGCCCCCTCCAGAGTGTGTTCTTGCTTTGCGCCCAATGATTCCGGGTAGGCTGCGGACCCACCGCGAGCCTGAATTGGAAAAAGCGGTTACAGATAATGAATTACTGAACGAATGAGTTGGAATATGGTTTGCTCTCCAGAAGTAATAATCCCACATCAGAAATGAACCTCGGTAGATATGCTGGTGAATGCTATTAAATATGTACAGAAACCTGTTATAGTAGTGGGGGTGTGGGGCATGCCCCATTGATACGTCCAGTCATGCCTGTGATTTGGGGTCAGAAAAGACAAGACGACAGTGGTTTGTTTCTTGACACATCCTCCCTTCTCGCTAATTAACAATATTTATATAATTATTTTCTTTTATGTTTTACAGCTGACCTCATCATGAGGTGCTGGCCTTTCCTGTTTTTGCTGCCTTGCCTTCCTCCTCCACATGTCTCCTTGGTTCACAACACAGGTCCTGATATGAGCATATCTATATCCCTAGCGTGTGAGGGGTAGCTTGGTTGGTATGCTTTGTTGGTGGAGTTGGAGTCGGCCTAGCTGTTGGGGTTGAGGCACTAAAGAGAGTAAGAAAGGTGTTATTTCAAAGTCAGGATTTATCTCTCAATGTCTACAGTTCCCTGCTGATGTATAGGTCACTATATTTGGTCGGATTCCAAAAAAGTTGGGACACTAAACAAATTGTGAATAAAAACTGAATGCAATGATGTGGAGGTGCCAACATCTAATAATATATTCAGAATAGAACACAAATCACAGATCAAAAGTTTAAACTGAAAGAACGTATCATTTTAAGGGAAAAATATGTTGTTTCAAAATTTCATGGAGTCAACAAATCCCAAAAAAGTTGGGACAAGGCCATTTTTTACAACTGTGTGGCATCCCCCCTTTTTACAACACTCAACAGATGTCTGGGGACAGAGGAAACCAGTTTCTCAAGTTTAGAAATAGGAATGCTAAGTTCTCTGCATTAATGGTGCCTTTCCAGACATGCAAGCTGCCCATGCCACAAGCACTCATGCAACCCCATACCATCAGTGATGAAGGCTTCTGAACGGAGCGTTGATAACAACTTGGGTTATCCTTGTCCTCTCTGGTCCAAATGACATGGTGCCCCATTGTTCCACAAAGAGCTTCAAATCGTGACCCATCTGACCACAGAACAGTCTTCCATTTTGCCACACTCCATTTTAAAAGACCCCTGGCCCAGTGCAAACGTCTGAGCTTGTGGAGCTTGCTTAGAGGCTTCCTCTTTGCACTGTAGATTGTGTTCACTTACAATGCTTTCTAGAAGTATTCCTGAGCTCATTCTGTTATTTCCTTGACAATGGCATTCCTGTTTGAGGTGCAGTGACGTTTAAGGGCCCGGTGATCATGAGCATCCCGTAGAGTTTTACGGCCTTGACCCTTACGCACAGCAATTATCAAAAGATTCAGAGAATCTGGAACGATCTGGTTGATGATGATAACTTAAAAGTCTTTGCTCTTTTATGCTGGGTAACACCATTCTGGTATTGCTGCACTATCTTTCTGTGCAATAATGGTGGAATTGGTGATCTTCTTACCATCTTGGCTTCAGAGAGACACTGACACTCTGAGAAGCTCTTTTTATATCCAATCATGTTGTCAATTGACCTAATTAGTGTTAATTGGTCTTCCAGCTGTTTGTTATATGCTCAGTTTCCTTTTTCCAGCCACTTATTGCTACTTGTCCCAACTTTTTTGGGATTTGTTGACACTGAAATTTTGAATAAACATTTTTCTTTTAAAATGTTACATTTACTCAGATTAAACTTTTGATCTGTCAACTATGTAGCATAATAACAGTATTTGAGTTAGTTATGTTTAATGGTGATTATCACTTATAATAATTTTTCTTATTATTACTAAATTTAGATGGGGTGGCATGGTGGCGCAGCAGGTATTGTCGCAGTCACACAGCTCCAGGGACCTGGAGGTTGTGGGTTCGATTCCTGCTCCGGGTGACTGTCTGTGAGGAGTTGGTGTGTTCTCCCCATGTCCGTGTGGGTTCCTCCGGTTGCTCCGGTTTCCTCCCAGTCCAAAAACACTCATTGGTAGGTGAATTGGTGACTTCAAAGTGTCCGTAGGTGTGAGTGAATGTGTGTGTGTCTGTGTTGCCCTCTGGAGGACTCGCGCCCCCTCCAGTGTGTATTCCCCGCCTTGCGCCCAATGATTCCAGGTAGGCTCTGGACCCACCGTGACCCTGAATTGGATAAGCGGTTACAGATAATGAATGAATGAATGAATTTAGATACCAACCATATTAATAATTTATCAGAGATTGAAATACTGTCAACGCTAGGGGTGAGTTCTCAGGATTTTCAGACTCTTAGGAATAGACTCCACACACTGTATAATTTCAAATAATGGAAATAATTTAAGAGGAATGATAATAAGTTGATAAACACAGCAAAATCATCAAAATCTCATGGAATCAACACAGGTGAAACCAGTTCGAATTTAATAATTGGCTAGGCTATATGACTTGTAAATAAGATGTATTGCTAAATTATTTAATTAGTATGTACATTTATCAATAAACTTCTGTAGACATCAGCTTCTAAAAATGAGGAATTTTATGCTTGCTTGCTTACTCTTGTCGCAACTCAACCAATTGATGGGTACAGCAGTGCGTTGAGGTGATTATAGAGAGGCCAGCCTGGCTCCTGCAGTTCTGTTACTGGGAGCGTTGAGGCTGGGTCAGCGTAGGAGTCTCACTTACGAGGCAGGCCACTTCAGGTGCCCTCAGAGTGTTGTGACGTCAGTTGAAGAATTTCCTCTGGCTCGCTGTCCTGATTGGGATTCTCCTCCCGAAGTGAGAAGCGTCAGAATAAAAGCTCTGTTTCCTTAATTCACAGAAGCGATGTCCTCCAAAGTAAATAACTAATACTAATTTCAAGTTTCCAACTAATTTCAGTGGTGGCTCTTATTCTGGCCAAAATAAGGTGGCGCGGTCAGGCCCACTTGGGAGGTCGCCGTGTTCTGATTGGTTCCTGGGTTTGGGGAGTCCACGTGACCGTTTCAAGTTCCAGAGAAATAAAGATCACTTATGGTTTGGCGAAAATAGAACATCCTAGAATTAATACTTCGTACATACTTGAATATAACATGAGTATACTGGAGTATATTTATCAACTATATATCGAGTATATTACCACCTATTCTTGATGTTAGAGATTAATTCATTCTTCTAAATTGAGACAGGAATCTTTCTTTGTGATTAAAACATTAATTCACATCACTCAGTTAGTAGACAGTCACCTGAGAATAACACATTGCATAATACATTCTTAGATTCAGCAGAAACATAGATAATTCTCTTTTGAGGGTGAGAGAGAGAAAAATATTTCCCAAACGTCCACTTGGGGGCACTGTTGGTCCATGCTGTTTGTATGGTTTGAACTCAAGTTGAGAGGTCACCATTGGCAGTACTCAGGGCCATCTGTCGATAAGATAAGTGGTTCGACAGTCCAACGCTGAGGGTGATAAAAATGCTCAGGGGGTCCTGGGGTCTTCCCTCTTGGTGAGTTTTATAACCCCGTTCCCAAGGCTCTGGTGAGGGATCATTTGGTTTCTTGATCTGGATCCATCCTCCACTACATCTATGTTCTATTATGAATAAAATATTGACACTTGCCATCTCCACATCATTGCATTCAGTGTTTATTCACAATTTGTTTAGCGTCCCAACTTTTTTGGACACACACACGCACACTCACTCACACACTTATACCTAAGGTTATTTTTGAGTTGACAATCCACCTACCATATGTGTTTTTGGGCTATGGGAGGAAACCCACGCAGACATGGAGGGAACACACCATACTCCTCACAGCCAGTAATCTGGAATGAGACTGGAACGCACAAAATCCAGTGTGACTGTGACACCATCCGCTGCGCCACTGTGCCACCCTGGGGCACATAAAAAATGCAATTTTAAATTTACAATTAATGTACAATAATGTTCCCTAAGTAAATATACTGAATGTGCAACCTCAGGAGTACCACCACAGTGACAGTTTTCCTGACAGTGTAGAAGTGTCACTGAGGATGTTGGCTCAGATTGATGGGCATCTGCATCTCACTTTACATTGATTTAGCCACATTTTAACAAGTTACATGCCAATCATAGTACCATTGTAGATGGAAATAAAAAAAAAAACATGGGGGTTAGGTGAATTGGTGTCAGGAACGTGCAGAGATGAAGGCGGATGCACTCACTATAACACAATACTTTTATTTATACAAAAGATAACAAAACAAGGACAGAAACTTGGATCCCACGACAGTATACTTAGACAAAGACCTAAAGAGGGCAAACAAGACAAGCAGACTAAAGCTAATAGACTAAAGACAGAAAGAACAAGTACACAAAGCAGAGGAAAGGAGACCAGAGAGAGAAATAGACAAACCGAGCACACGCAGCAAAAGAAGGAAACAGACCGACATACTAAGGAAAAGGAAAACAGACCAGAGAGACACAAACTGACTTGATAGGGATGAGAATGAGGAATCGACAAGACAAACAGACCAGAGACAGTGGAATGTCCAACAAACACAGAGACAAAGGAACTTAAATGAACACCATAGACAAGGATCACCTGGGACAGATAACAAATGAGACACTGATGAGAAGGAGGAACAAAGGCGGGACAATGGGCAGAGACCTGAACAATAACAGAGCCATGTGCAAGAGCACATGGTGGGGAACAACAGACATGACAAGACAAGGGTATGACAGATGCCCCCTCCTAAACGCACAACTCTTGGGGTGCGTACACCTAGGCCCCCCAGGAGCTGGCACAGGAGAAAGCACGGAAGCACTTGATTTGCCCACTGCAATGCCTCCCCTTTGAGGAGGGATCTCAAACATGATTTTAACAAAGTCATGTGCAGCAGGAACAGTCAGGTAGTTAAAATACAGTCTACATTGAAGTAGGAAACCTTCACAGTTTGAATCCCCCTCAAATTCAGGGGGAACTCCCATAAAGGACTGCAAAGTAGCTGATTGATCACCCACCTTTACAGCTAGTGATTCCTGTACCTTTTTGAAAGTCTCCTTGAACAAAAAGTCAATGTTAGCTGCGTCCTTTGTTTGGTTGGACATTCTGTCAGGATTGTGCGGACTGACAGAGGCGGACTCACTCGCTATAACACAAAATTTTATTTATACAAAAGATAACAAAACAAGGACTGAGACTTGGATCACATGACAGGATACTTAGACAAAGAGAGCTAAAGAGGGCAAAAGGGGACAAGCAGACTAAAAAGCTAATAGACTAAAGACAGAAAGAACAAGTACACAAAGCAGAGGAAAGGAAACACTAACAGACGAGAGAGAGAAATAGACAAACCGAGCACACACAGCAAAGGAAGAGAAGGAAAGAGAAAGATATACCAAGGAAAAGGGAAACAGACTAGAGAGACACAAACCAACTTGATAGGGATGAGAATGAGGAACCGATAAGACAAAGACCAGAGACAGACAAGCAAATGAGGTATGTCCAACAAACACACACACACACCAAGACAAGGGAACTTAAATGCACACCACAGAAAAGGAACACCTGGGACAGATAACAAGAGGGCAGGATTCCAAATGAGACACTGATGAGGAGGAGGAACAAAGGTGGGACTAGGGCGGAGACATGAACAATAACCAACAGAGCCATGTGCAATAGCACATGGCGGGGAACAACAGACATGACAGGACAAGGGCGTGACAATTGGCCTCTCTTATAACTGTCCTGGTGTGTGAGTGAATGAGTGTGTATGTGAATGAATGTCTGTACATGCCCAGATAGGGTTGGCACTCTATCTTGGGTGAAAACCTAGTGCCCCATGCAGTCCCCAAAGTGGACGGTCGTTCCTGGTTGAGAGTACGCTCTGCACATTTGGCTGCAGCTTCTCATCAGTGTGTGTGTAGATTGAATGTTGAGAGTTGATTGTAAAGCATCCTTGGGTTTCTAGAAAGGCGCAACCTGGAAATAATACCAGAAGTTGTTGAAAAAAAAGAAAAGTAGCACAGTGGCGCTGAAGGTTGTTTCGCTGTAACACTGTTCCATGGTCTTGAAATTTTGGAATACGTCCTTATCTGTTAATGATATTTATTTTGGTTTGCTTTCTGCTCTGTGACCTGAAGATAGTTGAACTATAGTTGAAAATTCTATACTATATTTCAAAGTGTTTAAGATCTTTAAAGGAACCTTTGCATTTTTTTTCTTCTCTAAGTCCATGTCCACTGATAAAGGAGAATCCCAATCCCCTTCTGTAAACTCACAAAGAAGGACCTTCCCTTGAATCATCCACTGCTTCCTCCACATTTGGCACTTTAGGATAGGATAGGATCTTTATTGTCACATACAAAGTTACACAAGTACAACATTGCAGCGAAATTGGCTTCCATCTGTACACTCACATAAACAGGGGTTAGCCCAAAAATGTGACATGGGGAGGTCATGTGGGCTCACCACCCACAAGATGCAGGGTTGTGGTGCAGTGAAATGCCCAATGGGCACATGGAATGTAACCTCATTGGGGGGAAGTAGCTGGTGCGGGAGGTTAAGCAAAACCAGCTAGATATAGTTGGGGTCATCTCTAGACACAATGTGGGCTCTGGAAGCAAATCCTCAGTAGAGGCAGGTCTCTTTCTTACTCAGGTGTGACGTGGTGTGGCGTCACTCAGTAGTACCTGGTTGACGGCTGTACAGTTGGAGTTTATCCCAGTAAATGAGGACAATGTGGCTTCAGCTTGCAGTGAGGAAAACTTTGACTGTTGTGTGTGCATACACACCCAACAGCAGCTCAGTATTCAGCATTATTGGAGGTAATAAGTGGAGTTCTGGATATGATTCCATGCACTGACTTTACTGTTTTGCTGTGGGACTTCTATGCTTAAATTGGAGAGTTGGGAGTTGGAGAAACAGCCTGTCTGATCTGAACCAGAGCGGTGCGATGTTGTTGGACTTCTGTATTAGTGATGGTTTGTCCATAAAAAATACCCTGTTCAAACTCAAGGTTGCTCATAAGTGTACTTTGTACCAGAGCACCCTGGGCCAAAAAGAAACTATTGACCCTATTGTCAATTGGATGATAAAGGGAGGAGAGTGGGATGATGAGTAGAGGCAGAAAGAGTAGAGGAAGGCAGGATAGAAGAGAAGAGAATGAAATGAGCAGACAGGGGCTGTGGCTAATTGGGTGCAATGCTGTCAATCAAGGCAGTGTTTCGAGGGAAGAAGGTGCAGATTAAAAATGAATGCTTAAATGTGCTGCCTGCTTTCTGTTCCCATTTTTTTTTTTTAAGTGACCATGTTGGCAAGCACTGTAGGTGAACTAGGGCCCTGGAAATGTGCATAAATATTGCAGGTTCCAAGTCATTTTCTAATGAATCTTAGGTAAAAATATTAGTTTCAAAAGCGGCTCTCTAAGGCACCGACTTGTGAGACAGAAAAGACAAAGTCATTAAGGCTAATGCCTTCCAGCTCAGACACCACCAGGAATAGTAATAGGATGAGGAATGTTCCAGCAGGGGTATTGAGTTATATAGTGAAGGAGAGAATATGTTGTGACGTCATTGTATTGCTGCACAGGGGCTCAGTACACTGGTAGTGAGAGACGAGGAGGGTACTTCTCGTTAGCTGAATAGTTAGTGAAGGGGGCGGCATTGTTTCAGAGCATGTTAGAGGAACACCAAGGCTGTTGTGCCGGAAAAAGAGGAAACATAAGGCTCAAGGCTGCGCTGGCAGCTGAGATGGAGGTGGGGATTCCCTCTGGGTGCTGTTCGTAATGGTAGGAGAAGCCTGGTCTATGCTGCAGACCTTGTAGACGTAGGAGCAGTGAAGAAGCAGACATGACAATGGCATAGTCTAGTTCCCCAAACACTAGGCAGTCCCATAGCAGTGTAGCCAGAGATGAAGGTAAGGTGGAGGCTCAAAGCTGTGCAACGGTGTTAGGAGCAGATGCAGGGGTTTACTCAGGAGCCAGTTGCAGTGGGAGGAAAAGCAAGAGTGAGCAGAGGCTGCTTGCTGATCTGGAACAGGAAAGACCAGAATAGGGGAATAGGAGGCTCGGTGGGCTTGATAATTGCCTCCAATCTGAGGCAGAGGATCAGCATAAATGAACGCAGAGTGAAGGTCAAGTCGAGGTTTGTCCCTTGAGCCAAACAGCAAGTGACGTGAGTTTGCAGTATGTGTGTGTAGGGCTGAGGGGAGGAGTTCAGGCGTGGTCTTACTCCCAAAATTATGTTATTACTTCACTTCACTAAGACAGAATGATTTTTAAATCTTTAAATGGTTTTTCACACACATTTCTTAAACAAAAACTGTTATATATGGAACCAAAATTGCAACTTCTAAGATGATCCTCTATCTGGCTGTGGCTGATCTTAAAGTGAGACTCTGTTATGTCTATGTATATTGTATATATTGTATAGTGTATATTGCAACTTCTGGACCATTGTTGGTACCTTGGAGTAGTTGGGTGCTATATTTCTTCAATAATTAAACGCCTCTCATTGTCAATATTTCTCAGTACCCTCACATTCCTTACAGTAGATCAGTACATTACTGTCACTTATACTCTATGCTCAGTGTGTAAAAAGTCTAGGCTCATAGTCCTTGTCTGGCCTTACAAATAAATTACAATATAATTTATACTGAATTTGACCATTTCCTGCAATCAAGTGTAAGATGCTATACAAGCTGAAGTGGTCCTCACCACTGCCAACAGCCTCAGCCTCACCCTTATTCTACACTGTTAGAAACACTGTCACTCTGGTGGTAGTATTGTAATGCTCCTGTCCCAATATAAAACTATCATCGACCAGCGTTAGGTTCTTTCAACATCCCATATAAGTGTTTTCCCAAGTTTTCCTGATGATATACTTCACCAGGGCTACAGATGCAAAAATAATGTCCCTTTTTATTAATCAAAACAAGAAACCCAAAGATTAGTAAAAGAATAAACCACTTTACTAAATTAATAATATCAAATAAACTAAATTAGAATCAAAAACAGAAGAATTCGTACAGAAATTGCATAAATGTCTTGAGTCCCTTGTTGGTTAATAACCTTAATGTATTCCCCCTTCCTTAAACTCAAAGGGCCCTTACGATATTCCGTTGCGTTGTGGTCAACAAACTAAAAAAAAAAAAAAACACTGACCGCTTCACTCCTAGAGCCAACAAAATAAACTCATAGACAGTACCTCAAATAGACGATCAGAAGCTGAGGTCCTCTCTCTCTGCGAGTTAAGTCAGCCACTTATCCCGGAGGCCTCACTCTATTTGGAACTCGATTGAAACTTTAGTCTTGTAGTCCTCTGCTGCACTTCCCTCCGAAACACCAAAGTCCTGGCCACACTCATAACCAGCCGCACCTTTGACAGTCATTTAAGTGTCCTGCTCATAAATACGACGGTTTACCCAGCACAGTTCAACCGTTCAGCGGGGCTGAATGTATCTTCGGTAGAGCATACAGTGCCGCTACCCAATTATAACTAGCCTAGCCAGCTAGCAGCCTCGGAGCAAACCATTCGAGCAACGGGAAAAAAAACCTAGCGAGCGAGTAAAATGCTCCGTAATACTAAACTCTAATAAGGGATATCTAGTCGACTTCCCATCAGATGGTTTTAAACACCTACTAAAAGCTCTTGAGCTAAAAGCTTCTTCACAGCAGGAGCTCTAAACCGATTCTACCTCTCGTGCGACCCTCCCCTCTTTTTTCTCCTCCCCCCAAATGCCCAGAGGACTCCTCCCCACAACTGATATACGTAGGTTGGCTTCATGACTATCAACTTGTTTTTGTTTTTTTTATTTTTCACACAAACACTCAAATAAGTAACTGATTCCATTACATTGTGAACCAACACAACTATATTACTGCTCAGGTATTTATTCTTTGTTCTGCTTCTTACAATTATTTATGTAGAAATATTTATTTATTTCCCTCAGGCTACAGTATCATGGGTACATGTAAAGTAACTTTACTTAGGGAACATAATTAGATCTTATTCTATTATTGTAGATTTTAGAATTATGTTATTTCATACACTCCAGTTCATCTCCAGGAGAGTTATATAAGGACACATTACATTCCCTTCTCCAGAAGGAGAGGTGAATATTTGTGAAGTGTCTTAGGTATTGGGCTTGGAGCGGTTCTGTCACAGGAGTTAGAAACAGCATTAGAAACAGTGAATTCTATACATCAGCATGGGAACACAGTTTGGAACACAGTTCCAAATACCTTCACAGGCATTTATTAGGCACTGGGCATGGTGACCTTGTGGTCATGCAAAACTGCTCCAGAGCAATTCATTTCTTTTCATTTCCTCTGGAGAAAATAAATAAGTTGTGTGTGTCAAACAGAAATGTTGAAAACTGGCACATTAAAAGTCTGTGTTCTTTCTAGGTTATATCATAAGTTCTACTGTTGTTATGAGCAACAAATAAATCAAACAACAGTTTGAAATTAAATTACAACAGTTTCAGGGTCTTGCTAAATTCTACAGGCCATTTATATGTAACTTACATAGTATCACTGCTTCTCTTACTGCATTGCCCAAAGTATCTCCAAGACAATATCTTGGTTAGTACAAACCACTGAGGCTTTTGAAGTCCTGAAAATGTAATTTACTTCTGACAAAAGGAAGGGATCTTTGTGTGTACATTCATAACAACTTTTGTACAAACACAGACATTGTTGCCACTCACTGCTCTCCGGAGTTGAGGTTTTTGACTGTTAAATGTAGACCTTTTTACCTAACGAGGGACTTTACTGTAGTTATGCTAACTGCTGTTTATAGCCTGATGTTAATGTTAACTCAGACGAAGCACTTTTGTATGATAGCATTAGCCAACAACAAAGCCAGTATCCTGATGACTTGCATATTATAGCGGGGGACTTTAATTATGAAGACTTAAAAGCTCCCCAAATTCTACCAGAAGATAAAGTATGCTACCAGAAGAGCTAATTCATTGGACAAGTTTTATACAAACATCAAGATGGGTTAGCAAAACCACTAACCACACCTGCTAACCACACCTGGGCCAGTCTGACCATTTGTCCTTGCTTTTAATCCCAGCTTACACCCCCCTCAGGAAAAGTGCTCGTATCACAAACAGAACTATTAAAACCTGGCCTGAGGGAGCCTCTCAGCAGCAGCAGCAGGACTGTTTTAGCACTACATGTTGGGTCGTTATGAAGATCAGGACTTCAGATAGACACTACAGATAGTGTCTTATGCTACATAAAGAACTGCACTGACGCGGTGACAATGGAAAAACACACCCGAGCCAGAAGCCCTGGATGATCAAGGAGGTCAAAATGCTGCTTAAAAAAAGAAACACCGCTTTCAAGTGTGGCGACAGGGCTCTCTACAGTTCAACACATTCCAACTTACAACGATGCATCAGAAAGGCAAAGGCTGACTACAAAAGAATGATTAATGTCCATTTAGAAACAACAACAACAACAACAACAAGCAAGCAAGTCTGGAAAGCATTACAGCACCTAAATCTAAACCAAAATCTAATAGAACAGCTGCGGGACAACTGAGGGTGATGCTATGCTGGCAGTGGGGTTGAACATCTTTTTTGCACACTTTGATCAGGAGGAGCAGGAAACCATCTTATTGCACCCAGTGGTCAGCAGAAATATCGATTTAACCCTCATCATGGATGAGGATGTGGTTAGGCTCACGCTGAAGTCTATAAATCCAAAAAATGGCAGCAGGCCCTGATGGTGTCACTGGGCATGTGTTGAAAGACTATGCTGATCAACTTGCAGGGATCCTCACTTATCTGGTAAGTGATTTTTAGCAGGTCACTTTCACAGTCAACCATTCCATTATTAACCAGAACCCCGCTAGCAGAGAAATTTCAGAACTTCAGCCTTAATCCACCTTTGACCCACTTAAGTTTACATAAAGGGCTGGTAGGTCTACAGAGGATACATTGGTTACTGCCAAAGACTGATCAAAGATTTCCTGACTGGATGTAGACAGAGGGTTAGAGTAGGACCTCACTTCTCTACCCCATCAGCCTCAGTACAGGCTCTCCTCAGGGCTGAGTGCTGTGTTCCCTGCTCTACACCCTCTACACTTATGACTGCACCAATGCTCACACCAGCAACACCTTTGTAAAATTCACAAAGGATGACACTATACTATGATTTATCTCCAGAGATGACAAGACAGGGATGAAGAGGAGCAGTACAATACAGCAAAAACAATGGAGCTCATCTTTGATTTCAGGAAGGTGAGAAAGGACATTCAACCCATAACTATTAATGGGGACTGCATAGAAAAAGGTCACAGACATTCGCTTTCTGGGTATTCACATCAAGGAGGACCTAACCTGAGGTGTGAACACCAAATAACTTATACAAAAAAGGTGCAACAGAAACTATACTTCCTAAGGACTGTCAAGAGAAATAACATCGATCAGAGACTGCTAGTGTCCTTCTACCATTCCACCATAGAGAGCATCCTCACTCATGGACACTGTGTGTGGTTCTCCAGCTGCACTGCAACACACAAAAAAGAACTACAGAGGATTGTGTGATCTGCAGAGAAGACCATTGGGTGCTCTCTACCCACCCTGGAGGATCTACACAGTTCCTGTTGACTTTAGAGGGCCCATAAAAATGCTATGGCCATTCCTCACCCCAAAAATCTTTTTTAGCTGTTACCTTCAGGCACATGGTATAGTATAACTATTAAAACAATGACCAACTGGTTTAGAAATAGCTTTTATCCTCACTGCTGTACAGGCACTAAATAACTCAATATAAGGCATCTTCAAATTAATGTTATATATCATTATATCATTCCATTTTTTGGAATTGCAATTTTTTTGTACAATTTCTTGTGCAATTTTTTGTGCACTTTTTAACCATGTTACTGACAGAAATTTTGTTTGTGTGTTATTTTGAATATAAATCTCCTTGAATTGTAATTTGTTTTTATATATTTTAGTTATTGGTTGTAACATCATAAATGTTATGACCCAGTCTAGGGTTGAGCCATAACAGAATGAGGTGTGTGTTAGGATTAATGTATGGGAAATGAATAACTGTAACAGAGATGAGAATACAGACAAAAACAATGGACGAAAAGGACACAAACGGAAACACAGAATGAATGATGAATAGAATATATATTGTATAATGTGATATTTACAATGACACAAATATCAGTGTAACTCCAGAATAAAAGGAAACAAAAGACAATGTCTTACATCACTCTCTAGGTATATTAAAAAAACACACACAAAACCCACTCCCAAAACAAACGGCAGCCAACCCTACTCTGGCGAAACATTGTACACAGTGTTTACAATACTTTACAATATAAATCTAGCGTCAGTAACAAAATGGGGCAAAACAAACTCGTGGTCAAAGTAGTAAGAATACAAAATCAATACCAAGAAACACACAGAATTAAATATGCACAACGAAATCACAAAAGCACAGAGCACAAAAAATGGCTGACTAGCAGTGTACACATAGATGTATTTATGATTCCCGCTGAGATGATGTACAGGAAACGGTGACAAACAAAACACATGGACTGGAATATGGAACGAACTCTAGACAGATGAACAAACACACAAAGTGGAACAGACTGCAGAACCTAGAATATTACAGAGACAGAGGGAGAGAGATAGAAAACTTACACATACTTTAATTTCATTATATCTGGTAAAATGACAAAAATATTCAGATTCTCATTCTAAATGGTGTGGTACTACTCCCTCAAATGAACCTGGATATTTGGGGAACCACCACCCCTGTTTGCCAGTCCAGAGACACTGTCCCCGGTGTCTATGTGATGTTGAAAAGATGTGTTAGACAGGACAGCCCCACAACATCCAGAGCTTTAGAAACTTGGGGTGGACATCATCTACCCCCAGAGCTTTACCGCCAAGGAGCTTTCTGACTACTCCTGTCACCTCTGCCTGAGTGAAAGACGACCCCTTCCCATAGTCCCCAAACTCTGCTTCCTCTGTGGAAGACATGCTGGTATGACTGAGAAGATCCTCAAAGTATTCCTTCCACTGCCTTATGCCGTTCCCAGTTGAGGTCAACAACTCCACACGCCCACCATTTACAGTGTTGGTGGAAAACTGCTTTCCACTCCTGATTCGCCTGACAGTTTGCCAGAATCTTCTCAGAGCCGACCAAAAGTCATTTTCCATGTGTTCAACAAACTCCTTCCAAACCCAATTTTTTTTTCCTCTGCGACAGCCGTAGCCGCAATCCATTTGGCCCTTTGGTACCCGTCAGCTGACTTTGGAGTCAATTGAGCCAGCCAGGACGCTTTTTTCAGCTTGACAGCTTCCCTCACTTGAGGCGTCCACCACAGAGTGTGGGGATTGCCACCACGATAGACACTGACAACCTTGCCTCCACAGTTTGGGTTAGCTGCTTCAACAATAGAGGTCTGGAACATGGACAATTCAGACTCAGTGTCACCAACCTCCCCCAGGATGCAGTCAAATCTCTGCCGGATGTTTTTGACAGGTTCCTCTGCCAAACATTGCCAGCAAACCCTCAGCACAAGTATGGGCCTGCCAGATCTGTCCAGCATCACTATGTGGTGATCAGCTGATAGCTCAGCACCTCTCTTCACACAAGTGTACAGAACAAATGGCCAAAAGTCCAACGAAATCACTATAAAGTCATCAAAATGCGGTCTAGAATATCCTGATACCAGGTGTTATGGACACCTTATGCTCAAACATGGTGTTTGTTATGGACAAACTGTGATGGACACAGAAATCCAATAACTGAACACCACTCAGTGTAGCCCTATGAACCCTATGTATATAGCTATTAAATATAAAAATACACAATAAAGAATTATTTAAGCTTTTTAGTTTATTTTTGTTGATCTAATGCATTATTATTTGATGTGAAACCTACAAAAACCTTGAAAACCTATAAATCAATAATAGGAATATGTTTTTGCTGATGACTCATAGTTTTCTGCCCAGAGACAGTGAGATGACGTCATATGAGTCAAAACGAAACTGAAAGTAAACGCTGTCTTTCTTGTTCCTTTGCAGCGTCTTTATTTCTGATTATAGCGAATATCATTAGAATCTTTCATGACGAACATTACACACAAATTTTAAAGGAGCACCTTGATTTTTAGGTGGTTTTTCACACTGGATTACTCCCAGAGGCTTCACAGCACCACTATAAGAGCGCTATTTTTAGAAACGGTAGGATCTGTGCTTTCTAACCGTATACGGAGCTCACAGACGCATTCAGACATTCAAGACTTACAAAGCTGATTATATAAGGTGTGTTTCTACCCCGCAGAATGCGGGGTTAGTGTTGTTAAGATCACGGGTGCTGTTCCTCCCAATCACGTTTCTCTGGGTCTCACTGTCATTGCCCACTTGAGCATTGAAGTCCCCTTGCAGAGCCATGGAGTCTCCAGAATGAATACAATCCAGCACCACCTCTGGTACTCTGAACTGCTTTTCGGTGCATAAGCACAGAAAACTGTCAGCACCCTTTCCCCAACCCAACGGCATAGGGAATTCAGCTGGGTCTTATGGTTCACTCTTTGTCTGGGCTATCACCTAAAACAAATTTGCCTTAGGAGACCATACCAGGGGCTATTGCCCCCAACAGCATAGATCTTAAGTTCACATAGGCATGCAAAACCCCTCCACAATGTTAAAGTGGTGATCCAGAGAGGGGAAGATATTAAGGCTTCAATGTAAAATCTTAAGAATCTAAACTCTTACTGACAAGAACTTATTATTAGCATCAGATTACTCTCTAAATATTATGTCCAATAATTTTTTTTCTTTTTTTGCTGTACAACCAAAGTAAAAAGGGAAAGGCCTTGGAATTCTGTATATATGACTTAAGATTTTTTTCCCTTTTTCTTTTATTTCAGTTAATTTTTTGGTCACTTTGATACATTCATTTTTACATTACTGAGGATAACAATCTGCAGGTCTGTTGTTTTGAACTAGAGACTATGTATAATTGAGAAACTTAGAAATTATAATATGATTCAGTGTAGGAATATTGTAACGCTGCACTGTGTATGTGTATGTCTCTCTCTCTCTCTCTCTCCCTCTCCCTGTCTCTGTAAAATTCTAGGTTCTGCAGTTTGTTCCAGTTCGTGTGTTTGATCACCCATCCTGAGTCCGGTCCACCGTCCAGTCCACGTATTCTGTCTGTTACCGTTTCCTCTACGTCATCTTGGTGGGAATCATAAATACGTCTGTGTGTGCGCTGCTAGTCAGCCGTGTTTTGTGCTCTGTGTTTTGTATATTGAATTTGTGTGTTTGCCTGGTTTTGACTTTGTGATATTCTACTTCGACTACGAGTTTGTTTTTGCCCCTTTTTGATTACTGACTTTAGATCTGTTATTTGTAAATATTCTAAACGCTATATATATATATATATATATATATATATATATATATATATATATATACGAGACAGTCACTCTCTCGCTCAGCAGCAGCAACACGTTTACCGACCGGAGCAATAATGACATGCCCGAAATTTGCCCCAAAAAGAAAACTGTGTTCAATGTTCATTCTATATATATCAATGTTCATTCTATATATATCAGCGTTCATTATATATATATATCAATGTTCATTCTATATATATCAGCTTTCATTCTATATATATATCAGCTTTCATTCTATATATATCAAAGTTCATTCTATATATATCAAAGTTCATTATATATATATCAAATTCATTCTATATATGTCAAAGTTCATTATATATATATCAAAGTTCATTCTATATATATCAGCGCTCATTCTATATATATCAGCATTCAGTCTATATATATCAAAGTTCATTATATATATATCAAAGTTCATTCTATATATATCAGCGTTCATTATATATATATCAATGTTCATTCTATATATATCAGCTTTCATTCTATATATATATATCAGCTTTCATTCTATATATATCAAAGTTCATTCTATATATATCAAAGTTCATTATATATATATCAAATTCATTCTATATATGTCAAAGTTCATTATATATATATCAAAGTTCATTCTATATATATCAGCGTTCATTCTATATATATCAGCATTCATTCTATATATATCAAAGTTCATTATATATATATCAAAGTTCATTCTATATATATCAGCGTTCATTATATATATATCAATGTTCATTCTATATATATCAGCTTTCATTCTATATATATATCAGCTTTCATTCTATATATATCAAAGTTCATTCTATATATATCAAAGTTCATTATATATATATATCAAATTCATTCTATATATGTCAAAGTTCATTATATATATATCAAAGTTCATTCTATATATATCAGCGTTCATTCTATATATATCAGCATTCATTTTATATATATCAAAGTTCATTATATATATATCAAAGTTCATTCTATATATATATCAGCTTTCATTCTATATATATATCAGCTTTCATTCTATATATATCAAAGTTCATTCTATATATATCAGCGTTCATTCTATATATATCAAAGTTCATTAAATATTTCCTGTTTGGCTTGCCATAATATATATATATATATATATATATATATATATATATATATATATATATATATATATATATATATATATATATATATCCCCATACCCTGTTAAAAAGAACATGGTGATCATTCACTGATACATTGTAATGTAAACATAAGAAATAAAACTAGTGAAAATTATATTTTAATAAGCTGTATTTATAAAAGCTAATAGATTTCACATGATAAGTTGTAATAATTAAACTGTGGCCTGAGTTAATGGAAACTAAATGGGGGGATGATTAAGCCTCAGTGCTGACCATTATCCACTTCCCCATCAATGTTAAGAGAAATGGAAGAAGCCAGAGCTTTGACCCAGGAGGCACAGCTCAGAAACAAGTCCTGAGCATAAATGTCATCATGCCGTTTCCTCCCTGAGAACTGTGGTCGTACCCTGAAGAGTACATAATTATAGAACATAA
The DNA here is from genome assembly GCF_029633855.1 of Hoplias malabaricus. Taxonomy (NCBI): domain Eukaryota; kingdom Metazoa; phylum Chordata; class Actinopteri; order Characiformes; family Erythrinidae; genus Hoplias; species Hoplias malabaricus. Next base: position 33,073,134 of record NC_089817.1, read on the forward strand.
TTCTAATATAATTGCATAATAATTGTAATATTATATAATATATATTATATAATAATATAATTTTGTGTCATGAGTATTTTAACATAATTTATTTGTGTATCTCATGACGCGTTTCATTTGCTCAAAATGTACACAAACATTTGAAAATCCACTACATTAAAAATCAATTATCCAGATTTCAAGAGACCTGAGTCTATACACAGGGAGTGTCCCTAAGCAACATTTACCATTTATCATGAAGAATTAAGCCAATAATGTTTGTAAACTTTACTCTATGACCATTGTAATGAGATTAAGGTGCCACTTTTCAGCATTCCAGTTTGACACACACAGCTTGTTTAGTCTCCAAAGAAAGTGAAATGAAAGAAATTAATTGCTCTGAAGAAGTTTTCCTGCTTTGGCTGCCTCACTAAAGGTACACACAGTGTGAATGTACTTTTTTACATAAAGGTACCTTAGTCATGTTAACATCCATTTGTGTTCCTTAGAGGTACATGGAGATTAAATGGAGTGTATGAAATCACACAATTACAAAATCTACAATTATAATATAATAAGATACAATCATATTTGCCACATAAAGTTACTGTATATGTACCCTCGAGAGTACCACCAGAGTGACAGTGATTCTGACAGTGTAGAATAAGTGTCCCTGAGGCTGTTGGCAGTGGTCAGGGCCTCCTTCACCTTGTATAGCATCTTAGCCTAGATTGAAAGAAATGGTCATTAAAATACAAGTAAATTACAATATAAATTAACCCCAAAGACCAGACTAGGATTTTGAGGCCAGACATTTTCACACTGAGATTCCACTAGAATAACATAGAGGATACATGACAGCAATGTACCGATCTACTGTAATGATGTGATGTGTGGGATGTTTTTTCCTGGGTCTGTGCAGTTTTTATTTCAGTTTCCTTCAACAGTCCAAAACACATTTTGGTTGGTTGATATGCTGAGTGGAATTGTACACAGCTGTCTGTAATCACATGACTGGGTGAGTGGGTGAAAATATTCAGTGAGTAACCTTTACCAATGTTATTCCACAGTTCCCTTCTGTCATCCATTTAAACATGGAACCATTTTGTTGAATATCAGCTTATTTTAATTATTATTTATTTATCTATGGCCCAGTTTTCCAGCTTCTCAGGTTGTGTATATATTCCCATTTCTTCTTGTATTTCCATGCATTATATTTCCATACCATAAAGCCATTCTATTCTATAAGTGTGCACCACACATCTTCTGGCCTCATTGAATATGATCCAAGAAAAAAAAAAGTCCAGTTATATCATCTGAACCCATGGTAGTCTCGATGAACACGAGAAATGCTGGCCTTCCCTATTGTTTTGCTCGCTGTGTAAAATCTGTAATTATGACATTTTCTTTAAACTCTTCCACAGTTGTACCACACTGAACTAGTGTCAGCTATCACAATCCCTCTGCAGTATTCCAGTCAAATCACATTTCATAAAACCTTGCTGTCCATAATTCTTGGCTGGGGTTTTGGTCTGTTATGCCATTGTGTTTTTATACTTTAATAACATGTTTAAATACTCCCACTGTTAAGAAGAGTGTTTATTGTATGAATATAAATATTGGTTCTACATTGAACCTGTAGTTGCATTTCTAGCTCCATGCAGTTTAGTATTAATCTTGTACTCAGTTATTTTTAAAGTGGCAATACATCAAGGTAAAGCTATCAAAGCTCTGAGAGATGGTGCCACAAAGAACCATGGAGCTAAAACACCAAGGGCTTCTGAAATCAAAGCAGCCAATAAATTAGGCACAGTGTTTTTTGTTTACCTTGCTTGCTAGATACTAAATTATCTCTTTCCTGCAGCAGTTTACACAAATGTGACTGTGTGGAATGTTTTGATCTGGACATCTGATATGAACTCCTTTTTTAACCCATTGATATATTCCATTTTCTATTCATGGTTCAGAACATCTGTGTGTGTATTCACAGGCTCTGACTTCACTGATACGTCAGTAGCATTCTGTAAACTTGAAAACTGCTCTAAAAATTCACTGGTGCGATCTACAGGATCTGCTGGAGGGAAAATGTCTTGACTCAAACAGGCTTCATCAGTCTTCATCAACTCTAAGCTGTATGGCATCTTCGAGTACTTTAGCTTCTGCCATGGCAGCTGCAACCTCCTAAATTTGCTTTCCATGCAGACTTAATTTCTGTTTCTAGAACATGAGGACGTAGTGGATGAGCGTGAAGCTACTGATCTTGTCTAACATGTCTTATTTATCTCAAAATCTTCCTTGTTTGTGCACCTTATATCTGGAGTTGATATGAAAGATGAGCAATTAACACTTCTTGTTTGCTGCAGACTGCAATGCCCTTCAGTTTTCTTGTTGAGTTTTCATTAAGGATACATTATTTTTCACACTTCTGCTCATTGTACTTGGCTTTTCAACTCAACAGATAGCTAACACAGATGGATTTGAAAGAAGTACGAACCACAGATGACTAGTCTTTAATGTTTTACTTGTATGTCTACAATTTGTGATACTGAAACACAAATAATGGTATTACTTCACCAATTTACAAATCGGATTCCAAAAATGTTGGGACAATAAACTAATTGTGAATAAAAACTGAATGCAATGATGTGGAGGTGCCAACATCTAATATTTTATTCAGAATAGAACACAAATCACAGATCAAAAGTTTAAACTGACTGAATGTATCATTTTAAGGGAAAAATATGTTGTTTCAAAATTTCATGGCATCAACAAATCCCAAAAAAGTTGAGACAAGGCCATTTTTTACCACTGTGTGGCATCCCCCCTTCTTCTTACAACACTCAACAGATGTCTGGGGACAGAGGAGACCAGTTTCTCAAGTTTAGAAATAGGAATGCTCTACCATTCATGTCTAATACAGGCCTCTAGCTGTTCAATCGTCTTGGGCCTTCTTTGTCACACCTTCCTCTTTATGATGCGCCAAATGTTCTCTATAGGTGAAAGATCTGGACTGCAGGCTGGCCATTTCAGTACCCGGATCCTTCTCCTACTTAGCCATGATGTTGTGATTGCTGCAGAATGTGGTCTGGCATTATCTTGTTGAAAAATGCAGGGTCTTCCCTGAAAGAGATGACGTCTAGATGGGAGCATATGTTGTTCTAGAACCTGAACATAGTTCTTTGCATTAATGGTGCTTTCCAGACATGCAAGCTGCCCATTCTACAAGCACTCATGCAACCCCATACCAACAGTGATGCAGGCTTCTGAACGGAGTGGAACGGCGGATGGCACGGTGAATTGTGTTCACTGACAGTGCATTCTGGTAGTATTCCTGAGCCCATTCTGTTATTTCCTTGACCGCGGCATTCCTGTTTGAGGTGCAGTGACGTTTAAGGGCCCGGAGATCACGAGCATCCAGTAGAGTTTTGCGGCCTTGACCCTTACGCACAGCAATTGTTCCAGATTCTCTAAATCTTTTGATGATGTTATGCATGGTTGATGATGATAACTTAAAAGTCTTTGCTATTTTACGCTGGGTAACACCATTCTGGTATTGCTGCACTATCTTTCTGCGCAGCAATGGTGGAATTGGTGATCCTCTTACCATCTTGGCTTCAGAGAGACAGTGACACTCTGAGAAGCTCTTTTTATATCCAATCATTTTGTCAATTGACCTAATTAGTGTTAATTGGTCTTCCAGCTGTTTGTTATATGCTCAATTTTTCCAGCCACTTATTGCTACTTGTCCCGACCTTTTTGGAATTTGCTGACACTGTGAAATTTTGAATCAACATATTTTTCCTTTAAAATGTTACATTTACCCAGATTAACCTTTTGACCTGTCATCTATTTTCTATTACAAATAAAATATTGACATTTGCCATCTCCACATCATTGCATTCAGTTTTTATTCATTATTTGTTTAGTGTCCCAACTATTTTGGAATCCGGTTTGTAATTAAAATGTGAGCATGAACATAACAGAGACAGCATATACTCTGCTTCCATAAAAACATAGGCTAGAAATACTAAACACACATTTTGAAAGACTAGATTTTAATTATTTAAAAGACCTTTCTAAAATTTTACAAAATATAAACAAATGTCTTGACTTGCAAGCAATGACTGTGACTATCCAATACCAATTTTTCTCTCTGACAAAACCTGTACCAGTATATAAATACACATGAATGTACACTAAATTGTGAAGACATGACAGCTGTTAGACCATTACAGGGCCAAATATATCATGTCTAGATTTAAATGTGCCTAGCTATCATACTTACAAATTCATTTTTTTGCACCTTATTCTCAATTTTCCTTTTCCAATATTTATTTCCACCTTACAGGTCGGTTTATGTGACTAATACTGTCTTTATTTGCCAGCCTTTTATTTGAATATTCTGTTCCACCATAAAGTCAGCTATATTAAGCTGATGTTGAGCAACATTTCTTGAATTAATACATTAAATGCCTCTGCAAATGATAGAAAATCTCCATGTTAACTTCTGAAAGACTGTCTGAGGTGTAATTTTTAAACCAAGTTATGTGACTAATTCACTGCTGATGTTAATTATTGTAGCATTACACAAATTTACCTTTTTTTTCTGTTATATTTCATTATTATAATTATTATTAGTATTATTTTGACCCATTCCAAAGTTTTTTTTCTTTCAACTATGAACATAATTTGTTTTTCCAAAGAGTATGAAATTTCACAGTTTCAAATCACTAAGCATTTTCTTTATACGGTTTTCAATTGAATACAGGGTTAAATTAATTTCATACCAGAACATAATCTTTTTTTATTCATTTATCTATCTCAACTTCTCAGGTTGTGTATATGTTTCTATTTATACATGTATTCCCATACATTGTGGATGGACTATAAAAAAATATTCTATTCTATGTTCTGTGTGTGCACCATAAATCTTCTGGCCTCACTGAGTATGATCCAATATGTAAAACTCCATTTATATCATATGAACCCATGGCAGTCTCTAATGTACATGATAAATGATGGCCATCCCTACTGTGTTGCTCACTGTGTAAAATTTGTAATTATGACATTATCTTTATATTCTTTCATAGTTCTACCACTCTGAACTAGTCTCAGCTGACCCAACACTGTACGTCATGATGATGTTAGGTTAACACTATCCACTAGTGGGATGATTCATACTCATGTATAAAATAGAGAAGTTTACCTTCTGAATCATTTCATGTTCTTCAGCTCTGTCTCTATTTCAGATGGACGACCAAGACTACAGGCACAACATCACAGTTCAATATTGCTTTCCTAACAATAATAAGTCTTGTTTAAGACAAGCCGTATATGGCCCTGGATATTTTTTACTGTGTTTCATTCTCTCATGTATATCTGTGTGCACTGTGTTTTTGAACCTGCTAGTGATCATCTCCATCTCTCACTTTAAGCAGCTCCACACTCCAACCAACCTAATCATCCTCTCTCTGGCTGTAGCTGATCTTCTTGTGGGACTGGTTAATATGCCTATGACTCTAAATGCCCAGATGGACTCCTGTTGGTATTTTGGTTCATCAACATGCTGCATTGTTCAAATAATTGCTTATGTCTCAATGTATGGCTCTATGTACAGTGTGATACTAATAGCAGTTGATAGGTTCATTGCTGTCACTAACCCTCTGCAGTATTCCAGTCAAATCACGCTTCAAAAAACCTTGATGTCCATAATTGTTGGCTGGTGTTGTTGTCTCTGTTATGCCATTGTGTTTTTATACTTTAATAATATGTTTACATACTCCTACTGTTATGGAGATTGTGTTGTGTATGTATATAAATATTGGATCTTTATTGAACTTGTAATTGCATTTTTAGCCCCATGCAGTTTAATAATAACCTTGTACTCAGTTATTGTTAAAGTGGCAATACATCAAGCTAAAGCTATCAAATCTGTGAAAGATGGTGCCACAAAACACCATGGAGCCAGAACACCAAGGGCTTCTGAAATCAAAGCAGCCAAGAAATTAGGGACAGTGGTTTTTCTTTACCTTGTTTGCTGGATAACAAATTATATCATCCCTGTGGCAGTTGACACATATGCTACTGTTTGGAATGTTTTGATCTGGATATTAGAAATGAACTCCTTTTTTAACCCACTTATGTACGCCATTTTCTATTCATGGTTCAGAAGATCTGCAAAGTATATTGTAACATGTAGAATATTTAAATCACCATTTTCAAGACTGAATTTATTTTCTGAACATTAATCTCAGACTGATTTCACCTGACAGAGCAGAGGCCAGTTCATATTGCACTTCTCTAATATATTCTTTATGTAAATGTGTGCACAAACCTCTAAACCCTGTTAAAAATAACCTGGTGATCCTTTACTGATGCATCATAATCTAAGCATTAAAATAATATATATATATATATATATATATATATATATACATATATCAATAGAAACAATGCTATTTTAAGCTGTACTTATATACTTGAGTTTCATGTGATCCGTTATAACAATTAAACTGTGGGCTGATTTAATGGAGACAAAACGAAGTGATGATTAAGCCTCGGTGATGACCATGATCCACATCCCCAGCAAAGCTGAGAGAAATGGAAGAAGCTAGAGCTTTGACCCAGGAGGTACATTTCAGAAACAGGTTCTGAGCATTATAGACGTGTTTATACACAGGGCCTGTCCCTAAGCAATGAGTTTTCACCATTTATCATGAAGTATTAAACCAATAGTGCTTGTGCACTTTACTCTATGACCATTGTAATGAGTTTAAGGTTCCACTTTTCAACATTCCAGTTTGACACACAGTTGTTTAATCACCACAGAAAAACAAGTAATTAAATAATGAAATTAATTGCTCTGAAGCAGTTTTACATGGCCCCAGTTTCATTATGCCCAGTGCCAAAAAAAAAAAAAAACTGTGATGGTATAATGCCTCCTGACTTTGGGACACAGAACAGTTCAACTCTGTCCCCTGGAGTAATTCTGCTTCTTCCAACACCTGTAGGATGAGTTTGAATATGGTTTGCTCTCCAGAACTAATAATCCCACATCAGGAGTAAGAGACGGCTATGAGACATCAGAAAGAGGATTAAAATATTTCATATCAATCAGTGAGAGAGAGGAGGTCCAGGGTGTATCTAGAAATTAACCACTGTCTTCCTGTCTTTTCTGACCCCCAATCACAGGCATGACTGGACATATCAATAGGACTCTCACCCCACTGCTTTCACAGGTTTCTGTACAGATTTGCTGACACTCACTAGCATAACTACTGAGGTCTATTCCTGATTATTAAATCTGGAGAGCAAACCATATTCCAACTCATCCTACACGTATTGGATGAAGCTACATTACTTCAGGGCACACAGATTCACTGCTCTGCATCCCAAAGTCAGGAGACATTATACCTTCACAGGGTTTTTTTGGCACTGGACATGGTGACATTGGCGTCATGTAAAAGTGCTTCAGAGTAATTAAATTATTTTCATTTCATTTCCTCTTGGGAATAAACAAACTGTGTGTGTCAAACTGGAATGTTGAAATGCACAAAACAACTCTATGAAAATGGGCCAAATACTGATCACATGAGACATATTAATATCTGTTACTTCACTCAATATCACCATCTTAAACACCAAACACTTTAGTCACTTATTATTCTCTCTCTCCTCAGCTCTTCCTCAGACAAGTGGTTTCCAATGATATTGTGCTAGTGGGTACACTCCCAGAAAATAAGGTACGGTGGACGTACATTTTTGGTCACTAAATGGACAAACAGTGTGATGTACTTTTAAAGGCACAGTGGTAGTTTTAAAGTCTAGTGGTGTTCTCTAAAGGTACAGTACATTATCTTCTCCAGAAGGAGAGGGGTGCATTTGTAATATTTCATGATAGAACAGTGTTAAATGAAAGAATATAATATAAATCCTGGAGATTAAATGGGGTGTATGAAATCAACACAATTTTAAAATCTAAAATTATAATAGAATAAGCTACAATTAGGTTCCCTAATTAAACACACTGAAATGTATTCTTAAGGGTATGACTATAGTGACAGTTTATTCAGGGAGGGAACCACATGAGGAAATTATATGTGGCATTAGTCTATAATGCTCAGGACTTGTTTCTGGGCTGTGTCTCCTGGCTCAAAGCCCTGGTTTCTTCATATTCTCTTAACATTGCTAGAGAAGTGGATCATGGTCAACACTGAGGCCTAATCATCTGTCAATTTAGTCTTTGTTAACTCTGGCCATGGTTCAAATATTACAACTGATCACATGAAATTGCTTAGCTTTTACAAGTATAGCTTGTAATTCTTTATATTTACATTTTGATGTATTAGTAAATGATCACCAGGTTCTTTTTAACTGGGTTTAGAAATGTATGCACACATTTACATAAAAGAAATATATTAGAGCAGTACAATATGAAGTGGCCTCTGCTCTGTCAGATTAAATCAGTTTGAGGTTAATTTTCAGGAAATAAATTCAGTCTTGAAGATGATGATTTAAATATCCTACATGTTACAATATACTTTGCAGATCTTCTGAACCACGAATAGAAAATGGCATACATCAGTGGGTCATAAAGGAGTTCATATCTATTAACCAGGTAAAAACATTCCACACAGTCAATGGTATGTGAACTGACATACGGACTGAATAAAATGGCATCCAGCAAGTGAGGTAAACAAAAACCACTGTGCCTAATTTCTTGGCTGCTTTGATTTCAGAAGCCCTTGATGTTTTATCTCCATGTCTTTTTGAGGCATCATTTTGCACAGCTCTGATAGCTTTAGCTTGATGTGTTGCCACTTTAAAAATAACTGAATACAAGAGTAATATGAAGCAACAAGGGGCTAGAAAAGCAACTACTAGGTCAATTAATCCCCAGTACATATATGGATACACAACACACTCTCCATAACATTGGGAGTAGCTATTAGGATCTGTAAAACTCTCATTAAAGTATTAATACATGACGACATAGCACAGACAAAACGACCAGCCAAGAATTATGGACAGCAACGTTTTATGAAGTGTGATTTGACTGGAATACTGCAGAGGGTTAGTGATAGCAATGTACCTATCAACTGCTATTAGTATCACACTGTACAGTGAGCCATACTTTGAGACAAAACCAAATACTTCATAAATGTAGCATGTTAATGAACCAAGATACCAACAGGAGTCCATTAAGGCACTTAGATCCACAGGCATATTAAAGAGTCCCATAAGAAGATCAGCCACAGCCAGAGAGAGGATGATCAGTTTGGTTGGAGTGTGGAGCTGACTGAAGTGTGAGATGGAGATGATCACCAGCAGATTCAGAGCCACAGTGAACAAAGATATGCAGGAGAGTACGAAGCACAGAAGAAAATATCCAGGTCCATATTTGGTCTCTCTTATACAAGACTCATTATTGTCAGGAATGCAATATAGAATTGTGTTGTTTTGTCTGTAGTCTTGGTCACCCATTTGAAGTAAAGACAGAGCTGAAGAATATGAAATGATTCAGAAGGTAAACTTCTCTGCTTTATACATGAGCATGAATCCTCCCACTAGTGGATAGTGTAACCCTAACATCATCATGACGTACAGTGTTGGGTCAGCTGAGACTAGTTCAGCGTGGTAGAACTGTGAAAAGATTTTAAGCTATAATACATAATTGAGCAAAATAGTAAGGAAGGCCACCATTTATCATGTACATTAGAAACTGCCATGGGTTTAAATGATAAAACTGTGCTTTTATGCCTTGGATCATACTCAGTGTGGCAAGAAAATTTGTGGTGCACACTCATAGAATAGAACATATAATAGTTGTATGGTCCCTCCACAATGTATGAAAATATAACAAGAAATTAAAATATATAAACGACCTGAGTAGTTGGGACACTGGGCCATAAATAAATAAATAAATAAATAAATAAATAAATAAATAAATATATAAAAATACTGCTGTCACGCCTTCGTCTCGTTATGTCTGTTGTCCCCGGTCATGTGCTCTTTTTAGCACATGGCTATGTTTTGTTTATGCCCTTGTCTCCGCCCTCGTCCCGCCTCCTCGTCCGTGTCATCTGTTAACCCGTCCTCCTTGTTATCTGTATCAGGTGCGTCTCGTCAGTGTCTTGTATTTAAGTCCCCTTCCTGCACTTCCAGGTTGTTGGTCATTGTTCCGTGTACCATGTCAAGTCTGTCGTGTTATTTAGTCTCTCCGTTATTGGTTTTCACGTTGCCGCTGTATTTCCTCTGTCGTTTCGTTCTTTCGTCTGTCTGTCCCATTAGTCCTGTTTAACTCCCCGTGTCCCGTTTATCCTGCTTGGATCCCCGTTTCTTGTCTTTTCGTTTATAGTCCCTTTGTTTTGTTATTATTTGTTATTAAAGGGTATCTGTGTTTTAGCGAATGCGTCCACTCCGTCAGTCCGCCCCGCGTTCCTCACAACTGCCCTGATATGCAATCCATTTAACCCTACATTTTCAAAAATAAATCTGCTACAAAAGGTTCTTTGAGCGATGCTATAGAAGAAACAATTTTGTTTCTATATAGCACCATTTTGAACAACTTATGCAATTGAAAGAATTGGTACCTGTTGCAGATGGAATACAGTAGTAAAGCTTATGTAATTATGTATGTGTATCATCATAGTTGTCCGATAATATGACTAGGGTATGCTGATGCCAGGTGTACTTGTGGACACCCTTATGCTCGAACATGGTGTTCGTAATGGATAAACTGTGATGGGCAAAGAAATCCAATAACTGAACACCATTCGGGTTCAGATCAGTGGGGTCATTCCTTCCAATCACGCCCCTCCAGGTCTCACTGTCATTACACACATGAGCGTTGAAGTCCCCCAGCAGAACAATGGAGTCCCCAGAATGAGTACTCTCCAGCACCCACTCTAGGGTCCCAAGAAGGCCTGGTACTCTGAATTATTGTTCAGTGCATAAGCACAAACAACCGTCAGAGCCCTTTCCCCAACCCAAAGGCACAGCGAAATTACCCTCTCATCCACTGGGGTAAACCCCAATGTACAGGCACTCCTGCTTTTGCCTGTCACTCTGGGCAACTCCAGAGTGAAAGAGCATCCAGCCACTCTCAAGGAGATTGGTTCCAGAGCCCACACTGTGTGTTGAGGTGAGCCCAACTATATCTAGCCGGTATCTCTCAACCTCGCGCACCAGCTCAGGCTCTTTTCCCACCAGAGAGGTTACGTTCCATGTTCCAAGAGCCAGTTTCAGTAACCGAGGATCAGAATGCCAGGGCCCCTGCACTTGGCTGCCACCTGATCCACAATGCAGCAGATCCAGATTACTACCTCTCCCACAGGTGGTGGGCCCATGGGAGAGGACTCCAAGTCCACCGTTGGGTATTAAACAAGCTACCACAGAACTTGCTACTACTCTCCAATATCCTCAAACGCCCAGAATATGCTCATTTCAGAACCACTTTTGTAGACCAAGGAGACATGTAGACCAAGGAGACCATTGTCAACCAGTGAGAGATGGGAGCTCCAGGGTGTGTCAAGAAACTAACAACTGTCTTTTCTGACCCACAGTAACATCACAGGATGTATCAGTAGGATATGCCCCCCACCCACACTGCTATCGCAGGTTGTACTCTTCTGGGCATGGTGACCTTGGGGTCATGTAAAACTGATTCAGAGCAATTCATTTCTTTTCATTTCATTTTCTCTGCAAAAAATTAATAATCTGTGTGTGTCAAAATGGAATGTTGAAAAGTGGAACCTTAAACTCATACTATTGGTTTAATTCTTCATGATTAATGGTCAACGTTTGCTGCATAGGGACAGGCCCTGTGTATAGACTTAGGTTTCATGAAATCTGGCTTATTAATTTGTAATATTGTATATTTTTAAATGTTTCTGTACATTTTGAGCAAATGAGACAAATGTCATGTGATATGCCAAACAATTCTATGAAAATGGGTCAAATCACATGCTAGTATGCATAACATATTAGTATCTGTTAAGATGACATCACCAGAAGGAGGGAACCAGAGACAGGTGCAGTTTGGCTTTCTGGGATTTTATTATTACTCACCATCATTGTGTTATTTTCTTAAGAAGGAGAGGGGGATATGTGTAAAACTTCATTATTGAACTGTGGTAAATAAAGGAACATATTATAAATCCTGGAGATGAAATGGGGTGTATGATATTAACACAAAATCTACAATTACATTAGAATAAGATACATTTATGTTCCCAAATTAAATTTACTGAATTAAATGTACACCACCGTAGTGACAGTTTTTCTAACAGTGTACTTAGGGAGGAAAGTGCATGATGACATTTTTGTGGCCTTAGTCTATAATGCTCAGGACTTTCTGATCTGTGACTCCTGTGTCAAAGCTCTGCCTTCTTCCATTACTCTCAGCCTTGCTAGGGAAATGGATCATGGTCAGCATTGAGGCTTAATCATCCGTCCATTTAGCATCTAATAACTCAGCCCACAGTTAAATTATTATATTTGATCCCATTAAATTGCTTACTCTTTACCAGTATAGCTAATTGAACTATTTTTACTATTATCATAGTTTCTCTTTTGATGTTATGATGCACCTGTTAAAGATCACCAGGTTCTTTCTAACTGGGTTTAGACATTTGTGCACACATTTAGATAAAAAAAAAAAAACATATTAGAGCAGTACAATATGAAGTGGCCTCTGCTCTGTCAGATGAAGTCAGTCTCAGGTTAATGTTCAGGAAACAAATTCAGTCGTGAAGATGATGATTTAAATATTCTACATGTTACAATATACTTTGCAGATGTTCTGAACCATGAATAGAAAATGGCATATATCAGTGGGTTCATAAAGGAGTTCAAATCTATTAACCAGATCAAAAAATTCCACACACTCGCAGGTGTGTCAACTGCTGCAGGAATGAAATAATTTGGTATCCAGCAAACAAGGTAAACAAAAACCACTGTCCCTAATTTTTTGGCTGCTTTGATTTCAGACGCCCTTGGTGTTTTAGCTCCATGATTGTTTGTGGGACCATCTTTCACAGCTTTGATAGCTTTAGCTTGATGTATTGCCACTTTAAAAATAACTGAGTACAAGATTAATATTAAACTGCATGGGGCTAAAAATGCAGCTACAAGTTCAATGAAGGTCCAATATTTATATACATACGTAACACACTCTCCATAACAGTAGGAGTAAGTAAACAAGTCATTAATGTATAAAAACACAATGGCATAACACAGACAAAAACACCAGCCAAAAATTATGGACAGCAATGTTTTATGAAGCGTGATTTGACTGGAATACTGCAGAGGGTTAGTGATAGCAATGTACCTATCAGCTGCAATGAGTATCACACTGTACAGAGAGCCATACTTTGAGACCAAACAAATTGTTTGAGAAATGTAGCATGTTGATGGTCCAAGATACCAACAGGAGTCCATCTGGGCACTTAGAATCACAGGCATATTAACCAGTCCCACGACAAAATCAGCCACAGCCAGAGAGAGGATGATCAGGTTGGTTGGAGTGTGGAGCTGCTTGAAGTGAGAGATGGGGATGATCACCAGCAGGTTCAGAACCACAGTGCACACAGATATACATGAGAGAATGAAGCAGAGTAAAAAATATCCAGGTCCATATACGGCCTCTCTTATACAAGACTCATTATTGTCAGGAATGCAATATTGGACTGTGATGTTGTGCCTGTAGTCTTGGTCGTCCATCTGAAATAGAGACAGAGCTGAAGAATCTGAAATGATTCAGAAGGTAAACTTCTCTGTTTTATACATGAGCATGAATCCTCCCACTAGTGGATAGTGTAACTCTAACATCATAATGACGTACAGTATTGGGTCAGCTGAGAATAGATTAGAGTGGTAGATCTGTGAAAGAATTTTAAGCCAATGTCATAGTTACAAATTTTACACAATGAGCAAAATAGTAGGGAAGGCCAGCATTTTCAGTGTTCATTAGAGACTGCCATGGGTTCAGAAGATGTAACTGGATTTTTATGTCTTTGATCATCTGAGGCCAGAAGATGTGTGGTGCACACCCCTAGAATAGAGTAGCTTTATGGTCCATCCACAATGAATTAATATACAAGTAGAAGTGAAAATATATAAAAAATCTGTGAAGCTAGAACTCTGGGCCATAGATATACAATTAATTAATAAATAATTGCTCTAAAATGAAACTCATTTAACCCTATATTCAGTTCTAATTACTTTTAAGAAAATATTTGAGATGAAACTGAGAAACTGAAAAACAAAATGGTTGCATAATTAATTAGATGTTTAATTAGATGACAGAAGGATACAGTGGAATAACATTGGTTTAGTCATATGGTCAATTTAATGATCGTCATACTGAACATGGCATGACTTTCATTCAGTTCTTTCAGTTCATTCAGTTTTTTATAATTCTAGCTCAGGAATTAGATATCAAACATGCAATTATTTTTAGTAACCATTTAATCCTGTTCAGGGTCATACACTCAATCACTGAATCTTCACCAACACACCCAGGAATCACAGAGAGCTGTGTATGTACAATTCCACTTAGCCTATCAACAAACCAAAATGTGTTTTGGACTGTTGGAGGAAACTGAATTATATAGAGGAAAGCCACACAGACCCTAGAAGAACCATCCCAACAGTCACATGCAGTTACCTGAGGCAGGGATTTAGCCACCATGCTTTTGTACCAGCACCTTGTGCTTTTGTCTCCCAGAGGGTTGGAGCACCCAAGCAGATGGTCTTCATGGCGGCTTGTACTTTTATTATGGATATTACAGGATCATGGAGCCTTGACATTGTAAGCTTTCCTCAACTTTGAGCCAAGTGTGTCTGAAATAACAAACTGGAAAAAGCCCACCTGGCTTATTGCGCCTTCTGGTTACTGTGTCCATCAACGTGCTTGGATGGTTCAAAGATGAGTGTAATATAATACAATAACAGAATCCAACTACAAATAGGGTGGCATGGTGGTGCAGCAGGTAGCATTACTGTCACACAGCTCCATGGATCTGGGGTTGGGGTTCGAGTCCCACTCCGCACTGTAACTGGGACTGAGAAAGAAAAAATGATTTATAGTCTCCTATCCTTACTGGCAGCTAATCCTAAATATTTCCCTCTTTGGAGCACAGACACAGAACATACATATAAACTCAGAGAAGATAGACAATTCTTAATGCTGTTCTTAATACCATATGTGCATAAAATATACAACACATAGACCAATCATCTCAGCACAGGATTATCCAACATAGAAATACTTTTCTACATCTTACAATGGACACTGCCTATAAAAACATAATAAGCACAAACCTTCAATGCGGATTTTTAAATGAACAGTTTCAGCAACACAGGCTGCAATTTTGTATCAGGCAGCACAGATACAAATCGACGTACTGCTTGTTTTTTTTAATATTTTTTTTCCTGGTAAGGTGTGGCTGACTTACTCTTTTTGCTTCCATTGCTTCCTTTGCAGAGGTTTATAGTTAATGCAGTAAAAAAGCTCCTAACCCTATCTCTAAGGGAGAGTCCACACACCCTGCGGAGAAAACTCATTTCAGCCACTTGTACCCGCGATCTCATTCTTTTAGTCATTACCCATAGCTCATGACCATAGGTGAGGGTTGGGACATACATTGAAAGGTAAATTGAGAGATTTGCTTTTCTGCTCAGCTCTCTCTTTACCACAACGGAGTGGTACATTGCCCACGTGAGCGTTGAAGTCCCCCAGCAGAACAATGGAGTCCCGAACATGAGTACTCTCCAGCATCCCCTCTAGGGTCCCCAAGAAGGCCAGGTACTCTGAACTGCTGTTCGATGCATGAGCACAAACAACCGTTAGCGCCCTTTCCCCAACCTGAAGGTGCAGGGAAATTACCCTCTCGTCCACTCGGGTAAACCTCAACATAAAGGCCCTAAGCTGGGGGCTATGAGTAAGCCCACTCCTGCCTTATGCCTCTCACCCTGGGCAACTCCAGAGTAAAAGAGCATCCAGCCCAAGAAGATTGGTTCCACAGCCCATAGTGTGTGTCGAGGTGAGCCCATCTATATCTAGCCGGTGCCTCTCAACTTTGCGCACCAGCTCAGGCTCTCTTTTCACCAGAGAGGTTACATTCCATGTTCCAAGAGCCAGCTTCAGTAACGGAGTATCACCCGATTCACATTGCACCAGACCAGGATTACTACTTCTCCCACAGGTGGTGGGCCCATGGGAGAGTCGACGAATGTTGCTCCTGCGGGTTAAGCCCGGCTGGACCCCATGAGTAAAAGTCTGACCACCAGGCGCTTGCCGAGGAGACCTTTTCCCAGGTCTGGCTCCAGGGAGGGGCCCCGTTAACCCTACTCCGGGCAAGGGAAGCTGTGTCCCTGTTGTATGTTTCCTTTAACACCTACAATATGTTAATTTCAGAACCACTGTTGGAGACATGTGAAGGAGGGAGGCAAGGTAGCCAAAACAGGCATGGCCAGCACCTCATGATTAGGCCAACCATGAGACTTCAAGGAGCATTAAGAACATTTCATGTTGACCAGTGAGAGAGGGGAGCTCCAGCGTGTGTCAAAAAACTAACCATTGTTTTCCTGACTTTTCTGACCCCTAATCATAGGCATGGCTGGGCATATCAACTGGACATGCCCCACACATCCACTGCTGTCACAGGTTATACTCTACTGGGTAGGCTCTACTCTACACTTGAGAATTTCTGTACAAATTTAGTGGCATTCACCATCATACTAATCCTGATGTGGGATTATTAGTTCTTATACACTAATACTGTTTCCGCCCCCTCCAGGGTGTATTCCTGCCTTGCGCCCAATGATTCCAGGTAGGCTCTGGACCCACCACGACCCTGAACTGGATAAGCGGTTACAGATCCTGAATGAATGAATGAATAATACTGTTTCCATTGCACAGCATGCCCCATCTTCAAACACGTACTCTGACTTTCCATCACCCTGCCCCCTGGTTTACCCCAGAGCTCAGGTTAATGAAAACAAAAGGCAGTAAACTGGAGCATCTGAGTTTTGCTCTAAAAAAAGAAAAAGCTGGTTTCCACTCCACTTATTTTAGCAACTGCAGTGTTTGATACAGTCTGCCATGACACCCTGTTGCACATGCTAAAAACCTGGATTGGTCTCACTGAAACAGCTATTGCTTGGTTTAAATCCTATCTTACAGATAGGCAACAATTTGTCACTTTTGGTAGTTTCCAGACAAATTATTTTTCAAATATTGCTCATGGTGTCTCCCAGGGTTCAGTTCTTGCCCCACTTCTAATCATAATTTACTTGCTCTCACTCTGTGACATTTTCCAACAGCATGGTCATCAGTTTCACTGTTATGGAGATGTGGCTCAAATACACATCTGCACAAATCAGCTGCCTGATTGATATTAAAAACTGGATTGCTCTGAATTTCCTGCAACTAAATAGCAAAAAAACTGAAGCCATTCTCATTGCATCCTCTTCCACTCTCAATTCACTTAGGTAATCTATCCATCACATCCTCTGTGAATCAGGTCAGTAACCTTGGTATAACCTTTTCTTCAGGCCCATATTTATAACATTTTTACACATTAAAAATAATGCAAGACTGCATCATTTTCTCCTGACTCTGTAGCTGAAACTCTAATCCATGCTTTTGCCACATCTAGGCTTGCTACTTAGCTTAAAAAGCTTCAATACCTGCAGGATTCAGCAGCAAGAGTTCTCACTCACACCAGAACATGGGAACACAATCACAGGTTAAAAGAACTCCACTAGCTTCCAGTTCATTAACCGAATACAATATAAAGCATTTAAAAACCTTTCTTTTTCAGACAGCTTTTCCTAATGTATAGTTTTACTTTCTCACTGCCTTGTTTTATTATAGTTGTAGTAGTCGTCTTTATTCTTACTTTAATCTTACCATGCCTTAATCTGTAATTTAATTTCATTTATGTCTTTTACTCCTCAATGCTTTATTTATTGTTGTTTTACCCTATTGACCCCTGCTTTTGTTATTCTGGAAAGTGCCCTTGAGTATCCTGAGAGACACTTATAAATAACATGTATTACTATTAATTTATTATTACATTCTCTTCTATAAAAGGGAGGGGATATTTGTAATGTATCATTAAAGAAATGTGTTAAATAAAAGAATATAATAAACGTTCTGGAGATGAAATGGGGCATATGAAATCAACACAGTTTATTAATTTAATTAACAAGTATAGCCTTGTAAAATATCATGTAAACTATTTATAATGTTTAATTTTTATATTTACATTATGATGCAACAGTGAAAGATCACCATGTTTAGGGATTTGTGCACACATTTACATTAAAAAAATATATTAGAGCAGTACAATATGAAGTGACCTCTGCTCTGTCAGATTAAATCAGTCTGAGGTTAATGTTCAAGAAACAAATTCAGTCTTGAAGATGATTTAAATATTCTACATGTTACAATATACTTTGCAAATGTTCTGAACAATGAATAGAAAATGGCATACACCAGTGGGTTCATAAAAGAGTTCAAATCTAATATCCAGATCAAAACAGTCCACACAGTTGGAGGAGTGTAAACTGTCACAGGCATGATATAATTTAGTATCCAGCAAGTAAGGTAAACAAATACCACTGTCCCTAATTTCTTGGCTGCTTTGATTTCAGAAGCCCTTGATGTTTTTGCTCCATAGTTGTTAGAAGAATCATTTTTCACATCTTTGATAGCTTTGGCGTGATGTATTGCCACTTTAGAAATAACTGAGTACAAGATTATTATTAAACTGCATGTGGCTAAAAATGAATTCAATGAAGACCCAATATTTATATTCATACACAATACATTCTCCATAACATTGGGAGTAGGCATTAGGCATAAGCATCATTAAAGTATAAAAGCACAATGACATAACAACAAAAACACCAACCAAGAATTATGGACAGCATGGTTTTATGAAGCATGATTTGACTGGAATACTGGAGAGGGTTAGTGATTGCAATGTACCTATCAACTGCTATTAATATCATGCTGTGCAAAGAGCCATACTTTGAGAAACATCTAATTGTTTGATAAATGTAGCATGTGGATGGACCAAGATACCAACAGGAGTCCATCTGACCACTTAGAATCACAGGCATATTAACCAGTCCCACAAGAAGATCAGCCACAGCCAGAGAGAGGATGATCAGGTTGGTTGGAGTGTGGAGCTGCTTGAAGTGAGAGATGGAGATGATCACCAGCAGGTTCAGAGTCACAGTGCACACAGATATACATGAGAGAATGAAGCACCAAACAAAATATCCATTGCCCTCTTTTGTACATGATGCATTATCGTCAGTAATGCAATATTGAATTGTGATGTTTTCCCCATAGTCTTGGTTATCCATCTGAAATAGAGACAGAGCTGAAGAATCTGAAATGATTCAGAAGGATAACTTCTGTTTTATACATGAGCATGAATCCTCCCACTAGTGGATAGTGTAACTGTAACATCATCATGACATACAGTGTTGGGTCAGCTGAGAATAGTTCACAATGGTAGATCTGTACCTAATAAATTACACACACATACATATATATATGAATAAAAAAAAATAAGCAATCTTTCTTCGTTCCTGTTGCTATCACGATTCACAAGGTGGACTGACGGAGGCGGACGCACTTGCTAAAACACAGGTACTTTAATTTAACAAAACAAAAACTTTAACAGAAAGATAACACAGGGAGCAAACAGAGACAGACACAGGGAGGTAAGCAGACTAAACTTAAATACAAAGAACTAGACAAACTAAATCTAAAACGGAGAACTTAAGCAAACATGAAAGACAGACAGACTAAAGACCTTGACAGGAATACTAAACAGAGAGCTGAAGATAAACCTAAACACAGAGCTAAATATGAAACTTAACACAGAGGAATAGAGAAAACACAACAGACAGAATTAATAACATGACACAGGAGATGACTGAGACAAACAAACCAGACTGGGTAACACAGCACGGCAACACAGGAAAAAAAGACCAACATGACTTAGGGAGTGAAACGAATGACCGATACCAGGAAATGACACAAGGGAACTTAAATACATCTACCAGACAAGAAACACCTGAAACGGATAATGAGATTGCAGGGTAACAAATGAGACACAGACAAGGAGGAGGACCAAAGGCGGGACAAGGGCGGAGACATGGATAATAACAGACAGAGCCATGTGCTTATAGAGCACATGGCGGGGAAAACAGGCATGACAGGACGACATATATGCCCCAGGTGACAGATGCCCCCTCCTGAATGCGCAACTCCCGGGGCGCGTACACCTAGACCCCCAGGAGCTAGTGCAGGAGAGAGCATGGAAAACAAGACAGACACAGGAACTGGGGACACGACAGGACCGGATATTGGAGACTGGACTCGGGACAGGACAGGAGACTGTCAAAGGGGGGCAACAGGAGACTGAACAAGAGACTGGACAGGTGACTTACAAAATGAAACAGGAGACGGGACTAGGGACTGGAACGGACTAGACAGGACGGGAGTGGAAACACATGACTTGACATGAGATTGAGGTGGCACACTGGACAGGAATTGAGACAATACTGGGGACTGAACAGGTTTAGAGACAGAAGACTGGACATGGGCAGGTGACAGAACAGGGGACTGGAATGGAGGCAGGACTGAGGCTTGAGACAGGGTGGGTGACTGAACTTGAGACATGACAAGATACGAGACAGGAGACTGGGCTTGAACTCTGGATGGGGACTGAGACAGAACATATGTAGGTGAGGGAGACCTGACTGGGGACAGGACAGACGCATTAAACTGAGACAAGACTGGGGACAGAACAGGACTAGAGACAGAAGGCTGGACAGGAGCAAGTGACTGAACAGAGGACAGGGCAGAGTGCTTGACATTGGACAGGACAAGTGCCAGGACTGGGTACTGGGACTGGACAGGAGACTGGACTTGAGACAGGACAGAGGGTTGAAACGGGGACTGGACTGGAGACTGGACTTGAGACAGGACAGAAGAAGAGACAGGTGACTGGACAGGACTTGGCAGGGGAACAGGGACCAGGACGTTCACGGGGACAGACACGAACACAGTGACAGGGACAGACAAAGGCAGACACAGGTACAGGGACAATGACAGAGACATGAACCAGGACAGGAACAGACAGAGGAACAAAAACAACTGGGAGACAGGAGACAGGAGCGGCAGGTGCCGCCTTCACGGAGACAGGAGCGGAGGGATCCATCTTTCTTTGCCCTTTTCTTGGATTTGGGGATTTTGGTGTATGTGTGTGTGGGGAGGGGGATCCTCTTCCTCAGTAAAGTTTAGCGGCGTGTCCATCAGGACGGTGACCATGACCTTCACTCCGCCCACTCATTATGTCTCAGGTGTTCCTTGTTAGTATGGTGTATTTAAGTTGCTTTGTGTCAGGCTTTCTTTGTTGGACATTTCCCTGTCTCCTTCAAGCTGGTACTCTTTTAATCTAGTCTGTTAGTAACTCTTGTCAGTCTTTGTACCTCTTTTTTTGTCTGTTTTCCTTCCTTATGCTTTGTGTGCTCATTTGGTTTGTCTGTTTGTATCTATCTTGTCTCAAATCTGTTTGTGTTTCTTCTCAGTCTAGGTCTTTCTGTATCTGTCTTTAGTTTAGGTTTCTTGGTCCCTTCTTAGCTCTCCCTGTCTCGGTCCCTGTTTAGCTCTCCCTGTCAAAGTCTCTCTGTTCAGGTCACTCTGTCCAGGTCTTTTTTTTGTTTCAATAAACTTTATTGCATTTGCATCTGCCTCCTTCAGTCCACCCGGTCCTGACATGACTCTTAGAGCAGTTGTCTCAGGGGCACATCTGATGCACTGTGGTTTGCCTTTTATTGGCTTTTCATGGTGCTTACAGGTTTTGGTGCGTAAATACCCGCCACTTGTATCTGTTTGAAGATCAGGGTCTACGTAGATAGTATCAGGTGGGGAAGGTTTTTCACCTATTCTTTGTTGTTTTACTTTTGCTGACAATTCATTTGGGATTTGTTGTTTAGTTTGATTTTGTTAGTTGTTTGTATTTACTTGGTTTAGTTTGCTAATTTGTTTGGTTTATGGCTTCAGAGGCTGAGTTTTTTTCAGGATCCTGATGACTTTGGGCCTGACATTACTACTGGAGTCATGGTTCTGTGGTCAGGTTTGCCGTTGTTTGTTCCTTGTAGTGAGTTGCCAAAGGAACAAGTATCTGATTCTTCGTAAAAACCACTGTTTGAGCAGATTCTTGTGGGTGTGGATACTGGGAGTGTGGCCCAGGGTTATGTACTCAACTTTGTTATGCATATATCTTTTAAAACCTTATTATAAGTGGAAAAAATTAGATTCTGAAGTTCAATATATGTTGTCCAATGGGCTTGCAAAGCCTTCTCTTTCTTGCTGGGCACTTCCTTGATTTCTGGTCAGTAAGTCTAATGTTAATTTCAGGTTTTGTACTGACTACCACAAGGTAACTGTTACTAAGCCAGACTCATTTCCTCTGCCATGTATAGAGGACTGTGTCGATCAGGTTGGGGCTGTTTCGTTCTTCATTTGTGGTTGTAAATAACTTCAGAATATTTTGTGCTGCTTACAAACGTTATTAATTCTCTATTTCTTTACACATATAGAATTCCCGCAAGTTTGGTTCCTTTGGTGTTTTATTGTGATCATAACCCTTTAGCATTACTACTTTATTTGCAGAGCATTAGACACATTAAGTGTTCGGACAATGTGCTGGCAGATGCATTGTCACAGGGGCCAATACGAAATGATGTTTAAATTGTGTATAGTTGTCTCTGCCTTTGCTGCTGTTGTGCTTCCTAGAGCTGGGTTGTGACAGAAGTGCTGGTTTGGAGGTAACTAATGACAATAGTAACTTGGGTATTTGTATTTCAGTTTATTGTGAGTTATATATATTTTTGTGAGAGGGATTGTGATGCCCCTTTTGGCCATCTGAGTTGTTGAGTTGGAGGTGGCATCTTAATCTGATTGGTAGTGGGAAACACTGGTACACGTGTTTCCCTTTTTAAAAGGCTCTTCAATGTGGCTAATTGCAGCTAGATTTTTCTTGTCTGTTGCGGAAGCATTTGGGGACAGGTTGTTTGTTTCAGGTTCTATTCTGCTGGTTTCGACCATTGGAGGTGGTTTTTAGGTGGGTTCAGTGTGGTTTGCAAACCATTTATTAAAAAACTACAGAATAATTAACATACAAGATGTGTTTTGCTACTATCTTGTCACCTGCCTCATTGATTTATGGGCTGGTTAAAAGCCAGTTTGTAACAATTGCCCTCTTCAATCATTCCTGCTTCCTCATGTTGTTCAGTCCACCATGCACCAACTTTAAACTCCCTTCTCCTTGGCTTCAGCTCCCTCTGCTCAGCCTCCTCCCAATGCTCGGCTATTCAATCCACCGCTCGTGCACTCCAGTCTCTGCGAGAGGATCCTGCAAGGAGCAGTCACTGACCTATCAGCCTTACTATGCCCTTGTCCAACCCTTTTGCACCATCAATGTTGCCAATATTTCCTTTATGCTCAAGTCTGTTATTTCCTTTACCTCAATCATTATAGATACTGACGGTTTCCGGATTCACACTGGCTTTCTCCATTTACTGTGACATTCTCTGCTCCACCTTTCTTGATGATTACCTGTCCATCATTCTTGATCTCACTGTTTGCTTCTGAGGTTCTGTCTTCTAGGAATACCACTGTCAATTATTCGCCCAGGCCATCGCTCACCTACTGCAATGGAGCATCACTAGTTACTGGGACGCACTGGATTTAGAGTTCTTTTGCTGGGTTTTTGCTTGCCACACCACCCTTTCATACAATGGGAAAATTAAGTCTCAGGTTTTCTCTTTTAGTTGCCTCATAGATCATGCCACAAAACAGATACAAATCAATATCCTGGAGTCTTTCTTAGTTACCCTAATGAAGATGTCCATATTAAAACAATGGGCAAAGAACAGCACAATTTACCTTTGCTAGATAGCAAATTATTTTATTACTGTAACAGTTGACCCACTGGGGCTGTGCTGAGTATTTTTGCTCTTGATATTGGATATGAACTCCTTTATGAACCCACTGATATATGCCATTTACTATTCATGGTTCAGAACAGCTGCAAAGTATATTGTAACATATAGAATATTTAAATCATCATCAAAACGGAATTTGTCTCTTGAACATTAACCTCACACTGATTTCATCTGAAGTTGCAGAGGCCACTTCACATTGTACTGCTCTAATATGATAATGCCTTATGTAAATGTGTGCACAGATCCCTAAAAAGAGACTGGTATCTTTCACTGATGCATCATAATGTAAATATAAAAAAAATAGTAAGTGATTTTAAAGAGCTATACTTGTAAAACCTAAGCAATTTCATGTCATCAGTTGTAATAATTAAACTGTGGCCTGAATTTATTTTTCTATCTTTATTTTTCTTTTTTTTTAAATGGAAAAATCCTTGACTTCAAGAAGAAAGACATTTACATAAACTGTACTCAGAGATCATCCAAGGTTTGGAGGCTCTAAACTGACTTTAGATTCAAATTTTGAGAATGGTAAAAGGCATCTTAAAAGTACCACTTGCTCAAATTAGCCTTTGGTAATGTGTGCCCTCATAAAACTCTAGATGAGACACTTGAATAAAAGAATGTAACACTGGATAGTTGGATCCAGATACTTTGAAATTACTTTTGGAAATAAGAATGCCTGAATTAGTTCAGTGATGGTGATTGGATAAAAACAGCCACCCCTTTGTCCACAGGAGGTTCATAGTTCTCTATTAAAAAGGCAGTGAATGTATCAGTGGATGACTTTAGAAACATGTTCACGATAAACATCAGTGTTTCAGCAGAACATCACAGTTGAGTACTGCTTCCCTGACAACAACTCATCTTGCAGAAAGGAGGTCCCAACAGGTACTGCTTATATATTTTTGTTCACTTTTCTGTGTGCACCATGTGTCTGAACCTGCTCATCCTCCCTCTGGCTGTGGCTGATCTTCTTGTGTGACTGATAGTTATGCCTGTGAATATCATGCAACCAATTGGCTCTTGTTGGTAACTTAAAAACTAAATTATCTTTCTCCAATAATCAACAGCCTCTCACTCTCAGCATCACCTTGTAGCTTAATTATGATTGTAGTAGACTAGTACATTGCTGTCTGTGACCCTCTACTTTATTACACCAGAGTTATGGTGTGAACAATATCTGTGCTCATAATTCTAGGCTGGTCTGTCATTCTAATTCATATTGTAATTTACTTGTACTGCAATGACCATTTACTGAAGTCTAGGCTAAGATTTTATGGAGAGTGTGTCGCTGCTGGATTATCACTGACCTGGTGCTTGCATTTGTAACCCCTTACTCTATTATAATGATTATATATTTACCATCACTTTTATTATAATTGCACAACATTTAAGCCACCATCACCAGATGATCAGTTGACAGCTCAGACCCTCTCTTTACCTGAGTGTCCAAAATGTATGGCCTCAGATCAGAAGACACAACCATAAGGTCGACCATTGACCTTTGACTCAAGGTGCTCTGGTACCAAGTACACTTACAGCCACCTTGTGTTTTAACATGGTGTTCTTTATGGACAAACCATAACTAGCTCAGTCCAATCAGGTCATAACACTCGAGTTCAGATCAGGCAGGCTGTTCCTCCCACTCTGACCTCTCCAATGTAAGCATTGAAGTCTCATAACAGAATAAAGTCAGTGCATAAAATCACTTCCAGAACTCCACTTACTACCTCCAAGAAGTCTGAATACACTGAGCTGCTGTTGGGTGTGTATTCACACAAGTTTTCCTCTCTGCAAGCCAAAGCCACATTGTCCTAGTGAATGAGGACAATCTCCAACTGTACAGCTGCCAGCCAGGTACTAGTGAGTAACCCCACACTGGCCCGGTGCCTCTCACCCTGTACAATGCCTGAGTAAGAAAGAGACCTGCCTCTACTGAGGATTTTGCTTCCAGAGTCCACCCTGTGTCTAGAGGTGAGCCCAACTCTATCTAGCTGGTATTGCTCAAGCTCACGCACCAGCTACTTCCCCACTGTGAGGCTACATGCCATGTGTGCAATGGACATTGCACTGCAGTACTACTCTGGATCTTGTGGGTGGTGAGCCCACATGATCTTAGAGTTAGACTTAGACTTTATTAATTCCACAGCAGCACTTGACAAAGCAATTGGGAAAAAAAAAACAGTAAGACAATAAAACAATAGAGTACTGATATAAAGACTTAACTTACATACGCACAAACATATATACCCATGCACATACACAGAGATCAGGGATTTAAGTTATTGCACATGAATATTCACATTGTTGGGAAAAAGGCAGAGGTAGTAATACTGGTAATACTGGTGACAAACGGATAAAAAAATTGCAAGATAATAGGTTTATATTACATATTGCGAGTATTGTATAATTTAACAGCAGTAGGTATGAATGACCTTCGATATCTCTCCTTCCTACACTATGGGTGTAACAGTTGTCTGCTAAAGGAGCTGCTCTCATTGTTTATTTGGCTAACCCTATTTGTCTGGATCTTCACCCCAGACTTGTTTGTTTTGCGAGACCATACTGGGAGCTAACAGCTTCCGATATCATTAGATCCCACAAGCCCTTTCACCCTGATCCAGGAAGGGAAGAAATCATCTATGTGCATTTTCCAATGACATTCAAGATGATATTTTGTTATATGTGGTACTGGTTTATGATCTTGTGTTATTTATGTAGCATTGAATGTTTAATTTATGTTTTTGTGTCTGGAAAAATAATCAATTAAAATCATCCAATCCTATAAATCAACAAGTAGGCCCTCAAAACTACAGAATAACACATTTCTTTCTCTCTTTATTGCCTCAACCAAAATGTCTAGGCTGACTCCAACTCCATCAACGAGTATTAACCCGATGGACCCTATATATATAGCTATTTTGCTATTCCGTTTTTTTGTCAGTGCCTCTTTCAGTTGCATTTAAACAGTAATTATGTGACATATTGAATATGGCTATGTTGTTTTATTTTCTAAAGAACCTTAGCTACTCAAATATGTAATCACTTGAGGTTTTCATGCTGACCGATAAATCATTTTTCTATAAATTTGTCATGTTTTGACCAAAAATTTTACCTAGCGCCTGCTTTTTTTTTCATATTTCTCAATGTACAGCCTTGAAATAATATTCCCACAGTGGATATCTTGACACAGATTGTTAGTGTGAGGTGTCTGTTAGTTGAAAACATAAGCACTTTTGATGCTAATTTATTACATGTCATATTACTGTGATAAAATAAATTTGTAGCATCAGACGGACATATTTTTCTTGATATTCTAAGCTCTGGGATGTATGACTGATAAAGTTCTGACAGTCACAGCAAGCCCAGACTTTCAGGAATTTAGTTCAGGGCAAATATGGACAATATCCCAACAAATAAAAAAACATTTTGGTACTTTGGCAGTTTTCTCAAATGCTGATAATATTTACAATTATTTTTATTATTATAATCCTTTTAAAAATGATGAAATAATACTTGTTTATTTAGAAAACACACAATAAATAATTATTTAAGCTTTTTAGTTTATATTTGTTGATCTAATGCAGTGTTATTTGATGTGAAACCTAAAAAAAACCTTGAAAAACTCTAAATTAATAATAGGAATATGTTTTTGCTGATGACTCATATTTTTCTGCCCAGAGACAGCGTGGGTTGACCTTATGTGAGTCAAAACGAAACTGAAAGTAAACAGCATCTTTCTTGTCCCTTTGCAGCATCTTTTTTTCTGATTTTAGCGACTATCATTAGAATCTTTCATGACAAGGGCATAAGACAAAAATTTTTAAGGAGCGCCTTGATTTTTAGGTGGTTTTTCACACTGGATTACTCCCAGAGGCTTCACAGCACCGCGATGAGAGCGCTATTTTTAGAAACGGTAGGATTTGCGCTTTCTAACGGTATACGGAGCTCACAGATGCATTCAGACATTCAAGACTTACAAAGCTGATTATATAAGGTGTGTTTCTACCCCGCAAAATGCGGGATTCGGGTCCATTAATGTCATAATTACAAATTATACATAGCGAGCAGAACAGTTGGGAAAGCCATCATTTGTTTTGTTCATTAGAGACTGCCATGGATAGATGATAAAACTTAATTTTTATGTCTTGGATCATCCTCAGTCTGGCCATAAAATGTATGGTGCACATAGAATATAATAATTTTATGGTCTGTCCACAATGCAATGAAATACAAGTAATTAAAATATACAAACAACCTGAGAATTGGGGACACTGGGCCATAGATAAATAAATAAAAATTCCTAACAGCCAATTAATGACATCACTGGGTTCAAAAAGTACACCTCAGAGAGCCTTTCAGTAGTAAAAATGGGGAGGTTCCATCATATGTACAGGCATCAAATGCAACAATTCAAGAATAGTTACTCAACTTCAGCCTTGCATAGCTGATTTTAAGGTGGAACAGACAATTCTAATAAAAGGTTGGTAAATTAAGCCAATATTAACCTAGTAAACATAACTGTTTAAGGTGGAAATTAATATTGGAACAGGAAAATTAGACTTAGAAACCAATGACTATTAAGGTGGAAGGATAAAAAAAATGTGAATTTGTAGGTATAGCTGCTAGGCACAGTTAAAACCACACATGCTATATTTGGCCCTTCAGTGGTCTAAGTTATTAAGAAATATTGTTAACAAAATTATTTAAATAGTTTAATTACACGAGCAGACTTATACATTTAATATCTATATTTTATTGTAATTTGTGTTAGGCCATGGTTTCTGTCAAGGGTTTGGTTGGTTTTCTGGTAGGTGAGTGAAAGGTTGAGGAATATAATTTGGTTAAGTAAATTGAATGTCCTTTACTGATTATGATGATGACAGAATATTCTAGAGTGAAGGGTGATGGCATAACTGGTAATTTGAGTGCTCAAAGTGCTGCAGTGTTAAAGGGGTAGTGGTTACGCAATGCAATAGAATCAGAGTAGGTTTTAATTATAGTAAGATCATTGGGCCAGCGAAAAGTGCATTAGTAGCACTTTAAAATTGAACACTACAGAGGGGCTGCATTAATGGATTGAGATGTATTTAGTTGGGAGGTATCGCATGATGGTGCCTTTCAGTGGCATAGAATGAACTGAGAAATGGAAGGGTGATCTAGAAGGATGACAGGTGAGGCAAATAAGCCCCAAAAGGGGAACTGACAGTCAGCACCACAGGAATAGAGAGACAGAAGGCATCTTGTCACATGGGAGCCAAGTCTGAAAGAAACATATCTGAAAAGTCCTGAGGAGCTCAAGCATGATGATGAGGTAGAAAATTGACTCAAGGATGGCAGAGATGCCTAGATGGTGAAAAGCAGTTGCCAGAAGAGAGGCAGCATGTGAAGTACACTGGAAGTCCCAACCTCTAGCTTTGTGGACACACCGCCCGCCTCCAATTTCACAGCTTGAGCTCTCTCCTCAGAAACTGCTGTGGACCCTCATCCCTATGCCTTTCCCCTCACAAATAAACAGCACCCTGCGTCCACTGTACCGCTGCTGGAACTTACTTTCTGCCTCTCTGCTTGCAGCTAAACTGCTCACACTTTCTCCTACCTTTGGCCCATCCTCTCTTGTTTCCAGTTACGCTGCTCCTATCTTATTATTTCAGCCCTCACTCTGTATCAGGTACAGCCATGGACCTTCGTCCCATTCTCTCCTCTTGGCAGCCATGTTGCTCTTGGCTTCTAACTTTCCAGCTCGTGCCACCGAGGACCTTCATCCTTCATCTCTCTGCTAGCGACTGCACCTCACCTGCATCTTTTGGTACTGTTTGCACTTCAGCCTGACCTCTCCTCTTCGCAACCACGCTGCTCAGAGCCCCTAAGTTCCAGCTTATGCTCTCTCCTCAGGCGTTGCCTTGGACCAGCTGCCCTACCCAGCACTCAGGTACTTTACACCACCTCAAATTCAATTCACCCTCTCACATGCAGCTACGTTGCTCTTGGCTTTTAACTTTCCAGCACAGTTATGTTGGTGCATGTCATCAAATCTCTACAGGAATGCTCAAGTCTAGAGTAGAGCCTACCCAGAAGAGTACAACCTGTGATAGCAGTGTGGGTGGGGGGCTGATAAGTCCAGTGATGTAATTTTGGGTCAGAAAAGACAGGAAGACAGTG
The DNA here is from genome assembly GCF_029633855.1 of Hoplias malabaricus. Classification (NCBI taxonomy): domain Eukaryota; kingdom Metazoa; phylum Chordata; class Actinopteri; order Characiformes; family Erythrinidae; genus Hoplias; species Hoplias malabaricus. Next base: position 33,103,317 of record NC_089817.1, read on the forward strand.
GTTAGTTTATTGACACACCCTGGGGCTCCCCCCTCTCATTTGTTGACGATGTTTTAATCCTCTTCCTTGATGCCTCTTGGCCGGCCTTATCATGAGGTGCTGGCCTTTCCTATTTGGTTCCCTCACCTCCCCCCTCCACATGTAATCTTGGTCCACAACAGTGGTTCTGAAAAGAGCATATCCTGGGTGCTTCATGATATTGGAGAGTAGTAGCAAATTCGGTGGTAGCTTGTTTAACTTAAAATTATTGAACCAGTCTCAGCTGACCCAACACTGTATGTCATGATGATGTTATGGTTACACTATCCACTAGTGGGAGGAGTCATGCTCATGTATAATGAGGGACGATTACCCTCAGAATTTCAGAGTCTCCAGCTCTGATTGTATTTCAGATGGAGGACCAAGACTACAGGCAAAATATCACAATTCAATATTGCCTACCTGACAATAATGAGACTTGTATAAAACATGCTGTATATGGACCTGGATATTTTCTTTTGTGCTTCATTCTTTCATGCATAGCTGTATGCACTGTGGTTCTGAACCTGCTGGTGATCATCTCCATCTCTCACTTCAAGCAGCTCCACACTCCAACCAACCTGATCATCCTCTCTCTGGCTGTGGCTGATCTTCTTATGGGACTCATTAATATGCCTGTGGATCTAAGTGGCCTGATGGACTCCTGTTGGTATCTTGGACCATTAACATGCTACATTTTTTTAGTATTTGGTCTTGTCTCAAAGTATGGCTCGTTGTATAGTGTGGTTCTTATAGCAGTTGATAGGTACATTGCAATCACTAACCCTCTGCAGTATTCCAGTCAAATTACACTTCATAAAACCTTGCTGTCCATAATTCTTGGCTGGTCACTTTTTCTGTGTTATATCATTGTGTTTTTACACACAAATGAAAGTTTTACAGATCCTAATTCCTACTCCCAATGTTATGGAGAGTGTGTTGTGTATCCATATAGGTATTGGGGCTATATTGACTTTGCAGTTGCTTTTCTAACCCCTTGTATTTTCATATTAATCTTGTGGCACAGTGGTTTTTGTTTACCTTACTTGCTGGATACCATTTTATATAGGTTTTATGTCAGATAATGGACCTTTGACTGTGATGAATGTTTTTACCTGGTTAATAGATATGAACTCCTTTGTGAACCCACTAATATATGCCATTTTCTATTCATGGTTCAGAACATCTGCAAAGTATATTTTAACATGTAGAATATTCGAATCATCATCTACAAGACTGAATTTGTTTCCTGAACATTAACCTCAGGCTGATTGCATCTGAAAGTATATTGTACTACTCTAATATTTGCTTTATATATATATATATCCCCATACCCTGTTATCATTCACTGATACATTGTAATGTAAACATAAGAAATAAAACTTCATAACTAGTGAAAATTATTTTATAATAAGCTGTATTTATAAAAGCTAATAGATTTCACATGATAAGTTGTAATAATTAAACTGTGGCCTGAGTTAATGGAAACTAAATGGGGGGATGATTAAGCCTCAGTGCTGACCATTATCCACTTCCCCATCAATGTTAAGAGAAATGGAAGAAGCCAGAGCTTTGACCCAGGAGGCACAGCTCAGAAACAAGTCCTGAGCATAAATATCATCATGCCGTTTCCTCCCTGAGAACTGTGGTCGTACCCTGAAGAGTACATAATTATAGAACATAATTCTAATATAATTGCATAATAATTGTAATATTATATAATATATATTATATAATAATATAATTTTGTGTCATGAGTATTTTAACATAATTTATTTGTGTATCTCATGACGTGTTTCATTTGCTCAAAATGTACACAAACATTTGAAAATCCACTACATTAAAAATCAATTATCCAGATTTCAAGAGACCTGAGTCTATACACAGGGAGTGTCCCTAAGCAACATTTACCATTTATCATGAAGAATTAAGCCAGTAATGTTTGTAAACTTTACTCTATGACCATTGTAATGAGATTAAGGTGCCACTTTTCAACATTCCAGTTTGACACACACAGTTGTTTAATCACCACAGAAAAACAAGTAATTAAATAATGTTTAGTCTCCAGAGAAAGTGAAATGAAAAGAAATGAATTGCTCTGAAGAAGTTTTCCTGCTTTGGCTGCCTCACTAAAGGTACACACAGTGTGAATGTACCCTTTTACATAAAGGTACCTTAGTCATGTTAACATCCATTTGTGTTCCTTAGAGGTACATGGAGATTAAATGGAGTGTATGAAATCACACAATTACAAAATTTATAATTATAATATAATAAGATACAATCGTATTTGCCACATAAAGTTACTGTATATGTACCCTCGAGAGTACCACCAGAGTGACAGTGATTCTGACAGTGTAGAATAAGTGTCCCTGAGGCTGTTGGCAGTGTGCAGGGCCTCCTTCAGCTTGTATAGCATCTTAGCCTAGATTGAAAGAAATGGTCATTAAAATACAAGTAAATTACAATATAAATTAACCCCAAAGACCAGACTAGGATTATGAGGCAAGACATTTTCACACTGAGATTCCACTAGAATAACATAGAGGATAAGAGACAGCAATGTACCGATCTACTGTAATGATGTGATGTGTGGGATGTTTTTTCCTGGGTCTGTGCAGTTTTTATTTCAGTTTCCTTCAACAGTCCAAAACACATTTTGGTTGGTTGATATGCTGAGTGGAATTGTACACAGCTGTCTGTAATCACATGACTGGGTGAGTGGGTGAAAATATTCAGTGAGTAACCTTTACCAATGTTATTCCACAGTTCCCTTCAGTCATCCATTTAAACATGAAACCATTTTGTTGAATATCGGCTTATTTTAATTATTATTTATTTATCTACGGCCCAGTGTTCCAGCTTCTCAGGTTGTGTATATATTCCCATTTCTTCTTGTAATTCCATGCATTGTATTTCGATACCATAAAGCCATTCTATTCTATAAGTGTGCACCACACATCTTCTGGCCTCATTGAATATCCATCCATTATCTGTAACCGCTTATCCAATTTAGGGTCGCGGGGGGTCCAGAGCCTACCTGGAATCATCGGGCGCAAGGCGGGAATACACCCTGGAGGGGACGCCAGTCCTTCACAGGGCAACACAGACACACACTCATTCACTCACACACTCACACCTACGGACACTTTCGAGTCGCCAATCCACCTGCAACGTGTGTTTTTGGACTGTGGGAGGAAACTGGAGCACCCGGAGGAAACCCACGCGGACACGGGGAGAACACACCAACTCCTCACAGACAGTCACCCGGAGCTGGAATCGAACCCACAACCTCCAGGCCCCTGGAGCTGTGTGACTGCGACACTACCTGCTGCGCCACCGTGCCGCCCCTCATTGAATATGATCCAAGAAAAAAAAAAGTCCAGTTATATCATCTGAACCCATGGCAGTCTCGATGAACACGAGAAATGCTGGCCTTCCCTATTGTTTTGCTCGCTATGTAAAATCTGTAATTATGACATTTTCTTTAAACTCTTCCACAGTTGTACCACACTGAACTAGTGTCAGCTATCACAAACCCTCTGCAGTATTCCAGTCAAATCACATTTCATAAAACCTTGCTGTCCCTAATTCTTGGCTGGGGTTTTGGTCTGTTATGCCATTGTGTTTTTATACTTTAATAACATGTTTAAATACTTCCACTGTTAAGAAGAGTGTTTATTGTATAAATATTGGTTCTACATTGAACCTGTAGTTGCATTTCTAGCTCCATGCAGTTTAGTATTAATCTTGTACTCAGTTATTTTTAAAGTGGCAATACATCAAGGTAAAGCTATCAAAGCTCTGAGAGATGGTGCCACAAAGAACCATGGAGCTAAAACACCAAGGGCTTCTGAAATCAAAGCAGCCAATAAATTAGGCACAGTGGTTTTTCTTTACCTTGCTTGCTAGATACTAAATTATCTCTTTCCTGCAGCAGTTTACACAAATGTGACTGTGTGGAATGTTTTGATCTGGACATCTGATATGAACTCCTTTTTTAACCCATTGATATATTCCATTTTCTATTCATGGTTCAGAACATCTGTGTGTGTATTCACAGGCTCTGACTTCACTGATAGGTCAGTAGCATTCTGTAAACTTGAAAACTGCTCTAAAAATTCACTGGTGCGATCTACAGGATCTGCTGGGGGGAAAATGTCTTGACTCAAACAGGCTTCATCAGTCTACATCAACTCTAAGCTGTATGGCATCTTCGAGTACTTTAGCTTCTGCCATGGCAGTTGCAACCTCCTAAATTTGCTTTCCATGCAGACTTTTTCTGACTTAATTTCTGTTTCTAGAACATGAGGACGTAGTGGATGAGCGTGAAGCTACTGATCTTGTCTAACATGTCTTATTTATCTCAAAATCTTCCTTGTTTGTGCACCTTATATCTGGAGTTGATATGAAAGATGAGCAATTAATACTTCTTGTTTGCTGCAGACTGCAATGCCCTTCAGTTTTCTTGTTGAGTTTTCATTAAGGATACATTATTTTTCACACTTCTGCTCATTGTACTTGTCTTTTCAACTCGACAGATAGCTAACACAGATGGATTTGAAAGAAGTAGGAACCACAGATGACTAGTCTTTAATGTTTTACTTGTATGTCTACAATTTGTGATACTGAAACACAAATAATGGTATTACTTCACCAATTAACAAATCGGATTCCAAAAAAGTTGGGACAATAAACTAATTGTGAATAAAAACTGAATGCAATGATGTGGAGGTGCCAACATCTAATATTTTATTCAGAATAGAACACAAATCACAGATCAAACTGACTGAATGTATCATTTTAAGGGAAAAATATGTTGTTTCAAAATTTCATGGCGTCAACAAATCCCAAAAAAAGTTGAGACAAGGCCATTTTTTACCACTGTGTGGCATCCCCCCTTCTTCTTACAACACTCAACAGATGTCTTGGGACAGAGGAGACCAGTTTCTCAAGTTTAGAAATGCTCTCCCATTCATGTCTAATACAGGCCTCTAACTGTTCAATCGTCTTGGGCCTTCTTTGTCACACCTTCCTCTTTATGATGCGCCAAATGTTCTCTATAGGTGAAAGATCTGGACTGCAGGCTGGTCATTTCAGTTCCCGGATCCTTCTCCTACGTAGCCATGATGTTGTGATTGCTGCAGAATGTGGTCTGGCATTATCTTGTTGAAAAATGCAGGGTCTTCCCTGAAAGAGATGACATCTAGATGGGAGCATATGTTGTTCTAGAACCTGAACATAGTTCTTTGCATTAATGGTGCCTTTCCAGACATGCAAGCTGCCCATGCCACAAGCACTCATGCAACCCCATACAAACAGTGATGCAGGCTTCTGAACGGAGTGGAACGGCGGATGGCACGGTGAATTGTGTTCACTGACAATGCTTTCTGGAAGTATTCCTGAGCCCATTCTGTTATTTCCTTGACCGTGGCATTCCTGTTTGAGGTGCAGTGACGTTTAAGGGCCCGGAGATCACGAGCATCCAGTAGAGTTTTGCGGCCTTGACACTTATGCACAGCAATTGTTCCAGATTCTCTGAATCTTTTGATGATGTTATGCACGGTTGATGATGATAACTTAAAAGTCTTTGCTATTTTACGCTGGGTAACACCATTCTGGTATTGCTGCACTATCTTTCTGCGCAACAATGGTGGAATTGGTGATCTTCTTACCATCTTGGCTTCAGAGAGACAGTGACACTCTGAGAAGCTCTTTTTATACCCAATCATGTTGTCAATTGACCTAATTAGTGTTAATTGGTCTTCCAGCTGTTTGTTATATGCTCAATTTTTCCAGCCACTTATTGCTACTTGTCCCAACCTTTTTGGAATTTGCTGACACTGTGAAATTTTGAATCAACATATTTTTCCTTTAAAATGTTACATTTACCCAGATTAACCTTTTGATCTGTCATCTATTTTCTATTACAAATAAAATATTGACATTTGCCATCTCCACATCATTGCATTCAGTTTTTATTCATTATTTGTTTAGTGTCCCAACTATTTTTGAATCCGGTTTGTAATTAAAATGTGAGTATGAACATAACAGAGACAGCATATACTCTGCTTCCATAAAAACATAGGCTAGAAATACTAAACACACATTTTGAAAGACTAGATTTTAATTATTTAAAAGACCTTTCTAAAATTTAACAAAACATAAACAAATGTTTTGACTTGCAAACAATGACTGTGACTATCCAATGCCAATTTTTCTCTCTGACAAATCCTGTACCAGTATATAAATACACATGAATGTACACTAAATTGTGAAGACATGACAGCTGTTAGACCATTACAGGGCCAAATATATCATGTCTAGATTTAAATGTGCCTAGCTATCATACTAACAAATTCATTTTTTTGCACCTTATTCTCAATTTTCCTTTTCCAATATTTATTTCCACCTTACAGGTCGGTTTATGTGACTAATACTGTCTTTATTTGCCAGCCTTTTATTTGAATATTCTGTTCCACCATAAAGTCAGCTATGTTAAGCTGATGTTGAGCAACATTTCTTGAATTAATACATTAAATGCCTCTGCAAATGATAGAAAATCTCCATGTTAACTTCTGAAAGACTGTCTGAGGTGTACTTTTTAAACCAAGTTATGTGACTAATTCACTGCTGATGTTAATTATTGTAGCATTACACAGATTTACCTTTTTTTCTGTTATATTTCATTATTATAATTATTATTATTATTATTATTTTGACCCATTCCAAAGTTTTTTTCTTTCAACTATGAACATAATTTGTTTTTCCAAAGAGTATGAAATTTCACAGTTTCAAATTAAGCATTTTCTTTATACGGTTTTCAATTGAATACAGGGTTAAATTAATTTCATACCAGAACATAATCTTTTTTTATTCATTTATCTATCTCAACTTCTCAGGTTGTGTATATGTTTCTATTTATAGATGTATTCCCATACATTGTGAATGGACTATAAAAAATATTCTATTCTATGTTCTAGAGTGTGCACCATAAATCTTCTGGCCTCACCGAGTATGATCCAATATATAAAACTCCATTTATATCATATGAACCCATGGCAGTCTCTAATGTACATGATAAATGATGGCCATCCCTACTGTGTTGCTCACTGTGTAAAATTTGTAATTATGACATTATCTTCATATTCTTTCATAGTTCTACCACTCTGAACTAGTCTCAGCTGACCCAACACTGTACGTCATGATGATGTTAGGGTTACACTTTCCACTAGTGGGATGATTCATACTCATGTATAAAATAGAGAAGTTTACCTTCTGAATCATTTCATGTTCTTCAGCTCTGTCTCTATTTCAGATGGACGACCAAGACTACAGGCACAACATCACAGTTCAATATTGCTTTCCTAACAATAATAAGTCTTGTTTAAGAAAGGCCGTATATGGCCCTGGATATTTTTTACTGTGTTTCATTCTCTCATGTATATCTGTGTGCACTGTGTTTTTGAACCTGCTGGTGATCATCTCCATCTCTCACTTTAAGCAGCTCCACACTCCAACCAACCTAATCATCCTCTCTCTGGCTGTAGCTGATCTTCTTGTGGGACTGGTTAATATGCCTATGACTCTAAATGCCCAGATGGACTCCTGTTGGTATTTTGGTTCATCAACATGCTGCATTGTTCAAATAATTGCATTGGTCTCAATGTATGGCTCTATGTACAGTGTGATACTAATAGCAGTTGATAGGTTCATTGCTGTCACTAACCCTCTGCAGTATTCCAGTCAAATCACGCTTCATAAAACCTTGATGTCCATAATTGTTGGCTGGTGTTGTTGTCTCTGTTATGCCATTGTGTTTTTATACTTTAATAATATGTTTACATACTCCTACTGTTATGGAGAGTGTGTTGTGTATGTATATAAATATTGGATCTTTATTGAACTTGTAATTGCATTTTTAGCCCCATGCAGTTTAATAATAATCTTGTACTCAGTTATTGTTAAAGTGGCAATACATCAAGCTAAAGCTATCAAATCTGTGAAAGATGGTGCCACAAAACACCATGGAGCCAGAACACCAAGGGCTTCTGAAATCAAAGCAGCCAAGAAATTAGGGACAGTGGTTTTTCTTTACCTTGTTTGCTGGATACCAAATTATATCATCCCTGTGGCAGTTGACACATATGCTACTGTTTGGAATGTTTTGATCTGGATATTAGAAATGAACTCCTTTTTTAACCCACTTATGTATGCCATTTTCTATTCATGGTTCAGAAGATCTGCAAAGTATATTGTAACATGTAGAATATTTAAATCACCATTTTCAAGACTGAATTTATTTTCTGAACATTAATCTCAGACTGATTTCACCTGACAGAGCAGAGGCCAGTTCATATTTCACTTCTCTAATATATTCTTTATGTAAATGTGTGCACAAACTCTAAACCCTGTTAAAAATAACCTGGTGATCCTTTACTGATGCATCATAATGTAAGCATTAAAATAATATATATATATATATATATATATATATATATATATATATATATATATATATATATATATATATCAATAGAAACAATGCTATTTTAAGCTGTACTTATATACTTGAGTTTCATGTGATCCGTTATAACAATTAAACTGTGGGCTGATTTAATGGAGACAAAACGAAGTGATGATTAAGCCTCGGTGATGACCATGATCCACATCCCCAGCAAAGCTGAGAGAAATGGAAGAAGCTAGAGCTTTGACCCAGGAGGTACATTTCAGAAACAGGTTCTGAGCATTATAGACGTAAGCCACATAAATGTCCTCATGAGGTTTCCTCCATAAGTACACTGTAAGAATATTTAATTAGGGAACATAATTGTACCTCATTCTATTCTAATTGTAGATTTTAAAGTTGTGTTGGTTCCATATGGCCCATTTCATCTTCAAGACTTATAATATGTTGTTTTATTTAACATAGTTCTTTAATTAAATATTACAAATACCCCCCTCTTTTCTGAAGAAAATTACACTGTTTGTACCTTTACTGACCAATGTACATCTACCATACTTCATTTTCTGGGAGTGTAGCAGCTGGCTCAAACTCATTGAAAACCACTTGTCCGAGGAAGAGCTGAAGAGCCCAGAAAGCCAAACTGCTCCTGTCTCTGGTTCCCTCCTTCTGGTGATATCAGAGTAACATATACTAATATGTTTCATGTGATCAATATTTGGCCCATTTTAATTGAATTATTTTCATGACATTTATATCTCATGACATTTGTCATATTTGCTCAAAATGTACAGAAACATTTAAAAAAAAACACAATATTACAAATCAATAAACCAGATATCAAAACCCTGTGTTTATACACAGGGCCTGTCCCTAAGCACTGAGTTTTCACCATTTATCATGAAGTATTAAACCAATAGTGCTTGTGCACTTTACTCTATGACCATTGTAATGAGTTTAAGGTTCCACTTTTCAACATTCCAGTTTGACACACACAGTTGTTTAATCACCACAGAAAAACAAGTAATTAAATAATGAAATGAATTGCTCTGAAGCAGTTTTACATGGCCCCAGTTTCATTATGCCCAGTGCCAAAAAGAAAAAAAAAAAAACTGTGATGGTATAATGCCTCCTGACTTTGGGACGCAGAACAGTTCAACTCTGTCCCCTGGAGTAATTCTGCTTCTTCCAACACCTGTAGGATGAGTTTGAATATGGTTTGCTCTCCAGAACTAATAATCCCACATCAGGACTAAGAGACGGCTATGAGACATCAGGAAGAGGATTAAAACATTTCATATCAATCAGTGAGAGAGAGGAGGTCCAGGGTGTGTCTAGAAACTAACCACTGTCTTCCTGTCTTTTCTGACCCCCAATCACAGGCATGACTGGACATATCAATAGGACTCTCACCCCACTGCTTTCACAGGTTTCTGTACAGATTTGCTGACACTCACTAGCATAACTACTGAGGTCTATTCCTGATTATTAAATCTGGAGAGCAAACCATATTCCAACTCATCCTACACGTATTGGATGAAGCTACATTACTTCAGGGCACACAGATTCACTGCTCTGCATCCCAAAGTCAGGAGACATTATACCTTCACAGGGTTTTTTTGGCACTAGACATGGTGATATTGGCTTCAGAGTAATTAATTTATTTTCATTTCATTTCCTCTGGGGAATAAACAAACTGTGTGTGTCAAACTGGAATGTTGAAAAGTTGCACCTTAAACTTTTAATTTGAGGATTTTCATATATTTTGTACATTTTAAACAAATGAGATAAATGTCACAAGATTTACAAAACAATTCTATGAAAATGGGCCAAATACTGATCACATGAGACATATTAATATCTGTTACTTCACTCAACATCACCATCTTAAACACCAAACGCTTTAGTCACTTATTATTATCTCTCCTCAGCTCTTCCTCAGACAAGCGGTTTCCAATGATATTGTGCTAGTGGGTACACTCCCAGAAAATAAGGTACGGTGGATGTACATTATTGGTCACTAAATGGACAAACAGTGTGATGTACTTTTAAAGGCACAGTGGTAGTTTTAAAGTCTAGTGGTGTTCTCTAAAGGTACAGTACAATTTCTTCTCCAGAAGGAGAGGGGTGCATTTGTAATATTTCATTATAGAACTGTGTTAAATGAAAGAATATAATATAAATCCTGGAGATTAAATGGGGTGTATGAAATCAACACAATTTTAAAATCTAAAATTTTAATAGAATAAGCTACAATTAGGTTCCCTAATTAAACACACTGAAATGTATTCTTAAGGGTATGACTATAGTGACAGTTTATTCAGGGAGGGAACCACATGAGGAAATTATATGTGGCATTAGTCTATAATGCTCAGGACTTGTTTCTGGGCTGTGTCTCCTGGCTCAAAGCCCTGGTTTCTTCATATTCTCTTAACATTGCTAGAGAAGTGGATCATGGTCAACACTGAGGCCTAATCATCTGTCAATTTAGTCTTTGTTAACTCTGGCCATGGTTCAAATATTACAACTGATCACATGAAATTGCTTAGCTTTTACAAGTATAGCTTGTAATTCTTTATATTTACATTTTGATGTATTAGTAAATGATCACCAGGTTCTTTTTAACTGGGTTTAGAAATTTATGCACAGATTTACATTAAACAACTATATTGGAGCAGTACAATATGAAGTGGCCTCTGCTCCGTCAGATGAAATCAGTTTGAGGTTAATTTTCAGGAAAATTCAGTCTTGAAGATGATGATTTAAATATCCTACATGTTACAATATACTTTGCAGATCTTCTGAACCACGAATAGAAAACGGCATACATCAGTGGGTTCATAAAGGAGTTCATATCTATTAACCAGGTAAAAACATTCCACACAGTCAATGGTATGTGAACTGACATACGGACTGAATAAAATGGCATCCAGCAAGCGAGGTAAACAAAAACCACTGTGCCTAATTTCTTGGCTGCTTTGATTTCAGAAGCCCTTGATGTTTTATCTCCATGTCTTTTTGAGGCATCATTTTGCACAGCTCTGATAGCTTTAGCTTGATGTATTGCCACTTTAAAAATAACTGAATACAAGAGTAATATGAAGCAACAAGGGGCTAGAAAAGCAACTACAAGGTCAATTAATCCCCAGTACATATATGGATACACAACACACTCTCCATAACATTGGGAGTAGCTATTAGGATCTGTAAAACTCTCATTAAAGTATAAATACATGATGACATAGCACAGACAAAACGACCAGCCAAGAATTATGGACAGCAAAGTTTTATGAAGTGTGATTTGACTGGAATACTGCAGAGGGTTAGTGATAGCAATGTACCTATCAACTGCTATTAGTATCACACTGTACAGTGAGCCATACTTTGAGACAAAACCAAATACTTCATAAATGTAGCATGTTAATGAACCAAGATACCAACAGGAGTCCATTAAGGCACTTAGATCCACAGGCATGTTAATGAGTCCCATAAGAAGATCAGCCACAGCCAGAGAGAGGATGATCAGGTTGGTTGGAGTGTGGAGCTGACTGAAGTGTGAGATGGAGATGATCACCAGCAGGTTCAGAGCCACAGTGAACAAAGATATGCAGGAGAGTACGAAGCACAGAAGAAAATATCCAGGTCCATATTTGGTCTCTCTTATACAAGACTCATTATTGTCAGGAATGCAGTATTGAACTGTGATGTTTTGTCTGTAGTCTTGGTCACCCATTTGAAGTAGAGACATAGCTGAAGAATATGAAATGATTCAGAAGGTAAACTTCTCTGCTTTATACATGAGCATGAATCCTCCCACTAGTGGATAGTGTAACCCTAACATCATCATGATGTACAGTGTTGGGTCAGCTGAGACTAGTACTGAGTGGTAGAACTGTGAAAAGATTTTAAGCTATAGTACATAATTGAGCAAAATAGTAAGGAAGGCCAGCATTTATCGTGTACATTAGAAACTGCCATGGGTTTAAATGATAAAACTGTGCTTTTATGCCTTGGATCATACTCAGTGTGGCCAGAAAATTTGTGGTGCACACTCATAGAATAGAACATATAATAGTTGTATTGTCCCTCCACAATGTATGAAAATATAACAAGAAATTAAAATATATAAACGACCTGAGTAGTTGGGACACTGGGCCATAAATAAATAAAAATACTGCCCTGATATGCAATCCATTTAACCCTACATTTTAAAAAATAAATCTGCTACAAAAGGTTCTTTGAGCGATGCTATAAAAGAAACATTTTTTTTATATATAGCACCATTTTGAACAACTTATGCAATTGAAAGAATTGGTACCTGTTGCAGATGGAATACAGTAGTAAAGCTTATGTAATTATATATGTGTATCATCATAGTTGTAACAGAATATTCTCTCTCATGTAATTATATATATATATATAAATAAAAAAGTGGCCCAAACAATTAAAATTCAATTCAGATTTTAGATATTATTCATATTTATTGTCAAAACATACCTTTTACTCATTTGGAAAAATTGTTTTTGTTATTGGAGTGGGTTTACCAGAATCTTTGTGTCACAAATATGGAGATTGTATGAACTAAATACTGTATAAATGCATAATAAATTTCTCAAATGAAACTTAAATGTACAATAATTTATTTAGTAATTCAATCAACTTTGACAAAATTATCCATTGATTAAACTTACTTTACTGTATAAAAGTTCATTGTGTGTCCATTAGCAAATGTTTACTGTGTAGATATTCATTGGGTCAATTAGTAAATGCTAAAAAAAAAAGGAAAGTCTTCATGGCCTGTCCCATAGATGTTCATTTTATGATGTCATTGTTTGTCCATTAATATATGCTGTACTGTGTAAAAGCTAAAACATAACAGCATTATAGGACAGGCCATGTCCATGGTGATTGCCAGTATAAATTCAAAGTTTACTGTGTAGCCATTCCATGAGTCAGCCAGGACAAATAGCTTTAACACCCACTTTTTTGGGTTTTGCCTTTATATACTGTGTCATCCCAATGTTAGTCTTTCTGGCAACCAGTCTGTCATGCACAGCCATGTCACTGGGAATTTGCAGGTGTTCCTGAGAGTGTCCATCAGGGGTTTTAGCTGGAAAAGTGAATTGTGCTGATCTGTGCCCTTTTTGTTATTATGGACATCTTTATCAGGGTAACTAAGATGAAGACTTCAGGATTTTGCTGTGTTCTGTGGCATGATGTGTGATGGCTGAGGCAACAGAAATATGTGATGTTGTCTCCAGTAATCCCTGACGCTATCAATTTTCCCATTGCTAAGCCTAGAAGAAGCCCAATGTGCTTATAAACCCTGCCTACATCCAAGTTTGTCTATTTGTATTTCTTGCCCTGTGACATGATTTTTGCAGCCTGTTTATAATTTGACGCAGTATTTGTTCAGTTTGTACATTCTACATGAACAAAATGTACAATTTGTTCAGTTTGGGAAGTACATTTTGAACACGTCAAGCGGTGTATATGTAGAGGTGGAACTGAGCTGTAGCCCTGGTGTCTAAGCTGATCAAAGCCTTGAGACAAGGGAAGCGGTGTCTAGGTTATTTTCAGTCTTTCAGGACAGCATAGCTGGCTGTGTAGGTGGGGGCACTGTGGCATGTAGGAAGGGCCTCTTTGCTGGCAGAGCTGGTGATGGCCATGAGGTAGGCATTTCTCCTGATGAGGACTGAGGTGTGGTAACAGGCAAAGAAAGGTGGGGTGGCTGCTGGGAACAGGTACAGGAGTTGCTGGTGACTGTGGGGGAGTTGCTTATGCCCAGGGGAAACTTGTGGGGCTGGTGACAGAGAGGGAGATACTTCACCTGGGGCTGACCGAGTTGTAACATGCAGAGAAGGAGATTGTGTCTGCTGAAGTGATGTTGACTGGTGTAGATATGCAGCATGTGGTTCACTGGGCCCTGAGAGCTGTGAATCCACTCAGTAAAAGAAATAAAAATTCAGGTACTACTAAGTCAATTGAAAGAGGTTCTCACTCCCTTTCTCCTACACACACACCTAAGAGGAATGCACACCTGAAAGACAAGGTGGGGACACTGTGTGTGTCTTTCTCTCTCACACAAACCTAACGTTGCACTCTACACTTGAACAGAAGTTTCCAGTAATTTTACATTCAGTATAAAGTCTTATATGCACACAATAAAATATATATAATTCTAAGAATGATAATGTATCATGTGCACAAGACAATATGCTGAAAACATTTATATTATTTGCAAGGGAATCTTACATTTACACAAGAAAATTACTTGTGCACAGTAAACATTAGACTATGAAATTTACACAGTGACGTGAACATGGACTATAAACTTTTACTATGTGAACTAAACATTACTAAGGGGACTATAAAGGTTTACTATTATATCAAACATTAATTTCAAGAGTCATGCCCATTAGTAGCATTTATCCACACACTAAGTTTGCTATTACTGAGATATTACAAAACAGAATTTTTTTTTGTAAAATACCTTACCCCATCTTCAAATGGATATATTTTGTTTTCTTATTCCTCTTCATCATTTGACTGAAACCCCTTGGGCTCTGAAGCTCCGTTCTCCTCGTCGCTGCTTTCCAAAAGCACTGCACCAACCTCAGCAGACATAGATATTTTCAAGCATTTCTCCGACATTGACTGAATAAAACATGGAGGGTAACTGACAGGATGGATAAGGCCTTAGTGATTTCTTGAGAGTTCATTGGTCAGCTTTAAACAAAAACATTGACAGATGGACAAATTCACCAATTAGAAGAGACACAGAAAACAAACAAGCAAATCCACCAGTTAGACACGGCAAGAGGCAGAGGAGGCTCAACCTTATTCACAGACTTGTATGTGAGCTTGCGTGTTCACATCACAAGGAACTCGTGATATCACAGAATTCCCAAGAGACTTGGATAAACTTAATTCATTTTCTTTCATTTGGATCGATTGGTTTACATTTGATTAACTATTAGGATAATTATGTTCATTTAACACAAATTATTTAAATATATTTTACAAATGGATTAAATTAATTAATATCAACTTAATGTATTTTCTTAAAACACATGAACAACAATTCTTCATTTATTGAGTATTATTTCATTGTAAAACATATGCTATTACTGCAGAATTGCATAGAAAGAGTTATTTAATACATGTATCCTAATAGTGACAGAAAATTTTCAACACATTCATAATTTTCTCAGTGAATTAAACTTATTTAGACAAGGTTAATGAAAGACTATTTTATGTTTTGTAATGTTAATGTAACACACTGAATAATTTCATAAATGTCACATTATGAAATCATGGACATCCGTGGAACTATCACATCACAGAATGGTTTAAAGCTGAAACTGGTTACAATGTCTCAACACTAGCAAACATTAGCTAAATGTTAGAAAATATGGGAAATCCAGTTTAATGTCTTAATGTAAGTTAATACATACATACCAGGCTTCTGGGTTAAAAAAAAATCATTTTCCAGTCTGACTTCTAATGTAATTACACATATGTTATCATGTGTGTAATTACATGAGAGAGAATATGCTGTTACAACTATGAAGATTCACTTGTATAATTACAAAAGGCAAAACTGAAGTTGATACACATATATAATTACATAAGCTTTACTACTGTATTCCATCTGTAATAGGTAGTAATTTATCAGTAGTTACATTGTTGTTGCATATGTTGTTCATGTGTATTCACACTGTTATTAGAGATACAAAAAGTGGCACCCTCCATTCTCCTTGGCTTCAGCTCCCTTGGCTCCGACTCCTCCCAACGCTCGGCTGTTCAATTCACTGCTTGTGCCCCCTGCAGTGGGAGGACAGTGTAAAAACTGTGCCAAATCAATGGTGCGAATTGTGGTTGATCTACTGTGGCAACCCCTGAACCCTGGAGGGGGCAGAGGAAGGAGGAAGAGGAAGAAGTCTTTAGTTAGATTTAGGGAAGTCTAATCGAAATGTCATTGTGCATCCTGAATGTCTTGACCTGACCCTCTCCAAGACGAGATAGGGAACAAGGGAGAAGTGTGAGAGTAGATGGTAAAAGATGTATAAACACATGTATTTTCTACTTTATGGAATTAGCTGAATGTTTGAGTGTGTGTTGCCCTGTGATCCAGAATGCTGCAGCACACCTGGTTTTCAACCAGCCTAAAAGAGTACATGTCATGCCCCTATTAGTTGAGCTGCATTGGCTACCCTTAGCTGCTCGCATCAAATTTAAATCACTAATGATGGCCTTCAGAGTATTCACTGGTTCTGCTCCCATCTACCTCAATAGACTCTTAAAACCATATGTTAGCACCTGCCCTCTCCGTTCCTCAAAGGAGCGCCTACTAACACGGCCAACCCCCCCTCCCCCCCCCCCCCCCCCCGTACAGGTCAGTCGAGGCTATTCTCATCTCTGGTAAATCGCTGGTGGAACGAGCTTCCAAGCACTATCAGAGCAACAGAAACCCTCTCCGCATTCAAGAAATCCTTGAAGATCTCTTGCACTGAAAGTCTTTCTTTAATGCACTTATTACTTCCTGGCATATTGCACTCAATGTAAGGTAATTTGTATAAATTGTGCTGTAGTTTGAATGTTAGATCCTCTTTTGTAAGTGGTTTTGGATAAAAACGTCTGCCAAATGCATAAATGTAAATGTAAATGTAAAAGACTGGCGCCCCCTCCAGGGTGTTTGGCAGCAACTTGTTGTATTATTTCCAGGTATAAGGGTCAGTCGTAATTGAACATATGTACATTTCCAGCTCCAATTATATGACTTGCATGTAACGTGTAATTTGGCTACAAATCGAGTTGCAGACACCCATATTAATGCCTTGGACAGATTGATGGCTAGTCCCGTCTGTTCATCTGGCCTTTTTTCCAATCCCAGTAGCTGGGTTAGTCTATAAGACACAGGTTGGTGAAACCACAGGAAAAGAAGTGGAGGCAATGAGTGACTCTCTTTGACCTTCCAACTAGATCAAGGTACATGCTTTTATGGAGGTTGGTGGGGTACTTCATGTCACTGTGTTGGTCCAATTGAGAGTACATATCCAGTACATTCATTTAGGGAAAATAATTACACTTTATTCTATATTAATTGCATACACTGTAAAAAATGTGACCCATTAGTTACTTAAAAAAATTATGGCAACAAAGTGAAACTTAATATTAATGAGTAGATTCTAATTTTCCAACCTTTAAGTAACATTCATTGAATAAATTAACTGAATTTAAGCAAGAAGATTATGTAAATGTTAATAAAATGCACAGTTAAAATGTGTTGGATTTAGTAATAACATGCCTATATATGAATTAATATAGCTCAAAAATATTGAGTAAATACAACTTAATTTCACAAGGAAAGGACAATTTATCTGAGAAAACTTAATTAATATTTACTAAATATCTTGCAAGTATTGATTTACATTTACTAAATATCTGGCAAAAATTGAGTAGCATGTACTAGGTTTCTGGAGAAAGCTTGTTTCTATTTACTAATTATAGTAACTTTACATCTATTCAATAATATCACGTGTCACTTTGTTGCCATAATTTTTTATGTTAAATCTACTTAATATGTCCTTTTTGTGCCATGTTCGAGTCAACAGGTCAATGTGCATAAAAATAATACCAGGTAAACATTTATTCAACTCTTGAAACATTTATTCATACAAAAATTTTAAATTGATACAACTACATCAAGGATCACAGGCAGAATATATTTTGGAATATGATGCAAGGTCAAAACTTGTTGGTGCACTTAAATCTCAATAATGTTTTGAGACTGCACTCATCTTACACCAGATCAATTTAATTAGGATTCAGCAGGCACCAGCACGTAGATGAATATTAGCTTTAACTTCATAAGCAAGTGTAATGTTTTAGTGTTGGTCTTTTCTATTCATCTATTCGCAGGTGCATCCTGAGTCCTAATTAGATTGACTGGGTATAATTGTTAAAAAAAATATGATATCTTGTATTTCAAATTCATTATGTACATAACATATAAACAGATATAACCTTGCTGTACAGTCAAATCATTTAAACCAGACTGTAGACAGTGAGCAAACACAGGTCATAAAATTGTATAGAAACGATTTGAATTGGAATTGCTTGCTTTTAATAAGTACTAATTATATTGTTTATAGTAGTGCCCTCAAGTCACGCTCGAATTTAGTTTTACGATTCAGATTCACAGAAAAAAAGTAAACTACGAGCCATATCAGCTACAGCCTGTTTTCGAACGCTACAAAAACCCGAAACACAAATTAGTGCAGTTAAACAGTGAATATAACACCGTTTCTGACACAGAGATAACACAGCAGTAAAAATTCAGAGTGATCCGAATGGTCTACTTTAACAGAAACCATCGGGTATTTGGCGCGAAAAGAGAAAATGAGATTGGGAAATAGATTTAAAAAAAAACTTAGCAGAAAATCAAAGAGATTAAAAATAATAACAAATAGGTGTTCCTACACAATATTATGAAAACATGCATTCTGATATATTGAGTATGGAATGCTAATATAATACGTAAAATGTTAAATGTTTAGTAAACAGACAAATATTTGCCTCTGATTTCGTGGTGTGCTCTAATTTGCTGAACTCTGTATTCAAACGCAGCTCTGTGTATTAAATGAGAGTGCGCTAGTGCTGCAATGACCGTTTGAAAGTAGACTCTGACAGAGACTGAGCGTCGTGTCATGGCTTCATTATACCGTCAACAGACACATGAAACAACATACAAACTACAGGAAGCACAACACCAGCTTCTTAAAACCGTAATTCAGGATTGTAATCACAAAAACACTTTGTTGTTTAATCAAACGTTGTTCCATCAGCTAACTCTCCAGTCTGTGCTCGAAACCGGTCTTTACGAAGCACCAGTGTTTGTAAATAAACCGCCTCAGTTCCCCGCTAGGCCTCTCTCTCCCTGCTCATAGCAGAGGCATCTGGTGTTGTTTTAGACAGAGAAAAGAACTCCAAACGTTGAAAACAACGAACAGAAATGAGGATTACTCTAGTCCTGCTCCATGGTTTTGCGGTTTCGGATCTCTTAAGGTGGAAAAGCCTCCAAACTCCGGAGACGGCTAACTGCATTAGCGACAGTGCTACAAACTAAACACCTCGAGTTACAAATGAGTGTCTCTGGTAATTCAATCAGTGAATTAAAAACTTACACACAAGTTAAACTTCATCCGCATACAAACAACATTCGCCCCCCCCCCCTCAAACAAAATACACAGATTTAGATAAAAATTGTTCGTTTGCTGTTAATAATTTAAAAGCTGTTCACTTTGGGGAGTCCAAGGACGTTCAGAACCCAATAATGCTGGTGTCCACGAGTTTCAAAATGTGTTGGGCGGAAGTGTGTGATTAAAATTAAAGACCTCCCAATGAGTAAAATCTATTACATTTCCTGGATCTTTGGTGTTACTCATAAAATATGAATAAAGTCTATTCAACATATCCCAGCTAATTTTATTCAGCCAAAACTGTGCAAATTGCAATTAATACTTTGTTCAAATTTGTTGTATTTAGCTCAATTTTATTTCAAACTACATGAAGTCTTTTTATTAAGTTCAAGTTACTATTAGTTTTTAACTAAATATTAATTTACCCAGTCCCACTTTTTACAGTGTATATTAAAATGTTTTATTTTGTGTGCCCCATTTAATGTACAGGACTTGTAACAATTTTAACAAATACAACTGGACTTCAAATCACTGCTGTACCTTTAGAGATTCATTTCATCCTTTGTACCTATAGTCAACAAAATGTACCTCTACCATATATTTTTTTTTTCTGAGAGTGTAACAAATTTTTATTATGCAGACAGAAGCCTCAGATATTTAACTTATAGCAGTGCTGTCACAAGCGTTTGAGCATTAGAAACATCCAATTATATACACTAGCACTATGAGCAGGGAATTGTAGACGGTAGAGCAGTGATATGCCACCACTGAGAGATAAACCCTGGCTTTGAAATGGGCCTGCAAAACTACAAAATAACACACTACTTTCTCTCTTTAGTGCCTCAACTCCAAAGTCTAGGCTGACCCTAACTCCACCAACAAGGAAAATCAACTAAGCTACACAGCACATTCACCAGTGTTAAATCAACACTTTTAGTTTGATAAAGTTTACATTTTTACACTAATGGTGTTGATTTAACACTGGTGAATTTGCTGTGTACTCCTCTCTTGCTATTGTTCTCAAATATCCTAAAACACCCAGGATATGCTCATTTCAGAACCTCTGTTGTGGACCAAGGAGACATGTGGAGGAGGGAGGTGAGGCAGCCAAAAAAGGCATGGCCCGCACCTCATGATGATTTTGCCCCCCCCCCCTCACTGCTATCACAGGTTGTACTCTTCTGGGTAGGCTCTACTCTAGACCTTTTTTATAACATTTCTGTACAGATTTAGTAGTATTCACCAACAGAACTATTGAGGTCTATTCCTGATGTGGGATTAGTTCTGGAGAGCAAACCCTATTCAAACTCATCCTACAGGTATTTGATGAAGCTACATTAGTCCAGGTAACACAAATTCACTGCTCTGCATCTTAAAATCAGGAGGCACTACACCTTCACAGGCATTTATTTGGCACTGGACATGGTGACATTGGGGTCATGTAAAACTGCTTGAGAAATTCATTTCTTTTCATTTTATTTCATCTGGAGAAAATAAACAACGTGTTTGTGTCAAACTGGAATGTTGAAAAGTGGCACCATAAACTCATTACAATGGTCATAGTGTACAGGCACTATTGGTTTAATTCTTAATTATAAATGGTCAAAGTTTGTGGCTTGGGGACTGGCCCTGTGTATAGACCCAGATCTCTTGAAATCTGGCTTATTGATTTGTAATGTATCTGATATTCAAATGTTTGTGTACATTGAGCAAATGAAACAAATGTCATGAGATACTCAAATGAATTCTATGAAAATCCTCATCATCATCACGAAATTATAGTATTGTATTATAGTATAAATATAGTATGTATAATCATATATATATATATATATATATATATATATATATATATATATATATATATATATATATATATATATGATTATACAATTATATTAGAATTAAGTTCCCTGATTATCTACTCTCAAGTGTACGACCACAGTGACAGTTTTTCCTGACTGTTCTCAGGAAAGTAACTGCATGAGGAGATATATGTGGCCTTAGTCTATACGGACTTCTTTCTGAGCTGTGTCTCCTGGGTCAAAGCTCTGTCTTCTTCCATTTCTCTCAACATTGATGGGGAAGTGGATTATGGTCAGCAATGAGGCTTAATCATCCCTCTGTTTAGTCTTCGTTAACTCATGCCACAGTTTAATTATTACAACTGATCATGTAAATTCTTTTAGCTGTTACAAGTATAGATTATTAAAATATACTTTTCACTATTTATAATGTTTTATTTGTTATACAAACTGGATTCCAAAAAAGTTGGGACACTAAACAAATTGTGAATAAAAACTGAATGCAATGATGTGGAGATGGCAAATGTCAATATTTTATTGGTAATAGAACATAGATGACAGATCAAAAGTTTAATCTGAGTAAATGTAACATTTTAAAGGAAAAATATGTTGATTCAAAATTTCACAGTGTCAACAAATCCCAAAAAGTTGGGACAAGTAGCAATAAGTGGCTGTAAAAAGGAAATTGAGCATATAACAAACAGCTGGAAGACCAATTAACACTAATTAGGTCAATTGACAACATTGGGTATAAAAAGAGCTTCTCAGAGTGAAGTCAAGATGGTAAGAAGATCACCAACTCCACCATTGTTGTGCAGAAAGGTAGTGCAGCAGTACCAGAATGGTGTTACCCAGTGCAAAATAGCAAAGACTTTTAAGTTATCATCATCAACCATGACCATAACATCATCAAAAGATTCAGATAATCTGGAACAATTGCTGTGCGTAAGGGTCAAGGCTGTAAAACTACTGGATGCTCATGATCTCCGGGCCCTTAAACGTCACTGCACCTCAAACAGGAATGCCACTGTCAAGGAAATAACAGAATGGGCTCAGGAATACTTCCAGAAAGCATTGTCAGTGAACACAATCCACCATGCCATCCGCCGTTGCCAGCTGAAACTCTACAGTGCAAAGAGGAAGACATTTATAAGCAAAGTTTTTCTGACTGTGTTCTCAGTGAGGAAACCAATATTGAACTGTAATATTTTGCCTGTAGTCTCGGTTGTCCATCTGAAATACAATCAGAGCTGGAGAGTCTGAATTTATTCAGAAAGTAAACTTTTGTTTTATACATGAGCATGAATCCTCCCACTAGTGGATAGTGTAATCTTAACATCGTCAAGATATAAAATGTTGGGTCAGCTGAGATTAGTTCAAGAGTTTTCAGCTAATTTCATAGATATACATTTTAGACAGGGAGTAAAACAGTAGGGAAGGCCATCATTTATTGTGTTCATTAGAGACTGCCATGGGTTCAGATGATAAAACTGGATTTTTATGCCTTGGATTATACCCAGAAATCTGTCCAGAAATCTGTCCAGAAAATATAAAAAATATATAAACAACCTGAGTATTTGTGACACTGGGACATAGATAAATTAATAAACAATTATATTTATAGAGCACCTTTCGTACAAAATATAAATTCAAAGTGCTTTATAGAGCAAAACAGGAAAATTAAAGTAGAAGAATTAAAGAGAATTAAAATTAAACAGAATATATAATAAAAATAAAAAATATTAAAAAGATATTCAAATATTGACATTTGCCATCTCCACATCATTGCATTCATTTATTCACAATTTGTTTAGTGTCCCAACTTTTTTGGAATCCGGTTTGTATTTGTGAGGGGGATATTTGTAATATTTCATTATAGAACTGTGTTAAATGAAAGAACATAAAATAAGTCCTGGAGATGAAATGGGGTGTATAAAATTAACACAATTTTGAAATCTAAAAACTTAGAATAAAAAGTTATTTAGTCTAGATTTGAAGATAATATTTGGGGCAAATCTGATGTGACTGAAAGCTGCCTCCTCCTGTGTGTTTCTGAACCGGGGCATCACTAACTGACCAGTCTCAAGTGCTCTGAGGGGCCTACTGGGTTCATACACTTTTAAGAAATAAATAAAAATACTTAGCAGCCAATTAGTAATATCACTGGGTTTAAGAAGTGCACTTCAGAGAGCCTTTCAGAAGTAAAAATGGGTATGGTTAATGCAACAATTAAAGAAAAGTTACTCAATTTCAGCCTGGCATAGCTGATTTTATGGTGGAACAGACAATAATAATAAAGCCAATATTAGCCTCGTGAACAAACCTGTTTAATGTGTTAATTAATATTGTAACAGGAAAATAATGAATAAGAAACAAATTACATTTAAGGTGAAAGAATAAATAAATGTGAATTTATAGGTATAGCAGCAGCAGTTAAAACTACGCATTATATCTTTGGCCCTGCAATGGTCTGTGGTGTTTGAAACTGTATATTGAATCTACAGATAAACCAAGGTTTATTAAATAAAAAAAAAAAAAAATAGCTAGTGGTCGCGAAATGTGATAGAGCCAGAGTTAGTTTTAACAACAATAAGATCACTGGGCCAACAGAACGTGCATTAGTAGCGGCCTTGAAAGTTGAATACTACAGAGAGGCAGCATTAATGAATTGAGATGACTTTAGTTGGCTGGCATATCATGATGGTGCCTTCCAGTGGCATAGTTTTGAATTGAAAAATGAACGGGTGATCTAGGGGGAAGACAGGTGAGGCAAATAAGCCCCAAAAGGGGAACTGATGGTCAGCATTGCAACAGTGAGACAGAAGGCAGATTGTTACATGGGAGCAAACTCTGAAAGAGGCAAATCCGAGAAGTTTTGAGGAACTCAAGCATGGTAATGAGGTATTGCTTGTTTGCTGTGTAATTACACAGGCCGTGAGTGGCTTAAGAGATTTGTGTTTAGTTCCCGTACAGCACTGGGGTAAAAGCTGTTTTTCAATCTGTTTGTCCTGGATGTGATGGACCTGAAGCATTTTCCTGAGGGCAACTGTTGGAAAAGATGGTGTCCAGGGTGGGAGGAGTCTTTCAGTATTTTGGCTGCCCTGCTGAGGCAGCGGGAGCTGGACAGATCCTCCAGCCTGGGCAGTGGACAGCCGATGATCTTCTGGGCCATGTTGATCACTCTCCGTAGTGCTCTCCTTTCTGCCACTGATCAGCTGCTGTACAATGTTGAGATGCAGTAGGTCAGCACACTCTCGATGGCAAAGCAGTAGTAGGACACCAGCAGCTTCTCCTGAAGGTTGTTTTTCCTGAGAATTCTCAGGAAATAGAGTCTCTGCTGTGCCTTTCTAACCACAGCTGTGGTGTTGGTGGTCCAGGAGAGATCTTCAGAGATGTGCATACCCAGAAATCTCAAGGAAAGGTCCACCATGGTTGTGTCATCCGCAAACTTGATGATTGTGTTGCTGGAGTGGGTGGGGGTGCAGTCATAGGTGTAGAATGTAAAATGAAGTGAATGTGAGAGTGATAGGCATGTTTCTGCATTTCATCCAGGTATACACCCCTGGTTAAAAGAGAAGCTCTCCATCAGAGTATGGTGGAGAGGAAGAAAAGGCTCCTATTCCTGATTTCACTGCACGATTCATTGAAATTTGTGGCACAGTTACAGGTCTTGCTCCAAGATTTGCCTGATCAAAGTTTAATCTGGTGGTCATCCAGATAGCATGGTGAGGATTCCAACAGCTGGGTAGCCCCACTTCCCTTCCATGTACCTCCTCAGTATTTTCCTAACAAAAAGAATAATGTTGTAAATCATTTGATATCTCTATGCCGGTCTCTAGAAAAATAAAATATGCAGAGGATTTTTGACCAAAACCATGCAGAGGATGCACTTTCCCAGGCCAGATAAGTGTGGTGTTTGATTCCAATGTTCAGTTCAAAGATCTTTACTTGAATCAAATGCTGCTCTAGTGGGAGTACTGTTGTGCTTCTGAGAGGAGGTATAACTGCTGACACTGAACAGATGTTCCACAGTTTTGTAGTGAGGAAAGACCATAAGAAATTTCTGTGATTTTTGGTTTGAAGACTCTGACTTCACCATTCATTCATTCATTCATTATCTGTAACCCTTATCCAGTTCAGGGTTGCGGTGGGCCCAGAGCCTACCTGGAATCATTGGGCGCAAGGCGGGAATACACCCTGGAGGGGGTGCCAGTCTTTCACAGGGCAACACAGACACACACACACACATTCACTCACACCTACGGACACTTTTTGACTCGCCAATCCACCTACCAACGTGTATTTTTGGACTGTGGAAGGAAACCCATGCGGACACGGGGAGAGCACACCAACTCCTCACAGGCAGTCCCCCAGAGTGGGAATCGAACCCACAACCTCCCTAGAGCTGTGTGACTGTGACACTACCTGCTGCGCCACCATGCCTCCCTTCACCAAACATGTCATTGAATATAGAATGACGGTCCACATATTTGGAAACAGGCTATTGCTATTTACCGACTCCATCAAGCAGCTCAGCAAGGAGCTGAGTATGGGAAGGATGCCAGAGGCTTTGTTGAGCATGATTTTTATATTGATTATGGCAGAAAGTCAGTGGCAACTGAGGAGGAAGCAGTGGATTTGCTTCAATAATGCTCGCTGGTTCCAACTTAAAGGCTAAGCACCACTTAATGGACCTCCATGAATATTTCACATCATTGTAGTTACTGACAGATATAAGTATGAATTAAAATGAAAATAGCAGCTTAATTTGCTTTAAAACTGACAATTTTATTAAATTGACGGAAAAACCCGAGCTCGCTACTGAAATTCTTGAACGCGACCGTGACGTCACTGGTGGACCACAACTGAACAACGCCGCGGTAAAACACCGTTATGACTGACTGTTATGACAGTATCTAGATAGCTAAATAACAAACATTATTCATGACAATAGCCTAGCAATAAGCGAAACTCAAATTTAGAGGTACCGTTATTCTTGTAAATGTGATCGAAGTCAATTCATCCGACACTATAAACCTCCGTAATGCAACTACGTAGCCGAGTATAATCTGAGCCACCAAGTTTAGCAAGTCAAGCTAATGTTAACTAACACCAACTGAAACAGGTGAAGTAAGTGTACTTACCCTGTATACATCCATGTATATAGAGGCTCTTGAACACCTTTCGTTGGTTTCTTTACATGCCCATATTGTTGGAAAAGTGCCAATGAAATGAGCACTACAGATAACGGAGTGAGCAGATGGTCCTTTCCAAAGTGCCCATTTAAAGTTGACAAATTTAGTCCTTTTTCTGGATATCTTGGGATTATCTTTGGCCATTTGTGCACAGATGTGTACATTGTATTATTGTAGCCAAAAACAACACACCTTTTCATCATTTTGCATTAAATTAAGTGCAACATCTAGGGTTGTTGTCCACTGTTACATGCAAGATGCCTGTAAGAGTTTCGGAACACTGTTGGGGGGGTGGACCAATGGTCTTTTAAACCGTATTCCTTGAATTAGTAAAAAATAACATGTTTTCTGACTATCAATAAACACAAGTTAGGAACTCAAATTCCATTGTATTTATTTCTTTGACACTTTCATATAGCTGGTGCTTAGCCTTTAAGTCTCCACAAATTTGCATAGAACATTCTACCTATAATAAAAAGTCTTTAAAGTTAGAGATCATGTGTGGTGGATTTTTTTTTCCTTTTCATTCCAAGGAAAATACATGATTAATTTGTATTAATTATATGTGTTTAAAACTATGTGAAGATACATTTCTTTCCTGCTTTTAAAATTATTTAAATGATAATTGCATGGGTTCCAGAGACAATGCATGTTTACAACCTTTCAAATGTATGACTTGATACCTGCAGGGGAGGCCATTTGGGTGATAGAGCCTTTGCTCATACTAGGGGTTTCACAGAGATATAGGGTAATGCATGGTCCGTACAGTGTCATTGAGTGACTTCAAGGTATGGGACTCCTCATGTGAAACCTCCAATTCAAAGGAGTCTGGGATCGTGTTGGTGTCTAAAAAGTGACACATTTAATGTCTCAGCTGAGGATAAGACGTTTACACACACAGAGGTGTTGTGGCTATATGATAATTAGCTTTTCTGACCTTCTCTGGTTTCTTGCGCATGTAATGATTCAAGGGAATTTCTTTCTTCATAAGTTGACAGCAAGATCCACTGATTGGGATTCTTCTTTACCAGTGGAAAAGGAATTAGAGAGGAAGCATTGGAAAATTCCTTGGAAGATCGTAAAAAATTTGAAATACCTAGAATATGATTATTTAGCACATATAGCAGAAACAGAACAAAAGCAAAATTATTATATAATAATAATAATAATTGTTCAGTTAGACAGGCTTTAAAAAAATAAATAAATAAAAGATTAATGTACCCCTCCACCCAGAGCATTTACCACATTAGGTTATTCCATGTAGGGGTTAAGAAATAAGGCCTGTACTCGTCTATTCTGGAAAATAGGTTGAGGACTGAAAGACAAGCTCCAAGTCCTCCAGAAAAAAAAGTACCATTAAGTATACCACCACAGAGACAGTTTTTCTGACAGTGTACTCAGGGAGGATATCACATGAGAAGATTTATGTGGCCTTAGTCTATAGTGCTCAGGACTTGTTTCTGAACTGTGCCTCCTGGGTCAAATCTCTGGCTTCTTCCATTTCTCTCAACCTTTCTGGGGAAGTGGAGCATGGTCAGCACTGAGGCTTAATCATCCCTCCATTTAGTCTTCATTAACTCTGGCCACAGTTTAATTATTACAACAGATCACATTTTTTAATATATACATTATGATGCATCAGTAAAAGATCTCCAGTTTTTTTTAAGGGTTTAGAAATGTTTTTTGTAAAATATGTATACTAGAGCAGTAGAATAGGCCTCTACTTTGTCAGATGAAATCAGTTTGAGGCTAGTGTTTAGGAAACAAATTCAGTCTTGAAGATGATGATTCAAATATTCTACATGTTACAATATACTTTGCAGATGTTCTGAACCATGAATAGAAAATGGCATATATCAGTGGGTTAAAAAAGGAATTCATATCCAATAGCCATATCAAAACAGACCATACAGTTGAAGGGGTGTAAACTGACACTGGCATGATATAATTTGGTATCCAGCAAGCAAGGTAAAGAAAAACCACTGTCCCTAATTTCTTGGCTGCTTTGATTTCAGAAGCCCTTGATGTTTTAGCTCCACAGTTGCTAGCAGCACAATTTTTCACAGCTTTAATAGCTTTAGCTTGATGTATTGCCACTTTAAAAATAACTGAGTACAAGATTAATATTAAAATGCAAGGGGCTAGAAATGCAAGTACAAGGTCAATGAGCATCCAATACCTATACATATATACAACACACCCTCCATAACATTGGGAGTATGCATTAGGATCTGTATAAGTGTCATTAAAGTACAAAAGTACAATGGCATAACACAGCCAACAACACCAGCCAATAACTATGGACAGTAAAGTTTTAAGAACTGTGATTTGACTGGAATACTGCAGAGCATTATTGATAGCAATGTACCTATCAACTGCTATGAGTATCACACTGTACAGAGAGCCATATTTTGAGACCAAACAAATTGTTTGAGAAATGTAGCATGTTGATGGACCAAGATACCAACAGGAGTCCATCAGACCAGTTAGATCCACAGGCATATTAACCAGTCCCACGAAAAGATCAGCCACAGCCAGAGAGAGGATGATCAGGTTGGTTGGAGTGTGGAGCTGCTTGAAGTGAGAGATGGAGATGATCACCAGCAGGTTCAGAAACACAGTGCACACAGATATACATGAGAGAATGAAGCAGAGTAAAACATATCCAGGGCCATATACGGCATGTCTTATACAAGACTCATTATTGTCAGGAAAGCAATATTGAACTGTGATGTTGTGCCTGTAGTGTTGGTCATCCATTTGATATAGAGACAGAGCTGAAGAATCTGAAATGATTCAGAAGGTAAACTTCTCTGTTTTATACATGAGCATGAATCCTCCCACTAGTGGATAGTGTAACCCTAACATCATCATGACTTACAGTGTTGGGTCAGCTGAGACTAGTTCAGAGAAGTAGAACTGTGAAAGAGTTTAAAGATAATGTAATCATTACATTTTTTACATAGCTATTAATTAATATTTAAATGTTGAATCTGTTGTGCAAGAGACCATTTGTTCAGAAGAGGGCAAGTACTTTCAAATGATACAATTAGAATGATCATGAAAACGATTGATCCAGAAGGAGTGGATGCTCCATTGCATTGTGGTATATAGTTACCTACAACTTGTATGATTGTAAAAGAGGTTATTTGAGCTTAAAAAAAAAAAAAAAAAAAAAAAAAAAAACTTAAGACGCTCTAACTGTAATAGATGTTTCTGGGGTCAAAGCTATCTAGTATTTGATAACATGTAAGATGCACCTGGTGCCCCTAGTGCTCAGTTACATCAATAACACTGCATTACACATGTGAAACGCCTCAGTATTTTTTTTATAAGACATTAAGAAAGTAAACAATATGATTGCAATGAGCAATGAGAAAGCTACAATTATTTACTTAGTTTCCTTGATCTGTAATTGTCAGTGCTATGAAGAGCAACAGTGCCCTTGATATGACAATGCAGATATTAATGTTTATTTACAGTAAATAACACTGCATTTGGGGCAGCACGGTGGCGCAGCAGGTAGTGTCGCAGTCACACAGCTCCAGGGGCCTGGAGGTTGTGGGTTCAATTCCCGCTTCGGGTCACTGTCTGTGAGGAGTTGGTGTGTTCTCCCTGTTTCTGTGTGGGTTTCCTCCGGGTGCTCTGGTTTCCTTCCACAGTCCAAAAACACACGCTGGTAGGTGGATTGGCTCCTCAAAAGTGTCCGTATGTGTGTCTCTGTGTTGCCCTGTGAAAGACTGGCGCCCCCTCCAGGGTGTATTCCCGCTTGCGCCCATGATTCCAGGTAGGCTCTGGACCCACCGCGACCCTGAACTGGATAAGGGGTTACAGATAATGAATGAACACTGCATTTGTTGAAATTTTAAATACTTTAACCCTCCTGTTATGTTGCGGGTCAAATTGACCAGTTTTAATTTTTTGAAGATCTAGGAAAAGTAGTTAAAAGTATTTTTTCAGTATGAAACTTCTTCTGCTTGCTTTATTTAGTGTAACCAACATATAATATGAAAATGGTTCATCTCACATATTTGCAACCACCCCCTGCATGTTTATATCATATAGATACTGTTCGGGTCAATTTGACTCAGCAGTCAAACTGGAGGTAAAATGGTGTCAGAAATGTAAGAGTATTTCTTTGTTTGCAACTGTGAGACATATTTCAGCCCAATCACACACACACACGTGCACACACACACACACACACACACACACACAGGTGCAGTTGTTATAACTTTTGACATGAACCATTTATGTTCTAGCCAGAAAACTCCACCCATATTCAGTGGACACTCAACAGGGGAGGGGCAAAACATAAAAGATTCTCTGCATGGGAGTCCTACCAACATTACACCCTGTCAGACAGACTTTTACAAAATGAGCACAGCCAAAGCAAAAGGCTGACAGTCCCGGAGGCTCTGGAAGTCATCACTGATCATGACAGTGAAATAGAGGAGGATGTGTCTGAAGACGAAGACTATCTTGAGCTAAAAGACTGTCTGCGAGGAGTTTGGTGTGTTCTCCCTGTGTCTGTGTGGGTTTCCTCTGGGTGACTGTCTGTGAGGAGTGTGGTGTGTTCTCCCCGTATCCGTGTGGGTTTCCTCCGGGTGACTGTCTGTGAGGAGTGTAGTGTGTTCTCCCTGTGTCCGTGTGGGTTTCCTCCGGGTGACTGTCTGTGAGGGGTGTAGTGTGTTCTCCCTGTGTCTGCGTGGGTTTCCTCCAGGTGACTGTCTGTGAGGAGTGTGGTGTGTTCTGCCTGTGTCTGCGTGGGTTTCCTCCGGGTGACTGTCTGTGAGGAGTGTGCTGCGTTCTCCCAGTGTCTGCGTGGGTTTTTTCCGGGTGCTCTAGTTTCCTCCTATGGTCCAAAAACACACGTTGGTAGGTGGATTGGTGACTCAAGTGTCTGTAGGTGTGAATATGTGAGTGTGTGTGTCACCCTGTGAAGATGGGTGTGTTCCCACCTTGCGCTCAGTGATTCCGGGTAGGAGGACCCACCGCGACACTGAATTGGATAAGCGGTTACAGACAATGAATGAATGACAAATCCTCTGGGGTTTCTGGTTTTCTCCCACAGTCCAAAAACATGGAGTTTAGGTGAATTAGCTTCTCTCTTAACTGTCCTGGTGTGTGAGTGAATGAGTGTGTATGTAAAAGAATGTCTGTATGTGTGAGTGAATATGTATGTGCCCAGATATGGATCAGCGCTCTGTCCTCGGTGAAACCCTAGTGCCCGATGCAGTCCTCCAGGTGGACGGTCTTTCCTGGTTGAGAGTATGCTGCATGTTTGTAGTAAGTGTAACGTTAAATAAAACAAATTTAGATGCATATTTGGGGCGCCTCATCCTGGCTGGGGTCTATAAGTCAAAGGTTGAACAACTGGTATTTCAAAAGTAATAAAGTGGTGAAAAATTAAAAAAGTTGTATTTTTTATGTAAAACGAGTGAATTCTCCTAATTGCACTAAATAAACACCACTGCACTAAATATTGATTGAATAATTAGTAATGGAGTTAGTAATGAAATATTCACACTGCTTGTTAGGATTTTTTTGGTTTCAGACATCTTTTGGATAATTAAACATGCACCGGGTCAAATTGACCCGCGAACATCATTGCTGTTCCTGACAAATGAACATAACAGGAGGGTTAAAAAGTGCATAGTGGATTTTTCTTCCAACCATGATAACGGTGAACCACTCTCCACTAGCCATATAAATGAAAACAATAATACAAAACATTCATTCATTTATTCATTCATTATCTGTAACCGCTTATCCAATTCAGGGTCACGGTGGGTCCAGAGCCTTCCTGGAATCATTGAGCGCAAGTCGGGAATACGCCCCAGAGGGGGCGGCAGTCCTTCACAGGGCAACACAGACACACACACACATTCACTCACACACTCACACCTACGAACACTTTTGAGTCGCCAATCCACCTACCAACGTGTGTTTTATTTGGACTGTGGGAGGAAACCGGAGCACCCGGAGAAAACCCACGTGGACACGGGGAGAGCACACCAACTCCTCACAGACAGTCACCCAGAGCGGGACTCTACCTGCTGCACCACCATGCCGCCCTAGAACATAGATGACAGATCAAAAGTTTAACCTGAGTAAATGTAACATTTTAAAGGAAAAATATGTTGATTCAAAATTTCACAGTGTCAACAAATCCCAAAGAAGTTGGAACAAGTAGCAATAAGTGGCTGGAAAAAGGAAATTGAGCATATAACGAACAGCTGGAAGACCAATTAACACTAATTAGGTCAACTGACAACATGGTTGGGTATAAAAAGAGCTTCTCAGAGTGTCAGTGTCTTTCTGAAGCCAAGATGGTAAGAGGATCACCAATTCCACCATTGTGGTGCATAAAGAATTTTAAGTTATCATCATCAATCATGCATCCGTCATAGTCAGCTGAAACTCTACAGTGCAAAGAGGAAGCCATTTCTAAGCAAGCTCCACAAGCTCAGATATTTGCACTGGGCAAGGGGTCTTTTAAAATGGAGTGTGGCAAAATGGAAGACTGTTCTGTGGTCAGATGAGTCACGATTTGAAGTTCTTTATGGAACACTGGGGCGCCATGTCATCCGGACCAGAGAGGACAAGAATAACCCAAGGTGTTATCAACGCTTCGTTCAGAAGCCTGCATCACTGATGGTATGGGGTTGCATGAGTACTTGTGGCATGGGCAGCTTGCATGTCTGAAAAGGCACCATTAATGCAGAGAACTATGTTCAGGTTCTAGAACAACATATGCTCCCATCTAGACGTCATCTCTTTCAGGGAAGACCCTGCAATTTTCAACAAGGTAATGCCAGACCACATTCTGCAGCAATCACAACATCATGGCTACGTAGGAGAAGGATCCAGGTACTGAAATGGCAGCCTGCAGTCCAGATCTTTCACCTATAGAGAACATTTGTGTTTACACCTCTTTGTGTAAAGCGACCTTGGGTATTAGAAACATGCTATATAAATCTAACTTATTATTATTATTATTATTATTACTTAACAATGGAAAAAATAAATATTTACATGTCTATTTTAAAGAGTCCTACATTTAGCACTGAAGAATGAAGACTTCCATGCCGAGTAGTGCTCTGGGCAATCATCACATTTGACCAACCCAGTTAGAAAACTTGCTATGTCACTTATACCAGCATGTCCATCCAAAGGTACGTTATCCTTGTGGGATTCTACATATCTGCAGGGTGCACTGGAGGGACAATGTCTTGCCTCAAACACAGACCACATTCATCAGTTACAAGATGTATGGCATTTTCAAGTACTTTAGCTTCCACCATGGTAGCTACAGCCTCCTTTTCATGTTCTAAGGTTATTAATTTTCAGATGACCAATTAGAGCACAAGGACATAGTGTTTGTGTTGGAAGCTACTGGTCTTGTCTCACATGTCTTGTCTATCTCAAATTTCTCCATGCTTTTGCACCTTATATCTGGAGTTGATATGCAAACATGAGAAATGGATTCTTCTGTTTGCTGCAGACTGCAATACCCTTCAGTTCTCATGTTGAGTACTCATTAAGGATGTTATTTTCTTCTCTGTTCTGCCCCTGCTGTATTTGGCTTGCAAACTTGACAGGCAGCTAACACAGATGAAATTGAAAGTAATATGAACCAAAGGTGAATTTTACTTGTACATCCAACCACATTTTGCAAAACTGAAACACAAATAATAATGGTATTACTTCACCAATTTGATTAAAATGTGAGCGTGAACATAACAAATATAGCATATAATCTGCATCCGTACGAAAAAGGCTAAAAATGCTAAACACACATTTTGAAAGACAAGATTATTACTTACCAGATTTACTTATAGAATTATAACTAATTCAAAAGACCTTTCTAAAATGTAACAATCCATTAACAAATGTCTTGACTTCCAGAGCATACAACGAAAAGATGGAATGGGATTACCAACTCTACATTATACCTCATGGAGCTGTAGAAAGAGAAATCTAACATTGTTGCTACCCGCCATTGACCTGTCACATGACTATCCAATAAGAATTGTAATCTTTACTAGTATATCAATACACATGAATGTACACTATGTGGCACAGACAAGACACCTTTTAACTTAAACCATTACAGGACCAAAGATATTATGTCTAGACTTAACTGTGCCTAGCTGCCATACCTACAGATTCGCTTTTTTTTAAATCTTTCACATTGAATGTGAAAAGATTTTGTGCAATGTGCAATCATTTTTGTGATGAGGTCAGTGAAATTGTCCCATCACCAACACAGCAGAATTGACATTAATGAATGAATGCTTGTATTATTGCTTACCTTGTGTCTCTGGTTCTGTTCCTGGGGGTATGGCAGCGAGTTTTCTGTCTCACTTTGTACTAGCCGAAGGGCCCATGGTGAAGAAGAGAGAGAGGGGAGTTGGAGCTGGGAACCTGTAAAAAAGAAAAAGTATATAAGTAAAATAAATCTATGCACATATGTAAATTCTTACCTGTGAAGCAGGAAAAAGATGTGCATTTAATATCTGTCATCGGTTGTATTGTAGTGCATGAATG
This sequence comes from Hoplias malabaricus, assembly GCF_029633855.1. NCBI lineage: Eukaryota > Metazoa > Chordata > Actinopteri > Characiformes > Erythrinidae > Hoplias > Hoplias malabaricus. The sequence goes on from NC_089817.1 coordinate 33,138,556, forward strand.
TCCTCCTCTAATTAACTTTGTTACTCCTTAGCCAGAGTTAGGTTAGTCCAATGAGAAGAGGGGTGGGGTTAAGTTACTAAAAGGGAGGGGGACTGAGACTTCGGGTCGGACAAAGAGATTGGTTTAACAAGTGAAGGTGAACGGGAATGTGGTACAGACAAATGGTTCTGTTAAGTCCTAATTTGATGTTTTTAACTTTTTGTTCTTTCTTTTTCTTGTCCCTCTTTTTCCGTGGTGTCACCATGTGTTATTTTGAATAAGTTATAACAGAAGGTGTCATTTTTGAGTCCTGCCTGCTAGTGAACCTTCACATTTTCACCCATGCTCACCACACTCCAGACAAACATCTCTAAAATTTGTCATTGTAAAATTAAATTTGTGAAATGGCAGTGAACACACACACACACACACACACACACACTAGTGCACTAGGGCCTGTGAACATGATATTGTAGGAGAATGACATTTTCTCCCTATTCTCAGATTTCCTGTTGCAAAATAAATTTCCACAATACACAGGCCAGTTTTTTGAGGCTAATACTGGCTTTATTTACCAGTCTCTTATTGGAATATTCTGTTCAACGTTAAAGTCAGCTATGCAAGGCTGAAGTTGAGTAACTATTCTTAAATGGCTGCATTACATACATGTGCATATGATGGAACACTCCCCATTTTACTTCTGAAAATCTTTACACAAATTAGCCAGTATTTTTTCCTGGTTTATATTATTGCTTTTCTTTGCTTTTTTTTATTTTTTGACGTGTCCAAAATCTATAGAAAAGGTTTTTCTTTCATCTGATTAAATATGGACACATTTTATTTTTCAGAAGAGTATAAAATCTCATAGTTTCATCATATGTATTTAATGATTTTCAATTGAATATAAAGTTGAATTCCATACCAGGACAGAATCTTTATTTATTCAAATATCTATCCCAACTTCACAGGTTGTTTATATATTTTCATTTCTTCTTGTATTTCCATACATTGTGGATTGACCATAAGACTATTCTATTATACTTTCTATTCTGTGTGTGTGCACAACACGTGTTCTGACCTTACTGAGTATGAGCCAAGACATGAAAATCTAGTTACATCATCTGAACCCATGGCAGTCTCTAATTTACATGATAAATGTTGGCCTTCCATACTGTTTTGCTCACTGTGTAAATCTTTTAACTGTGACATTATCTTAAAAAAAACTTCCACAGTTCTACCACTCTGATCTAGTCTCAGCTGACCCAACACTGTACGTCATGATGACGTTAGGGTTACACTATCCACTAGTGGGAGGATTCATGCTCATGTATAAAACAGAGAAGTTTACCTTCTGAATAATTTCAGATTCTTCAGCTCTGTCTCTGTTTCAGATGGACGACCAACACTACAAACAAAACATCACAGTTCAATATTGCTTTCCTGACAATAATAAGTCTTGTATACGATATGCCGTACATGGACCTGGATATTTTTTACTCTGCTTCATTCTCTCATGTATATCTGTGTGCACTGTGTTTCTGAACCTGCTGGTGATCATCTCCATCTCTCACTTCAAGCAGCTCCACACTCCAACCAACCTGATCATCCTCTCTCTGGCTGTGGCCGATTTTCTAGTTGGACTGGTTAATATGCCTACGATTATAAGGGCCGAGATGGACTCCTGTTGGTATCTTGGTTCATCAGCATGCTACATTTCTCAAACAATTGGTTTTATCTCAATGTATGGCTCTCTGTACAGTGTGATACTCATAGCAATTGATAGGTACATTGCTGTCACTAACCCTCTGCAGTATTCCAGTCAAATCACGCTTCATAAAACCTTGCTGTCCATAATTCTTGGCTGGTGTTTTTGTCTGTGTTATACCATTGTGTTTCTATACTTTAATCATTTGTTTACATACTCCTACTGTTATGGAGAGTGTGTGGGGTATGTATATCAATATTGGACCTTCATTGAACTTGTAGTTGCATTTCTAGCCCCATGCAGTTTAATATTAATCTTGTACTCAGTTATTTTTAAAGTGGCAATACATCAAGCTAAAGCTATCAAAGCTGTGAAAGATGGTGCCACAAACAACCATGGAGCTAAAATACCAAAGGCTTCTGAAATCAAAGCAGCCAAGAAATTAGGGACATTGATTTTTGTTTACCTTATTTGCTGGATACCAAGGTATTTCATCCCTGTGTTTACTGACCCACCTGCGAGTGTGTTCGAAGTTTTGCTCTGGATTTTAGAAATGAACTCCTTTTTCAACCCACTGATGTATGCCATTTTTTATTCATGGTTCAGAACATCTGCAAAATATATTATAACATGTAGAATATTTAAATCATCATCTTCAAGACTGAATTTGTTTCCTGAACATTAACCTCAAACTGATTTTATCTGACAGAGGCCACTTCATATTGTACAGCTCTAATATATTTCTTATGTAAATGTGTGCACAAATCCCTAAACCCTGTGAAAAAGAACCTGGTTATCGTACCCTGATGCATCATAATGTAAACATAAAAATGAAAATATATAAATAGAAACAATGATATTTTAATAATCTATATTTGTAAAAGCTAAAGTGTGATCAGTTGTAATAATTAAATTGTGGCCTGATTTAATGAACACTACATGGAGAGATGATTAAGCCTCAGTGATGACCATGATCAATTTCCCCAGCAAGGTTGAGAAGTATGAAAGAAACCAGAGCTTTGACCCAGGAGGCACAACTCAGAAACAAGTCCTGAGCATTATAGACTAAGGCCACATAAATGTCCTAATGCGCTGTCCTCCATAAGTACACTGTCAGAATCTTTAGTTAGGAAACATAATTGTAGATTTTAAAATTGTGTTCATTTCATATGCCACATTTCATCTCCAAGACTTATGTTGTTTGATTTAGCACAGTTCCTTAATGAAATTTTACAAACATCCCCTTCATTTTCTGAAGAAACGAATGTAATGTACTTTTAGGGAACACCACTGTACATTAACACAACTGCTGTACCTTTAAAGGTACATTACACTCTTTGTATCTTTAGTGACCAATGATGTACATCTAACATACCTTATTTTCTGGGATTGAACAAACTGGCTCGAGCTAATTGAAAACCACTTGTCTGAGGAAGAGCTGAAGAGCCCAGAAAGCCAAACTGCTCCTGGCTCCGGTTCCCTCCTTCTGGTGATGTCAGAGTAACAGATACTAATATGTTTCATGTAATGAGTATTTGGCCCTTTTCTATTTTTTTTTATTTTGTGTATCTCATGACATTTGTCTCATTTGCTCAAAATGTACACAGACATTTGAAAATCCACTACATTACAAATCAATAAGCCAGATATCAAAAGACCTGTGTCTATACACAGGGCCTGCCCCTAAGCAACAAGTTTTCACCTTTTATCATGAAGTATTAAACACAAGGTGCTTGTAAACTTTACTCTATGACCATTGTAATGAATTTAAGGTGCCACTTCTCAACTTTCCAGTTTGACACACACAGCTTGTTTAATCACCACAGAAAAACAAGTAATGAAATAATGAAATCAATTGCTCTGAAGCAGTTCTACATGGCCCCAGTTTCATCATGCCCAGTGCCAAAAAAAAAAAAAAAAAAAAAAAACCCTGTGAAGGTGTAATGCCTCCTGACATTGGGATGCAGAACATTTCAACTCTGTCCCCTGGAGTAATTCTACTTCTTCTAATGCCTGTAGGATGAGTTTGAGTATGGTTTGCTCTCAGAACTAATAATCCCACATCAGGAATAAGAGACATCTATGAGATATCAGGAAGAGGATTAAAAGCTACATTACTCCAGGGAACACAGATTCACTGCTCTGTTTCCCAAAGTCAGGAGGCATTTAACCTTCACAGGCCTTTTCATTGGCATATGGAATATGGGTGTCACCACTGGAGGTTAAATTTTTTCCCTGTGCATTTTTTATTTGTAACTTGTTTTCAGGTGAACTCTGAGATTGTTTCAAAGTGGGCGCAGGGTCTCAACAGACAAGCACTTATTGTTTCTCTATTTTAAAATGATATGTCCTATTAAGTCTGTGGCTCATCTCATATATTGCCCTGTGTATATTATTTCCTATGTAAAATATCTGTGTCCTTAGCCTCAGTGTTTAATTTGATTCTAGAGCACAATTTATTTAGAACTATATTCACCTGACTGATGAGATCAGCTTGCAGTGCCTGTGTACTTAAACAAAAAGCATCCAATATTCCTACACTGAATCATATTTTAATTTCTAAATTTTTCAATCATACATAGTTTCTAGTTCAAAACAACAGACCTACAGACTGTTATCCTCAGCAATGTAACACTGAATTTATAGAAGTGATGAAAGAATTTAACTGATTTAAGAGAAAAAAAAAAGTCATATAAACATAATTCCAAGTCCTTTTCCCTTTTTACTTTGGTTATGCAGAAAATTAAAAAAATAATAATAATAATACAAATTATTGGACATAACCTCTAGAGAGTAACGATATATTCAGTGCTAGATTAATAACAAATTGTTTTCAGTAAGAGTTATAATACTTAAGATTTTAAATTAAAGTCTTAATATCTTCCCGTCCCTTGATCACCACCTTAACGTGGTGGAGGAGTTTTGCTTGCCTATGTGAACATAGGAGCATTGTTGTTGGGGCCAATAGCCCCTGGTAGGTTCTCCCAAGTAAAATTGGTCCTAGGTGATAGGTCAGACAAAGAGTGATCCATACAACCAGATGAAAATAATATCAAGGATACAGTTTCCCTGGCCCAGAGTAGGGTTACCGGGGCCCGACCCTGGAGCCAGGCCTGCATAAGGTTGTCCATAAGTATACCTGGCATCAGGATACTCTAGGCCGCATTTTGATGACTGACATTATAGTCGTTTCATTGGACCTGCGGCCATATGTTCTGGACCTTTTGGTGAAGAGAGGTGCTGAGCTGTCAACAGAGGATCTTCAACTCCCACATCCAGCAGAGATTCAACTGCATCCAGGAGTAGGCTGGTGATACTGAGTCTGAATGGGCCATGTTCTGGACCTCCATTGTTGACACGGCTAACCCAAACAGTGGAGGCAAGGTTGTTGGTGCCTATCGTGGTAGCAATCCCTGCACTCTGTGGTAAACCGGGTCTGGTGCATTGTGGATCGGGTGGCGGTCGGGGTCGGGGGCCCTGGCGTTCTGATCCTCGGTTACTGAAACTGGCTTTTGGAACATGGAACGTAACCTCTCTGGTGGGAAAAGAGCCTGAGTTGGTGCGCGAGGTTGAGAGGTACCGGCTAGATATAGTTGGGCTCACCTCGACACACAGTATGGGCTCTGGAACCAATCTCCTTGAGAGGGGCTGGATGCTCTTTCACTCTGGAGTTGCCCAGGGTGAGAGGCGTAAGGCAGGTGTGGGCTTATTCATAGCCCCCCGGCTTAGCGCCTGTACGTTGGGGTTTACCCCAGTGGACGAGAGGGTAATTTCCCTGCGCCTTCGGGTTGGGGAAAGGGCTCTGACTGTTGTTTGTGCTTATGCACCGAACAGCAGTTCAGAGTACCATGCCTTCTTGGGGACCCTAGAGGGAGTGCTGGAGAACACTCATTCTGGGGACTCCATTGTTCTGCTGGGGGACTTCAACGCTCACGTGGGTAATGACAGTGAGACCTGGAGGGGCGTGATTGGGAGGAACGGCCCCGCTGATCTGAACCCGAGTGGTGTTCAGTTATTGGATTTCTGTGCTCGTCACAGTTTGTCCATTACGAACACCATGTTCGAGCATAAGGGTGTCCACAAGTACACCTGGCATCAGGACACCCTAGGCCGCATTTCGATGATCGACTTTATAGTAGTATCATCTGACCTGCGGCCATATGTTCTGGACACTTGGGTGAAGAGAGGCGCTGAGCTGTCAACTGATCACCACCTTGTGGTGAGTTGGATCAGATGGCGGGGGAGGATGCCGGACAGACCTGGCAGGCCCAAACGTGTGCTCAGGGTTTGCTGGGAACGTTTGGCAGAGGAACCTGTCAGAAAGATTTTCAACTCCCACATCCGGCAGAGCTTCGACTGCATCCCGGGGGAGGCTGGTGACATTGAGTCCGAGTGGGCCATGTTCCGGACCTCCATTGTTGAGGCGGCTGAACGGAGCTGTGGCTGCAAGGTTGTCGGTGCCTGTCGGGGTGGCAATCCCCGCACTCGGTGGTGGACACCCCGGGTGAGGGGGGCTGTCAAGCTGAAGAAAGAGTCCTACCGAGCCTGGTTGGCTCAGGGGACTCCGGAGGCAGCCGACAGGTACCGAGGAGCCAAGCGGCTCGCGGCCTCGGCAGTCGCTGAGGCAAAAACTCGGGTGTGGGAGGAGTTCGGTGAGAACATGGAAAACGACTTTCGGTCGGCTCCGAGAAGTTTCTGGCAAACCGTCAGGCGACTCAGGAGGGGAAAGCAGTTTTCCACCAACACTGTATATGGTGGGGGTGGGGAACTGTTGACCTCGACTGGGGACGTCACCAGACGGTGGAAGGAATACTTCGAGGATCTTCTCAATCCCACCAGCACGCCTTCCGCAGAGGAAGCAGGGCTTGGGGACCCTGGGGGGGGCTCGTCTATCACTGGGGCTGAAGTGGCCAAAGTGGTAGGGAAACTCCTTGGCGGTAGGGCCCCGGGGGTGGATGAGGTTCACCCCGGGTTCCTCAAGGCTCTGGATGTTGTGGGGCTGTCTTGGTTGACACATCTTTGCAACATTGCGTGGACATCGGGGGCAGTGCCTCTGGACTGGCAGACTGGGGTGGTGGTTCCCCTTTTTAAAAAGGGGGATCGGAGGGTGTGTTCCAACTATAGGGGATCACACTCCTCAGCCTCCCTGGTAAGGTCTATGCGGGGGTACTGGAGAAGAGAGTCCGACTGATAGTTGAACCTCGGATCCAGGAGGAACAATGCGGATTCCGCCCCGGTCGTGGAACACAGGACCAGCTCTTTACCCTCGCTAGGATCCTGGAGGGTGCATGGGAGTTTGCTCAACCAGTCTACATGTGTTTTGTGGATCTGGAGAAGGCATTCGACCATGTCCCTCGGGGTATCCTGTGGGGGGTGCTCAGGGAGTATGGGGTACTGGGCTCTTTGTTACGAGCTATCCAGTCCCTGTACAAACAGAGCAGGAGTCTGGTTCGTATGGCTGGCAGTAAGTCCGACTGGTTTCCAGTCGGAGTTGGACTCCGTCAGGGCTGCCCGTTGTCACCGGTTCTGTTCACAACTATTATGGACAGAATTTCTCGGCGTAGCCAAGTGGCGGAGGGTGTCCGGTTTGGTGGTCTCAGGATTCCATGTCTGCTTTTTGCAAATGATGTGGTCTTGTTGGCTTCATCGAGCCGGGACCTCCAGCTCTTGCTGGACCAGTTTGCAGCCGAGTGGCTGGGGAGAGGGAGGCCTGGGTTTCTTTGCTCCGACTGCTTCCCCCGCGACACGGACCCGGATAAGCAGTGGATAATGGATGGATGGATGGATAATTGACATATTTATATTCAAAATAACACACAAACAGTGTTTCTGTCGGTAATGTGGTTACAAAGTTCACACAAATTTGCACAAAAAAATTGCAGTGATCAAATTGCTCATTGCCCTTGTAAACAATGAAAAATATATAAAATGAATTTGAAGAGACCTTATATTGAGTTATTTAGTGCCTGTACATCAGTGGGTTTAAAGCTATTTCTGAGCCGGTTGGTCCTTGTTTTGAGAGTTCTATGTCATCTGCCTGATGATAACAGCTAAAAAAGATGGTGTCCGGAGCGAGGAATGGCCATAACATTTTTATGGAATCAACAGGAACTGTGTAGATCCTTCAGGGTGGGTACAGAGCACCCAATAGTCTTCTCTGCAGACCACACAATCCTCTTTTTTGTGTGCTGCAGTGCAGCTGGAGAACCACACACAGTGTCCATGAGTGAGAATGCTCTTTATGGTGGAATGGTAGAAGGACACTAGCAGTCTCTGATCGATGTTATTTCTCTTGAGAGTCCTTAAGAAGTAGAGTCTCTGTTGTGCCTTCTTGGTAGGTTCTTTGTTGTTCACACCCCAGGTTAGGTCGTCCTTGATGTGACTACCCAGGAAGCAAAAGTCTGTGACGCTTTCTATGCTGTCCCCATTAATAGTTATGGGTTGAATGACCTTTCTCACATTCCTGAAATCAAAGACCAACTCCTTTCTGTTCGCTGTATTCAAACGCAGATTGTTGTCTGTGCAACACAATGACAGCCACTCCACTTCATCCAGGTAGGCTGTCTCGTCATCTCCTGAGATAAATCCAAGTATGGTGGTATCATTTGCGAAACTTATGATTGTGTTGCTGGTGTGAGCATTGGTGCAGTCATAAGTGTAGAGGGTGTAGAACATGGGACACAGCACGCAGCCCTGAGGGGAGCCTGTACTGAGGCTGATGGTGGGTAGAGGTGTGGTGTCTGATAAGGGTTGCGTCACCCTCAGTTGTCCCGTGGCTGTTCTAGAAGTTTGTGAGGGGCTGCACTGCCTCCCAGACTTGCCTGTTGTTTCTAAATGGACGTTGATCATTCTTTTGTAGTAATAATAATAATAATAATAATAAGTTAGATTTATATAGCGCCTTTCTAATACCCAAGGTCGCTTTACACAAAGAGGAGGGGAAGAAAAATAAATATATATATATATATATATATATATATATATATATATATATATATATATATATATATATAATAAATAAAAATAGAGGAATACACTTATGCCTGCAGAGTGCAGAAGTACTGAGAGAAGAGATAGGTCTTTAGCTGGGTTTTAAAGGCAGAAAATGAAGAGCATTTGCCTTTCTGATACATCATTGTAGGTTGAATCGTGGTGAACCGTAGAGAGCCCTATCAACAGCCTTCCATTCTTAGAGCAGTATTTGGACTTCCTTGGTCACCCAGGGCTTCTGGTTGGGATAAACTTGAATGTGTTTTTCCACTGTGACCGGGTCGAATTCCCAGTCACGTCATCACCCTTCACTCTAGAATATTCTGTCATCATCATAATTCACAGTTAATTTCTGGTTTCACTAAACCCTTTCATTCACCTACTCACAATCCATAACCCAAAACAAACCTTTGACACAAACCATGGCCTAACTCATTGTATAAAATTTGTAATGATGACATTAACTTAAAACTCGAACTGTATGTCACGATGATGTTAGGGTTACACCATCCACTAGTGGGAGGTTTCATGCTCATGTATAAAACATTTTCCATCATTTCAGATGGATGACCAACACTACAGGCACAAAATCACAGTTCTATATTGCTTTCCTGACAATAATGAATCTTGTATAAGACATGCCATATTTGGCCCTGGATATGTTTTACTCTGCTTCATTGTCTCATGTATAACTTTGTGCACTGTAGTTCTGAACCTACTGGTGATTATCTCCATCTTTCACTTCAAGCAGCTCCATATTCCAACCAATCTGATCATCCTCTCTCTGGCTGTGGCTGATCTTCTTGTGGGACTGGTTAATATGCCTATGTTTCTAAGATACCTGAAGGACTCCTGTTGATATCTTGCTTCATCAACTTGCTACATCAACAGTTGCTTTGGTCTCAATGTATGGCTCTTTGTACATTGTGATACTCACAGCAATTGATAGGTACATTGCTATCAAGTTCAAGTTCAAGAAGTTTATTGTCATTTCAGCAGTATACAGTGTTTACAGTACACAGTGAAACGAAATAACGTTCCTCCAGGACCAAGGTGCTACATAAGACAGTACATAACATTAAAGTGCAACTAGTGCAAAGCTAGTGCAAACATAAAACTGTGCATACACATTAAAGTGTAAAAGACATGGATAAGACAATACAAAACAATATCCATACAATACAATACAATGCAATACAAGACAATACAAAACCATAAGTATGGGGGCGGGGGGTGGGGGGGGGGGGTGAGGGAGAGAGACACTGCACTTTAAAGTGTATTTGTGCTGTAAATGGTAACAGGATGTAACCGTGATGTAAACAGGATATCTGTAAACAGTACACTCATTTTCAGTATGTGATTTTCAGTCCAACAAACCAGTGTTTTGTGAAGTTGTGTGTGTGTGTGTGTGTGTGTGCGCGTGCGCTTCTTCAGTCCAGTCTCAGTCTGTTCAGGAGTCTGATAGCATGTGGGAAGAAGCTGTTACAGAGTCTGGATGTGAGGGTTTGAATGCTTCGATACCTTTTGCCAGATGGCAGTAGGTTGAAAAGTGTGTGTGAAGGGTGTGTGTGATCTCCCACAATGTTGAATGCTTTGCGGGTGCAGCGAGTGGTGTAGATGTCTGTGATGGAGGGAAGAGACACACTGATTATCTTCTCAGCTGTCCTTATGATCCGCTGGAGGGACTTGCAGAAAGTAGAAAGTAGAAATTAGAGGCGTTACTGGGCTTTCTTTCTGATGTTACTGGTGTTAGTGGAACAGGTGAGATCATCCGCTAGGTGAACACCAATGAATTTGGTATTCTTGACAATCACCACAGCAGAGTTGTTGATGTTCAGCGACGAGTGCTTACCCCTTGTTTTTCTGAAGTCTATGACCATCTCTTTGGTTTTGTCCACATTCAGAGACAGGTTGTTGACTTCACACTAGTCAGTTAGCCGCTGCACCTCCTCTCTGTATGCTGACTCGTCATTCTTACTGATGAGACCCACCACAGCCGTGTCATCAGCGAACTTGATGATATGATTTGAGCTGTGCCTCACTGCACAGTCATGGGTCAGCAGAGTGAACAGCAGTGGACTGAGCACACAGACCTGGGGGGCTCCAGTGTTCAGTATGATGGTGCTAGAGGTGTTCCTACCAATCCGGACTGTCTCCCAGTCAGGAAGTCCAGGATCCAGTTGCAGAGAGAAGTGTTAAGGCCCAGTATATTCAGCTACCCGATCAGGTGCTGAAGAATGATGGTGTTGAATGCTCAGCTGAAGTCTATGAACAGCATTCGGGCATATGTATCACTGACCCTCTAAAGTATTCCAGTCAAATTACGCTTCATAAAACCTTGCTTTCAATTATTCTTTACTGGTGTTGTTGTCTGTTCTATATGTAACCCTTTCCTAAAGTGCCGGGTAAGATGTAAAACTCTTTTAGGCTGGGTACATCACACACAAACTTGAAAATTATAATATAGCGATGCCTCCATTAATGTAAAATACAACTCCTGATTTGTCCCATTGAATATTGTTTTTGTTAAAGCACTTTATAAAATAATTACCACCAGAACAACACACATTCATTCATTATCTGTAACCGCTTATCCAATTCAGGGTCGCGGTGGGTCCAAAGCCTACTTGGAATCATTGGGCGCAAGGCGGGAATACACCCTGGAGGGGGCGCCAGTCCTTCACAGGGCAACACAGACACACACACACACACGCACATTCAGAACAACACACAGTTTAAACTAAACAAAATAATTTACTTGACATATAGCATGAAATGTTGAAAGAATGAAAAACAGCAAACACAGAGTGTGAAACTCTCGGGGTAAGTATCTATCCAGAGTACTAGAGTCTTAAGCAATTACAGTATTTTCTAAAAGTGATTGTCGATGACCCCAGTAACATTAGGGTTAAATTAACACTGAGAGTGTTGACAATCCAATGTTAAAAATCCAGTTACATCATTTGAACCCATGGCAGTCTCTAATTTACATGATAAATGCTGGCCTTCTATACTGTGTTGCTCACTGTGTAAATCTTGAAACTGTGACATTATCTTAAAAAAAACTTCCACAGTTCTACCATTCTGAACTAGTCTCAGCGGACCCAACACTGTACGTCATGATGATGTTAGAGTTACACTATCCACTAGTGGGAGGATTCATGCTCATGTATAAAACAGAGAAGTTTACCCTCTGAATCATTTCAGATTCTTCAGCTCTATCACTATTTCAGATGGAAGACCAAGACTAAAGGCAAAACATCACAATCCAATATTGCTTACCTGACAATAATGAGTCTTGTATAAAACATGCCGTATATGGCACTGGATATGTTCTTCTATGCTTCATACTCTACTGTGTATCTGTGTGCACTGTGATTCTGAACCTGCTCGTGATCATCTCCATCTCTCGTTTCAAGCAGCTCCACACTCCAACCAACCTGATCATCCTCTCTCTGTCTGTGGCTGATTTCCTTGTGGGACTGGTTAATATGCCTGTGGATCTAAGTGGCCTGATGGACTCCTGTTGGTATCTTGGTTCTTCAACATGCTACATTTCTCAAATAATTTGTTTGGTCTCAAAGTATGGCTCTCTGTACAGTGTGATACTCATAGCAGTTGATAGGTACATTGCTATCACTAACCCTCTGCAGTATTCCAGTCAAATCACACTTCATAAAACCTTGCTGTCCATAATTCTTGGCTGGTCATTTTTTCTGTGTTATGTCATTGTGTTTTTATACACCTAATTCCTTCTCCCAATGTTATGGAGAGTGTGTTGTGTATCCATATATGTATTGGGGCTATATTGATCTTGTAGTTGCTTTTCTAGCCCCTTGTAGTTTCATATTAGTCTTGTATTCAGTTATTTTTAAAGTGGCAATATATCAAGCCAAAGCTGTCAGAGCTGTGAAAAATGGAGCTAAAGCATCAAAGACTTCTGAAATCAAAGCAGCTAAGAAATTAGGCACAGTGGTTTTTGTTTACCTTGCTTGCTGGATACCATTTTATATAGGTTTTATGTCAGTTCACATACCTTTGATTATGATGAATGTTTTTACCTGGTTCATAGATATGAACTCCTTGGTGAACCCACTGATATATGCCATTTTCTATTCGTGGTTCAGAACATCTGCAAAGTATATTTCAACATGTAGAATATTTGAATCATCATCTTCAAGACTGAATTTGTTTCCTGAACATTAACCTCAGACTTAACCTCAGTATTGTTCTAATATATGCTTTATATATATGTGTGTGTGTTTGTGTGTGTGTGTTTGTGTGCAAAAATCCCCATACCCTGTTAAAAAAAACTTGGTAATCATTCACTGATACATCGTAATGTAAATATAACAAATAAAACATTATAAATTGTGAAAATTAGATTTTAATACGCTATACTTCTAACAGCTAAAATATTTTACATGATCAGTTGTAATAATTAAACTGTGGCCTGAGTTAATGAAGAATAAACAGAGGGATGATTAAGCCTCAGTGCTGACTATGATCAACTTCCTCATCAAGGTTTGGGAACTTGGGAAGGTTTTTGGAAGGAGAGAAATTGAAGAAGCCAGAGCCTTGACCCAGGAGGCCCAGCTCAGAAACAGGTCCTGAGCATTATAGACTAAGGCCAAATATATCTGCTCATGCGGTTTCTTCCCTGAAAACAAAGTCAGAAAAACTGTCACTGTGGCTGTACCCTTAAGAGTACATAATGAGGGAACATAATTCTAATGTAATTGTATATATATATATATATATATATATATATATATATAATTTATAAATAATATATAATTACATCATAATATATTTTAATAGAATTAATTTGAGTATCTCGTGACATTTGTTTCATTTGCTCAATGTACACAAACATTTGAATATCAACTTCATTACAAATCAATATGACAGATTTCAAGAGATCCGTGTCTGTACACAGGGCCGGTCCTTAGGCAACAAACTCTGACCGTTTATCATGAAGAATTAAACTAATAGTGCTTGTACAATTTACTCTATGACCATTGCAATGAGTTTAGGGTTCCACTTTTCAACATTCCAGTTTGACACACACAGCTTGTTTATTTTCTCCAGAGGAAATGAAAGTAAAATAAATGAACTGCTCTGAAGCAGTTTTACTTGACCCCAAGGTCACCATGTCCAGTGCTAAAAAATGCCTGTGAAGGTATAATGCCTCCTGACTTTAAGATGAAAGGCAATGAATCTGTGTTCCTTGGAGTAATGTAGTTTCATCCAATATCAGTAGAATGAGTTGGAATTGCTCTCCAGAACTAGCCCCACATCAGGAATAGACCTTGGTAGTTCTGTTGGTTAATGCCACTAAATCTGTACAGAAAGATTCTAGAAAAGTCTAGAGTAGAGCCTGCCCAGAAGAGTACAACCTTTATTGGGGGCTAGAAAAGACAGGAAGACAGTGGTTTCTTGACACATCCTGGAGCTCCCCTCTCTCACTGATCGACTTGAAATGTTTTTAACCCCCTGGAGTCTGCGTGGTTTTCAGACACTCTGGTGTAGCCTGACATGCCTTGACTTTTTTACAAATTACACGTATCTCAAAGTATTTTTTTTTAAGTCTTACACATGCTTTTCTTCAGAAGAATCTCTGCAACAACAATGTTAAATCAGTAAGAGTGTCATACATGTATATTTTGATTACATTTACTCTAAACTTAGACTTTCCAAAAACCTATTTTCAGAAGTGCTGATGTAGTGTGAAAAAACACGTTCTAAACATTTCTCACTGACTTTTGAGGTCATAACGTTGTAAACACGGGTGTTGGCAACACACTGCTGATTCTATTTTTTATAAATTGTATGTGGTTTTATTCTTCAGTCACTGGTTCCTACATTGAATATGCATGAGATAGGTGTGAAAACTCAGGTGAGAGGCCCCATCCCCACTGTCAAGGTAATGGCATGTTACCTGTCATCCCCCCACAGCTGTCAAAAGAGAAGAGACAGAGGCAGAAGAAGTCTTATCACAGTTTATTGAAAAAAAAATGAACAAAACAAATCTAAACAAGCAAAATCAACAAAAATATCTAGCAAAAAATAAAGATAAATAGAAACTGAACATGTAAAGATAGTTGTACTATACTAAAGATAGTCGTACTATATGTCCTTGTGTGTATATATGTATGAGTCAATTCTGCAAAAGATGCCAAGCTCTAAAACAGTTTCTGTCTGATTGCATGCAAAGGTAGACATCACATTTACTCTGGTTTTCCATGATGCTGGCAAAAAAAGTGAGTAGTTGCCCTTTGAGCAGTAATAAGATCTACATATCACTGTGCTTCTATACATGCCAACCGCCACTGCAACAATGTACTTTTATTTCAAGTACAGTGTTTATTGCAACAGAGATTTAGGGCCACGGCGTTGAAAAAAAAAAAACAAGATTCAGAGAATATTCTCAGAATAATTCTGAGAAAAAGTCTCGGAATAATTGAGTAAAAAAGGTCTGTATAATTTTGAGAATCAGAATATGTAGAGAACCACTGTTTGGGATATTATTTATTGTAATATGTAGACAGACAGACTAACAGTCTGTGTGCCATGAGTAAGTTGTGAAAGAAGCAGTCAGTAAAGTGAACAGAATTATTTATTAAACGCATGCACACGACATGATGACCCCGTCAGTGCAGCCCCTGACTGCGATGCATAAGGCTTTAGTTTATTGTACAAGTCCGAGCCGTAATGTGATGGAGCCTCATGGGC
Source organism: Hoplias malabaricus (assembly GCF_029633855.1). Taxonomy (NCBI): domain Eukaryota; kingdom Metazoa; phylum Chordata; class Actinopteri; order Characiformes; family Erythrinidae; genus Hoplias; species Hoplias malabaricus. The sequence goes on from NC_089817.1 coordinate 33,153,965, forward strand.
AGGCTGAAGTTCCACTAGCTCTGGATCTATCATTGATGATTAATTGTATGTGAAACTACATGCCATGGGTTCATGCACCGATTGAGTGTTTGAATACCAATCACACTTTGGTGCTGATGTGGAAGAGAAAGAGTGTGTATTCCTGAAATCTATACCATAGTATGACTTAAGCAACACACTGCATTCCACAGTTACACTGTGTGTCTGCTCCATTATATTATTATTATTATTATTATTATTATTATTTATATTATTATTATTACATTATATGCAGCAAATTATTCCGAGAATATTCTCAGAATTATTAAGAAAATATTCTTAGAATTCTGACTTTAATCTTGGAATCAATTTTTTTTTCAACACCGGCCCTAAAACTCCGTGGTAGTTTACATATGGCCCATGTATCGCAAAACGCTACACTTACAGCGGTGGTGAAGTAGCTTCATGTGTTTCTGTAGACTGGACAGAAGGCATGTTTTTTTTTTTTTTGGGTGGAGGTATAATGTTTCCCACATTTCTGAAAAATAACAAATGTGAGCAGTTACAAAGATTTACATTAGCAGTACATAGCGCAACAATCTACATAGCATGACGCTATCACATTTACCCAGGCCTTGTACGCATTACATTAGCACAATAGGCTAAACTTATACAGCCATTTACACATTATAGCATGACAATAAGATACACTTATGGTACAGGAGCCTCGCATACTAATGTACAACATGCCATTCACATTCACATGAATGGCAGAAATGCACCTCTAAAATGTGCCTCTTGTTGTTTATGCTTCTCTCACAAGAATATAAAAATATATTTCGTTTCAACCTATATGTAGTTGGAAAGTAGACCCTTCAAGGTTTCCGAGGTATGTTGAATGTTCTTTCTAGGGTAAAATCTCGCAGAGTTATATACGTGTTTATGTGGAATTTCAGTTATATTATATATTATAAAAAAAATCTACAATTAAAATACAATAAGATACAACCATATTTGCTACATAAGGTTACTGTATATGTACCCTGGAGAGTACCACCAGAGTGACAGTGTTTCTGACAGTGTAGAATAAGTGTCCCTGAGGCTGTTGGCAGTGGTCAGGACCTCCTTCAGCTTGTATAGCATCTTAGCCTAGATTGAAGGAAATGGTCATTAAAATACAAGTAAATTACAATATAAATTAACCTGAAAAACCAGACTAGGATTATGAGCCAAGACATTTTCACACTGAGATTCTAGAATAATATAGAGGATAAGTGACAGAAATGTACTGATCTACTGTAATGAATATGTTGGTACTGAGAGATGTGGACAATGAGATTCCATTGATTATCAGAGAAATATTGCACCCCACTACTCCAAGGTACTAACAATACTCCAGAATTTGCATTACATTCTCAGACATAACAGAGTCTGTCTTCACTATCAGTCACAGCCAGTGAGAAGATGATCATATTTGTTGGGTGGTGGAGTTGCTTGAAGTGAGAGATGATCACCAGCAGGTTCAGAGACATAGTGCACACTTAAAAATAAAGGTACAACTTTGAGAGATGCCATTAAAGAAACACTTTTGGTTCCATAAAGAATCAATTTGATTGGGAAATGCTTTTATGAAAAATGTTTTAAAGGTTTAAAAATAATTCACTCTGCCTTATAGTTCTATACACCTTTAAACATATCAGAAAATATATGTTTTTCTCTCTTCTCCAGTACCCCCGCATAGACCTTACTGGGGAGGTTGAGGAGTGTGATCCCCTATAGTTGGAACACACCCTCCAATCCCCCTTCTTAAAGGGGGGAGCCTTGAAATCCAGAGCCTTGAGGGACCCGGGGCAGACCTCCCCCGCCATCTGGTCCAACTCCCCACTAGGTGGTGATCAGTTGACATCTCAGCACCTCTCTTCATCCGAGTGTTCAGAACATATGGCCACAGGTCCGATGATACGACTATAAAGTCGATCATCGAAATGCATCATGAATCTTGATGCCAGGTGTACTTGTGGACACCCTTATGCTCGAACATGGTGTTTGTAATGGATAAACTGTGATGGGCACACACTGTAAAAAGAAAATAGTTGATCCAACTTAATTGAATTGCTTCAATTGGTAACAAGTAATTCAATTCAAGGTAATTCAAGGTTAACCTTAAAAAACCTTAAAAAATTAAGTTGGATAAACTTAATTGAATTACTTGTTACCAACTGAATCAATTTAATTAAGTTGGATCAACTATTTTCTTTTTATAGTGCAGAAATCCAATAACTGAATACCACTCGGGTTCAGATCAGCGGGGCCGTTCCTCCCAATCACGCCCCTCCAGGTCTCACTGTCATTAAACATGTTGTGTATTACCGTTGGGTGTTAAGCAAGCTACCACAGAACTTCCTACTATTCTCCAATATCCTGAAATGCCCAGAATATGCTTATTTCAGAACCGCTGTTGTAGACCAAGGAGACATGTGGAGGAGGGAGCTGAGGGAGCCAAAGTAGGGAAGGCCAGCACCTCATGATGGGGCCAGCCATGAGATAACAAGGAAGAGGATTAAACCATTGTCAACCAGTGAGAGAGAAGAGCTCCAGGGTGTGTCAAGAAACTAACAAATGTCTTTTCTGACCCACAGTAACATCACTGGATGTATCAGTAGGACCTGCCCCCCACCCTCACTGCTATCACAGGTTGTACTCTTCTGGACATGGTGACCTTGGGGTCATGTAAAACTGTCATGAGAGGACTGAGTGGACTGACGGAGGCAGACGCACTCGCTATAAAACAGTGACTTTTTATTTACACCAAAAGATACAACAGGACAGAGGGGCTTAGACAGAGAGAGGGAACTGGACTGACAAACATAGACAGATAGAACTAAACAGAAGAGCTTACACAGACTAAACCTTTGACAGAGGGAACTAAACAGACAGAAACCTAAACAGAGAAAGCTTTATAACAGGGTTTAGGTCTGCCATGACAAGGTTTAGCAGCGTGCCCATCAGGACGGTGACCATGACCTATCACGCCCTGGCCCTGTTCTGTTTCTGTTTTCCCCATCTAGCACATGGTTCTGTTTGTTATTTCTTTGTTGGACATTTCCCTTTCTCCTTCAAGCTCGTACTTTTTTAGTCTAGTCTGTTTGTAATTCTTGTCAGTCTTTGTACCTCTTTTTTTGTCTGTTTTCCTTCCTTATGCTTTGTGTGCTCATTTGGTTTGTCTGTTTGTATCTATCTTGTCTCAAGTCTGTTTGTGTTTCTTCTCAGTCTAGGTCTTTCTGTATCTGTCTCTAGTTTAGGTTTCTTGGTCTCTGTTTAGCTCTCCCTGTCTAGGTCCCTGTCTAGTTCCCTGCTTAGCTCTCCCTGTCAAAGTCTCTTTGTTCAGGTCACTCTGTCCAGGTCTTTTTTTGTTTCAATAAACTTTATAGCATTTGCATCTACTTCCTTCAGTCCACCCGGTCCTGACATGACCGTTAGAGCAGTTGTCTCAGGGGCACATCTGATGTGCCGTGGTTTGCCTTTTATTGGCTTTTCGCGTGGTGCTTACAGGTTTTGGTGCTATATGGCTTCAGAGGCTGAGGTTTTTTTTTTGTTTGTTTGTTTTTTTCAGGATCCTGATGATTTTGGGCCTGACATTACTACTGGAGTCATGGTTCCGTGGTCAGGTTTGCCGTTTGTTCTTTGTAGTGAGTTGCCAAAGGAACAAGTATCTGATTCTTTGTAAACCACTCTTTGAGCAGGTTCTTGTGGGTGTGGATACTGGGAGTGTGGCCCAGGGTTATGTACTCAACTTTGTTATGCATATCTTTTAAAAACTTTATTATAAGTGGGAAAAAATTAGATTCTGAAGTTCAATATTTGTTGTCCAATGGGCTTGCAGAACCTTCTCTTTCTTGCTGGGCACTTCCTTGTTTTCTGGTAAGTAAGTCTAATGTTAATTTCAGGTTTTGTACTGACTACCACAAGGTAAATGTTACTAAGCCAGACTCATTTCCTCTGCCATGTATAGAGGACTGCGTGGGTCAGATTGGGGCTGTTTCGTTCTTCATTTGTGGTTGTAAATAACTTCTGAATATTTTGTGCTGCTTACGAACTTTATTAATTCTCAATTTCTTTACAGATATAGAATTCCCACATATAATGTACTACATGGCTAACCCCTGGCTCCTCCTGGGGTCCTTATAATTACATTCCAAACTATTAACAAGCCACTATTTGCTAGCATCCAATCACAGTATCCATATAATATTTAGGCAGTATTCAAGCCAGCTAAGTAATTGTGATATTGCACCCAAATATTACAGGGGCAGCCAAGTTCATTAGCAAACTTGATTTGCTGAAGAACTATTTGCAAGTCCCGTTATCTGAACAAGCACCTGAGATGTTTTTATTACACCAGGAGGAAGTTTGGTTCCCTTGGTGTTTTATTGTGATCATAACCCTTTAATATTTCTTCATTGTTTGCAGAGCATTAGACACATAAAGTGTTCGGACAATGTGATGGCAGATGTCACAGGGGCCAATACAAAATGATGTTTAAATTGTGTATAGTTGTCTCTGCCTTTGCTGCTGTTGTGCTTCCTAGAGCTGGGTTGTGACAGAAGTGCTGGTTTGGAGGTAACTAATGACTTGGGTATTAGAAAATGCACATAGATGAATTATTCCCTTCCTGGATCAGGGTGAAAGGGCTTGTGGGATCTAATGATATCGGAAGCTGTTAGCTCCCAGTATGGTCTTGCATAACAAACAAGTCTGGGGTGAAGATCCAGACAAATAGGGTTAGCCAAATAAACAATGAGAGCAGCTCCTTACCATAGTAACTTGGGTATTTGTATTTCAGTTTATTGTGGATTATATATATTATATATATATTAGGTGGGTTCAGTGTGGTTTGCAAACCATTTATTAAACTACAGAATAATTAATATATATAAGATGTGTTTTGCTACTATCTTGTCACCTGCCTCATTGATTTATGGGCTGGTTAAAAGCCAGTTTTTAACAATTGCCCTCTTATTCAATCCTTCCTGCTTCCTCATGTTGTTCAGCCCACCATGCACCAACTTTAAACTCCCTTCTCCTTGGCTTCATCTCCCTCTGCTCAGCCTCCTCCCAATGCTCGGCTATTCAATCTACCGCTTGTGCACTCCAGTCTCTGCGAGAGGATCCTTCAAGGAGCAGACACTGACCTATCAGCCATACTATGCCCTTGTCCAGCCCCTGTAGCCCTTTTGCACCATCAATGTTGCCAATATTTCCTTTATGCTTAAGTCTGTTCTTTCCTTTACCACAATCATTATAGATACTGACGGTTTCCGGATTCAAATTGGCTTTCTCCATTTACTGTGACATTCTTTGCTCCACCTTTCATGATGATTACCTGTCCATCATTCTTGATCTCACTGTTTGCTTCTGAGGTTCTGTCTTCTAGGAATACCACCATCAATTATTTGCCCAGGCCATCGCTTGCCTGCTGCAATGGAACATCACTAGCTACTGGGACACATTGGATTTAGAGTTCTTTTGCTGGGTTTTTGCTTGCCACACCACCCTTTCATACAATGGGATAATTGAAAATGTCAGGTATTCTCTTTTAGTTGCCTCATAGATCATGCCACAAAACGGATACAAATCAATATCCTGGAGTCTTTGTTAGTTACCCTAATGAAGATGTCCACATTAAAAAAATGGGCAAAGAACAGCACAGTTTACCTTATTTGCTAGATAGCAAATTATTTTATTACTGTAACAGTTGACCCACTGGGGCTGTGCTGAGTAGTTTTGCTCTTGATATTGGATATGAACTCCTTTTATGAACCCACTGATATGTCATTTACTATTCATGGTTCAGAACAACTGCAATGTATATTGTAACATGTAGAATATTTAAATCATCTTCAAAACTGAATTTGTTTCTTGAACATTAACCTCACACTGATTTCATCTGAAATTGCAGAGGCCACTTCACATTGTACTGCTCTAATATGATAATGCCTTATGTAAATGTGTGGACAGATCCCTAAAAAGAGACTGGTATCTTTCACTGATGCATCATAATGTAAATATAAAAAAATAATAATAAAAGAAATTTTAAAGAGCTATACTTGTAAAAGCTAAGCAATTTCATGTCATCAGTTGTAATAATTAAACAGTGGCCTGAGTTGATTTTTCTATCTTTATTTTTCTTTTTTTTCAATGGAAAAAGTCCTTGACTTCATCAAGAAGAAAGACATTTACATAAACTGTACTCAGAGATCATCCAAGGTTTAGAGGCTCTAAACTGACTTTAGATTCAAATTTTGAGAATAATAAAAGGTAACTTAAAAGTACCACTTGCCCAAATTAGCCTTTGGTAATGTGTGCCCTCTTAAAGCTCTAGATGACACACTTGAATAAAAGAATGTTACAATGGATAATTGGATCCAGATACTTTGAAATTACTTTTGGAAATAAGAACGCCTGAATTAGTTCAGTGATTGGATAAAAACAGCCACTCCTTTGTCCACAGGAGGTTCATAGTTCTCTATTAAAAAGGCAGTGAATGTATTAGTGGATGACTTTAGAAACATGTTCACGATAAACATCGGTGTTTCAGCAGAACATCACAGTTGGGTACTGCTTCCCTGACAACAACTCATCTTGTAGAAAGGAGGTCCCAACAGGTGCTGCTTATATATTTTTGTTCACTTTTCTGTGTGCACCATGTGTCTGAACCTGCTCATCCTCCCTCTGGCTGTGGCTGATCTTCTCGTGTGACTGATAGTTATGCCTGTGAATATCATGCAACCAATTGGCTCTTGTTGGTAACTTAAACTAAATTATCTTTCTCCAATAATCAACAGCCTCTCACTCTCAGCATCACCTTGTAGCCTAATTATGATTGTAGTAGACCAGTACATTGCTGTCTGTGACCGTCTACTTTATTACACCAGAGTTATGGTGCAAACAATATCTGTGCTCATAATTCTAGGCTGGTCTGTCATTCTAATTCATATTGTAATTTACTTGTACTGTAATGACCATTTCTTGAAGTCTAGGGTAAGATTTTATGGAATGTGTGTCGCTGCTGGATTATTACTGACTGGTGCTTGCGTTTGTAACCCCTTACTCTATTATAATTATATTTTACCATCACTTTTTTTTATAATTGCACAACATTTAAGCCACCATCACCAGATTATCAGTTGACAGCTCAGCCCCTCCCTTTACCTGATTGTCCAAAATGTATGGCCTCAGACACAACCACAAGGTCGACCATTGACCTTTGACTCAAGGTGCTCTGGTACCAAGTACACTTATAAGCCACCTTGTGTTTTAACATGGTGTTCTTTATGGACAAACCATAACTAGCTCAGTCCAATCAGGTCATAACACTCGAGTTCAGATCAGGCAGGCTGTTCCTCCCACTCTGACCTCTCCAATGTAAGCATTGAAGTCTCATAACAAAAAGTCAGTGCATAGAATCATGTCCAGAACTCCACTTACTACCTTCAAGAAGTCTGAATACACTGAGCTGCTGTTGGGTGTGTATTCACACACAATAGTCAAAGTTTTCCTCTCTGCAAGCCGAAGCCACATTGTCCTAGTGAATGAGGACAATCTCCAACTGTACAGCTGCCAGCCAGGTACTAGTGAGTAACCCCACACTGGCCCGGTGCCTCTCACCCTGTGCAATGCCTGAGTAAGAAAGAGACCTGCCTCTACTGAGGATTTTGATTCCAGAGTCCACACTTTTCACGAGCTGGAAAGTTAGAAGTCAAGAGCAACATGGCTGCCAAGAGGAGAAAATGGGAAGGATGGGCCAAAGGTAGGAGAAAGTGTGAGCAGTTTAGCTGCAAGCAGAGAGGCAGAAAGTAAGATCCAGCAGCGGTACAGTGGACGCAGGGTGCTGTTTGTTTGTGAGGGGAAAGGCATAGGGATGAGGGTCCACAGCAGCTCCTAAGGAGAGAGCTCAAGCTGTGAAATTGGAGGCGGGCGGTGTGTCCGCAAAGCTAGAGGTTGGGACTTCCAGTGTACTTCCGTACACTGGCAGAGGGGTTCCTCTCATTACCTGAGTGAGCTAAGGGGACGCCATTGTTTCAGAGCGCATTACTGCAATGCAGAGGCTGTTCGGCCAGAGAAAAAGAAATGGAAGGCTCAAGGTGCTGCAGCGCTCATAGCAGTGGCTATGATGACAGTAGATTAGTGTTCCCCAAACACGAGGCATTCCCATAACAGCATAGCCAGAGATGAAGGTAAGGGGATGCTCAAAGATGTGCGTCAGCACTGGAGGCAAATGAGGGGGTTCACTCAGGAGGCGTGTTGTAGTGGGAAGAGAAGCAGGAGAGCAGAGTGGGAAAGACCGCAGAGCATAGAACAGCCAATGTGGTTTGAAGGAGAGAAGACGTCCAAATGTAACTCCAAATACCAAGCAGTCCCATAGCTGTTTAGCCAGAGAAAGGGGAAAACAGGAGGCTCGGTGGGCTTGATAATGGCAGAACACTGCTCCGAATACGGGGACCACCAGAGGAGAGAGCTGACGTAGCGAAGCAATCGAGTCAACATACGTTTCCTGAACCAAATGAAACAAGTTTGTCCAGCATGGAAATGACGTGAATTTACGGGGTGTATATATATGGCTGAGAGGAGGAGTTTGGCGTGGTCCTACTCCCAAAATTATGTTATTACATAACTTCAATTAATTTCATTAATTTTGAAGTCATCAACAGCTTGGGTGCTTTGCGGATGTGCATCCCAACCCCTTCACTTTGTACTAGTGCCATACCCTACCTCTAACTTTACAACTTTCACTTTCTCTTTTCAGGTGCTGCTGCAGACCTTTCTCCCAACTCCTCTGCTGCTGTGCTTCTCTCACCCTCCAACTTCCAGCTCATGCTCTCTCTTCTCAGGTGCAGCTGTGGACCCTAGTTCCGACCCCGTCTCCTGTCCTGCTGATATGCTCACTCTCTCAATCCCAGTCTCTGAATTTCCAGCTCATCCTCTTTCCAGGTGCTGCTGTGGACCTTCATCTTATACACTTATCTTTGAGGCTGTCCCACACTCTGCCTCTTCCTTCACAGCCAACCCTCTCTCCTGATGTGGATCTTCATCCTAATCCACTCCCACTGGCAGTTCGCTGGACACTACCTCTTCCTTCATAGCCTATTCTCACACATGCTGCAGACCTTCATCCTAACCCCACACCGCACCGCATCCTATCTCCAACTTCATAGCCTCTGCTCTCTTTTTGTATCCTCATCCCTATGCACTCCCTCTCACAAACAAGCAGCACTCTGCATCTACTGTATGGCTCGCACACTTGCCTGCTGGATCTTACTCCCTGCCTCTCTTCCAGACTTTGAAGCTCTCACTTTATTCTACCACAGACCTTCAGCCTGTCTTGGAAATTATCAACTAATAATAAATGAGACTGAAAGTGGTCTTTGAGTAACCTTTATTGAGAGCAGCTAAAAGCATGCACTAACACACTACTCTGCTGTGCTCTAACAAAAGGAAAAACTATTTTTATACCTTATACACACATAAGCACTTATAACTGTAACTGAAGCACCTATAAGGGAAGAAAGAGATAACAGTTTTGTGCAGAAACTGAGTTCTAAGAATCAGCTACATCCTGTGCTAGTTTGAATGAAAAATGTCTTTGATCACCTGTATGCAGAAGTTTAACTCTTTCAAGCTTCACTCCCATATCCTCCTATCACATACATTTTCTACAAAAGACTCAGTTAGTGAAACACTGAGACAACAGAATAATGCAACATACATTTCATAAAACAGCTCATCTTCATATAAAACCAAGACTTCTACTTATTGTCAGTGATTACTACTAATTATTAGTGATTACTACTTAACACTAGTGATTCAATGAGCACTCATACAGGATAAAAAGCATGCATTTAAAAATTCCCTTAACAAGCCCAGCTTCTTTCTTTTCTAGCCATGCCACTACTAACCTCTACTTTTTCAGCCCTTACTCTGTCATAAGGTACTGCTGTGGACCTTCATCTTCTCTTCTCGGCAGCCAAGCTACTCCCAGCTTCTGATTTTCCACCTTGTGCCACTGAGGACCTTCATCCATATCTCTCATCTAGCGACTCAAACTCACCCTGCCTCCTATGGTATGGTCTCCTCCAGCTGCTGTGGGCCTTCAACCTAACCTCTATCCTTTGCAGCCGCACTCTTCCTAGCCCCAAAATTCCACAATGCCCCTTTTCCGGCACTCCAGGCCCATGAGGCAACCTCAAATTCAGTTCACCACCCCCCCCCCACATACTGCCTCTCCTCTGGCAACTGCTTTTCACCATCTAGGCATCTCTGCCACCCTTGAGTCAACTTTCTACCTCATCATTATGCTTGAGCTCCTCAGGAATTGTCATGAGTATTTTAACATAATTTATTTGTGTATCTCATGACGCGTTTCATTTGCTCAAAATGTACACAAACATTTGAAAATCCACTACATTAAAAATCAATAATCCAGATTTCAAGAGACCTGAGTCTATACACAGGGAGTGTCCCTAAGCAACATTTACCATTTATCATGAAGAATTAAGCCAATAATGTTTGTAAACTTTACTCTATGACCATTGTAATGAGATTAAGGTGCCACTTTTCAACATTCCAGTTTGACACACACACAGCTTGTTTAGTCTCCAAAGAAAGTGAAATGAAAAGAAATTAATTGCTCTGAAGAAGTTTTCCTGCTTTGGCTGCCTCACTAAAGGTACACACAGTGTGAATGTACCTTTTTACATAAAGGTACCTTAGTCATGTTAACATCCATTTGTGTTCCTTAGAGGTACATGGAGATTAAATGGAGTGTATGAAATCACACAATTACAAAATCTACAATTATAATATAATAAGATACAATCGTATTTGCCACATAAAGTTACTGTATATGTACCCTCGAGAGTACCACCAGAGTGACAGTGATTCTGACAGTGTAGAATAAGTGTCCCTGAGGCTGTTGGCAGTGGCCAGGGCCTCCTTCAGCTTGTATAGCATCTTAGCCTAGATTGAAAGAAATGGTCATTAAAATACAAGTAAATTACAATATAAATGAACCCGAAAGACCAGACTAGGATTTTGAGGCCAGACATTTTCACACTGAGATTCCACTAGAATAACATAGAGGATACGTGACAGCAATGTACCAATCTACTGTAATGATGTGATGTGTGGGATGTTTTTTCCTGGGTCTGTGCAGCTTTTATTTCAGTTTCCTTCAACAGTCCAAAACACATTTTGGTTGGTTGATATGCTGAGTGGAATTGTACACAGCTGTCTGTAATCACATGACTGGGTGAGTGGGTGAAAATATTCAGTGAGTAACCTTTACCAGTGTTATTCCATTGGAACCATTTTGTTGAATATCAGCTTATTTTAATTATTATTTATTTATCTATGGCCCAGTTTTCCAGCTTCTCAGGTTGTGTATATATTCCCATTTCTTCTTGTATTTCCATGCATTGTATTTCCATACCATAAAGCCATTCTATTCTATAAGTGTGCACCACACATCTTCTGGCCTCATTGAATATGATCCAAGAAAAAAAAGTCCAGTTATATCATCTGAACCCATGGCAGTCTCGATGAACACGAGAAATGCTGGCCTTCCCTATTGTTTTGCTCGCTGTGTAAAATCTGTAATTATGACATTTTCTTTAAACTCTTCCACAGTTGTACCACACTGAACTAGTGTCAGCTATCACAATCCCTCTGCAGTATTCCAGTCAAATCACATTTCATAAAACCTTGCTGTCCATAATTCTTGGCTGGGGTTTTGGTCTGTTATGCCATTGTGTTTTTATACTTTAATAAGATGTTTAAATACTCCCACTGTTAAGAAGAGTGTTTATTGTATGAATATAAATATTGGTTCTACATTGAACCTGTAGTTGCATTTCTAGCTCCGTGCAGTTTAGTATTAATCTTGTACTCAGTTATTTTTAAAGTGGCAATACATCAAGGTAAAGCTATCAAAGCTCTGAGAGATGGTGCCACAAAGAACCATGGAGCTAAAACACCAAGGGCTTCTGAAATCAAAGCAACCAATAAATTAGGCACAGTGTGTTTTGTTTACCTTGCTTGCTAGATACTAAATTATCTCTTTCCTGCAGCAGTTTACACAAATGTGACTGTGTGGAATGTTTTGATCTGGACATCTGATATGAACTCCTTTTTAACCCATTAATATATTCCATTTTCTATTCATGGTTCAGAACATCTGTGTGTGTATTCACAGGCTCTGACTTCACTGATACGTCAGTAGCATTCTGTAAACTTGAAAACTGCTCTAAAAATTCACTGGTGTGATCTACAGGATCTGCTGGAGGGAAAATGTCTTGACTCAAACAGGCTTCATCAGTCTTCATCAACTCTAAGCTGTATGGCATCTTTGAGTACTTTAGCTTCTGCCATGGCAGCTGCAACCTCCTAAATTTGCTTTCCATGCAGACTTTTTCTGACTTAATTTCTGTTTCTAGAACATGAGGACGTAGTGGATGAGCATGAAGCTACTGATCTTGTCTAACATGTCTTATTTATCTCAAAATCTTCCTTGTTTGTGCACCTTATATCTGGAGTTGATATGAAAGATGAGCAATTAATACTTCTTGTTTGCTGCAGACTGCAATGCCCTTCAGTTTTCTTGTTGAGTTTTCATTAAGGATACATTATTTTTCACACTTCTGCTCATAGTACTTGGCTTTTCAACTCGACAGATAGCTAACACAGATGGATTTGAAAGAAGTACGAACCACAGATGACTAGTCTTTAATGTTTTACTTGTATGTCTACAATTTGTGATACTGAAACACAAATAATGGTATTACTTCACCAATTTACAAATAGGATTCCAAAAAAGTTGGGACAATAAACTAATTGTGAATAAAAACTGAATGCAATGATGTGGAGGTGCCTACATCTAATATTTTATTCAGAATAGAACACAAATCACAGATCAAACTGACTGAATGTATCATTTTAAGGGAAAAATATGTTGTTTCAAAATTTCATGGCATCAACAAATCCCAAAAAATTTGAGACAAGGCCATTTTTTACCACTGTGTGGCATCCCCCCTTCTTCTTACAACACTCAACAGATGTCTGGGGACAGAGGAGACCAGTTTCTCAAGTTTAGAAATAGGAATGCTCTCCCATTCATGTCTAATACAGGCCTCTAACTGTTCAATCGTCTTGGGCCTTCTTTGTCACACCTTCCTCTTTATGATGCGCCAAATGTTCTCTATAGGTGAAAGATCTGGACTGCAGGCTGGTCATTTCAGTACCCAGATCCTTCTCCTACTTAGCCATGATGTTGTGATTGCTGCAGAATGAGGTCTGGCATTATCTTGTTGAAAAATGCAGGGTCTTCCCTGAAAGAGATGACGTCTAGATGGGAGCATGTGTTGTTCTAGAACCTGAACATAGTTCTTTGCATTAATGGTGCCTTTCCAGACATGCAAGCTGCCCATGCCACAAGCACTCATGCAACCCCATACCAACAGTGATGCAGGCTTCTGAACGGAGTGGAACGGCGGATGGCATGGTGAATTGTGTTCACTGACAATGCTTTCTGGAAGTATTCCTGAGGCCATTCTGTTATTTCCTTGACCGTGGCATTCCTGTTTGAGGTGCAGTGACGTTTAAGGGCCCGGAGATCACGAGCATCCAGTAGAGTTTTGCGGCCTTGACCCTTACGCACAGCAATTGTTCCAGCTTCTCTAAATCTTTTGATGATGTTATGCACGGTTGATGATGATAACTTAAAAGTCTTTGCTATTTTACGCTGGGTAACACCATTCTGGTATTGCTGCACTATCTTTCTGTGCAACAATGGTGGAATTGGTGATCCTCTTACCATCTTGGCTTCAGAGAGACAGTGACACTCTGAGAAGCTCTTTTTATACCCAATCATTTTGTCAATTGACCTAATTAGTGTTAATTGGTCTTCCAGCTGTTTGTTATATGCTCAATTTTTCCAGCCACTTATTGCTACTTGTCCCAACCTTTTTGGAATTTGCTGACACTGTGAAATTTTGAATCAACATATTTTTCCTTTAAAATGTTACATTTACCCAGATTAACCTTTTGATCTGTCATCTATTTTCTATTACAAATAAAATATTGACATTTGCCATCTCCACATCATTGCATTCAGTTTTTATTCATTATTTGTTTAGTGTCCCAACTATTTTGGAATCCGGTTTGTAACTAAAATGTGAGCATGAACATAACAGAGACAGGATATACTCTGCTTCCATAAAAACATAGGCTAGAAATACTAAACACACATTTTGAAAGACTAGATTTTAATTATTTAAAATACCTTTCTAAAATTTAACAAAATATAAACAAATGTCTTGACTTGCAAGCAATGACTGTGACTATCCAATGCCAATTTTTCTCTCTGACAAAACCTGTACCAGTATATAAATACACATGAATGTACACTAAATTGTGAAGACATGACAGCTGTTAGACCATTACAGGGCCAAATATATCATGTCTAGATTTAAATGTGCCTAGCTATCATACTTACAAATTCATTTTTTTGCACCTTATTCTCAATTTTCATTTTCCAATATATATTTCCACCTTACAGGTCGGTTTATGTGACTAATACTGTCTTTATTTGCCAGCCTTTTATTTGAATATTCTGTTCCACCATAAAGTCAGCTATGTTAAGCTGATGTTGAGCAACATTTCTTGAATTAATACATTAAATGCCTCTGCAAATGATAGAAAATCTCCATGTTAACTTCTGAAAGACTGTCTGAGGTGTACTTTTTAAACCAAGTTATGTGACTAATTCACTGCTGATGTTAATTATTGTAGCATTACACAGATTTACCATTTTTTTCTGTTATATTTCATTATTATAATTATTATTAGTATTATTTTGACCCATTCCAAAGTTTTTTTCTTTCAACTATGAACATAATTTTTTTTTCCAAAGAGTATGAAATTTCACAGTTTCAAATCACTAAGCAATTTCTTTATACGGTTTTCAATTGAATACAGGGTTAAATTAATTTCATACCAGAACATAATCTTTTTTTATTCATTTATCTATCTCAACTTCTCAGGTTGTGTATATGTTTCTATTTATAGATGTATTCCCATACATTGTGGATGGACTATAAAAAAATATTCTATTCTATGTTCTAGAGTGTGCACCATAAATCTTCTGGCCTCACTGAGTATGATCCAATATATAAAACTCCATTTATATCATGTGAACCCATGGCAGTCTCTAATGTACATGATAAATGATGGCCATCCCTACTGTGTTGCTCACTGTGTAAAATTTGTAATTATGACATTATCTTTATATTCTTTCATAGTTCTACCACTCTGAAATAGCCTCAGCTGACCCAACACTGTACGTCATGATGATGTTAGAGTTACACTATCTACTAGTGGGAGGATTCATACTCATGTATAAAATAGAGAAGTTTACCTTCTGAATCATTTCATGTTCTTCAGCTCTGTCTCTGTTTCAGATGGATGACCAAGACTACAGGCACAACATCACAGTTCAATATTGCTTTCCTAACAATAATAAGTCTTGTTTAAGAGAGGCCGTATATGGCCCTGGATATTTTTTACTGTGTTTCATTCTCTCATGTATATCTGTGTGCACTGTGGTTCTGAACCTGCTGGTGATCATCTCCATCTCTCACTTTAAGCAGCTCCACACTCCAACCAACCTAATCATCCTCTCTCTGGCTGTAGCTGATCTTCTTGTGGGACTGGTTAATATGCCTATGACTCTAAATGCCCAGATGGACTCCTGTTGGTATTTTGGTTCATCAACATGCTGCATTGTTCAAATAATTGTTTTGGTCTCAATGTATAGCTCTATGTACAGTGTGATACTAATAGCAGTTGATAGGTTCATTGCTGTCACGAACCCTCTGCAGTATTCCAGTCAAATCACGCTTCAAAAAACCTTGATGTCCATAATTGTTGGCTGGTGTTGTTGTCTCTGTTATGCCATTGTGTTTTTATACTTTAATAATATGTTTACATACTCCTACTGTTATGGAGAGTGTGTTGTGTATGTATATAAATATTGGATCTTTATTGAACTTGTAATTGCATTTTTAGCCCCATGCAGTTTAATAATAACCTTGTACTCAGTTATTGTTAAAGTGGCAATACATCAAGCTAAAGCTATCAAATCTGTGAAAGATGGTGCCACAAAACACCATGGAGCCAGAACACCAAGGGCTTCTGAAATCAAAGCAGCCAAGAAATTAGGGACAGTGGTTTTTCTTTACCTTGTTTGCTGGATACCAAATTATATCATCCCTGTGGCAGTTGACACATATGCTACTGTTTGGAATGTTTTGATCTGGATATTAGAAATGAACTCCTTTTTTAACCCACTTATGTACGCCATTTTCTATTCATGGTTCAGAAGATCTGCAAAGTATATTGTAACATGTAGAATATTTAAATCTCCATTTTCAAGACTGAATTTATTTTCTGAACATTAATCTCAGACTGATTTCACCTGACAGAGCAGAGGCCAGTTCATATTGCACTTCTCTAATATATTCTTTATGTAAATGTGTGCACAAACCTCTAAACCCTGTTAAAAATAACCTGGTGATCCTTTACTGATGCATCATAATGTAAGCATTAAAATAATATATATATATATATATATATATATATATATATATATATATATATATATATATATATATATATATATATATATATCAATAGAAACAATGCTATTTTAAGCTGTACTTATATACTTGAGTTTCATGTGATCCGTTATAACAATTAAACTGTGGGCTGATTTAATGGAGACAAAATGAAATGATGATTAAGCCTCGGTGATGACCATGATCCACATCCCCAGCAAAGCTGAGAGAAATGGAAGAAGCTAGAGCTTTGACCCAGGAGGTAAATTTCAGAAACATTTCAGGTTCTGAGCATTATAGACGTAAGCCACATAAATGTCCTCATGAGGTTTCCTCCATAAGTACACTGTAAGAATATTTAATTAGGGAACATAATTGTACCTCATTCTATTCTAATTGTAGATTTTAAAGTTGTGTTGGTTCCATATGGCCCATTTCATCTTCAAGACTTATAATATGTTGTTTTATTTAACATAGTTCTTTAATTAAATATTACAAATACCCCCCTCTTTTCTGAAGAAAATTACACTGTTTGTACCTTTACTGACCAATGTACATCTACCATACTTCATTTTCTGGGAGTGTAGCAGCTGGCTCAAACTCATTGAAAACCACTTGTCCGAGGAAGAGCTGAAGAGCCCAGAAAGCCAAACTGCTCCTGTCTCTGGTTCCCTCCTTCTGGTGATATCAGAGTAACATATACTAATATGTTTCATGTGATCAATATTTGGCCCATTTTAATTGAATTATTTTCATGACATTTATATCTCATGACATTTGTCATATTTGCTCAAAATGTACAGAAACATTTAAAAAAAAACACAATATTACAAATCAATAAACCAGATATCAAAACCCTGTGTTTATACACAGGGCCTGTCCCTAAGCACTGAGTTTTCACCATTTATCATGAAGTATTAAACCAATAGTGCTTGTGCACTTTACTCTATGACCATTGTAATGAGTTTAAGGTTCCACTTTTCAACATTCCAGTTTGACACACACAGTTGTTTAATCACCACAGAAAAACAAGTAATTAAATAATGAAATGAATTGCTCTGAAGCAGTTTTACATGGCCCCAGTTTCATTATGCCCAGTGCCAAAAAGAAAAGAAAAAAAACTGTGATGGTATAATGCCTCCTGACTTTGGGACGCAGAACAGTTCAACTCTGTCCCCTGGAGTAATTCTGCTTCTTCCAACACCTGTAGGATGAGTTTGAATATGGTTTGCTCTCCAGAACTAATAATCCCACATCAGGACTAAGAGACGGCTATGAGACATCAGGAAGAGGATTAAAACATTTCATATCAATCAGTGAGAGAGAGGAGGTCCAGGGTGTGTCTAGAAACTAACCACTGTCTTCCTGTCTTTTCTGACCCCCAATCACAGGCATGACTGGACATATCAATAGGACTCTCACCCCACTGCTTTCACAGGTTTCTGTACAGATTTGCTGACACTCACTAGCATAACTACTGAGGTCTATTCCTGATTATTAAATCTGGAGAGCAAACCATATTCCAACTCATCCTACACGTATTGGATGAAGCTACATTACTTCAGGGCACACAGATTCACTGCTCTGCATCCCAAAGTCAGGAGACATTATACCTTCACAGGGTTTTTTTGGCACTAGACATGGTGATATTGGCTTCAGAGTAATTAATTTATTTTCATTTCATTTCCTCTGGGGAATAAACAAACTGTGTGTGTCAAACTGGAATGTTGAAAAGTTGCACCTTAAACTTTTAATTTGAGGATTTTCATATATTTTGTACATTTTAAACAAATGAGATAAATGTCACAAGATTTACAAAACAATTCTATGAAAATGGGCCAAATACTGATCACATGAGACATATTAATATCTGTTACTTCACTCAACATCACCATCTTAAACACCAAACGCTTTAGTCACTTATTATTATCTCTCCTCAGCTCTTCCTCAGACAAGCGGTTTCCAATGATATTGTGCTAGTGGGTACACTCCCAGAAAATAAGGTACGGTGGATGTACATTATTGGTCACTAAATGGACAAACAGTGTGATGTACTTTTAAAGGCACAGTGGTAGTTTTAAAGTCTAGTGGTGTTCTCTAAAGGTACAGTACATTATCTTCTCCAGAAGGAGAGGGGTGCATTTGTAATATTTCATTATAGAACTGTGTTAAATGAAAGAATATAATATAAATCCTGGAGATTAAATGGGGTGTATGAAATCAACACAATTTTAAAATCTAAAATTTTAATAGAATAAGCTACAATTAGGTTCCCTAATTAAACACACTGAAATGTATTCTTAAGGGTATGACTATAGTGACAGTTTATTCAGGGAGGGAACCACATGAGGAAATTATATGTGGCATTAGTCTATAATGCTCAGGACTTGTTTCTGGGCTGTGTCTCCTGGCTCAAAGCCCTGGTTTCTTCATATTCTCTTAACATTGCTAGAGAAGTGGATCATGGTCAACACTGAGGCCTAATCATCTGTCAATTTAGTCTTTGTTAACTCTGGCCATGGTTCAAATATTACAACTGATCACATGAAATTGCTTAGCTTTTACAAGTATAGCTTGTAATTCTTTATATTTACATTTTGATGTATTAGTAAATGATCACCAGGTTCTTTTTAACTGGGTTTAGAAATTTATGCACAGATTTACATTAAACAACTATATTGGAGCAGTACAATATGAAGTGGCCTCTGCTCCGTCAGATGAAATCAGTTTGAGGTTAATTTTCAGGAAAATTCAGTCTTGAAGATGATGATTTAAATATCCTACATGTTACAATATACTTTGCAGATCTTCTGAACCACGAATAGAAAACGGCATACATCAGTGGGTTCATAAAGGAGTTCATATCTATTAACCAGGTAAAAACATTCCACACAGTCAATGGTATGTGAACTGACATACGGACTGAATAAAATGGCATCCAGCAAGCGAGGTAAACAAAAACCACTGTGCCTAATTTCTTGGCTGCTTTGATTTCAGAAGCCCTTGATGTTTTATCTCCATGTCTTTTTGAGGCATCATTTTGCACAGCTCTGATAGCTTTAGCTTGATGTATTGCCACTTTAAAAATAACTGAATACAAGAGTAATATGAAGCAACAAGGGGCTAGAAAAGCAACTACAAGGTCAATTAATCCCCAGTACATATATGGATACACAACACACTCTCCATAACATTGGGAGTAGCTATTAGGATCTGTAAAACTCTCATTAAAGTATAAATACATGATGACATAGCACAGACAAAACGACCAGCCAAGAATTATGGACAGCAAAGTTTTATGAAGTGTGATTTGACTGGAATACTGCAGAGGGTTAGTGATAGCAATGTACCTATCAACTGCTATTAGTATCACACTGTACAGTGAGCCATACTTTGAGACAAAACCAAATACTTCATAAATGTAGCATGTTAATGAACCAAGATACCAACAGGAGTCCATTAAGGCACTTAGATCCACAGGCATGTTAATGAGTCCCATAAGAAGATCAGCCACAGCCAGAGAGAGGATGATCAGGTTGGTTGGAGTGTGGAGCTGACTGAAGTGTGAGATGGAGATGATCACCAGCAGGTTCAGAGCCACAGTGAACAAAGATATGCAGGAGAGTACGAAGCACAGAAGAAAATATCCAGGTCCATATTTGGTCTCTCTTATACAAGACTCATTATTGTCAGGAATGCAGTATTGAACTGTGATGTTTTGTCTGTAGTCTTGGTCACCCATTTGAAGTAGAGACATAGCTGAAGAATATGAAATGATTCAGAAGGTAAACTTCTCTGCTTTATACATGAGCATGAATCCTCCCACTAGTGGATAGTGTAACCCTAACATCATCATGATGTACAGTGTTGGGTCAGCTGAGACTAGTACTGAGTGGTAGAACTGTGAAAAGATTTTAAGCTATAGTACATAATTGAGCAAAATAGTAAGGAAGGCCAGTATTTATCGTGTACATTAGAAACTGCCATGGGTTTAAATGATAAAACTGTGCTTTTATGCCTTGGATCATACTCAGTGTGGCCAGAAAATTTGTGGTGCACACTCATAGAATAGAACATATAATAGTTGTATTGTCCCTCCACAATGTATGAAAATATAACAAGAAATTAAAATATATAAACGACCTGAGTAGTTGGGACACTGGGCCATAAATAAATAAATAAATAAAAATACTGCCCTGATATGCAATCCATTTAACCCTACATTTTAAAAAATAAATCTGCTACAAAAGGTTCTTTGAGCGATGCTATAGAAGAAACATTTTTTTTTTATATATAGCACCATTTTGAACAACTTATGCAATTGAAAGAATTGGTACCTGTTGCAGATGGAATACAGTAGTAAAGCTTATGTAATTATATATGTGTATCATCATAGTTGTAACAGAATATTCTCTCTCATGTAATTATATATATATATATAAATAAAAAAGTGGCCCAAACAATTAAAATTCAATTCAGATTTTAGATATTATTCATATTTATTGTCAAAACATACCTTTTACTCATTTGGAAAAATTGTTTTTGTTATTGGAGTGGGTTTACCAGAATCTTTGTGTCACAAATATGGAGATTGTATGAACTAAATACTGTATAAATGCATAATAAATTTCTCAAATGAAACTTAAATGTACAATAATTTATTTAGTAATTCAATCAACTTTGACAAAATTATCCATTGATTAAACTTACTTTACTGTATAAAAGTTCATTGTGTGTCCATTAGCAAATGTTTACTGTGTAGATATTCATTGGGTCAATTAGTAAATGCTAAAAAAAAAAGGAAAGTCTTCATGGCCTGTCCCATAGATGTTCATTTTATGATGTCATTGTTTGTCCATTAATATATGCTGTACTGTGTAAAAGCTAAAACATAACAGCATTATAGGACAGGCCATGTCCATGGTGATTGCCAGTATAAATTCAAAGTTTACTGTGTAGCCATTCCATGAGTCAGCCAGGACAAATAGCTTTAACACCCACTTTTTTGGGTTTTGCCTTTATATACTGTGTCATCCCAATTTTAGTCTTTCTGGCAACCAGTCTGTCATGCACAGCCATGTCACTGGGAATTTGCAGGTGTTCCTGAGAGTGTCCATCAGGGGTTTTAGCTGGAAAAGTGAATTGTGCTGATCTGTGCCCTTTTTGTTATTATGGACATCTTTATCAGGGTAACTAAGATGAAGACTTCAGGATTTTGCTGTGTTCTGTGGGATGATGTGTGACGGCTGAGGCAACAGAAATATGTGATGTTGTCTCCAGTAATCCCTGACGCTATCAATTTTTCCATTGCTAAGCCTAGAAGAAGCCCAATGTGCTTATAAACCCTGCCTACATCCAAGTTTGTCTATTTGTATTTCTTGCCCTGTGACATGATTTTTGCAGCCTGTTTATAATTTGACGCAGTATTTGTTCAGTTTGTACATTCTACATGAACAAAATGTACAATTTGTTCAGTTTGGGAAGTACATTTTGAACACGTCAAGCGGTGTATATGTAGAGGTGGAACTGTGCTGTAGCCCTGGTGTCTAAGCTGATCAAAGCCTTGAGACAAGGGAAGCGGTGTCTAGGTTATTTTCAGTCTTTCAGGACAGCATAGCTGGCTATGTAGGTGGGGGCACTGTGGCATGTAGGAAGGGCCTCTTTGCTGGCAGAGCTGGTGATGGCCATGAGGTAGGCATTTCTCCTGATGAGGACTGAGGTGTGGTAACAGGCAAAGAAAGGTGGGGTGGCTGCTGGGAACAGGTACAGGAGTTGCTGGTGACTGTGGGGGAGTTGCTTATGCCCAGGGGAAACTTGTGGGGCTGGTGACAGAGAGGGAGATACTTCACCTGGGGCTGACTGAGTTGTAACATGCAGAGAAGGAGATTGTGTCTGCTGAAGTGATGTTGACTGGTGTAGATATGCAGCATGTGGTTCACTGGGCCCTGAGAGCTGTGAATCCACTCAGTAAAAGAAATAAAAATTCAGGTACTACTAAGTCAATTGAAAGAGGTTCTCACTCCCTTTCTCCTACACACACACCTAAGAGGAATGCACACCTGAAAGACAAGGTGGGGACACTGTGTGTGTCTTTCTCTCTCACACAAACCTAACGTTGCACTCTACACTTGAACAGAAGTTTCCAGTAATTTTACATTCAGTATAAAGTCTTATATGCACACAATAAAATATATATAATTCTAAGAATGATAATGTATCATGTGCACAAGACAATATGCTGAAAACATTTATATTATTTGCAAGGGAATCTTACATTTACACAAGAAAATCACTTGTGCACAGTAAACATTAGACTATGAAATTTACACAGTGAAGAGAACATGGACTATAAACTTTTACTATGTGAACTAAACATTACTAAGGGGACTATAAAGGTTTACTATTATATCAAACATTAATTTCAAGAGTCATGCACATTAGTAGCATTTATCCACACACTAAGTTTGCTATTACTGAGATATTACAAAACAGAATTTTTTTTGTAAAATACCTTACCCCATCTTCAAATGGATATATTTTGTTTTCTTATTCCTCTTCATCATTTGACTGAAACCCCTTGGGCTCTGAAGCTCCGTTCTCCTCGTCGCTGCTTTCCAAAAGCACTGCACCAACCTCAGCAGACATAGATATTTTCAAGCATTTCTCCGACATTGACTGAATAAAACATGGAGGGTAACTGACAGGATGGATAAGGCCTTAGTGATTTCTTGAGAGTTCATTGGTCAGCTTTAAACAAAAACATTGACAGATGGACAAATTCACCAATTAGAAGAGACACAGAAAACAAACAAGCAAATCCACCAGTTAGACACGGCAAGAGGCAGAGGAGGCTCAACCTTATTCACAGACTTGTATGTGAGCTTGCGTGTTCACATCACAAGGAACTCGTGATATCACAGAATTCCCAAGAGACTTGGATAAACTTAATTCATTTTCTTTCATTTGGATCGATTGGTTTACATTTGATTAACTATTAGGATAATTATGTTCATTTAACACAAATTATTTAAATATATTTTACAAATGGATTAAATTAATTAATATCAACTTAATGTATTTTCTTAAAACAAATGAACAACAATTCTTCATTTATTGAGTATTATTTCATTGTAAAACATATGCTATTACTGCAGAATTGCATAGAAAGAGTTATTTAATACATGTATCCTAATAGTGACAGAAAATTTTCAACACATTCATAATTTTCTCAGTGAATTAAACTTATTTAGACAAGGTTAATGAAAGACTATTTTATGTTTTGTAATGTTAATGTAACACACTGAATAATTTCATAAATGTCACATTATGAAATCATGGACATCCGTGGAACTATCACATCACAGAATGGTTTAAAGCTGAAACTGGTTACAATGTCTCAACACTAGCAAACATTAGCTAAATGTTAGAAAATATGGGAAATCCAGTTTAATGTCTTAATGTAAGTTAATACATACATACCAGGCTTCTGGGTTAAAAAAAAATCATTTTCCAATCTGACTTCTAATGTAATTACACATATGTTATCATGTGTGTAATTACATGAGAGAGAATATGCTGTTACAACTATGAAGATTCACTTGTATAATTACAAAAGGCAAAACTGAAGTTGATACACATATATAATTACATAAGCTTTACTACTGTATTCCATCTGTAATAGGTAGTAATTTATCAGTAGTTACATTGTTATTGCATATGTTGTTCATGTGTATTCACACTGTTATTAGAGATACAAAAAGTGGCACCCTCCCTTCTCCTTGGCTTCAGCTCCCTTGGCTCCGACTCCTCCCAACGCTTGGCTGTTCAATTCACTGCTTGTGCCCCCTGCAGTGGGAGGACAGTGTAAAAACTGTGCCAAATCAATGGTGCGAATTGTGGTTGATCTACTGTGGCAACCCCTGAACCCTGGAGGGGGCAGAGGAAGGAGGAAGAGGAAGAAGTCTTTAGTTAGATTTAGGGAAGTCTAATCGAAATGTCATTGTGCATCCTGAATGTAAGAGGGGGTCTTGACCTGACCCTCTCCAAGACTAGATAGGGAACAAGGGAGAAGTGTGAGAGTAGATGGTAAAAGATGTATAAACACATGTATTTTCTACTTTATGGAATTAGCTGAATGTTTGAGTGTGTGTTGCCCTGTGATCCAGAATGCTGCAGCACACCTGGTTTTCAACCAGCCTAAAAGAGTACATGTCATGCCCCTATTAGTTGAGCTGCATTGGCTACCCTTAGCTGCTCGCATCAAATTTAAATCATTAATGATGGCCTTCAGAGTATTCACTGGTTCTGCTCCCATCTACCTCAATAGACTCTTAAAACCATATGTTAGCACCTGCCCTCTCCGTTCCTCAAAGGAACGCCTACTAACACGGCCAACCCCCCCCTCCCCCCTCC
This sequence comes from Hoplias malabaricus, assembly GCF_029633855.1. Lineage (NCBI taxonomy): Eukaryota > Metazoa > Chordata > Actinopteri > Characiformes > Erythrinidae > Hoplias > Hoplias malabaricus. Next base: position 33,179,023 of record NC_089817.1, read on the forward strand.
CCCCCCCCCCCCCCCCCCCCGTACAGGTCAGTCGAGGCTATTCTCATCTCTGGTAAATCGCTGGTGGAACGAGCTTCCAAGCACTATCAGAGCAACAGAAACCCTCTCCGCATTCAAGAAATCCTTGAAGATCTCTTGCACTGAAAGTCTTTCTTTAATGCACTTATTACTTAATGGCATATTGCACTCAATGTAAGGTAATTTGTATAAATTGTGCTGTAGTTTGAATGTTAGATCCTCTTTTGTAAGTGGTTTTGGATAAAAACGTCTGCCAAATGCATAAATGTAAATGTAAATGTAAAAGACTGGCGCCCCCTCCAGGGTGTTTGGCAGCAACTTGTTGTATTATTTCCAGGTATAAGGGTCAGTCGTAATTGAACATATGTACATTTCCAGCTCCAATTATATGACTTGCATGTAACGTGTAATTTGGCTACAAATCGAGTTGCAGACACCCATATTAATGCCTTGGACAGATTGATGGCTAGTCCCGTCTGTTCATCTGGCCTTTTTTCCAATCCCAGTAGCTGGGTTAGTCTATAAGACACAGGTTGGTGAAACCACAGGAAAAGAAGTGGAGGCAATGAGTGACTCTCTTTGACCTTCCAACTAGATCAAGGTACATGCCTTTATGGAGGTTGGTGGGGTACTTCATGTCACTGTGTTGGTCCAATTGAGAGTACATATCCAGTACATTCATTTAGGGAAAATAATTACACTTTATTCTATATTAATTGCATTAAAATGTTTTATTTTGTGTGCCCCATTTAATGTACAGGACTTGTAACAATTTTAACAAATACAACTGGACTTCAAATCACTGCTGTACCTTTAGAGATTCATTTCATCCTTTGTACCTATAGTCAACAAAATGTACCTCTACCATATATTTTTTTTTCTGAGAGTGTAACAAATTTTTATTATGCAGACAGAAGCCTCAGATATTGAACTTATAGCAGTGCTGTCACAAGCGTTTGAGCATTAGAAACATCCAATTATACACACTAGCACTATGAGCAGGGAATTGTAGACGGTAGAGCAGTGATATGCCACCACTGAGAGATAAACCCTGGCTTTGAAATGGGCCTGCAAAACTACAAAATAACACACTACTTTCTCTCTTTAGTGCCTCAACTCCAAAGTCTAGGCTGACTCTAACTCCACCAACAAGGAAAATCAACTAAGCTACACAGCACATTCACCAGTGTTAAATCAACACTTTTAGTTTGATAAAGTTTACATTTTTACACTAATGGTGTTGATTTAACACTGGTGAATTTGCTGTGTACTCCTCTCTTGCTATTGTTCTCAAATATCCTAAAACACCCAGGATATGCTCATTTCAGAACCTCTGTTGTGGACCAAGGAGACATGTGGAGGAGGGAGGTGAGGCAGCCAAAAAAGGCATGGCCCGCACCTCATGATGATTTTGCCCCCCCCCCTCACTGCTATCACAGGTTGTACTCTTCTGGGTAGGCTCTACTCTAGACCTTTTTTATAACATTTCTGTACAGATTTAGTAGTATTCACCAACAGAACTATTGAGGTCTATTCCTGATGTGGGATTAGTTCTGGAGAGCAAACCCTATTCAAACTCATCCTACAGGTATTTGATGAAGCTACATTAGTCCAGGTAACACAAATTCACTGCTCTGCATCTTAAAATCAGGAGGCACTACACCTTCACAGGCATTTATTTGGCACTGGACATGGTGACATTGGGGTCATGTAAAACTGCTTGAGAGAAATTCATTTCTTTTCATTTTATTTCATCTGGAGAAAATAAACAATGTGTTTGTGTCAAACTGGAATGTTGAAAAGTGGCACCATAAACTCATTACAATGGTCATAGTGTACAGGCACTATTGGTTTAATTCTTAATTATAAATGGTCAAAGTTTGTGGCTTGGGGACTGGCCCTGTGTATAGACCCAGATCTCTTGAAATCTGGCTTATTGATTTGTAATGTATCTGATATTCAAATGTTTGTGTACATTGAGCAAATGAAACAAATGTCATGAGATACTCAAATGAATTCTATGAAAATCCTCATCCTCATCACGAAATTATAGTATTGTATTATAGTATAAATATAGTATGTATAATCATATATATATATATATATATATATATATATATATATATATATATATATATATATATTATTATATATGATTATACAATTATATTAGAATTAAGTTCCCTGATTATCTACTCTCAAGTGTACGACCACAGTGACAGTTTTTCCTGACTGTTCTCAGGAAAGTAACTGCATGAGGAGATATATGTGGCCTTAGTCTATACGGACTTCTTTCTGAGCTGTGTCTCCTGGGTCAAAGCTCTGTCTTCTTCCATTTCTCTCAACATTGATGGGGAAGTGGATTATGGTCAGCAATGAGGCTTAATCATCCCTCTGTTTAGTCTTCGTTAACTCATGCCACAGTTGAATTATTACAACTGATCATGTAAATTCTTTTAGCTGTTACAAGTATAGCTTATTAAAATATACTTTTCACTATTTATAATGTTTTATTTGTTATACAAACTGGATTCCAAAAAAGTTGGGACACTAAACAAATTGTGAATAAAAACTGAATGCAATGATGTGGAGATGGCAAATGTCAATATTTTATTGGTAATAGAACATAGATGACAGATCAAAAGTTTAATCTGAGTAAATGTAACATTTTAAAGGAAAAATATGTTGATTCAAAATTTCACAGTGTCAACAAATCCCAAAAAGTTGGGACAAGTAGCAATAAGTGGCTGTAAAAAGGAAATTGAGCATATAACAAACAGCTGGAAGACCAATTAACACTAATTAGGTCAATTGACAACATTGGGTATAAAAAGAGCTTCTCAGAGTGAAGTCAAGATGGTAAGAAGATCACCAATTCCACCATTGTTGTGCAGAAAGGTAGTGCAGCAGTACCAGAATGGTGTTACCCAGTGCAAAATAGCAAAGACTTTTAAGTTATCATCATCAACCATGACCATAACATCATCAAAAGATTCAGATAATCTGGAACAATTGCTGTGCGTAAGGGTCAAGGCTGTAAAACTGCTGGATGCTCATGATCTCCGGGCCCTTAAACGTCACTGCACCTCAAACAGGAATGCCACTGTCAAGGAAATAACAGAATGGGCTCAGGAATACTTCCAGAAAGCATTGTCAGTGAACACAATCCACCATGCCATCCGCCGTTGCCAGCTGAAACTCTACAGTGCAAAGAGGAAGACATTTATAAGCAAAGTTTTTCTGACTGTGTTCTCAGTGAGGAAACCAATATTGAACTGTAATATTTTGCCTGTAGTCTCGGTTGTCCATCTGAAATACAATCAGAGCTGGAGAGTCTGAATTTATTCAGAAAGTAAACTTTTGTTTTATACATGAGCATGAATCCTCCCACTAGTGGATAGTGTAATCTTAACATCGTCAAGATATAAAATGTTGGGTCAGCTGAGATTAGTTCAAGAGTTTTAAGCTAATTTCATAGATATACATTTTAGACAGGGAGTAAAACAGTAGGGAAGGCCATCATTTATTGTGTTCATTAGAGACTGCCATGGGTTCAGATGATAAAACTGGATTTTTATGCCTTGGATTATACCCAGAAATCTGTCCAGAAAATATAAAAAATATATAAATAACCTGAGTATTTGTGACACTGGGACATAGATAAATTAATAAACAATTATATTTATAGAGCACCTTTCGTACAAAATATAAATTCAAAGTGCTTTATAGAGCAAAACAGGAAAATCTCCACATCATTGCATTCAGTTTTTATTCACAATTTGTTTAGTGTCCCAACTTTTTTGGAATCCGGTTTGTATTTGTGAGGGGGATATTTGTAATATTTCATTATAGAACTGTGTTAAATGAAAGAACATAAAATAAGTCCTGGAGATGAAATGGGGTGTATAAAATTAACACAATTTTGAAATCTAAAAACTAAGAATAAAAAGTTATTTAGTCTAGATTTGAAGATAATATTTGGGGCAAATCTGATGTGACTGAAAGCTGCCTCCTCCTGTGTGTTTTTGAACCGGGGCATCACTAACTGACCAGTCTCAAGTGCTCTGAGGGGCCTACTGGGTTCATACACTTTTAAGAAATAAATAAAAATACTTAGCAGCCAATTAGTAATATCACTGGGTTTAAGAAGTGCACTTCAGAGAGCCTTTCAGAAGTAAAAATGGGTATGGTTAATGCAACAATTAAAGAAAAGTTACTCAATTTCAGCCTGGCATAGCTGATTTTATGGTGGAACAGACAATAATAATAAAGCCAATATTAGCCTCGTGAACAAACCTGTTTAATGTGTTAATTAATATTGTAACAGGAAAATAATGAATAAGAAACAAATTACATTTAAGGTGAAAGAATAAATAAATGTGAATTTATAGGTATAGCAGCAGCAGTTAAAACTACGCATTATATCTTTGGCCCTGCAATGGTCTGTGGTGTTTGAAACTGTATATTGAATCTACAGATAAACCAAGGTTTATTAAATAAAAAAAAATAAAAAATAGCTAGTGGTCGCGAAATGTGATAGAGCCAGAGTTAGTTTTAACAACAATAAGATCACTGGGCCAACAGAACGTGCATTAGTAGCGGCCTTGAAAGTTGAATACTACAGAGAGGCAGCATTAATGAATTGAGATGACTTTAGTTGGCTGGCATATCATGATGGTGCCTTCCAGTGGCATAGTTTTGAATTGAAAAATGAATGGGTGATCTAGGGGGAAGACAGGTGAGGCAAATAAGCCCCAAAAGGGGAACTGATGGTCAGCATTGCAACAGTGAGACAGAAGGCAGATTGTTACATGGGAGCAAACTCTGAAAGAGGCAAAACCGAGAAGTTTTGAGGAACTCAAGCATGGTAATGAGGTATTGCTTGTTTGCTGTGTAATTACACAGGCCGTGAGTGGCTTAAGAGATTTGTGTTTAGTTCCCGTACAGCACTGGGGTAAAAGCTGTTTTTCAATCTGATTGTCCTGGATGTGATGGACCTGAAGCATTTTCCTGAGGGCAACTGTTGGAAAAGATGGTGTCCAGGGTGGGAGGAGTCTTTCAGTATATTGGCTGCCCTGCTGAGGCAGCGGGAGCTGGACAGATCCTCCAGCCTGGGCAGTGGACAGCCGATGATCTTCTGGGCCATGTTGATCACTCTCCGTAGTGCTCTCCTTTCTGCCACTGATCAGCTGCTGTACAATGTTGAGATGCAGTAGGTCAGCACACTCTCGATGGCAAAGCAGTAGTAGGACAACAGCAGCTTCTCCTGAAGGTTGTTTTTCCTGAGAATTCTCAGGAAATAGAGTCTCTGCTGTGCCTTTCTAACCACAGCTGTGGTGTTGGTGGTCCAGGAGAGATCTTCAGAGATGTGCATACCCAGAAATCTGAAGGAAAGGTCCACCATGGTTGTGTCATCCGCAAACTTGATGATTGTGTTGCTGGAGTGGGTGGGGGTGCAGTCATAGGTGTAGAATGTAAAATGAAGTGAATGTGAGAGTGATAGGCATGTTTCTGCATTTCATCCAGGTATACACCCCTGGTTAAAAGAGAAGCTCTCCATCAGAGTATGGTGGAGAGGAAGAAAAGGCTCCTATTCCTGATTTCACTGCACGATTCATTGAAATTTGTGGCACAGTTACAGGTCTTGCTCCAAGATTTGCCTGATCAAAGTTTAATCTGGTGGTCATCCAGATAGCATGGTGAGGATTCCAACAGCTGGGTAGCCCCACTTCCCTTCCATGTACCTCCTCAGTATTTTCCTAACAAAAAGAATAATGTTGTAAATCATTTGATATCTCTATGCCGGTCTCTAGAAAAATAAAATATGCAGAGGATTTTTGACCAAAACCATGCAGAGGATGCACTTTCCCAGGCCAGATAAGTGTGGTGTTTGATTCCAATGTTCAGTTCAAAGATCTTTACTTGAATCAAATGCTGCTCTAGTGGGAGTACTGTTGTGCTTCTGAGAGGAGGTATAACTGCTGACACTGAACAGATGTTCCACAGTTTTGTAGTGAGGAAAGACCATAAGAAATTTCTGTGATTCTTATGGTTTGAAGACTCTGACTTCACCATTCATTCATTCATTCATTCATTCATTCATTATCTGTAACCCTTATCCAGTTCAGGGTTGCGGTGGGCCCAGAGCCTACCTGGAATCATTGGGCGCAAGGCGGGAATACACCCTGGAGGGGGTGCCAGTCTTTCACAGGGCAACACAGACACACACACACACATTCACTCACACCTACGGACACTTTTTGACTCGCCAATCCACCTACCAACGTGTATTTTTGGACTGTGGAAGGAAACCCATGCGGACACGGGGAGAGCACACCAACTCCTCACAGGCAGTCCCCCAGAGTGGGAATCGAACCCACAACCTCCCTAGAGCTGTGTGACTGTGACACTACCTGCTGCGCCACCATGCCTCCCTTCACCAAACATGTCATTGAATATAGAATGACGGTCCACATATTTGGAAACAGGCTATTGCTATTTACCGACTCCATCAAGCAGCTCAGCAAGGAGCTGAGTATGGGAAGGATTCCAGAGGCTTTGTTGAGCATGATTTTTATATTGATTATGGCAGAAAGTCAGTGGCAACTGAGGAGGAAGCAGTGGATTTGCTTCAATAATGCTCGCTGGTTCCAACTTAAAGGCTAAGCACCACTTAATGGACCTCCATGAATATTTCACATCATTGTAGTTACTGACAGATATAAGTATGAATTAAAATGAAAATAGCAGCTTAATTTGCTTTAAAACTGACAATTTTATTAAATTGACGGAAAAACCCGAGCTCGCTACTGAAATTCTTGAACGCGACCGTGACGTCACTGGTGGACAACAGCTGAACAATGCCGCGGTAAAACACCGTTATGACTGACTGTTATGACAGTATCTAGCTAAATAACCAACATTATTCATGACAATAGCCTAGCAATAAGCGAAACTCAAATTTAGAGGTACCGTTATTCTTGTAAATGTGATCGAAGTCAATTCATCCGACACTATAAACCTCTGTAATGCAACTACGTAGCCGAGTATAATCTGAGCCACCAAGTTTAGCAAGTCAAGCTAATGTTAACTAACACCAACTGAAACAGGTGAAGTAAGTGTACTTACCCTGTATACATCCATGTATATAGAGGCTCTTGAACACCTTTCGTTGGTTTCTTTACATGCCCATATTGTTGGAAAAGTGCCAATGAAATGAGCACTACAGATAACGGAGTGAGCAGATGGTCCTTTCCAAAGTGCCCATTTAAAGTTGACAAATTTAGTCCTTTTTCTGGATATCTTGGGATTATCTTTGGCCATTTGTGCACAGATGTGTACATTGTATTATTGTAGCCAAAAACAACACACCTTTTCATCATTTTGCATTAAATTAAGTGCAACATCTAGGGTTGTTGTCCACTGTTACATGCAAGATGCCTGTTAGAGTTTCGGAACACTGTTGGGGGGGTGGACCAATGGTCTTTTAAACCGTATTCCTTGAATTAGTAAAAAATAACATGTTTTCTGACTATCAATAAACACAAGTTAGGAACTCAAATTCCATTGTATTTATTTCTTTGACACTTTCATATAGCTGGTGCTTAGCATTTAAGTCTCCACAAATTTGCATAGAACATTCTACCTATAATAAAAAGTCTTTAAAGTTAGAGATCATGTGTGGTGGATTTTTTTTTCCTTTTCATTCCAAGGAAAATACATGATTAATTTGTATTAATTATATGTGTTTAAAACTATGTGAATGGTAAAGAAGATACATTTCTTTCCTGCTTTTAAAATTATTTAAATGATAATTGCATGGGTTCCAGAGACAATGCATGTTTACAACCTTTCAAATGTATGACTTGATACCTGCAGGGGAGGCCATTTGGGTGATAGAGCCTTTGCTCATACTAGGGGTTTCACAGAGATATAGGGTAATGCATGGTCCGTACAGTGTCATTGAGTGACTTCAAGGTATGGGACTCCTCATGTGAAACCTCCAATTCAAAGGAGTCTGGGATCGTGTTGGTGTCTAAAAAGTGACACATTTAATGTCTCAGCTGAGGATAAGACGTTTACACACACAGAGGTGTTGTGGCTATATGATAATTAGCTTTTCTGACCTTCTCTGGTTTCTTGCGCATGTAATGATTCAAGGGAATTTCTTTCTTCATAAGTTGACAGCAAGATCCACTGATTGGGATTCTTCTTTACCAGTGGAAAAGGAATTAGAGAGGAAGCATTGGAAAATTCCTTGGAAGATCGTAAAAAATTTGAAATACCTAGAATATGATTATTTAGCACATATAGCAGAAACTGAACAAAATCAAAATTATTATATAATAATAATAATAATTGTTCAGTTAGACAGGCTTTAAAAAAATAAATAAACAAAAGATTAATGTACCCCTCCACCCAGAGCATTTACCACATTAGGTTATTCCATGTAGGGGTTAAGAAATAAGGCCTGTACTCGTCTATTCTGGAAAATAGGTTGAGGACTGAAAGACAAGCTCCAAGTCCTCCAGAAAAAAAAGTACCATTAAGTATACCACCACAGAGACAGTTTTTCTGACAGTGTACTCAGGGAGGATATCACATGAGAAGATTTATGTGGCCTTAGTCTATAGTGCTCAGGACTTGTTTCTGAACTGTGCCTCCTGGGTCAAATCTCTGGCTTCTTCCATTTCTCTCAACCTTTCTGGGGAAGTGGAGCATGGTCAGCACTGAGGCTTAATCATCCCTCCATTTAGTCTTCATTAACTCTGGCCACAGTTTAATTATTACAACAGATCACATTAAATTGCTTAGATTTTACAAGCACAGCTTATTAAAGTATAACTTTTACTCTTTATGAAGTTGTATTTTTTAATATATACATTATGATGCATCAGTAAAAGATCTCCAGTTTTTTTTTAAGGGTTTAGAAATGTTTTTTGTAAAATATGTATACTAGAGCAGTAGAATAGGCCTCTACTCTGTCAGATGAAATCAGTTTGAGGCTAGTGTTTAGGAAACAAATTCAGTCTTGAAGATGATGATTCAAATATTCTACATGTTACAATATACTTTGCAGATGTTCTGAACCATGAATAGAAAATGGCATATATCAGTGGGTTAAAAAAGGAATTCATATCCAATAGCCATATCAAAACAGACCATACAGTTGAAGGGGTGTAAACTGACACTGGCATGATATAATTTGGTATCCAGCAAGCAAGGTAAAGAAAAACCACTGTCCCTAATTTCTTGGCTGCTTTGATTTCAGAAGCCCTTGATGTTTTAGCTCCACAGTTGCTAGCAGCACAATTTTTCACAGCTTTAATAGATTTAGCTTGATGTATTGCCACTTTAAATATAACTGAGTACAAGATTAATATTAAAATGCAAGGGGCTAGAAATGCAAGTACAAGGTCAATGAGCATCCAATACCTATACATATATACAACACACCCTCCATAACATTGGGAGTATGTATTAGGATCTGTATAAGTGTCATTAAAGTACAAAAGTACAATGGCATAACACAGCCAACAACACCAGCCAATAACTATGGACAGTAAAGTTTTAAGAACTGTGATTTGACTGGAATACTGCAGAGGGTTAGTGATAGCAATGTACCTATCAACTGCTATGAGTATCACACTGTACAGAGAGCCATATTTTGAGACCAAACAAATTGTTTGAGAAATGTAGCATGTTGATGGACCAAGATACCAACAGGAGTCCATCAGACCAGTTAGATCCACAGGCATATTAACCAGTCCCACAATAATATCAGCCACAGCCAGAGAGAGGATGATCAGGTTGGTTGGAGTGTGGAGCTGCTTGAAGTGAGAGATGGAGATGATCACCAGCAGGTTCAGAAACACAGTGCACACAGATATACATGAGAGAATGAAGCAGAGTAAAACATATCCAGGGCCATATACGGCATGTCTTATACAAGACTCATTATTGTCAGGAAAGCAATATTGAACTGTGATGTTGTGCCTGTAGTGTTGGTCATCCATTTGATATAGAGACAGAGCTGAAGAATCTGAAATTATTCAGAAGGTAAACTTCTCTGTTTTATACATGAGCATGAATCCTCCCATTAGTGGATAGTGTAACCCTAACATCATCATGACTTACAGTGTTGGGTCAGCTGAGACTAGTTCAGAGTAGTAGAATTGTGAAAGAGTTTAAAGATAATGTAATCATTACATTTTTTACATAGCTATTAATTAATATTTAAATGTTGAATCTGTTGTGCAAGAGACCATTTGTTCAGAAGAGGGCAAGTACTTTCAAATGATACAATTAGAATGATCATGAAAACGATTGATCCAGAAGGAGTGGATGCTCCATTGCATTGTGGTATATAGCTACCTACAACTTGTATGATTGTAAAAGAGGTTATTTGAGCTTAAAAAAACAAAAAAAAAAAAAAAAACTTAAGACGCTTTAACTGTAATAGATGTTTCTGGGGTCAAAGCTATCTAGTATTTGATAACATGTAAGATGCACCTGGTGCCCCTAGTGCTCAGTTACATCAATAACACTGCATTACACATGTGAAACGCCTCAGTATTTTTTTTTATAAGACATTAAGAAAGTAAACAATATGATTGCAATGAGCAATGAGAAAGCTACAATTATTTACTTAGTTTCCTTGATCTGTAATTGTCAGTGCTATGAAGAGCAACAGTGCCCTTGATATGACAATGCAGATATTAATGTTTGTTTACAGTAAATAACACTGCATTTGGGGCAGCACGGTGGCGCAGCAGGTAGTGTCGCAGTCACACAGCTCCAGGGGCCTGGAGGTTGTGGGTTCAATTCCCGCTTCGGGTCACTGTCTGTGAGGAGTTGGTGTGTTCTCCGTTTCTGTGTGGGTTTCCTCCGGGTGCTCTGGTTTCCTTCCACAGTCCAAAAACACACACTGGTAGGTGGATTGGCTCCTCAAAAGTGTCCGTAGGTGTGAATGTATGTGTGTCTCTGTGTTGCCCTGTGAAAGACTGGCGCCCCCTCCAGGGTGTATTCCCGCTTGCGCCCATGATTCCAGGTAGGCTCTGGACCCACCGCGACCCTGAACTGGATAAGGGGTTACAGATAATGAATGAACACTGCATTTGTTGAAATTTTAAATACTTTAACCCTCCTGTTATGTTGCGGGTCAAATTGACCAGTTTTAAATTTTTGAAGATCTAGGAAAAGTAGTTAAAAGTATTTTTTCTGTATGAAACTTCTTCTGCTTGCTTTATTTAGTGTAACCAACATATAATATGAAAATGGTTCATCTCACATATTTGCAACCACCCCCTGCATGTTTATATCATATAGATACTGTTCGGGTCAATTTGACTCAGCAGTCAAACTGGAGGTAAAATGGTGTCAGAAATGTAAGAGTATTTCTTTGTTTGCAACTGTGAGACATATTTCAGCCCAATCACACACACACACGTGCACACACACACACACACACACACACACACACACACACACACACACACACACACACACACACACAGGTACACAGGTGCAGTTGTTATAACTTTTGACATGAACCATTTATGTTCTAGCCAGAAAACTCCACCCATATTCAGTGGACACTCAACAGGGGAGGGGCAAAACATAAAAGATTCTCTGCATGGGAGTCCTACCAACATTGCACCCTGTCAGACAGACTTTTACAAAATGAGCACAGCCAAAGCAAAAGGCTAACAGTCCCGGAGGCTCTGGAAGTCATCACTGATCATGACAGTGAAATAGAGGAGGATGTGTCTGAAGACGAAGACTATCTTGAGCTAAAAGACTGTCTGCGAGGAGTTTGGTGTGTTCTCCCCGTGTCTGTGTGGGTTTCCTCTGGGTGACTGTCTGTGAGGAGTGTGGTGTGTTCTCCCCGTATCCGTGTAGGTTTCCTCCGGGTGACTGTCTGTGAGGAGTGTAGTGTGTTCTCCCTGTGTCTGCGTGGGTTTCCTCCGGGTGACTGTCTGTGAGGAGTGTGGTGTGTTCTGCCTGTGTCTGCATGGGTTTCCTCCGGGTGACTGTCTGTGAGGAGTGTGGTGTGTTCTGCCTGTGTCTGCATGGGTTTCCTCCGGGTGACTGTCTGTGAGGAGTGTGGTGTGTACTCCCCGTGTCCGTGTGGGTTTCCTCCGGGTGACTGTCTGTGAGGGGTGTAGTGTGTTCTCCCTGTGTCTGCGTGGGTTTCCTCCGGGTGACTGTCTGTGAGGAGTGTGGTGTGTTCTGCCTGTGTCTGCATGGGTTTCCTCCGGGTGACTGTCTGTGAGGAGTGTGGTGTGTACTCCCCGTGTCCGTGTGGGTTTCCTCCGGGTGACTGTCTGTGAGGGGTGTAGTGTGTTCTCCCTGTGTCTGCGTGGGTTTCCTCCAGGTGACTGTCTGTGAGGAGTGTGGTGTGTTCTGCCTGTGTCTGCGTGGGTTTCCTCCGGGTGACTGTCTGTGAGGAGTGTGCTGCGTTCTCCCAGTGTCTGCGTGGGTTTTTTCCGGGTGCTCTAGTTTCCTCCTATGGTCCAAAAACACACGTTGGTAGGTGGATTGGTGACTCAAGTGTCCGTAGGTGTGAATATGTGAGTGTGTGTGTCACCCTGTGAAGATGGGTGTGTTCCCACCTTGCGCTCAGTGATTCCGGGTAGGCGGACCCACCGCGACACTGAATTGGATAAGCGGTTACAGACAATGAATGAATGACAAATCCTCTGGGGTTTCTGGTTTTCTCCCACAGTCCAAAAACATGGAGTTTAGGTGAATTGGCTTCTCTCTTAACTGTCCTGGTGTGTGAGTGAATGAGTGTGTATGTAAAAGAATGTCTGTATGTGTGAGTGAATATGTATGTGCCCAGATATGGATCAGCGCTCTGTCCTCTGTGAAACTCTAGTGCCCGATGCAGTCCTCCAGGTGGACGGTCTTTCCTGGTTGAGAGTATGCTGCACGTTTGGCTGCCGTATCTCGCCAGTGTGTGTGTGGATTGAATGTTGATTGTAAAGCATCCTTGGGTTTCTAGAAAAGCACTGTATAAGTGTAACGTTAAATAAAACAAATTTAGATGCATATTTGGGGCTCCTCATCCTGGCTGGGGTCTATAAGTCAAAGGATGAACAACTGGTATTTCAAAAGTAATAAAGTGGTGAAAAATTAAAAAAGTTGTATTTTTTATGTAAAACGAGTGAATTCTCCTAATTGCACTAAATAAACACCACTGCACTAAATATTGATTGAATAATTAGTAATGGAGTTAGTAATGAAATATTCACACTGCTTGTTAGGATTTTTTTGGTTTCAGATATCTTTTGGATAATTAAACATGCACCGGGTCAAATTGACCCGCGAACATCATTGCTGTTCCTGACAAATGAACATAACAGGAGGGTTAAAAAGTGCATAGTGGATTTTAGGGTTTTTTTTTTTTCTTCCAACCATGATAACGGTGAACCACTCTCCACTAGCCATATAAATGAAAACAATAATACAAAACATTCATTCATTCATTCATTCATTATCTGTAACCGCTTATCCAATTCAGGGTCATGGTGGGTCCAGAGCCTACCTGGAATCATTGAGCGCAAGTCGGGAATACACCCCAGAGGGGGCGCCAGTCCTTCACAGGGCAACACAGACACACACACACATTCACTCACACACTCACACCTACGAACACTTTTGAGTCGCCAATCCACCTACCAATGTGTGTTTTATTTGGACTGTGGGAGGAAACTGGAGCACCCGGAGAAAACCCACGTGGACACGGGGAGAGCACACCAACTCCTCACAGACAGTCACCCAGAGCGGGACTCTACCTGCTGCACCACCATGCCGCCCTAGAACATAGATGACAGATCAAAAGTTTAATCTGAGTAAATGTAACATTTTAAAGGAAAAATATGTTGATTCAAAATTTCACAGTGTCAACAAATCCCAAAGAAGTTGGAACAAGTAGCAATAAGTGGCTGGAAAAAGGAAATTGAGCATATAACGAACAGCTGGAAGACCAATTAACACTAATTAGGTCAACTGACAACATGGTTGGGTATAAAAAGAGCTTCTCAGAGTGTCAGTGTCTTTCTGAAGCCAAGATGGTAAGAGGATCACCAATTCCACCATTGTGGTGCATAAAGACTTTTAAGTTATCATCATCAATCATGCATCCGTCATAGTCAGCTGAAACTCTACAGTGCAAAGAGGAAGCCATTTCTAAGCAAGCTCCACAAGCTCAGACATTTGCACTGGGCAAGGGGTCTTTTAAAATGGAGTGTGGCAAAATGGAAGACTGTTCTGTGGTCAGATGAGCCACGATTTGAAGTTCTTTATGGAACACTGGGACGCCATGTCATCCGGACCAGAGAGGACAAGAATAACCCAAGGTGTTATCAACGCTTCGTTCAGAAGCCTGCATCACTGATGGTATGGGGTTGCATGAGTGCTTGTGGCATGAGCAGCTTGCATGTCTGAAAAGGCACCATTAATGCAGAGAACTATGTTCAGGTTCTAGAACAACATATGCTCCCATCTAGACGTCATCTCTTTCAGGGAAGACCCTGCAATTTTCAACAAGGTAATGCCAGACCACATTCTGCAGCAATCACAACATCATGGCTAAGTAGGAGAAGGATCTAGGTACTGAAATGGCAGCCTGCAGTCCAGATCTTTCACCTATAGAGAACATTTGGCGCATCATAAAGAGGAAGGTGCGACAAAGAAGGCCCAAGATGATTGAACAGTTAGAGGCCTGTATTAGACGTGAATGGGAGAACATTCCTATTTCTAAACTTGAGAAACTGGTCTCCTCTGTCCCCAGACGTCTGTTGAGTGTTGTAAGAAGGGGGGATGCCACACAGTGGTAAAAAATGGCCTTGTCCCAGCTTTTTTGGGATTTGTTGACGCCATGAAATTTTGAAACAACATATTTTTCGCTTAAAATGATACATTCTCCCAGTTTAAACTTTTGATCTGTGATTTGTGTTCTATTCTGAATAAAACATTAGATGTTGGCACCTCCACATCATTGCATTCAGTTTTTATTCACCATTTATTTAGTGTCCCAACTTTTTTGGAATCCGGTTTGTACATTGTGATTAATGAGTGTGTGTGAACATCACAACTGAAGGATTGTGAAAGAAAAGCATTAATTATCACAGCTAATTTACCAGTGTTAAATCATTAAATGTAACCTTTTCCAACACTGTGTTAACTGTGTTAAATTGAGTTGATTTAACACTGGTGAAATCGCTGTGTAAGGTTTATCACTTTATTGTACAAAAGTACTACATCGTTATTTAAATATGAATGATTCACATAAGCTTTTATATTTACGCAGAGGACATGGAGACGACGTGTTTGGTCAATCGTTAAGTCACGCGTTAGGATATGTTTGGTCGCGTTTATGTTTATGTCTATTCCTTCCATAGATGAAAAGGCAGATGTTCAGTGACACAAGGGAGTAAAGGCATGGACATAATTTCGACCCCTTTGGGACCCCATAGGAGCATGTGTGAGACAGGCTGTGTGTTTACAGTGCGTTGATTGACCCAGGAGTTTGGTAGTGAATGTGTTTTGGCGCTGAGTATTTGTGTGGATGTGTGGTTATTTTTGTGTGTGGAATTGCAGAGTAGACACTTCGCTTTGGACTTCACTCATGTTTTTGTGTGTTTCTGTTTCTTTTACTCACACTTGATCCCCACATGTGATTCTGCTGTGTGGAGAGGGTATTTGAGGCACCTTATACATGCACTAATGTAGGAAGCATTTTGTATATACACACTAAACTAGGGTGCCGCTAATGTATTCTGAGTTAATTTAGTTTAGTTTGGGCCATGATTATATGTTGTTTATTTAATTTTATGTACCTTTCTTTGGCATCATCCTCTGTCCACCATTATACAAATTGGGGCTTATATTTGTTTGTGTATCTCTCTTCAAATAATTGTAGTATGGATAATTAAGCATACTACTTCACAACAACAAATGTATATAATCTCATTCTCATATGTTGATTAGCTATAACATAATCTAAAACAAATTATAGGATTAAGTGTTCTCATTGTGTGCATCTTATGTCTCTAAACAGAATATGTAAGGCCTTTGGAATAGTTCTGTTGTGTTTATTCTGATTCACCCTTTGTTTTGTAATTTATGCATTATTTAAGTAAACATTTGACTATCACCTCCACTTGTAGATTATTGTTCTTTCTTTTTATTATATCTTGTTATATGCACTAATGGTACTCCTCCCTTACCCCTAGGCATAGTGAGAGGAGAATAACACGTGGGGGCTCATCTGGGATTTGTTGATCCCGCACATACCATAAACTGTTCTGGGCAGTGAGCATATATTATACAGGTATAGGATTACCATTTGGTGAGAGGTGGTGTTAGAGTATTTGTGGTAATTAGTGTTCTGTGGTACTTACGTTGTCTTCTGTGTAGCCATTGTGCTTTTTTAATCACCTTAATTTTTTTAATGTGCGTTAGACTTAAGAAGGATGATTTGATTTTAGTATTTAGCCACTTCAGCCTTTCTATAACAAGGGCTGTGTTAAAAACAGATCCACAGTATTGTTTTTTTTTTTTTAATGACATTAGAAGTGGGCATGTGTGAACAACCTGTGGTGGATACTACATGTGGTGAAATTTCTGCAGTTGCAGAGGCACTACATAAGAAGAGGGCAATTTGCTCATATGGACAGTGGCTATTGTTGGAGACAGTCCAGACACTTATGAGGTGCCGGTTGTGTGGGAAGCTGAGGTAAGAACTGTTTGCCTTCATATGACCCTGTATGTGCTGAGTCTTCTATTGTTTTAACAGGAGAGCCCCTGAAAATATGCCTGGCACAGCTTAGGATCAAGGCTTCAGAGCATGCTGATGTGCGTAAACATGAGTTTGAGTTAGCCGTACGTAAACTTGAGCTGGAGAAGGAAATTTGTTTACATGAGCTCGAGCTACGTGTGATGGAGGCTACTCCACTTAAACCAATGTCTCCTGTTTCTCCTCCCTCTGTCTCAATGATGCCTAGTAACACACCGGTGCCTGAGGCACCTGCTGTATCAGCCCTTCTTTCTTCTTCAACCACCTACATTTAATATACATAAGCTTATTTCATTAGTGCCTTTGTTTAGGGAGACTGAGGAGGATGCCTATTTCAGTGTTTTTGAAAGGTTAGTGGTAATGCTAAATATGTTTGGTCAGGACAGCTTACAGTATGATTTTGTTAAAGCTGCTAGTTTATGAGCATATGAGGTGGTCCCAGAAGCATATCAACAGAGATTTAGGAATTTGAAAAAGTCTACACAAACCCATGTTGAATTTATTAGAGGGAAAATTATTATTTTTGATAAATGGTGTAGTGCAACAAAGTAGACCAGTTTGATTCACTGTATGAACTCATTCTGTTAGAATAATTTAAAAACTGTGTTCTGCAGAGTGTTGATTTGACTGAGCGGTCTGTTTCTAGTGTATCTCAGGCAGCAGTACTCGCAGATGAGTTTATACTCATTCATAGGCAAACATTCAGGCCTCCTGTAGTTAAGGGTGAGGGTGCCATAAGTAAACCCACACAAAACATCATAAATGCACTGGACAAAATAATTGGCACCTTTTCAGTAAAAACAACTTTTTTTGCGAATACTTTTTTTGCCTTAGAACACCCTCCGTGTATCCCTCCACCAAGAGCATTTACAGCATTAGGTTATTCCATGTAGGTGCTGAGTAATCAACACCTCAGGGACACTTATTCTACACTGTCAGGAAAACTGTCACTGTGGTGCACTTGAGGGCACATATTCATTCATTCATTCATTCATTCATTCATTCCATATCTGCAACCACTTATCCAGTTCAGGACTGTGTTAGGGTACATATTCAGAATCTTTAATTAGGGAACATTATTGTACCTTATTCTACCTTAATTTTACATTTTTGAAGTTGTGTTATTATATGTGCCCCATTTCATCTACGGAGGATTATGTTTTTGTTCTGTTGTATTCTATTTCATGATGATATATATTATTGGATGTTTAAAATGCTCAAATTTTGTGGGAGGACTGCTACAAGCTCTATATCTGAGACTGCTCTCTGCATGATAAATCTTTGCTACACTTTTAGAAAAAAAGTTACGGTACAGGTACATTATCGTCACTATAGTTACTAAACAGTCACAAGTACATTTAACCAAAACATCCTTTTTCCATCTACGTAATATTGCTCGCCTTCGTCCCCTGCTTTCTGTTAAGGACGCTGAAATTCTGGTCCATGCTTTCATTTCCTCTCGTTTAGACTATTGTAATTCTCTCTTCATTGGCCTTCCTTCTACGACCACACACTCCCTTCAGTGTGTTCAGAGCTCTGCTGCTCGGGTCCTCTCTTATTCTAAAAAATCAGCTCATATCACCCCTGTTCTTCATCAGCTCCACTGGTTACCTGTCTCACTCCGTATTCAGTTTAAGGTTCTCCTGCTCACATACAACGCTCTGCACAGCCTGGCGCCAGCCTACCTTTCTGAACTTTTACACTACTACTGTCCTACTAGATCACTGATGTCCTCTGAGAGTGGTCTTTTGTCAGTACCAAAATTTCTCTTCTCTCAGTACTTCTGCACTCTGCAGACATAAGTGTATTCCTCTATTTTTTTTTCCCTCTTCTTTGTGTAAAGCGACCTTGGGTATTAGAAACATGCTATATAAATCTAACTTATTATTATTATTATTATTACTTAACAATGGAAAAAATAAATCTTTACATGTCTATTTTAAAGAGTCCTACATTTAGCAATGAAGAATGAAGACTTCCATGCCGAGTAGTGCTCTGGGCAATCATCACATTTGACCAACCCAGTGGTAAGGATCTCGAGTTAGAAAACTTGCTATGTCACTTATACCAGCATGTCCATCCATAGGTACGTTATCCTTGTGGGATTGTGGGAGGGGTTGCTATTCTAGAGGACTATGTGGTGACAGAGACTGGGTGCAGAGCATGGCATCAACTTATCTGTATCATAAGAGGAATGTCGCTTTTAGAACTGTGTGGAGACAGACTAACTTTGCATTTATAATCACATACAGAATTTGTGTGTGTAG
Source organism: Hoplias malabaricus (assembly GCF_029633855.1). Lineage (NCBI taxonomy): Eukaryota > Metazoa > Chordata > Actinopteri > Characiformes > Erythrinidae > Hoplias > Hoplias malabaricus. The sequence continues at coordinate 33,198,112 of NC_089817.1, forward strand.
TCACAGGCTCTGTCTTCACTGTTAGCTCAGTAGCATTCTGTAAACTTCAAAACTGCTCTACATATCTGCAGGGTGCACTGGAGGGACAATGTCTTGCCTCAAACACAGTCCACATTCATCAGTTACAAGATGTAAGGCATTTTCAAGTACTTTAGCTTCCACCATGGTAGCTACAGCCTCCTTTTCATGTTCTAAGGTTATAAATTTTCAGATGACCAATTAGAGCACAAGGACATAGTGTTTGTGTGTGAAGCTACTGGTCTTGTCTCACATGTCTTGTCTATCTCAAATTTCTCCATGCTTTTGCACCTTATATCTGGAGTTGATATGCAAACATGAGCAATGGATTCTTCTGTTAGCTGCAGACTGCAATACCCTTCAGTTCTCATGTTGAGTACTCATTAAGGATACGTAATTTTCTTCTCTGTTCTGCCCCTGCTGTTAGATGTGCATTTAATATCTGTCATCGGTTGTATTGTAGTGCATGAATGTCCTCCTCTAATTAACTTTGTTACTCTCTAAAATTTGTCATTGTAAAATTAAATTTGTGAAATGGCAGTGAACACACACACACACACACACACTAGTGAACTAGGGACTGTGAACATGATATTGTAGGAGAATGACATTTTCTCCTTACTCTCAGGTTTCCTGTTGCAAAATAAATTTCCACGATACACAGGCCAGTTTTTGAGGCTAATACTGGCTTTATTTCCCAGCCTCTTATTGGAATATTCTGTTCAACGTTAAAGTCAGCTATGCAAGGTTGAAGTTGAGTAACTATTCTTAAATGGCTGCATTACATACATGTGCATATGATGGAACACTCCCCATTTTACTTCTGAAAATCTTTACACAAATGTACCAGTAATTTTCCTGGTTTATTTTATTGCTTTTCTTTGCTTTTTTTTATTTTTTGACCTGTCCAAAATCTATAGAAAAGGTTTTTCTGTCATCTGATTAAATTTGGACACATTTTATTTTTCAGAAGAGTATAAAATCTCATAGTTTCATCATATGTATTTAATGATTTTCAATTGAATATAAAGTTGAATTCCATACCAGGACAGAATCTTTATTTATTCAAATATCTATCCCAACTTCACAAGTTGTTTATATATTTTCATTTCTTCTTGTATTTCCATACATTGTGGATTGAGTATTCTATTATACTTTCTATTCTGTGTGTGTGCACAACACATGTTCTGACCTTACTGAGTATGAGCCAAGACATGAAAATCTAGTTACATCATCTGAACCCATGGCAGTCTCTAATTTACATGATAAATGTTGGCCTTCCATACTGTTTTGCTCACTGTGTAAATCTTGTAACTGTTACATTATCTTAAAAAAACTTCCACAGTTCTACCACTCTGAACTAGTCTCAGCTGAACCAACACTGTACGTCATGATGATGTAAGGGTTACACTATCCACTAGTGGGAGGATTCATACTCATGTATAAAACAGAGAAGTTTACCTTCTGAATAATTTCAGATTATTCAGTTCTGTCTCTATTTCAGATGGACGACCAACACTACAAACAAAACATCACAGTTCAATATTGCTATCCTGACAATAATAATTCTTGTATAAGAAATGCCGCATATGGCCCTGGATATATTTTACTGTGCTTCATTCTCTCATGTATATCTGTGTGCACTGTGTTTCTGAACCTGCTGGTGATCATCTCCATCTCTCACTTCAAGCAGCTCCACACTCCAACTAACCTGATCATCCTCTCTGGCTGTGGCTGATCTTTTCGTGGGACTGGTTAATATGCCTATGATTATAAGGGCTGAGATGGACTCCTGTTGGTATCTTGGTTCATCAACATGCTACATTTCTCAAACAATTGGTTTTATGACAATGTATGGCTCTCTGTACAGTGTGATACTAATAGCAGTTGATAGGTATATTGCTATCACTAACCCGCTTCAGTATTCCAATCAAATCACGCTTCATAAAACCTTACTGTTCATAATTCTTGGCTGGTGTTTTTGTCTGTGTTATACCATTGTGTTTCTATACTTTAATAAATTGTTTACATACTCCTACTGTTATGGGGAGTGTGGTGTGTATGTATATATATATTGGACCTTCATTGAACTTGTAGTTGCATTTCTAGCCCCATGCAGTTTAATATTAATCTTGTACTCAGTTATTATTAAAGTGGCAATACATCAAGCTAAAGCTATTAAAGCTGTGAAAGATGGTGCCACAAACAACCATGGAGCTAAAATACCAAAGGCTTCTGAAATCAAAGCAGCCAAGAAATTAGGGACAGTGGTTTTTGTTTACGTTGTTTGCTGGATACCAATGTATTTCATCCCTTTGTTTACTTACCCACCTGTGAGTGTGATCGAAGTTTTGCTCTGGCTTTTAGAAATGAACTCCTTTTTCAACCCACTGATGTATGCCATTTTCTATTCATGGTTCAGAACATCTGCAAAGTATATTGTAACATGTAGAATATTTAAACCATCATCTTCAAGACTGAATTTGTTTCCTGAACATTAACCTCAAACTGATTTAATCTGACAGAGCAGAGGCCACTTCATATTGTACTGCTCTAATATATTTCTTATGTAAATGTGTGCACAAATCCCTAAACCTTGTTAAAAAGAACCTGGTTATCATACCCTGATGCATCATAATGTAAACATAAAAATGAAAATATATAAAGAGAAACAATTATTTTTTAATAAGCTATACTTGTAAAAGCTAAGATGTTTCATGTGATCAGTTGTAATAATTAAACTGTGGCCTGAATTAATGAAGACTAAATGCAGAGATGATTTAGTCTCAGTGATGACCATGATCCATTTCCCCAGCAAGGTCGAGAGAAATGGAAGAAGCCAGAGCTTAGACCCAGGAGGCACATCTCAGAAACAAGTCCTGAGCATTATAGACTAAGGCCACATAAATGTCCTCATGTGGTTTCCTCCATAAGTACACGGTCAGAATATTTAATTAGGGCACATAATTGTACCTTATTCTATTCTAATTGTAGATTTTAAATGTTTGTTGATTTCATACGCCACATTTCATCTCCAACACTTATAATACATTGTTTTATTTAACACAGTTCTTTAATGAAATATTACAAATATCCCCATTTTTTTTCTGAAGAAAAGGATGTAATGTACCTTTAGGAAACACCACTTGACATTAACACCACTTCTGTACCTTTAAAGGTACATTACACTGTTTTTATCTTTACTGACCAATGATGTACATCTACCATACTTCATTTTCTGGGAATGAACCAAGTGACTCAAGCTCATTGAAAACCACTTCTCTGAGGAAGAGCTGAAGAGCCCAGAAAGCCAAACTGCTCCTGTCTCTGGTTCCCTCCTTCTGGTGATGTCAGAGTAACAGATACTAATATGTTTCATGTGATCAGTATTTGGGCCATATTTATTGATTTATTTTGTGTATCTTATGATATTTATCACATTTGCTCAAAATGTAAACGGAAATTTGAAAACCCACAACATTACAAATCAATAAGCCAATAAGACCTGTGTCTATACACAGGGCCTGTCCCTAAGCAACAAGTTTTCACCTTTTATAATGAAGTATTAAACAAATAGTGCTTGTACACTTTACTCTATGACCATTGTAATGAATTTAAGGTGCCTCTTTTCAACACTCCAGTTTGACACACACACAGCTTGATTAATCACCACAGAAAAACAAGTAATGAAATTAATTGCTCTGAAGTAGTTTTACATAGCCCCAGTTTCATCATGCCCAGGGCCAAAAAAAAAAAAACCCTTGTGAAGGTATAATGCATCCTGACTTTGGGATGCAGGACTGTTCAGCTTTGTCCCCTGGAGTAATTCTGTTTCTTCCAACACATGTAGGAGGAGTATGAATATAGCTTGCTCTCCAGAACTAATAGCCCCACATCAGGAATAAGAGACGGCTATGAGACATCAGGAAGTGTATTAAAACATTTCATATCAACCAGTGAGAGAGAGGAGGTCCAGGGGGTGTATAGAAACTAACCACTGTCTTCCTGTCTTTTCTGACCCCCAATCACAGGCATGACTGGACATATCAATAGAACTCTCACCCCACTGCTATCACAGGTTTCTGTACAGATTTGGTGACACTCACCAGCATAACTACTGAGGCCTATTCCTGATTATTTATTCTGGAGAGCAAGCCACATTCCAACTCGTCCTACGGGTATTGGATGAAGCTACATTACTCCAGGGAACACAGACTCACTGCTCTGCTTCCCAATATCATGAGGTATTTAACCTTCACAGGCCTTTTCCTTGGCATATGGAATACCATGGGAGGTTAAATTTGTTCCCTGAGCATTTTTGATTTTTAACTTGGTTTCAGGAGAACTCTGAGATTGCTTCATAGTGTGCGCAGGGTCTCGATAGAAAAGCACTTATTGTATCTCAATCTTAAAATAATATGTCCTATTAAGTCTGTGGCTCATCTCAATTGATATAGTGTATTATGTTTTCTATGTACAATACATGTGTCCTTAGCTTCAGTGTTTGAGTCTAGAGCACAATTTATTTAGAACTATATTCACCTTACTGATGAGATCAGCTTGCAGTGTCTGTGTACTTACTTAAAAAAGCATCCAATATTCCTACACTGAATCTTATTTTAATTTCTAAGTTTTTCAATTATACATAGTCTCTAGTTCAAAACAACAGACCTACAGACTGTTACTGTCAGGGATGTGGAGGTGGACTGACGGAGGCGGACACACTTGCTAAAACACATAAATATTATTTATATCAATAAATAACAAAACAGAATACTTAAACAAGGAAAGACTTAGACAGAGAGACTTGAACAGATAGAAACTGGACTGACAGGGAACTGGACAGAGAAACCTAGACTTAGAGAGCTAAAAAGACAGAGCTAAACAGACTTCAACAAACAGACTTCAGACTTCTAGGCCGCATTTTGATGATTGACTTTATAGTCATTTTGTTGGACCTGTGGCCAAATATTCTGTACACTTGGGTGAACAGAGCTGCTGAGCTGTCAACTGATCTCCACCTAGTGATGCCGGATAGACCTGGCAGGGCCAAATGTGTGCAGAGGATTTGCTGGGAACATTTGTCAGAGGAACTTGTTAGAAAGATCTTCAACTCCCAAATCCGGCTGAGATTCGACTGCATTCCGGGGTAGGCTGATGATGTTGAGTCTGAATGGGCCATGTTCCTGACCTCCATTGTTGAGGCGGCTAACCCAAACTGTGGAGGCAAGATTGTTGGTGCCAATCGTGGTGACAATCCCCGCACTCTGTGGTGAACACCCCAGGTGAGGGGGAATGTCAAACTGAAAAAAGAGTGCAACTAAGCCTGGCTGGCTCAAGAGTCTCCAGAGGCTGCTGACAGATACCGAAGGGCCAAGCGGATTGTGGCTATAGTTCAGTGAGAACATGGAAAATGACTTTTGGCTCAGAGAAGATTCTGGCAAATCAGGCGAATCAGGAGGGAAAAGCAGTTTTCCACCAACACTAGGCAGTGGAAGGAATACTTCGAGGATCTTCTCAATCTCACTAGCATGTCTTCCACAGAGGAATGCGGATGAGGTCAGCACCAACCGGATGTTGTGAGGCTGTCCTGGCTGAAACATCTTTTAAACATTGCTTGGACACCAGAGCACTGTCTTTGGACTGTCAGACAAGGGGTGGTGGTTCCTCTTTTTAGAAAGGGAGAGCGGAGAATATGTTCCAACTATAGGGGATCACACTCCTCAGCATCCCCAGTAAGGTCTATGTAGGGGTACTGGAGAAAAGAGTCCAGCTGATAGATGAACCTCAGATCCAAGTGTCTGTAAATGTAAGTGTGTGTCACCCTGTGAAGGACTGGCGTCTGCTCCAGGGTGTGTTCCTGTATTGTGCCCAGTGATTCCGGGTAGGCTCCAGACCCCCCCCCCCCCCCCCCCCCCAGACCCAGAATTGGATAAGTGGTTACAGACAATGAATGAATGAATGAATGAATTAATCATTTTGCTTTTAACTTAGACAATTGAAGGGCCACATTTATCATGTGTGATTTTAAATGTGTGTAGCTGCTATACCTAAAAATTCACATTTTAATTTGTTTCTTATTTTAATTTCCCTGTTCCAATACTAATTTCCCCCTTAAACAGGTATGCTTACGAGCATAATATTGGCGTTATTTGCCAACATTTTATTAGAATTGTCTGTTCCACCTTAAAATCAGCTATGCAAAGGTTGAGCAACTGTTCTTGAATTGTTGCATTAAACGTCTGTGCATATGATGGAACCTCCTCATTTTTACTTCTGAAAGTCTCTCCAAGCTTCACTTTTAAATACAGTGATATTAAGGATTAGATAAGGATTTTTATTTATTTTTCTATGGCCCAGTGTCCCAATTTTTCAGGTTGTCTATTTATTTACATTTCTTGTTGTATTTCAATGCTTTGTGGATGGACCATAAAATTATTCTATTCTATGAGCGTGCACCACATATTCTTTTGGCCAGAATGAGTATGATCCAAGATATTAAAATCCAGTTTAATCCTCTTAACACATGGCACTCTCTAATGAGCATGATAAATGATGGCCTTCCCTACTGTTTTACTCACTGTGTAAAATTTGTAATTATGACATTAACTTAAAACAAGAAAGAAAATGTTTCTATTTATTGATGTATTCCCATACATTGTGGGTAGACTATAAAAAAATATTCTATTCTATGTTCTATTCTATGAGTGGGCACTATAGATCTTCTGACCTCATTGAGTATGATCTAAGACATAGAAATCCAGTTATGTCATCTGAACCCATGGCAGTCTCTAATGAATAAGATAAATGATGGGCTTCTTTATAGTGTTGCTCACTGTGTAAAATTTGTAATTATGACATTATCTTTAAATTCTTTCAAAGTTGTACCACTCTGAAATAGTCTCAGCTGACCCAACTCTGATGATGATGTTAGGGTTACACTATCCACTAGTGGGAGGATTCATCCTCATGTATAAAACAGAGAGGTTTACCTTCTGAATCAGTTCAGAGTTTTCAGGAGTGTCTCTGTTTCAGATGGAAGACCAAGACTACAGGCGCAACATCACGGTTCTATATTGCTTTCCTGACAATAATGAATCTTGTATAAGACATGCCATATTTGGCTCTGGATATGTTTTACTCTGCTTCATTCTCTCATGTATAACTGTGTGCACTGTGGTTCTGAACCTACTGGTGATCATCTCCATCTCTCACTTCAAGCAGCTCCACACTCCAACCAACCTGATCATCCTCTCTCTCGCTGTGGCTGATCTTCTTGTGGGACTGGTTAATTTGCCTATGTTTCTAAGCTACCTGATGGACTCCTGTTGGTATCTTGGTTCATCAACTTGCTACATTTGTGAAACAATTGCTTTGGTCTCAATGTATGGCTCTCTGTACAGTGTGATACACATAGCAGTTGATAGGTACATTGCTATAACTGATCCTCTGCAGTATTCCAGTGAAATTACGCTTCATAAAACCTTGCTTTCAATTATTGTTGGCTGGTGTTGTTGTATGTTGTATACCTTTGTGCTTTTATACTTTAATAACATATTTGCATACTCCCAATGTTATGGAGAGTGTTTATTGTATGAATATAAATATTGGACCTTCATTGAACTTGTAGTTGCATTTCTAGCCCCATGCAGTTTATAAATAATCTTGTACTCAGTTATTTTTAAAGTAGCAATACAAAGCTGTGAAAGATGGTGCCACAAACAACCATGGAGCTAAAATACCAAGGGCTTCTGAAATAAAAGCAGCCAAGAAATTAGGTACAGTGGTTTTTCTTTAACGTGCTTGCTGGATACCAAATTATATCATCCCGGTGGCAGTTGACACACCTGAGAGTGTGTGGAATGTTTTGCTTTGGATATTAGATATGAACTCCTTTTTCAACCCACTGATATATGCCATTTTCTATTCATGGTTCAGAACATCTGCAAAGTATATTGTAACATGTAGAATATTTTAATCATCATCTTCAAGAGTGAATTTATTTCCTGAACATTAACCTCAGACTGATTTCATCTGACAGAGTACAGGCCACATCACATTGTACTGCTCTAATTTATATATATATATATATATATATATATATATATATATATATATATATATATATATATATATATATATATATATATATTGAATGTAAATGTGAACACAAATGCCTAAACCCTGTTAAAAAGAACCTGGTGGTTCTTTGAATAGAGAAATATATATATATATATATTTCTCTATTCAACATTCTATCATTCATCATTCATTCATTATCTGTAACCCAGTTCAGGGTCGCGGAGTGTCCAGAGCCTACCTGGAATGGAATCATTGGGCGCAAGGCAGGAATACACACGGGAGGGAGTGCCAGTCCTTCTTAGGGCAACACACACAGTCACACATTCACTCACACACTCACACCTACAGACACTTTGGAGTCACCAATCCACCTACCAACTATGTTTTTGGACAGTGGGAGGAAACCGGAGCACCTGGAGGAAACCCACGTGGACACGGGGAGAACACACCAACTCCTCACAGACTCTATTCAACATCGTTCTATAACATTTTTACAAATATCCCCTTCTTCAGAAGAAGAAGCCAATGTACTTAACCTTTAGGGAACAAGACTGGACTTAAAGTGACATAACACTGTTTGTACCAATATTGACCAATAATGTATGTCCACCGTAATTTTTTTTCTGAGTGTAGCAGCTGGCACAAGCTTATTGGAAACCACTTGTCTGAGGAAAAGCTAAGGAGAGAGAGAATAATATAAGACTGAGATGTTTGGTGTTTAAGATGGTGATGGTGGGTGAAAATAAAATTCCAGAAAGCCAAACGTCTCTGGTTCCCTCCTTCTGGTGATGTCAATCAGAATAACAGATACTAATGTGTTTTATGTGATCAGTATTTCTTCCATTTTTATAGAATTGTTGAGAGTATCTCAAGACAAGGTATGAAAATCCTCAATATTACAAATACATAAGCCAGATATCAAGAGAACTGTGTCTACACACAGGGCCTGTGCAAAGCAAAATACGTGCATCATGAAGAATGAATTGACTTTAAGGTGCCACTTTTCAGAGGAAATGAAATTAAAAGAGATGAATTGCTCCGAAGCAGTTTTACATGACCCGAAAGGTAACCATCTCCAATGCCAAAAAATGCCTGTGAAGGTATAATGCCTCCTGACGTTGGGATGCAGTGCATTGGATCTGTGTTCCCTGGAGTAATGTCACTTCATTTAATATTTGTAGGATGAGTTGGAATAGGGTTTGATTTCTAACTAATCCCACATCAGAAATAGACTTTATTAGTTATGTCCTATTGTACATCCAGTCATGCCTATGATCAGAGGTGAGAAAAAGACAGGAAGACAGTGGTTCATTTCTTGATGCATCCTGGAGCTCCCCTCTCTCACTGGTTGATGTGAAATTCTTTAAATCCTCTTCCTTAATGTCTCATGGCTGGTGTCATCATAAGGTGCTGCAGATGCTATTGTGGCAGCCACATCTCCCTCCCCCACATGTCTCCTTGGTCCACAGTAGTGGTTCTGAAAGTGGGTGTTTCAGGATATTGGAGAGCAGTAGTGAGTGAGTGGTAGCTTGGTTGGTAGGCTTTGTTGGTGGATTTGGAGTTGGCCTAGACATTGGGGTCGAGGCACTAAAGAGAGAAACAACTGTGTTATTTTGTAGTTTTCTGGACCCAATTCAAAGCCAGCGTTTCTCTCTCAATGGTGGCATACCACTGCTCAACTGTCTACAATTCCATGCTGATGTATTGAATTGGATGTTTCTAATGCTCAAACTCCTGCGATAGCACTGCTACCAGCTCAATATCTGAAGCTACCATATGTATAGGTATGGTATGGTAGAGGTACATTATAGTCACTATATGTACAAAACAGTGACAAGTACTTTTAAATATTTTAAAATCCAGTTGTATTCTAAATCTCCATTTTCTTTTCTCCAGAAAGACAGGTGAATATTTGTAATATTTAATTACAGAAATTTGTAAAATACTATACAACAAAAAAAAAAGAACATTATATAAATAATTATAAATAATAAAATAATGTACATTCCTGTAGATGAAATCGGGCACATATTCATTCATTCATTCACTATCTGTAACCGCTTTTCCAGCTCAGGGTTGCAGTGGGTCTGGAGCCTACCCAGAATCTCTGGGCACAAGGTAGGAACACATCCTGAAGGGGGCACCAGTCCATTACAAGGTGACACACACACATACACATTCACTAACACACTCACACCTACAGACACTTTTGAGTCACCAATCCACCTACCAACATGTGTCTTTGGGCCATGGGAGAAAACCCACACGGCCATGGCGAAAACACACCAAACTCCTCACAGACAGTCACAAGGAGTGGGACTGATTTCATCTGACAGAGCAGAGGCCACCTCATATTATACTACTCTTATATATTTTTTTTATGTAAATGTGTACACAAATTTCTAAACCCATTTAAAAAGAACCTGGTGAACTTTCATAGATGCATCAAAATATAAATATTAAAAAAAATTGATTCCTCTAACCTCTAAGCTCTGCAAGATGAATTGTGATTAAGAAAGCAATACTAAACTATGATGTTCATCTTAGATATAGTTCATAAAACATCACTCTGTTTTAGTGTCTGATTTTCACTGCCAATTTATGGAAAACCATGACCCCACCCACTGACACAGGAGTGGCTGATTTGTCTTTGAGAACTGCCCCAAGTAATATTCCAGTGTTATTTTAGAATTGTGATTCCCAAATGTAATTAATGTCATACAATTGAGATAAATTCTGTTATTTTATTATATTAATCCCATCTTTGAACTATCCAAGCACATTGAAAGAACACAGTAACCAGGAGGCGCAACAAGCCAGGTGTGCTCTTTTCAGATTGTTATTTCAGACACATTTGGCTCAAAGATGAGGAAGGCTTACAATGTCAAGTCTCCATGATTCAGTACTATCCATAATGAAAGTACAGCCCATCATCAAGCCCATCTGTTTGGTCCCTCCATTCCTTGGGGAGTTAATTGCACAAGGTGCTGGCACAAAAGCACGGTGGCTAAATCTCTGACTCGGGTAATTGCATGTGGTGTGTGGGGTCTTTTTTTCAGGGTCTGTGCTGCTTTCCTCCATGTATTTCAGTTTCTTTCAACAGCCCAAAGCATATAGTACTGTAAAAGAAAAAAGATTTGCTTTAACAATGATAATAATAATATTGTTACAAAAATAATAATGTTTGTAAAAAAAGCAACTTATTAAAAAAGAGGTTAATGAAGGCTTCTGAGATTTTGCATGATAAACGAAGTGTGACACTCCAAGGTCTTAAAAGAATTGTAACAGATACTTCAAGAGACACTCAGTAAATATACCATCTAATTTCTTTATAAAGCTGTATATACTGTACCTAAGACTATTATTTATGAAAAAAAAAATGAAAAAAACAGCACGGGCTTTCTTTAGTTTATTAATGTTTACTGCATTTTTTTTTTTCTTTCAAGTAAACAATAGTTAATTCAAATTAATTTTGAAGTCATCAACAGCTTGGGTGTTTCGTGGATGTTCATCTCAACCCCTTCACTTTGCACCAGTGCCATACCCAAACTCAACTTTCCACAAAGTCCACAACTTTCAATTTCTCTTTTCCGGGTGCCACTGCAGGTTTGTCCCTACCCCTCTGCTGCTGTGCTTCTCTCACCCTCCAGCTTCCAGCTCATGCTCTCTCTTCTCAGGCGCTGCTGCGGACCATAGTCCCAACCCATCCCCAGTGCTGCTGATTTGCTCACACCCTCAATCCCAGTCTCATCCTCTTTTCAGGTGCTGCCATGGACCTTCATCTTAACCACCTTCCTTTGCAGCTGTCCCACACTCTGCCTCTTCCTTTACAGCCAACCTTCTCTCCTGATGTGGATCTTCATTCTAATCCACTCTCACTGGCAGTTCGCTGCACCCTACCTCTTCCTTCACTGCCCAATCTCACACATGCTGCAGACCTTCATCCTGACCCCATGCATCCAATATCACAGCCTGTGCTCTCTCTGTAAACCCACATCCCTATGCCCTCCCCTTCACAAACAAGCAGCACTCTGCGTCTACTGTACAGCTCACACTCTTGTAGGCTGGATCTTACACCCTGCCTCTCTGCTTGCAGCTACGCTGCTTCCAGCTCTCGCTTTATTCTATCACAGACCTTCAGCCTGTCATGGAAATGATCAACTAATAATAAATGAGACTGAACGTGGTCTGTGAGTAACCTTTATTGAGAGCAGCTAAAAGCATGCACTAACACTCTACTCTGCTCTAACAAAAGAAAAAACTATTGTTATACACACAGACACACATAAGCACTTCATCATCATATATAGTTATTTTGTAACTTAGCCACCTATAAGAGAAGAAAAATATAACAGTTTTGTTTTAAGACTTCTAAGAATCAGCTACATCCTGTGCTAGTTTGAATGAAAAATGTCCTTGATCGCCTGTACGCAGAAGTGTAACCCTTTCAAACTTCACTCCCATATCCTCCCATCACATTCCCTTTCTACAAAAAGTGTTTGTGAAACACTTTGAGACAACAGAATAGTGCAACATACATTTCATAAAACAGCTCATCTTCATATAAAACAAAGACTTCTACTAATTGTCAGTGATTACTACTAATTATTAGTGATTACCATTTTACACTAGTGCTTCAATGAGCACTCATACAGGATAAAAAGCATGCATTTAAAAATTCCTTTCACAAGCCCAACCTCTCTCTTTTCTGGTAATGCCACTCCCAAGCTCTACCTTTTCAACCCTCACTCTGTCATAAGGTACTCGGCAGCGAAGCTGCTCTCAGTTTCTGATTCTCCACCTTGTGCCAATGAGGACCTTCATCCATATCTCTCATCTAGCAACCAAACCTCACCCTGCCTCCTATGGTACTGTTCACACTGTCTCCTCCAGCTGCTGTGGGCCTTCAACCAAAACTCTCCCCATTGCAGCCGCACTCCTCCTAGCCCCAAAATTCCACCGTGGACACAGCCCCCTGTCCTGCACTCCAGGCCCCCGATGCCACCTCTAATTCAATTCACCCCCTCACATGCTGCCTCTCCTCTGGCACCAGGTTTTCACCATCTAGGCATCTCTGCCATGCTTGAGTAAACTTTCTACCTCATCCCCATGCTTGAGATCCTTGGATTTGTCTCTTTCAGAGTTTGCTCCCATGTGACGAGGTGCCTCTGTCTCTCTGTTCTTCTGGTGCTGACTGTCAGTTTCCCTTTTGGGGCTTATTTGCCTCACCTGTCATCCCTCTAGATCACCCTTCTATTTCTCAGTTCCTTCTATGCCACTGGAAGACACCATCATGGCGTACCTGCTAACCCAAAACATCTCAATTCATTAATGGAGCCCCTCTGTAGTGTTCTACTTTAAAGTGCTACTAATGCACTTTCCGCTGGCCCAATGTTCTTAGTGTCCTTAAAACCTACTCTGATCCTATTGCATTGTGTAACCACTACCCCTTTATCACTGCAGCACTTTGAGGGCTTGATTTACCAGTCACACCATCCCCCTTCACTCAAGAATATTCTGTCATCATCATAATCAATAAAGGACATTCAATTTACTCAACCGTCTCACACAGCATTCAGTCATGCACCAGTTTATTAAAGCAGTTAATTTCTGGACTCATTAAACCCTTTCAATCACCTACTCACAATCCAATAAACCAAAATCATGACAAAAATCATGGCCTAACAAAAATGACAATAAAATACAGATATTAAATGTGTTAAAAGTCTGCTTGTTTAATTAAATGATTTAATTTGTTTTTAAATTAAATTTAGTTTAATAAAAACTATTGCATTTAACTTAGACCATTGAAGGACCAAATACAGGGGTTGGACAATGAAACTGAAACCTGTCATTTTAGACCACAATAATTTATTATTATGGTGTAGGGCCTCCTTTTTTGGCCAATACAGTGTCATTTCGTCTTGGAAATGACATATACAAGTCCTGCACAGTGGTCAGAGGGATTTTAAGCCATTCTTCTTGCAGGATAGTGGCCAAGTCACTACGTGATACTGGTGGAGGAAAACGTTTCCTGATTTGCTCCTCCAAAACACTCCAAAGTGGCTCAATAATGTTTTGATCTGGTGACTGTGCAGGCCATGGGAGATATTCAACTTCACTTTCATGTTCAAACCAATCTTTCACCAGTCTTGCTGTGTGTATTAGTGCATTGTCATCCTGATACACGGCACCGCCTTCAGGATACAATGTTTGACCCATTGGATGCACATGGTCCTCCAGGATGGTTCGGTAGTTCTTGGCAGTGACGCGCCCATCTAGCACAAGTATTGGGCCAAGGGAATGCCATGATACGGCTGCCCAAACCATCACTGATCCACCCCATGCTTCACTCTGGGCATGCAACAGTCTGGGTGGTATGCTTCTTTGGGGCTTCTCCACACCGTAACTCTCCCGGATGTGGGGAAAACAGTAAAGGTGGACTCATCAGAGAACAATGCATGTTTCACATTTTCCACAGCCCAAGATTTGTGCTCCTTGCACCATTGAAACCGATGTTTGGCATTGGCATGAGTGACCAAAGGTTTGGATATAGCAGCCCGGCCATGTATATTGACCCTGTAGAGCTCCTGACGGACACTTCTGGTGGAAACATGTGTAGTGTATGTTGCATATATCGTAATATATGAATATATATTTTAACTGAGGTTTTACTTAGTGTATACATTTATCAAGGGACTTAATTAGGCACCAGCTTCTGGAGAGTGAATGAAATTTGGCTTGCTTACTCTTTTTGCCGTTTTCGCCGAGCCGTCGAGTCCCGCTGTTTAACCTCCATGCTCTAGGGGTTGTTTCTTGTCCTCCCCGCGTCGTGGAAGATAGGCCCGCTGAGAAGGAGATTCCCTCCAGGTTGAGTAAGGTACTCTCGGCCTTAGATGGGGCAACGTCGATCGGGAGTTCCCTTTTTCGGAGAATTGCAGGCTTGGCTGGTCTTTCCCCTGAGTGGGGTGGCTTCTCAGAGTGTTTAGCTCGTCAGTCGAATCTCCAGAAACTGTGCCCTCAGAAGTTGGTTTATAACGCTAATATATCCACTTTCAACTAATCTAAAGAGGTGATATCTTATTCTGGCCACGTATAAGTTTCACCTGCTTTGATCACTCGTGAGATTAAACTTAGATAAAACATAAACACAATTAAAAAGAAAAGAAGGTATTCAAATCACTCAACGTATTCGTACATTTCTTTCACACTAGCTAACTCAAGACGTCTCCTGGGAGCTTAGTGAGGTCCTTTTAAGGTCTTTGTTCGTAGGCGTGGAGAAGAGGAAACGTCTCCTTGGAGAGGTTAGAACTTTTAACTATTAGAGAAATAGCTTAAGATAGAGCGCGTGGGAGCGCGTGAATAAGAGAGCGATTCGCAAAATAAGAGAGTAAGGCGGAAGCTTGAGAGTCAAGTTAAGAGAGGAGTGTAAGAGAGTAAAAAAACAAGAGAGCGAGAAATTAGTCGGCACCCTCTTTTCAAAGGTAGCGCGGTCATGCCCTATTGGGAGGTGTCCTTCCTTTGATTGGATCTGGGGTCCGAGGCTCACGTGACTTACTTCATGTTTCAGAGAGAGGAAAAAAGATACACGTATACACGAAATTGAATATCATAGAAATTACTTATACATATTTGTGGTATAGCATAATATGTGTCCTAGATTATTAATATCAAACATCTACGTATAATTTTATTTTGGGTACGTCATGATTACATACCACTTCAACATCATGTTAGAAGATATTAATTCGTTTTCTTAGTTAGAGACAGAAACTTTCTTTCATGATTGAAAACAGTAATACACATCACTTCATTGGTTGATAGGTGTTCATCTGAAGACACAAAGAGTGACATTCATACATATTGTATACACATATTTATCAGAATTTGATTTTTTTTTTTTTATTATGTATCCAGGCGACCTCAGGCGAGATGTGATTTCGCCAGTGTCCACTTGGGGTCGCTGTTGGTCCATGCTGTTCGTCCTGTGCGAATGGTTACCGGGAGGTCAACCCGAGTTCGGTCAGTTTTACCATCTGTTTAGTTTTCACATGAGATAAGTTTCGCATTTTAGGCGCCACTCGTCATAAAAAAGTCCTTTCAACTCTGGTTCTCACCACTTTGTTTGTTCTTCTTTTTCTTACGAGCATCATAAAATGGGTTTGTTATCTGGAGGTTAGACAGGCGTCCTTTTGATGTAGACTTTAGGTGAGTTTGTGTGGGGGAAGAGTGCAGCGTTTTTGCACACAGCAGTTCTGTGGAATGTGGGATTCTGTTGCAGACAAAAATCCTTGTTAGGGTGGAGAGTTTATATTAAGAATTCAGATTTCTTTATTCGATCCATACTCCACTACACATGAGAGCTGAGGTGCACATTTAATTCTGCCGTGATTTGGGCAGCCGTGGTTTTATGTTTTTTGGAAACAATCCGGGTTAGCACCAGAACATCTCTTTCAGACAGCTTCCTCTTGCGTCCACAAGACAGGGTTTGCCTGTTATTGGCTTTTCGTGGTGCTTACAGGTTTTGGTAAATACCCGCCACTTGTATTTGTTTGAAGATCAGGGTCTAAGTAGATAGTATCAGGTGGGGAAGGTTTTTCACCTATTCTTGGTTGTTTTACTTTTGCTGACAATTCATTTGGGATTTGTGTTGTTTATTTTGATTTTGTTAGTTGTTTGTATTTATTTGGTTGAGTTTGCTTATCTTATTTGGATTATGGCTTCAGAGGCTGTGAGTTTTTTCTAAATCCTGATGATTTTGGGCCTGACATGGACTACTGGAGTCATGGATCTGTGGTCAGGTTTGCCATTGTCTGTTGCCTTGTAGTGAGTTGCCAAAGGAACAAGTATCTGATTCTTCGTAAACCACTGTTTGAGCAGGTTCTTGTGGGTGTGGATACTGGGAGTGTGACCCATGTTTATGTACTCAACTTTGTTATGCATATATTTTTTAAAACCTTATTATAAGTGGAAAACATTAGATTCTGAAGTTCAAAATTTGTGGTCCAATAGGCTTGCAGAACCTTCTCTTTCTTGCTGGGCATCTCCTTGTTTTCTGGTCAGTAAGTCTGATAGTAATTTCAGGTTTTGTACTGACTGCCACAAGGTAAATGTTGTTACTAAGCCAGACTCATTTCCTCTGCCATGTATAGAAGACTGTGTCGATCAGGTCGGGGCAGCCAAGTTCATTAGCAAACTTGATTTCCCATTATCTGAACAAACACGTGAGATATCTGTTTTTATTACACCAGGAGGAAGTTTGGTTCCCTTGGTGTGTTATTGTGATCATAACCCTTTTACATTTCTTCATTCATTGCAGAGCCCAAATCAGCACCTGATGTGGTGGTGTCTCTTATAGCCTTAATATTAGACACATTAAGGGTTCGGATAATGTGATGGCAGATGCATTGTCACGGGTGCCAATACGAAATGATGTTTAAATTGTGTATAGTTGTCTCTGCCTTTGCTGCTGTTGTGCTTCCTAGGGCTGGGTTGTGACAGAAGTGTTGGTTTGGAGTTACCTAATGACAATAATATTATATTTATTTTTTCTTTGTGTCTGTTGCGGAAGCATTTGGGGACATGTTGTTTGTTCCATGTTCTATTCTGCTGGTTTCGACCATTTGAGGTGGTTTTTAGGTGGGTTCAGTGTGGTTTGCAAACAGTTTATTACAAAAACTACAGAATAATATATAGCAAATAAAGACCTGTTTTGCTACTATCCTGTCACCTGCCTTATTGATTTGTTATGGGCTGGTTAAAAGCCAGTTTGTAACAATTGCCCTCGTCTTCAATCCTTCCTGCTTCCTTGTTGTTCAGCCCGCCATGCATCAATGTTAAACTCTCTTCTCCTTGGCTTTAGCTCCCTCTGTTCAGCCTCCTCCCAATGCTTGCCTATTCAATCCACCGCTCGTGCACTCCAGTCTCTGCGAGAGGATCCTGCAAGGTGGAGACATCAACCTATCAGGCTTCCTATGCCCTTATCCAGCCCCTGTAGCCTCTTGCACCATCAATGTCGCCAATCTTTCCTTTATGCTCAAGGCTGTTCTTTCCTTTACGTCAATCATTGAAGATGCTGACAGTTTTCCGGATTCACACTTTACTCCATTTACTGTGACATTCTCTGCTACAACTTTCTTTGATGATTACCTGTCCACCATTTTTAATCTCACTGTTTGCTTCTGAGGTTCTGTTTTCTAGGAATACGACCGCCAATTATTCACCCAGGCCATCGCTGCTGCAATGGAACATTGCTAGCTATTGCGATGCTCTGGATTTAGAGTTCTTTTGCTGGGTTTTTGCCTGCCACACCACCCATTCATACAATGTGTGTGGCAGTCAATCCCATCCGACTGCATCATGGTCACTTCTTGCACCAACTCCCAGTTCTGCCACTTCCAATTCATTGCTTACACATCATCCAGGGTCACCACCGTGCCACGTTACTATTTCTAGATCTTGTGATAGTCGTGGAAGACGCATGTCCTACAACAACTTATGTTTCACCTCTTCATGTAGATTTCTGCACAACAGCACATTGTGGCCATGCTCATGCTTGAGCCAGCTGTCCCCTCAGACCACCTAGATTATGATTGCTTTAGTTTCTTTCCTCTCCCATCAAGGTGCCGGAATTTGCCACCTGCTTTTCCCATCATTCTGACTCCATTTTCCTCCCTGACTCCTCCTTCTTCACTCATAATCTGCTCTAGGCTGAAGCCGAACCCAACATTGTTTTGTCGCTTCTACCCAAGGAGGTCTCCAATGGTTTAATGTGTGATACAATAGTAAACATTTAGTCCCCTTAGTAATGTTTAGTTCCCATTGTGAAAGTTTATAGTTTAACCCTTAGTAAAGTTTACTCCGCATTGTAAAAGTGTATAGTCTAATAATGTTTACATTGTAAAAGTTTATAGTCTAACCCTTACTATTGTTTACTTGACATTTTGAAAGTTCATAGTCCATGTTCACTTCACTGTGTAAATTTCATAGTCTCTACCTAAGTAATATTTACTGTGTACAAGTTATTTCCCTGTGTAAAATTAAGCTTTCTTTGCAAATAATATAATTTTTATTCATATTGTCCTGTGCACTTGATGCATTATCTTTCTTAGAATTATATAGCTATTCTCTTAGGAGAAAGGGAGTGAGAACCTCTTTCAATTGACTTAGTAGTACCTGAATTTTTATTTCCTCTACAGAGTGGATTCAGAGCTCTCAGGGCCCAGTGAACCACATGCTGCATCACTTCAGCAGTTACAGTCTCCTTCTCTGCCTGTTACAATACAGTTAGCCGCAGGTGAAGTGCCTCCCTCACAGTCACCAACCCCACAAGTTTCCCCTGGGCATAAGCAACTTCCCCACAGTCACCAGCAACCCATGTACCTGTTCCCAGCAGTCACCACACTTTTCTCTGCCTGTTACCACAGCTCAGTCCTCAACAGGAGAAATGCCTCCCTCATGGCCATCACCAGCTCCACCAGCAAAGAGGCCCTTCCTACATGCTACAGTGACCCCCTACACAGCACACTGTGCTGTCCTGAACCAAAAAATAACCTAGACACTGCTTCACTTGTCTCAAGGCTTCAACCAGCTCAGACACGAGGGCCACATCTCAGTTCCAACTCTACATATACACCCCTTGATGTGCTCAAACTATACTTCCCTGTACAAACTGAATTTGCACTGTCAGAATATACACAGGCTGAAAAAATCATGTCACGCAGCAAGAAATACAAATGGACAACCTTGGAGGTAAGCAGTGTTTATAAGCACATTGGGCTTCTTCTATGCTTAGCAATGGTAAAATTGAAGGTGTCAGGTATTATCCCTTTTAGTTGTCTCAGCCATCATAGATTATGCCACAAAACAGCACAATTTAGTTTTCGGCTAAAACCCATGATGGACACACTCAGGAACACATGCAAAACCTGCAAGTAGTTTAAAGCTGAAACTGGTTGCAATGCCTCAGCAATAACATAAATATTACCCAAAGGTTAGACACTATGGCAAATCCAGTGAAATGTTTTTAAATATATGTTAAAACATAACTGACAGAAAGGGCTTCTGGGGAAAAAAAATAGTTCCAGTTTGACTACCAATGTAATTACACATGTTATTACATATGTGTAATTACATGAGAAAGAATATGCTGATCCACTTGTGTAATTACAAAAGGCAAAAATGAAGTTGATACACATATATAATTACATAAGCTTTACTACTCTATTCCATCTGCAAAAGGTAATAAGTCACTCAATTGCATATATTGTTCATGTGTAATTACACAGTTATTAGAGGCACAATATAAAATGGGACCAAATGGTGCTATATGGAAACAAAAGTGGTTCTCCTATATCATTGCTCAAAGAACCTTTTGTAGCAGTTTTATTTTTAAAAGTTTAGGGTTAAATTTATTGCATATCAGGGCAGTATTTTTATTTATTTATTTATGGCCCAGTGTCCCAGGTACTCAGGTTATTTATATATTTTAATGTCTTGTTGTATTTCCATACATTGTGGACAGATCATGAAAGTATTATATATTCATTTCTATAAGTGTGCACCACACATTTTCATGGAATATGATGCAAGACATAAAAATCCAGTTATATCACCTGAAACCATGGCAGTCTCTAATGTACACTATAGATGCTGGACTTCCATACTATTTCGTTTACTGTGTAAAATTTGTAATTATAAAATTATCTTTAAACTCTTCCACAGTTCTACCACTCTGTACTAGTCTCAGCTGACCCAAAACTGTACATCATGATGATGTTAGGGTTACACCATCCACTAGTGGGATGATTCATGCTCATGATTCAAGACCAACTCTACAGGCACAACATCAATGTTCAATATTGCTTTCCTGACAATAATGAATCTTGCATAAAATATACAGTATATAGCCCTGGACATGTTTAACTCTGCTTCATTCTCTCATGTATAACTGTGTGCACTGTGGTTCTGAACCTGCTGGTGAACATCTCCATCTCTCACTTCAAGCAGCTCCACATTCCAACCAACTTGATAATCATCTCTCTGGCTGTGGCTGATCTTCTTGTGGGACTAGTTAATTTGTTTCTAAGCTACCTGATAGACTCCTGTTGGTATCTTGGTTCATTTTTTTTTTTTCAAACAATTGCTTTGGTCTCAAAGTATTGTTCTCTCTACAGTGTGATACACATAGCAGTTGATAGGTACATTGCTATCACTAAACATCTGCAGTGAAATTATGCTTCATAAAACCTTACTGTCAATTATTCTTGGCTGGTGTTTTCTGTTGTATACCTTTGTGCTTTTATACTTTAATAACATGTTTGCATACTCCCAATGTTTTGGAGAGTGTTTATTGTATGAATATGAATATTGGACCTTCATTTAACTTGTACTTTCATTTCTAGCCCCATGCAGTTTAATAATAATCTTGTACTCAGTTATTTTTAAAGTGCCAATACATCAAGCTAAAGCCATCAAAGCTGTGAAAGATGGTGCCATAATCAACCATGGAGCTAAATCAGCAAGGGCTTCTCAAGTCAAAGCAGCCAAGAAATTAGGGAAAGTGTTTTTTCTTCTACCTTGTTTGCTGGATATCAATTTATTTTATTCCCACAATAGTTGACCCACTGGGACTGTGCTGAGTTTTTTTGCTCTTGATATTAGATATGAACTCCTTTATGAACCCACTGGTATATGCCATTTACTATGTATGGTTCAGAACAACTGCAACATATATTGTAACATGTAGAATATTTAAATCATCATCTTCAAGACTGAATTTGTTTCCTGAACATTAACTTCAAAGATGTCATCTGAAAGCACAGAGGCCACTTCATATTGTACTGCTCTAATATGATAATGCCTTATGCAAATGTGTGCACAAATCCTTAAAATGAAACTGATATCTTTCACTGATGCATCATAAAGTAAAATAATATATATATATATATATATATATATATATATATATATATATATAGTAAAAGTGACATTTCAAAGAGCTATACTTGTAAAAGCTAAGCAATTTCATGTGATCAGTTGTAATAATTGTCAGGCTCACTGGGCGCCCTGACGGAGACGGACGCGCATGCTAAAACAAAGTAAACTTTATTAAACAAAAATAACAAAAGAAACACAAACAGGCTTGAGGGCAAACATGAAGCGAGGAACAGATGAGACAAAACGACGACAGGAAACGAGTAACAGATGAGACAGACCAGGCAACACAACAACTGAGAAATGAAACGAAACAAGGAAAAGCAGAGATAGACTAGACTGGGCGACATGATGATAGGAAACAAAACAACTGGACACAAAACAATAGCAGACACAGACTAGACTGGGGAACGACACGATGATAGGAAACAAAACAACTGGATACAAAACAATAGCAGACACAGACTAGACTGGGGAATGAAACGATGATAGGAAACTAAACAGCTGGATACGAAACAAATGAACGACAACCCGGAAGTGACACATGAGGACTTAAATACCAAACACAGACAACGTGGGGGATGGATTACAAATGAGACTGACAAAGACAAGCGTGGAGACACGAACAATAACAAACAAGGGAATGACAATAATTAAACTGTGGCCTGAATTTATTTTACTTTCTTTTTTTTTCTTTTTTTTTTAATGGATATTGTTCTTGACTTCATCAGAAAAAAGACATTTATATAAACTGTACTCAGAGATCATCCAAGGTTTGTAGGCTCTAACCCGACTTTAGATTCAGATTTTGAGAATAGTAAATGGCATCTTAAAAGTACCACTTGCCCAAATGAACCTTCTGGTAACGCGTGCCCTCTTAAAGCTCTGGATGACTCACTTGAACAAAAGAATGCTGGATAGTTTGAGCCAGATACTCTGAAATTACTTTTGGAAAAAAATTGCCTGAATTAGTTCAGTGATGGTGATTGGATAAAAAAAAAAACACTCCTTTGTCCACAGGAGAGTCATAGTTCTCTATAAAAAGGCAGTGAATGTATCAGTGGATGACTTTAGAAACATGTTCATGATAAACATTAGTGTTCCAGCAGAACATCACAGTTGAGTACTGCTTCCCTGACAACAACTCATCTTGCAGAAAGGAGGTCCCAACAGGTGCTGCTTATATATTTTTGTTCACTTTTCTGTGTGCGCCATGTTTCTGAACCTGCTCATCCTCCCTCTGGCTGTGGGACTTCTTCTTGTGTGACTGATAGATATGCCTGTCAATATCATGCAACCGATTGGCTCTTGTTGGTAACTTAGGGAATTATCTTTCTCCAATAATCAACAGCCTCTCACTCTCAGCATCACCTCGTAGCCTAATTTTGATTGCATTAGACCAGTACATTGCTGTCAGTGACCCTCTACTTTATTACACCAGAGTCAAAGTGTGTCCAATGTCTGTGCTCATAATTCTATGCTGGTCTGTCATTCTAATTCATATTGTAATTTACTTGTATTGTAATGACCATTTCTTGAAGTCTAGGGTAAGATTTTATGGAGAGTGTGTCGCTGCTGGATTATCACTGACATGGTGCTTGCGTTTGTAACTCCTTACTCTATTATAATGATTAAATTTTACCATCACTTTTATTATAATTGCACAACATTAACATGACAGCTCAGCTCCTCACTTTACCTGAGTGTCCAGAATGTATGGCCTCAGATCAGAAGACACAACCATATCTTCGAAAAGGTCGATCATTGACCTTTGACCCAAGGGGCTTTGGTACCAAGTACACTTATGAGCAACTTTGTGTTTGAACATGGTGTTCTTCATGGGCAAACCAAGACTAGCTCAAAAGTCCAATTATGTCACAGTGCTCAGGTTCAGATCAGGCAGGCTGTTCCTCACACTCCCACCTCTCCAATGTAAGCATTGAAGTCCTACAGCAAAACAATAAAGTCAGTCCATTGAATCATGTCCAGAACTCTACTTAATACCCCCAAGAAGGCTGAATGCACTGAGCTGCAACGTTCTCCTCTCTGCGAACCAAAGCCACATTGTCCTCATTCACTGGGACAATCTCCCACTGTACAGCTGCCAGCCAGGTATTAGTGAGTAACCCCACACCGGCCCAGTGCCTCTCAATCTGTGCAACACCTGCCTCTACTGAGGATTTTGCTTCCAGAGCCCACACTGTGTCTAGAGGTGAGCTCAACTATATCTAGCTGGTATTACTCAACCTCCTGCACCAGCTACTTCCCCCCAGTGAGGCTACATTCCATGTGCCCAATGGGCATTGCACTTTACCACTACTCTGGATCTTGTGGGTGGTGAGCCCACATGATATTCCCACATTGTCTATTTGGGCTAACCCTATTTCTATGGATCTTCACTCCAGACTTATTCGCCTGGGAGACCATATTGGGCGCTAACAGCTCCCAATGTCATTAGACCCCACAAGCCCTTTCACCCCAATCCAGGAAGAGGAGAAATTTCATCTATGTGCATTGTCCAATGAAATTTAAGATAATATTTTGTCATATGTGGTATTGCTTTAATAACTAACCACTGTCTTTTCTGACCCACAGTAACATCAATGGATGTATCAGTAGGACATGCCCCCCACCCTCACTGCTATCAGAGGTTGTACTCTTCTGGACATGGTGACCTTGGGGTCATGTAAAACCTTGCTTCAGAGCAATTCATATCTTTTCATTTTATTTCCTCTGGAGAAAATAAATAATCTGTGTGTGTCAGCCTTGCAAAAGATGTGTATCATGGTCAGCACCGAGGCTTAATCATCCATCCATTTAGTCTCCATTAACTTACATGAAATTGCTTAACCTATACCAGTATAGATAATATAAATATTTTTACTATTTATATAGTTTCTTTTTTGATGTTATTATGCACCTGTTGAAGATCACCAGGTTCATACTAACTGGGTTTAGGGATTTGTGTACACATTTACACAAATAATATATATTAGAGTAGTACAATATGATATGGCCTCTGCTCTGTCAAATGAAATCAGTCTGAGGTTAATGTTCAGGAAACAAATTCAGTCTCGAAGAAGATTATTCAAATATTCTACATGTTACAATATACTTTGCAGATGTTCTGAACCATGAATAGAAAATGGCATATATCAGTGGGTTCATAAAGGAGTTCAAATCTATTAACCAGATCAAAAAACTCCACACACTGGCAGGTGTGCCAACTGCCACAGGAATTAAATAATTAGGTATCCAGCAAACAAGGTAAACAAAAACCACTGTCCCTAATTTCTTGGCTGCCTTGATTTCAGAAGCCCTTGATGTTTTAGCTCCATGGTTGTTTGTGGCACCATCTTTCACAGCTTTGATAGCTTTAACTTGATGTATTGCCACTTTAAAAATAACTGAATACAAGATTAATATTAAATTGCATGGGGCTAGAAATGAAACTACAAGTTCAATGAAGGTCCAATATTTATATACATACATAACACACTCTCATTAAACAGTAGGAGTATGTTATCAACTCATTAATGTATAAATACAGAGAGGCATAACACAGGCAATAACACCAGTCCAAAATTATGGACAGTAAAGTTTTAAGAAGTGTGATTTGACTGAAATACTGCAGAGGGTTAGTGATAGCAATGTACCTATCAACTGCTAAATTAGTATCACACTGTACAGTGAGCCATACTTTGAGACCAAACAAATTGTTTGAGAAATGTAGCATGTTGATGAACCAAGATACCAACAGGAGTCCATTATGCCACTTATAATAACAGGCATATTAACCAGTCCCATAAGAAAATCAGCCACAGCCAGAGAGAGGATGATCAGGTTGGTTGGAGTGTGGAGCTGCTTGAAGTGAGTGATGGAGATGATCACCAGCAGGTTCAGAAACACAGTTCACACAGATATACATGAGAGAATGAAGCACAGTAAAAAATATCCAGGTCCATATACGGCCTCTCTTATACGAGACTTATTATTGTCAGGAATGCAATATTGAACTGCGATGTTTTCCTCGTAGTCTTGGTCATCCATCTGAAACAGAGACAGAGCTGAAGAATCTGAAATGATTCAGAAGGTAAACTTGTCTGTTTTATACATGAGCATGAATCCTCCCACTAGTGGATAGTGTAACCCTAACATCATCATGACGTACAGTGTTGGGTCAGCTGAGAGTAGTTCAGAGAGGTAGAACTGTGAAAAAGTTTAAAGATAATGTCATAATTACAAATTGTATACAGTGAGCAAAAC
Organism: Hoplias malabaricus; assembly: GCF_029633855.1. NCBI lineage: Eukaryota > Metazoa > Chordata > Actinopteri > Characiformes > Erythrinidae > Hoplias > Hoplias malabaricus. Next base: position 33,224,413 of record NC_089817.1, read on the forward strand.
ACTAGCGAAGGCCATCATATGCAAACACAACAAGAAGTTGGGATATATATATCACGTGGCACGTTGGTTGCCGTGGATGGAGTGGAAGCAATGGCAGTGGCAGAAGTGGGAGTTGGTGCAAGAATGAGCACATTATGTGGCCAGTTTGGATGGACTGCTGCACACATCACATGAAAGGGCAGTCTGGCCGGCAAAATCCCGGCAATAGAACTCTAGATCTAAGAATGCATCACATTTAGGCATTTACCAAGTTTTTTCTTTTTTCTTTAATTGGTCTTTCATTTAGTTCACTGCATCAGTTAAAACAGTTCTTTGGACTTGTTGTACCTTTTTAATTTTTTTCTTAATTTTGATAAATTTCAATTAAACAATCAATTTCAAATGATTTTCTCTGTTCTTCAGAACTTCTCAGGAAAACAAAGCATTGAGTCGATGTGAAACGCTGCTTCAGAGATCCTTGATCTATGCACACCATCATCTCAGTTACTTACACACACAACCCACACACCACCGATTCAAACATTGTCACCCACCACAAAGAACCCCAAAGAACCAACACACACGCTCAAATCACAACCACTACACACAACCCAGACACTCCACAAATGATCCTTACACATTTTACACACATTATATCCAACCCGCACACTCACACACCACACAGAACCCACACAGACACTCGCACACACCACTAATTCAGATAATCACACACACACACAACCCACACATGCACTTGCACACACAGCACATAAACCAGACACTCATATACAACACAAATAACCCTCACACAACCGAACCAGACACAGAAACACACACACACACACACACACTATACACAACTACCACAGACACACACACACCACTGGCAATGATATCTGTTGAAACTAACACATATTAACCTATAGATTTTTAAGTGTGATGGATATTATATGAACATTTTTTATTAGGAATGATGTAGTTGAATTTATCTTAAATCATTGTAATCCTTAACCCTAAGGCCATGTGATTGTATGTAAATGTAGAGAAACCTGTAAACCTGCAAACACCTTAATGCAGTAAACCAAGATGAAAGATCATTCATTCATTCATTCATTCATTATCTGTAACCGCTTATCCAGTTCAGAGTCAGGGTGGGTCCAGAGCCTACTTGGGATCATTGGGCGCAAGGCAGATGAAAGATCAAGTAATTCTACTCATTTTATTTTTCAGGCATTTGGACAGAGGACTCTTGCAACGTTTTTTTATTAAATGTGTGGTTCAGAAGTGTTACGCTGCACTGTGTATATTTTTTTCCTCTCTTTTTCTCTGTCTGTCTGTCTCTCTCTCACACTATATATATTAAGGCAGTGCAAGTCGACACTGAGAAGGAGCTTGCGTTAAAAAGAATGAGTCTGGGGGATTATAAAACTGTCCCTCTCCCTCGCAGTGCGTCCTCTCTCACGGCGCACTCTCCTCATGACAGCGTTCAGGCACCGGCCACACCACCGGTTCCTAAGCCCCGCTCTCCAGCTCGCTCACCGGCCGTAAATACAGCGCGGAATTTTGATGTGAGTCGGCAGATCAGTCTGGTTCCTGCTTTCAGGGAAAATGAGGTGGATTTTATTTTTGAGCGGATCATTACCACTCTTAGTTGGCCTAAAGGCCTGTGTCTCTGCTGCTCCAGTGTAAGTTTGTGGGCAAGGCTCAGGAGGTTTGTTCGTCCCTGTCTCTGGAGCAGAGCTTGGATTATGACGTCGTGAATAGTACAATTATTCGGGCATATGAGTTAGTTCCAGAAGTCTACAGGCAGAATTTCAGACATCTTACAAAACCCCCAACCAGACGTATGTAGAATTTGCCAGAGAAAAGTCTTTCTTGTTTGATAGATGGTGTGCAGCTTGTAATGTCACGACATTCAAGCATCTTAAGGAGTTGGTGCTCCTGGAAGATTTTAAAACGTAAAGAAGCCCGCACTTCAGCTCCAAAGAAAGTTAACGCTGTTAGTTTCTTGCATAAGACCCCTGATACTGACAGTTCGTTTGAACAGCCCTCGGTAGAAACGCTGATTAAACTGTTTACATTTTCTGGGTTTGTTTCTCTTAGTGATACGGGACTTAAACAGTCTATTCGGATTTTAAGAGACACTGGTGCTGCACAGTCTCTTATTTTAGACAGCGTTTTACCATTTTCTGGCTCTAGTTATTGTGGTAGTGACGTTTTAATTCAAGGGATTGAGTTAGGAGTTGTCAGTGTGCCGCTCCATAGAGATTATTTGGTATCGCCTGAGTTTTCGGGTGTAGTTAACTTTGCAGTTCGTTCACAGCTTCCAGTAAATGGAGTATCATTCATTTTAGGTAATGACCTAGCTGGTGATAAGTTGTTTACACTGCCTGAGGTGATTTCTGAACCCCTCTCTGCTGTGGAACATTCATCTATTTTTCCATTCTGTGTTCTCACCCTGGCTCAAAGGAGAAAGTCTGAGGATGTAGTAGGGTTATCAGAGTCCTTTTTAATTCACAATGTCCTGATGGATGAAAGCTCCTGACTCTATCAAGGCTGAAACACAAAGACAGAGTCTTGTTAGCAGTATACAGAGACCGGCAAAACGAATGAGATTGAGACCAACACCTTTGTGGGAACACTCACCACATTAACGCGAGGAGTATACTCCACATGTTTGGACACTCCACACTCATACTTTGTGTGATCTGAGCCAACACAATACAAACAGGGACCACCATAGAGCCAGTGAAATCATTCCTTCTGAGGTAGACAATAGGAGTTGCACTGCATGGGTTCTGTTTGAGAGATTGATCCAGAAACTGGACTGAAAATCACGGGCTGAATCTTTGAACATACAGGACTGGACTGCTTAACTTGCCCCTTAGGGCATTTACAGAGCAATTGGTAGCGATGTATAGACATAGAAATAAGACTATCCAGTTGAATCCCTGCATGCTAATTTGGTCAAAACGTCAGAATCAAGACCATAACAAAAAACATGCTTGAGAGGCTCTTATTAGAATGTTCTGTTCATCTTAAAGTCAGCTATGCAAGTCTGAAGTTGAGCATTAAATGCATATGCAAATGATGGAACACATTACCATTTTTTACTTCTGAAAGGACTTTTTAAACTCAGTTACGTCACTAATTGGCTGCTGATGTTATTTGATTATTGTAGCATTATACACATTTACCAATTGTTTCCTGTTTTATTTAATTTTATTATATTTCTCTTTTTGACCTGTCCTAAAATTATTGGAATATTTGTTCTGGCGTCTGAATAAATGTGGACACATTTTGTTTTTCAAAAGGGCGTACAATTTAATAGTTTCATCTGAAGTATATTCTGTATACTATTTTTCAATTGAATATAGGTTTAAATGAATTACATACCACAACATACTTTTTTATTTATTCATCTATCTATCACAGATATTCAGGTTATTTATACACAAGTTCATTTCTTGTTGTAATTCCATACATTGTACTTCCAAGCTATTCATCTTCTGGCCTCATTGAAAATAATCCAATAAAACTGAAAAGTCCAGTTATATCATCTGAACCCATGGTAGTCTCTAATGAACAAGATAAATGATGGCCTTCCCTACTGTTTTGCTCAATGTGTATATATCCTGGGTATTATAGCTTATAACATTTTCACAGTTGTACCACTGAGAACTAGTCTCAGCTGACCCAACACTGTACGTCATGATGATGTTAGGGTTACACTATCCACTAGTGGGAGGATTCATGCTCATGTATAAAACAGAGAAGTTTACCCTCTGAATCATTTCAGATTCTTCAGCTCTGTTTCAGATGGACGATCAAGGCTACTGGCAAAACATCACAATTCAATACTGCATTCCTGACAATAATGAGTCTTGTATAAAACATGCCGTATATGGCCCTGGATATATTTTACTGTGCTTCATTCTCTCATGTATATGTTTTTGCACTGTGTTTCTGAACCTGCTGGTGATCATCTCCATCTCTCACTTCAAGCAGCTCCACACTCCAACCAACTTGATCATCCTCTCTCTGGCTGTGGCTGATTTTCTTATGGGACTGGTTAATATGCCTGTGGATCTAAGTGCCTTAATGGACACCTGTTGGTATTTTGGAACGCTAACATGCTACATTTCTTTAGTATTTGGTTTTGTCTCAAAGTATGGCTCTTTGTACAGTGTGATACTCATAGCAATTGATAGGTACATTGCTATCACTAACCCTCTGCAGTATTCCAGTCAAGTTACACTTCAAAAAACCTTGCTGTTCATAATTCTTGGCTGGTCTTTTTTTCTGTGTTATATCATAGTGTATTTATACTTTAATGATGGTTTTACAGATCCTAATGCCTTCTCTCAATGTTATGGAGAGTGTGTTGTGTATCCATATATGTATTGGGGCTTAATTGACCTGGTAGTTGCTTTTCTAGCTCCTTGTAGTTTCATTTTAGTCTTGTACTCAGTTATTTTTAAAGTGGCAATGCATCAAGCCAAAGCTGTCAGAGCTGTGAAAAATGGAGCTAAAACATCAAAGACTTCTGACATCAAAGCAGCCAAGAAATTAGGCACAGTGGTTTTTGTTTACCTTGCTTGCTGGATACCATTTTATATAGGTTTTTTGTCAGTTCACTTACCTTTGACTGTGATTAATGTTTTTACCTGGTTAATAGATATGAACTCCTTGGTGAACCCACTCATATATGCCATTTTCTATTCATGGTTCAGAACATCTGCAAAGTATATTGTAACATGTAGAATATTTGAATCATCATCTTCAAGACTGAATTTGTTTCCTAAGCATTAACCTCAGACTGATTTCATCTGGAAGCATATTGTACTACTCCGATATATATATATTTCACACCCGTGTGTGTGTGTGTGTGTGTGTGCACACAAATCCCTATAACCTGTTAAAAAGACCATGGTGATCGTTTACTGATATGTCATAATATATAACTAATAAAATGTTATAGACAGTAATACAATTATATTTTATGAAGCTATATTTGTAAAAGCTAAGCAATTTCACAGTCAGTTTTAACAATTAAACTCTGGGCTGTGTTAACGGAGACTAAATGGATGGATGATTAAGCCTCTGTGCTGACCATGATACATGATACACTTCCCCAGTGAGACTGAGAGAAATGGAAGGGAACATAATTGTAATATAAATGTAGATTTAAAAACTGTTGATTTCATACACCCCATTCATCTACACAATGAATCACAGTTCTATAATGAAATAATACAAATATCCCAGTGTCCTTCTGGAGAAAAAAAAATTATGTATTTTAGGGAACTCCATTAGACATTAACACCACTGCTGTACTTTTAAAAGGTATATTACACTGTTTGTTCATTTAGTCACTAATAATGTATGGCCACTGTACTTTTTTTTTTTTTTTCCTTAGAGTGTAACAACTGGCACAATCTCACCGAAAACCACTTGTCTGAGAAAGAGCTGAGGAGGGAAAGTATAATATGTGACTTATTTGTTTGGTGTTTACGATGGTGATAATAAAGTCTCAGAATGCTAGGGTTAGCTTTTTCTGGCTTTCTCCTTCTGTTGATGTCAATCAGATTAACAGATAGTGCTATGTTTCATGTGATGAGGATTTTCATAGAATTGATTTGTGTATCTCATGACATTGATATGCTCAATATACACAAACATTTGAATATCAACTGCATTATAAATCAATAAGCCAGATTTCAAGAGGCCCAAGTATATACACAGGCCCTGTGCCTAAGCAACAGACATTGACCATTTATCATGAAGAATTAAACTAATAGTGTTTGTACACTTTACTCTATGACCATTGTGATGAGTTTATGTGTCATTCCAATATAAAACAAATAGCTTTTTTATATTTCTCCAGAGGAAATAAAACGAAAAGGAATTAATTGCTAATAGCTCTGAAGCAGTTTTACATGACCTCAAGGTCACCATGTGCAGTGCCAAAAATATGCCTGTGGAGGTATAATGCCTCCTGACTTTAAGATGCAGACCAGTGGATCTGTGTTCCCTGGAGTAATGTAGCTTCATCCAATATCTGTAGGATGAGTTTGAATACGGTATGTTCTCCATAACTTATCCCACATCAGAAATAGCTACCTCAGAAGTTCTGTTGGTGAAAGCCATTAAATCTGTACGGAAATGTTCTAGAAAATTCTAGAGTAGAGCTTACTCAGAAGAGGCCAACTTGTGATAGCAGTGGGGGATCCCAGCGGTGCTCTGATCATTTATCAAGTCTATATTACTTCTGTTTGGGAATCTGAAAAGAAACTGTCCAGAAAGGCTTTTGTCATTGATCTTGTTAAAGAGTATCAGTTAATTTATTATATTTCAGCAGCATAGTGGCATGGTTATGGAAACATTCATACATTCAAACATTCATTCAACTTTCCCCATGGGTCCTCATTTTTGGAAACTCAAATATGATCACCCTAATTTACATGTATTTTATTTGCATTTTATTTTATATTTTATTCTACGAGTATGCACCACACATCTTCTGGCCTCATTCAGTATAATCTCCACTCTCCAACCAACCTGATCATCCTCTCTCTGGCTGTGGCTGATTTTCTAGTGGGACTCGTTAATATGCGTGTGATTCTAAGTGCCCACATGGACTACTGTTGGTATCTTGGACCTTTAACATGCTACATTTCGCAAACAATTTGTTTGGTCTCAATGTATGGCTCTATGTGCAGCATGATACTCATAGCAGTTGATAGGTACATTGCTATCACTAACCCTCTGAAGTATTCCAGTCAAATCACACTTCATCAAACATTACTGTCCATAATTCTTGGCTGGTGTTGTTGTCTGTGTTATGCCATTGTGCTTTTATACTTTAATAACTTGTTTACACACTCCCAATGTTATGGAGAGTGTGTTGTGTATGTATATAAATATTGGAGCTTCATTGAACTTGTAGTTGGATTTCTAGCCCCATGCAGTTTAATAATAATCTTGTATTCAGTTATTTTTAAAGTGGCAATACATCAAGCTAAAGCTATCAAAGCTGTGAAAGATGGTGCCACAAACAACCATGGAGCTAAAATGTCAAGGGCTTCTGAAATTAAAGCAGCCAAGAAATTAGGGACAGTGGTTTTTGTTTACCTTGTTTGCTGGATACCAATTTATTTCATCTCTGTTGCAATTTACACACCTGCGAGTGTGTGGAATGTTTTGCTCTGGCTTTTAGATATGAACTCCTTTTTTAACCCACTGATGTATGCGGTTTTCTATTCGTGGTTCAGAAGATCTGCAAAGTATATTATAACATGTAGAATATTTAAATCATCATCTTCAAGGATGAGCTTGTTTCCTGAACATTAACCTCAGACTGATTTCATTTGACAGAGCAGAGTATTGTTCTCATATAAATTGTATGTAGATATGTGCACAAATCTCTAAACACGGTTAAAGATAACCTGGTGGTCTTTCACTGATGCATAATAATGTAAATAAAAACAATAATAATAACTACATAAATAGTAAAAATATATTTTAATAAGTCATACTTATCAAAGTAGTTTCATGTGATCAGTTGTAATAATTAAACTGTGGGCTGATTTAATGGAGATCCACTTCCCTTTCAAGGCTGAGAGAAATATAAGAAGTCAGAGCTTTGACCCAGGAGGCACAGCTCAGAAACAAGTGCTGAGCATTATAGACTAAGGCCTAATATCCTCTTTCGGTTTCCTCCCACAAAAACTGTCAAATTGGTGGTACCCTTAAGGGTACATTTCAGTATTTTAATTATGGAACATTATTGTACATTATTCTATTTTAACTTTAGATTTTAAAATTATGTTGATTTAATATGCCCCATTCCACCTCCAGGATTTATATTATGTTTATTTAACACTGTTCTTTAATGAAATATTACAAATATCCCCCTCTCCTTCAAGAAAAGAGAGCGTAATGTACTTTTAGGGAACCCCACTGGACTTTAACAACACTGCTGTGCCTTTAAAGTTACATTCCACTCTTTGTACCTTTATTGACCAATAATGTATGTCCAATGAACCTTATTTCTTGATTGTGTACCAACTGGCACAAGCTCACTGAAAATCAAAGTTAGCAAAGATAAATTCTGAGGAACAGCTGAGGAGAGAGAAAATAATATGAGACTGAAGTGTTTGGTGTTTATGATGGTGATGGTGGATGATAATAAAATCCCAGAAAGCCAAACTGCTCCTGTCTCTGGTTCCCTGCTTCTGGTGATGTGGTGAGTAACAGATACTAATATGTTTCATGTGAATAGTATTTTGTGTATCTCATGACATTTGTCTCATTTGCTCAAAATGTACACAGACATTTAAAAATCCACAGCATTACAAATTATTCATTATCTGTAACCGCTTATCCAGTTCAGGGTCACGGTGCGTCCAGAGCCTACCTGGAATCATTGGGCGCAAGGTGGGAATACACCCTGGAGGGGGCGCCAGTCCTTCACAGGGCAAGATACACACACACACACATACACACACACCCCACTTTACTCTATGGCATTGCAATGAGTTTAAGGTGCCACTTTTCAACATTCCAGTTTGACACACACAGCTTGTTTATTTTCTCTACAGGAAAAGAAATGAAAAGAAATGAATTGCTCTGAAGCAGTTTTAAAATTATCCCCAGGTCACCATGTCCAGTGTCAAATAAATGCCTGTAAACATATCATGTCTCCTGACTTTGGGGTGCAGAGCAGTGAAACTGTGTTCCCTGGACTAATGCAGCTTCATACAATACAGGATATTTCACGATATTGGAGAGAAGTAGTGAGCAAGAAGAAGATTGGATGATACTCCGTATTGGTAGAGTTGGATTTGGGACGTTGGTGTTGAGACATCAGAGAGAATAAGTATGTTATTGTGTAGTTTTGAGGGCCCAGGTGACAGCCAGGGTTTTTACAGAACAGAGAAGCAATATGGAAAGCATATGGATTTGATTCTTCAGTGTTACAAATCACAGACCCATGGGCAGCTAGAAATGTATGGTTTCAGCAAATAACCCATTCTGTAAGAATGAGTACGAGGTTGACTGGTCCATGTGTGGTGAAAGTTCCAACACCAAGCACCTGGCCATCAATTTTAGGTAACAGTACCAGAACCACTGCATGCTATGTGTCAATCTTATGCTTTATCATCGTTAGTATATTAGCAAAACTCTGCAGAAAAAAGAATAATGGCTTTATCATTGCATTTGTTTAGACCTAGATTAAATTGTACTTGGTTGATGAAGCTGTCATATTTGAATTTCCTTAATCAGCATGGAAATATACTGATAGCATTGCCTGATGTGATGGAAGTAAAATCTGTGGGGACTAAAGAATATCTGATTGTGCTCATTATATAATGAATTTTAAGGAACCTAAACCTAAGGATGCTTTGTTTAAAGTGAATTTTCATACACCATATAGCAAACATGGTGCAGTATGACATTTTGCCTGTAAATGTGACTATAGGAAATTTTAAGAATATTTGGTGGGTTTGTGGAGATAAAGCATACTTATTTCTACCATATGGGTGGACATGCTGTTGTTATATGGCAACATTAAAGCTTCCTTATGAGGTTTATACTCTCCAAAAAAGGCGAAGAAACTGAGGAAGGGAATTCTGAAGGTATTTCTTGGAGAAGAAAGAAAAGGGAAATGGCTCAGTTTCATAGTTTGGAAGCCTACCATTGGAGAATGAGTATAGGAGAAAAATGGGGTAAAGGATTATTCCCATGGTATGGTGTGACATTTTTAGCAGATCATATAGATAATATTACGTACACTTTACAAGGGTTTGCTAATGAGACAATAAGAGGGTTTCAGTATTTGTCAAATACACACAAAAAGGTCACAGATTAACAATGTTAAAACATGACATGGCTCTGGATTTCATTTTAGCTAAGCAAGGAGGTTTATGTATGGCTTTGAATCAGGGATGCCTGTTTCACCTTGATTCCAGATAGTTCTGATAATATGACTAGTGTTATAGAAGCATTGAAGAATATAAGGGAGGGGTTTGGTCCATCGAAAGGAGCTGGATGGTCTGTAAATGCTTGGTTATTGGAGAAATTAGGACCACTAGGAGCAATGTTGGCTCAAGTTTTTGGAGCAGCTCTTTTAGCGGTGTGTATAATGTTTTGTTTTTGTACACTGTTGTTAACTTATGCAAAAGCTATGATTTTGAAATGGGTTGGAGTTGTAATGCCTGGAGATCAAGTACAGATGCCATTAAGTAGAACTGACTCAGACAAAGATGAGGAGGAAATTTTGGAAAACAACTTGGTGGAGAGATATCCATTTTGAATATCCACTATTATATATTTACTATTCAATTATGACATTATTATTTTGTTAGGTTTATTATTTAGTAATCAATTATAAAGATTTTAGGATGAAGTATAAACTGTAGCTTATAACACGTATTAATGTATTAGTATTACTATTATTAATTTGTGTTTGATGTTTATTTGGATCTGTCATTTTTGCAAAATATACTTGCTGTTGTTTCTTTCATCCAGAATAGAAAGGGGGGAAGATCACTGTAAGGGAGGATGGTTGTTTGAGATTCCTGAAGCGCTACAGGGATCCAAAAACTCAAAAGAGGACAATAAAACAAAAGGACTTTGAAACAGAATGGTGAAAACTTGCTGAAGAGACAATATTATGTCATGTTTCTATTGAATTGTTTATTATTAGTAATCTTTGATATTGATAAACCATTATATGAGTAATATTAAAAATTGTAACAACTGTTTATTATGAAGACTTATAGACTAATGAAATGTAATCCGTGTAACCACTGAGAGAGGGGAGCTCTAGTGTGTGTCAAGAAACTAACCACTGTCTTCCTGTGTTTTCTGACCCCCAATCACAGGCATGACTGCATGTATCAATAGGACATGTGTTGTTAACTTTGCTGTATTGTGAAGACAGGTGATGGAAAAAATCTCAGCAGACACGGTTAAAGTTGTAAATACATCTTTAATTACAGAAACAGTGTCTTACGGGTTCTTAAGGATCCATGAGAGTTTTCCAATTCATTGCGTGCACGTCTGTTACGTTTCAGTCTAGGGGATGGGTAGAAAGAGAAAAAAAAAAAGAGAAACTCACACAGTTTAGAATAAATGAAAAAAGTGTATTTACAAAGAAAATATGGATATTAAATAAATCAAACAATCAAATCTTATAACACACAAAACTTAAAGCCATATCTCCAGGGGTAAGCCACGGCCAAAATAACAAACATAACCCAACACTAACTCCAACCCCAACACTAACTTTGCTATTCAAACCAAATAAACAAATAAATGACAATAAATAACCCTGACTCCCTATCTAACAATAAACCAAGAGAAAATAGATAAACTCAAAAGGCGCTTACCCCCTTCCGGCACAGGTGACCACAAAAATAATAAACAGAACAGAATCAACCCACACAAGGAAACACACAGTCTCCAGAAGTTCACAACTAACACACAGAAGGAAACACACAGTCTCCAGATATACACTGTTCCCACACAGAGACAGAGCAATCACCAAGTTAACACACACAGGGAAACACACAGTCTCCAGAAATACATAGTCCTCACACAGAGACAAAGCAATCACCAAGTTCACAACACATGGCAAGTCACAATTGGAAAAAGGGGCGTGTCAATCTTCAGCTTCCTGCTTCTTTTATAGGCAGATACAGGAAACACCTCAGTAGCCAGCAATCCCAGAAATCTCCACAGCTCCACCTAAAGACAGGGAGGGATAGCAAGACAACAAGAAAAGGAAAAGAAGAGAGACAGGCATACAACCCGTAACACCCCCCCACCAAAAAAAATTCATTAGGGGTATAGAGAGCGTGACAGAGCATAACTCGTTTGGCTGGATTCACCCGGTAGTAATTCTTCTTAATTGGAACACTTTTACCAATAATAACATTTGTTTGCCACGGAACATCCGTGAACAGATCCGCACACCGCCGACACAGTGCTCCCAAACCAGCACGATTAACAGGAAGAGACAACACACAACAATCAGCTAATGCCAAGTCCCTTTTACAAACAGAGTGGTCTACCGGTAAAGGAACAGAGGAATCTCCATTCATTTCCTGACTACTTGTAAATAAGTTGCTAAGATCAAGTACATCCTTGTTAGAGCATTGGGATTGAGTTGTGACACACACAGGAAAAACAGAAGGAAATTCTTCTTGTAATTCATCCAACTTATTTAAGGAAGGTTCAGACACAACCTCTGGGATGGGGAACACATTTCCACCAGCAAGGTCATTACCTAGTATCATATCCACCCCTTCAACAGGTAATCTATTTCTCACAGCAATTCTAACCCTTCCACTGACCAACTCGGAATGTAAATGAACATAATGCAACGGCACACTCATGGGGGACAAATCTATCCCACATACCACCACATAAGAGCCACAAAAAGAGTGTTCACCCAAATCAAGCACATCACTACAAAGAAAGGACTGGGCTGCCCCGGTATCCCGTAAAATTTTAACTGCCACAGTACCCTCATCACTTTTAGACAGAGAAACACAACCATCCAGTATAAAAGGCTGGAAAGTAACATCACATATCTCCTGACTTTGTAGAGCCTCCACAGTATTAGCTGCGGCAGCAGACATACAAGCCACATTCTTAGGTTGATTTTGTTTTTCATTCCAGACTTTACAGTCCGCAATCAAGTGACCAGCTTGCCTACAATAAAAACACACACGCTTCTCAGAAGTTTGTAAGGAAGACTGAACAGCAGGAGTATTAGGAGACTTCTCTCGTCTTGGTGACCTCTGGAAGGTTTGAGTCACCGGAGACCACCCTGCGTTACCCCTTTTGTCCGTACCACCAACTACAGACGAGGTAGCATTACCAGACGGAAAAACCATCTTGTGGGTTAAAACAAATTCGTCTGTTAAAACAGCAGCATCTGACAGTGTAGAAACCTTCTTCTCGTTTAGATGGACTACAATAACTTCAGGCACAGAGTTTTTAAAATCCTCCAATAATAGTAATTGTTTCAACTGAGGCAAAGTAGTCACTTTAGACGCTGAACACCACTTCTCAAATAAGACAGTTTTCTCACGAGCAAACTCAACAAATGTCTGGTCTGCAGATTTTCGGTGTGACCTAAATCTTTGACGGTAGGCCTCAGGCACCAACTCATAGGCTCTTAGAACAGCAGCCTTAACCTTTTCATAATCAAGGCTCTGTTCAACACTCAGGGATGAACACACTTCCTGAGCTTTACCATGTAATTTGCACTGGAGAAGTAAAGACCACATATCTTTAGGCCAGTGCAAGGTAGCTGCTACTCGCTCAAATGCAGTAAAATAGGAGTCGACTTCAGATTCTCTAAATGGAGGTACTAGAGAGATGTGCTTACTGATATCGAATTCAGGCAAGTTTGAAGCAGTATGCCTGGAGGAGGAACCCTTATTAGCCTCCAATTCCAAGGCACGAACCCGCAGCAACTGTGTCTCATGCTCTTGCTGCTTTATAGCAAGATCCAACTCCTTTAGCTTAATAGCCAAGTTCAAGTTCATCTCAGTAAGTGGACCAACTCCAGATGGAGAAATAACCAGATCTATGCCAGATGGTATACCTGGTGACTGTCCAGTAGCCTCCGCCACTGTCAAGACATCTGGTTCACCTGAGGCAAAACCAACACCGTCCACACTAGACAACATGGCTGGATCTGTACTTGCAGCACTCCTTGTATCAGGGGACACAGGCACACGTCTGTCTTCACGAAGCCGAGAAATCAACACATCCCGTATTTCACCTACTCTAGCTGAGCGAGGTATTGAAATGTCATAAAACTCAGCAATCAACAATAAATCAGCCTTTCGACAATCCCACAAATCCTCTACTGATGGAGACAAAACAAACTTCTCCAGGTCAAACTCCATACTGCACCCAATGGAAACACACAACACCTGCCCCCACACAAAAAAATAGGACGAGCCCCCACTTGTTACGTTTCAGTCTAGGGGATGGGTAGAAAGAGAAAAAAAAAGAGAAACTCACACAGTTTAGAATAAATGAAAAAAGTGTATTTACAAAGAAAATATAGATATTAAATAAATCAAACAATCAAATCTTATAACAACACACAAAACTTAAAGCCATATCTCCAGGGGTAAGCCACGGCCAAAATAACAAACATAACCCAACACTAACTCCAACCCCAACACTAACACTAACTTTGCTATTCAAACCAAATAAACAAATAAATGACAATAAATAACCCTGACTCCCTATCTAACAATAAACCAAGAGAAAATAGATAAACTCAAAAGGCGCTTACCCACTTCCGGCACAGGTGACCACAAAAATAATAAACAGAACAGAATCAACCCACACAAGGAAACACACAGTCTCCAGAAGTTCACAACTAACACACAGAAGGAAACACACAGTCTCCAGATATACACTGTTCCCACACAGAGACAGAGCAATCACCAAGTTAACACACACAGGGAAACACACAGTCTCCAGAAATACATAGTCCTCACACAGAGACAAAGCAATCACCAAGTTCACAACACATGGCAATTCACAATTGGAAAAAGGGGCTTGTCAATCTTCAGCTTCCTGCTTCTTTTATAGGCAGATACAGGAAACACCTCAGTAGCCAGCAATCCCAGAAATCTCCACAGCTCCACCTAAAGACAGGGAGGGATAGCAAGACAACAAGAAAAGGAAAAGAAGAGAGACGGGCATACAACCCGTAACAACGTCTCTCTGCCCCATTCTCTCTCCTCTATCTTTTCTCTCTCATCTCTTTATTCTCTCTCCCTCCTCTTGGGTAGGACCCCAATGTATATGGTTTTTCTCCTTTCCAAATATGGTGAATGTAGGGGTTGGTCTACATTTGCATGTTTAAGGGACTAAGGGAGGGGTAAAATTTATAGTCTCCTACCCTTACTGACAGTTTATCCTAAACATATCTCTTTTTGGAGCACAGACAAAGAGCATGCGTCTAAACATATAGAACAGTGAACATTTCTTAATACTGCACTTAAGGCCTTATGGTTAAATATACGTCATAATTTCCTCCCTTACGAGACTGTTAAAGTCTTGTAAAATTAAGCAACCCATTCATGTTAATGTCATAACAAATAAGTGATACCTCCCTACACAATATTTTTTTACTTGCGTTATGATATAG
The DNA here is from genome assembly GCF_029633855.1 of Hoplias malabaricus. NCBI lineage: Eukaryota > Metazoa > Chordata > Actinopteri > Characiformes > Erythrinidae > Hoplias > Hoplias malabaricus. The sequence continues at coordinate 33,239,585 of NC_089817.1, forward strand.
CAACATTTCATGTATTGTGTGGGTGAAAAAACCTGCCAGGCAGCCATCTTTCTTGAATATCCTTCAAACATTTTAGACAGGAAAAATTCCCTCATGATCCCTCTGCCTAGGCGATCACATACTGTACTCCATTCCAATTAAATTAACTCTGTATGTGTATGGAGTGGACTTAAGTAAATTTGTATAGAAATCTCAGAAAATAAAATCAAACCAATGTCCAACTTCAGGCTGGTCGACCCATCGGACCTTCCAATGGACCTACCTGACACACCCCTTGGCCCTAACATCGAGAAAACACAAAAACAACTGAGATTTCAATACACATGAAATGTTTTTAATGCTCCTCCTTGATGTCTCATGGCCGACCTCATCATGAGGTTCTATTCATTCCTGTTTTGGCTGCCTCACCTCTCTCCTCCACATGTCTCCTTAGTCCACTACAGTGGTTCTGAAATGAGCATATCCTTGGTTTCATGATATTGGAGAGCAGTAGTGAGCGAGGAGAAACTTGGTTGATACTCCATGTTGGTGAAGTTGTAGTTGGCCTAGAAGTGTGTTATTGTGTAGTTTTGAGGGCTGACTTCACAGCCAGGGTTTAACTTTCTCACCCTGCTGATGTATAGAATTGGTTGTTTGTAACTCTTAAACTCCAGTGACAGAACTGCTCCAAGCCTAATACCTGAGGCATCTGTCTACATGATAAAAGTGTGCTACACAAAAAAAGGATAAGGTACATTAGAGGTACATTAATTTTACTAAAAGTATAAACAGTGTGAATGTACCATATTTTTAAGTACCATAGTCCTCCTGCCCAACACTCAATGCAGCCTCCTCGCTGCACGGCTTCCTCATTGTAGTTTTGCTCTCATCTTATCTTCACACCACCGTCATCCTCTCAGCTTCTGCAACTTTCAATGAGTCCAACTTGTTTTGTGTGGTTCCTATTGCGAGTCGTGTTGTTTTGTTGTTCCTATTCCATGTCATGTTGTTTCGTTGTGTTTCGTTCCCATCTCTAATTATGTTGTTTCTCATCTGTTCCTTGCCTCGTGTTTGCCTTCAAGTTTGTTTCTGTTTGTTTTGTTATATTCTTTTATAAATAAAGGTCTGTGTTATAGCGTGTGCGTCCGCCTCCATCAGTCCGCCCTTCGCATTATCCCTGACAAAATGCCTGTGCATATGATGGAACCTCCCCATTTTTACTTTTGAAAGGCTCTCTGAGGTGTACTTTTAAAAGCCAGTGATGTCACTAAGCCAGTGATGTTGGCTGCTAAGAATATTTATTTATTTATCTATGGCCCAGTGTCCCAGTTTCTCAGGTTGTTTATATATTTACATTTATTGCTGTATTTCAATGCATTGTGGATGGACCAGCTATTCTATTTTATGAGTGTGCACCACATATTTTCTGGCCATAATGAGTATGATCCAAGACATAAAAATCCAATTTAATCCTCTTAACACATGGCACTCTCTAATGAACACAATAAACGATGGCCTTCCCTACTGTTTTGCTCACTGTGTAAAATTTGTAATTATGACATTAACTTAAAACTCTTAAACTAGTCTCAGCTGACCAAACACTGTATGTCATGATGATGTTAGGGTTACACTATCCACTAGTGTACAGACAAACAAGTTTACCTTCTGAATCATTTCAGATGCTTCAGCTCTGTCTCTATTTCAGATGGACGTCCAAGACAAAACAAAGGCAAAACATCACAGCTCAATACTGCGTTCCTGTCAATAATAAGTCTTGTATAAAACATGCCGTATATGGACCTGGATATATTTTACTGTGCTTCATTCTCTCATGTATATCTGTGTGCACTGTGTTTCTGAACCTGCTGGTGATCATCTCCATCTCTCACTTCAAGCAGCTCCACACTCCAACCAAACTGATCATCCTCTCTCTGGCTGTGGCTGATCTTCTTATGGGACTCATTAATATGCCTGTGGATCTAAGTGCCTTGATGGACACCTGTTGGTATCTTGTAACAATAGCATGCTACATTTTTAAGTATTTGGTTATGTCTCAAAATATGACTCTCTGTACAGTGTGATACTCATAGCAGTTGATAGGTACATTGCTATCACACACCCTCTGCAGTATTCCAGTCAAATCACGCATCATAAAACCTTGCTGGCCATAATTCTTGGCTGGTGTTTTAGTCTGTGTTATGTCATAGTGTATTTATACTTTAATGAGAAGGACTGGCGCCCCCTCCAGGGTGTATTCCCACCTTGTGACCCTGAACTGGATAAGCGGTTACAGATAATGAATGAAAGAATGAATGAACTTTAATGATGGTTTTACAGATCCTAATGCCTTCTCTGAATGATGATGTTAGGGTTACACTATCCACTAATGGGAGGATTCATGCACATGTACTAAACAGAGAATTTTACCCACTGCATCATTTCAGATTCTTCAGCTCTGTCTGTTGTGGCAGATGTTACCTCCCACCAGCAGAAGGTGCTGTTGTTTTGGTGTTCATTTTATATGTGTTGTAACAGCCAATGGAAATGCCAGTGAGCCAGCAAGCAGGAAATGGATGTTAGATAGTCAGTTGTGCTGGATAGAAGGACACATGTTTGAAGTGTGCCTGAATCTGTATCCATCCATCTTTTTGTCTGTAAGTAATATCACTTATTAGCACCTCTTCATGCAATATTATTATTTTTGGGTTAGAAATGTTTATGATCACATTTAATTGTGTTTAAATTCATGGCGTTGTTGCACTATGATGCTGTGTGATTTTGGGATTTGCATCTTTGGACCTTGTTTTGCCTTTTGTAATGAATATGCAGCTGCATTGCTTGTGGATTTCTCCAGTATGTTAAAGGGGTTAATTACACGATACCTATTCAAGTGTTCTGGTTTATATGCTATATGCAGCTCATGTTTTAATTTCTATATGTTCAGACAGTATTTCAATGTTCAATATTCACACTTCAAACAAGCATCTGAAAAACTGTGTTTTATAATTTGTTACTGTTTCACTCTGTCGTCATTTGAAGGAAAGTGTCTCAATAAAGAAGACCATACACCTGTCATTTGTCGAGGAGTTTATCTGTCTGCTTAGCTGCATCCAGGTTAAACAGTGAGAGCAGAACATTGTCTCTATTTCAGATGGACGACCAACACTACAGGCACAACATCACAATGTTCAATATTGCATTCCTGACAATAATGAGTCTTGTACAAGAGAGGCCATATATGGCCCGGGCTATATTTTACTGTGCTTCATTCTCTCATGTATATCTGTGTGCACTGTGTTTCTGAACCTGTGGGTGATCATCTCCATCTCTCACTTCAAGCAGCTCCACCCTACAACCAATCAGCTCATCCTCTCTCTGGCTGTGGCTGATCTTGTAGGACTGGTTAATATGCCTGTGAATCTAAGCAATCTGATGGATTCCTGTTGGTATTTTGGTTCATTAACCTGCTATATTTCTCAAGTATCTGATTTTGCCATAAACTATGGCTCTCTGTACAAGGTGAAACACATAGCAGTTGATAGGTACATTGCTATCACTGCCCCTCTGAAGTATTGCATTTATATTTTAATGGTATTTTTTAATGGAGAAGAGCAAGTAGTGGAATAATGAAAATAATTGCTCTGAAGCAGTTTTAAATGACCCCAGTTGCATCATTCTCAGTGCCTAAAAAAATGCTTTGTAGGTCTAACGCCCTCTGACTTTGGGATGCAGAACAGTTCAACTCTGTCCCCTGGAGTAATTCTGCTTCTCCCATTACCTGCAGGATAAGTTTGAATATGGTTTGGTCTCCAGAACTAATAATCCCACATCAGGAATTAGAAAACTCCATCAGACATCAGGAAGAGGATTAAAACGTTTTATAGATTTTTGGCACTGGGCATGATGAAATTGAGGTCATTTAAAACTGCTTCAGAGAAATTAATTTCATAATTTCATTATTTGTTTTTCTGTGGTGAGTAAACAAGCTGTGTGTGTCAAACTGGAATGTTGAAAAATGGCACCTTAAACTCATTAAAATAGTCATAGAGTACAAGCACTACTGGTTTAATATTTCCTGACAGTGTCTCTGTCCTGTCACCATACAGTGTGGTCTGTTATTAGTGATGGGAATTTCGGCTCTTTTTGGGGAGCCGAATCTTTTGGCTCGGCTCTTCATAAAGAGCCGGCTCTTTCGGCTCATTTGCTTGTTGTTCTCTGAACGGTTGACTGACAAGCCTTAGAAAACAATGGCTAGGTCTTAGACGGGAACCAGCTCTCATCATTCACTTACAAGAGCCGGCTCTTTGAACCGGTTCGTTCGTGACCGACACATCACTATCTGTTATCTCAATAGCTGGATACATGGATGTAGCCAGGTTCCAGTAATGAGTAGAATGCAACTGTCCTTGGTGATGTTATTTGTAACCATCTGACGTTGCAGTTCATCCATCTTATTGGAGATTGATTTGTGTTAGTGAGAAAACTGCTGTGAAGTGGTCGTTTATGTGGTTCTTTCAGTAGTTTCACTAGCCCAACAGCCCAACAGACTTGCTTTTGATTTCTCTCCCTCCACTGTTGTTACCTCATTCCCACTGGGATAGTTTTTTTGGTCAGTGAGAACCAAAAAAAGGATGTAAAGCCAATGGCATCACTTCTCCAATTAAACAGCTAGACATTCTCTGTCACCTATAGCATAATTAATTCCAGCTGGACTTAGCTTGTGTGAGTAAAAGGCAATGGGGTGACGCTTATTGGGAGTACCACTACATTGATACAGGACTGCTCCCACCGGATTCGGACAGGTCCATCTTGACTACAAATGGGAAATTAACATCAGGATGTTTCAATATGGCGGCAGAAGTAAATTACATTTTCAGGCCTTCAAAAGCCTCAGTGGTTTGTACTAATCAGGATATTGTCTTGGGGAAACCTTGCAGTGGGGGCAATGCAGTAAAAGGAGCAGTGTTACTATGTAAGTTGCATATAAATTGCATGTAGAACTTAACAAAACCCAGAAACTGTTGTAACTCCTTCACAGAGGTAAGAATTGGCCAACGGGTGACAGTTTCAATTCTGTGGTCACTCGTGACAACACCAGTAGAACTTATGACCTAGAAAGGACACAGACTGAAGGTGTATTTAATATTTTTTTACCTTTAACAAACAAACAGATTTTGCAGAACCTCACAGACATGTTGGGTGAGAGATTCCAGATCAGGGTAGGAAATTTATATTATATATATATTTATATTTAATAGATTACAATCAATGGGTAATTCTAAGTTAGTGAAACATTGTGCATCTCTTTAACTAGAACGAGTGGCAGAGGGTAAGCAATATTTTTTAGTGACAACACTGAGGGCATGATAATCTATACAGGGCCTCAGCCCACCATTTTTTTTATTTTTCACAAAGAAGAAACCAGAGGCTGCAAGTGACTTGGAAGGTAAGGTAATACCTTGTGTCAAAGCTTCATGGGTATACTCCTCTATAACCTTCTCCTCTTCCTGTGTAAGAGGATAGATACAGGACTTAGAAAGGGAAGCACTGTCAATTAGATCATGGTGCAGGCTAACCATGGTAAGCCTAATATGAGTAAACACTTGGAGCTAGGGAAAACAAGAAGGCAAATATCTTCTTTGTGAAGAAAACTAGCTTGTAGAGATAGTGGTTTGGTTTAATGTGTGATTGGGAGGTCTTCCCACAGGAAGACCACCCAGGGTGAAGACAGTAAGGTGATGAGGTAATGGATCCACAAGAATGTTTAGTTGATTTACAATGTCCTGATGGATGAAGGCTCCTTCAGCTCCTGAACATATCAAGGCTGAATCACAAACAGGGTCTTGTTGGCAGTATACAGAGACAGGCAAAAAGAATGAGATTGAGATCATCCCCTTTGTGGGAACATTCACCACATTAGCTTAAAGAGTACATTCTATGTGCTTTCCAGAGATTTGTGTCTGGATTCTTTGTGGACACTCTCCACACTTGTACTTTGCATGATCTGAGCCAACACAATAAAAAGAAAGACCACCATGGAGCCAGCGAAATCATTCCTCTCGAGGTAGACCATAGGAGCCACACTGCATGGATTCTGTTTGAGAGATTGATCCAGAAACTGGACTGGAAATCACGGGCTGAATCTTGAAAGATACAGGATTGGACTACTTGACTTGCCCCTTCTGGTGTATACGGAGCAATTGGTCGAGATGGATGGACACAGAAATAAGACTATACCATGAGAGTTCATAATCCCAGCATAATAATTATCAAAACATCAGAATAAAGACCATAACAAAAAATATTCTTGAGAGCTGGTTCATTACCGGCAGCTAAAGTGCAGAGCTCCAAACATAGGTGGAGACAGAGAAATTACCATTTCAGTGCATGGAAATATTTTCCGTTAGATTGACCACTTGAGTGATCAAAAATGAGCTTGAAGTCTACTAAAAATGAGCATATGTCTTAGAATGACTAGTATCCCACACAATGGTAGCCCAGAAAAGAGCTTTACAAGTCAGACAGGACACGATGAATGCTATCTTAGATTGGTCAGAACTTAGTGGCGAGTTGTTAAAAATTACTGAGCACTGAAGTAAACATCCACAACACTTATCTGGATCACCACCATAAGATTATAAGTTTTTGATCAGGTTGGTTGGAGTGTGGAGTTGATTGAAGTGAGAGATGGAGATGATCACCAGCAGGTTCAGAAACACAGTGCACACAGATATACATGAGAGAATGAAGCACAAAAGAAAATATCCAGGGACATATACGGCATGTCTTATACTGAAATAGAAACAGAGCTGAAGAATCTGAAATGATTCAGAAGGTAAACTTATCTGTTTTATACAAGCATGAATCCTCCCACTAGTGGATAGTGTAACCCTAACATCATCATGACGTACAGTGTTGGGTCAGCTGAGAGTGGTATATCTGTGAAAGAGTTTAAAGATAATGTCATAATTAAATATTTTACACAGTGAGCAAAACAGTAGGGACGCTCATAATGAATATAATAAGATTATTCAACTTATTTCTAACTTATTTTTACCTTTTTTTAAATCATTTTATCTATTTTATTTAAATCATTTATCTAGAAAAAGTGTCGTATTCCATTGGCAGATATTTTTACTTAATTCAAGAAATAACAAAATTATGCTTAAAAGTAGCAAAAATATCTGTCAATGGAATAAGATTCTTTCTATAGATAAAATGATTTAAAAAGGTAAAAATAAGTTAGAAATAGGTTGAATAATCTTATTATATTCTTACGACAATTTCCAAATGAAAAATACTAGATATTTAGACTACGTTTAAGTAAATTTTACTTGATTAGATTTCATTTTTTGCAGTGCATGTTTTTTGACTGTAATGAGTGTTTTTTTACAGTACTCTGGTTTTGGACTTTTGATTGGTTTTACCATTCCATTTTTAGTATGTTCCTTTGCCATCATTTTTCTCTTCTGTTACTGATCTAAACCGTATTTGACTATAACTCTTTGTCTAAGCCCTACATTAAACCCTCAATACTTGTGTCTCTGCATGTGTCCTAACAATTATGATGAAAATACCTGCAGCGCAACAGTTTAATACTTTTTGCAGCAACTTATGCTATCATTTAAAGGGTAAAGGCTCAGTAATAACTGAAAATAACTACATTTCCACCTCCAATGATACAATGATTTTCATGTATCTTGGTAAATTTTGGCTTAATCTATGAAAATTTAAATGCAGACACCCATCAGTCTCACGCAACCACTGTCAGGAATACCATTTTTGTGATGCTACTCTTGAGGGTACATTTTCAGTATCTTTAGTTAAGAAACATTATTGTACTGTAGTGGAGTATGGATCGGATAAAGAAATGAAAAGTTCTGAATGAAAGACTCTCCACTCTGAATAAGGATTTCTTGGGACAGAACCCCACATTCCACAAAATTGTATGTGTGCGTACAGACTCTGCACCCCACCCCACACACACCCATAAACTCACGCCTTGACCCCTCCTCTTCTCCATGAATGGAAAGATAACAAGCCAGTTTATGATGCTTTTAGGCAAAAAGAAGATCAAACAAAGTGGTGAAGACTGGGATTAACAACCCAGTTTTATTACGAGCAGCGTCAAGATGGCGAATGATTATCGTCTGCAAATCACACAGATGGCACACAGAATTGACCTTGCACTGAACTCCTGAAAACCCAATCCGAACCAAACAAATAACATGGACCAACAGCGACCCCGAGTGGACATTTGCAAAATCATGTTTCGCCCTGCTGCCGCCTAAATACATAACGGACTTAATCGAGTATTTATAAATATGTTTATGCAATATGTATGAATGCTACTCTCTGTTATTCTCAAGTGAATGTCTACCAACTAATGAAGTGATGTGTATTACTGTTTCAATCATGAAGGAAAGTTTCTGTCTCTGATTAGGAAAACGAATTAGTTTCTAACTTCTAGCATAATATTGTAGTGGGATGTAATCGTAAAATACCCAAGATATATATACGTAGATGTTTGATATTAATGATCCAGGACACTCATTGTGCTATACCACAAGCATGTATAAGTAATTTTTACGTTATTCAGTTTCATGTGTATACGTGAATATTTTCTCTCTCTCTGAAACGTGAAACAAGTCACGTGAGCCTCAGACCCAGGATCCAATCCAAGGAAGGATACCTCCCAAATAGGCGTGACCGCGCCACATCTGAAAAGGGGATGCCCGACTCTTCTTCTGAGCTTTTTTGCTTCTTCTGTGTTTTTCCGCTACGCTCTTCTGCGACCCTCTTCTCTTTTCCGCTACGCTCCTCACGTCACTCTCTTCACTTCAAGTGCGACGCTCTTCCTTCTTCCTTACGCCGACAAAACGACTCATCAAAGACTCTAAGAAGGACCTCACTCAACTTCCAAGGGACGCCTTGTGCTAGTCAGCAGTGTGAGACAGAAACTACAGCGTAACGTCGAGTAACTCTCAGTAATCTTTCTGTTACTTATTTGTGTTCATGTTTTGTCACCCAATCCAAGTTTAATCTCACGACTGATCAAAGCAGGTGAAACTTATTCGTGGCCAGAGTAAGAAACACCGCAGAGATAGAGGAAAATCGTAAAATAAGCATAAGCTTATTAATTTAATTTTTAGTTCTGGAGACTGCAAGGACCAGCAAAACGTGTCGTCCAAAGCTTCCATATGGATGGAACCTCCCACTCAGGACAGTGAGCCAGAGGAAATCCTTTCGTCTACGTCACCACGCTCTGAGTACGCCCGAGGCGGCCTGACTCGCGGGCGACTAAAATCCACGCTGACCCAGCCTGAAAACTTCCACGGAAGAATTGCGGGAACTAAGCGGGACTCCTCTCTCCCATAACCTCAAAGCGCCTCTGTACCCATCGAGTGGTTGAGATCGACCGAAAAGTAAGCTAAAACTACGCACTTCCAGAGCTGAAAATTGAATTAAATCTCTTGATAAATTTATACATTAATTAAATCTCATTTAGCAACACATTAGTCAAGTCATATCGCCTAGCCTATCTTTAAATTCGAACCAGTTTGACCCACGTTGATCCAGTGAGAATTTCTAAGATCATGCTATGTTTAGTAAATAGTCTCTTTTCTTTTAATAAAATATTTCCATTATTTGAAATAAGTGTGTGGAGTCTGTTCATTAAGAGTCTGAAAATCCTGAAGAACTCACGTAGCGATGACGGTATTCACTCTCTAACTACTTGTTAATGTTTTGTCATTTAAGTCAATCATAACAATAACAATTATTATCATTAGTCAAAACGTCATTAATCAGAAGAGTTTGAATAAGGTCAAACGCTACAAATACAATATATAAATATATATATTATATATATATTTATATATAAACACTATATATATATATATATATATATATATATATATATATATATATATATATATATATATATACTATACTACAGTACCTTATTACGTATTAACTGTAAATTTTGGTATCTAATTAAATCATGTGCCACATTTCATGTACAGGACTTGTTTTTATTTATATTGTGTTCTTATTCTCTTATAATTTATTTTACACATTTCTGAAATGAAAAATTACAAATATTCCCCTGTCCTCCTGGACAAAGAATGTAATGTATCTTTAGCGAATACAACTGGATTTCGAAATCACTGCTGTAGCTTTTTTTAAAAAGGTACTGTTCACTGGTTTGTATTACTTTGACCATAATTTACCTCTACCATATTTATTTATTTTTTTTTAACTAAGAGTGTAGCAAACTTTTATCAAGCAGACATCAGCCTCAGATATTGAGCTTGTAGCAGTGTTGTGACAGGAGTCAGAAACATCTAATTCTATACATAAGCAGAGAAATGTAGATGATAGATCTCGATGGTATGCCACCACTGAGAGATGAATTCTGGCTTTGAAGTTAGGGTCTACAAATCTACAAAATAACACACTTCTTTCACTCTTTAGTGCTTCAACCCCAATATATATACTGACTCCAAATCCACCAACAAAGCTGCCCCTCGCTCACTACTGCTCTGCAATATCCTGAAACACCCAAAATATGCTCATTTCAGAACCACTATTGTGGACCAAGGAGACATGTGGAGGATGGAGGTGAGGCAGCCAAAACAGGAATGACTAGCACCTATTGATGGATCCGGCCATGAGAGATCAAGGAAGAGGATTAAAACATTTCATGTCAACCACGAGAGAGGGGAGCTCCAGTGTTTGTCAAGAAACAAAGCTCTTTATTTCTGTGTTTTCTGACCCCCAATCACAGGAATGACTGGAGGTATGAATAGGAAACGCCCCCAACCCGCACTGCAATCACAGGTTTCTGTACAGGTTTAGTGGTTTCTGTACACACAGGTTTCTGTACATTCACCAACATAACTACTGGAGCCTATTTCTGATGTGGGATTAGTTCTGGAGAGCAAACCATATTCCAACTCATTCTACAGGTATTGGACGAAGCTACGTTGCTAGGGGACACAGTTTCACTGCTCTGCATCCCAAAGTCAGGAGGCATTATAACATCACAGGCCTTTTTTGGCACTAGAATTGGTGAACCTGGGGTCACGTAAAATGTCTTCAGAGCAATTCATTTGTTTTCATTTCAATTTCTCTGGAGATTAAACAAGCTGTGTGTCAAACTGTAATGTTGGCACGTTAAACTCAAGGTCAAAGGTCATAGTAAAGTGTACACATATTTTTGGTTCAATTCTTCAAGATAAATGGTGTTGCTAAGTTTGTTGCTTAGGGACAGGCCCTGTGTCTCTTTCTGTGTGTCTTATTTATTTTAATGTTGTGGATTTTCAAATGTTTGTGTACATTTTGAGCAAATGAGACAAATGTCACGAGATATACAAAACAATTCTATGAAAATGTATAAAAACTGATCACATGAAAAACATTAGTATCTGTCTCTGATTGACATCCCCAGAAGGAGGGAACCAGAGACAGTAGCAGTTTGGCATTCTGGGATTTCATTATAACTCACCAACACCATCTTAACCTTTCCCGTGATTCACAGCCGAGGTCAGTTTTTGGATTTTGGTTATAGTGTTTATGTTCTGAACGAATGAAATAGTGGACATTTGTTGTTGTTTTTTTAAGCACACATGGCTAAAAATATTAAGTGGTTGCATAATAACAATGTTTTAAAAAGCTGTAGGGACTCGGATTTGACAGTACCGCATCCCTCCACCCTTACGGCATGGGTAGATAACATGAAATTTTGGCCTGAGGTTAGCTATATTGATATTGTGAACTATTTAATCTTTTCTGAAGGTGTAGATGGTGAAGAGCTCAGCGTGTCAGCCGAGGTACACATCAGGCATGGGTAATGCTGAGGGAAAGTGGAGTAGTCAAGATAGTGGGTTGCTCATCCAGTGCAGGTTTGGGGAAATCCTGCAGCCATACAGCAGCTGTCTTGTGGAAGCTCAGATATATCATGTTTTCAGTGAAGCATTGAAAATAATAAATGATGTGTATAATGTCTAATTTCTTGCTTATATTTTAAACTTCTGCAATCATTTATACACTCTTAGAAATTTAGGTACTATACAGATACATTAATGTTCATTAAAGATAGTGTCTAGTACTTTTAAATGGTATGTTATATTTTCCCTTCAGATGTAAAGGGTGAACATCTGAAGATTCATTCTGTAACTGTTTTAAATAGAAAACAACTTAGAAATCCTGGAGCTGAAAAGAGATGTATGAAATCAGTGCCACTTAAAAATCTACAATTCATAAAGAATATCATACAGTTGTGTTGCTCCACCTACCTCCATCTCCGGCTACACAGCTACAGGACTGCCTCGTGTTTGGGGAACTAGAATCTGCCATCATTACGCCTGCTTCCCCACTGCTCCAACGTCTACAAGGTCTGCAGCACAGATCTGGCTTTTCCTACTGCTATGAGCAACATCCAGAGTGAAACCCCGCATCTATCTCAGTTGCCTGAGTGGCCTCAAGCTCTCCATTTCCTCTTTTTCTGGCAAAAACAGCTAAGGGACCACCTCATGTTTGGGGAATTCAAATCTGATGTTGACATTCCTGCTTCCCCACTGCTCCAAGATCTGCAGCACAGACCTGGCTTCTCCTATCTACGAGCAGCATCCAGAGGGAAGCCCCACTTTTATCTCAGCCGCTGGCATGGCTTCGAGCCTCACGTTTCCTCTTTTTCTGGCACAACAGCCTCTGTGTTCCAGGAATCTGCTCTGAAACAATGCCGTCCCCTTTGTTCATTCAGTTAACGAGAAGAACCCTCCTCATCTCTCACTGCCAGTGTACAGAGACCCTGTGCAGCAATGCAATGACGTTATGACATCTTCTCTCCCTACTCAACACCCTACAGGAGCATTCTTCATCCTGTTACTGTTCCTGGTTGTGTCTGAGCTGGAAGGTATTAGCTTCAATTTCCTTGTCTTTGCTGTCTCACAAGTCAGTGTCTTAAAGGGATGCTCTTGAAACTAATATTTTTACCTAAGCTTCATTAGAAAATGGCTTGGAACCCACAATATTTATGCACATTACCAGATCACCTTACCAGCACATTACTAACATTCACCTACAGTGCTCACCAAGATGGTCACTTTTTTTTTTACATTTTGGAATGGAAAGCAGGCAGCATGTTTAAGCATTCATTCTGAATCTGCACCTTCTTCCCTTGGAACACTGCCACGATTGATAGCATTGCACCCAATAACATGCAGCCCCTGTCTGCTCTTTTCATTCTCTTCTGTTCAATCCCGCATTCCTCCTCTCTCTCTGTTTCTACTTATCATCCCAACCCCTCCCTTCATCATTCCAATATCTACCCCTGCAGCAGCCGGCACTCCATACCTCAAACCTCTTGCAGAAAGCAGGTCCCAACAGGTACTGCTTATATGTTTTTGTTCAACTTTCTGTGTGCACCGTGTTTCTGAACCTGCTGCTAAGCATCTCCATCTCTTACTTCAAGCAGCTCCACATGCCAATCAACCTGCTCGTCCTCTTTCTGCCTGTGGCTGATCTTCACATGAGACTGATTGTGATGCCTGTGAATATCATGTAACTGATTGGCTCTTGTTGGTGCCTTAAATAAAGTGGGCAGCAATATTTCTCCAATAATCAACAGCATCACCTTGTAGCCTAATTTTGATTGTAGTAGACCAGTACATTGCTGTCAGTGGCCCTCTATTTTTTACACCAGAATCACAGCGTGTACAATATCTGTGCTCATAATTCTAGGCTGGTCTATTCTATTATACCCCTTTTTTTATACCCCTTATTTACCCCTTACTCTATTATAATAATAATATTTTCCATCACTTTTAAAATGTGCACAACATCAAGCCACCATTACCATGATGGTGATTAGTTGACAGCTCAGACGCTCTCTTTACCTAAGTGTCAAAAACATAGGGACTCATAGTAGAAGACACGACCACAAGGTGCTCTGGTACCAAGTACACTTATGAGCAACCTTGTGTTTGAACATGGTGTTCTTTATGGACAAACCATGACTAGTACAGAAGTCAAATAACATCACACCGCTTGTACAGCCACCAGCCAGGTATTAGTTAGTAACCCCACACCGGCCCAGCGCCTCTCACCCTGAGTAAGAAAGAGACCTGGCTCTACCGAGCATTTTGCTTCAAGAGCCCACATTGTGTCTAGAGGTGGGCCCAACTATATCTAGCTGATATTGCTCAACCTCCCACACCAGCTACTTCCACCCAAGTGAGGTTATGTTCCATGTGCCCAATGGACATTGCACTGCACCACAACTCTTCATCTTGTGGGTGGTAGTGATGGGAATTTCGGCTCTTTTTGGGGATCTTTTGGCTCGGCTCTTCATGAAGAGCCGGCTCTTTCGGCTCCTAAATGGCTCTTTGTTTTACCACTTATTTCCACTGGTACAGAACAATATTACCTACATTTTACATGACTAAATGGACAAAATATTATTGTTCAATATTAAAAATAATAAATAGTGTTGCAATGGCCAATTGTTTTATGGCTGTCTTGTAATAACTCACTAATTGCACTCACACATTCAGTTGTATAAATAACTGGATTTTTATTTAAACACCTTAATAAAAAATCACTTGTAAACTCTGAAATATAGCCAATGGAACCCAAAAGGCAGGTATTACAAAATAGCTTATTAAATTAAATAATCATCCATTTCTGGGTAATAAAATAAACAAATACTCTGCAAATTGCAAAACAGCAGCATTCAACGGTAGTGATTAAAACAATCACAACTGTCAACAAACATTTAACTGATTTAACATTTTCTTCAACTATTTTTTGGAAGGCAGATTGTCATTCATCAAAACCAAGTGTCTCAGTTTGGAGGGTTGGAAGGTTGGAGCTTGCTTGTTGTTCTCTGATTGTTTGAATGACAAGCCTTAGAAAAAAATGGCTCTGTCTTAGACGGGAACCGGCTCTCATCGTTCACTTACAAGAGCCGGCTCTTTGAACCGGTTCATTCGTGACTGACACATCACTAGTGGGTGGTGAGCCCACATGATGAATGAATTAATTAATTAATTAATTACATTTATTGCCACATACAAAGTTATACAAGTACAACTTGCAGTGAAATTACATTTCCGTCTGTCCACTCACCCCCGCGCCATCTTACAGTTAGAAAAAACAGCTAGATTACAACAGGGAAGTGGTGGTAAAAAAAGAAGGTCACAGACGATGCCTTAAAGAAGCACAGTGTGTAGTCTTGAAAAAAAAACAACACATTTAGCAAGAGCAAGAGAGATGATCTTCCCATGTTGCCTTTTTGGGCTAAACCTGGCCAGGTACCATGGGCTGCCCAACTAACAGGCGCTCGCTGTGTGACACTACTTCCAGGTCTGGGTCCAGTGGTAGGTCCCAGTGATACTCTCCCGTTCCGTGTACACTTCTTTTCCTTCTCTGTTGGTCATAGGGGTGCTTGTTCGATAATGTTTGCCTGGATTATTACTCTTGTCTTGTTCACCATGGGAGACCCTACTGTGAGCTAACATTTCCCAATATCATTAGACAACACAAGCCCTTTCACCCCGATCCAGGAAGGGGAGAAATATCAAGGGCATCCCAATCAAATTTAAGATGATATTTTGTCATATGTGGTACTGGTTTATGATTTTGTGCTCTTTTATGTAGCATTATTATTTTCTGACCCCCAATCACAGGCCTAACTGGACGCACCTGTGATTGTCATGCCTGTGATTGGGGTCCAGAAAAGACAGGAAGACAGTGGTCTCTCACTGGTTGACATGAAATGTTTTTAATGCTCCTCCTTGATGTCTCATTGCCAACCTCAACATGAGGTGCTGGCCATTCATGTTTTGGTTGCCTCGCCTCCATTCTCCACAAGTCTCCATAGTCTACTACAGTGGTTCTGAAATGAGCATATCCTGGGTGTTTCATGATATTGAAGAGCAGTAGTGAGTGAGGAAAAGTTTGGTTGATACTCCTTGTTAGTGGAGTTTGAGTCCTAGATGAAGTGTGTTATTGTGTAGTTTTGAGGGCCCACTTCACACCCAGGGTTTATCTCTCTCTGATGTATAGAATTGGCTGCTGATGTATAGAATTGGATGTTTCTAATGCTTAAACCCCTGTGACAGAACCGCTCCAAGCCCAATACCTAAGGCACCTGTCTTCATGATAAAAGTGTGCTACACTAAAAAAAGATAAGTCAGAGTACATTATTGTTATTGTTATTAAAGTACAGTGTGAGTAACAGTGTGAATGTACCTTTTTTTTAAAAAAGTTACCACTGGCGTGTTAATGTCAATTTACATTCCCTAAAAGTATATTACATTCCTTTCTCCAGAAGGAGAGGTGAATATTTGTAATGTTTCCTTATAGACCTGTTTAAAATATGTAAAAAAAACAAAAGTCCAGGAGTTGATATGGGGTGTATGACATCACACAATTATAAAATCTGCAATTATTATAGAATAAGATACAATCATCTTCCCTAAGTGAATTTACTGCATATGTACCCTTGAGAGTACCACCAGGGTGACAGTGTAGAATAAGTGTACGTCATGGTGATGTTAGGTTTACACTATCCACTAGTGGGAGGACTCATGCTCATGTATAAAACAGAGAAGTTAACTCTCTGGAACATTTCAGATTCTTCAGCTCTGTCTATATTTCAGATGGGTGACCAACCCTACAGGCACAACATCACAGTTCAATACTGCATTCCTGACAATAATAAGTCTTGTATAAAATATGCCGTATATGGCCCTGGATATATTTCACTGTGCTTCATTCTCTCATGTATATGTTTGTGCACTGTGTTTCTGAACCTGCTGGTGATCATCTCCATCTCTCACTTCAATCAGCTCCACACTCCAACCAACCTGATCATCCTCTCTCTGGCTGTGGCTGATCTTCTTATGGGACTGGTTAATATGCCTGTGGATATAAGTGCCCTATTGGACACCTGTTGGTATTTTGGAACATTAACATGCTACATTGCATTAGTATTTGGTCTTGTCTCAAAGTATGGCTCTCTGTACAGTGTGATACTCATTGCAGTTGATAGGTACATTGCTATCACTAACCCTCTGCAGTATTCCAGTCAAATCACACTTCATAAAACCTTACTGTCCATATTTCTTGGCTGGTCTTTTTTTCTGTGTTATGTTATTGTGTATTTATACACTAATGACAGTTTTACAGATCCTAATGCCTTCTCCCAATGTTATGGAGAGTGTGTTGTGTATCCATATATGTATTGGGGCTTAATTGACCTTGTCATTGCTTTTCTAGCCCCTTGTTGTTTTATATTAGTTTTGTACTCAGTTATTTTTAAAGTGGCAATACATCAGGCCAAAGCTGTCAGAGCTTTGAGAAATGAAGATAAAACATCAAAGGCTTCTGAAATCAAAGCAGCCAAGAAATTAGGCACAGTGGTTTTTGTTTACCTTGTTTGCTGGATACCATATTATTTAAATTCTCTTACATCTGATGTCCCTTTGACTGTGATGAATGTTTTTACCTGGTTAATAGATATGAACTCCTTTGTGAACCCACTGATATATGCCATTTTCTATTCGTGGTTCAGAACATCTGCAAAGTATATTGTAACATGTAGAATATTTAAATCATCATCTTCAAGACTGAATTTGTTTCCTGAACATTAACCTGAGACTGATTTCATCTGAAAGCATATTGTACTACTCCATAATATGTTTTATATGTATATAGTAAAAAATACAGTTTAATTAGCTATACTTGTAAAAGCTAAGCAATTTCACATGGTCAGTTGTACTAATTTGAACTGTGGCCCAAGTTAAGCAATACTAAATGGAGGGATGATTAAGCCTCAGTGCTGCTCATGATACACTTCCCCAGCAAGGCTGAGAGAAATGTAAGAAGCCAGAGCTTTGACCCAGGAGACACAGCTCAGAAACAAGTCCTGAGCATTATAGACTAAGGCCACATAAATGTCCTCATGTGTTCTGAAGTCCTGAGCATTAAAAAAAGTAATTTATTTTTAGGGAACTCAATTGGACTTTAACACCACTGCTGTACTTTTAAAGGTACATTACACTGCTTGTCCATTTAGTCACCAATAATGTACATCCACCTTACCTTTTTTTTTCCCTGAAAGTGTACCAACTGGCAAACCACTTTTCTCGGGAAGAGCTGAGGAGAAAGTGTGACTTATATATTTTTTTGTGTTTACGATGGTTATAATAAAATCCCAAATACTAATATGTTTCATGTGATGAGGATGTTTAAAGAATTGATTTATGTATCTCATGACATTTGTTTCATTTGCTCAATTTACACAAACATTTGAATATCAACTACATTACAAATCAATAAGCCATATTTCAAGAGGCCTGAGTCTAATCACAGGGCCTGTCCCTAAGTAACCATCTTTGATTTATCATGAAGATTTAAACCAATAGTGCTTGTACACTTTACTCTATGACCATTGTTTAAGGTGCCACTTTTCAACATTCCAGTTTGACACAGAGAGCTTGTATATTTTCTCCAGAGGAAATAAAATGAAAAGGAATGCATTGCTCTGAAGCAGTTTTACATGACCCCAAGGTCACCATGTGCATTGTCAAAAAATGCCTGTGGAGGTATAATGCCTCCTGACTTTAAGAGCAGTGAATCTGTGTCCCCTGGACTAATGTACCTTCATCAAATTATGGTGGCCCTGAAGGGCAAACGCACAAAAAGAAAACTGATGCATGCACAAAAAACCAATACACACACAAACACTGATGCACGCAAAAAAAAAACCTGATGCACGCACAAAAAAACTGATACGCGCACAAAAAGAAAACTGATGCGCTCAAAAAAACTAAAAAAAAAAAAACTGATGCACACAAAAAGAAAACTGATGCATGCACAAAGACTGATGCGCGCACCAAAAACTAATGCACACACAAAAAGAAAACTGATGCACGCAAAAAAACCCTGATGCGCGCACAAAAAACTGATACCCGCACAAAAAGAAAACTGATGCGCTCACAAAAAACTAATGCACACACAAAAAGAAAACTGATGCATGCATAAACACTGATGCACGCAAAAAAACCCTGATGCGCGCACAAAAATTCTGATACCCGCACAAAAAGAAAACTGATGCGCTCACAAAATACTAATGCACACACAAAAAGAAAACTGATGCGCGCACCAAAAACTAATGCACACAAAAAAAGAAAACTCATGCATGCACAAACACTGATGCACACAAAAAAAAAAACATTTTTGCGCGCACAAAAATCTGATACCCGCACAAAAAGAAAACTGATGCGCGCACCAAAAACTAATGCACACACAAAAAGAAAACTGATGCATGCACAAACACTGATGCACGCAAAAAAACCCTGATGCGCGCACAAAAATCTGATACCCGCACAAAAAGAAAACTGATGCGCTCACAAAAAACTGATACCCGCACAAAAAGAAAACTAATGCGCTCACAAAAAACTAATGCACACACAAAAAGAAAACTGATGCACGCACAAACACTGATGCACGCAAAAAAACCCTGATGCGCGCACAAAAAACTGGTACCCGCACAAAAAGAAAACTGATGCGCTCACAAAAAACTGATACCCGCACAAAAAGAAAACTGATGCGCTCACAAAAAACTAATGCACACACAAAAAGAAAACTGATGCATGCACAAACACTGATGCACGCAAAAAAAAAAAAAACATTTTTGCGCGCACAAAAATCTGATACCCGCACAAAAAGAAAACTGATGCGCTCACAAAAAACTAATGCACACACAAAAATAAAACTGATGCACGCACAAAGACTGATGCACACAAATCAACATACATACCCACAAACCAATATATATGCCAAGAAACCAATATATATACTCAAAAACCAATGTATGTACTGAGAGTCCAATATATATACCAACAAATCATTACATACAAACCAATATATATGCTAGGAAACCAATGTATAAACTGATAATCCAATATATACTCACAAACTGATATATACAAACCAACAGTTTAAAACCAATGTATGTGCCATTAAACCAAGTAATTTTTCCATAACCCAATATATATGTGCAAAGTACATAATAATTATTTCCTGAACGGCTTCCCATAATGACTGATACATGCACAAAGACTGATGCACGCACAAAAAGAAAACTGATGCACGCACAAAAAACTAATGCACACAAAAAAAGAAAACTGATGCACGCACAAAGACTGATGCGCGCACAATAACTGATACACGCACAAAAAGAAAACTGATGCGCGCACAAAAAGAAAACTGATGCACGCACAAAAACTGATGCACGCACAAAGACTGATGCACGCACAAAGACTGATTCACGCACAAAAACAGATGCACGCACAAAAACAGATGCACACACAAAAAACTGATTCACGCACAAAAACTGATGCACGCACAAAGACTGATGCACGCACAAAGACTGATGCACGCACAAAGACTGATTCACGCACAAAAACAGATGCACGCACAAAGACTGATTCACGCACAAAGACTGATTCACGCACAAAAACAGATGCACGCACAAAAACAGATGCACGCACAAAAACAGATGCACACACAAAAAACTGATTCACGCACAAAAACTGATGCACGCACAAAAACTGATGCACGCACAAAAAACTGATGCACGCACAAAAACTGATGCACGCACAAAGACTGATGCACGCACAAAGACTGATGCACGCACAAAAACAGATGCACACACAAAAAACTGATGCACGCACAAAAACTGATGCACGCACAAAAACAGATGCACACACAAAAAACTGATGCACGCACAAAAACTGATGCATGCACAAAAAACTGATGCACGCACAAAAACTAATGCACGCTCAAAAACTAATGCACGCACAAAGACTGATGCACGCACAAAGACTGATTTGCGCACAAAAACAGATGCACACACAAAAAACTGATGCACCCACAAAACACTATTGCACACACAAAAAGAAAACTGATGCGCGCACAAAAAACTAATGCACACACAAAAACTGATGCGCACACACAAAAACTGATGCGTGCACAAAAAACTAATGCACACACAAAAACTGATGCACACACAAAGACTGATGCACGCACAAAAAACTGATTCGCGCACAAAACACTAATGCACACACAAAAAAAAAAACTGATGCGCGCACAAAAAAATTATGCACACACAAAAAGAAAACTGATGCGCGCACAAAAAGAAAACTGATAAACTCACAACACCCGACACACACACAAAAAGCGAAAAAATTAAACGCTTCTTAGCGAACACCAGTCACCGGTCCGAATGTTAAATAATACACCTACATATAGTCAGCACAAAATGATTGCTCACACATTAAAATCATGCCCAACATACAGGAAAAAACGTTCAGGAGTAAGTTATAATCCAGCGTCAGGTAATTTAAGGTGGAAGCGAAAAGTTGAAATACAACATTGAGCTTCTGTGTTAATTCAACGTTATGAATCAGTAGTTAAAATGTATACAAGTATATAGTTAGCATAAGGGAAAACGGTATAAAATTACTTAACTTACTCAAAATTAATAATACTCACATGAGTTTTTTCCATTTCCCGCGTTGTCATGGCGGCCATTTTTGTTGTGGCTTTACAAACTCCATAACTACCATAATGCTTTGCGTGCTAGCTTTAGCAATTAGCTTCGTTTTTGTTTGCAGGAGCAACTTTCTGGGAAAAAAAAAGACTGATGCATGCACAAAAACTGATTCACGCACAAAAAACTGATGTATGCACAAAATAGGCTGCCCTCTATCTGCAGAGATGGGGTGCTGCTTTTTTCCCAGAAAGTTGCTCCTGCAAACAAAAACGAAGCTAAAGACTGAACAGATGCACACTCAAAAACTGATGCATGCACAAAAACTAATGCACGCACAAAGACTGATGCACGCACAAAAAACTGATGCACACACAAAGACTGATGCACGCACAAAAAACTGATGCACGCACAAAAAACTGGTGTACGCACAAAAAACCGATGCATGCACAAAAACTGATTCGCGCACAAAAAACTGATGCACGCACAAAGACTGATGCATGCACAAAAACTGATTCACGCACAAAAAACTGATTCACGCACAAAAAACTGATGTACGCACAAAAAATTGATGCACGCACAAAATAGGCTGCCCTCTATCTGCAGAGATGGGGTGCTGCTTTTTTCCCAGAAAGTTGCTCCTGCAAACAAAAACGAAGCTAATTGCTAAAGCTAGCACGCAAAGCATTATGGTAGTTATGGAGTTTGTAAAGCCACAACAAAAATGGCCGCCATGACAACGCGGGAAATGGAAAAAACTCATGTGAGTATTATTAATTTTGAGTAAGTTAAGTAATTTTATACCGTTTTCCCTTATGCTAACTATATGCTTGTATAAATTTTAACTACTGATTCATAACGTTGAATTAGCACAGAAGCTCAATGTTGTATTTCAACTTTTTGCTTCCACCTTAAATTACCTGACGCTGGATTATAACTTACTCCTGAACGTATTTTCCTGTATGTTGGGCATGATTTTAATGTGTGAGCAATCATTTTGTGCTGACTATATGTAGGTGTATTATTTAACATTCGGACCGGTGACTGGTGTTCGCTAAGAAGCGTTTAAATTTTTCGCTTCCCCCTTAAGTAATGCAACAGTAACGTTAGCTAACTGTTACTGTCAAAGCATTTAAGGTGGATTTTAAAGACAGACGTTCGGACAGGTGTAATTCAGCAGGGTAGGCTGGCTCACTGTGGTTACATGTTTGTTGGTTTACTGCCATTATTAATATATCAAAGATTGTTGGAAAGGCAGAAGGTAGAGTCTGCGGTTTTCACGCTCATTTATGCCAGTTTCCATAAAGATTTTAAATAAGTTTTAAGGGGTGTGCAGTATTATGAGTGATGTAAAATGTCTTATAAATACAGCAATCCCTCGTTTACTGTAAAATGAATTTCCACAAAGTAGAGGAAAGATATTTTTTATGTATTTAATGAGTATTTGGACTTTTAAAACCCTCCCTGTGCTGTTAACAACCCACCCTTTGCATTAAACAGTCATTCTATAATGTTTTTCAGCTGGAACTACATGTGATATCCTACCAGTTTCTTTAATAGAGTAATTCCTAAGCTGTGATTTAACGTAAGCAAATTTCACTTGGATGTGTTGCAGCATTAATTGTAGAGGTGAGTTACATTGCAGTAAGGAAAACATGCTTTTTGGGATGTGTGTGTGTGTGTATGCATAACTAAATAACGTTCAAACTTGTGCAGTTTGCCTGTTGTTCAGTGTGGTCCTCAGCGGTGTTCTATAAAGGGGGTGTGAGGGGGTCTATAGACAGTTTTATAGCGTGTATACAGTTATTGAACAAAATGAACAGGTTCTACAGTTATACTTCAAAATATACTTTACACACGAACTTTTAGCTTTTACTTCAGTGTTGAAATCTGTCAAAATGTTACAATGCAGGAAGTTGTTTGGAGGTCCCAAATGGCAAATGTTGGGCATGTTAAAAGTATTAATAACTTTTAATGAATTTTAATTCATTTGCCACTTTAAAATTTTCTAGGAATTTTGTTAAATTTATGCATATCCATTTTGTGTTGTGAAGAGCACACTCTGTACATTGTGTTTTTCAAAACACAAAGACTAACACATTAAAAAGGTTTATATACAGCTTATAATCCATGCTGTCTATGATATAACCACAGTAAAATAAGATTGAAACATTTTTTAAATTTTAAGGATTTAAAGAGTTTAAATAGAGCCACGCATATTCTTAAAAATATGGTTCAACACAAACATTTGTACACAAGTGTCTCCTTTTGTCAAAACAACCTATATCTGCAGACCAACAATTACGCACACTAAATGAGAACATATTTGTACAGTTATGATGCTTGATGACATTTCCTGAAGCTAATGACACATTTGAATAATTGTATGCATTACACTTGGTAGGCTAATTAGGTTTTTGCATGAATGAATGTTCATAATTAATTATTTGGTGTGTGTCACATCACATTTAAATGTGTAGTCTACAGTCCACAAATGTCCTTAAGATTTAAGTAAAACTGAATGGCTTGCTTCCAGGTTTGGGGATGAATTAGTTGGTTTCTGGTAACCATCTGTTCTAAGAATTCTTGCGTAAGTTCATCCCAACACAGAGGTGGTACTTCTGCGATCTCATGGAATAGCTGGAGCTCAAGATCTGTGGCCAATAAATCCACCATGTCTGCAAATACACAATGAAAAAAAAGCCAATTTTTTTTTCAGAAATATTAGCATGCATTGATATATGTCTACAGTGTTGTTCTGTACGAAGTTGTACATGGGATAATGCTTCTTGTTAGAGGTAAGTGCAGTTGACTGAAGAGACATTTAAATATGTTAAATGCTTGAATGTGAAGGTTTATCAAGTTTTTAGGCACTAAATAAACAGGTAATAAGTTCATTAATGTTTCAGCTCAGGTTTATTCAAAGAATGTATCCAGCCAAAGACAATGTTGATAAAATATACATTGTTTAAAAAAAATCTAAATATAAATAAGTATATAATTGTAAAAATCACTAATGATCAGGTATTATATGTATGTTGATGGCACATGCACAAATGTTTGTGTGCCCATAAACCTCAAGAACATGGTGTTATAAATGTCCAATTAAGAAGACCCTCTGTTTGTGCAATACAAAATCTAACAGCAGCCTAAATTGATTATTCATGTATGTTTATGAACAATCACTCGATTATGAAAACCTACCTTGTATTTACATGTAAGGTCTAATATGATCTACACTGAATCACTTTGTAGTTCTAGTGGTCAATGTCTTTCTCTGCATACCCTGTTTGCCCTCTTTGACCCTGTTCTTGAATACCCAGGACCGCCACAGAACAGGTATGATTTGGGTGGTGCAGCAGGTAGTGGCGCGGTCACACAGCTCCAGGGACTTGAAGGTTGTGGGTTCAAGTCCCGCTCCGGGTGCTGCTCGTGTACACTGTCCACTCTGTGAGACACCTACTTTGTAGATATAAAGTCAGAGGCCACAGCTCATATGTTGCTGCAGTTTGTGTTTGTCATCCTCTAGTCCTTTATCAGTAGACATAGGACATGGTCACCTGATGTTTTTGGTTGATGGACTGAGAGGTTTAAAAACTCCAGTTGTGTCTATTCTACTTGTACCAGCACAACACATACTAACCCACCAACACCAAATCAATGTCACTGCAGTGCTAAAAATGATCAACCAAATAAATCATACCATTTTGGCATGACTGGTAAATAACAGGGAGAATGATGGCAGAATGAGGGTATATGCAGAGCAAGAGACTGGTCACTGTCTAAAGTTGTAGAAGTACAGTGGTCCTCTTTGGTCAGTGGATAAAATGGACTTGTGTTTTGATGACATACTGATTACTCTCACAACACCACACAAGCCAACCATGATCATTACCTGTACGCCCAGGTGTATTCCCTGCTGATGGAACGAGCTTCCAAGCACTATCAGAGCAACAGAAACCCTCTCTTCATTCAAGAAATCATTGAAAACCCAGCTCTTCCGAGAGTATCTTTTGCACTGAATGTCTTTCTTTAATGCACTTATTACTTCCTGGCATATTGCACTTAATGTAAGGTATTTTGTATAATTTGTGCTGTAGTTCGAATGTTAGATCCTCTTTTGTAAGTCACTTTGGATAAAGTCATCTGCCAAATGCATAAATGTAAATGTAAATCTAATTGCTTGTACTACTTTCATACATGTGATTCCTGCTAAAGTACTGAAGGCCTGTGTGGAGCAGCTATGTGTCATTCTACAATACATCTACAACCCCAGCTCACGACTGCAGAAGGTTTCATCATTTTGGATGACCTGCATTGTTCCAATACCAAAGATCACCAACCCCAAGGAACTAAAGGACAACTGACCTGTAGCACTGGCATCACACCAGACAAAGTCAATGAATGACTTGTCCTTGTCATCTCAGGACACAGGTGGGAGGGGTATTGGAGTCCTTACAGCTCACCCATCAGTGGTAAGTGGAGTTTGAGGAACTTGTGGTTTACCTGTTGCAAAGAGTCTACTCTCACATAGAGAAGGTAGGGAGCACTGTTAGTGTCATGTTCTTTGACCTTTCCAGTAGGGATGTATTTGTGTACCTGGTTAACTGTTTAGGTGTCAGTATTAAAATACTGAAATTACTATATGAGTATCATTCAGAAAACATTGTTTTAAAAAAGAGAAATCACATCTAGCAGCTTTTTGACTCAGAAATCCAGAGCACGAAATATTTTTGAAAGAAAAGCTGAGTGCAGCACAGGAAGTCTGCCACGATGTCCTGTGTGATGATTTTTTTTCCAAATATGGCAACACAATATGGAAACAATAACTTTATAAAAATCTAGAATAAGATGATCATCAATGCATTTCTTCCAAAACCCTTCCGATGAGAAGCTTACACATACATTCCTTATCACGAAGTATTATAAACGCAACTTTATTTATTGTAAATTGACTGAACATTTTTCATAAAACAGATTTATTGGCAGAGTATCTCTTCTTATTGACATGTTTGCATACTATTTTACAAGCATTAAAAACATTTACATTTATGAATAATGCATTGTTATTGTTATAAATACATATTATTTTACAAAGTGACTTTCTAAAAGCTTGTGTGTAAAGTATATTTCGAAGTATAACTGTAGAACCTGTTCATTCTGTTCAATAACTGTATCCACTCTATAGAACTGTCTATAGAACTGATGACCCCCTCACACCCCCTTTATAGAACACCGCTTAGAAACCACACTAAACAACAGGCAAACTGCACAACTTTGGACATTATTTAGTTATGCACACACACACACACACACCCCAAAAAGCATGTTTTCCTCACTGCAATGTAACTCACCTCTACAATTAGTGAAGTTATGCTGATAACATAATTTTGGGAGTAGGACCACGCCCAAACTCCTCCTCTCAGCCCTATATATACCCTGCAAATTCACGTCATTCCTGCAACAGACAAACTCGCCTCATTCAGTTCAGGAGACGGATCTCGACTCGACTGCTTCACGACGTCAGCTCGCTCCTCCGCGCTGAGTCATTTCTGCTGATCCCCATATCCGGAGCCGTGTTCGGCCTTTATCAAGCCCACTGAGCTTCCTGTTTTAAACTCGCTCCTGCTAAACAGCTATGGGACTGCCCGGTATCTGAAGTAACGTACGGCCGTTGTCACGCCTGCAACCGCTTCAACTGTTTTGTGCTCTGCTGTCTTACCCGCTCCGGATCGGTGCTCTGTTCTCCTGCTTCTCCTCCCGCCGCATTCGGCCTTCAGAGTGACCCCCCGCATATCCCTCCGACGCTGGCGAAAGGCTTCGAGCCTCCCCTTAACTTTATCTTCGGCTACACTGCCACGGGACTGCCTCGCGTTTTGGGGAACGCGAATCTACCGTCGTCACGGCTGTGGCTCCACATCTACGAGCTCTACAGCGCCTTGAGACTCCCATTTCCTCCTCTCCGGCAGAACAGCCTCGGCGTTCCAGCAACGTGCTCCGAAACAATGGCGTCGCTCACTCAGCTAAAGAGAGAGAAACCCGTCTGCCAGTGTAAGGATCCCCCGCGCAGCAATGCGATGACATCACAACCGTCTATCTCCGACGCCCCCTGCTGGAGTATCCTTCGTCTTCCCGTTACCCTTTCTGGTCGTGTCTAAGCTGGAGACATTAGCCTCAATGTCTTATAGTCTTTGCTGTCTCACAGGTCGGTGCCTTAGAGGGCTGTTTTGATAATAATATAATTATCTGAGCTGAATTGGATAATGGCTTAGAATCTGCATTATTTATGCACATCTCCCATGCAGTAGTTTACCTACACTGCTTGCCAAACTGGTCCTATCTGAAATGTTGGAAGGAAAAAAAAAAAAAAAAAAAAAAACAGGCAGCATGTTTAAGCCTCCATTCCAAACCTTGATTGACAGCATCGCACCCATTTAGACAGCCCTCCGAGTTCATTTCGTTCTCTCTTATCCTCTCTACGCATCATCCCACCCCTCCCTTTATCATCCCACCCCTCCCCCTTTTTTCTCTCTTTACGTCTGTCTCTACGCATCATCCCACCCCTCCCTTTATCATCCCACCCCTCCCCCTTTTTTCTTTCTTTACGTCTGTCTCTACGCATCAGCCCTCCCCTCCCTTTATCATCCCACCCCTCCCCCTTTTTCTTTCTCTACATCTGTCTCTACGCATCATCCCTCCCCTCCTTTCATCATCCCACCTCTTCCCCTGTTGCAGCCGCAGCTGCATGCCTCAGACCTTCTAGCTCGCACCCCTCTATAGGTGCTGCGGCGGGCCTGTCTCCTGTCCAGCGCTCTGGGCACTCGACGCGGTCTACTCTTCGTAGGTCTACTCTACGCATCATCCCACCCTCCCTTCATCTTCCCACTTTTTCCCATTGCAGCCGCAGCTGTAAGCCTCAGACCTTCTAGCCCACACCCCTCTATAGGTGCTGCGGCGGGCCTGTCTCCTGTCCAGCGCTCTGGGCACTCGACGCGGTCTACTCTCCGTAGGTCTACTCTACGCATCATCCCACCACTTTTTCCTCATTGCAGCCGCTGCTGTATGCCTCAGACCTTCTAGCCCACGCCCCTCTATAGGTGCTGCGGCGGGTCTGTCTCCTGTCCAGCGCTCTGGGCACTCGACGCGGTCTACTCTTCGTATGTCTACTCTACGCATCATCCCACCCCTCCCTTCATCTTCTCACTTTTTCCCCATTGCAGCCGCAGCTGTAAGCCTCAGACCTTCTAGCCCACACCCCTCTATAGGTGCTGCGGCGGGCCTGTCTCCTGTCCAGCGCTCTGGGCACTCGACGCGTTCTTCTCGCTGCATGGCTTCCTCATTGCTGATTCAATTTCTTTCCATCCTCTTCCCCTGCTGCTGCTCTATGCCTCATACTTTCCAGCTCACACCCCCTCTATAGGTTGCTGTTGCAGGCCTGCCTCCTGCCTGGCGTTCTGGGCATTCTATGCAGTTTCCTTGTTGCACAGCTTCCTCACCCTAGATTCGCTCTCATCCGATCGTCTCATTCTCCCAGCCTCTACATCAGCAGCTTGCATACTTCATGGACGCTCATCCCAACCTCTTTCATTTGCGGCCACGCCATACCCCGCCTCTAACATTACAATTCTCATTTTTCTATTTAGGTGCTGCTGCAGACCCTCATCCTGACTCCTCTGCTGATGTGCTTCTCCCAACCTCCGGCTCCCAGTTTATACTCTCTTTTCAGATGCTGCCATGGACTATCGTACCAGACCCTCCTCTGTGCTGCCTTGCTGCTCACACTCTACAGCTTCTAATTCCTGCTCTGTTTTCAGGCGCTTCGGTGGACCTTCATCCCCCACTTCTTACGGCTGCACTACTCAGAGTCCCTGACTTTCCAGCTCATCATCTTCCCGGGCGCCGTTACAGGCCATGTCCTAATCCTCCGCTTTGCATCTGTCCCGCACCCCGCCTCTTCCTTTACAGCACACCCACTCTCCTGATGTGGACCTTCATCCTAATCCCCTTCCCCTCGTGGTTTCGCTGCATCCTGCCTCTTCCTTTACAGCCCTCCTCTCTCATGCCACAGACCTTCGTCCCAACCCCATTGCTTTGCGGCCGCACCATTCCAGCCTATGCTCTCTCCCTAGGTTACCTTGGACCGACACTTGATGCCACCTAGGGCACCTGTTATTTCAACACCCTCTAGGCATCTTCGTTATCTTGTAGTCAACTTTCTACTTTGCCACCTTGCTTGAGCACCTCGGCACTTTTTGGATTTCCTCTTCCAGAGTTTTCTCCCGTGCGACAAAATGCCTTCCTTTCTATCTCGCTTTCCTGCGGTGCTGACCTTTTTGGGCTTCTTAACTGGCCTCATCTGTCATCCCTCTAGATCACCATTCCGTTCTCTATTCTCTCTATGCCATTGGAAAGGCACCACCAGGGGGCACACTTGCCAACAAAGAATATCTCGCTTTATTAACACTGCCCCTCTGTAGTACTTGACTTCAAGGCTGCTACTAATCCACTTTTCACCCATTATTGCCAGCCTCAGACCCCTCACTATTACCCAATCACCATCAATTACACTGAAGTAGAAATTGGACTTAGCAACACTATGTCCAGTGTGTCCGGCCTAGATAAACGTCACTATTATTGTTACTCCGTAGCAAAATGACATTTAGCTGGTGATACGTTAAAAATTCTATTATTAGTTGGATATATATATATATATGTGTGTGTGTTTGTGTGTGTGCAAAAATCTCCATACCCTGTTAAAAAGAACATGGTGATTATTCACCGATACATCATAATGTAAATATAACAAATAAAACATTATAAATAGTGAAAAATATATTTTAATAATAATAATAATAATAATAAATGGAATTTTTAAAGCGCTTTTCAGTAACCCAAAGACGCTGTTACAATCAGATGAACACATAAAGACAATCACATCCATAACACTACATAACATACAATGATACAAAACAGGAACAAGGGTAAAAACAAACAAGGGCTAATCAGAAACAGAGGGATTAAATGCAGCCGCAAACAGGTGTGTTTTAAGTTTGGATTTAAATAGTGATAGAGATATTGACTGTTGAATTTCTGGAGGAAGGGAGTTCCAGAGGCGGGGGGCATGTCTGGAGAAGGCTCGATCTCCAAGACTACGCAGCTTAGAAGGGGGAATGGTGAATAAACCAGCTGAGGAAGATCTGAGAATGCGATTAGGTGTGTATGGTTGAAGAAGGTCCGATAAGTACGAGGGAGCTTGGTTACTGAGAGCTTTGTAGGTGAGAAGGAGGATTTTGAACTGAATACGATATTTAACAGGAAGCCAGTGGAGGTTGTGGAGAACTGGGGTGATGTGGTGGTGGGACCGGGTGTGGGTGAGGAGACGGGCAGCAGAGTTCTGGACCATTTGGAGTTTATGTAGTAGTGAGGAGCTAATGCCAGAAAGAAGAGAGTTACAATAGTCAAGACGGCTGGAGATGAATGCATGGATGAGGCGTTCAGAGGCAGACTGGGAAAGAGAAGGACGGATTTTAGCAATGTTGCGAAGGTGGAAGAATGAGGTTTTTATGACGGAACTAACATGGGAATGAAACGTGAGCATAGAGTCAAGGGTGACACCAAGATTTCGGACCAGGGGATCAAGAGAGCAGGTGGTACTTTTAGAATGGGTAATGATATCACTGATAAGAGAAGGAGTAACCGGGCTGAAATCAGAAAAACAGGGCGTGGATATAGAACAGACTGAGGGCTGTGGAGACAGTGAGGAAGGAAAGGTGGATTTAGATGAGATAATCGTAAGAGTCATTAATATTGGAAATTTTATCTTCAAAGAAGTGTAAGAAGGAGTTACAGAGTTCAGAGGAGGGTGTCATGTTGCTGCCAGGGGCTTTGAAAAGTTTAGAGATTGTTGTAAAGAGATTACTGGGGTTAGCATTAGGCCTATTAATAAGACCTGAGAGATACCTAGACTTGGTGGTGTGTAAGGAATCTCTGTATTTGCGCATGTGTTGCAGATAAGCATCAGCATGCACCGTTAATTTGTTTTTTTTTGTACAGCCTTTCAAGCTGACGTCCGGCTTGTTTCATAGCGCGCAGCTCAGTGGTGAACCAGGGAGCAGAAGTGGTGAAAGAGACCAATTTGGTTTTCGCAGGAGCAGAAGCGTTGAGGGACCCGGAAAGAGCAGAGTTAAGCATTGTGGCATGTACCTCAGGAGAGGATAGAGCAGTGAGAACAGGAAAGCTCATATTGATGGACTGAGCGAAAGAACAGGGATCAACAGATTTAATATTACGGAAAGAGATAAGTCTTTTAACAGATTGGTGAGCTACATTCATAGGGACAGAGAATAGAAGGAGCTTATGGTCAGAGAGTGGAAACAGGAGAGGATGAAGGTTGTGAACCAGGACAGAAGAAGAACAGACTAGGTCAAGTGTGTGACCTTTGTCATGAGTAGGAAAATCTACATGATGAGTGAAGGAAAAGCAGTCAAGGAGAGCTAAAAAATCAGTCACAAACTTGTTGTCAGGAGTGTTAACATGTATATTGAAGTCACCAAGTAGCAACAGTCGAGAAGAAGAAGAGTTAGCGAGAGTGAGTAGCTCAGATAGTTCAGAGAAAAAGGATGAATTAGATTTGGGGGGGCGATAGATGAGGAGTACGGTAATAGAGCCAGGTGTTTTGACTGCAAGATACTCAAAAGATGATGGTGATGAGAAAACAAGTTCAGTAATTCTGAGATTGTTTTTAAAGATCACTGCCAGACCGCCCCCACGACCTGAGGAACGTGGTTTTTGCACATAATTAAAGTTGGGTGGGGTTGCTTGGTTGAGAGAATAGTAATCACCTGGTTGTTGCCATGTTTCTGTTAGGAAAAGTAGATCAAGTGAATTGTCCAATACTAATTCTTGCAACAGATAAGATTTGTTAGTGAGTGAGCGGACATTAAGGAGGGCAAACGAGGAACTAGGGGGAACGGGGTAAGAGGGCATAAATTAGACAGATTAGAAAAACGTTTTGTAGAGTGAGAAGGTGAGCGAGACAGTGTCCAGAAAGAGCAAATGTTACTACCATTGGTATAGTGTACAGATTTATTGCGATTTAGCCTTGAGCCACGGTGAAGATAGCGTCGCCGGTTGAGTATACCAGCTCTGCAGGCAGCAACAGCAGAATGTTTGGAAAGGCAGTGAGAATACCTATATTTACGTAGGTCATCAGCCGTATAACTAACAAACAGTGAGTTGAACAGGGGGTTTGGGTTCATGTGGGGGCAATCAAGGACGGGAAAAAGTGGAATAGCCAGCAATAGAGTCATAGCAGATAGCAGCGAAGCTAACTGGAACAGCAGCCGAAAACCGCAGATTTGGGCAGGACAGCAGCAAAGCTAACCGGCTGGGAATCCACAGAGCTAGGGCAGGACAGCCTCGGTGCAAGCCGGCCTGAATCCGCAGGGTTGGGGAAGACAGTCGAATAACCGCGAAGATTACAACCGGGAATCCACAAAGTCAGCACGAACGGGGATCAAACAAAACAAAACATATGGGGAGAAGCGGCAGTCAACAGAGCGACGCCAGCGTACTCTAACCCGAGAAGCAGACAGGAGACAGGAGACATGCTCTCCTACAAGCATCTTGAGTTGTCCATTGGCATTGTGTTAGCTAACATAACAAGTATAATAAGTTATACTTCATTCATTATCTGTAACCGCTTATCCAATTCAGGGTTGTGGTGGGTCCAGGAAATCATTGGGCACAAGACGGGGACATTGGGCACAACAGTCAGAAAAACTGTCACTGTGGTTGTAACCTGAAGAGTACACAATTATGGAACATAATTCAAATTTAATTGACATATAATACACTACATTACAAATCAATAAGGCAGATTTCACAGATTCTATACACAGGGAGTGTCCCTAAGCAACAAACATTTACCATTAATCATGAAGTATTAAACCAATAGTGTTTGTAAACTTTACTCTATGACTATTGTAATGAGATTAAGCTGCCAGTTTTCAACATTCCAGTTTGACACACACAGCATTATTATAACACATAAACTCCTGTGGCAGAACTTCTCCAAGCCCAATACCTCAGGCATCTGTCTGTTTGATAAATGTGTGCTACACTAAGAAAAGGTAAGTTAGAGGTACATTATTGTTACTAAATGTACACACAGTGTGAATGTACATTTTTAAATAAAGGTACCACAGTCATGTTAACATCCATTTGTGTTCCTTAAAGGTACATGGAGATTAAATGGGGTGTATGAAATCACAAAATCTACAATTATAGTACAATAAGATACAACCATATTTGCTACATAAAGTTACTGTATATGTACCCTCGAGAGTACCACCAGAGTGACAGTGTTTCTGACAGTGTAGAATAAGTGTCACTGAGGCTGTTGGCTGTGGTCAGGGCCTCCTTCAGCTTGTATAGCATCTTAGCGTAGATTGCAGTAAATAGTCATTAAAATACAAGTAAATTATAATATAAATTAACCTGAAAAACCAGACTAGGATTATGAGCCCAGACATTTTCACACTGAGATTCTAGAATAATATAGAGATTAAGTGACAGAAAGGTACTGATCTACTGTAATGAATATGATGGTACTGAGAGATGTGGACAATGAAATTCCATTGATTATCAGAGAAATATTGCACCCCACTACTCCAAGGTACTAACAATACTCCAGAAGTTGCATTACATTCTCAGACATAACAGAGTCTCTCTTCAATATCAGCCACAGCCAGAGAGAGGATGATCATGTTTGTTGGGGGGTGGGTTTGCTTGAATGAGAGATGGAGATGATCACCAGCAGGTTCAGAGACACAGTGCACCCTTAAAAATAAAGGTGCAACTTTGAGAGATGCCATTAAAGAACCACTTTTGGTTCCATAAAGAATCATTTTGTTTGGGAAATGCTTGTATGAAAAATGTTTTAAAGGTTTAAAAATCATTCACTCTGCCTTATAGTATACACCTTTAAACATATCAGAAAAAATAACTTTTTGTAGCACCATTATTATTATTAGTGCAGATATATATGAAAGAACAGTGAACAAAACAGTGTAATTAGGGCTTCCTCCAAAGCCATTCCTGCAAGATGAGTTGTGCTTAGGAAAGCAGTACTGAACTGTGATGTTCATTTTAGATATAGTTCATAAATCATTACTTCTGTTTTAGCGTCTGATTTCCACTGCCACTTAATGGAAACCCATGACCCCTCCCATTGACCCAGGAGTGGCTGATTTGTCTTTGAGAACTGCCCCAAGTAATGTTCCAGTGTTATTTTTGAATTGTGATTCCCAAACGTAATAAAATAATATGGTCTGTTCTATTTGGAGCTAGATTCTGTTAACGTATGATATTAAACTCATCTTTGAACAATACAAGCACTTTGAAGTTCACTGTAACCAGAAGGTGCAACAAACCAGGTTTGCTCTTTTCAGTTTGTTATTTCAGACTTCAAAGATGAGGAAGGCTTATATCTGAAGGATCCATGATCCTGCATTATCCATAATGTACTACAATTCATCATCAAGACCTTCTGCGTGGTTCCTCCAGCCTCTAGGTGCTGGCACAAAAGCATTGTGGCTGAATCCTTGCCTCGGGTAGCAGCATGTGATGTGTGGGATGTGTTTTCTTGGGTCTTTGCAGCTTTTTCTTCAGTTTCCTTCAACAGTCCAAAACACATTTTGGTTGGTTGATAGAGTGAGTGGAATTGTACACAGCTGTCTGAGAGTACATGAATAGGTGAGTGGGTGAAAATTTTCAGTGCTGCTAAAAAGACAATTTTACAAAACTGGATTCCACCTGGAATTTATATGTAATCTGTTTAGGTTGTTAATGTATGTTGATTGTACTGCTGCACAACGAAATTTAAAACTCCTTGACTAGAAAAAATCTTGGCTATAGCCGATCTCATTCTTTCAGTCACTACCCGAAGCTCATGACCATACGTGAGGGTTGGGACGTAGATTGAATGGTAAATTGAGAGCTTTGCATTTGTGCTCAGCTCTCTCTTCACCACAACGGACTGGTACAGAGTCCGCATTACTGCAGACACTGCATCAATCTGCATGTTAAACTCCCGCTTCATCTTTCCCTCACTCTTGAACAAGACCCCGACGTATTTGAACTCCTCCACTTGAGGCAGGATCTCACTTCCAACATGGAGAGAGCACTCCACCCTTTTCTGACTAAGTACCATGGACTCAGATTTGGAGGTGCTGATTCTTATCCCTACTGCTTCACACTCGCCTGCAAATTGGTCCAGCAAGAGCTGGAGGTCTCGGCTCAATGAGGCCAACAAGACCACATCATCCGCAAAAAGCAGACATGGAATCCTGAGACCACCAAAACGGACATCTTCCGCCACTTGGCTACGCTGAGAAATTCTGTCCATAAAAATTATGAACAGAACTGGTGACAATGGGCAGCCCTGATGGAGTCCAACTCCGACTGGAAAGCAGTCAGACTTACTGCCAGTCATACAAGCCAGACTCCTGCTCTGTTTATACAGGGATTAGATAGCTCATAGCAAAGAGCCCAGAACCCCATACTCCAAGAGCACCCCCCACAGAATATCCCAAGGGACACGGTCAAATGCCTTCTCCAGACCCACACAACACATGTAGACTGGTTGAGCAAACTCTCACACACCCTCCAGGATCCTAGCAAGGGTAAAGATCTGGTCCTGTGTTTCATGGCCGGGGCGGAATCCGCATTGTTCCTCCTGAATCCGATGTTCGACTATCAGTCGGACTCTCTTCTCCAGTACCCCCGTATAGACCTTACTGGGGAGGCTGAGGAGTGTGATCCCCTATAGTTGGAACACACCCTCCAATCCCCCTTCTTAAACAGGGGAACCACCACCCTAGTCTGCCAGTCCAGAGGGACTGCCCCAGATGACCTTGAGATGTTTCAAAGATGTGTTTGTCAGGACAGCCCCACAACATCTAGAGCCTTGAGGAACCTGGGGCGGACATCATCCCTCCACCCCCCCTGGGGCCCTACCACTAAGGAGTTTTCCTACTACCTCAGCCACCTCAGCACCAGTGATAGATGAGCCCACCCCCCCCCCCTCCCCGGGATCCCCAAACTCTACTTCCTCTGTGGAAGACGTGCTGGTGGGATTGAGAAGATCCTCAAAATATTCCTTCCACTGCCTAATGACGTCCCCAGTCGAGGTCAACAACTCCCCTCCCCCACCATATACAGTGTTGGTGGCAAACTGCTTTCCCCTCCTGAGTCGCTTGATGCATTGCCAGAATCTTCTCGGAGCTGACCGGAAGTCGTTTTCCATTTTCTCACCAAACTCCACTCACATCCGAGTTTTTGCCTCAGCGACAGCTGAAACCACAAGCCGCTTGGCTTTTCGGTACCTGTCAGCTGCCTCTGGAGACCCTTGAGCCAACCATCCTCAATAGGACCCTTTCTTCAGCTTGACAGCCTCTCTTACCTGGGGTGTCCAACACAGAGTGTGGGGATTGCCACCACAACAGGCACCAACATCCTTGCAGCTACAACTCAGTTCAGCCGCCTCAACAATGGAGGTCTGGAACATGGCCCATTCTGACTCATTGTCACCAGTCGAAGCTCTGCCGGATGTGGGAGGTGAAGATATTTTTGACAGGTTCCTCTGCCAAACGTTCCCAGCAAACCCTCAACACATGTTTAGGCTTGCTAGGTCTGTCCGGCATCCTCCCCCGCCATCTGGTCCAACTCACCACTAGGTGGTGATAAGTTGACATCTCAGCACCTCTCTTCACTTGAGTGTTCAGAACATATGGTTGCAGGTCCTATGATATGACTATAAAGTCGATCATCAAAATGCAGCCTAGGGAATCTTGATGCAAGGTGTACTTGTGGACACCCTCATGCTCGAAAATAGTGTTCATAATGGATAAACTGTGATGGGCACAGAAATCCAATAACTGAACACCACTCGGTTTCAGGTCAGTGGGGCCGTTCCTCCCAATCACGCCCCTCCAGGTCTTGCTGTCATCACACATGTTGAAGTCCCCCAGCAGAACAATGGAGTCCCCAGAAGGAGTACTCTCCAGCACCCCCACTAGGGGCCCCAAGAAGGCCTGGTACTGAGCCCTTTCCCCAACCCGAAGGCACAGGGAAATTACCCTCTTGTCCACTGGGGTAAATCCCAACATACAGGTGCTAACCATTGGGCTATGAGTAAGCCCACTCCTGACTTATGCCTCTCACTCTGGGCAACTGCAGAGTGAAAGAGCATCCAGCCACTCTCAAGGAGATTGGTTCCAGAGCCCATAATGTGTGTCGAGGTGAGCCCAACTATATCTAGCCGGTACCTCCAAACCTCGCACACCATCTCAGGTTCTTTTCCCACCAGAGAGATTATGTTCCATGTTCCAAGAGCCAGTTTCAGTAACCGAGGATCAGAATGCCAGGGCCCCCGCCCTCGGCTGCCAACCGATCCACAATGCACCAGACCCAGATTACTACCTCTCCCACAGGTGGTGGGCCCATGGGAGAGGACTCCAACTCCACTGTTGGGTATTAAACAAGCTACCACAGAACTTTCTACTACTCTCCAATATCATTAAATGCCCAGAATATGCTTATTTCAGAACCGCTGCTGTAGACCAAGGAGACATGTGGAGGAGGGAGGTGAGGGAGCCTAAGTAGGGAAGGCCAGCACCTCATAATGGGGCCAGCCATGAGACATCAAGGAAGAGGTTAAACCATTGTCAACCAATCAGAGAGGAGAGCTCCAGTGTGTGTCAAAAAACTAACAACTGTCTTTTCTGACCCACAGTAACATGTATCAGTAGGACCTGCCCCCACCCTCACTGCTATCACAGGTTGTACTCTTCTGGACATGGTGACCTTGGGGTCATGTAAAACTGCTTCAGAGCAATTAATTTATTTTAATTTTATTTCCTCTGGAGAAAATAAATAATCTGTGTGTGTCAAAATGGAATGTTGAAAAGTGGAACTTTAAACTCATACTATTGGTTTAATTCTTCATGATAAATGGTCTTAAATGGATAAATGGATTATTAGTTCTCATACACTAATACTGATTCCATTGCACAGCATGCCCCTCTTCAAACACATACTCTGACTTTGCATCACCCTGCCCACTGGTTTACCCCAGAGCTCAGGTTAATTGAAACAAGAGGCAGTGAACTGGAGCGTCTGGAGCATTTTGCTCTAAAAAAAGAAAAAGCTGGTTTCAACTCCACGTATTTTAGCAACTGCAGTGTTTGATACGGTCTGCCATGACACCCTGTTGCACATGCTAGAGACCTGGACTGGTCTCACTGAAACAGCAAAATAAATAAAAGAACATAAAAGTTCTGTAGATGAAATGGGTCATATGAAATCAACACAGTTTAATAATTACAATCGATCACATGAAATTACTTCATGTTTACAAATACAGCCTAGTAAAATATCATTTATACTATTTATAATATTATTCTTTTTAACAGGGTTTAGGAATTTGTGCACACACTTACATAAAAAATATATTAAAGCAGTACAATATGAAGTGACCTCTGATCTGTCAGATGAAATTTGATCACAACTGATCACATGGAATTGTTTAGCTTTTACAAGTATAGCTCCTTGAAATATCATTTTTACTATATATATATATATATATATATATATATATATATATATATATATATATATATATATATATATATATATATTTATTTATTTATTTTACACTATAATGCATCAGTGAAAGATATCAGTTTCATTTTAAGGATTTGTGCACACATTTGCATAAGGCATTATCATATTAGAGCAGTACAATATGAAGTGGCCTCTGTGCTTTCAGATGACATCTTTGAAGTTAATGTTCAGGAAACAAATTCAGTCTTGAAGATGATGATTTAAATATTCTACATGTTACAATATACTTTGCAGATGTTCTGAACCATGAGTAGAAAATGGCATACATCAGTGGGTTCATAAAGGAGTTCAAATCTAATATCCAGATTAAAACAGTCCACACAGTTGGAGGAGTGTAAACTGTCACAGGCATGATATAATTTGGTATCCAGCAAACAAGGTAAACAAAAACCACTGTCCCTAATTTCTTGGCTGCTTTTATTTCAGAAGCCTTTGATGTTTTTGCTCCATAGGTGTTTGAAGCATCATTTTTCACAGCTTTGATAGCTTTAGCTTGATGTACTGCCACTTTAAAAATAACCGAGTACAAGATTATTATTAAACTGCATGGGGCTAGAAATGCAGCTACAAATTCAATGATGGTCCAATATTTATATACATACACAACACACTCTCCATAACATAGGGAGTATGTTATCAACTCATTAAAGTATAAAAACACAATGACATAACACAGCCAAAAACACCAGCCAAGGATTATGGACAGCATGGTTTTATGAAGCGTGATTTGACTGGAATACTGCAGAGGGTTAGTGATAGCAATGAACCTATCAACTGCTATTAGTATCATGCTGTGCAGAGAGCCATACTTTGAGAAACAACTAATTGTTTGATAAATGTAGCAAGTGGATGGACCAAGATACCAACAGGAGTCCATCTGAACACTTAGAATCACAGGCATATTAACCAGTCCCACGAGAAGATCAGCCACAGCCAGAGAGAGGATGATCAGGTTGGTTGGAGTGTGAAGCTGCTTGAAGTGAGAGATGGAGATGATCACGAGCAGGTTCAGAGTCACAGTGCACACAGATATACATGAGAGAATGAAGCACCAAACAAAATATCCATTGCCCTCTTTGACCTCTTTTGTACATGATGCATTATTGTCAGGTATGCAATATTGAATTGTGATGTTTTCCCTGTAGTCTTGGTTGTCCATTTGATATAGAGACAAAGCTGAAGAATCTGAAATGATTCAGAGAGTTAACTTCTCTGTTTTATACATGAGCATGAATCCTCCCACTAGTGGATAGTGTAACCCTAACATCATCATGACGTAAAGTGTTGGGTCAGCTGAGAATAGTTCACAGTGGTAGTACACTGTACCTAACACACAGACGCACACGCACACACACACACACACACACACACACACACACATATATATATATATATATATATATATATATATATATATATATATATATAGATAGATAGATAGATAGATTAATAAACAAAAAGTCAGATTTTTTTTTCTTCTTTGCTTCTGTTGTAGAAGCATTTGGGGACATGTTGTTTGTTCCAGGTTCAATTCTGCTGGTTTTGGCCATTAGAGGTGATTTTTAGGGGGGGTCTGTGTGGTTTGCAAACTGTTTTTTAAAAATCTACAGAATAGTATATAATAAATAAAGCCCTGTTTTGCTACTATCTTTACTTGTCACCTGCCTCATTGATTTGTTATGAGCTGTTTAAAAGCCCATTTGTAACAACGTGTTTTTTTCAAGCCCATTTTCTTAGATTTTTGGATTTTGGGGTGTGTGGGGGTGGGGGGGGGGGCGGGTGCGTAGTATGACAGCAAAGCATGTTTCCCATTCGCATTTTTTTTATTTTTTATTTTTTTTTGGTCTGTTGAGGCTTGTTGCGGTTTAGCAGCGTGTCCATCAGGACGGTGACCATGACCTGTCATGCCCTGGCCCTGTTATGTGTGTGTTTCCCATCTTGCACATGGTTCTGTTTGTTATTGTACCTGTCTCTGCCCTAGTCCTGCCTTCACTCCTCCCCCTCATTATGTCTCAGGTGTTCCTTGTTAGTATGGTGTATTTAAGTTCCTTTGTGTCAGGCTTTATTTGTTGGACATTTCTCTTCCCTTTCCCCTTCAAGGTGGTAATTTTCCTTCCTTATGCTTGTTTGAGTTGTCTGTTTGTATCTCTCTTTTCTTACGTCGGTTTGTGTTTCTACTCAGTCTAGGTCTCTCTGTATCTGTCTCTAGTTTATGTTTCCCTGTCTAATTCTTTGTCTAGTTTCCTGTATAGTCTCCCTGTCAAAGTATTTGTTCAGGTCACTCAGGTCTTTGTTTTGTTTCAATAAACTATATTGCATTTGCATCTGCCTCCTTCAGTCCGCCCGGTCCTGGCATGACCATTCGAGCAGTTGTCTCTGGGGCATCTGATGCGCTGGGTTTTGCCTGTTATTGGCTTTTCGTGGTGCTTACTGGTTTTGGTAAATACTCACCACTTGTATCTGTTTGAAGATCAGGGTCTACGTAGATAGTATCAGGTGGAGAAGGTTTTTCCACCTATTCATGGTTGTTTTACTTTTGCTGACAACTCATTTGGGATTTGTTTAGTTTGATTTTGTTAGTTGTTTGTATTTATTTGGTTTAGTTTGCTTATCTTGTTTGGATTATGGCTTCAGAGGCTGTGAGTTTTCCTGATGATTTTGGGCCTGACATTACTACTGGAGTCATAGTTCCGTGGTCAGGTTTGCCGTTGTCTGTTCCTTGTAGTGAGTTGCCAAAGGAACAAGTATCTGATTCTTTGTAAACCACTGTTTGAGCAGGTTCTTGTGGGTGCGGATACTGGGAGTGTGGCCCAGGGTTATGTACTCAACTTTGTTATGCATATCTTTTAAAACCTTTATTATAAGTGGAAAAAATTAGATTCTGAAGTTCAATATTTGTTGTCCAATGGGCTTGCAGAACCTTCTTTCTTGCTTGGTATTTCTTTGTTTTCTGGTCAGTAAGTCTAATGTTAATTTCAGGTTTTGTACTGACTACCACAATGTAAATGTTGTTACTAAGCCAGACTCATTTCCTCTGCCATGTATAGAAGACTGCGTCGATCAGGTCGGGGCAGCCGAGTTCATTAGCAAACTTGATTTGTGAAGGGCTATTTGCAAGCACCGTTATCTGAACAAGCACGTGAGATATCTGTTTTTATTACGCAAGGAGGAAGTTTGGTTCCCTTGGTGTTTTGTGATCATAACCCTTTAACATTTCTTCATTCTTTGCAGAGCCCAAATCAGCATCTGATGTGGTGTCTCTTACAGCCTTAATATTAGACACATTAAAGACACATCTTTAAATTGTGTATAGTTGTCTCTGGCTTTGCTGTTGTGCTTCCTAAAGCTGGGTTGTGACAGAAGTGCTGGTTTGGAGTTACCTAATGACAATAGTAACTTGGGTATTTATATTTTAGTGTATTATTGTGAGTTAAAAAAAGCACAGGTGTTTCCCTTTTTAAAAGGCTCTTCAATGTGGTTGATTGCAGCCAGATTTTATTATTATTATTTATTTTATTTTTTTTTTGTGTCTGTTGCGGAAGCATTTGGGGACATGTTTGTTCCAGGTTCTATTCTGCTGGTTTAGACCATTCGAGGTGGTTTTTAGGTGGGTTCAGTGTGGTTTGCAAACCATTTATTAAACTACAGAATAATATATAATAAATAAAGGCCTGTTTTGCTACTATCTT
Source organism: Hoplias malabaricus (assembly GCF_029633855.1). Classification (NCBI taxonomy): domain Eukaryota; kingdom Metazoa; phylum Chordata; class Actinopteri; order Characiformes; family Erythrinidae; genus Hoplias; species Hoplias malabaricus. The sequence continues at coordinate 33,282,503 of NC_089817.1, forward strand.
GTCGCCTGCCTCATTGATTTGTTATGGGCTGGTTAAAAGCCAGTTTGTAACTATTTCCCTTGTCTTCAATCCTTCCCGCTTCCTCATGTTGTTCAGCCTGCCATGCATCAACGTTTAATTCCCTTCTCCTTGGCTTCAGCTCCCTCTGCTCAGCCTCCTCCCAATGCTCGGCTATTCAATCTACTGCTCGTGCACTCCAGTCTCTGCGAGGGGATCCACCAAGGTGGAGACATCAACCTATCAGCTTAACTATGCCCCTGTAGCCTCTTGCACCATCAAAGTCACCAATCTTTCCTTTATGCTCAAGGCTGTTCTTTCCTTTACCTCAATCATTGAAAATACTGATGGATTCACACTGGCTTTCTCCATTTACTGTCACATTCTCTGCTCCACCTTTTTTGATGATTACCTGTCCATCATTCTTGATCTCACTGTTTGCTTCTGAGGTTCTGTCTTCTAGGAATACCACCGCCAATTATTCGCCACACCACCTTTTCATACAATGTGTGTGGCAGTCCATCCCATCCAGCTGCATCATGTTCACTTCTTGCACCATCTCCCACTTCTGCCACTCCATTTTTTTACACTTCATCCAGGGTCACCATTGTGCCACGTGTTACTATTTCCAGGTCTTGTGATAGTCATGGAAGATGCATGTCCTACAACAACTTTAACTCAGGTGGATGTTTCACCTCTTCATGCAGATTCCTGCACATTGTGGCCAAGCTCATGCTTGAGCCAGCTGTCCCCTCAGACCACCTAGATTCTGATTGCTTCAGTTCCTTTCCTCTCCCATCATGGTGGCGGAATTTGCCACCTGCCTTTCCCGTCATTCTGACTCCATTTTCCTCCCCGACACCTTCCCGACTTCTGCTGTAGGCCGAAGCCGATCCCAACATTATGTCACTTCTAGCCAAGGAGGTCTCGATAGTTTAATGTGATACAATAGTAAGCATTTATAGTCCCCTTAGTAATGTTTAGTTCCCATTGTGAATGTTTATAGTTTAACCCTTATTATTGTTTATTAACATTTTGAAAGTTCATAGTCCATGTTCACTTCACTGTGTAAATTTCCAACCCGATATCATATCAGAAACGTAAACAGTGTACTAAAAGAGAATACCTTCTATATCATATTCATTTGGACGTAGTTGTTGCCGTGCGCCCCCGGCATATATTGACAACATGCGGTATTCCAACCAAAACACCAGACGGACATGGTGCCGGTGTTAGCATGGTGCTAATTATTTGTTGATGAAGGCTCAAAGGTAAAAGGCTGAATTTGTTTTGCTGAATTGTGGGTTTCTAAATTCATCAGTAAAATAAGTAATAGTTTTGCACCATATACTAACTGATAGTTTCATATCCTTGAGTTAATTCAACATCTAGCTTTAGCTCAATTAATACCTCGAATGTTGTTACTCTGAGCCATAAGTCATGTGTTTTGCTTGTATGTTTTGCCCTAGCATATGGTGAGTAGTCGAGAAGTTGTCTGACTCTTAATGAAATGCCCAGCGATGCAGATTAACTTATTTGTCGCTGGCCTAAAACGTATAAGTATTAATAAACTGTAAATCATCTAGCTACGTCCAAATTTGTAGCTTTATAATGAAATCTCTTTATAAGTTCATAGACAAGCAAATGTTCACAGTTATATGTTAACCAGATTATGTACACGTGGTATATCAGTTCATTGCAATACATATCTAAACACTTTGTTTTACATTTTTTTCAATCTTCTACTTGAATGCCTTGGTTCAGCATGCACTTTTCCAAGCCGTCTCAGAGGCTAGGGGGCGCATATGAAGTTTAACGTAGTTATCTGTACGTTTTAGCTAGTGTGTTGTTTTAGAAGCATAGGCACGTTTCAGCCATGATATCAGGTTGAAATTTCATAGTCTCTAGCTAAATAATGTACAAGTTATTTTCCGGTGTAAAATGAAGCTTCCTTTGCAAATAATATAATTTTTTATTCCTATTGTCCTGTGCACTCGATGCATTATGCTTCTTAGAATTATATAGTTATTTAGGTGTGTGTGTATGTGACTTTATACTGAATGTAAAATTACTGGAAATCTCTGTTCAAGTGTAGAGTGCAATGTTAGATTTGTGTGAGAGAGAAAGACTGACACACTGTGTCCCCACCATATCTTTCAGGTGTGCATTCCTCTTAGGTGTTTGTGTAGGAGAAAGGGAGTGAGAACCTCTTTCAATTGACTTAGTAGTACCTGAATTTTTATTTCTTTTAGAGTGGATTCATAGCTCTCAGGGCCGAGTGTACCACATGCTGCATCACTTCAGCAGTTACAATCTCCATCTCTGCCTGTTACAACACAGTCAGCCGCAGGTGAAGTGCCTCCCTCAGTCACCAGCCCCACAAGTTTCCCCTGGGCATAAGCAACCTCCCCACAGTCACCAGCAACCCATGTACCTGTTCCCAGCAGTCACCACACCTTTCTCTGCCTGTTACCACATCTCAGTCCTCATCAGGAGAAATGCCTCCCTCATGGCCATCACCAGCTCCACCAGCAAAGAGGCCCTTCCTACATGCTACAATGCGCCCCCCTACGCAGTACGCTATGCTAAAGTCAGAAAATAACCTAGACACTGCTTCCCTTGTCTCAAGGCTTCAACCACGAGGGCCACATCTCAGTTCCACCTCTACATATACACCCCTTGATCTGTACAAACTGAATTTGCACTGTCAGAATATACACAGGCTGCAAAAATCATGTCACAAGAAATAGAAATTGACAAACTTGGAGGTAGGCAGTGTTTATAAGGACATTGGGCTTTTTCTACGCTTAGCAATGGGAAGATTGAAAGTATCAGGTATTATCTCTTTTAGTTACCTCAGCCATAATAGATCATGCCACAAAACAGATACATAGCAATATCCTGGAGTCTTCATCTTAGTTACCCTGATGAAGATGTCCATAATAAAAAGGGCAAAGATCAGCACAGTTTACTTTTCCAGCTAAAACCCATAATGGATACGCTCAGGAACACATGCAAAACCTACAAATGGTTTAAAGCTGAAACTTCTGGGGAAAAAAAATTCTTGTTCCAGTTTGATTACCAATGTAATTACACATACTACATATGTGTAATTACATGAGAGAATATGCTGTTACAACTATGATGATCCATTTGTGTAATTACAAAAGGCAAAACTGAAGTTGATACACATATATAATTACATAAGCTTTACTACTCTATTCCATCTGCAAAAGGTAATTCACTCAATTGCATATGTTGGTTATTAGAGGCACAATATAAAATGGGACCAAATGGTGCTATATGGAAACAAAAGTGGTTCTCCTATATCACTGCTCAAAGAACCTTTTGTAGCAGTTTTATTTTTAAAAGTTTAGGGTTAAATTTATTGCATATCAGGGCAGTATTTTTATGTATTTATTTATGGCCCAGTGTCCCAACTACTCAGGTTATTTATATATTTTAATGTCTTGTTGTATTTCCATACATTGTGGACAGACCATGAAAGTATTATATATTCATTTCTATAAGTGCGCACCACACATTTTCATGGAATATGAGGCAAGACATAAAAATCCAGTTATATCATCTGAACCCATGGCAGTCTCTAATGTACACTAAAAATGCTGGACTTCCATACTATTTCGTTTACTGTGTAAACTTTGTAATTATAAAATGATCTTTAAACTCTTCCACAGTTCTATCACTCTGAACTAGCCTCGGCTGACCCAACACTGTACATCATGATGATGTTAGGGTTACACCATCCACTAGTGGGATAATTCATGCTCATGATTCAAGACCAACACTACAGGCACAACATCAATGTTCAGTACTGCTTTCCTGACAATAATGAATCTTGCATAAAATATACCATATATAGCCCTGGATATGTTTAACTATGATTCATTCTCTCATGTATATCTGTGTGCACTGTGGTTCTGAACCTGCTGGTGATCATCTCCATCTCTCACTTCAAGCAGCTCCACATTCCAACCAACCTGATAATCATCTCTCTGGCTGTGGCTGATCTTCTTGTGGGACTGATTAATTTGTTTCAAAGCTACCTGATAGACTCCTGTTGGTATCTTTTTGCTACATTTTTCAAACAATTGCTTTGGTCTCAAAGTATGGCTGTACAGTGTGATACACATAGCAGTTGATAGGTACATTGCTATCACTAACCATCTGCAGTCAAATTATGCTTCATAAAACCTTACTGTCAATTATTCTTGGCTGGTGTTGTTTGTTGTATACCTTTGTGCTTTTATACTTTAATAACATGTTTGCATACTCCCAATGTTTTGGAGAGTGTTTATTGTATGAATATGAATATTTGACCTTCATTTAACTTGTACTTGCATTTCTAGCCCCATGCAGTTTAATAATAATCTTGTACTCAGTTATTTTTAAAGTGCCAATACATCAAGCTAAAGCCATCAAAGCTGTAAAAGATGGTGCCACAAACAACCATGGAGCTAAATCACCAAGGGCTTCTCAAATAAAAGCAGCCAAGAAATGAGGGAAAGTGTTTTTTTTTCTACCTTGTTTGCTGGATACCAATTTATTTTATTCCCGCAACAGTTGACCCACTGAGACTGTGCTGAGTTTTTTTGCTCTTGATATTAGATATGAACTCCTTTATGAACCCACTGATATATGCCATTTACTATTTATGGTTCAGAACAACTGCAACGTATATTGTAACATGTACAATATTTAAATCATCATCTTCAAGAGTGAATTTGTTTCCTGAACATTAACTTCAAAGATGTCATCTGAAAGCACAGAGGCCACTTCATATTGTACTGCTCTAATATGATAATGCCTTATGCAAATGTGAGTAGTATATATCCTACACCTTCTGTCAAACACCTCTGTGAATGATTTATGACCCCTTGATTTATGACCCCTGATTTATGACCCAGGTGACAGGTCAGTACAGGATGTCCTTATATGGGCTTCCCCTCACACCTACACCCCACCCCCTGACACCCTCACACCCCCCAACATGTTTGGGGTGGGTTGTGCTTGCATGTGTTATTTAAAATGACCCTGGTGGATTTCTATGGCTAAACGCTTTTTAAAATGTCTACAGTGTGTGTAAATCAGTCTCTTTTAAGAGAATCTACAGTTACACCAACTATTAGTTCTGAAACCAACGTTGCTTTTGCGCCAAGGAAGAAACGGCGTGGTAAAGCATTTGGTAGCAGCCCTCGCGAATATTTTAGGGATGTTAAAATTAACCTGTTTGATTCTCGGGCTTATGACGTTTGTGGGATGGTCAAAAGTGGATCAACGCCTTCCAGTGATGTCTGTTAAAAGAAACATAAGCCGACACTGAAACCACACGAAGTCAAGACACGAACAACACGCAAGCCATCATGTTTAAGGACATTCTTCCAGCAGACCATCCCGACACCCGTGGACCTATGTGGTGTGAAAATTATCGACTGTCGGACATTGAATATACGCCGATTGACACGGGTCATGGGCTTGTAAACTACAGCTATGGTGAATCGACGGCGGTTGCCAAAGCGGTATCAGACAACAGTTTGTTGGGTCAATATGGTGATGATCTCAGTTGTGTGGACATTGCGAACCCGCATGTTTTTCGACAAGACCCGGTGGATGATTTGGCAACGTTGATGGCTAGACAACTGACAATCGCTGAAGCTCCTGAAGACAACGCTATATCTGCTCCGATTGATGTGGTGGACGGGCAAGTAAGCTCTACGGCGCTAAAACTGATAAAGTCCACTGTCGTTGTAATCCTACAACATATCATAAACAACAAGCTGAAGGAAACATGTCTTGGTTGTGAAGTGGATCACCCTAGTCAACTTCGACATTCGTGTCTGTTTGAACCTGATATCTTCTTTTTTGAAAAATACTATAAAGATATAACAAGGACATTGTTCACGCCCGCCTTAAAACATGCCATAGCTGGGCTTCTAAAGTGTTTTGGAATAGAACTACCCCTTCTAAAAATTCAAGGATGTGTTGAAACAGTCGTCTGTGAATTACAATGCGAGCCGTACATTGTGGAAAAGCTGCAGGAACTAAGAGAAAGTCTGATTGATCAAACCTCTGAACAGTTTGTCAGCGATGCCGTTGACTGTTGGGAAGGTGATTCAAAGACTTGCAGAGCTGTTTAAGTGAAAATGGGGATAGTTTGCGGACACCAAAGTCTGTCAAAGCGTGTGCTGAAACACCGTGTGAACTGCGAATTGACACGTTTGTTGTATAAATGTATTGACGATAGTGTGGATGATTTTACACTCATTAATAATGTGTATGATGTCAATGTTAAACGTTTACAAAATTTCAAGAACCAAATGAATATTGTTAAATCAACATTGCATGATTGGTGTCATTTGACACAGTTATGTATAGATTCTGACGAAACAACCCTTGTGACTATTAGTAAATTACTGTCTCTCATGCCTAAGAGTGAAAATGTGGTAAAAATTGGTTATGTGCTTTGTCTATGTACATATATAATAGACATTTGTGTGATAAAACTTTCAACAAAGAAACCAATTGATGTTTGTAAAGTGATTGAAACATTTGTTGAATATCTAGTTGAGAAAAATGTAGATGTGTGTGCAAACTTTTTAGATTTCATCGATGCATTGTGAATAAAACAGTTAAACAAACAAATCTGGGGTCATTATTTTCAACAATGTCATCTATCGACACATCAAATCTTATGAGAACGGTATATTACACGCCGTCTAATTCTGGTTCATTAGGCGGTAAAAATCGTTTGAAACGGGGTGTTTTAGAGAATACAGGATTGTGTCTGTCTGATCAACAGGTTTCAGACTGGTTATCTGGAGAGGATGCATACACACTCCACAAACCCATACGACATAATTACAAAAGAAACCGGGTTATAGTATATGGCATTGACACTCAATTCCAAGCTGATCTTGTTGATATGAGTGCGTATTCTAGGGAAAATGACGGATATAAATATATGTTGACATGTATTGACGTGTTCAGCAAATATGCGTGGGCTCGACTGTTAAAAAATAAGTCTGGTATAGAAGTCTCAAAGGCATTTGCGAACATATTAGAAGAAGGCAGAGTTCCTCAAAAGTTACAGACTGACAGGGGTAAAGAGTTTTTCAACAAACATTTTCAAAATTTAGTATCAAAAAACAAAATCACACATTTTGCTACAGGTAGTGAGCTAAAAGCCAGTGTCATAGAGCGGTTTAATAGAACGCTAAAAAGTCGTATGTGGCGTTATCTAACAGCTGTAAACTCCAAAAGGTACATTGATGTTTTACAAGATATTATGAGCGGTTACAATAATAGTTACCACCGTAGTATCAAAACCAAGCCAGCTGATGTGACGAAAGAAAACGAATCTAGCGTGTTTAAAACGCTGTATGGTGTGAGAAACAAATTAGACAAGAAAACCATATTTAAGTACAAGACTGGTGACGTTGTGCGTATTTCTAAAGTCAGGGGTCCGTTTACAAAGGGGTATGAGGAGAACTATACACAGGAGTTTTTCACTATATCAGAATGTATCCGACGACAACCACCCGTTTATAAATTGAAAGATTATGACGGTGACATTATACACGGCCGTTTCTATGAAGAAGAGTTGCAAAAAATACGCATGTCTACAGAAAAAGCATTCAAAGTTGAAAAGATTTTGGATAAAAAAAAAACAGGGTAAAAAAACAATGGTTTTAGTGAAATGGTTAGGTTGGCCGTCAAAATTTAACAGCTGGGTTCCTGAAAATGATGTTGTGGACATACAAAGGCCTTAAAAGGTGTTGTACTTTGTGAACTAGTTCATTTACATCAAAGGACAAATATGGGGGACAATGGTTTTTGCGTCACACTGCCGAGCAATTCGTCTATGTCGGTATACCCCGATAATCAAATTTCTAATTATAGAACAAAACTAGCGAAACCAATCGATCTAAAAGGTGACTGGGAAGTAGGGGTGATAGAGTTTCAATACCCACGAACGTGGACAACCTTTTGTGAGCTAGATGCCACATTTAGCGTAATTGATAAAAAATCTGGCAAAACAACACAAATAACACTACCTACAGGGTATTATAACCATATACCGGCATTAGTTGCTGAGATTAATATCCATCTAGCAGACCATTCAATAGGTCTTGTTTATGACCAAATAAGTCACAGGTTATTTATTAAGACGTTATCTGATATCGGTTTGATATTTAATGGTAAACTAGCCATCATCTTGGGTTTTAAACCGGGTGTGATACTAGAGTGTGTAGTTAAAACAAATGACCCGGATGTCGTACAAAAAGAGTACGCGCCACACCCTGTCGACATCTATGGTGGTTTCTACTCAATGTTTGTTTACACAGACATTGTTGATTACCAATTAATTGGTGACAGTTTTGTACCTCTGTTAAGATGTGTACATATATCAGGGAACAACCATGATATTGTCACAGTTAGATACAGTAAGCCACACTACGTGTCGACAACAAAATCACAGATAAACGATATCGCTATAGAAGTGAAAACCGATCAGAACCAGCACGTAAATTTTTCTTATGGGAAAGTGGTTGTAAAGCTACACTTTAGACCTGTAAAACAAGGAATTAGGTTTTGAAAATGGAATCTTTCAACAGACTGGCCATGGATCCTGAACGTTACGTTTCTTACTATCAAAGTCAGGCTGGAGGCCACATGCCCGGCTATACAGGTAGCCCAACAATGTATGGTGCGGGATTTGGTGGGATTTTTAGAAATTTATTCAGAATGGCTATACCGTTGTTCAACAAGGGTTTTAATATAGCCAAACCACATCTAAAAACAGCTGCTAAAAACATTGTAAGCGATGTTGTCAGTAACGGTCTGACGCGTATGATGGCACACAATCAAGATGGGTCGGGTATGTTGGTGATGGCTCGAAAATCTGTGAAACGACCCCCTGGTAAGAGGCGTGGCCGTCCTGCTAAGAAAACCAAGCTTGAGATGAAAAAACACATAGTGTCAAAAAGAAAGAGTAAGGGGAAGCAGACAACAACCTCGACCTGTAGGAAACCTGTTAAAACCATTTTCTGATCATGGCTCTACTTCATCGCATGTCTGAGGAGTGTATTAAATCAGAACTGGACTTGTTTACAGTACCTTTAACACAAACCGCTATTGAGAAAAACACTTATGTCGAAATTCCGCCGCTGTCAGCAATATCCGACACTGCCCCACTGGAGTTTTTCATAGCCGGCCATGGTGAAGATTATATGGATCTAAATAACAAACTATTATACCTTCGTCTTAAAATCACAAAACCTGACGGAAGCGACATTGATGACGGAGCCGCTGTGGGGTTGATAAACTATCCTGGAGCTACAATATTTTCACAGGTCGACGTGTCCCTAGGAGACAGGCTGGTATCACAGAGTTCAAGTACCTACCCATACCGTAGCATGATAGAATGTCTCGCCAACTATGGTCGGGACACCCTGGAAACTGTCTTCTCTGCAGGCCTCTTTTATCTGGACACTGCAGGGCATATGGATGAAACAAACCCCGCAAGGAACAATCGCGGTTTGGCAAAGAGGGCCGCATTTACAAACGCTAGTAATGTGGTAGAACTGCTGACCCCGATTCATAGCGACATATTTTTTCAGGAGAAATTGATGCTTAACGGTGTTGATATAAAAATTCGCATGACTCGTAATAAGGATGATTTCTGTCTAATGCGGCATGACGCGTTAGCATACAAAGTGAATATTCTCTCTGCATCGTTATTTGTCAAAAAAGTATCTGTGTCACCAGCTGTAAGGTTGGGTCATGCCCAGACATTGTTGTCAACAACGGCTAAATACCCCATTGACAGAGTGTGTCTAAAAAAATTTTCCATACCTGCTGGAACACGTGTTTCTAACCAAGAAAATTTGTTCTTGGGGACTCTACCTAAGTCTATGATAATAGCCATGGTTGATAATGATGCATTCACAGGCGCCTATAATAAAAACCCCTTCGCGTTTAAACATTACAACTTGGAGTTTCTTGCGGTCTATTTAGACGGCCAACAATTTCCAGCCAAACCACACCAACCCGATTTCCACACTGGTTCCGCCGTGCGCGAATTCTTCCAGTTAGCGCTTGCATCTGGAAGACATCTGAAAAACCAGGCATTGCCAATTGATAGGCAGGATTTCCTACAGGGTTACACTCTGTATGCTTTTAACCTCACACCTGATGAAGAATGCGGTCAACACGTGTCTTTGGTCAAATCAGGTAATATTAGACTGGAGGTTCGTTTCAGACAGCCGCTCCCGCATACTGTAAATTTGGTTGTGTATGCTGTTTTTGACAGCATCATTGAAATCTCTAACCGAAGACAAGTTTTAGGGGATTATTACTAATGAATACGTTGGAGGTGTCTGCTGTAATGGACAAAGTGGCTGTTAACACACATTTTCTCGGTGTGTTAGCATGTGACCAATTACCAACAAATGGTATATGGAAATTACCTGTGACGGCTATTGTCAATACACACTCATCTGATCTTCCTGGCGAACATTGGCTTGCTATCTACATAAGTAAAGAGACCGTGTCGGGTGTTTTTTTGACAGTTTTGGAAATGCACCTACCTATGACAAGTTCCCTAAAATTATTAGTGATTTCCTTAAAACAACATGCACGACTTTGAGGTATTCTACCAGACAAGTTCAAGATTTTACATCAACTACATGCGGTCAACATTGTGTGTTTTTTCTATACCACATGGTTAGACTGTGTAATTATGAAGAAGTGATGTCAAAATATGGTTTTAATTTAACTAAAAATGACAATATGGTTTCAGCCTTTGTGAAACATTTGTATCCGTGTGTTTGTAAGAACAGGTCGTTTATTTGTATACAACATGTTCAAAAAGGAGAGATGTTTATTGTATAACCCTGTGTAGTGTAAAGCTGACGAATAAAAACACTGATTTTCAAAAAAGATTTTCAACTCTGGTTCGTTTATTTACAAATATACATGTAACAATAATAAAACAACAAATGACAGTTTTCAAACAATGTGAAAAATATTCAAAACAATCAATTAAACAACACAATCACACACACATCAAATAAAATAAAAATAAAATATATAACAATTAGAAGTTTAACCAAACACTTCTGTCTAAAACGGGGGAGTGAAATCTGGGGTGTTCAACACTCTTAACAGGCGATTGCAAAGTGCCTTTCACTGGTGTAGCATAATCAGCAGACTTTTTATTTTTTAACAAATTAATTTTTTGTCTGACAAACTTATTTGGTATGGTAGAAAGAGGGATGTTTAAAACAGCAAAAGCCTCTAGAAACTCGCTCCACCCCTGAGGTCTACGATCATCGCTAACACGGTGTGCGGCGGTGATGCTTTTCACCAAGTCCAGAATATGTGACCCTGGGATCGTACGTCCATTTAAGACAAATTCTCCTAATTCATTCCAGGAAGACACATCTTTTGATTTAGACATTGTATCTAAAACATACTGAACATTCTGTCTGCTTCGCGAAGATACATTTCTAAGAACATCATCGAGTATGGAATGTTTGTTACCAGTCTGATCGACAACATTTATTTCCTTATTAACAGTATCCGCATGCGGCAATGACAATGTTAAAGTATTGGTCTCCATATCACCATGTTTAGCGATGGTTAAATATCTCTGTAACACGGATGTATAAAGTTTGGCCTTCTCGTGGGGGTCGAGATCCCTCCTGGCCAAAATATCTCTGATCGACACGTCCAAATCATTTTCTACAATTTGTCGGACAGCGCCCCGACTGTTATCGCTCTTTAACTTATCCAACTGGTGCTGAGGTACCAAAAATAATTTTTCAGCATACTCCATGTCTTCAGTTTATTTCCCCGCTATCAAGCTTGCTATAAATGGTAAAGCAACGCTTAACAATGGTAAAAGAAAGCCGCCTTTCTGATTAATTATTTTCTTTTTCCGTGAAACACCAACCTTTTTATCAGCGATAAATTTAATTTCAGACTTCTTCTTCTTTAACTCACGATATTGTGTTGATGTGAGAGGTACAATGCCATTAAGAACATTAAGGGCAACCTCACACAGAGTTAAGATAAGTTCATTAGACGCCGTTTGTAAAATAACACGTCTCTGTGCTGGTGTGGCTTTAAATAAAAGTTTAAGAAGCGGCAGGTTTCTATATAGTCTGTCCGACATGCTGATCTATCTGCGTATTTTCGGAATGTAAACAACAGGCGTGTTTGAAAGCAGATCTGTTCTGAGACGAAAGTTTTCAGGAGTCTTAGCTTTATAATCAATTAAAAGGTGACCGAACGGCTTGCTAACAGCATTTTGAAAACATTCCATGAAAAATTTGGTGTTGCCGGGGTACATCTGTCTACCTAATACACAAACCTGATTGTTGTCTCTTGGATTTTTAAATAATATGAGATAGTTTGTATTCAAACTAATTGTCCTACTAGACTTTCCTTGAAAAAACAAATTTTGCATTAAGTAAATGGCGCTTAAATTTCTGTGATGTACATACTGTGTAAACACCTTTTCCACTTCGGCATTATTGCTGGCATCTTTCATAACATCATCAATTATTAACAAATTATTTCTGTTAAGCGGTAAAAGTGTGTCATCACATAGCGACGTTGGTATCCCTTGAACAAAAACAATATTTCTTATCTTTAACATTTCATCATAAAGGGGTTGCCAGCAGTCATAAATGTATACTATATTTTCTATTTTATTTGAAATCAACTCATCAGAACGCTCAATCAACTGTTTTACAAAAAAAGTTTTTCCGGAATTTGATGGTCCGCTTATTACACACGAAAATGGGTGTTGTAATCTAAAATCAAACCCGTCAACATCTATCACACCTCGACCGTCTTTAGTACCCATAAGGAAGTGTTGAAAAATCAGGCAACAGGACACGTTTGTTGTACACAACTTTAAACCGCTTCACTACTGATTTGTTTTTCAGCGTGAGGTTCTTTTTATTTCTCACAATGCCGTCAGCGCGAGCAAGTATGTGTCGGCTAGTATCGCGATTCGTCACATAATTATCAACAAGGTCAATAAGTGTGTCGAGTCTAATAACTTTTGAGTTTTCAGAATTTAGCGTAATGCCCTTTGCTTTCATGCATGTTTTACCGCCAGCTGTAAGATAACCGTACGTCTTAGGACCTCCAGAGCAGAACTCTGTAATGTAATCACCACCACCAATCTCGTCTGTCAAATCGCCTAAATAAGGCCCCAGAGGGGGTTCCCAATCACCTTCACGAGAAACAAAAATAACACTGTCAGTGTCGCTATACAACAATCTGTCTCCCAATTTATCCATTAGATTATACAATTCTAAACGAGCGTGCGCTGTTGTAAATGCGCCGAGGAATACATTAATATCACGTGTTGGACAGCTGTCTCCAGCCGAATAGCACCACTGAATCAATGCTGCGGTGTCGGACACAAATGAAAAGTGTTTAACCTCATAGCCGTCACCAAAGATGTGTTGTGAAAACTGTTCAGGGTCCGTTAACACTTCAGACACGGGCAGGTTTTCCCTCATTGAAAAACGGCCCCACAAGCTGTTTAACAACAATTTGTTAATAGAGCGACGCGCCTGGTTAAGGCATATCTTGTCAGGATTCAGTTGGATATTTTCCTTTTCAAAATAATCCCTGATGTATTCGGCCCTCTCTTCCTCTGTGACAGCATGTGCTGGATAACCACTGGCCTCCTGCTTGTACTGTAAAAACGTCTTTACATACTCGCAGAACAATGTCTCTGAACTGTCTGGGAAATGCCAAACTTCATGGATTTTTGCAACTACATACCCTTTCTCAACAGCCTTCACTAGTTCAATACTGACCCATGACCCCGTTATAGATCTCTCTTCATCACTATGCATACATGAATGCAACTGGTTTTCGTGCTCGGCACATGTGCGGCACAGCGGGAACATTAACTTTCCATTACAACGGTATGGTAAAACAGGGTGGAGGAGTTTTCTTGGTGGATATACTGTTGCCTTGACTAGACCATAGTAATCCTCAAGAGGTTGAAAGTCTTTGAAAAATATTTGGGGGTGCCCTACTGGGTATTTCTTCCGGGCCTGGCAGAATGGGTACAAGCTGGTGAAGTCCAAATATCTAATCTTCTCACCCTCCTTTGCTTTGTAATACAAATTATACGCATTTGTTCGACCACCAAAAAGTGCGTCTCTTGGTTTGAGTCTTTCAGGAGCTGTGTAATTAGAAATGAACGTGGCAACATCCAAATCATCCCTCTTAGCAGATGCCCACTGACATTCCCACATCACTTCAACTTCTAGACCATATGCACGAACAAGCGTCTCCACCTTGGTATCAAACCGCATTCGCAAATCTCCATACAAGACCTTTGACATAGGATGGCACTGGTTCGGGTTGTAACGACATTCATGACCATGATGCATGCAACCATTAAATTCTAAAGCTTTTCGCACACCATCTTTTTCATAATAACCATCCACATAATATGCGCCAAACTTCATTTCCCCGTGAGTTAAAGCGTGGTGCACATCAACATCTCTTACATGCTTAACATACTCAAGCCATTCAATGGAGACGTTAGAGAATGTCTTGTGCTGGTTAATGTATGCGTTGTTGTGTGTCAGCGCCAGCGTGTCTTTTGGTAGAAAATGTGTTTTGTATACTGCCATACAACATGATGCTAATGTCGTATAATTAAACGGGTCTAGCTTTGTGCACTGAATGAATTCTTCGCGATACTTGATACATGCTTCGCGCAGTAAAACAACGTCGTTCCTGCCGTAAACATACAACTCCTTTTGGAAGTCAAAAACACCGTTTGAGACTGTGTCGTACCATTCGTCAAACTCTTTTTTACCTTTGTCGTTCATAGTGTCATAACCATAAAAACCCTTTTCAGGGTATGGCCCCACATAGTTCTCATTTTGTTTTAAATTGAATTTGTGTGGGAAATGTCCTTTCTCGGAGCATGTTAGATTTAAGGCTGATGTTGTTTTAGCCAAACGCATTGGAATGAATGAATATGAGTCTATGTAACGTTGTTTGTATGTTTCATCATACATGGAGATCAGTCTACACCCCATCATGGTGATTTTGACAGCGACACCCACACTAGAAAAATATTCCAATAATAGAAAATTGTCAAAACCGGCCGCATTGTGTGCTAACCATGTGTACCCTTGATATTTGAGCTGTCTAAACTTTCTCATAAGCCTTTCTATGCAGTCAGACCCTTCTGCAGCGAATTCTGTACCATCATATGTAATAGCGCAGACAAAATTAGCTTCATGCTTTCCATTTTCAAAGCGTGTCTCAAAGTCGAAAAAGATGTAGGAATTACTGGGTTCTTTTATTTTGATCGGCTGTATGTAACATTCATGTGTGGTGTCCGATATTAAATCTTCACCACAATGAACACAACGACCCGACACACACTTGTGGGGTTTTGGTTTTATTAAACTTACGTGATAACGATGGCCACATTTTTTGCAATACTTAGTTAGATCGCATGAGGATGCTATTACCCCTGTAATAGACTGTTGTTTTTGTTTCTTATGCTGCTCATAGCAATAGACAGACTTGCAGTAACGCGAACAGTCATCACAATATTTCACACGCCTGGGGTGTTTGTGACACATCGCATCTTGACACACATCGCAACTATATTTACAGCTATGATCTCTGGCGTTAGTGTAGCCCGTATAACAAAACGTGCAAACATGCGGCACCCCCATGAACGCTTTCAAATTTTTTACCAAATAATAATGACCGTCATGGAGGTACAGAAACGCAGTCTTGGTATGTGGTTTGTCTTTGGTTTGGTACTTTTCTAATTTACCCGAACGACTCTTGTGGAACACAACTATTTTAATACCATACTTATATTCAAAACGACCAATATCATTAAAACCTACTCTATGGTCACGTGTGTAGCCAATGTTTATCTGTATCTGTTCGGCTATAGGTTCTAATGTGTTATGTGGTACATGCGGATTCAGAAAAAGAGCAATGCAGATTGCAAAACACAGATTGTTTGAGATGTTTGTTGGGCAGAAAAGATTCAGTCTGTTCCTTTTGATCACCTGATCGTGTGCTAGGTCACGCACCTTACGACGAACACCACCATTTTTACCCACAACTATCGAGACAGTCAGAGCCAAACTCTCATCCGTTTTAATACTGTTATTGCTCTGCATAACCCTTTCAATAGCGTCTGAAAATCTGTCCACACTGTAACCGTCCCTTGAAGACAACACCGTGTTTACATCAGATGTTAAACTACTACCTCTTAGGGTGATGTCGATAACACCGCCATCACCAGCCAAGACCCTGGAGAATGACACAATTTCTGACAACACATCGTGTATATAGGACGTGTATGAAGCTATGTCTGTGGATGGCGCGTCATGTAAATTCAGCATCCGGTGAAGCACAACGCTGTTAAACCGATTCCTAGACACTATGGTATAATCGTCTACAACACCACCATTTCTCACCAATTCTGCTATATGACCGTCAGATAAACCAAAGTTAGGAGCTGTTGGGTCAAATGCTGAATGTCCAGGTGTTGTCACACCGCTACCTGTTTGTTCATTGTTTATGTGTTGTGTATTATTTTGAATATCATTTTCTAGGTCTGCTATAGCCATGTCACATTCTTCGATAAGACAGTGTAGTTTTTCACTTGGAGACAACCGCCCCCAAGCATCATATGTTGCGTCATCACATGCAAAATCTGTTGATTGTTCGCCACTACTATCATATCTACAACGCTTAACCGGTTGTGTATGTGATGCTTGTCTTGTGTTTGTTAACCATTCGTCCAGTGTAATTTGTAATAAGCCATGTGCGTTACTGTTATCGCTGTCTTGTATGTCTACGTCTTGCTGGTTGCTAAGCGATTCAATACCCATATCATATTCGTCCATAAGACAAAGCATTTTTTCACTCGGAGACAACTGTTTCCACGCTTCATATATTGGGTCATCAAGCGCAACATCTGTAGATGCCATGACTGTTTAGACCTATTTGGTTTTCGATACACAAATTGTTGGTTTTTAAATGTCAATGGTTTAAAATAATGCTATTACTTTTGAATGTACATTAATGATTTGATTTATTTAACACATACTTGAAAAAAAAACCACAGTATATTATTAACACAATAATAATAATAATAACAATTATAATATTAACTATTATCATCTACAAGACGGTCCTGCAACAGGGATCCGTGTTGATTTTTTTAACTGCAAAAGTCTGTTTAATTTATACAACAATTCTATAGCTGTTTCACTGTGCGCAACCTGTTTCTTACACAAACCATGAATATCCTTAACTAAATTGGCATTAGCTGTTTGTTCTTTACACAAGGCTTCAATACATTCAAACTGTTTCTGAATAATATTGTCACGCCTGCGGTTTAAAGCAGCCTGCCTACGCTGTTCAATAGAGATTTTAGCGATCTCCTGTGACATCTGTCTCATCAATGTTATAAGCTCAACAGGGTTGTTAGCACAATTACAACCCCCCACCTGGTTTTGTTGTTGTTGTTGTTGTTGTTGTTCGTGATCTTGATTGGATTTTATTTCATCCGTAACAGAGTCCCCAGGTTTGATCAGAGCATCATTTAACACATCATTCGGCACAACAGCAGCACCGTTGTCCTCCTTTACTGTAAAGCTGTTATCATTCCATGTTTTAAATAACTCATCAGACCATCCAGCGGCGCACAGACCAGGATCAACACAGTCCTCATACACCGACAGATCGAAAATGTCCAAATCTATGAACAGATAAAATAATGAAACACTCGTTAACACACAAACCTCATGTTATAAATAATACAAATAATATTTAATTGTGTTTTTATTACCGTTTGTTTTGTGGATATCGTCCAATCTAAGACGTTTACCACTACTTGAGCGCGATGTTTGAGCACAACCAGATCCAAAACTACCACGTTTTCCTTGTGGAACAGGCACCCTGATGTCCCTTGGGACGCTTTGATTGGATCGGGTAGGACTGCTTGTTAAACACGGCGTAAATGTTTGTGGCGCTTGGTCGTTGTTGGCGTACGTAGCATCCAATGGTTCAACAACGGCAGAGGTGCCGGGAACAACTTCAAACCCTGGCGGTGTTAAGAGATTTGTTTCTTCAACCAAACGTGTCAACCCTACTACAGAGAACATATAAATTACACACTATTGCGACACACAATCAAAATATAACACCATGAGTTATAAGATGTATCAGACAACCTACCAAGAGGATTTAAATACCCCGTAGCATCCACAGTTTCTGAAGAAATGAAAAAATAATCTCATGAATAACAACTAAAATCAAAAAAGACACATAAAATAATAAAGAGCAGAGTCATACCTTCACAAAGTTGTGATAAACCTTCAATGCTCCTAATGGCACGGATGGTTTCTAACTCAGATGTACCTAGACAAGATAAACCCTGTTAAGTGGGTAAGAAAATATTATATCACCGAAATTCTGACAAAAAATTAGGTAGAAATCTGTAGTTTAACACTTACCGAAAATGTAGGACTCCATTGCGACTTCCAAATAGTGTCGGTATAGGCTTTCTCACAAACACAGGATTCAAGCTAACTATATATACATGGGGGCTGTGGGTGTGTCAGGGGTGTGGTGTGGGTGTGAGGGGAAACCCATATAAGGGCATCCTGTAATGACCTGTCAGTCATAAGCCCGAGAATCAAACTGGTTAATTTTAACACCCCTAAAATATTCGCGAGGACTGCTACCAAATGCTTTACCATGCTGTTTCTTCCTTGGCGCAAAAGCAACGTTGGTTTCAGAACTAATAGTTGGTGTAACTGTAGAATCTCTAAAAAGAGACTGATTTACACACGCTGTAGACATTTTAAAAGCATTTAGCCATAGAAATCCACCAGTGTCAGTTTAAATACCACATGCAAGCACAACCCACCCCAACATGTTGGGGGGTGTGAGGGTGTCAGGGGGTGGGGTGTAGGTGTGAGGGGAAGCCCATATAAGGACATCCTGTACTGACTTGTCACCTGGGTCATAAATCAGGGGTCATAAATCAAGGGGTCATAAATCATTCACAGAGGTGTTTGACAGAAGGTGTAGGATATATACTACTAATGTGTGCACAAATCCTTAAAATGAAACTGATATCTTTCACTGACGCATCATAATGTAAAATATATATATATATATATATATATATATATATATATATTGTAGAAGTGATATTTCAAAGAGCTATACTTGTAAAAGCTAAGCAATTTCATGTGATCAGTTGTAATAATTGTCAGGCTCACTGGGCGGACTGACGGAGGCGGATTATTAAACAAAAATAACAAAACAAACACAAACAGGCTTGAGGGCAAACACAAAGCGAGGAACAGATGAGACAAAACGACGGCAGGAAACGAGTAACAGATGAGCCAGACCAGGCAACACAACGACTGAGAAATGAAACAAAACAAGGAACAGCAGAGATAGACTAGACTGGGTGACACGATGATAGGAAACAAAACAACTGGACATGAAACAATAGCAGACACAGACTAGTCTGGGGAACGAAACGATGATAGGAAACAAAACAGCTGGATACGAAACAAATGATCGACAACCCGGAAGTGACACATGAGGACTTAAATATCAAACACAGACAACGTACACCTGGAACAGATAACGAGGGGGACGGATTACAAATGAGACTGACGAGGACGAGGGCGGAGACACGAACAATAACAAACAGAGCCATGTGCTACGTGAGCACATGGCGGGAAAAACAGACAACAGAACAAGGGCGTGACAATAATTAAACTGTGGCCTGAATTTATTTTACTTTCTTTTTTTTCTTTTCTTTTTTTAAGGAAATTGTCCTTGACTTCATCAAGAAAAAAAGACATTTATATAAACTGTACTCAGAGATCATCCAAGGTTTGGAGGCTCTAACCTAACTTTAGATTCAGATTTTGAGAACGGTAAATGGCATCGTAAAAGTACCACTTGCCCAAATGAGCCTTCTTGTAACGTGTGCCCTCTTAAAGCTCTGGATGACTACTGAATTAAAGAATGTCGGATTGTTTGAGCCAGACACTCTGAAATTACTTTTGGAAATAAAAATGCCTGAATTAGTTCAGTGATGGTAATTGGATAAAAAAAAAAAACACTCCTTTGTCCACGGGAGAGTCATAGTTCTCTATAAAAAGGCAGTGAATGTATCAGTGGATGACTTTAGAAACCTGTTCATGACAAACATCAATGTTTCAGCAGAACATCACAGTTGGGTACTGCTTCCCTGACAACAACTCATCTTGCAGAAAGGAGGTCCCAACAGGTGCTGCTTATATATTTTTATTCACTTTTCTGTGTGCGCCATGTTTCCTCCCTCTGGCTGTGGCTGATCTTCTTGTGTGACTGATAGTTATGCCTGTCAATATCATGCAACCGATTGGCTCTTGTTGGTAACTTAGGGAATTATCTTTCTCTAATAATCAACAGCCTCTCACTCTCAGCATCACCTCGTAGCCTAATTTTGATTGCATTAGACCAGTACATTGCTGTCAGTGACCCTCTACTTTATTACAACAGAGTCAAAGTGTGTCCAATGTCTGTGCTCATAATTCTATGCTGGTCTGTCATTCTAATTCATATTGTAATTTACTTGTACTGTAATGACCATTTCCTGCAGTCTAGGGTAAGATTTTATGGAGAGTGTGTCGCTGCTGGATTATCACTGACCTGGTGCTTGCATTTGTAACCCCTTACTCTATTATAATGATTATATTTTACCATCACTTTTATTATAATTGCACAACATTAACATGACAGCTCAGCTCCTCTCTTTACCTGAGTGTCCAGAATGTATGGCCTCAGATCAGAAGACACAACCACAAGGTCGATCATTGACCTTTGACCCAAGGGGCTCTGGTACCAAGTATACTTATGAGCAACTTTGTGTTTGAACATGGTGTTTTTTATGGACAAACCATGACTAGCTCATAAGTCCAATAAGGTCACAGCGCTCAGGTTCAGATCAGGCAGGCTGTTCTTCACACTCCCACCTCTCCAATGTAAGCATTGAAGTCCTACAGCAAAACAATAAAGTCAGTCCATTGAATCATGTCCAGAACTCCACTTTATACCCCCAAGAAGGCTGAATGCACTGAGCTGCAACGTTCTCCTCTCTGCGAACCAAAGCCACATTGTCCTCATTCACTGGGACAATCTCCCACTGTACAGCTGCCAGCCAGGTATTAGTGAGTAACCCCACACCGGCCCAGTGCCTCTCACCCTGTGCAACACCTGTCTCTACCGAGGATTTTACTTCCAGAGCCCACACTGTATCTAGAGGTGAGCTCAACTATATCTAGCTGGTATTACTCAACCTCCTGCACCAGCTACTTCCCCCCAGTGAGGCTACATTCCATGATCCCAATGGGCATTGCACTTTACCACTACTCTGGATCTTGTGGGTGGTGAGCCCACATGATATTCCCACATTGTCTGTTTGGGCTAACCCTATTTCTCTGGATTTTCACTCCAGACTTATTTGCATGGGAGACCATACTGGGCACTAACAGCTCCTGATGTCATTAGACCCCACAAGCCCTTTCACCCCAATCCAGGAAGGGGAGAAATTTCATCGATGTGCATTTTCCAATGAAATGTATGATGATATTTTGTCATATGTGGTATTGCTTTAATATTTTGGGTTATTTAGTAGCATTAAATGTGCATACCTTTGAAGGGTTTAATTTACGTTTTTGTGTCTGGAAAAATAACAATAAATTTAAAACTCCTTGAATATAAAATAGTTTAGCTATAGCCCTACAATTGCAGAACACATAACATGCCAGATAAAACCTATATTCATGCTTAAATGAAGGAATGTGAGTGTTAGAATCATCCAATTCTATGAATCAGCAGGGAATTGTAGATAGTAGAGCAGTGGTGTGCCACAATTGAGAGATAAACCTTGGCTTTCAAATGGGCCCTCAAAACTACAGACTTTTTCTGTCTTTATTGCCAACTCCAACTCCACCGTTGGGTATTAAACAAGCTACCACAGAGTTCACTATGCTCCAATATCCTGAAACACCCAGGATATGCTCATTTCAGAACCACTGTTGTAGACCAAGGGAGCCAATGTAGGGAAGGCCAGCACCTCATGATGTGGCCGGCCATGAGACATCAAGGAAGAGGATTAAACTATTGTGTTGTCTCACTAACCAGTGAGAGTGGGGAGCTCCAGGGGGTGTCAAGAAACTAACCACTGTCTGTTAATTTTCTGACCCACAGTAACATCAATGGATGTAGCAGTAGGACATGCCCCCCACCCACACTGCTATCACAGGTTGTACTCTTCTGGACATGGTGACCTTGGGGTCATGTAAAACTGCTTCAGAGCAATTCATTTCTTTTAATTTTATTTCCTCTAGAGAAAATAAATAATCTGTGTGTGTCAAACTGGAATGTTGAAAAGTGGAACCTTAAACCCATTACAATGGTCATAGAGTAAAGTGTACATGTACTATTGGTTCAATTCTTCATGATAAATGGTCAATTTTTGCTGCTTAGGGACAGGCCCTGTGTATAGACTCAGGTCTCATGAAATCTGGCTTATTGATTTGTAATGTTGTGGATTTTTAAATGTTTCTGTACATTTTGAGCAAATGAGACAAATTTTATGAGATATACAAAACAATTCTATGAAAATGGGTCAAATCATCATCACATGAAACATATTAGTATCTGTTACTCTAACATCACCAGAAGGAGGAAACCAGACACAGGAGCAGTTTGGCTTTCTGGGATTTTATTATTACTCACCATCACCATCTTAAACACCAAACACGAGTCCCGTATTCTCAATCTCCCCAGCTCTTCCTCAAACTTATAAATAAAGGTTTTCACTGAGCTTGTGCTAGTTGGTACACTCCCAGATAATAAGGTACTTTGGACATACATTAATGGTCAATAAAGGTACAAACAATGTGATGTACCTTTAAAGGTACAGCAGTGGTGTTCCCTAAAGGTACATTACATTATTTTCTCAAGAAGGAGAGGGAGATATGTGTAAAATTTCTTTATAGAACTCGTAAATAAAGGAATATATTATAAAACCTGGAAATGAAATGGGGCGTATGAAATTAATACAAAATCTACAATTATAATGGAATAAGATACAATTATGTTCCCTAATTGAATGTACTGAAATATAGCTTAAAATCGACCACCACGGTGACAGTTTTTCTGACAGTGTACTTAGAGAGGAAACTGCATGACAACATTTTTGTGGCCTTAGACTATAATGCTCCGGACTTGTTTCTAAGCTGTGCGTCCTGGTTCAAAGCTCTGGCTTCTTACATTTCTCTCAGCCTTGCAAAAGAAGTGTATCATGGTCAGCACCGAGGCTTAATCATCCATCCATTTAGTCTCCATTAACACAGCCCACAGTTAAATTATTACAACTGATTACATGAAATTGCTTAACCTTTACCAGCATAGATAATATAAATATTTTTACTGTTTATATAGTTTCTTTTTTTTGATGTTATTATGCACCTGTTAAAGATCACCAGGTTCATTCTAACTGGGTTTAGGGATTTGTGCACACATTTACATAAATAATATATATTAGAGCAGTACAATATGAAGTGGCCTCTGCTCTGTCAGATGAAATCAGTCTGAGGTTAATGTTCAGGAAACAAATTCAGTCTTGAAGATGATGATTCAAATATTCTACATGTTACAATATACTTTGCAGATGTCCTGAACCAAGAATAGAAAATGGCATACATCAGTGGGTTCACAAAGGAGTTCAAATCTGTTAACCAGATCAAAAAACTCCACACACTCACAGTTGTGTAAACTGCCGCAGGAATTAAATAATTTGGTATCCAGCAAACAAGGTAAACAAAAACCACTGTCCCTAATTTCTTGGCTGCTTTAATTTCAGAAGCAATTGGTGTTTTAGCTCCATGGTTGTTTGTGGCACCATTTTTCACAGCTTTGATAGCTTTAGCTTGATGTACTGCCACTTTAAAAATAACTGAGTACAAGATTATTATTAAACTGCATGGGGCTAAAAATGAAACTACAAGTTCAATGAAGGTCCAATATTTATATACATACACAACACACTCTCCATAACATAGGGAGTATGTTATCAACTCATTAAAGTATAAATACAGAGAGGCATAACACAGGCAATAACACCAGCCCAAAATTATGGACAGTAAGGTCTTAAGAAGTGTGATTTGACTGGAATACTGCAGAGGGTTAGTGATAGCAATGTACCTATCAACTGCTATGAGTATCACACTGTACAAAGAACCATACTGTGAGACCAAACAAATTGTTTGAGAAATGTAGCATACTGATGAACCAAGATACCAACAGGAGTCCATTATGCAACTTATAATCACAGGCATATTAACCAGTCCTACAAAAAAATCAGCCACAGCCAGAGAGAGGATGATCAGGTTGGTTGGAGTGTGGAGCTGCTTGAAGTGAGAGATGGAGATGATCACCAGCAGGTTCAGAAACACAGTGCACACAGATATACATGAGAGAATGAAGCACATTAAAAAATATCCAGGTCCATATACAGCCTCTCTTATACAAGACTTATTATTGTCAGGAAAGCAATATTGAACCGTGATGTTTTCCCCGTAGTCTTGGTCGTCCATCTGAAATAGAGACAGAGCTGAGGAATCTGAAATGATTCAGAAGGTAAACTTCTCTGTTTTATACATGAGCATGAATCCTCCCACTAGTGGGTAGTGTAACTCTAACATCATTATGACGTACAGTGTTGGGTCAGCTGAGACTAGTTCAGAGTGATAGAACTGTGAAAAGGTTTAAAGATAATGTCACAATTACAAATTGTACACAGTGAGCAAAAAACACTAGCGAAGGCCATCATATGGAAACACAACAAGAAGTTGGAATATATATTCATGGCACATTGGTTGCCGTGGATGAAGTGGAAGCAATGGCAGTGGCAGAAGCGGGAGTTGGTGCAAGAATGAGCACAATAACTTTTTCTCTATCTGTGTAAAATTCTAGGTTCTGCAGTCTGTTCCAGTCCGTGTGTTTGTTCACCCGTCTAGAGTTCGTTCCATATTCCAGTTCATGTGTTCTGTCTGTCACAGTTTCCTCTACGTCATCTTGGCGGGAATCATAGATGCCTCTGTGTGTACGCTGCTAGTCAGTGTGTTTTTGTGCTCTGTGATTTCATTGTGTATATTGAATTCTGTGTGTTCGCTATATATATATATATATATATATATATATATATATATATATATATATATATATATATCAGAGGCGATTGCTCTAAGACTGCAAGGGAAGCTCAGCTTCCCCTAAAACGTCAAAAGATAAGTGATCAAATATATTCTGTTGTGTACATGTCAGTGAATAAATATGCACTACAACGCACTCAACTTTTGTTCAGAATCAGCTTCTTATCACTGGTAAAGACGCGTCTTTCCCGCAGATTCACGGTGATTTAAACACAGTTCAATAGGGAAGCAGCGAAAAGAGACAAGTCATTGGATAAATGCTGGGCTTTGTCCCGCCCATCGGACGCTCAGCGTCTCTGGGGGTCTATGGGGCAGTGGGCTGGCCTCGGCTGGCCCGGACGCTCAGCTTCTGCATGATGATTGGATGATCTGACTGAGGCTGAATCCCTTTTTGATTGACAGCGAAATGAGCGAATCAGCGATCCTTTGGTGTAAAGATCCGTGGGAGCATTACATTTTCATTCTGTTCTGAGTTGCACCAGACTTTCTTAATCCTCTTAGCGGCATTTTCTTTGTTAAAAACGACTAGTGACAAATCGAGCTTCTGTTTCTGGTGGTTTGTTTGTAGCTGCTTGTGTTTGGAGACTGACTTCTATCACTCTTTCTGACTTCTATCGCAGTTTCTGTCCAGCGGGTGCTGCTGAGCCCCTCCAACATCACAAAGCACTCACAGGCGGACACACTTCACATGGGCCAAGGCCGTTTAAGCAGCCTAGCTCTGCTGGCCATTGAGAGGACACTAGTCAAGTCCCTGGAAAAGACTCCTTGTTGGTACGACAGGGTCACAGATCATTTTCTTAAAAAGGAACGGAGGGTAGAATTTACGTATAAATAAACCGACACATTTTATGATGTAGGCCGAAATTGAGCTTCCCCTCCTTGAAAGACCAGCATCTGCCACTGATATATATATGTATATTATGTGTGTTTCACCAGAGTAAGGTTGGCTGCTGTTTGTTTTGGGGGGTGGGATTTGTGTGTGCTTTTGTATATATCTAGGGAGTGAGGTAAGACATTGTCTTTTGTGTCTCCGGTGTCGACCCGAGGAGGATGGGTTCCTCGTATGAGTCTTGGTTCCTTCCAAGGTTTCTTCCTCGTGTGCTGAGGGAGTTTTTCCTTGCCACTGTTGCCCCTGGCTCGCTCATAGGAGGCTTGGACCCGGATCTCTGTAAAGCTGCTTTGTGACGACTTTTTGTTGTGAAAAGCGCTATATAAATAAAATTTGATTGATTGATTGATTTCCTTTTGTTTTAACTTTAAGAGTTAGGTGGGGTGCTTGTTTGTTATTTTTGTCGGCATAAGGCCATCCGGAAGTCCACTGGTGTTTGTGCCATTGTAAATATCACATATAAAATATGTATTCTATTCATTATACATGAATGAATGGGGAGGGGATCATTCGGCTTAAGGAGCTAGAGCTGGAAATAAAGATTCAGGAGCGTGAGGCAGAGTTACTCCGGATTAAGGCAGTGCAAGTTGAAGCTGAGAAGGAGCTTGCGTTAAAAAGAATGAGTCTGGGGGATTATAAACCTGTCCCTCTCCCTCGCAGTGCGGCCTCTCTCACGGCGCACTCTCCTCATGACAGCGTTCAGGCACCGGCCACGCCACCGGTTCCCAAGCCCCGCGTTTGATATTCGAGCTGCTTAAGGAGTTGGTGCTCCTGGAAGAGTTTAAAACGTAAAGAAGCCCGCACTTCAGCTCCAAAGAAAATTAACGCTGTTATTTCGTTGCATAAGACCCCTGATACTGACGGTTCGTTTGAACAGCCCTCGGTAGAAACTCTGTTTAAACCGTTTACAATTTCCGGGTTTGTTTCTTTTAGCGATACGGAGCTTAAACAGTAGTGATGGGAATTTCGACTCTTTTTGGGGAGCCGGCTCTTTTGGCTCGGCTCTTCATAAAGAGCCGACTCTTTCGGCTCCTAAATGGCTCTTTGTTTTACCACTTATTTCCACTGGTACAGAACAATATTACCTACATTTTACATGACTATATGGACAAAACATTATTGTTCAATATTAAAAATAATAAATAGTGTTGCAATGGCCAATTGTTTTATGTCTGTCTTGTAATAACTCACTGATTGCACTCACACATTCAATTGTATAAATAACTGGATTGTTATTTAAACACCTTAATAAAAAATCACATCTGAAATATAGCCAATGGAACCCAAAAAGTACAAAATAGCTTATTAAATTAAATAATCATCCATTTCTGGGTAAAAAATAAATAAACAAATACTCTCCAAATTGCAAAACAGCAGCATCCAACGGTAGTGATTAAAACAATCACAACTGTCAACAAACATTTAACTGATTTAACATCGTCTTCAACTATTTTTTGGAAGGCAGATTGTCATTCAGGAAAACCAAGTGTCTCAGCTCGGAGGGTTGGAGGGTTGGAGCTTGTTGTTCTCTGATTGGTTGAAAGACAAGCCTTAGAAAAAAATGGCTCGGTCTTAGACGGGAACCGGCTCTCATCGTTCACTTACAAGAGCCGGCTCTTTGAACCGGTTCGTTCGCGACCGACACATCACTATTAAACAGTCTATTCAGATTTTAAGAGACACTAGTGCTGCACAGTCTCATATTTTAGACAACGTTCGTTCACAGCTTCCAGTAAATGGAGTAACATTTATTTTAGGTAATGACCTAGCTGGTGATAAGTTGTTTACACTACCTGAGGTGGTTTCTGAACCCCTCTCTGCTGTAGAAGATTCATCAATTTTTCCATCCTGTGTTCTCACCCTGGCTCAAAAGAGAAAATCTGAGGATGTAGTAGGGTTATCAGACTCCTTTTTAATTTACAATGTCCTGATGGATGAAGGCTTCTTCAGCTCCTGAATCTATCAAGGCTGAAACACAAAGACAGTCTTGTTAGCAGTATACAGAGACCGGCAAAACGAATGAGATTGAGACCAACCCCTTTGTGGGAACACTCACCACATTAACGCGAGGAGTATACTCCACATGTTTGGACACTCCACACTCATACTTTGTGTGATCTGAGCCAACACAATACAAACAGGGACCGCCATAGAGCCAGCGAAATCATTCCTCCCGAGGTAGACAATAGGAGTCGCACTGCATGGGTTCTGTTTAAGAGATTGATCCAGAAACTGGACTGAAAATCACGGGCTGAATCTTTAAAGATACAGGACTGGACTACTTGACTTGCCCCTTCGGGCATTTACAGAGCAATTGGTAAAGATGTATGGACATAGAAATAAGACTATCCAGTTGGAGTTCATAATCCCTGCATGCTAATTTGGTCAAAACGTCAGAATCAAGACCATAATAAAAATATTTTTTAGAGCCTCTTATTTGAATGTTCTGTTCCATCTTAAGGTCAGCTATGCAAGTCTGAAGTTGAGTAACATTTCTTGAACTGTTGCATTAAATGCATGTCCAAATGATGGAACACATTATCAGTTTTTACTTCTGAAAGGCTCCCTGAGGTGCACTTTTTAAACTCAGTTATGTCACTAATTGGCTGCTGATGTCAATTGATTATTGTAGCATTATACAGATTTACCAATTCTTTCCTGTTTTATTTAATTTTATTATGTTTTTCTTTTTGACCTGTCCTAAAATTATTGGAATATTTTTTCTGGCATTTGATTATGATGACAAAAAAAAAAATACAGTTAATCATCTAAACCCATGGCAGTCTCTAATGTACACGATATATGATGACTCCACTACTGTTTTGCTCAATGTGTAAAATGTGTAATTATGATTTTATATTCTTACACAGTTCTACCTCTCTGAACTAGTCTCAGGTGACCCAACACTGTACGTCATGATGATGTTAGGGTTACACTATCCACTAGTGGGAGGATTCATGCTCATGTATAAAACAGAGAAGTTTACCTTCTGAATCATTTCAGATTCTTCAGCTCTGTCTCTGTTTCAGATGGATGACCAAGACTACTGGCAAAACATCACAGTTCAATATTGCATTCCTGACAATACTGAGTCTTGTATAAAACATGCCGTATATGGCTCTGGATATATTTTACTGTGCTTTATTCTCTCATGTATATCTGTGTGCACTGTGGTTCTGAACCTGCTGGTGATCATCTCCATCTCTCACTTCAAGCAGCTCCACACTCCAACCAACCTGATCATCCTCTCTCTGGCTGTGGCTGATCTTCTTATGGGACTGGTTAATATGCCTGTGGATCTAAGTGCCTTAATGGACACCTGTTGGTATTTTGGAACGCTAACATGCTACATTTCTTTAGTATTTGGTTTGGTCTCAAAGTATGACTCTCTGTACAGTGTGATACTCATAGCAGTTGATAGGTTCATTGCTATCACTAACCCTCTGCAGTATTCCAGTCAAATTACACTTCAAAAAACCTTGCTATCCATAATTCTTGGCTGGTCTTTTTTTCTGTGTTATGTCATAGTGTATTTATACTTTAATGATGGTTTTACAGATCCTAATTCCTTCTCTCAATGTTATGGAGAGTGTGTTGTGTATCCATATATGTATTGGTGCTATATTGATTTTGTAGTTGCTTTTCTAGCCCCATGTAGTTTCATATTAGTCTTGTACTCAGTTATTTTTAAAGTGGCAATGCATCAAGCCAAAGCTGTCAGAGCTGTGAGAAATGGAGCTAAAACATCAAAGACTTCTGACATCAAAGCAGCCAAGAAATTAGGCACAGTGGTTTTTGTTTACCTTGCTTGCTGGATACCATTTTATATATGTTTTTTGTCACTTCACTTACCTGTGACCATGATGAATGTTTTTACCTGGTTAATAGATATGAACTCCTTGGTGAACCCACTGATATATGCCATTCTCTATTCGTGGTTCAGAACATCTGCAAAGTATATTGTAACATGTAAAATATTTGAATCATCATCTTCAAGACTGAATTTGTTTCCTAAACATTAACCTCAGACTGATTTCATCTGGAAGCATATTGTACTACTCCGATATATATATATATATATATATATCTTAGAGTAGTACAATATGCTTCCAGATGAAATCAGTCTGAGGTATATACTCAGTCAGAGTATATGTATACTCTGATACACACACACACACACACACAAGCTATATTTGTAAAAGCTAAGCAATTTCACATGGTCAGTTGTAATGATTAAACTGTGAGCTGAGTTAACGGAGACTAAATGGAGGGATGATTAAGCCTCATTGCTGACCATGATACACTTCCCCAGTGAGGCTGAGAGAAATGGAAAGGAACATAATTCTAATATAATTGTAGATTTAAAAATTGTGTTGATTTCATACACCCCATTCATCTACACAATGAATTACAGTTCTATAATGAAATAATACAAATATCCCACTGTCCTTCTGGAGAAAAATAAAAGTAATGTATTTTAGGGAAATCCATTGGACTTTAACACCACTGCTATACTTTTAAAAGGTGTATTACACTGTTTGTCTATTTAGTCACTAATAATGTACAGCCACTGTACTTTTTTTTTATTTTTTTTTTTTGTTTCCTGAGAGTGTTCCAACTGGCACAATCTCACCAAAAGCCACTTGTCTGAGGAAGAGCTGAGGAGAGGAAGTATAGTATGTGACTTATTTGTTTGGTGTTTACGATGGTGATAATAAAATCCCAGAATGCTAGGGTTAGCTTTTTCTGGTTTCCTCCTTCTGCTGATGTCAGTCAGATTAACAGATAGTGCTATGTTTCATGTGATGAGGATTTTCATAGAATTGATTTGTGTATCACATGACATAGGTTTAATATGCTCAATATACACAAACATTTGAATATCAACTGCATCTATACACAGGCCCTGTGCCTAAGCAACAAACTTTGACCATTTATCATGAAGAATTAAACTAATAGTGCTTGTACATGTTACACTATGACCATTGTAATGAGTTTATGGTGCATTCCAATATAACACAAACAGCTTTTTTATATTTCTCCAGAGGAAAAAAATGAAAAGGAATTAATTGCTAATTGGTCATGTAAAACTGCTTTAGGTCCCAACGTCACAATGTGCAGTGCCAAAAATATGCCTGTGGAGGTATAATGCCTCCTGACTTTAAGATGCAGACCAGTGGATCTGTGTTCCCTGGAGTAATGTAGCTTCATCCAATATCTGTAGGATGAGTTTGAATATAGTTTGCTCTCCAAAAGTAATCCCAGATCAGAATTAGCTACCTCAGAAGTTCTTTGGTGAAGACCACTAAATCTGTACAGAAATGTTCTAGAAAATTCTAGAGTAGAGCTTACTCAGAATAGGACAACTTGTGATAGCAGCGGGGGATCCTAGCAGTGCTCTGATCATTTATCAAGTCTATATTACTTCTGTTTGGGAATCTGAAAAGAAACTGTCCAGAAAGGCTTTTTTTTTATTTATCTTCTTAAAGAGTATCTGTTAATGTATTATATTTCAGCAGCATAGTGGCATGGTTATGGAAACATTCATGCTGCCAACCTTCCCCATGGGTCCTCATTTTTGAAAACTCAAATATGGTCACCCTAATTTACATGTATTGTATTTCCAGACAATACAGTTTTTCTATTTTCTATTTTATTCTACGAGTATGCACCACACATCTTCTGGCCTCATTCAGTATAATCCAAGACATAAAAATCCAGTTATATCATCTGAGTCCATGACAATTCCTAATGGGCACAACACATTATGGCCTTCCCTATTGTTTTTCTCAATGTGTAAAATATGTAATTATGACATTATTATTAAACTCTTTCACAGTTCTACCTCTCAGAACTAGTCTCAGCTGACCCAACACTGTACGTCATGATGATGTTAGGGTTACACTATCCACTAGTGGGAGGATTCATGCTCATGTATAAAACAGAGAAGTTAACTCTCTGAATCATTTCAGATTATTCAGCTCTGTCTCCATTTCAAATGGACGACCAAGACTACAGACACAACATCACAGTTCAATATTGCTTTCCTGACAATAATGAGTCATGTACATAAAATGTATGCCATTTTCTATTCAAGGTTCAGAAGATCCGCAAAGTATATTATAACGTAGAATATGTAAATCATCGTCTTCAAGACTGAATTTGTTTCCTGAACATTAACCTCAGACTGATTTCATTTGACAGATAAGTGTATTGCTCTTATATAAATTGTATGTATATATGTGCACAAATCTCTAAACCCTGTTAAGGAGAACCTGTTGGTCTTTCACTGATGCATAATAATGTAAATAAAACAATAATAACTACATAAAAAGTAAAAATATATTTTAATAAGCTATACTTTTAAAAGCTGAGCAGTTTCATGTGATCAGATGTAATTAATAAACTGTGGGCTGATTTAATGGAGACTAAATGGAGGGATGATTAAGCCTCAGTGCTGACCATGATCCAATTCACCAGCAAGGCTGAGAGAAATGGAAGAAACCAGAGCTTTGACCCAGGAGGCACAGCTTAGAAACAAGTATTGAGCATTATAGACTAAGGCCACATAAATGTTTTCATGCGGTTTCCTCCCTGAGTGCACTCTCACAGAAAAATTGTCACTGGTGGTACCCTTAAGGGTACATTTCAGTATTTTAATTATGGCACATAATTGTAGCTTATTCTATTATAACTTTAGATTTTAAAATTATGTTGATTAAATATGCCCGATTTCATCTCCAGGATTTATATTATTTTATTTAACACAGTTCTATAATGAAATTTTACAAATATCCTCCTGTCCTTCAGGAGAAGAGAATGTAAGGTACTTTTAGGGAACCCCACTGGACATTAACAACACTCCTGTGCCTTTAAAGTTACATTCCACTGTTTGTACCTTTGAAGTAATTCGAAATTCGAAGTAGTGAAGTAATTACAATTTTGGGAATAAGACCACGCCCGAACTCCCCCTCTCAGCCCCTATATAAACACTGCAAATTCACGTCATATCCACTTGCTGCATTTGACTCACAGGACAAACCTCGACTTGACCTCCACTCAGCATTCGTTTATGCTGATCCTCTGCCTCAGATTGGAGGCTATTATCAAGCCCAAAAAAACCCTATTCACCCTTCTCAGACTAAACAGCTACGGAACTTCCGGTATTTGTGGCTTCTTTCAGCTGTTGTTGCACCTGCTTCCAGTTTAGATTGCTCTAAACTCTGTGACATGTTCTGGTCCCCTGTGCAGCAATGCGATGACTTTACGACATCTTCTCTCCCAACTAAACACCCTACTGGAGTGTTCCTCATCGTATTACTGTTCCTAGTTGTGTCTGAGTTGGAAGGCATTAGCCTCAATGACTTTGTCTTTGCTGTCTCACAAGTCAGCTTTTTAAACTAATATTTGTACCTAAGCTTCATTAGAAAATGGCTTGGGACCTGCAATATTTATGCACATTACCAGGACCCTAGTTCACGTACAGGGCTCGCCAAGATGGTCACATGTTTTTAAAATATTGGTACAGAAAGCAAGCAGCACGTTTAAGCAATTCTGAATCTGCACTGCATCTTCTTCCCTCATAAACACTGCCTTGATTGACAGCATTGTACCCATTTACACGCATCCCCTTTTTATTCTCTCCTCTTCTATCACGACTTTCTCTGCTCTTTGCTTCCAGAGCCCACACTGTGTCTAGAGGTGAGCCCAACTATATCTAGCTGGTATCGCTCAACCTCCCACACCAGCTACTTCCCCCCGTGAGGTTATGTTCCATGTGTCCAATGGGCATTGCACTGTACTACTACTCTGGATCTTTTGTGTGGTGATCTTCCCATGTTGCCTTTGTGGGCTAAACGATTCATATAATGAAATGGATTACAGCGATAAATAAGGGAACAGAGAGATTAATATATGAGGAAATTTCTCTATGATAATTATTACCCTAAGTTCTAAGAAAGGCTATTGTTTATCCCAGCAAACTTTCAGTACCAACCCATGAGCCATGAGAGACATGAAACCATGTGACCTTACGTATCCGGAGATGGACAGGGAGCATGTCGCTGACGGTGCCTTCCGGCACAACTTCCTGGAGAACTGCAGACGCGGGCCTTGTAGGTTGCAGCCGCGGACGTTCCTTTTCTCCCGAGGCTTTCAGATGCAGCCGTCGGGGCTGGTGGCGTTCTGAAGGTCTCTTCGTCGCTGATCTGTCCCCTTGTGAGAGAGAGACACGTCCATGCAGGTCTCTCCTGGGGCCTCATCTCAGAAAGTCATTCTGAGGGGGCTTGTGGCCGTCCTCTTCGTGGCATTCTCGTCCTTTTGAGGGTCAGAGGTCTAAGGTTCCTTTCAGGTTCTGGGTGTGGCGTTGAAATTTCGCTAGGGTTAAACTATAGCTTTTCTTAATCTGTAGTTCCCTATCAGTCGATTCACTCGGTACAACACAAGCTGTATGGGATATTATGCCTCTTCCATATCTGGCTGAAGACACCTCTAATCACGCCTGTAAGGCAGATGACGCATAGTGACGAGGGTAGGTGGGCCCGCCCCTCACCTATAACCTCTGGACACTAGCGTCTCTCTTCAGTTCTTATGCTCTTCACCTCGCTAAGAACACCTTACACTTCTCTGCTAATCTAGCTAGCTAGTTAGCTCTTTTCCTTAGCAAAGACACTACAAATAGCTTACTGTTCCAATAGGAAAGAACGGCAACAACCTCACGTTGGTGAGTCGTATTTCCGCGGAGCGCTGTTTTGGAACGTCTTTTGCCTTCTTCTCTTGAGCTCGCTTTGCCTAGTCTCGGTGCTAGCCCGTTTAGTTTTGCTAACGGCTATCAAAATGAGCTCGCAAGCAGCTACCCGCCATGGCAGGAAAGTCCCCCGCCCTTGTTCTCAAGGGTGTGGGTTCGCTATTCATGAGAAGGACCTACATGATGCGTGCCCAGTTTGCCTGGGAATCGTTCATGCTAGGAGGGCCTTACTGCAGCCTGAGGCATGTGAGTTCTGTCACCGGCTCAGACGTTCTACCCTGGAGCGCAGGGTGTCGTTTGTTGAAAAAATTCTCGGACATGCAGCGTTGGACCGTGAGGATACCCTGTGTTCCGAACAAGGTGAGCCTTCTCACTCGGACGCTGAAGAGGCTGAATCAGTGGGTGAGCCGTGTATTAATTGGGCTGAGCACATGGAGAGTCTGGGGGACGTGTGTGAAATGGGTTCGCAGTCACCTGCTCTCCTAATGAAGCCCCGGATCCCCGAGCCCGCAGCTGAACTAGAGGACGACGACCCTTTTGATCTCGGGTTAGATGAGCACGGTCTCTCCGAGGATGAGCAGGAGGACCTACCGGCTCCTCTCGTTCCAGCGGCTTCAGGGGGGAAACCGGACGAGGCGGACACGTCCTTTATCTCCCTTTATCGCCGTGCTGCTCAGAAACTGGACGTCCAGTGGCCCGCTCCTCACACAACCAAAGCGGCTACGAGATTCTCTGGGTTTTTCCTTCCCCAGGTCCCGACAGCGGTGAAACACCGTCTCCCGCTGTTTCCGGACTTCATCACCGAGCTAAAGTCCTCATGGGCTAAACCACTGTCGACCCGTACGGCGGTTCCGGGTTTCGCTCCATTTCTCGACATAGAGGGGGCGGAGGAGACAGGTCTGCTGAACCCCCCTTCCATGGAGCCGTCACTGGCAGCTTATCTCACCCCATCACACAACCTAGGGGTAGCAGGACCAGCCGTGCTTCCCTCTAAGCCCTGCCGTTTTTCCTCCTCGCAGCTGGATAAAGTTTACCGCGCTCAGGCAGGCACAGCTAGGGCTATGAATTCGGTCACTCTTCTCCAAACATATCAAGCGATGTGTCTGGCCGGCGGAGAGCAACTGCCGGCGGAGAGCCCGTTAACCGCCTTGCTTAACGAGGTCAGAATTGCCTCGGATTACATCCTGCGCATGTCCCGCTGTGCTGCACTGTCATTGGGCAGAGGAATGGCGTCAACGGTGATGGCTCAGCGCCACTTGTGGCTGACCATGTCCGATATGTCGGAAAGAGACCGAGTGTCTTATTTGGACGAACCAGTTTCATCTGCAGGTTTGTTTGGTCACTCTCACGAAGCCATTCTGGCTAAATTTGAGACCAGAAAAAAGCAGACAGAGGCACTGCGCTCTATTCTGCCAAGGAGGGAGGCTAAGCAGAAGCCAGCGTTGGTTGCTCCTAAGCCTGCCACTCCATTTCTCGCCGTGAAGAGGTCTGCACCAGCAGTTCTTCTGGGGAACCCCCCTCTTAAGCAGCAACCACAAAAACAGGCCCCGCGTCACTCCGCCTGGAGCAGGGGTCCTCCACCTGGACCTCTGAAGGATTCAGCGGTGAGGAGGAAGAAGCCTAATTCATCCTAACCTTCATTTCAGTGTGGGAGAGGTCTCCGAGGCTCAGAGACACCGCAGCCTCTCCCCTCAGGCCCCTCAAGAGGCACCACCCTTCTCCCGTACCGGGGCCCAGTCCAAAAAGGACACGTTCTACCCCAGTATTGTTCACAAAGCACCTGTTCTGCCCAGACACGTGTGCACAAACATCCCCTCAATCCTTTCCCAATTCTCAGAGGTGGGTGGGTTTCCCACAGTGTTTACAAGCCCCCAGTTTGGGTGCAATAAAAGAGCATTATGTTCCTCGATGTGCCTTAATAAAGTCTCATTTTGTACATCAGGAAATAAAGGTGTCTGTTTCAAGCAAAACAATAAACGATCTGGCAGCTGGAGAAACTGGCAAACGCGCAGTTTGTGTCCCAGCTGAAACTGAGCGAGGCCATCGCGAAGCGTACATATTCTGCGCTCTGACAGACATGCTCGGCTGGAGAGCGAGCATATTTCTAACCCCAGAAAAGAACGTTTCTGACTGGGGATTAGAGAGCTCTTCTTTAAATTGATCGATAAGCCCAGCCGCTTCAAATGAGAAAGTACAGCGTTTGTATCTGTCCGAGCTTTCACTTTCGACCGCGCTATTATAGCGAGGTCGTCCAAATACGCGAGCACGCGCACTCCTCGCCCCCGCAGCGGGGCGAGAGCTGCTTCCATACACTTCGTAAAAGTGCGAGGAGCTAGAGAAAGCCTGAACGGGAGAACGAGCCACTCGTACGCCACTCCCTCGAATGCAAACCTCAGATACTTTCTGTGATCTGGATGGATTGCTATATGAAAATATGCATCTGTGAGATCTATGGACGTGAACCAGTCCCCCGTGCCAATCGAGCGAAGGAACTGGCGCAGAGTTAGCATTTTGAAAGTGAAAACTCTCAAATGCTTGTTTAGACTCTCAGATCCAAAATTGGACGAGCCCCTCCGTCCTTTTTCGGCACAACAAAGTAACGGCTGTACCAGCCCTTTCTTGATTCGGTCTGAGGCACCACTCTTATTGCCTCTTTGCTGAGGAGATTTCTTATCTCCTCCTTGAGGACCGCTGCAGCACTGCCCGATACTCGGGTGAACACCACACTGGAAAAGCGGGGAGGGGGAATTCAAAATTGTAAACGGTACCCTACACACACTGTCCTTTCTACCCAAGGAGAGTCTGCGCATGCGCGCCACTCTGCTGCATGAGCTGCAAGTTGGCCGTGATAACAGCCTATTTGTGGGGAAATGAGGCCCACTGTTCCCTGAAGAAGAGGAACGAGGTACAACACGGGCTGCCCCGCTTCACTATTAGCTCGGTGAAGACCAGCATCTTGAACTGAAGAGAGACGCTAGTGTCCAGAGGTTATAGGTGAGGGGCGGGCCCACCTACCCTCGTCACTATGCGTCATCTGCCTTACAGGCGTGATTAGAGGTGTCTTCAGCCAGATATGGAAGAGGCATAATATCCCATACAGCTTGTGTTGTACCTCGTTCTTCTTCTTCAGGGAACAGTGGTTATATGCATAACCTAACGTTTCTATCTGGACCACGCTTTAAAGGCCCAAGACTGTTTAAGAAAGCCATGAGTCTGACGCCTGCAGAGTCATTTCAAAAACTCAGGTCATTTTACTCTTTACCCTTGAAAAAGGCTAAAAGAGTAAATGCCCCAAGTATCTGGAGCCTTGAAGTGAAGAGTCGAACAGCGGAGGAAAGGGGGAAGAAGCCTAAAAAAGCCCAAAAAGCCCTTGTCATTTGGCGCCACAGGTTTTCAAACAGAGTTTAGAAAACCCGCCCCGAATACCTGATTCGTCCTCAATGAGGAAGAATTGGAGCTTTTCTTGCTCCTGATTGGCTGTTTCCTGTACCTTGGGAGTGGCATCACATAGAATTTATGACACTTGACAAGACAAAGACTTGACCATCCCTGGTGAGTGAATATCCCAGGATTTTGAATCATACTTTGCAATATAAAAGATTATATGTTACACAAAGTAATATTATTAAGAAAAAGACAACCATGTTCTATATAATTATTAACAGACTAAACACATAGTATGTGGCTAGCTTGGTTCTACATAAATTCATATACACAAAAATTACTTTAAACATATGTAAATTAGTTCCACCTATTTTGATTGTCAAAACGGTATTAATTTCAAACAGTTGTGCAAATACGTAACTTCAAATTGTTTTAAACCAATGGGATTTAAGGTTTGTGGCTGTTTTGTTTGTCTCTGCATTTTGCAAAGATTCTCCTCTTGACCCTGGGACCTTGGGTCGTAAACATCCTGGAGTGAGGTTTTATGAGCCTGCTCTGGATGCTAATCTCAAATTCCAATCTTGCTTGGTGTGTCTCTGAAGTGAGCTAAAGTTTGGGTATATCAAATCACATCTTCAGAAAGTCACAATTTCTTATTAGAAATTAATACACATTCATCATATCCACTACACAGCGTATGACACTACTTCCAGGTCTGGCTCCAGTGGTAGGTCCCAGTGATCCTCTACCATGCATTATACACTTTTTTCATTCTCTGTTGCTCATAGTTTGTCTGGATGTTCACTCCAGACTTGTTCATCTTGGGAGAACCTACTGGGAGCTAACAGTTCTCTGTAACATTAGACCACATTCAGTTCCCAGTATCATTAAATCCAGGAAGGGGAGAATTTTCAAGGGCATTTCCCTATCAAATTGAAGATGATATTTTGTTATATGTTGTACTGGTTTATCCATCCATCCATCCATTATCTGTAACCGCTTATTCAGTTCAGGTTTGCAGGTTTGGGTCCAGAGCCTACCTGGAATCATTGGGCACAAGGCGGGAATACACCCTGGAGGGGGCGCCAGTCCTTCACAGGACAGCACACACACATTCACTCACACATTTTGAGTCGACAGTCAACCTACCAAGGTGTGTTTTTGGACTGTGGGAGGAAACCAGAGCACCTGGAGGAAACCCACGCGGACACGGGGAGAACACACCTCCTCACAGACAGTCACCCGGAGCGGGACTCAAACCCACAACCTCCAGGCCCCTGGAGCTGTGTGACTGCGACACTACCTGCTGCGCCACCGTGCCGCTGTACTGGTTTATGATTTTGTGTTATTTATGTACCATTAAATGAGCATGTCTTTGAAGGGTTTAATTGATGTTTTTGTGTCTGGAAAAATATCAATAAATTTCAAACTCCTTGACTAGAAAAGAGCTTAGCTGTAGAGATTTGGTGAAATGCACCAACATAACTACTGGCCTATTCCTGATGTGGGATCATCAGTTCTGGAGAACAAACCTTATTCCAACTCATCCTACAGGTACTGGAAGAAGCTACATTACTCCGGGGGACACAGATTCACTGCTCTGCATCTTAAAATCAGGAGGCATTATACCTTCACAGGTTTTTTTGGGCACTGGACATAGAGACCTTGGGGTCATGTAAAACTGGTTCAGAGCAAATTTTCATTTAATTTCCTTTGGATGTTAAACAAGCTGTCTGTGTCCAACAAGAATGTTGAAAAGTTACACCTTAAACTCATTACAATGGTCGTAGATTAAATGGCATGGGCACTTTCTGATTAATTCTTCCTGATAGATTGTAAATGTTTGTTTCTTAGGTTCAGGCCCTGTGTATAGATGCAGGTCTTTTGATATCTGGTTTATTGATTTGTAATGTGGATTCTGTAATGTTTCTGTACTTTTTTAGCAAATGAGAGAAATGGCATGAGATACAAACCAATTCTATGAAAATAGGTCAAATACCGATCACATGAAACATATTAGTATCTGTTACACTGACATCACAAGAAGGAGGGAACCAGAAACAGGAGCAGGTTGAATTTCAGAGAATTTATTATCACCCACCATCACCATCCTAAACACCAAACATCTCAGTCCCATATTTTCTCTTTCCTCAGCTCTTTCCCAAACTTTGTCTTTGTCAAATGGTTTTCAATGAGATTGTGCTAGTTGGTGCACTCTCAAAAAATAAGGAACTTTGGACATACATTATTGGTCAATAAAGGTACAGCAGTGGTGTAAAAGTCTAGTTGTGTTCCCTAAAGGTACATTACATTATTTTCTCAAGAAGGAGACGGGGATATGTGTAAAAGTTTATTATAGAACTGTGGTAAATAAAAGAACATAATATAAATCCTGGAGATGAAATGGGGTGTATGAAAATAACACAAAATCTACAGTTATAATAGAATAAGGTAAAGTTATGTTCCCGAATAAATGATACTGAAATGTACTACCACATTTCTGTGTTCTTAAGGAAGAAACCACATGAGGACATTTATGTAGCCTTAGTCTATAACGCTCAGGACTTGTTTCTGACCTGTGCCTCCTGGGTCAAAGCTCTGGTTTCTTCCATTTCTCTCAGCCTTGAAAGGGAAGTGGATCATGGTCAGCACTGAGGCTTAATCATCCCTCCATTTAGTCTCCATTAACTCAGCTAGGTTCTTTCAACAGTATTTATGGATTTGTGCACATATTTCCATATATATATATATATATATATATATATATATATATATATATATATATTAGAGCAGTACAATATGAAGTGGCTTAAGCTCTGTCAGATGAAATCAGTCTGAGGTTAATGTTCAGGAAATAAATCCAGCCTTGAAGATGATGATTCAAATATTCTACGTGTTACAATATATTTAGCTGATGTTCTAAACCACGAATAGAAAACTGCATATATCAGTGGGTTCATAAAGGAGTTCAAATCTATTAACCAGATCAAAAAACTCCACACACTCGAAGGTGTGTCAACTGCTGCAGGAATGATATAATTTGGTATCCAGCAAACAAGGTAAACAAAAACCACTGTCCCTAATTTCTTGGCTGCTTTGATTTCTGAAGCAATTGATGTTTTAGCTCTATTGTGGTTTGTGGCACCATCTTTCACAGCTTTGATAGCTTTAGCTTGATGTATTGCCACCTTAAAAATAACTGAGTACAAGATTATTATTAAACTGCATGGGGCTAGAAATGCAGCTACAAACTCAATGAAGGCCCAATATTGATATTCATACACAATACATTCTCCATAACATTGCGAGTAGGCATTAGGATCTGTATAAGCATCATTAAAGTATAAATGCACAATGATATAACACAGCCAACAACACCAGCCAAAAATTATTGACAGCAAGGTTTTATGAAGCGTGATTTGACTGGAATACTGAAGAGGGTTAGTGATAGCAATGTACCTATCAACTGCTATTAGTATCATGCTGTGCAGAGAACCATACTTTGAGACCAAACAAATTGTTGTAGCAATGTAGCATGCTACTGGTCCAAGATACCAACAGGAGTCCATCTGGGCACTTATAATCCCAGGCATATTAAACAGTCCTACAAGTAAATCAGCCACAGCCAGAGAGAGGATGATCAGGTTGGTTGGAGTGTGGAGCTGCTTGAAGTGAGAGATGGAGATGATCACCAGCAGGTTCAGAAACACAGTGCACACAGATATACATGAGAGAATGAAGCACATTAAAATATATCCAGTGCCATATACGGCATGTTTTATACAAGACTTATTATTGTCAGGAAGGCAATATTGAACTGTGATGTTTTGCCTGTAGTCTTGGTTGTCCATCTGAAATAGAGACAGAGCTGAGGAATCTGAAATGATTCAGAAGGTAAACTTATCT
This sequence comes from Hoplias malabaricus, assembly GCF_029633855.1. Lineage (NCBI taxonomy): Eukaryota > Metazoa > Chordata > Actinopteri > Characiformes > Erythrinidae > Hoplias > Hoplias malabaricus. The sequence goes on from NC_089817.1 coordinate 33,324,771, forward strand.
GTTTCATACATGAGCATGAATCCTCCCACTAGTGGATAGTGTAACCCTAACATCATCATGACGTACAGTGTTGGGTCAGCTGAGACTAGTTCAGAGAGGTAGAACTGTGTAAGAATATAAAATCATAATTACACATTTTACACATTGAGCAAAACAGTAGTGGAGTCATCATATATCATGTACATTAAAGACTGCCATGGGTTTAGATGATTAACTGGATATTTTTTATTTTTGTCATCATAATCAATGAGGCCAGAAAATGTATACAACAAGAAATGAAAATTTATAAACAGCCTGATAATTTAGTATATATAGGTGAATAAATAACAATTCTTTCCTGGTAGGCAATTTTTTAAACTCTCTATTTAATTGAAAATATTATAAAGAGAATACTTAAAATGAAACTGAGATTTTATACTGATAAAATCCCAAAATGCTAGGGTTAGCTTTCTCTGGTTCCCTCATTCTAGTCAATCAGATTAACAGATACTAATATGTTTCATGTGATGAGGATTTTCATACAAATTCATTTGTGTATCCCATAACATTTGTTTCTCAACGTACACAAACATTTGAAAATCCAATATATTACAAATCAATAAGCCAGATTTCAAGAGACCTGAGTCTATACACAGGCCCTGTGCCTAAGCAACAAACTTTGACCATTCATCATGAAGAATTAAACCAATAGTGCTTGTACACTTTAAACTCATTACAATGGTCATAGAGTAAAGTGCCACTTTTCAACATTCCAGTTTGACACACACAGCTTCTTTATTTTCTCCAGAGGAAATGAAGTTAAAAGAATTGAAATGCTCTGAAGCAGTTTTACATGACCCCGAGGTCACCATGTCCAGTGCCTCCTGACTTTGGGATGCAGAGCATTTGAACTGTGTTCCCTGGAATTATGTAGCTTCAATCAATACCTGTAGGATGAGATGGAATATGGTTTGCTCTCCAGAACTAATCCCATATCAGGAATAGACCTCAGTAGTTCTGTTGGTGAATGACACTAAATCTGTACAGAAATGTTCTAGAAAGGTCTCGAGTAGAGCCTACCCAGAAGATTACAACCTGTGATAGCAGTGGGGGTGGGGGCATGTCCTATTGATACGTCCATTCATGCTTGTAATTGGGGATCAGAGAAGACAGGAAGACTTTGGTTAGTTCATTGACACACCCAGGAGCTCCCCTCTCTCAGTGGTTGACATGAAATGGTTTTAATGCTCCTCCTTGATGTCTCATGGCCAAACTCATCATGAGGTGCTGCCTGGTTGTTTGCTTGTTTTGGCTGCCTGGCCTCCCTCCTCCACTTGTCTCGTTGGTCCACAACAGTGGTTGTGAAATTAGTATATCCTGGGTGTTTCATGATATTGGAGAGTAGTAGCGAGCGAGGCGAAGTTTGCTTGATACTCTTTGGAGGAGATGGAGTCGGCCTAGATGAAGTTTGTTATTGTGTAGTTTTGAGGGCCACTTCACAGCCAGGGTTTATCTTGTATAAAATTGAATGTTTCTAATGCTTAAACTCCTGTGACAGAACTGTTCCAAGCCTTGGAGATGAAGTAGAGTGTATGACATCAAACAAATATAAAATCTACAATTATATTAGAAGAAGATACAATCATGTTCCCTAAGTAAAGTTACTTTATATGTACGCTTGAGACTACCACCAGACTGACAGTGTTTTCTGAGAGTGTAGAGTAAGTGTCCCTGAGGCTGTTGGCAGTGTTGAGGGCCTCCTTCAGTTTGTATAGCATCTTAGCCTAGAGTGAAGGAAATTATCATTAAAATACAAGTAAATTACAATATAAATTATACTGAAAGACCAGACAACGATTATGAGCCTAGACTTGTGACACACTGAGGTTCTAGTAGAATAATGTAGAGGATAATTGACACTACGGTACTGATCTACTGTAATGAATATGAGGGTACTGAGAAATATTGACAATAAGAAGCTTTTAATTATCAGAGAAATATAACACCCCACTACTCCAATGTACCAACAATGGTCCAGAAGTTGCATTATATACTCAGACTTAACAGAGTCTCACTTCAAGATCAGCCACAGCCAGAGAGAGGATTATCTTTGAAGATGCAATTTTGGTCCCATAAAGAACTGTTTTTCTTCAAGAAATGTATGTGAAAAACCATTTAAAGGTTTAAAAATCATTCTCTCTGTCTTAGTGAAGTGAAGTAATAACAATTTTCGGAGTAAGACCACGCCCAAACTACTCCCCTCAGCATTATATACACACTGGAAACTCACATAATTTCCACTTTCTGCATTTGACTCATGGGACAGACCTCGATTTGACTTCTTCACAATGTCAGTTCGCTCCTCTGCTCTGCGTTCATTTATGCTGATCCTCTGCCTCAGATTGGAGGCCACTATCAAGCCCATCGAGCCTCCTATTTCCCCTTTTCTGGCTTAACAGCTAAGGAAGTGCCTTGTATTTGGGGCTTTGTTTGGCTGTTGTTGCACCTGTTACCTGCTTAAATTGCTCTAAACTCTGCGGCGTGTTCCGATCTTTCCCGCTCCAGATCAGCACATGGCCTCTGCTCTCTCTTGCTTCTCCTCCCACTGCAACTTGCTCCCGAGTAAACCCCTGCATCTGCTTCCAACACCGGAGCAGGACTTTGAGCCTCCACCTACCTCCATCTCTGGCTACACTGCTACAGGACTCTGGGCACTTATCGCTGCTCAGCTTCCTCGTTGTGGATTCATTTTCATTTGATCAACACACCCTCCCCTCATCCTCGCAGCTTCTAATTTGAAAGAATAGAATAGCTTTTATTGTTGCTGAGAAAACAATGTTCAGAACAGTGTTAAAACAGTGAAATACAATTTTAGCATCCTCTCTCAGGTATCAGTTAAAATATAAAATCTATACATGTGCAAAAATAGCAAATTGTTCAGAGCATTAACACAGAATATATATATTCTGTGTGGGGGGGGGGTAGTGAAGTTCCTAGGATTTTTTTGCACCCCTCTCGCCACTCGCTGTAGGTCTCTCCTGTCCTGTACTGTGCAATTGGTGAACCAGACTGTGCAGCAGTATGTTAGGATGCTCTCGATGTTGGCTCCATAAAAGTTCACCAGCAGGTGTTGAGGGAGGTGGGAGTGCTTCAGCTTCCTGAGGAAGTAGAGTTTCTGTTGTGCCTTCCGCACTAGGTGTTGGGTGTTGAAGGCTCATGTGAGGTCAGCAGAGAAGTGTACTCCCAGGAACTTGAAGAGCTCCACTCTCTCAACTTCCACTCCATTGATGAGGAGGGCCGTGGTCTCTGTGTGTGTGGATTTTCTGAAATCCACAACCAGCTCCTTGGTTTTATTTGGGTTCAGCTTGTGTGTTTTGTGGATATTCGTCCCAAACTCTCCCCCTTGAAGCCATGACACACCCTCTATTAAAAAAAAAAAAAGTGAATGTATCAGGGGATGACTTTAGAAACAGCACTGAAGTCTCACAACAAAGCAATAAAGTCAGTGCATGGAATTATTTCCAGAACTCGGCTGAATACACTGAGCTGCTCTTGGGTGCACATTTGCATGTTGTGCACACACAACAGTCAAAGTTTACCTCTCTGGGAGCCGAAGCCACATTGTCCTCATTCACTGGTACAATCTCCAACTGTACAGCCACCAGTCAGGTACTAGTCAGTAAACCCACACCGGCCCAGCACAACTCCTGGGTAAGAGTCTTGCCTCTACAGAGGGTTTTGCTTCCAGAGCCCACACTGTGTCTAGAGGTGAGCCCAACTATATCTAGCTGGTATCTCTCAACCTCCCGCACCAGCTACTTTCCCACGCGAGATTACATTCCATGTGTCCAATGGGTATTGCAATGAATCACTACTTTGGATCTTGTGGGTGGTGAGCCCACATGATCTACCCATGTTGCCTGTTTTGGCTAAACTTGGCCGGGTGCAGTGGGCTGCCCGACAAACAGGCGCTCAGTGTATGACACTAATCCCAGGTCTGGCTCCAGTGGTAGGTCCCAGTAATCCTATCCCATGCAGTGTCCTGTTTATTTTGTTTGTTTGTTTTTTTTGTTTGTTTTTTTGCCCCCCCCCCCCCCCCCTCTCCTCTGTTGGTCATAGGGGTGCTTGTTGGATCATGTTTGTCAGGATCTTCACTCTAGATTTGTTCACCATGGGAGACCCTACTGGGAGCTAATAGCTCCCAATATCATCAAACCACACAAGACCATTCACCCCAATCCTGGAAGTGGAGAAATTTAAGGACATTTCCCAATCAAAATGAAGATGATTATTTTCTCACATGTGGTACTTGTTTATGATTTTGTGTTATTTATGAACCCCAGGGAACAGTCACTGCCCTGAATCTTAAAGTATGGAGGCATTATACATTCACTTTTTTTTTTTTTTATTCAACTGGAATGTTGAAAAGCAGCACCTTAAACTCATTGCAATGCCACAGAGTAAAGTGTACAAGCACTATTGTTTTAATTCTTCATGATAATTGGTGAAACCTTGTTTCTTAGGGACAGACCCTGTGTATAGATGCAGGTCTCTTGATATCTGGTTTATTGATTTGTAATGTGGATTCTGTAATGTTTCTGTACTTTCTCAACAAATAAGACAAATGTCATGAGATTGGTCAAATACCGATCACATGAAACATATTAGTATCTGTTACTCTGACATCACCAGAAGGAGTGAACCAAAGACAGGAGCAGTTTGAATTTCTGGGATTTTATTATCACCCACCATCACCGTCCTAATGATCAAACATCTCAGTCCCATATTTTCTCTTTCCTCAGCTCTTCCCCAAACTGTCTTTACAAAGTGGTTTTCAACGAACTTGTGATAGTTGGCACTCTCTCAGAAAATAAAGAACTTTGGACATACATTATTGGTGAATAACGTTACAAACAGTATGATGTACATTTAAAGGTACAGCAGTGGTGTAAAAGTCCAGTTGTGTTCCCTAAAGGTACATTACATACTTTTCTCAAGAAGGAGAGGGGGATATGTGTAAAATTTTATTATAGAACTGTGGTTAATAAAAACATAATTATAAATCCTGGAGATGAAATGTGGCGTATGAAAATAACACAATCTACAATTATAATAGAATAAGGTACAGTTATGTTCCCGAATTAATGATACTGAAATGTACTACCACATTTTTGTTCTTAAGGAAGAAACCACATGAGGACATTTGTGGCCTTAGTCTATAACGCTCAGGACTTGTTTCTGACCTGTGCCTCCTGGGTCAAAGCTCTGGTTTCTTCCATTTCTCTCAGCCTTGAAAGGGAAGTGGATCATGGTCAGCACTGAGGCTTAATCTTTCCTTCATTTAGTCTCCATTAACTCAGCCCACAATTTAATTATTGCAATTGATCACAAATTTGCTTAGCGTTTACCATTTTAGCTAATTGAAATATATTTTCTATTCATACAGTTTCTTTTTTTGATGTTATGATGCACCTGTGAAAGATCACTAGATTCCCTCAACAGTATTTATGGATCTGTGCACACATTTCCAAATATGTATACATTTGTATATAGAGCAGTACACTATGAACATTAACCTCTGCTCTGTCAGATGAAATCAGTCTGAGGTTAATGTTCAGGAAATAAATCCAGCCTTGAAGATGATGATTCAAATATTCTACGTGTTAAAATATATTTTGTTGATGTTCTAAACCACGAATAGAAAACTGCATATATCAGTGGGTTCATAAAGGAGTTCAAATCTATTAACCAGATCAAAAAACTCCACACACTCGCAGGTGTGTAAACTACTGCAGGAATGATATAATTTGGTATCCAGCAAGCAAGGTAAACAAAAACCACTGTCCCTAATTTCTTGGCAGCTTTGATTTCTGAAGCAATTGATGTTTTAGCTCCATGGTTGTTTGTGGCACCATCTTTCACAGCTTTGATAGCTTTAGCTTGATGTATTGCCACTTTAAAAATAACTGAATACAAGATTATTATTAAACTGCATGGGGCTAGAAATGCAACTACAAGTTCAATGAAGGTCCAATATTGATATTCATACACAATACATTCTCCATAACATTGGGAGTAGGGATTAGGATATGTATAAGCATTATTAAAGTATAAATGCACAATGATATAACACAGCCAACAACACCAGCCAAAAATTATGGACAGCAAGGTTTTATGAAGCGTGATTTGACTGGAATACTGCAGAGGGTTAGTGATAGCAATGAACCTATCAACTGCTATTAGTATCATGCTGTGCAGAGAGCCATACTTTGAGACCAAACAAATTGTTGTAGCAATGTAGCATGCTACTGGTCCAAGATACCAACAGGAGTCCATTTGGACACTTAGAATCCCAGGCATATTAAACAGTCCCACAAGTAAGTCAGCCACAGCCAGAGAGAGGATGATCAGGTTGGTTGGAGTGTGGAGCTGCTTGAAGTGAGAGATGGAGATGATCACCAGCAGATTCAGAAACACAGTGCACACAGATATACACGAGAGAATGAAGCACATCAAAATATATCCAGTGCCATATACGGCATGTTTTATACAAGACTTATTATTGTCAGGAAGGCAATATTGAACTGTGATGTTGTGCCTGTAGTCTTGGTTGTCCATCTGAAATAGAGACAGAGCTGTGGAATCTGAAATGATTCAGAGAGTTAACTTCTCTGTATTATACATGAGCATGAGTCCTCCCACTAGTGGATAGTGTAACCCTAACATCATCATGACGTACAGTGTTGGGTCAGCTGAGACTAGTTCAGAGTTGTAGAAATGTGTAAGAATATAATATCATTTTTACACATTGAGCAAAACAGTAGGAGTGGTCATTTATCATGTACATTTGAGACTGCCATGGGTTTAGATGATTAACTGGATATTTTTCTTTTTGTCATCATACTCAATGAGGCCAGAAAATGTGTTGTACACACTCACAGAATAGAACATACAATAGAATATTATGGTCCATCCACAATGTATGGAAATACAACAAGAAATTTATAAACAGCCTGATAATTTGGGATATATAGATGAATAAATAACAATTCTTTCCTGGTAGGCAAATTTTTAAACTCTCTATTTAATTGAAAATAATATAAAGAGAGTTCTTAAAATAAAACTGAGATTTTATACTTTACAATAATAATTTAAAAATGGCTCCATATTTAATGAGATGAAAGAAAAACTTTCCAAGAAAGTTGGAATGCTTCAAAATAATATAAACAAAATTAAGTAAAACAGGAAAAAGCCTGGTAAATCTATGTAGTGCTACAATAATCTAATTAACATCAACAGACAATTAGTGACGTTACTGGGTCCTTAGGTCCATGAAACCACCAGTGGTTTCAGACTAGTAATTGTCACATCCTCTGCTTCATTACTTTTTTATTTTTTAAGTTATTTGCATGACTGAGGTGTCATATGAAAGCTGGAACTATGATCTTTCGAGTGAAGTGGTGTAATGTATGTAAATATAAAGACAGATAATGAGAAATCTGCCTCAAGCAAACCATGTGTAATCCTTATTTTTTTTTTAAATTTTCATTTTATATTTTATAATAGAAAATACACATTTATCATGCAATACCATTTAACAGCACCCTAACCATTAATTTAACGCCTTATTCAAGGTGATTGAGCACTGTTTGACATAAATTTTGACTCTTTGGATATTACCACAATTTTTTCAAAAAGGACTAATATATACATTCCTAATAAGTCAATTTTTGCTTGTTAGAATCGAATAATGCCCAAAATGGCTTTTATAGCCCAAACATAAACCATGAAATGTATATTTGAAGTAATTCATGAAACAAAAACAAAAAATTATGAAAAAACAAATTTCAATTCCCAAAACAAATACTATGAAATACCATGCGATCCTCTATTTAGACTTGAATAAATATCAAAATAAATATATTGGGAACATTCACAACATTTTCTGGTAAAGTTCTATAAATAAATCAACATATGTGGATAACTGTTGATGTCTCTAGAGTAATTTATGGTGAGAAAAAAAAACTGAGCATCTATTTTTTTTGCATTTAGTAGTTAATTGGAAGCATATGTAAATTATATTAGGATCAGAAAACACAATTTTCTACTTTAAAGTGTCCTTTTACGAAAAAAAAAACACCTATTTTAATTTATCCCAAATATTTAGAAAGTAATAATCATTCAAATTTGGCAATTAGCTATTTTTCGGAAATTCAGTAAAATAACTAGAGCCGAAAGCACACCTCAGAGTCTTCAAAATCAAAAATGGGGATGTTATATTTTTTGCGCATTTAGTCAACAACAATATGTCCACCGTACAATTTTTCCACAGAAAGTGTCAACTGGCACAAGCTCATTGAAAACCAATTGTCTGAGGAAGAGCTGAGGAGAGTGAATAAAATGGGACTTATGGGTTTGGTGTTTACAATGGTGATAGTGAGTGATGATACAATCCCAAAATGCTAGTGTTAGCTTTCTCTGGTTCCCTCCTTCTGGTCAATCAGATTAACAGATACTAATATGTTTCATGTGGTGAGGTTTTTCAGTGTACACAAACATTTGAAAATCCAATATATTACAAATAAATAAGCCAGATTTCAAGAGATCTATACACAGGCCATGTGCCTAAGCAACAAACTTTGACCATTCATCATGAAGAATTAAACCAATAGTTCTTGTACTCTTTAAACTCATTACAATGGTCATAGAGTAAAGTGCCACTTTTCAACATTCCAGTTTGACTCACACAGCTTGTTTATTTTCTCCAGAGGAAATGAAGTTAAAAGAAATGAATTGCTCTGAAGCAGTTTTACATGACCCCAAGGTCACCATGTCCAGTGCCTCCTGACTTTGGGATGCAGAGCATTTGAACTGTGTTCCCTGGATTTATGTAGCTTCAATCAATACCTGTAGCATGAGATGGAATATGGTTTGCTCTCCAGAACTAATCCCATATCAGGAATAGACCTCAGTATTTCTGTTGGTGAATGCCACTAAATCTGTACAGAAATGTTCTAGAAAAGTCTAGAATGTTCTAGAGTAGAGCCTACCCAGAAGAGTACAACCTGGGATAGCAGTGTGGGTGGGGGCATGTCCTATTGATACGTCCATTCATGCTTGTAATTGGGGATCAGAGAAGACAGGAAGACTTTGGTTAGTTCATTGACACACCCTGGAGCTCCCCTCTATCAGTGGTTGAAATGTTTTTAATGCTCCTCCTTGATGCCAAACTCATCATGAGGTGCTGCCTGGTTGTTTGCTTGTTTTGGCTGCCTGGCCTCCTTCCTCCACTTGTCTCTTTGGTCCACAACAGTGGTTGTGAAACGAGTATATTCCGGGTGTTTCATGATATTGGAGAGTAGTAGTGAGCGAGGCGAAGCTTGCTTGATACTCTTTGGAGGAGATGGAGTCGGCCTAGATGAAGTGTGCTATTGTGTAGTGTTGAGGGCCCACTTCACAGCCAGGGTTTATCTCGTATAAAATTGAATGTTTAACGCTTAAACTCCTGTGACAGAACTGCTCCAAGCCTTGGAGATGAAATAGCGTGTATGACATCACACAATTATATAATCTACAATTATATTAGAAGAAGATACAATCATGTAATCAAGTAAAGTTACTTTATATGTACCCTTGAGACTACCACCAGAGTGACAGTGTTTTCTGAGAGTGTAGAGTAAGTGTCCCTGAGGCTGTTGGCAGTGTTGAAGGCCTCCTTCAGCTTGTATAGCATCTTAGCCTAGATCGAAGGAAATTGTAATTAAAATACAACTAAAAATACAATATAAATTATACTGAAAGACCAGACAACGATTATGAGCCTAGACTTGTGACACACTGAGATTCTAGTAGAATAACGTAGAGGATAATTGACACTACGGTACTGATCTACTGTAATTAATATGAGGGTACTGAGAGATATTGACAATAAAAAGCTTTTAATTATCAGACAAATATAACACCCCACTACTCCAATGTACCAACAATGGTCCAGAAGTTGCATTATATACTCAGACTTAACAGAGTCTAACTTCAAGATCAGCCACAGCCAGAGAGAGGATCATCTTTGAAGATGCAAATTTGGTTCCATAAAGAACTGTTTTTCTTCAAGAAATTTACATTTACATTTATGCATTTCGCAAACGCTTTTATCCAAAGCTACTTACAAAAGAGGATCTAACATTCGAACTACAGCACAAATTATACAAAATACCTTTCTTTAAGTGCAATATGCTAGGAAGTAAAAAGTGCATTAAAGAAAGACATTCAGTGCAAAAGATACTCTCGGAAGAGCTGGGTTTTCAATGATTTCTTGAATGCAGAGGGTTTCTGTTGCTCTGATAGTGCTTGGAAGCTCGTTCCACCAGCGTAGTACCAGAGATGAGAATGGCCTCAACTGACCTGTACGGGGGTTTGGTCGTGTTAGTTGGCGCTCCTTTGAGGAACGGAGAGGGCGGGCGCTAACGTATGGTTTTAAGAGTCTATTGAGGTAGATGGGAGCAGAACCAGTGAATACTCTGAAGGCCATCATTAGTGATTTAAATTTGATGCGAGCAGCTAAGGGTAGCCAATGCAGCTCAACTAATAGGGGCGTGACATGTGCTCTTTTAGGCTGGTTGAAGACCAGGCGTTCTGTAGCGGTCTCACAGCACAGGCCAGAAGACCTGTCAGGAGGGCGTTGCAATAGTCTAGACGGGAGATTACTAACGTCTAAACAAGGAGCTGTGTTGTATGTTGAGTTAGGTATGGCCTAATCTTCCTTATGTTGAATAGGGAGAAGCGGCACGATCAATATACAGCGGTAACTTGATCTGTGAAGGTCAGCTGGTCATCAACCATGACACCTAGGTTTCTTACAACCTTGGTGGGAGCCACTGATAGGGACCCTAGCTTGATGCTGATGTGGAGAATAGCTTGCTTGGCTGGGAGGACCAGTAGTTCAGAAATATATGTGAAAAACCATTTAAATGTTTGAAACTTATTACTTAACTTCACTAAGACAAAGCGAATGATTTTTAGAGTAAGACCACGCCCAAACTCCTCCCCTCAGCACTATATATACACTGCAAACTCACATAATTTCCACTTGCTGCATTTGACTCATGGGACAGACCTCGATTTGACTTCTTCACAATGTCAGTTCGCTCCTCTGCCCTGCGTTCATTTATGCTGATCCTCTGCCTCAGATTGGAGGCCACTATCAAGCCCATCGAGCCTCCTATTTCCCCTTTTCTGGCTAAACAGCTAAGGAAGTGACTTGTATTTGGGGCTTTGTTCGGCTGTTGTTGCACCTGTTACCTGCTTAAATTGCTCTAAACTCTGTGGCGTGTTTCGATCTTTCCCGCTCCAGATCAGCACATGGCCTCTGCTCTCTCTTGCTTCTCCTCCCACTGCAACTTGCTCCCGAGTAAACCACTGCATCTGCTTCCAACACCGGAGCAGGACTTTGAGCCTCCACCTACCTCCATCTCTGGCTACACTGCTACAGGACTCTGGGCACTTATCGCTGCTCAGCTTCCTCGTTGTGGATTCATTTTCATTTGATCAACACACCCTCCCCTCATCCTCGCAGCTTCTAATTTGAAAGAATAGAATAGCTTTTATTGTTGCTGAGAAAACAATGTTCAGAACAGTGTTAAAACAGTGAAATACAGTTTTAGCATCCTCTCTCAGAAAAATAGCAAATTGTTCAGAGCATTAACACAGAATATATATATTCTGTGTGTGTGTGTGGGGGGGGGGGGGGGGGGTAGTGAAGTTCCTAGGATTTTTTTGCACCCCTCTCGCCACTCGCTGTAGGTCTCTCCTGTCCTGTACTGTGCAATTGGTGAACCAGACTGTGCAGCAGTATGTTAGGATGCTCTCGATGTTGGCTCCATAAAAGTTCACCAGCAGGTGTTGAGGGAGGTGGGAGTGCTTCAGCTTCCTGAGGAAGTAGAGTTTCTGTTGTGCCTTCCGCACTAGGTGTTGGGTGTTGAAGGCCCATGTGAGGTCAGCAGAGATGTGTACTCCCAGGAACTTGAAGAGCTCCACTCTCTCAACTTCCACTCCATTGATGAGGAGGGCCGTGGTCTCTGTGTGTGTGGATTTTCTGAAATCCACAACCAGCTCCTTGGTTTTATTTGGGTTCAGTTTGTGTGTTTTGTGGATATTCGTCCCAAACTCTCCCCCTTGAAGCCATGACACACCCTCTATTTAAAAAAAAAAAGTGAATGTATCAGGGGATGACTTTAGAAACAGCACTGAAGTCTCACAGCAAAGCAATAAAGTCAGTGCATGGAATTATTTCCAGAACTCGGCTGAATACACTGAGCTGCTCTTGGGTGCACATTTGCATGTTGTGCACACACAACAGTCAAAGTTTACCTCTCTGGGAGCCGAAGCCACATTGTCCTCATTCACTGGTACAATCTCCAACTGTACAGCCACCAGTCAGGAACTAGTCAGTAAACCCACACCGGCCCAGCACAACTCCTGGGTAAGAGTCTTGCCTCTACAGAGGGTTTTGCTTCCAGAGCCCACACTGTGTCTAGAGGTGAGCCCAACTATATCTAGCTGGTATCTCTCAACCTCCCGCACCAGCTACTTTCCCACGCGAGATTACATTCCATGTGTCCAATGGGTATTGCAATGAATCACTACTTTGGATCTTGTGGGTGGTGAGCCCACATGATCTACCCATGTTGCCTGTTTTGGCTAAACTTGGCCGGGTGCAGTGGGCTGCCCGACAAACAGGCGCTCAGTGTATGACACTAATCCCAGGTCTGGCTCCAGTGGTAGGTCCCAGTAATCCTATCCCATGCAGTGTCCTGTTTATTTTGTTTGTTTGTTTTTTTTGTTTGTTTTTTTGCCCCCCCCCCCTCTCCTCTGTTGGTCATAGGGGTGCTTGTTGGATCATGTTTGTCAGGATCTTCACTCTAGATTTGTTCACCATGGGAGACCCTACTGGGAGCTAATAGCTCCCAATATCATCAAACCACACAAGACCATTCACCCCAATCCTGGAAGTGGAGAAATTTAAGGACATTTCCCAATCAAATTGAAGATGATTATTTTCTCACATGTGGTACTTGTTTATGATTTTGTGTTATTTATGTACTCCAGGGAACAGTCACTGCCCTGAATCTTAAAGTATGGAGGCATTATACATTCACTTTTTTTTTTTTTTTTTAATTCAACTGGAATGTTGAAAAGCAGCATATTAAACTCATTGCAATGCCACAGAGTAAAGTGTACAAGCACTATTGGTTTAATTCTTCATTATTGGTGAAATCTTGTTTTTTAGGGACAGGCCCTGTGTATAGATGCAGGTCTCTTGATATCTGGTTTATTGATTTGTAATGTGGATTCTGTAACGTTTCTGTACTTTTTCAGCAAATGAGAGAAATGTCATTAGATAAACAACAATTCTATGAAAATTGGTCAAATACCGATCACATGAAACATATTAGTATCTGTTACTCTGACATCACCAGAAGGAGTGAACCAAAGACAGGAGCAGTTTGAATTTCTGGGATTTTATTATCACCCACCATCACCGTCCTAATGATCAAACATCTCAGTCCCATATTTTCTCTTTCCTCAGCTCTTCCCCAAACTGTCTTTGCAAAGTGTTTTTCAACGAACTTGTGATAGTTGGCACTCTCTCAGAAAATAAAGAACTTTGGACATACATTATTGGTGAATAACGTTACAAACAGTATGATGTACATTTAAAGGTACAGCAGTGGTGTAAAAGTCCAGTTGTGTTCCCTAAAGGTACATTACATATTTTTCTCAAGAAGGAGAGGGGGATATGTGTAAAATTTTATTATAGAACTGTGGTTAATAAAAACATAATTATAAATCCTGGAGATGAAATGTGGCGTATGAAAATAACACAATCTACAATTATAATAGAATAAGGTACAGTTATGTTCCCGAATTAATGATACTGAAATGTACTACCACATTTTTGTTCTTAAGGAAGAAACCACATGAGGACATTTGTGGCCTTAGTCTATAACGCTCAGGACTTGTTTCTGACCTGTGCCTCCTGGGTCAAAGCTCTGGTTTCTTCCATTTCTCTCAGCCTTGAAAGGGAAGTGGATCATGGTCAGCACTGAGGCTTAATCTTTCCTTCATTTAGTCTCCATTAACTCAGCCCACAGTTTAATTATTGCAATTGATCACAAATTTGCTTAGCGTTTACCATTTTAGCTAATTTAAATATATTTTCTATTTATACAGTTTCTTTTTTTGATGTTATGATGCACCTGTGAAAGATCACTAGATTCCCTCAACAGTATTTATGGATCTGTGCACACATTTCCAAATATGTATACATTTGTATATAGAGCAGTACACTATGAACATTAACCTCTGCTCTGTCAGATGAAATCAGTCTGAGGTTAATGTTCAGGAAATAAATCCAGCCTTGAAGATGATGATTCAAATATTCTACGTGTTAAAATATATTTTGTTGATGTTCTAAACCACGAATAGAAAACTGCATATATCAGTGGGTTCATAAAGGAGTTCAAATCTATTAACCAGATCAAAAAACTCCACACACTTTCAGGTGTGTAAACTACTGTAGGAATGATATAATTTGGTATCCAGCAAGCAAGGTAAACAAAAACCACTGTCCCTAATTTCTTGGCGGCTTTGATTTCTGAAGCAATTGATGTTTTAGCTCCATGGTTGTTTGTGGCACCATCTTTCACAGCTTTGATAGCTTTAGCTTGATGTATTGCCACTTTAAAAATAACTGAATACAAGATTATTATTAAACTGCATGGGGCTAGAAATGCAACTACAAGTTCAATGAAGGTCCAATATTTATATACATACACAACACACTCTCCATAACATTGGGAGTAGGGATTAGGATATGTATAAGCATTATTAATGTATAAATGCACAAAAATATAACCCAGCCAACAACACCAGCCAAAAATTATGGACAGCAAGGTTTTATGAAGCGTGATTTGACTGGAATACTGCAGAGGGTTAGTGATAGCAATGAACCTATCAACTGCTATTAGTATCATGCTGTGCAGAGAGCCATACTTTGAGACCAAACAAATTGTTGTAGCAATGTAGCATGCTACTGGTCCAAGATACCAACAGGAGTCCATCTGGGCACTTAGAATCCCAGGCATATTAAACAGTCCCACAAGTAAGTCAGCCACAGCCAGAGAGAGGATGATCAGGTTGGTTGGAGTGTGGAGCTGCTTGAAGTGAGAGATGGAGATGATCACCAGCAGGTTCAGAAACACAGTGCACACAGATATACACGAGAGAATGAAGCACATCAAAATATATCCAGTGCCATATACGGCATGTTTTATACAAGACTTATTATTGTCAGGAAGGCAATATTGAACTGTGATGTTGTGCCTGTAGTCTTGATCATCCATCTGAAATAGAGACAGAGCTGAGGAATCTGAAATGATTCAGAGAGTTAACTTCTCTGTATTATACATGAGCATGAGTCCTCCCACTAGTGGATAGTGTAACCCTAACATCATCATGACGTACAGTGTTGGGTCAGCTGAGACTAGTTCAGAGTTGTAGAAATGTGTAAGAATATAATATCATTTTTACACATTGAGCAAAACAGTAGGAGTGGTCATTTATCATGTACATTAGAGACTGCCATGGGTTTAGATGATTAACTGGATATTTTTATTTTTGTCATCATACTCAATGAGGCCAGAAAATGTGTTGTACACACTCACAGAATTGAACATACAATACAATATTATGGTCCATCCACAATGTATGGAAATACAACAAGAAATTTATAAACAGCCTGATAATTTGGGATATATAGATGAATAAATAACAATTCTTTCCTGGTAGGCAAATTTTTAAACTCTCTATTTAATTGAAAATAATATAAAGAGAGTTCTTAAAATAAAACTGAGATTTTATACTTTACAATAATAATTTAAAAATGGCTCCATATTTAATGAGATGAAAGAAAAACTTTCCAAGAAAGTTGGAATGCTTCAAATTAATATAAATAAAATTAGGTAAAACAGGAAAAAGCCTGGTAAATCTATGTAGTGCTACAATAATCTAATTAACATCAACAGACAATTAGTGACGTTACTGGGTCCTTAGGTCCATGAAACCACCAGTGGTTTCAGACTAGTAATTGTCACATCCTCTGCTTCATAACTTTTTTATTTTTTAAGTTATTTGCATGACTGAGGTGTCATATGAAAGCTGGAACTGATCTTTCGAGTGAAGTGGTGTAATGTATGTAAATATAAAGACAGATAATGAGAAATCTGCCTCAAGCAAACCATGTGCAATCCTTATTTTTTTAAAATGTTGTATGAAATTTTCATTTTATAATAGAAAATACACATTTATCATGCAATACCATTTAACGGCACCCTAGCCATTAATTTAACCCCTTATTCAAGGTGATTGAGCACTGTTTGACATAAATTTTGACACTTTGGATATTACCACAATTTCTTCAAAAAGGACTAATATATACATTCCTAATAAGTCAATTTTTGCTTGTTAGAATCTAATAATGCCCAAAATGGCTTTTCATATCCCAAACATAAACCATGAAATGTATATTTGAAGTAATTCATGAAACAAAAACAAAAAATTATGAAAAAACAAATTTCAATTCCCAAAACAAATACTATGAAATACCATGTGATCCTCTATTTAGACTTGAATAAATATCAAAATAAATATATTGGGAACATTCACAACATTTTCTGGTAAAGTTCTATAAATAAATCAACATATGTGGATAACTGTTGATGTCTCTAGAGTAATTTATGGTGAGAAAAAAAAAACTGAGCATCTATTTTTTTTTGCATTTAGGAGTTAATTGGAAGCATATGTAAATTATATTACGATCAGAAAACACAATTTTCTACTTTAAAGTGTCCTTTTACGAAAAAAAACAAACACCTATTTTAATTTATCCCAAATATTTAGAAAGTAATAATCATTCAAATTTGGCAATTAGCTATTTTTCGGAAATTCAGTAAAATAACTAGAGCCGAAAGCACACCTCAGAGTCTTCAAAATCAAAAATGGGGATGTTATATTTTTTGCCCATTTAGTCAACAACAATATGTCCACCGTACAATTTTTCCACAGAAAGTGTCAACTGGCACAAGCTCATTGAAAACCAATTGTCTGAGGAAGAGCTGAGGAGAGTGAATAAAATGGGACTTATGTGTTTGGTGTTTACAATGGTGATAGTGAGTGATGATAAAATCCCAAAATGCTAGTTTTAGCTTTCTCTGGTTCCCTCCTTCTGGTCAATCAGATTAACAGATACTAATATGTTTCATGTGATGAGGATTTTCATACAAATTCATTTGTGTATCCCACAATATTTGTTTCTCAGTGTACACAAACATTTGAAAATCCAATATATTACAAATCAATAAGCCAGATTTCAAGAGACCTGAGTCTATACACAAGCCCTGTGCCTAAGCAACAAACTTTGACCATTCATCATGAAGAATTAAACCAATAGTTCTTGTACACTTTAAACTCATTACAATTGTCATAGAGTAAAGTGCCACTTTTCAACATTCCAGTTTGACACACAGCTTGTTTATTTTCTCCAGAGGAAATGAAGTTAAAAGAAATGAATTGCTCTGAAGCAGTTTTACATGACCCCAAGGTCACCATGTCCAGTGCCTCCTGACTTTGGGATGCAGAGCATTTGAACTGTGTTCCCTGGATTTATGTAGCTTCAATCAATACCTGTAGGATGAGATGGAATATGGGTTGCTCTCCAGAACTAATCCCATATCAGGAATAGACCTCAGTATTTCTGTTGGTGAATGCCACTAAATCTGTACAGAAATGTTCTAGAAAAGTCTAGAATGTTCTAGAGTAGAGCCTACCCAGAAGAGTACAACCTGGGATAGCAGTGTGGGTGGGGGCATGTCCTATTGGTACGTTCATTCATGCTTGTAATTGGGGATCAGAGAAGACAGGAAGACTTTGGTTAGTTCATTGACACACCCTGGAGCTCCCCTCTATCAGTGGTTGAAATGTTTTTAATGCTCCTCCTTGATGCCAAACTCATCATGAGGTGCTGCCTGGTTGTTTGCTTGTTTTGGCTGCCTGGCCTCCTTCCTCCACTTGTCTCTTTGGTCCACAACAGTGGTTGTGAAACGAGTATATTCCGGGTGTTTCATGATATTGGAGAGTAGTAGTGAGCGAGGCGAAGCTTGCTTGATACTCTTTGGAGGAGATGGAGTCGGCCTAGATGAAGTGTGCTATTGTGTAGTGTTGAGGGCCCACTTCACAGCCAGGGTTTATATCGTATAAAATTGAATGTTTAACGCTTAAACTCCTGTGACAGAACTGCTCCAAGCCTTGGAGATGAAATGGCGTGTATGACATCACACAATTATATAATCTACAATTATATTAGAAGAAGATACAATCATGTAATCAAGTAAAGTTACTTTATATGTACCCTTGAGACTACCACCAGAGTGACAGTGTTTTCTGAGAGTGTAGAGTAAGTGTCCCTGAGGCTGTTGGCAGTGTTGAAGGCCTCCTTCAGCTTGTATAGCATCTTAGCCTAGATCGAAGGAAATTGTAATTAAAATACAACTAAAAATACAATATAAATTATACTGAAAGACCAGACAACAATTATGAGCCTAGACTTGTGACACACTGAGATTCTAGTAGAATAATTGTAGTAGGATAATTGACACTACAGTACTGATCTACTGTAATTAATATGAGGGTACTGAGAGATATTGACAATAAAAAGCTTTTAATTATCAAATATAACACCCCACTACTCCAATGTACCAACAATGGTCCAGAAGTTGCATTATATACTCAGACTTAACAGAGTCTCACTTCAAGATCAGCCACAGCCAGAGAGAGGATCATCTTTGAAGATGCAATTTTGGTCCCATAAAGAACTGTTTTTCTTCAAGAAATTTACATTTACATTTATGCATTTCGCAAACGCTTTTATCCAAAGCTACTTACAAAAGAGGATCTAACATTCGAACTACAGCACAAATTATACAAAATACCTTTCATTAAGTGCAATATGCTAGGAAGTAATAAGTGCATTAAAGAAAGACATTCAGTGCAAAAGATACTCTCGGAAGAGCTGGGTTTTCAATGATTTCTTGAATGCAGAGGGTTTCTGTTGCTCTGATAGTGCTTGGAAGCTCGTTCCACCAGCGTAGTACCAGAGATGAGAATGGCCTCAACTGACCTGTACGGGGGGTTGGTCGTGTTAGTTGGCGCTCCTTTGAGGAACGGAGAGGGCGGGCACTAACGTATGGTTTTAAGAGTCTATTGAGGTAGATGGGAGCAGAACCAGTGAATACTCTGAAGGCCATCATTAGTGATTTAAATTTGATGCGAGCAGCTAAGGGTAGCCAATGCAGCTCAACTAATAGGGGCGTGACATGTGCTCTTTTTGGTTGGTTGAAGACCAGGCGTTCTGTAGCGGTCTCACAGCACAGGCCGGAAGACCTGTCAGGAGGGCGTTGCAATAGTCTAGACGGGAGATTACTAACATCTAAACAAGGAGCTGTGTTGTATGTTGAGTTAGGTATGGCCTAATCTTCCTTATGTTGAATAGGGAGAAGCGGCACGATCAATATACAGCGGTAACGTGATCTGCGAAGGTCAGCTGGTCATTAACCATGACACCTAGGTTTCTTACAACCTTGGTGGGAGCCACTGATAGGGACCCTAGCTTGCTTGGCTGGGAGGACCAGTAGTTCAGAAATATATGTGAAAAACCATTTAAATGTTTGAAACTTATTACTTAACTTCACTAAGACAAAGCGAATGATTTTTAGAGTAAGACCACGCCCAAACTCCTCCCCTCAGCACTATATATACACTGCAAACTCACATAATTTCCACTTGCTGCATTTGACTCATGGGACAGACCTCGATTTGACTTCTTCACAATGTCAGTTCGCTCCTCTGCCCTGCGTTCATTTATGCTGATCCTCTGCCTCAGATTGGAGGCCACTATCAAGCCCACCGAGCCTCCTATTTCCCCTTTTCTGGCTAAACAGCTAAGGAAGTGCCTTGTATTTGGGGCTTTGTTTGGCTGTTGTTGCACCTGTTACCTGCTTAAATTGCTCTAAACTCTGCGGCGTGTTCCGATCTTTCCCACTCCAGATCAGCACATGGCCTCTGCTCTCTCTTGCTTCTCCTCCCACTGCAACTTGCTCCAGAGTAAACCCCTGCATCTGCTTCCAACACCGGAGCAGGACTTTGAGCCTCCACCTACCTCCATCTCTGGCTACACTGCTACAGGACTGCCTCGTCTTAGGGGAAGAAGAATATGCTGTCGTCGTTCCTACATTCCCAGGGCTGCAACGTCTATGAGCAGCGTCCAGAGTGAAACCCCACCTCTATCTCGGATGCTGGCGTGGCCTCATGCTCTCCATAATGTCTTTCTCCGGCTTAAACAGCTGTGGGACTGCCTCGTATTTAGGGAATGCAAATTTGACGTTGTGATGACGAATTCCCCACTGCTCCAAGCTCTGCAGCACAGACCTGGCCTCTCCTACCACTACGAGTCCAGAGGGAAAACCCACCTCCATCTCAGCCGTTGGCGCGGACTCAAGCCTCACGTTTACTCTTTTTCCAGCACAACAGCCCTGGCATTCCAGTAACGTGCTCTGAAACAATGCCGTCCCCTTCGCTCATTCAACTAACAAGAAGAACCCTCCTAGTCTCTCACTGCCAGTGTACAGAGCCCCTGTACGGAGCCTCAATGTCCTTGTCTTTGCTGTCTCACAAGTCGGTGCCTTCATTAGAAAATGGCTTGGAACCTGCAATATTTATGCACATTTCCAGGGTCCTAGTTCACCTACAGTGCTCACCAACATGTCACATGTTTTTTTAAATAATATTGGAACGGAAAGCAGGTAGCACATTTAAGCATTCATTCTGAATCTGCACCTTCTTCCCTCAGAACACTGCCTTGATTGACAGCATTGCACCCATTTAGACACAGCCCCTGTCCGCCCCTTTCATTCTCTCCTCTTCTATCCCAACTTCCTCTGTTCTTTCTGCCTCTACTCATCATCCAACCCCTCCCTTTATCCTCCTCTCTCTCTCTGTCTCTACCTATCATCTAACCATTCCCTTCATCATCCAAACCGCTCCATTTTTGTAAGAGGTCTGCCTGGGGCTGGGGCGAGGCTGCCTGCTAAGCCACCCCCAGTCACTAGAGGGAGACAGAGACACTCTTAATTTGGGGCAATTGGTTCCACCTGGGCTACTCCTACTTAAGGGAAACCAACACACCTCAGTGCTCAGTCTTGGGTTTCTCTTTTCAGAGTACTGTGCAAGTCTGGTTGGTAATTTGGTAACGGCACTTGAGTTTTCTCCTGGGTCTCTCTTTCTTCTGTTTATCCACCAGAGCTTTCTCTCTTTTTTTCTCCTGGTATTCAATATTATCTTTTCTTTACCATTTTTAGTATAAATAAATAATTAGAAATAAGTTGTGTTCTATCTTTAATTTATTTTGTCTCATCTTGTGTCTCCCTTTTGTTTTGGGAAACTCTCTTGCCTTTGTTTTCTTTTGCACAATTCTAAGCTGATCAGTTTTCCTCTGACATCTTAAGTGTTTCTCTCGTGTTTCATTTTGTCTTGGTGTTCCTAACTTCCAGAGTTAGGGCTGTTTGTGTGTCTCTGCACTTGATGCCTATTTCTCTATTGCTCTGTTGGTGGCTTGCCCTGTTTCCATCCACCCCTGGGTGAGCTGCCACATTACAATTTTATCATCCGACCCCTTCCTTTCCACTCCTCTCTCCATCTATCTCTACTCATCATCCCAACCTCCTTCCTGTTATCATCCAAAAAGTGAATGTATCAGGGGATGACTTTAGAAACAGCACTGAAGTCCCACAGCAAAGCAATAAAGTCAGTGCATGGAATTATTGGGTGCACATTTGCATGTTGTGCACACACAACAGTCAACGTTTACCTCTCTGGGAGCTGAAGCCACATTGTCCTCATTCACTGGTACAATCTCCAACTGTACAGCCACCAGTCAGGTACTAGTCAGTAAACCCACACCAGCCCAGCACAACTCCTGGGTTAGAGTCCTGACTCTACAGAGGGTTTTGCTTCCAGAGCCTACAATGTGTCTAGAGGTGAGCCCAACTATATCTAGCTGGTATCTCTCAATCTCCTGCACCAGCTACTTCCCCACGTGAGGTTACATTCCATGTGTCCAATGGGTATTGCAATGAATCACTACTTTGGATCTTGTGGGTGGTGAGCCCACATGATCTACCCATGTTGCCTGTTTTGGCTAAACTTGGCCGGGTACAGTGGGCTGCCCGACAAACAGGCGCTCAGTGTATGACACTAATCCCAGGTCTGGTTCCAGTGGTAGGTCCCAGTAATCCTATCCCATGCAGTGTCCTGTTTATTTTGTTTGTTTGTTTTTTTTTTTGTTTTTTTGTCCCCCCCCCCCCTCCTCTGTTGGTCATAGGGGTGCTTGTTGGATCATGTTTGTCAGGATCTTCACTCTAGATTTGTTCACCATGGGAGACCCTACTGGGAGCTAATAGCTCCCAATATCATCAAACCGCACAAGACCATTCACCCCAATCCTGGAAGTGGAGAAATTTCAAGGACATTTCCCAATCAAACTGAAGATGATTATTTTCTCACATGTGGCACTTGTTTATGATTTTGCTATGTTTTGTTTATGATTTATGTACCCCAGGGAACAGTCACTGCCCTGAATCTTACAGTATGGAGGCATTATACATTCACTTTTTTTAAATTCAACTGGAATGTTGAAAAGCAGCACCTTAAACTCATTGCAATGCCACAGAGTAAAGTGTACAAGCACTATTGGTTTAATTCTTCGTGATAATTGGTGAAACCTTGTTTCTTAGGGACAGACCCTGTGTATAGATGCTGGTCTCTTGATATCTGGTTTATTGATTTGTAATGTGGATTCTGTAACGTTTCTGTACTTTCTCAACAAATAAGACAAATGTCATGAGATTGGTCAAATACCGATAACATGAAACATATTAGTATCTGTTACACTGACATCACCAGAAGGAGTGAACCAAAGACAGGAGCAGTTTGAATTTCTGGGATTTTATTATCACCCACCATCACCGTCCTAAAAATCAAACATCTCAGTCCCATATTTTCTCTTTCCTGAGCTCTTCCCCAAACTGTCTTTGCAAAGTGGTTTTCAACGAACTTGTGATAGTTGGCACTCTCTCAAAAAATAAGTAACTTTGGACATACATTATTGGTGAATAACGTTACAAACAGTATGATGTACATTTAAAGGTACAGCAGTGGTGTAAATGTCCAGTTGTGTTCCCTAAAGGTACATTACATACTTTTCTCAAGAAGGAGAGGGGGATATGTGTAAAATTTTATTATAGAGCTGTGGTTAATAAAATAACATAATATAAATCCTGGAGATGAAATGTGGCGTATGAAAATAACACAATCTACAATTATAATAGAATAAGGTACAGTTATGTTCCCGAATTAATGATACTGAAATGTACTACCACATTTTTGTTCTTAAGGAAGAAACCACATGAGGACACTTGTGGCCTTAGTCTATAACGCTCAGGACTTGTTTCTGACCTGTGCCTCCGGGGTCAAAGCTCTGGTTTCTTCCATTTCTCTCAGCCTTGAAAGGGAAGTGGATCATGGTCAGCACTGAGGCTTAATCTTTCATTCATTTAGTCTCCATTAACTCAGCCCACAATTTAATTATTGCAATTGATCACAAATTTGCTTAGCGTTTACCATTTTAGCTAATTGAAATATATTTTCTATTTATACAGTTTCTTTTTTTGATGTTATGATGCACCTGTGAAAGATCACTAGATTCCCTCAACAGTATTTATGGATCTGTGCACACATTTCCAAATATGTATACATTTGTATATAGAGCAGTACACTATGAACATTAACCTCTGCTCTGTCAGATGAAATCAGTCTGAGGTTAATGTTCAGGAAATAAATCCAGCCTTGAAGATGATGATTCAAATATTCTACGTGTTAAAATATATTTTGTTGATGTTCTAAACCACGAATAGAAAACTGCATATATCAGTGGGTTCATAAAGGAGTTCAAATCTATTAACCAGATCAAAAAACTCCACACACTCGCAGGTGTGTAAACTACTGCAGGAATGATATAATTTGGTATCCAGCAAACGAGGTAAACAAAAACCACTGTCCCTAATTTCTTGGCAGCTTTGATTTCTGAAGCAATTGATGTTTTAGCTCTATTGTGGTTTGTGGCACCATCTTTCACAGCTTTGATAGCTTTAGCTTGATGTATTGCCACTTTAAAAATAACTGAATACAAGATTATTATTAAACTGCATGGGGCTAGAAATGCAACTACAAGTTCAATTAAGGCCCAATAGTGATATTCATACACAATACATTCTCCATAACATTGGGAGTAGGGATTAGGATATGTATAAGCATTATTAAAGTATAAAAGCACAATGATATAACACAGCCAACAACACCAGCCAAAAATTATGGACAGCAAGGTTTTATGAAGTGTGATTTGACTGGAATACTGCAGAGGGTTAGTGATAGCAATGAACCTATCAACTGCTATTAGTATCATGCTGTGCAGAGAGCCATACTTTGAGACCAAACAAATTGTTGTAGCAATGTAGCATGCTACTGGTCCAAGATACCAACAGGAGTCCATCTGGGCACTTATAATCCCAGGCATATTAAACAGTCCCACGAGTAAGTCAGCCACAGCCAGAGAGAGGATGATCAGGTTGGTTGGAGTGTGGAGCTGCTTAAAGTGAGAGATGGAGATGATCACCAGCAGGTTCAGAAACACAGTGCACACAGATACACATGAGAGAATGAAGCACATTAAAATATACCCAGCGCCATATACGGCATGTTTTATACAAGACTTATTATTGTCAGGAAGGCAATATTGAACTGTGATGTTGTGCCTGTAGTCTTGGTCGTCCATCTGAAATAGAGACAGAGCTGAGGAATCTGAAATGATTCAGAGAGTTAACCTCTCTGTATTATACATGAGCATGAGTCCTCCCACTAGTGGATAGTGTAAACCTAACATCATCATGACGTACAGTGTTGGGTCAGCTGAGACTAGTTCAGAGTTGTAGAAATGTGTAAGAATATAATATCATAATTACACATTTTACACATTGAGCAAAACAGTAGGAGTGGTCATTTATCGTGTACATTAGAGACTGCCATGGGTTTAGATGATTAACTGGATATTTTTATTTTTGTCATCATACTCAATGAGGCCAGAAAATGTGTTGTACACACTCAAAGAATAGAACATACAATACAATATTATGGTCCATCCACAATGTATGGAAATACAACAAGAAATGAACATTTATAAACAGCCTGATAATTTGGGATATATAGATGAATAAATAACAATTCTTTCCTGGTAGGCAATTTTTTAGACTCTCTATTTAATTGAAAATAATATAAAGAGAGTTCTTAAAATAAAACTGAGATTTTATACTTTATAATCTATAATAAATTATATAATATATAATTATAATATATAATATATAATAAATTATAATAAATTATAATTTAAAAATGGCTCCATATTTAATGAGATGAAAGAAAAACTTTTCAAGAAAGTTGGAATGCTTCAAATTAATATAAATAAAATTAAGTAAAACAGGAAAAAGCCTGGTAAATCTATGTAGTGCTACAATAATCTAATTAACATCAACAGACAATTAGTGACGTTACTGGGTCCTTAGGTCCATGAAACCACCAGTGGTTTCAGACTAGTAATTGTCACATCCTCTGCTTCATAACTTTTTTATTTTTTAAGTTATTTGCATGACTGAGGTGTCATATGAAAGCTGGAACTATGATCTTTCGAGTGAAGTGGTGTAATGTATGTAAATATAAAGACAGATAATGAGAAACCTGCCTCAAGCAAACCATGTGCAATCCTTATTTTTTTTTAAATGTTGTATGAAATTTTCATTTTATGTTTTATAATAGAAAATACATATTTATCATGCAATACCATTTAACGGCACCCTAACCATTAATTTAACGCCTTATTCAAGGTGATTGAGCACTGTTTGACACCATTTTTGACACTTAGGATATTTATTACCACAATTTTTTTCAAAAAGGACTAATATATACATTCCTAATAAGTCCATTTTTGCTTGTTAGAATCGAATAATGCCCAAAATGGCTTTTATAGCCCAAACATAAACCATGAAATGTATATTTGAAGTAATTCATGAAATAAAAACAAAAAATTGTGAAAAAACAAATTTCAATTCCCAAAACAAATACTATGAAATACCATGTGATCCTCTATTTAGACTTGAATAAATATCAAAATAAATATATTGGGAACACTCACAACATTTTCTGGTAAAGTTCTATAAATAAATCAACATATGTGGATAACTGTTGATGTCTCTAGAGTAATTTATGGTGAGAAAAAAAAAAACTGTGAGCATCTATTTTTTTTGCATTTAGGAGTTAATTGGAAGCATATGTAAATTATATTAGGATAAGAAAACACAATTTTCTACTTTAAAGTGTCCTTTTATGAAAAAAAAAACAAACACCTATTTTAATTTATCCCAAATATTTAGAAAGTAATAATCATTCAAATTTGGCAATTAGCTATTTTCCGGAAATTCAGTAGAATAACTAGAGCCGAAAGCACACCTCAGAGTCTTCAAAATCAAAAATGGGGATGTTATATTTTTTGCGCATTTAGTCAACAACAATATGTCCACCGTACAATTTTTCCACAGAAAGTGTCAACTGGCACAAGCTCATTGAAAACCAATTGTCTGAGGAAGAGCTGAGGAGAGTGAATAAAATGGAACTTATGGGTTTGGTGTTTACAATGGTGATAGTGAGTAATGATAAAATCCCAAAATGCTAGTGTTAGCTTTCTCTGGTTCCCTCCTTCTGGTCAATCAGATTAACAGATACTAATATGTTTCATGTGATGAGGATTTTCATACAAATTTTTTTGTGTATCCCACAATATTTGTTTTTCAGTGTACACAAACATTTGAAAATCCAATATATTACAAATAAATAAGCCAGATTTCAAGAGATCTATACACAGGCCCTGTGCCTAAGCAACAAACTTTGACCATTCATCATGAAGAATTAAACCAATAGTTCTTGTACAATTTAAACTCATTACAATGGTCATAGAGTAAAGTGCCACTTTTCAACATTCCAGTTTGACACACAGCTTGTTTATTTTCTCCAGAGGAAATGAAGTTAAAAGAAATGAATTGCTCTGAAGCAGTTTTACATGACCCCAAGGTCACCATGTCCAGTGCCTCCTGACTTTGGGATGCAGAGCATTTGAACTGTGTTCCCTGGATTTATGTAGCTTCAATCAATACCTGTAGGATGAGATGGAATATGGGTTGCTCTCCAGAACTAATCCCATATCAGGAATAGACCTCATTAGTTCTGTTGGTGAATGCCACTAAATCTGTACAGAAATGTTCTAGAAAAGTCTAGAATGTTCTAGAGTAGAGCCTACCCAGAAGAGTACAACCTGGGATAGCAGTGTGGGTGGGGGCATGTCCTATTGATACGTCCATTCATGCTTGTAATTGGGGATCAGAGAAGACAGGAAGACTTTGGTTAGTTCATTGACACACCCTGGAGCTCCCCTCTATCAGTGGTTGAAATGTTTTTAATGCTCCTCCTTGATGCCAAACTCATCATGAGATGCTGCCTGGTTGTTTGCTTGTTTTGGCTGCCTGGCCTCCTTCCTCCACTTGTGTCTTTGGTCCACAACAGTGGTTGTGAAACGAGTATATTCCGGATGTTTCATGATATTGGAGAGTAGTAGTGAGCGAGGCGAAATTTGCTTGATACTGTTTGGAGGAGATGGAGTCGGCCTAGATGAAGTGTGCTATTGTGTAGTGTTGAGGGCCCACTTCACAGCCAGGGTTAATCTCGTATAAAATTGAATGTTTCTAACGCTTAAACTCCTGTGACAGAACTGCTCCAAGCCTTGGAGATGAAATGGCGTGTATGACATCACACAATTATATAATCTACAATTATATTAGAAGAAGATACAGTCATGTAATCAAGTAAAGTTACTTTATATGTACCCTTGAGACTACCACCAGAGTGACAGTGTTTTCTGAGAGTGTAGAGTAAGTGTCCCTGAGGCTGTTGGCAGTGTTGAGGGCCTCCTTCAGCTTGTATAACATCTTAGCCTAGATTGAAGGAAATTGTAATTAAAATACAACTAAAAATACAATATAAATTATATTGAAAAACCAGAGAACAATTATGAGCCTAGACTTGTGACAGACTGAGATTCTAGTAGAATAATGTAGAGGATAATTGACACTACGGTACTGATCTACTGTAATTAATATGAGGGTACTGAGAGATATTGACAATAAAAAGCTTTTAATTATCAGACAAATATAACACCCCACTACTCCAATGTGCCAACAATGGTCCAGAAGGTGCATTATATACTCAGACTTAACAGAGTTTCACTTCAAGATCAGCCACAGCCAGAGAGAGGATCATCTTTGAAGATGCAATTTTGGTTCCATAAAGAACAGTTTTTCTTCAAGAAATTTACATTTACATTTATGCATTTCGCAGACGCTTTTATCCAAAGCTACTTACAAAAGAGGATCTAACATTCGAACTACAGCACAAATTATACAAAATACCTTTCATTAAGTGCAATATGCTAGGAAGTAATAAGTGCATTAAAGAAAGACATTCAGTGCAAAAGATACTCTCGGAAGAGCTGGGTTTCTGTTGCTCTGATAGTGCTTGGAAGCTCGTTCCACCAGCGTAGTACCAGAGATGAGAATGGCCTCGACTGACCTGTACGGAGGGTTGGTCGTGTTAGTTGGCGCTCCTTTGAGGGCGCTAATGTATGGTTTTAAGAGTCTATTGAGGTAGATGGGAGCAGAACCAGTGAATACTCTGAAGGCCATCATTAGTGATTTAAATTTGATGCGAGCAGCTAAGGGTAGCCAATGCAGCTCAACTAATAGGGGCGTGACATGTGCTCTTTTTGGTTGGTTGAAGACCAGGCGTTCTGTAGCGGTCTCACAGCACAGGCCAGAAGACCTGTCAGGAGGGCGTTGCAATAGTCTAGACGGGAGATTACTAACGTCTAAACAAGGAGCTGTGTTGTATGTTGAGTTAGGTATGGCCTAATCTTCCTTATGTTGAATAGGGAGAAGCGGCACGATCAATATACAGCGGTAACGTGATCTGCGAAGGTCAGCTGGTCATTAACCATGACACCCTAGGTTTCTTACAACCTTGGTGGGAGCCACTAATAGGGACCCTAGCTTGATGCTGATGTTGTGGAGAATAGCTTGCTTGGCTGGGAGGACCAGTAGTTCAGAAATGTATGTGAATAACCATTTAAATGTTTGAAACTTATTACTTCACTTCACTAAGACAAAGCGAATGATTTTTAGAGTAAGACCACGCCCAAACTCCTCCCCTCAGCACTATATATACACTGCAAACTCACATAATTTCCACTTGCTGCATTTGACTCATGGGACAGACCTCGATTTGACTTCTTCACAATGTCAGTTCGCTCCTCTGCCCTGCGTTCATTTATGCTGATCCTCTGCCTCAGATTGGAGGCCACTATCAAGCCCACCGAGCCTCCTATTTCCCCTTTTGTGGCTAAACAGCTAAGGAAGTGCCTTGTATTTGGGGCTTTGTTCGGCTGTTTTTGCACCTGTTACCTGCTTAAATTGCTCTAAACTCTGCGGCGTGTTCCGATCTTTGCCGTTCCAGATCAGCACATGGCCTCTGCTCTCTCTTGCTTCTCCTCCCACTGCAACTTGCTCCCGAGTAAACCCCTGCATCTGCTTCCAACACCGGAGCAGGACTTTGAGCCTCCACCTACCTCCATCTCTGGCTACACTGCTACAGGACTCTGGGCACTTATCGCTGCTCAGCTTCCTCATTGTGGATTCATTTTCATTTGATCAACACACCCTCCCCTCATCCTCGCAGCTTCTAATTTGAAAGAATAGAATAGCTTTTATTGTTGCTGAGAAAACAATGTTCAGAACAGTGTTAAAACAGTGAAATACAGTTTTAGCATCCTCTCTCAGGTATCAGTTAAAATATAAAATCTATACATGTGCAAAAATAGCAAATTGTTCAGAGCATTAACACAGAATATATATATATTCTGTGGGGGGGTAGTGAAGTTCCTAGGATTTTTTTGCACCCCTCTCGCCACTCGCTGTAGGTCTCTCCTGTCCTGTACTGTGCAATTGGTGAACCAGACTGTGCAGCAGTATGTTAGGATGCTCTCGATGTTGGCTCCATAAAAGTTCACCAGCAGGTGTTGAGGGAGGTGGGAGTGCTTCAGCTTCCTGAGGAAGTAGAGTTTCTGTTGTGCCTTCCGCACTAGGTGTTGGGTGTTGAAGGCCCATGTGAGGTCAGCAGAGATGTGTACTCCCAGGAACTTGAAGAGCTCCACTCTCTCAATTTCCACTCCATTGATGAGGAGGGCCGTGGTCTCTGTGCGTGTGGATTTTCTGAAATCCACAACCAGCTCCTTGGTTTTATTTGGGTTCAGTTTGTGTGTTTTGTGGATATTCGTCCCAACCTCTCCCCCTTGAAGCCATAACACACCCTCTATTTAAAAAAAAAAAAAAAGTGAATGTATCAGGGGATGACTTTAGAAACAGCACTGAAGTCCCACAGCAAAGCAATAAAGTCAGTGCATGGAATTATTTCCAGAACTCGGCTGAATACACTGAGCTGCTCTTGGGTGCACATTTGCATGTTGTGCACACACAACAGTCAAAGTTTACCTCTCTGGGAGCCGAAGCCACATTGTCCTCATTCACTGGTACAATCTCCAACTGTACAGCCACCAGTCAGGTACTAGTCAGTAAACCCACACCGGCCCAGCACAACTCCTGGGTAGGAGTCCTGACTCTACAGAGGGTTTTGCTTCCAGAGCCCACACTGTGTCTAGAGGTGAGCCCATCTATATCTAGCTGGTATCTCTCAACCTCCCGCACCAGCTACTTTCCCACACGAGGTTACATTCCATGTGTCCAATGGGTATTGCAATGAATCACTACTTTGGATCTTGTGGGTGGTGAGCCCACATGATCTAACCATGTTGCCTGTTTTGGCTAAACTTGGCCGGGTGCAGTGGGCTGCCCGACAAACAGGCGCTCAGTGTATGACACTAATCCCAGGTCTGGCTCCAGTGGTAGGTCCCAGTAATCCTATCCCATGCAGTGTCCTGTTTATTTTGTTTGTTTTTTTGTCCCCCCCCCTTCTCTGTTGGTCATAGGGGTGCTTGTTGGATCATGTTTGTCAGGATCTTCACTCTAGATTTGTTCACCATGGGAGACCCTACTGGGAGCTAATAGCTCCCAATATCATCAAACCACACAAGACCATTCACCCCAATCCTGGAAGTGGAGAAATTTAAGGACATTTCCCAATCAAATTGAAGATGATTATTTTACCACATGTGGTACTTGTTTATGATTTTGTGTTATTTATGAACCCCAGGGAACAGTCACTGCCCTGAATCTTAAAGTATGGAGGCATTATACATTCACTTTTTTTTTTTTTTTAATTCAACTGGAATGTTGAAAAGCAGCACCTTAAACTCATTGCAATGCCACAGAGTAAAGTGTACAAGCACTATTGGTTTAATTCTTCATGATAATTGGTGAAACCTTGTTTCTTAGGGACAGACCCTGTGTATAGATGCAGGTCTCTTGATATCTGGTTTATTGATTTGTAATGTGGATTCTGTAATGTTTCTGTACTTTCTCAACAAATAAGACAAATGTCATGAGATTGGTCAAATACCGATCACATGAAACATATTAGTATCTGTTACACTGACATCACCAGAAGGAGTGAACCAAAGACAGGAGCAGTTTGAATTTCTGGGATTTTATTATCACCCACCATCACCGTCCTAAAGATCAAACATCTCAGTCCCATATTTTCTCTTTCCTGAGTTCTTCCCCAAACTGTCTTTGCAAAGTGGTTTTCAACGAACTTGTGATAGTTGGCACTCTCTCAGAAAATAAAGAACTTTGGACATACATTATTGGTGAATAATGTTACAAACAGTATGATGTACATTTAAAGGTACAGCAGTGGTGTAAATGTCCAGTTGTGTTCCCTAAAGGTACATTACATACTTTTCTCAAGAAGGAGAGGGGGATATGTGTAAATCTTTATTATAGAACTGTGGTAAATAAAAGAACATAATTATAAATCCTGGAGATGAAATGTGGCGTATGAAAATAACACAATCTACAATTATAATAGAATAAGGTACAGTTATGTTCCCGAATTAATGATACTGAAATGTACTACCACATTTTTGTTCTTAAGGAAGAAACCACATGAGGACATTTGTGGCCTTAGTCTATAACGCTCAGGACTTGTTTCTGACCTGTGCCTCCTGGGTCAAAGCTCTGGTTTCTTCCATTTCTCTCAGCCTTGAAAGGGAAGTGGATCATGGTCAGCACTGAGGCTTAATCTTTCCTTCATTTAGTCTCCATTAACTCAGCCCACAGTTTAATTATTGCAATTGATCACAAATTTGCTTAGCGTTTACCATTTTAGCTAATTGAAATATATTTTCTATTCATACAGTTTCATTTTTTGATGTTATGATGCACCTGTGAAAGATCACTAGATTCCCTCAACAGTATTTATGGATCTGTGCACACATTTCCAAATATGTATACATTTGTACATAGAGCAGTACACTATGAACATTAACCTCTGCTCTGTCAGATGAAATCAGTCTGAGGTTAATGTTCAGGAAATAAATCCAGCCTTGAAGATGATGATTCAAATATTCTACGTGTTACAATATATTTTGTTGATGTTCTAAACCACGAATAGAAAACTGCATATATCAGTGGGTTCATAAAGGAGTTCAAATCTATTAACCAGATCAAAAAACTCCACACACTCGCAGGTGTGTCAACTGCTGCAGGAATGATATAATTTGGTATCCAGCAAACAAGGTAAACAAAAACCACTGTCCCTAATTTCTTGGCTGCTTTGATTTCAGAAGCAATTGATGTTTTAGCTCCATGGTTGTTTGTGGCACCATCTTTC
Source organism: Hoplias malabaricus (assembly GCF_029633855.1). NCBI lineage: Eukaryota > Metazoa > Chordata > Actinopteri > Characiformes > Erythrinidae > Hoplias > Hoplias malabaricus. The sequence continues at coordinate 33,357,912 of NC_089817.1, forward strand.
ACAGCTTTGATAGCTTTAGCTTGATGTATTGCCACTTTAAAAATAACTGAGTACAAGATTATTATTAAACTGCATGGGGCTAGAAATGCAGCTACAAATTCAATGAAGGCCCAATATTTATATTCATACACAATACATTCTCCATAACACTGGGAGTAGGCATTAGGATATGTATAAGCATTATTAAAGTATAAATGCACAATGATATAACCCAGCCAACAACACCAGCCAAAAATTATTGACAGCAAGGTTTTATGAAGCGTGATTTGACTGGAATACTGCAGAGGGTTAGTGATAGCAATGAACCTATCAACTGCTATTAGTATCATGCTGTGCAGAGAGCCATACTTTGAGACCAAACAAATTGTTGTAGCAATGTAGCATGCTACTGGTCCAAGATACCAACAGGAGTCCATCTGGGCACTTATAATCCCAGGCATATTAAACAGTCCTACAAGTAAATCAGTCACAGCCAGAGAGAGGATGATCAGGTTGGTTGGAGTGTGGAGCTGCTTAAAGTGAGAGATGGAGATGATCACCAGCAGGTTCAGAAACACAGTGCACACAGTTATACATGAGAGAATGAAGCACAGTAAAATATATCCAGTGCCATATACGGCATGTTTTATACAAGACTTATTATTGTCAGGAAGGCAATATTGAACTGTGGTGTTGTGTCTGTAGTCTTGATCATCCATCTGAAATACAGACAGAGCTGAAGAATCTGAAATGATTCAGAGAGTTAACTTTCTGTTTTATACATGAGCATGAATCCTCCCACTAGTGGATAGTGTAATCATAACATCATCATGGCGTACAGTGTTGGGTCAGCTGAGACTAGTTCAGAGTGGTAGAACTGCTGTTGTAGAAAACAATTTCATTACTTTGTGTTTGTTGACAAATATCCTTAAATGATGATTAGTTAAATTAGCATACTCATTGTGTGAAATCCTGTACCCTATATGCATTTATATGAATGACTAACCAGCATTTACATTATGAATTACTTACACATGTAGTTAAACATTTTTACTTGATTCTGCACTACTAACTCATATGATAATTACTCTTAAAGACATATTATAAGCTAACTTCACTATATGGCATGATAACTTGATATTTACACACAGTTTTAATTCTTAACGTCTAACCTTGAACAGATGTGCACTCCAGAATTGTAACACACTGACATCATAGTGTTGGGCATGGAGGCGCTGATCTGTAGCTTCTGTTTGTGGCCTTGAAGTGTATTTCTAACTCCCTAAATTTTAGTCTCTAGGGAAAAAGTGCTGAGAAGAGAGGCCCATTGTCAGCCTGGCCAGATAATGAATGTCTTCAGGGTCACAACAGGCACCTGAATATTGCACGTGAAGAGCTGAGTACTAACACGTGAAATCATGCATATTAATATACGCTAATCAGCCAGAAACGCCTCACCACCAGGCTATACGTCATCATGGGTATAACTTTTTGAGTCAGATGATGGGAGGTCAGAATTTTCACTTGGGAGGGGTATTAGACTGTTCTCAATGTGTGAATTCTCCTGGATCCAGTATTTTGGTAGATAAATACTTTGATTTGCTTTGAACTTCACTCGACTGGTGTCTGCGACTCTCTCGTAACGGACACGCCTCCCCCGAAGAGGGAGAGTGTATTTTGGACCTTTTTGTTATTTTCTCATTAGTTGGTAAATTTTAAATACTTTGAGAACGGTCCAAAGAAACATTTTTATCTTCAAATTGGTGACCCCGACGTGCGGGAGGTCCAGACGGCGGACAACTTCGGACTCCTTTCCACTCGCGGCCGCAATATAATAAGGTGGGTGTGCAGACCCTGTTTTATTCAAATTCTGCATATTGGACATTTTAAATTGGAGTGGTGTGGAGCCCCGAAGGTGGTCCGGAGTGGGGTATTGAGCAAATCAATTTATTTTGAATATGTTTTTATAATTTTTTATTGGTTTATATATTTGGGGTTGCTTGGTTATGGAATAGATGGATGTTGTGCCCATCATGGTATTTTAAATTGAATTTATAATGGAATAGATGGACGTTGTACCCATCTGAGACAGAGTGGTGGCGTCCTCAGCTCGGAACCTGACGAGGTTTCGTGTTAATTGCCTGGTCTAAGGGTAGGCCGTGAGAGTTCGTCTCCTCAGAAGTATATTAATATTCGCGGATGTTGTACCCGCGAGCGGAAGTTGTCCCCGCGTTTTAATTAATTAAAAAAAAAAAAAAAAAAGAGCGGAAGTTGTCCCCGCGTATTAATTAATTAAAAAAAGCAGCGGAAGTTGTCCCTGCGAAATGATTAAAATAAAAAGAGCGGAAGTTGTTCCCGCCACAATTTTTTGTATATTTTAATGAAATTTGATTGTGTATTCATGTTTTATGTCTGTTTGGAATTGCCTGTTATTCTTACAGGCTGTTATGTGACTGTCGTGTATGTTTTTGCTCGCTAGAGGGCGATAGAGGAGTGTCTTGCTGTGTATGTGTATGTGTGTGTGTGTGTGTGTGTGTGTGTGTCAGCTGAAAGAATTTTTTTTTGGGAGAAAATGGAGAAAGTGGGGGACTGATCAACCCCCTTTTCTTCTCCGGTTGCTTTTGAGTGTGGGTGTGAAGAACCCTCCATGTGCTGTACAGAGCCATAAATTTTATGTGAGTGTGTTTAGAGAAAAGGGGGGAAAGGACATCTCTGTTTTTAGAGTGTCAGAGAGAGAGTGTGTTTAATGAGAACGGAAAATGTCATAAAGAGAGATTTAGAAATTAATAGGGAAAGAAATTTGTAATGGTATAAATTATGAGCTTCGTTCAAGGACAGTTATTTAAAGAATATGAACCTCAATAAAATGAGGGGTTTGTTTATCTATGACAATGAGCCTGAACGGAAGACATTTTAAAACAAAATATATAAAGTTAATTAAATGAGCTTTCTTGGAGACTATACATTAAGAAAATATAGACAATGAGCTCCAGAAAGACGTTTTTAGAGGTTGAGAATAGGTGAAAGGAGAGCAAGGTGTAAAGCTGAGTAATTAATATGATAAATTGGGGAAACTGTAAGGTTTAAATATGGGAATTAAAGGGAAAATTGTTAATTGAACACTTGCTCTAATTTTGAATCTGGTGTCTTTGATATTGTTAATTTAGATTTGTGGTAGATAAAATATATTTGGTATTTTGTTTACTGCTTATTGTCCTAAGAATCTTATTTTTCCCGTTTAGTTAGTATTTTTTAACTATGGTAGTTTGTCTAAAAATTTATTTTCTGCCACGGTTTGAATTTTTCGTTCATTATAACATATTTTGTAATTTGCTTGCTATTTCTCTAGTTCATAATATTTTGCTTTCACTTGTTATAATATATCTTGTGATTTCACTGTGGCTTGTGGACTGTTGAGTGTGGCTGGAACCTTGTTTTCGTTTTTAAAATTTAGTTGTTGGTTTAATTCTGTGTTGTGTGATACTAGTCCTGCTTTTCTTGCTTTTTCTATTTACTATAAATTGTATTTCGTATATTGGCGTGGTATTTGCTTCTGCCTAACAAGCTTTTTCGGTCCGTGGGTCGGTTTCATAATTAATGTAAATTAGGCTTGACTTGCTTTTATATTCAATACTGTGTTTGAAGACAAACTTATGTTTTATATCTACCTGTGAAATTATTCACAGGGTTGAGGAGGTTCTGCTTTTATTGGCTGAGTTTGTAAACTTGACTGTAAAACTTTGGACTTTTTCTTTTATATAAACTGATATATTTTTTTATAAAACTATATAAACGGACTGTGCTGAGAGCAGCGGCGGCTGTGTGGGCGATTTGCGTGGGTGTTGGGAAACTGTTTTAGTTCACTCTGAATTGCAATGAAACCTAGCGGTGATAATTGATTTGCAATTAAAGGGTGAACTGGAACGAAGACCAATTCAGGTAAGGTCAAATTTTTTAATCAGCTTCTTACAGACAATATGGCTACTACTAGTGATTCACATAATGAATTAAAACGTCATTTACGGCGTGGGGAATTGGGAATGGAAATTGTTTGTAAAACAAATTGAAATAATAAATGAGGGATTAAAACAGGGAGAAATATATTTGGAAAAGCGGGATATTGTGCACAAAAGTGTGCTACAGAGATTTGAAACGTGGGCTAAAAATACACACAGGGGAGAAAACTTATTTAATCACCAGTATTAATCAGTTGAAAAGAGAGCTGGAGGTAATATTACGTCAGGCTGAAGCAGAGGTTAGTAAGGCTAGCCTTTTCCAAAGACCTAAGGCAAACACAAGTTTAAAAATAGCTAAAACAGACATTGCGGAGCTTCAAAATTTTTAAATGGCGTTTATCAGTCTCCTTCCGCAGCTTGTGGTTTTGAAAACACCAGGTCCGTCACCTTCGAGCGCTATATCACTCACTGCCGTGAAGCCGGAAGTGGAAATTGCCTATACGAACCACAAGGGGGAGGAGCCTACAGCTCCTACAGCTCCTCCTCCCCCATATAACATAGGTCACGTCACACCAGTTGATAATGCCCCACCAGTTGATAATATCCTCCCTGTTTTCAGTGTTGATTCCGGCAAAGTGAGCGTACAGACAGACATAAGAGGCCGGGATTTTGCTTGTGAGCAGCCAGCTCAAAGAGACAAACACACAAACGCACACACAGACGACCCATTCCAATTGCGAAAGCCACACGAGTCAATTTTAATTGCACACACAAATATTAACACCGACTGTTCTGACATTGTAGATACCACGGGAAATTATATAGAAAAGGATAAGCCGCGCCTTCACCATAAACAAACACTGAAAACACCATTTAAGAACCAGATGCCACAAAAAACTAAACAAAACATTAGGATTAAAGCAGATTTAGAGGGCCATGTCACAACTGATGATGACTCTGACCATGATGACGGACACACAGCAAATGATGAGGACAGTGCAAACGGACGATGTGGTGATAGACGGATGACTGATTTGAACAATACATTGCGTATCATGGAAAACCTCATATTAGAAGAAAATAGACAATTGGAATTAAAACAACAGACTTTAGAACGCACATGCACACCTCAGACAAAACGGACATTTTGAGAAGAAGCACTAGACACCGACACCCGCCTGACAGGTATAGGACTGACACTAACGTCGGCACTATGCTTCCATTAGTGGCCACTAGTACAGGAACATATAAATATGTACCATTAAAAATTAGATAATAAAGACAAGGAGACAGTTAAGTTAGAAAGAGAACTACTAACTGCTCAATGAGCAGAAGCCAGGAAATCTATTAATGATAATAAAAAGCAAACAAAGTCTGATACCATGATGCCTATGACTGCACCACCACCTAATATGCATTCACCACGAACATTTATGAACACAGACATATACATGCCTACCCAAACAGGGCCACCACAAAACCCACCGTATAATTATGGACTAATTTCATATTTCCCATATCAGCCCTACTCAGGGGGCAGGGGGCGGGGTAATGGTAGGTGGAGGGGCAGGGTCCACCACCAGACCGGGGCGTGCCTAAGATGTGGAGCCATGGGCCACTGGGCAGCACAATGGAAGGCACCACTCTTTACTGACACCAGCTATCCACACCAGGTATTACACCCACCGGAGCCATCACATCTTCCTGCTGGCCAATACAGCATGGAGCCGAGGGGTGGACATTGACGGGGCCCAGAGGAGCACCAGGACAGCAGGGCCAGGGCAGAACCCATGCTGTCATTAACTGTGGGGGCCTCCAAAATCAGTTTTCTGGCAGACACGGGAGCCACATTGTCAGCCATCAACACAGTATTACCCGCACAACTGATGAGACCTCAACAGGATGAGTCAGTAGACATTTACTGGGGTTTAGTGACTGGACAGACGGACCCGTCACCACCACTAATTGACTTGTTCCAACAGTGGTCGCCTTGGATTACAGCCATGGCACCCTACGTCCCTCCGCCCGACCCATTCCATGTCACCCTGTTCTTTGATGTAGGGGGAGATTTAACTTACTATGAAGCTTTTCAAACAGAATTAGAGGGCACACAGTGGTCGGTTGATACCACAGGGATTTATGTGGGTCTTGAAGGGGTGGCTTCTCCTGTCTCACTAACAACACAACAACATTATTGGTATAAACTGTCTGACACGGCGGCACCACACATTTCACTAGCTCTCCATCAGAGACACGAGGCCAAGCAGTTGGGCCCTATGGTAAAAAGAGCAAATGAGGCCACGGATTGGGTCCGGACCCAGCTGCCTGGCGTCATGTTTTCAAAAGTCAACATAGACATATCACATCAATGATAACTCACCAATCTTAGTCACATTGCACCATCAATTGCTGCCTAGACACCATGGTTGTGAGGACTGTGATTATCTACAGGTATGGAGGTATTATTAGCATCACTACCTGACACATTGTGGTCCACAGGACCAGATGATGTATGATAGACTAATCAGACACTTGTCTATTTTTGTATGAATATTACACAACCAATTTGGATTGCCCAATATAACCACAAAACCAGAGACTGTGTAAGACATGTTAGCATTTTTAGAACTGACTGGTTACAGCAGACAATACATTACTGACTTTGTCGGACGAACATAACCTTTTAGGGACATGGTGAAATTTATTGGGATGAGAAATTTGTCTGGTAAGCTGAATTGGACGGTGGAGTCGGTACAGGCGTTAATAGACGTTAAACAAGCCTTATCCGTTGCAGTTGACTTGGCCAGACCTGACTATTAATTACCTTTTTACATGGATGTTTCTGAAACAGACACTGTGATTAATGGTGTACTGTTTCAGAAAAAGGGGGAACACAGAACTGCTAGCAGTAATTTCAGCATTAGAAGTGGCACATATAGGAAAACAACAAAACACTGGAAAATTAAAAACAATGGTGGCACCCATACATGTCAGCATTAGTGGTTGATCGCATCACTAAATGTCAGATTTGTAACACTCAGAATGTAGCAAAAGCATTTAAACTAGCTCCAGGAAGGTTTCCATTGCCAGATTCTCATGGACATGAGATTCAAATTGATTACACAGATATGATTGACCCCATTAGGAGATATAGATATCTCCTGGTAGTTGTAGATAGATTCTCGGGGTGGGTAGAGGCAGTCCCCACTCTGAGGGAAGATGTAATATCAGTCTGTAAGTTTCTGATTGATTGTTGGATTCCGAACCATGGGTTTCTTAGGAAATTTTATTTATTTTTATTTTTTTTTTTCAGATAATGGGAGTCATTTCACGAGTGAAACACTGCAGTGGGTGGAGCAGTCGTTGGGGCTGTGCCATAGCTATGGTTGTGTGTATCATCCTGCCTCACAAGGTCAGGTGGAGAGGATGAATCAAAATTTGAAATCCAAATTAGTAAAGATCGAACTGGCCACGGGCATGAATTGGCTTGATGCCCTTCCAATTGTTTTAATTAGTGTCCGTAGTTAAGTGAACAGAAATACAGGGTTCACTCCTTTTGAATTAGGGAGGGGCATACTTTTTCAAGGCCCCTCCAGCGCGCTTGCGTCCCCCCAGAAACTACCTCAAGCAGAGTACCGACAGCTATATGAAGAACTAAAAGCTGTTTGTAAAGATTTCTCCATACAGGTGCAGGAAAGGAGAGAAGGAGAAGAAACGGAGGAGAAGGATCCAGAAGTGACAGTCTCACCCTGGGTCCTCCTGAAGGTCATCAAGCGGAAGTGGTACGAACCTCGCTGGACAGGACCCTACCAGGGGACAGAGAGAACCAGTTGGGCAGTCCGGCTGAAGGGTAAAGGCTTATAGTGGTACCACCTCACACAGTGCAGAGCCACACCGACACCTAACATCAAACATTCACTGAAGGAAAAACAACACCTCAGAAGAGGCTGATCAAGCAGCCTCAACCAACATAGGGGCAGAATAATCCCCTGAGGCAGGGGCACGACAAGGAAAGTCTATCCTTGCCCCCAGCGCAGATCCCTACCAACGGATGAAGAATACACTTTAACACATACACATATAGGGCTCATTGTAATCTCTTAGTCCAGAGAGTGAGTGGTAGGACAGAGGTGTCCACTCCCAACAGGAGTGGTGTAATTGCCCGCTACCACCACAATCTGCCATCACGCTCTACCTAAGTCACTCGCCAAACCGAGGGGTGACCTAGGCAGACCAATCTAACATTAATCGCTTACCATTTATCTAAATGTATTGACCTGTCAGTTGGACAGGTCAAAAGGGGGAATTGTTGTAGAAAACAATTTTATTACTTTGTGTTTGTTGACAAATATCCTTAAATGATGATTAGTTAAATTAGCATACTCATTGTGTGAAATCCTGTACCCTATATGCATTTATATGAATGACTAACCAGCATTTACATTATGAATTACTTACACATGTAGTTAAACATTTTTACTTGATTCTGCACTACTAACTCATATGATAATTACTCTTAAAGACGTATTATAAGCTAACTTCACTATATGGCATGATAACTTGATATTTACACACAGTTTTAATTCTTAACGTCTAACCTTGAACGGATGTGCACTCCAGAATTGTAACACACTGACATCATAGTGTTGGGCATGGAGGCGCTGATCTGTAGCTTCTGTTTGTGGCCTTGAAGTGTATTTCTAACTCCATAAATTTTAGTCTCTAGGGAAAAAGTGCTGAGAAGAGAGGCCCATGGTCAGCCTGACCAGATAAAGAATGTCTTCAGGGTCACAACAGGCACCTGAATATTGCATGTGAAGAGCTGAGTACTAACACGTGAAATCATGCATATTAATATACGCTAATCAGCCAGAAACGCCTCACCACCAGGCTATACGTCATCATGGCTATAACTTTTTGAGTCAGATGATGGGAGGTCAGAATTTTCACTTGGGAGGGGTATTAGACTGTTCTCAATGTGTGAATTCTCCTGGATCCAGTACTTTGGTAGATAAATACTTTGATTTGCTTTGAACTTCACTCGATTGGTGTCTGCGACTCTCTCGTAACGGACACGCCTCCCCCGAAGAGGGAGAGTGTATTTTGGACCTTTTTGTTATTTTCTCATTAGTTGGTAAATTTTAAATACTTTGAGAACGGTCCAAAGAAACATTTTTATCTTCACTGCGTAAGAATATAAAATCATAATTACACATTTTACACATTGAGCAAAAAAGTAGTGGAGTCATCATTTATCGTGTACATTAGAGACATGGGTTTAGATGATTAACTGGATTTTTTTTTTTTTTTGTCATCATAATTAATGAGGCCAGAAAATGTATACAACAAGAAATGAAAATTTATAAACAGCCTGATAATTTGGGATATATAGATGAATAAATAACAATTCTTTCCTGGTAGGCAATTTTTTAAACTCTCTATTTAATTGAAAATAGTATAAAGAGAATACTTAAAATGAAACTGAGATTTTATACTGATAAAATCCCAAAATGCTAGGGTTAGCTTTCTCTGGTTCCCTCCTTCTAGTCAATCAGATTAACAGATACTAATATGTTTTTTGTGATGAGGATTTTCATACAAATTCATTTGTGTATCCCATAACATTTGTTTCTCAATGTACACAAACATTTGAAAATCCACTATATTACAAATAAATAAGCCAGATTTCAAGAGACCTGAGTCTATACACAGGCCCTGTGCCTAAGCAACAAACTTTGACCATTCATCATGAAGAATTAAACCAATAGTGCTTGTACACTTTAAACTCATTACAATGGTCATAGAGTAAAGTGCCACTTTTCAACATTCCAGTTTGACACACAGCTTGTATATTTTCTCCAGAGGATATGAAGTTAAAAGAATTGAAATGCTCTGAAGCAGTTTTACATGACCCCGAGGTCACCATGCCCAGTGCCTCCTGACTTTGGGATGCAGAGCATTTGAACTGTGTTCCCTGGAATTATGTAGCTTCAATCAATACCTGTAGGATGAGATGGAATATGGTTTGCTCTCCAGAACTAATCCCATATCAGGAATAGACCTCAGTAGTTATGTTGGTGAATGACACTAAATCTGTACAGAAATGTTCTAGAAAGGTCTCGAGTAGAGCCTACCCAGAAGATTACAACCTGTGATAGCAGTGGGGGTGGGGGCATGTCCTATTGATATGTCCATTCATGCTTGTAATTGGGGATCAGAGAAGACAGGAAGACTTTGGTTAGTTCATTGACACACCCAGGAGCTCCCCTCTCTCAGTGGTTGACATGAAATGGTTTTAATGCTCCTCCTTGATGTCTCATGGCCAAACTCATCATGAGGTGCTGCCTGGTTGTTTGCTTGTTTTGGCTGCCTGGCCTCCCTCCTCCACTTGTCTCTTTGGTCCAGAACAGTGGTTGTGAAACAAGTATATCCTGGGTGTTTCATGATATTGGAGAGTAGTAGCGAGCGAGGCGAAGTTTGCTTGATTCTCTTTGGAGGAGATGGAGTCGGCCTAGATGAAGTTTGTTATTGTGTAGTTTTGAAGGCCCACTTCACAGCCATGGTTTATATCGTATACAATTGAATGTTTCTAACGCTTAAACTCCTGTGACAGAACTGCTCCAAGCCTTGGAGATGAAGTGGAGTGTATGACATCACACAATTATATAATCTACAATTATATTAGAAGAAGATACAATCACGTTCCCTAAGTAAAGTTACTTTATATGTACCCTTGAGACTACCACTAGAGTGACAGTGTTTTCTGAGAGTGTAGAGTAAGTGTCCCTGAGGCTGTTGGCAGTGTTGAGGGCCTCCTTCAGCTTGTATAGCATCTTAGCCTAGATTGAAGGAAATTGTCATTAAAATACAAGTAAATTACAATATAAATTATACTGAAAGACCAGACAACGATTAAAAGCCTAGACATTTGACACAATGTGGTTCTAGTAGAATAATGTAGAGGATAATTGACACGAAGGTACTGATCTACTGTAATGAATATGAGGGTACTGAGAGATATTGACAATAAGCTTTTAATCATCAGAGTAATATAACACCCCACTACTTGAAAAGTAATATATACTCAGATTTAACAGAGTCTCACTTCAAGATCAGCCATAGCCAGAGAGAGGATCATCTTCATTCATTTTCTGTAACCGCTTATCCAATTCAGGATCGCGGTGGGTCCAGAGCCTACCTGGAATAATTGGGCGCAAAGCAGGAATAGACCCTGGAGGGGGCACCAGTCCTTCACAGGGCAACACAGACACTCACTCTCACACCTACGGACACTTTTGAGTCGCCAATCCACCTATCAACGTGTGTTTTTGGACTGTGGGAGGAAACCGGAGCACCCGGAGGAAACCCACGCGGACACGGGGAGAACACATTAAACTCCTCACAGACAGTCACCCAGAGCGGGAATCGAACCCGCAACCTCCAGGTCCCTGGAGCGGTGTGACTGCGACACTACCTGCTGCGCCACCGTGCCGCCCAAGATCATCTTTGAAGATGAAATTTTGATTCCGTAAAGATTCATTTTTGTTCAAGAAACGTATGTGTAAAACCATTTAAATGTTTAAAAACCATTCGCTCTGTCTTAGTGAAGTGAAATAATAACAATTTTTGGAGTAAGACCACGCCCAAACTCCTCCCCTCAGCCCTATATATACACTGCAAACTCACATCATATCCACTTGCTGCATTTGACTCATGGGACAGACATCGATTTCTTCACAATGTCAGTTCGCTCCTCTGCCCTGCGTTCATTTATGCTGATCCTCTGCCTCAGATTGGAGGCCACTATAAAGCCCACTGAGCCTCCTATTCCCCCTTCTCCGGCTAAACAGCTAAGCAACTGCCTTGTATTTGGGGCTTTGTTCGGCCATTGTTGCACCTGTTACCTGCTTAAATTGCTCTAAACTTTGCGGCATGTTCCGATCTTTCCGCTTCAGATCAGCACATGGCCTCTGCTCTCTCTTGCTTCTCCTCCCACTGCAACATTCTCCCGAGTGAACCCCTGCATCTACTTCGAACACTGGCGCAGGACCTTGATCCTTTACCTACCTCCATCTCCAGCTACACTGCTACAGGATTGCCTCATCTTAGGGGAACTAGAATATACTGTCTACATTCCTACTTTGCCAGTGCTCCAACATCTGCAAGGTCTACAAACAGCGTCCAGAGTGAAACCCCACCTCTATCTCAGATGCTGGCGTGGCCTCGAGCTCTCCATATTGTCTTTCTCCGGCATAAACAGCTGTGGGACTGCCTTGTATTTAGGGAATGCAAATTTGATGTTGTGATGACTACTTCCCCACTGCTCCAAGCTCTGCAGCAGGGACCTGGCCTCTCCTACCACTACGAGCAGCGTACAGAGGGAAAACCCACCTCCATCTCAGCTGCTGGCATGGCCTCAAGCCTCATGTTTCCTCTTTTTCCAGCACAACAGCCCTGGCATTCCAGTAATGTGCTCTGAAACAATGCCGTCCCCTTTGATCATTCAATTAATGAGAAGAACCCTTCTAGTCTCTCACTGCCAGTGTACGGAGCCCCTGTGCAGCAATGCGATTACATTACAACATCTTCTCTCCCAACTCAACACCCTGCTAGAACATTCCTAATTCTATTACTGTTCCTGGTTGTGTCTGAGCTGGAAGACATTAGCCTCAATGTTCTTGTCTTTGCTGTCTCACAAGTTGGTGCCTTAGAGGCTGCTTTTGAAACTAATATTTTTACCTAAGCTTCATTAGAAAATGGCTAGGAACCTGCAATATTTATGCACATTACTAGGGCCCTAGTTCACCTACAGTGCTCGCCAAGATGGTCACATTTTTTTAATAATATTGGAACGGAAAGCGGGCAGCACGGTGGCACAGCAGGTTGTGTCGCAGTCACACAACTCCAGGGACCTGGAGGTTGTGGGTTTGATTCCCGCTCCGGGTGACTGTCTGTGAGGAGTTGGTGTGTTCTCCCTGCGTCTGTGTGGGTTTCCTCCGGGTGCTCCGGTTTCCTCCCACGGTCTAAAAACACATGTTGGTAGGTGGATTGGTGACTCCAAAGTGTCCATAGGTGTGAGTGTGTGAGCGAATGTGTGTGTGTGTCTGTGTTGCCCTGTGAAGGGTGACTGGCACCCCCTCCAGGGTCTATTCCCCACCTTGCGCCCAATGATTCCAGGTAGGCTCTGGACCCCCCGCAACCCTGGATTGGATAAGTGGTTACAGATAATTAATGAATGAATGAATGAACGGAAAGCAGGTAGCACATTAAAGCATTCATTCTGAATCTGCACCTTCTTCCCTCAGAAGTCTGCCTTGATTGACAGCATTGCACCCATTTAGACACCGCCCGTGTGCTCCTTTAATTCTCTCCTCTTCTATCCCAACTTCCTCTGCTATTTCTGCCTCTACTCATCCCAAGCCCTCCCTTTATCATCCCAACCTCCTTCCTGTTATCATCCAAAACTCTGCCTGCTTATCATCCCAACCTTATCCCTTTTATCATACCACCCTCTACCCCTGCGGCAGCCACCACTCAATACCTCCAACTATCTAGCTCACACTCCTCCACAGGTGCTACTGCAGGTCTGCCTCCTACCCAGCACTCTGTGTACTCAGTGCAGTCTCCTCACTGCTCAGCTTCCTCGTTGTGGATTCATTTTCATTTGATCAACACATCCTCCCCTCATCCTTGCAGCTTCTAACTTGAAAGCTTGAGTTTTTTGTGGATATTTGTCTCAATATCTCCCCCTTGAAGCCATGATATACATTCTATATAAAAAAAAGCAGTGAATGTATCAGGGGATGACTTTAGAAACAGCAGTGAAGTCCCACAGCAAAGCAATAAAGTCAGTGCATGGAATTATGTCCAGAACTCCACTTAATACTTCCAAGAAGGCTGAATACACTGAGCTGCTCTTGGGTGCACATTGTAGGTGCATGTTATGCGCATACAACAGTCAAAGTTTTCCTCTTTGGGAGCTGAAGCCACATTGTCCTCATTCACTGGAACAATCTCCAACTGTACAGCCACCAGTCAAGTATTAGTGAGTAACCCCACACCGGCCTGGCGCCTCTCACCTTGTGCAACACCTGCCCCTCTACAGAGGATTTTGCTTCCAGAGCCCACACTGTGTCTAGAGGTGAGCCCAACAATATCTAGCTGGTATCTCTCAAACTCCCGCACCAGCTACTTCCCCACGTGAGGTTACATTCCAAGTTTCCAATGGGTATTGCACTGAATCTCTACTCTGGATCTTGTGGGTGGTGTGCCCACATGATCTACCCATGTTGCCTGTTTGGGGTAAGCCTGGCCGGGTACAGTGGGCTGCCCGACTAACAGGTGCTCAGTATACGACACTATTCCCAGGTCTGGCTCCAGTGGTAGGTCCCAGTAATCCTATTCCATGCAATGTACACTTTTTTTCCTTCACTCTAGACTTGTCGTCCATGGGAGACCCTACTGGGGGCTAACAGCTCCCACTATCATCAAACCACACAAGACCTTTCACCCCGATCCTGGAAGTGGAGAAATTTCAAGGACATTTCCCAATAAAATTGAAGATGATATTTTCTCATATGTGGTACTGGTTTATGATTTTGTGTTATTTATGCACCATTAAATGTTATTTATGTACTCCAGGGAACACAGTCACTGCCCTGAATCTTAAAGTCAGGAGGCATTATACCTTCATAGGTTTTTTTTTGGCACTGGACATGGTGACCTTGGGGTCATGTAAAACTGGTTCAGAGCACTTTGTTTATTTTCATTTCATTTCCTTTGGACATTAAACAAGCTGTCTGTGTCCAACTGGAATGTTGAAAAGCTGCAACTTAAACTCATTGCAATGCCACAAAGTAAAGTGTACAAGCACTATTGGTTTAATTCTTCATGATAATTGGTGAAACCTTGTTTCTTAGGGGACATATCCTGTGTATAGATGCAGGTTTATTGATTTGTAATGTGGATTCTGTAACGTTTCTGTACTTTTTCAGCAAATGAGAGAAATGGCATGAGATACACAACAATTCTATCGGTCAAATACCGATCACATGAATCATATTAGTATCTGTTACACTGACATCACCAGAAGGAAGGAACCAGATACAGGAACAGTTTAAGTTTCTGAGAATTTATTATCACCCACCATCACCATCCTAAACATCAAACATCTCAGTCCCATATTTTCTCTTTCCTCAGCTCTTCCCCAAACTTTGTCTTTGCCAAATGGTTTTCAATGAGCCTGTGCTAGTTGGTGCACTCTCAGAAAATAAGGAACTTTGGACATACATTATTGGTCAATAAAGGTACAAACAGTGTGATGTACCTTTAAAGGTACAGCAGTGGTGTAAAAGTCTAGTTCCGTTCCCTAAAGGTACATTACATTATTTTCTCAAGAAGGAGAGGGGGATATGTGTAAAATTTTATTATAGAACTGTGGTAAATAAAAGAACATAATATAATCCTGGAGATAAAATGGGGCGTATGAAAATAACACAATCTACAGTTATAATAGAATAAGGTACACACAGCAAATTTCTGGAGTTCCAAAATCTGGAGTTAGACAAAAATGTGTGAAAGTGTTAGATGTTTTTAGTTTTTTTTTTCTATGTAAAACTACAGCTTGAGTTCAGGGGTACTCTTTGGAGGTGTTGTATTTCAGAGTTTATTCGCCTGGTGTTCAGAAGCGTAATTCAACTCTCCTGGTGTTGATTTATTTAGCCACACCCAATCACACTGCACTTGAACTTAGTTGTGAGGCAGGTGGGGTGCCATTTTACATGCACGCATTTCATGCATTAAATTATTATCATTTCAGCATTACTTCTGGTTATGCGTGTATTAACACGTTTCTAGTAATATCAACACATTCACTGATTGTGTGTTGTTTACTTCGGAGTTGAACGGTTAGGACGGTAAAAGACGCGACAGAACGTTATACTGAATTAATGGCGATGATATAGCGTCTAATATATTTTCTTACAGTTTTGGTTAAAACAGCCTACAAGGTAACACCACTTGTCCCATGCTGGTTTAGTTTTTTTATTTGTTGTTTTTCTCATATATGGTGGAGATACAGTCGTCTCAATTGCTAAACCTAACGTTACAAGCTAAGTCGAATTGGATAATGTCGGCAGGCTAACACTTGAAAATGTTTTAAGCTGTGCTATACATTCAGCAACTGCTAACATGAAGACTTGTATGCTACACTGATAGTTTATATGTTGGTTTAATTATTGATAAAAGTCTTCTTTTTCCTTAAGTGGCCAAAATGCTGATAAAAGAAAAACGCGGGCAAACAAAGAAATATGTGAAACTGGAAGAAGCCATATTCTCGGACTTTATAAGTGCAGGTATTTTTCTTGTTTTGTTCAAAGTCAGTAAAGGGAAGTAATAATAATTTTGTTAATTAAATATTGATGATATGTTTCAGTGCAGCAGAAGTTTCTCATATCAGAAAATACCGCGCTAAAAGTCACAGATGAGCAGGGCATAGAAGTAGATGAAGACGTCTTTCCAGAACTTGCAGCAGTCAAAGAAGTGTGTTTTGTCGTCTACATTAATGAGGGTAATTATAATGTTTGGATTTTTTTTTAAATGTACATGCTTTGAGAAATTTGTGCCTTGACCCTAAAAAAAAGTGCTCTTGTTTCTTATTATCATTATGAGTTGATAAAAACAAATTGTATAGTAAAGTCTTTACTATTTCCAATGTGAATTTCAGACATCCTAGCAGAATAATCAAAGAATATGGCAGCCTGCTCCAACCTGACAGAATTTGTGACGCTCACACCTTGTGGTAGGTAGATTTATAAGTATTTATAATGAAATACAAAATGGGTACAACTTTTAAAATGTTCATAATCATTGATACTATTGAGGATAATTTTCTCTCTCAGCATCAGTACTACAGATTTAGGAAAAGCACTGAAAGCTTTCCACAAACACAGTTTAAACTATTACTAAATGTTTAGTGTTGAATTGGCCACAGTTTACCCAGTGCAAATATTACAGCATCCAACCTAAAATGTACACCATTTAAAATTATTTCACTGATAAGCACACTTTCCAGATGTTTGGAGGAACTTACAAGTTAAATCCCCATTTGACGTGATTGTTTGGAATGAATATGTTTTTATATTTGTTTGTATGTGCACTGTATTTGTAATCCTCAGATTTTACCGTCTTGCAACAAGACACTGAAGGACCTTCCTCCCAGAGTCTAACGGATACATTGACCTTCTCAAGCTCAAGCAGCCTAAGTAGTGACACAAGTGATACTGCATGTGAAAAGATTCAACCTGTCATGGACAGCACCCATGCAAGAAATGTAATTTTATCACTCACATACTTTTATACTGTTTTGTTGGACTGATTTCAAAACCAAGCTTAAGAAACTTGGGATTTAATATCTTAAAACACACTTCAATTGATTATATTTGTGACAGATGGATTTTAATATAGGTTTTGTTATACTTTTTGTATTTGTATAAATTGTTTTTAGAGAGTGGAGCAGACTCTCACTACTAAGCCAGCAGGTGTGACTGTCCTTAAAGAGTATGATGAAACTGGGAGTTTGAAAGATTCCACCAGGCGTTTAATGGTGAACATCCTTGTAGCTCACATGCGTGAAAAGGAAGGGTAAGAGGCTTGATGCTATTAATGACATGAAATTCTCATTTGAAAATGAAGCAAAAATATTATTACCAATATATACTTTACAGGAGAGCTGTATGTAAATAGACAAAGGAGTTTCATGCCCTTGGGATTGTGTCGCTCTTCCCGTCTTTGAGGGACCCATACTCAAAAAAGGGATATGTAAGTTTGCATTGTAGCCAAAGTGTAAAATAATGTGTAGTTTTGATTTCTTACTCTTTTTGTTTATAATCATTCATCAAAAACTTGATATTTTCTGTATTCCATTTTCAGGAACATTTCTATGACATTGAGAGCAACAAAGGCTTTCTTGAGTGGCGTGTCAAGACTGTGCAACGGAAGTCCAAAACTACATCTATGTATAACAGAGTGGAGCTAAAAGGTGGTCCCACATTATCAAGGACATTTGCTTCTTTAGATGGGCAACAAACAGGAGATGAATGTATGGAGGCCATGTGTCTCCTATGCTACACCACTGACCATGACTTAGTCTACCAGAAGATGAAAGAAACATTCCATTATCGTCAAAGCATGCTCCATGACCCACAGCAGTCCACAGACATACTTCAAATGTTCCCTCGTTTCTTGGATACTAAGGGACTGGTAGGCAATATGTGTGAAAACAATTGTGTAACATATTTGATTTATTTTAAGTGGTTGTAATAGTAGCCCTTTCTTTTTTATTAGATTCTACAAGACTTCTTGTTGATGTTTGGAGTGGAGACTGCATCCAGGTTTCTGCAAAAGTGGACAGTCAGTTTCAAAGACAAGATCATCCAAGAGGTCAGAGACCTCGGAGAAACAGCCCTCCTGAAAAAACTCCTGAAATCTGCCCTGAACGAAGAATTAGACACTTCTGATGAGCCAGGTAATATTATAAAAGCTTTTGTTACCTCAGGTTTTTTATAATCAAAACATGCTTAATTATCAAATTAAGTTGTAAAAGCAACATGCAAATAAAGTATTTCTGATATTTCCACGAAGACCTTTCGGTTTGTGTTTAATAATAAAAAGGTACTGACAATATATTTAAATACCACATGTCATTTTGACTATAAAAGGGGATGACAAAATGCAATTTTATTTGGAGTTTGTCACACTGTTTGGTATTCACTTTTAACAGTATCATTACATATTGTATGTTGTGTCATGTTGATGGAGCTCTTCAATAAAAGTGATGTTTTCAATTTTAATCAAAAAGCCCATTTTATAAAATTCTGAATGTTTCCTGTCCATTTGCTCGAAATCATCATCATCATCATCATCATTTTCTTCTCCGCTTCTCCATTTCAGGGTCACGGTGGCAACAGGGCGAGCAAAGAAGCCCAGACGTCTCTGTCCCTTGCAACATCCACCAATTCCTCCTGGGGGATCCCAAGGCGTTCCCAGGACAGCCGGGAGATATAATCCCTCCAGCGTGTCCTGGGTCTACCCCGGGGCCTCCTTCCAGTTGGACGTGCCTGGTATACCTCCAGTGGGAGGCGTCCAGGAGGCATCCTGATCAAATGCCCAAACCACCTCAACTGACTTCTCTCAATGCGAAGGAGCAGCGACTCTACACCGAGCTCCTCCCTAGTCACTGAGCTCCTCACCCGATCACGGAGAGTACGCCCAGCGACCCGTCGGAGAAAGCTCATTTCGGCCGCTTGTATCCGCGATCTTGTTCTTTCGGTCATTACCCAGAGCTCATGACCATAGGTGAGAGTGGGAACGTAGACTGACCGGTAAATTGAGAGCTTTGCTTTATGGCCCAGCTCTCTCTTCACCACAACGGTGCGGTACAGTGACCGCATTACTTTAGACGCTGCACCTATCCTACGGTCAATCTCACCATCCCTCTTCCCATCACTCGTGAACAAGAACCCAAGATACTTGAACTCCTTCACTTGGGGCAGGTTCTCACCCCTTACCTGAAGGGAGCATGCCATCTGTTTCCGGGAGATAACCATGGCCTCAGACTTGGAGGTCAAACACAACTCAAACTCTGAGAGTACAAGGACCGTACGGCTCGCCGGAGCGACCCTAGCACCCCATACTCCTGGAGCACCTCCCACAGAATCTCTCGGGGAACACGGTCATATGCCTTCTCCAAATCCACAAAGCATGTGTAGAGTGGAGTAGCAAATTCCCACGCCCCCTCAATCATCTGTGCAAAAGTTAAGAGTTGGTCCATAGTTCCACGGCCAGGACGAAATCCGCATTGTTCCTCCAATATCCTAGGTTCGACTATCGGACGGATTCTCCTTTCCAGCACCTTGGCATAGACTTTCCCCGGGAGGCTGAGAAGTGTAATGCCACGATAATTGGCACACTTTCTCCGGTCCCCTTTTTTGAAAATAGGAACCACCACCCCGGTTTGCCAATCCAAAGGCACCGTTCCCGAGGTCCATGCGATATTGTATAGGCGTGTCATCCAAGACAGCCCCACAGTATCGAGTGCCTTCAGTAACTCTGGGACAAATCTCATCCACTCCTGGAGCTTTGCCACTGCGAAGCTTTTTCACCACCTCAGTGACTTCAGCAAAGGAAATGGAATCTGACCCCCCAGACACTTCTGGCCCTACCAGTACCTGTACAGGAGGCATGTCTCTCCGGTTAAGGAGTTCCTTAAAGTGCTCCTTCCAACGCCCAACAATACGCTCAGTCGAGTTCAGAGTTTCACCATCCTTGCTGAGCACAGCTTGGACAGTGTCCCCCCTCCCCCTCCTGAGCTGTCGGAGAGTTTTCCAGAACCTCTTTGAGGCTGCCCGGAAGTCATTCTCCATGGCTTCTCCAAACTCCTCCCATGCTCTGGATTTTGCTTCAGCAACTGCCACAGCTGCAGCCTTTTTTGCCTGCCGGTACTCATCCGCAGAATCGGAAGTTCCCCGAGCTAGCCAATCTTGAAAAGCCTCCTTCTTCCGCTTGACAGCTTCCCTCACCCCTGGTGTCCACCAACGGGTTCTTGGGTTGCCGCCATAACAGGCTCCGACAAGCTTTTGACCACAGCTACATGCAGCCGCTTCCACGATGGAGGTCCAGAACAGTGTCCATTCAGACTCCCCCTACCTCCTCCGGAACATGTGAGAAGTTCTCTCGGAGGTGAGAGTTGAAATCCATCCGGACAGAGTCATCTGCCAGCTTTTCCCAGCACACCCTCACAATACATTTGGGTTTACCAGGTCTGTCCGGCAGCTTTCACCGCCATCGGATCCAACTCACCACCAGATGGTGATCGGTTGACAGCTCAGCCCCTCTCTTTACCCGAGTGTCCAAAACATACGGCCTCAGGTCAGAAGACACAACCACAAAGTCGATCATTGACCTTTGGCCCAGAGTGCTCTGGTACCAAGTACACTTATGAGCAATCTTGTGTTCGAACATGGTATTCGTTATGGACAAACCATGGCTAGCACAGAAGTCCAACAACATCACACCACTCGGGTTTAGATCAGGCAGTCCGTTCCTCCCAATCACTCCTCTCCAGGTTTCCCAGTCATTGCCAACGTGAGCATTAAAGTCCCCCAGCAAAACAACAGAGTCAGTGCATGGAATCCCCTCTAGAACTCCAGTCACTGCCTCCAAGAAGGCAGAATACTCTGAGCTGCTGTTCGGTGCATACGCACACACAACAGTCAAAGTTTTCCTCTCTGCAAGCCGGAGCCGCATTGAGGCGACCCTCTCGTTTACTGGGACAAACTCCAGCTGTACAGGTGCCAGACGGGGACTTGTGAGTATCCCCACACCCGCCCGGCGCCTCTCACCCTGTGCAACTCCTGAGTAAAAGAGAGACCAACCAACTAGGAGTTTGGTTCCAGAGCCTACACTGTGTGTAGAGGTGAGCCCAACTATATCTAGCTGGTATCTCTCAACCTCACGCACCAGCTCTGGCTCTTTCCCCCCCAGTAAGGTTATCTTCCACGTACCAAGAACCAGTTTCCGCTGACAAGTTCCACGACGCCAGGGGCCCCCTTGCCCCCGCTCTGTGCCCGATGGGCATTGCACCACACCCCTACTCTGGATCTTGCGGGTGGTGAGCCTACATGATCCTCCCACGTTGCCATTTCGGGCTGAGCCCGGCCGGGTTACGTGGGCTGCCCAGCCACCAGGCGCTCGCCGTCGGACACTACCCTCAGGCCTGGCTCCAGGGGTAGGTCCCGGTAACCCTTTCCCGGGCAGGGTACACTGAATTTTAATGTGTGTACGCATAGGAATGCTTTTGGATCATGTTTGTCTGGATCTTCAATCCAGACCTGTTCGCCATGGGAGACCCTACTGGGAGCTAACAGCTCCCAACGACATAGCCCTGGAGGTCATGAGACCACACAAGCCCTTCCGCCATGACAAGGCCCTGATCCAGGAAGGGTGCTCGAAATCAGTGTAATGTATTTACAAAGCCTAGTGTCAGTAAATGGGTTTTAAAGAAAAATAATAATTTCTTAGTATGCTAGGGTCACTCTCTCTTTTTCTGCTCATGGCAGAGGCAATATTGACTTATTTTAGGTATTTCGTATTACTTAAGGTTGAAAGTCTACAATTTTGGGAGATGACTAAACAACTTGAATTGCAAATAAGTTTATGTGGTAATTCAAACAGTGAATAAAAGCTTTGACAACTTAAACTTCAGCCACATACACCCCCCCCCACTCCCCCAAAAACATTGTTCCGCCTTAAAAGACACAGAGGTTATGAATGTAAACAAACAAGAGAGGACAACGTTTCCCTACCATCGTAGACATTCCCTTTAAGGCTTTATGATATTTCTACAGTGTGATTATACGACTCAATTTTATGACTACACTATTGTATAAAGTGGAAATAGTCTAAATAGTCAGCAAATGTTTGTAATGACTGGCCCACCCTGAGCAAAGAGGTTTAAAAAATTAGTTTATTCACCACATAGAAATGTACAAGGCACAATCTTAAGTAAATTGTTATTTATAATGTCTGCAGAGTGGGACAGCGACATGGCTTCTCTTCTTGTCTTGATGCATCTTCTCAGTACACAACCAGCGGGAAGGAAGCGGCCCAAGAAGATCAGCATTGGAGAGGCAATAGAACATTTGGTGAAATTTCACAAGGTTTGTCAAGGAAATATGATCATATTACATTTAGTGTGGCTCATGCAACACTTAAACTAATGGCTTATTTTGGAGATGATTTTCTTCCTTATCTTTTATTATTTTTGTGTTTCAGTCTTGCCACAGCCTGGAGGATCACCTCATGAGCATTGAAGGAAACCCCCAGCCATATCTTGTGGCCACAGGGACTTCAAAAGCACAGGTTTCCAGCTTCTATATAGTCTTGGATAGAAAGCTTCTTCCATGTCAGTCATGTACATCCTTAGGTGCGTTTGACGAGTTGTTCAAGTCCCACTTCGTTTTCAGTGTGAAATATGACAATGCTTTGTCCAGTCTGTACACTTTTTTGCAGACTACTTTGTACAATATTGATATAGGCACAACAGAAGTAACTCCAAAAGTCAGAGAGTTGAGAGCAAAGTTGTTGAATAAGCAGTAAAAAATTTTAGATGTTTCATTTGTGCCTCATCCTTTGAGACTAAAATGTGGTCAGATTGGATGTTGTTTGCAATTCTCAAGTTACTCAGGATTTAGAAGACATCTGATTAAGGTACATTCTCCTACTGACAATGTGTGTTTGTCTCATGACACCCCTTCCAACCATGACTCTCAACAGCAAAACATTTCTCTGTGCCTAAATGAATCACCCTGTACTTCATCCCTTTGCCAAAATTTTGAAGTGGACCCTTCAGTGTCAACTCAAAGCAAAGATACATGTGCTTCTACTATAGCCAAACTTTTAGGAAGTGGTGTACCTAATACTGTAGTTCTTTCTACAATTGAGAATTTGGAGGAATTTGTGGGGGATATGCAGGCTAAAATTCAGGACCATGTATTGAATTTACTTCCAGCTAACAATCCCTCCAGATCAGCCATAGAAGAGTTATTTAAAAGTATGGATAATCCTTTTAGTCAGTTGAATTCTAATAGCAAATGGCAAAAATATTTTAGGGAAAAATGGAATATAGTACAGCCAGTTGAACTGTGTCTGGGAGTAAGGTATGATACCAGACGAAATAGTAGAACTGGAACCCATGAGCAAATTCCAGTTATCGACAAGTTTATATATATCCCTTTACTGAAAACACTCCAGTTCATGTTCAAGAATGAAAATATTTGTGACATGATGCAAACATCTACTCAATCGGATAAATACGAGGACTTCTGTGATGGAAGCTACTTCAAAAATCATCCTTTGTTTTCAAGTAATAAATTTGCTATTCAGATCCAGTTGTACTTTGATGATTTTGAGTGTGCAAATCCTTTAGGTTCAAAAAAAGGTATACATAAAGTTGGCTGCCTTTATTTCATCCTTAGAAATCCCCCCCATGGTGAATTCTTCCTTAATGAACATTCATCTGGTATCACTGTTTTATTCACAGGATGCTAAGAAATATGGAATTGATGAAATACTGAAACCCTTTGTAAAGGACTTGAAAATATTAGAGAATACAAGGATTGCTGTTCCATTTGCTAAGGTTTCTGTACATGGCACTCTTGTGCAAATTACTGGTGACAACTTGGGCATGCATAGTATTCTTGGGTACTTGGAATCATTTAGTGCAAATTATTTTTGTCGATTTTGCTTAATTGATAAATCCTTGGCTCAGACAGTTTTCTCAGAAGACGACCCATATTTGACCTTAAGGTCACCTGTTCTTAATGAACAACATTATGCTAATTTGGCAGATGATCCAACTTTAACCTCTTCATTTGGCATCAAGAGAAAAAGCATACTAAATACATTGCAGTACTTCAATATCGCTGAAAATTATGCTGTTGACATCATGCATGATATTGTGGAAGGTCAATATGAGGTCAAATTGCTATATCAATATTTGATTGAACATTTCATCTCTAAAGAAGACTTGCTAAATAGGACGTATGCTTTTAATTATGGCTATCTGGAAAAGAAAAACAAGCCAACAAATATTAATCTTGACTCTGGAGGACATGGAATAGGGTTAAATGCATCACAAACTCTGTGTTTGATCACAAACATTCATTTGATAGTTGGTGCCCTGGTACCAGAGGATGATTTGCACTGGCGTTTGTTGCTTTTGTTGCTGAACATTATAAACATTGTGTTCTCATATTCCATCACTGAAGGGATGACTATGTTTTTAAAGCATCTCATTATTGAACATCACCAACTCTTCAAAGAACTGTGTCCATCAAAAAAATTGATTCCAAAACATCATTTCATGGTCCATTATCGAAGGTGCATACGAAAAATTGGACCACTCATTCACATCTGGACTGAGATTCAAAGCCAAACACAAATTTTTCAACGACTGTGTGAAGAACTACAAGAATTTGACAGTATCACTTGCGAGGAAACACCAGTTTGCCATAGCTTATCATTGGGAATGCTTGACTTCAAAAGCAGTTGAATCAGGTCCAGTCAAACAAAGTTTACTTGAAACACTTGAATATAAAGAAGAAATATCTTCATATCTTCACATAGATTCATAAGCCACTATCAACTTCACAAATTGGGTAAAGTGTGGAGTTGAATATCGTGTTGGCCTCTTTGTTTGCACAGGCACTGATGGACACATGCCAGTGTTCAGCAAAATAATTGCAATCATTTTGCATGATGGTAAAGTTGTTTTTGTTTTGGTTGAGCATGAAACTTGTTTCCATTACCATTTCCATGCTTTCCAAGTAAGTGAAAGCATTCCGAGAAAGATACTTGTTCTAGAAAGGGATCATTTAAGACACTTCCAATTGTATGATGCCCAAATGTCCTATGGGTGTGATTCACATTTTTATGTTGTGTCAGAGGGTTGGATTATTTAATTTGTCAACTTTAATGGGATATATGGAATTGATACTTGTTTTTACACTGATCAGCCACAACATTAACTGTCTCTCTGTTTATACTTGTATTGTCCAGCAGATCAGCTCCACCTACCATAGCTGCCCTTTGTATTTCTACAATAACAGTCTGTTTCTCTAAATAATATTAGTCCTCTTTAATCTGTATTCAGTGCTCAAAATCCCCACAGAGCAAGTATTATGTGCGTGGTGGTCATCGTCAACACTGTAGTGACAGTAACATGGTGTTTAGAAGGACTACTACCAACTATAGAGTGCAACTATATGGTAAATAGAGCTGAACAGTGAGTGTGTAGAACATTTATGCTGTGATTGTTTAGTGCATGTTCATGGTTATTTAGTTTTAAAGACTACCTAATGTTAGTACAGTCATGCATTTTGTAATCTTAAGTCTGTACGCTGAATTTGAAACAAGTTAAATTTGAGTTTTTACATGAACTTTTACAGAATATATCAATGCTTAAACGTGTTTTATTTAGCACTTAGAGTTCAAATTTCAAAACATTTAAATGTTGAACACACCATTACACACATTACTACTTTTTCTAATTTAAAATGTATACACTGTGTTCAACAATCCATGTGTGTAACCAAATATATTTTGAATACCCTTTTACATTTTTACTAGCAGTGTAAACAGCAAACATTTGCATTTAAAAAGATACTGCACTGCAATAAGGGCATCAAGACTCTTGGGAAATATTGTAGTAAATGGGGAAAGGAAAAAATGTTCCAATAAAAACTATACTTGCTATATCAATACCACATCACTAGACTATGTTGACAACCCTGTTTAAAATGCATGTATTGTTGACTAACATTTTCTCTACAAGAAATATAATGAAATATGACATTTTTCTGTACAATTTTATTAACAATTAAAATTTTTTTCAGAATGCATGTTTTGGGAAATTATTTCAATACATTTCCATGACTTTTGAACAGGTCACATCTTATACTTTGCACTTGAAGAATTGTTATATAATGTGTTAAATTCAGTAAAAGAAAATCAAAAATAAACTTAATAAAAAAATTTGCTTTAAAGGATGCAGAGGCATGCTCCCCATATAGGCTTTGTTAACTCAAATTGGGAGTTGTATTTTACTGAAAATGGGATCACTCTTTTAACTCTCACAAGAGTACAGTTTTAACTCCTGAAAAGTGTTAAATTGTCAGCTCCGAGAAGAGAGTTACTTTAACTCTGCTGTAGAGTATATTTGGTGGTCACACATGTACACTCAAAATTAGTTGATTTGAACACTCTGGGAGTTTATTTCAAAAGGCAGAATTTGCTGTGCAGTTATGTTCCTGAATTAATGATACTGAAATGCACCACCACATTTCTGTGTTCTTAAGGAAGAAACCACATGAGGAAATTCATGTGACCTTAGTCTATAATGCTCAGGACTTGTTTCTGAGCTGTGCCTCCTGGGTCAAAGCTCTGGTTTCTTCCATTTCTCTCAGCCTTGCAAAGGAAGTGGATCATGGTCAGCACTGAGGCTTAATCATCCCTCCATTTAGTCTCCATTAACTCAGCCCACAGTTTATTTATTACAACTGATCACATGAATTTGCTTAGCGTTTATAATTATAGCTAATTGAAATATATTTACTATTTATACTGTTTCATTTTTTGATGTTATGTTGCACCTGTGAAAGATCACTAGGTTCTTTCAAAAGTATTTATGGATTTGTGCACACATTTCCATATATATAGAGAGAGAGAGCAGTACACTATGAAGTGGCCTCTGCTCTGTCAGATGAAATCAGTCTGAGGTTAATGTTCAGGAAATAAATCCAGCCTTGAAGATGATGATTCAAATATTCTATGTGTTAAAATAAATTTTGCTGATGTTCTAAACAATGAATAAAAAATGGCATATATCAGTGGGTTCATAAAGGAGTTCAAATCTGTTAACCAGATCAAAAAACCCCACACACTCGCAGGTGTGTCAACTGCTGCAGGAATGAGATAATTAGGTATCCAGCAAACAAGGTAAAGAAAAACCACTGTCCCTAATTTCTTGGCAGCTTTGATTTCTGAAGACTTTGGTGTTTTAGCTCCATGGTTGTTTATGGCACCATCTTTCACATCTTTGATAGCTTTAGCTTGATGTATTGCCACTTTAAAAATAACTGAGTACAATATTATTATTAAACTGCATGGAGCTAGAAATGCAGCTACAAGTTTAATGAAGATCCAATATTTATATTCATACACAACACACTCTCCATAACATTGGGAGTAGGCATTAGGATCTGTATAAAGTTCATTAAAGTATAATTGCACAATAACATAACACAGCCAATAACACCAGCCAAAAATTATGGACAACAAGGTTTTATGAAGCGTGATTTGACTGGAATACTGCAGAGGGTTAGTGATAGCAATGTACCTATCAACTGCTATTAGTATCATGCTGTGCAGAGAGCCATACTTTGAGACCAAACCAATTGTTGCAGAAATGTAGCATGCTACGGGTCCAAGATACCAACAGGAGTCCATCTGGGCACTTAGAATCACAGGCATATTAACCAGTCCCACGAAAAAAAGCCACAGCCAGAGAGAGTATGATCAGGTTGGTTGGAGTGTGGAGCTGCTTAAAGTGAGAGATGGAGATGATCACCAACAGATTCAGAAACACAGTGCACACAGATATACACGAGAGAATGAAGCACATCAAAATATATCCAGTGCCATATACGGCATGTTTTATACAAGACTTATTATTGTCAGGAAGGCAATATTGAACTGTGATGTTGTGCCTGTAGTCTTGATCGTCCATCTGAAATAGAGACAGAGCTGAGGAATCTGAAATGATTCAGAGAGTTAACTTCTCTGTTTTATACATGAGCATGAGTCCTCCCACTAGTGGATAGTGTAAACCTAACATCATCATGACATACAGTTTTGGGTTAGCTGAGACTAGTTCAGAGTGGTAGAACTGTGTAAGAATATAATATCATAATTACACATTTTACACACTGAGCAAAACAGTAGGAGGGGTCATGATTTATCATGTACATTAGAGACTGCCATGGGTTTAGATTATTAACTGGATTTTTTTTACATTTTTGTAATCATACTCAACGAGGCCAGAAAATGTGTTGTATGCACTCACAGAATAGAACATACAATAGAATATTATGGTCTATCCACAATGTACCGAAATACAACAAAAAATGAAAATTTATAAACAGCCTGATAATTTGGGATATATAGATGAATAAATAACAATTCTTTCCTGGTAGGCAATTTTTTTAACTCTCTTTGAAAATAGTATAAAGAGAATACTTAAAATGAACCTCAGATTTTATACTTTACAATAATAATTTAGGATTGGCGACTCAAAAGTGTCCATAGGGGTGAGTGAATGTGTGTGTGTGTGTGTGTCTGTGTTGCCTTGTAAAGGACTGGCGCCCCCTCCAGGGTGTATTCCTGCCTTGCACCCAATGATTCCAGGTAGGTTCCTGAACTGGATAAGTGGTTACAGATAATGAATGAATGAATAATTTAAAAATGGCTCCATATTTAATTAGATGAAAGTAAAACTTTCCAAAAAAGTTGGAATGCTTCAAAATAATATAAATAAATTAAAATAAAACAGGAAAAAGCCTGGTAAATCTATGTAGTGCTACAATAATCTAATTAACATCAACAGACAATTAGTGACGTTACTGGGTCCTTAGCTCCATGAAACCACCAGTGATTTCAGACTAGTAATTGTCACATCCTCTGCTTCATAACTTTTTTAATTTTTAAGATATTTGCATGATTGAGGTGTCAAATGAAAGCTGGAACTATGATTTTTCGATTGAAGTAATATATGTAAATATAAAGACAGATAATGAGAAATCTGCCTCAAACAAACTATGTGCATGTCACGCCCTCGTCATGTCTGTTTTTCCGGCCATGTGCTGAGAGTGACTCCCATCCTGTCCAGTCCGTTTCAGTCTTTTGTTGCCCCCCTTTGTCAGTCTCCTGTCATGTCCCATGTCCAGTCTCATTTATCCGGTCCTGTCGTGTCCCCAGTTCCTGTGTCTGTTCCTGTCTTGTTTTGAGTCTTGTTTTCCGTGGTTTTGTTTTCTGTGCCCTGTCCTGTGCCATCTCCTGGGAGGTTTAGAAGTACGCGCCCCGGGAGTTGCGCGTTCAGGGGGGGGCATCTGTCACGCCCTCGTCATGTCTGTTTTCCCGGCCATGTGCTGAGAGTGAGCACATGGCTATGTTTGTTGTTGTTTCCTGTCTCCGCCTCCTTGTTCGTCACCCTCGTTATCTGTTTCAGGTGTGTCTCGTCTGTTCGTGTATTTAAGTCCCCTTCCCTCACTTCCTGTTGTCGTTCATTTGTATTGTTTGTTACTTAGTCATCTCGTGTTTTTTAGCTATTTTCCGCGTCTTTTTGTTTTGCTCTTTCCTAGTCTAGTCATGTCGTTTCGTTTCCCAGTCCTGTCGTGTTGTTTCCTTCCTTCTCCTTGTCAAGTCGTTTTGTTTAAATTTCTACTCTTGTTGATTCCTTACTTCGTGTTTGCCCTTAAGTCCGTTTGTGTTAATTTTGTTTCTTTATTTTGATATATTAAAAATCACTGTGTTTTAGTAAGTGCGTCCGCCTCAGTCAGTCCACCCCGTGATCCGTGAGAGTGCAATCTTTATTTTTTTTTTAAATATTGTATGAAATTTTTATTTTATAATTTATAATAGAAAATACACATTTATCATGCAATACTATTTAACGGCACCCTAACCATTAATTTAACGCCTTATTCAAGGTGATTGAGCACTGTTTGACATTTTTGACACTTTGGATATTTATTACCACATTTTTTTTCAAAAAGGACTAATATATACATTCCTAATAAGTCAATTTTTGCTTCTTAGAATCTAATAATGCCCAAAATGGCTTTTCATAGCCCAAACATAAACCATGCAATGTATATTTGAAGTAATTCATGAAACAAAAACAAAAAATTATGAAAAAACCAATTTCGATTCCCAAAAAAATTACTATGAAATACCACATGTGATCCACTATTTAGACTTGAATAAATATCAAAATAAATATATTGGGAACACTCACAACATTTTCTGGTAAAGTTCTATAAATAAATCAAAATATGTGGATTACTGTTGATGTCTCTAGAGTCATTTATGATGAGAAAAAAAAAAACTGTGAGCATCTATATTTATTTGCATTTAGGAGTTAATTGGAAGCATATGTAAATTATATTAGGATCAGAAAACACATAATTTTCTACTTTAATGTGTCCTTTTACAAAAAAACCTATTTTAATTTATCCCAAATATTTAGAAAGTAATAATCATTCAAATTTGGCAATTAGCTATTTTTTGGAAATTCAGAAAAATAACTAGAGCCGAAAGCACACCTCAGAGAGTCTTCAAAAGCGAAAATGGGGACGTTACACAAAAGTGCCAGCTGGCACAAGCTCATTGAAAACCAATTGTCTGAGGAAGAGCTGAGGAGAGAGTTAATAATATGGGACTTATGGGTTTGGTGTTTATGATGGTGATAATGAGTGATGATAAAATCCCAAAATGCTAGGGTTAGCTTTCTCTGGTTCCATCCTTTTGTCAATCAGATTAACAGATACTAATATGTTTCATGTGATGAGGATTTTCATACAAATTAATTTGTGTATCCCATAAAATTTGTTTCTCAGTGTACACAAACATTTGAAAATCCATCCATCCATCCATTATCTGTACCGCTTATCCAATTTAGGGTCGCGGGGGGTCCAGAGCCTACCTGGAATCATTGGGCGCAAGGCGGGAATACACCCTGGAGGGGACGCCAGTCCTTCACAGGGCAACACAGACACACACACATTCACTCACACACTCATACCTACGGACACTTTCAAGTCGCCAATCCACCTGCAACGTGTGTTTTTTTTGGACTGTGGGAGGAAACCGGAGCACCCGGAGGAAACCCACGCGGACACGGGGAGAACACACCAACTCCTCACAGACAGTCACCCGGAGCGGGAATCGAACCCCCAACCTCCAGGTCCCTGGAGCTGTGTGACTGCGACACTACCTGCTGCGCCACCGTGCCGCCCCATTTGAAAATCCAATATGTTATAAATCAATAAGCCAGATTTCAAGAGACCTGAGTTTATACACAGGCCCTGTGCTTAAGCAACAAACTTTGACCATTCATCATGAAGAATTAAACCAATAGTGCTTGTGTGGGAGTTCAAATGAGAATGCTGAGGCGAGGTTGATTTTTAACCAAAGATCCAGAGGAGGGAAACTTTATTATTCCTTGCCGCGAAAAGAATCATCTCTCTAACTGAACACTAGCCGACTCCTCTACTCATCATGAACCTCAACTGAGTCCTCTATTCGGTCCGACTTATAGGGTTAACGGAACGGTCTCCCTAACACAGTGTCTGTGTGTGAATATTGTTCATAAGCGTTCAGTAGTCCCTACACAGGCCCCCCCAGTATTCACAAACACAGACATGTTCAAATGATGAGGGGGGCGTGACACCCGCCCAAATCGGCCCTTGCGGTGAGGAACAGAGGGTGCAGGACCACCAGGAGGTGTGGGCGCGGTGGGAACAATAGCATTGGCGACGTGCAGGTCGCGCAAGTATCACAGGCCCATTCAAGTCCAGGTGAGCAGGCTTAAGATGGTCCACGGAGATCCGCTCGCGTGTACCTCCTAAGTCTGCAATGAAAATCTTGTCCCCTGGGGCGATCAATCGGAGTGGACCATCGTAGACCGGATGAAGAGGGGTGCGGTGAGCGTCATAGCGGACAAAAACATAGCTTGCCTTGTGCAAAGTATGAGGGACCTGTGAACGCTGCAGGCCGTGCTGAGAGGTGGGCAGGGGAACACAAGTCCTTGAGTCCCTGAAGGGCAGGACGCTGCTGACTGGCCGACCATGGGCCTGTGACTGTTGGGAGGAATTCGCCAGGGACCCACAGCACTTGGCCGTACACCAGCTCTGCTGAGGATGTTTGGAGGTCCTCCTTAGGTGCAGCACGAAGACCCAGCATAACCCATGGAAGTTTGTCTACCCAGTTGTCACCTTTCAGGCTGGCCCGGAGAGCAGCCTTCATGGAACGATGGAAACGTTCACACAACCCATTAGCCTGAGGGTGGTACGCAGTTGTGTGGTGGATTCGCACACCAAGATCCCTAGCTAGGCAGTGCCAGATTGCGGATGTGAACTGTGAGCAATGTCGGATGGAACCCCGAAATGTGCAACCCACGGGCCAGGGAAAGCCCTGGCAACCTACGTTGATGTTGTCAATGACAGCAGAATGACCTCCGGCCACCTTGTTGCCCGGTCGACCATAGTGAGGAGATACTGGGTAAAACCCAGAGACGGTGGAAGGGGCCCCACCAGGTCCACATGCACATGATCAAAACGCGCTCAGGAACAGGGAAAAAACTGCTAAGGGGGCTTTGATGTGCTGATGCACCTTAGCTCGCTGACAGGCCATGCAAGTGTTTGACCAGTAACGCACATCCTTCTTGAGGCCATGCCAAACAAACTTGGCTGCCATCAGTCTTTGCGAAGCCTTAGTACCAGGATGAGAAAGGCTGTGTATGGCGTCAAAAACCTGTCTACGCTATCCAGTAGGAATGACGGGTCTGGGCTGGCCCGTGGACGTGTCGCAGAGAAGTGTCACCCCAGCATCGCCAAAAGGGATGTCCTCTAGCTACAAGCAGGTGGCCGCATTTTTGAGGGTCTGGATCTCCGGTCAGTGGCCATCTCAGAGTAATCAATGCCCATATGCACAGCAGCTGTAACCGAGCACGAGAGGCAGTCGGCCACAGGGTTGCTCTTCCCGGCGACATGTTGGATGTGGGTAGTGAACTCGGAGATGAAAGCAAGTTGTCTTTGCTGGTGAGCGGACCATGGTTCTGAAGTCTTGGCCATGGCAAAAACCAGTGGTTTGTGGTCAACAAAAGCCGTGAACAGGCGGCCCTCCAAGAGAAAACGGAAATGACGCACGGCCAGATAAAGGGCAAGGAGCTCGCGGTCGAAAGTACTATACTTGCGCTCATTTGGACAAAGTTGCCGACTGAAGAAAGCCAGCGGTTGCCAAGCACAATTGACCCACTGCTCGTGCACAGCCCCTATTGCAAAATCCGATGCGTCGGTGGTGATTGCAATAGGTGCGTTCGGAATCGGGTGTGCCAGCATGGTAGCTTTCACTAGCACGCATTTGAAGGCATTGAATGCCTGAGCCCTCTCATCGGTCCAGTCCACCAGGTGCTTGGCAGGTTTACCCTTAAGCGCTTCGTAAAGGGGAGGCATGAGACTGGCTGCTCGTGGGATAAATCGATGATAAAAGTTTATCATGCCCAGGAACTCCTGCAAAGCTTTGAAGGTGAGGGGATGGGTTAGGGTTAAACTCTGAGGTGCTGTGAATGTTCTGACCTGCAGGTGCTGGCAACCAATATGTCATCCAAGTACACAAACAAAAAGGGGAGGTCACACAGTGCACTATCCATGAGCCGTTGGAAGGTTTGACCTGCATTTTTGAGACCAAAAGGCATGCGAAGAAATTCGAACAGGCCAAATGGGGTGGTTACAGCAGTCTTCGGAACATTTGCAGGGTGCACAGGAACCTGGTGGTATCCGCAGACCAAATCCACTTTAGAAAAAATGACTGTACCAGCTAAATGAGCAGAAAGGTCTTGTATGTGCGGAATCGGGTAATGGTCTGGGGTAGTGGCGTCATTAAGGCGACGGTAATCACTGCACAGCTGCCATCCACCACCTGGTTTCTGGACCATATGCAGAGGAGAGGCCCATGGGCTGTTGGATCTTCGCACAATGCCAAGGCGTTCCATGGTGTCCAACTCGCCTTCAGCAATGGAGAGCTTTGCCGGATCTAAACGTTTGGGCCTTGCATACACGGGCGTGCCAGTGGTGGTGATGTGGTGCTCCACCCCATGTTTGCTTGTCAGAGCAGTGAACGTGGGCTCTGTGAGACTCGGAAAGCTGGCTAGGATCTTCGCAAACTCATCAGAGGGGGAGAGTGTGCTGGACAACTTGAAAGAGCCAGAGTGACTGAGGGAACATGGGAGTGAACTGAATGTTTCTGGGTCGACGAGGCTCCTGTTCTTCACATCGACAAGCAGATTATTAGCGCACAAGAAATCCGCGCCCAGAAGCGGTGTGGAAACTTTGGCCAGGATAAAATCCCAATTAAACCCCATTAAAACACAAAGGCACTGACCGTCTGCCATAGGTGAGGATAGGACAGCATGTGGTCCATGAGCTCTGATGGTTTGGAATCACCCAACCCCTATAATGAGAGAAGCTGGCGGGCACGTTTGGTGTCAGGCAGTTCAAAAGTTTGCGAGAACAGAGCTTTTAATCCAGCATAATTGTCAAGATCTGGGGGGTTTTGCAGAAAGTTAATTATTCTGGAAGCTGTGCTGCTGGTCAGCGCTGTGACCACGTAATAGTACTTTGTCTCGTCGTCCGTGATTTTCCTAATGGCGAACTGAGCTTCAGCTTGAACGAACCAAATGGCGGCATGTTCTTCCCAAAACTCCGGTAATTTCAGGGCTATGACATTCGTGGATATGTTTGGAGGCTTTGAAATCATTCAAAGAGTCATCAGGGTCACCAGTGTGGGAGTTCAAATGAAAACGCTGAGGCGAGGTTGATTTTAACCAAAAATCCAGAGGAGGGAAACTTTATTATTCCTTGCCGCGAAAAGAATCATCTCTCTAACTGAACACTGGCTGACTCCTCTACTCATCATGAACCTCAACCGAGTCCTCTATTCGGTCCGACTTCTAGGGTTAACGGATCGCTCTCCCTAACACAGCGTCTGTGTGTGAATATTGTTTATGAGCGTTCAGTAGTCCCTACACTTGTACACTTTAAACTCATTACAATGGTCATAGAGTAAAGTGCCACTTTTCAACATTCCAGTTTGACACACACAGCTTGTTTATTTTCTCCAGAGGAAATGAAGTTAAAAGAAATGAAATGCTCTGAAGCAGTTTTACATGACCCCAAGGTCACCATGTCCAGTGCCTCCTGTCTTTGGGATGCAGAGCATCTGAACTGTGTTCCCTGGAATTATGTAGCTTCAGTCAATACCTGTAGGATTGGAAATAAGGAACTTCGGACATACATCATTGGTGAATAACGTTACAAACAGTATGATGTACATTTAAAGGTACAGCAGTGGTATAAATGTCCAGTTGTGTTCCTTAAAGGTACATTACATACTTCTCTCAAGAAGGAGTGGTGGATATGTGTAAAATTGTATTATTACAAATTATTTATTATATAGAACTGTGGTAAATAAAAGAACATAATATAAATCCTGGAGATGAAAAGGGGCGTATGAAAATAACACAAAATCTACAATTATAATAGAATAAGGTACAGTTATGTTCCCTAATTAAAGATACTGAAATGTACCACCACATTTCTGTGTTCTTAAGGAAGAAACCACATGAGGACATTTATGTGGCCTTAGTCTATAACGCGCAGTACTTGTTTCTGAGCTGTGCCTCCTAGGTCAAAGCTCTGGTTTC
The DNA here is from genome assembly GCF_029633855.1 of Hoplias malabaricus. Classification (NCBI taxonomy): domain Eukaryota; kingdom Metazoa; phylum Chordata; class Actinopteri; order Characiformes; family Erythrinidae; genus Hoplias; species Hoplias malabaricus. The sequence continues at coordinate 33,393,942 of NC_089817.1, forward strand.
TTCCATTTCTCTCAGCCTTGCAAGGGAAGTGGATCATGGTCAGTACTGAGCCTTGATCATCCCTCCATTTAGTCTCCATTAACTCAGCCCACAGTTAAATTATTACAACTGATCACATGAATTTGTTTAGCATTTACAATTATAGCTAATTGAAATATTACTAGGTTCTTTCAACAGTATTTGTGGATTTGTGCACACATTTCCAAATATATATATATATATATATATATATATATATATATATCCCTTAGAGCAGTACAATATGAAGTGGCTTAAGCTCTGTCAGATGAAATCAGTCTGAGGTTAATGTTCAGGAAATAAATCCAGCCTTGAAGATGATGATTCAAATATTCTACGTGTTAAAATATATTTTGCTGATGTTCTAAACCATGAATAGGAAATGACATATATCAGTGGGTTCATAAAGGAGTTCAAGTCTGTTAACCAGATCAAAAAACCCCACACACTCGCAGGTGTGTAAACTGCTGCAGGAATGAGATAATTTGGTATCCAGCAAACAAGGTAAAGAAAAACCACTGTCCCTAATTTCTTGGCAGCTTTGACTTCTGAAGACTTTGGTGTTTTAGCTCCATTGTTGTTTGTGGCACCATCTTTCACAGCTTTGATAGCTTTAGCTTGATGTATTGCCACTTTAAAAATAACTGAGTACAAGATTATTATTAAACTGCATGGAGCTAGAAATGCAGCTACAAGTTCAATGAAGGTCCAATATTTATATTCATACACAACACACTCTCCATAACATTGGGAGTAGGCATTAGGATCTGTATAAAGTTCATTAAAGTATAATTGCACAATAACATAACACAGCCAACAACACCAGCCAAAAATTATGGACAGCAAGGTTTTATGAAGCGTGATATGACTGGAATACTGAAGAGGGTTAGTGATAGCAATATACCTATCAACTGCTATTAGTATCATGCTGTGCAGAGAGCCATACTTTGAGACCAAACCAATTGTTACAGAAATGTAGCATGCTACTGGTCCAAGATACCAACAGGCGTCCATCTGGGCACTTAGAATCATAGGCATATTAAACAGTCCCACGAGTAAGTCAGCCACAGCCAGAGAGAGGATGATCAGGTTGGTTGGAGTGTGGAGCTGCTTGAAGTGAGAGATGGAGATGATCACCAGCAGGTTCAGAATCACAGTGCACACAGATATACATGAGAGAATGAAGCACATTAAAATATATCCAGTGCCATATACGGCATGTTTTATACAAGACTTATTATTGTCAGGAAGGCAATATTGAACTGTGATATTGTGCCTGTAGTCTTGGTTGTCCATCTGAAATACAGACAGAGCTGAAGAATCTGAAATGATTCAGAAAGTTAACTTCTCTGTTTTATACATGAGCATGAGTCCTCCCACTAGTGGATAGTGTAAACCTAACATCATCATGACGTACAGTGTTGGGTCAGCTGAGACTAGTTCAGAGTGGTAGAACGATGTAAGAATATAATATCATAATTACACATTTTACACATTGAGCAAAACAGTAGGAGTGGTCATTTATCATGTACATTAGAGACTGCCATGGGTTTAGATGATTAACTGGATTTTTTTTATTTTTGTCATCATACACAATGAGGCCAGAAAATGTGTTGTACACACTCACAGAATAGAACATACAATAGAATATAAGGGTCCATCCACAATGTACCGAAATACAACAAGAAATGAAAATTTATAAACAGCCTGATAATTTGGGATATATAGATGAATAAATAACAATTCTTTCCTGGTAGGCAATTTCTTAACTCTCTATTTAATTGAAAATAGTATAAAGAGAATACTTAAAATGAAACTGAGATTTTATACTTTAAAATAATAATTTAAAAATGGCTCCATATTTAATTAGATGAAACAAAAACTTTCCAAGACATTGGAATGCTTCAAAATACTATAAATAAAATGAAATAAAACAGGAAAAAGCCTGGTAAATCTATGTAGTGCTACAATAATCTAAATAACATCAACAGACTCCTCCTTGGATCACCACCTTAACGTGGTGGAGGGGTTTGCGTGCCTGCGTGAGCCTAGGAGCTATGTTGTCGGGGGCAATAGCCCCTGGTAGGGTCTCCCAAGGCAAATTGGTCCTAGGTGATGGGCCAGACAAAGAGTGATCCATAAAGACACAGATGAAAAAGACAACGAGGACACAGCCTCCCTTGCCCGGAGCAGGGTTACCGGGGCCTCACCCTGGAGCCAGGCCTGGGGGAGGGGCTCCTTGGCGAGCGCCTGGTGGCCGGACTTTCACCTATGGAGTCCGGCCGGGCTTAGCCCGAAGGGGATACATGGGTCCACTCTCCCATGGGCCCACCACCTGTGGGAGAGGTAGTAATCCGGGTCTGGTGCATTGTGGATCGGGTGGTGGTCGGGGTCGGGGGCCCTGGCGTTCCGATCCTCGGTTACTGAAACTGGCTTTTGGAACATGGAACGTAACCTCTCTGGTGGGAAAAGAGCCTGAGCTGGTGCGCGAGGTTGAGAGGTACCGACTAGATATAGTTGGGCTCACCTCGACACACAGTATGGGCTCTGGAACCAATCTCCTCGAGAGGGGCTGGATGCTCTTTCACTCTGGAGTTGCCCAGGGTGAGAGGCGTAAGGCAGGTGTGGGCTTACTCATAGCCCCCCGGCTTAGCGCCTGTACGTTGGGGTTTACCCCAGTGAACGAGAGGGTAATTTCCCTGCGCCTTCGGGTTGGGGAAAGGGCTCTGACTGTTGTTTGTGCTTATGCACCGAACAGCAGTTCAGAGTACCATGCCTTCTTGGGGACCCTAGAGGGAGTGCTGGAGAACACTCATTCTGGGGACTCCATTGTTCTGCTGGGGGACTTCAACGCTCACGTGGGTAATGACAGTGAGACCTGGAGGGGCGTGATTGGGAGGAACGGCCCCGCTGATCTGAACCCGAGTGGTGTTCAGTTATTGGATTTCTGTGCTCGTCACAGTTTGTCCATTACGAACACCATGTTCGAACATAAGGGTGTCCACAAGTACACCTGGCATCAGGACACCTTAGGCCGCATTTCGCTGATCGATTTTATAGTCGTATCATCTGACCTGCGGCCATATGTTCTGGACACTCGGGTGAAGAGAGGCGCTGAGCTGTCAACTGATCACCACCTTGTGGTGTGTTGGATCAGATGGCGGGGGAGGATGCCGGACAGACCTGGCAGGCCCAAACGTGTGTTGAGGGTTTGCTGGGAACGTTTGGCAGAGGAACCTGTCAGAAAGATCTTCAACTCCCACATCCGGCAGAGCTTCGACTGCATCCCGGGGGAGGCTGGTGACATTGAGTCCGAGTGGGCCATGTTCCGGACCTCCATTGTTGAGGCGGCTGAACAGAGCTGTGGCTGCAAGGTTGTCGGTGCCTGTCGGGGTGGCAATCCCCGCATTCGGTGGTGGACACCCCGGGTGAGGGAGGCTGTCAAGCTGAAGAAGGAGTCCTATCGAGCATGGTTGGCTCAGGGGACTCCGGAGGCAGCCGACAGGTACCGAGGAGCCAAGCGGCTTGCAGCCTCGGCAGTCGCTAAGGCAAAAACTCGGGTGTGGGAGGAGTTCGGTGAGAACATGGAAAACGACTTTCGGTCGGCTCCGAGAAGTTTCTGGCAAACCGTCAGGCAACTCAGGAGGGGAAAGCAGTTTTCCACCAACACTGTATATGGTGGGGGTGGGGAACTGTTGAACTCGACTGGGGACGTCACCAGACGGTGGAAGGAATACTTCGAGGATCTTCTCAATCCCACCAGCACGTCTTCCGCAGAGGAAGCAGAGCTTGCGGACCCCGGGGGGGGCTCGTCTATCACTGGGGCTGAAGTGGCCAAGGTGGTAGGGAAACTCCTTGGCGGTAGGGCCCCGGGGGTGGATGAGGTTCACCCCGGGTTCCTCAAGGCTCTGGATGTTGTGGGGCTGTCCTGGTTGACACGTCTTTGCAACATCGCGTGGACATCGGGGGCAGTGCCTCTGGACTGGCAGACTGGGGTGGTGGTTCCCCTTTTTAAAAAGGGGGATCGGAGGGTGTGTTCCAACTATAGGGGGATCACACTCCTCAGCCTCCCCAGTAAGGTCTATGCGGGGGTACTGGAGAAGAGAGTCCGACCGATAGTTGAACCTCGGATCCAGGAGGAACAATGCGGATTCCACCCCGGTCGTGGAACACAGGACCAGCTCTTTACCCTCGCTAGGATCCTGGAGGGTGCATGGGAGTTTGCTCAACCAGTCTACATGTGTTTTGTGGATCTGGAGAAGGCATTCGACCGTGTCCCTCGGGGTATTCTGTGGGGGGTGCTCAGGGAGTATGGGGTACTGGGCTCTTTGTTACGAGCTATCCAGTCCCTGTACAAACAGAGCAGGAGTCTGGTTCGTATGGCTGGCAGTAAGTCAGACTGGTTTCCAGTCGGAGTTGGACTCCGTCAGGGCTGCCCGTTGTCACCGGTTCTGTTCACAATTTTTATGGACAGAATTTCTCGGCGTAGCCAAGTGGCGGAGGGTGTGCGGTTTGGTGGTCTCAGGATCCCATGTCTGCTTTTTGCAGATGATGTGGTCTTGTTGGCTTCATCGAGCCGGGACCTCCAGCTCTTGCTGGACCAGTTTGCAGCCGAGTGTGAAGCGGTAGGGATGAGGATCAGTACCTCCAAGTCCGAGTCCATGGTACTCAGTCGGAAAAGGGTGGAGTGCTCTCTCCAGGTTGGAAGTGAGATCCTGCCTCAAGTGGAGGAGTTTAAATACCTCGGGGTCTTGTTCACGAGTGAGGGAAAGATGGAGCGTGAGATTGACAGGCGGATCGGTGCAGCGTCAGCAGTAATGCGGGGTCTGTACCGGTCCGTTGTGGTGAAGAAAGAGCTGAGCAGAAAAGCACAGCTCTCGATTTACCGGTCAATCTATGTCCCAACCCTCACCTATGGTCACGAGCTTTGGGTAGTGACCGAAAGAACGAGATCGCGGGTACAAGCGGCTGAAATGAGTTTTCTCCGCAGGATGTCTGGACTCTCCCTTAGAGACAGGGTTAGGAGCTCGGACATCCGGGAGAGACTCGGAGTGGAGCCGCTGCTCCTCCACGTCGAGAGGAGCCAGTTGAGGTGGTTTCGGGCATCTGGTTCGGATGCCTCCTGGACGCTTTCCTGGAGAGGTGTTCCGGGCATGTCCAACGGGGAGGAGGCCCCGGGGCAGACCAAGAACACGCTGGAGAGACTATATGTCTCGACTGGCCTGGGAACGCCTCGGTATACCCCCGGAGGAGCTGGCGTCGGTGGCTGGGGAGAGGGAGGTCTGGGTTTCTTTGCTCCGACTGCTTCCCCCGCGACCCGGATAAGCGGTGGATAATGGATGGATGGATGGACATCAACAGACAATTAGTGACGTTACTGGGTCCTTAGGTCCATGAAACCACCAGTGGTTTCAGACTAGTAATTGTCACATCCTCTGCTTCATAACTTTTTAATTTTTTAAGATATTTGCATGATTGAGGTGTCATATGAAAGCTGGAACTATGATCTTTCGTAATGCATGTAAATATAAAGACAGATAATGAGAAATCTGCCTCAAGCAAACCATGTGCAATCCTTATTTTTTTTTAAATATTGTATGACATTTTTATTTTATATTTTATTATAGAAAATGTACATTTATCATGCAATACCATTTAACAGCACCCTAACCATTAATTTAACGCCTTATTCAAGGTGATTGAGCACTGTTTGACACCATTTTTGACACTTAGGATATTTATTACCACATTTTTTTTCAAAAGGACTAATATATACATTCCTAATAAGTCCATTTTTGCTTCTTAGAATCTAATAATGCCCAAAATGGCTTTTCATATCCCAAACATAAACCATGCAATGTATATTTGAAGTAATTCATGAAACAAAATCAAAATATTATGAAAAAACAAATTTCAATTCCCAAAACAAATACTATGAAATACCACATGTGATCCTCTATTTAGACTTGAATAAATATCAAAATAAAAAAATTGGGGACACTCACAATCTTTTCTGGTAAAGTTCTATAAATAAATCAACATATGTGGATAACTGTTGATGTGTCTTGAGTCATTTATGATGAGAAAAAAAAACATAAAAAACTGAGCATCTGCTGTGAGTTAATTGGAAGCATATGTAAATTATATTAGGATCAGAAAGCACATAATTTTCTACTGTAAAGTGTACTATTACAAAAAAAACTATTTTAATGTATTCCAAATATTTAGAAAGTAATGATAATTCAAATTTGGAAGTTAGCTACCTCAGAGAGTCTTCAAAAGCGAAAATTGGGACGTTACATTGTTTTTCCATTTAGTCAACAACAATGTATGTCCACCGTACCTTTTTTCCTGAGAAAGTGCCAACTGGCACAAGCTCATTGAAAACCAATTGTCTGAGGAAGAGCTGAGGAGACAGTAAATAATAAGGGACTTATGGGTTTGGTGTTTACAATGGTGATAGTGAGTGATGATACAATCCCAAAATGCTAGGGTTAGCTTTCTCTGGTTCCCTCCTTTTAGTCAATCAGATTAACAGATACTAATATGTTTCATGTGATGAGGATTTTCATACAAATTCATTTGTGTATCCCACAATATATGTTTCTCAGTGTACACAAACATTTGAAAATCCCCTATATTACAAATCAATAAGCCAGATTTCAAGAGACCTGAGTCTATACACAGGCCCTGTGCCTAAGCAACAAACTTTGACCATTCATCATGAAGAATTAAACCAATAGTTCTTGTACACTTTAAACTCAGTACAATGGTCATAGAGTAAAGTGCCACTTTTCAACATTCCAGTTTGACACACACAGCTTGTTTATTTTCTCCAGAGGAAATGAAGTTAAAAGAAATGAAATGCTCTGAAGCAGTTTTACATGACCCCAAGGTCATCATGTCCAGTGCCTCCTGACTTTGGGATGCAGAGCATTTGAACTGTGTTCCCTGGAATAATGTAGCTTCAATCAATACCTGTAGGATGAGATGGAATGTGGTTTGCTCTCCAGATCTTGTCCCATATCAGGAATAGACCTCAGTAGTTATGTTGGTGAATGACACGAAATCGGTACAGAAATGTTCTAGAAAAGTCTAGAGTAGAGCCTACCCAGAAGAGTACAACCTGTGATAGCAGTGGGGGTGGGGGCATGTCCTATTGATACGTACATTCATGATTGTAATTGGGGATCAGAGAAGACAGGAAGACTTTGGTTAGTTCATTGACACACCCAGGAGCTCCCCTCTCTCAGTGGTTGACATGAAATGGTTTTAATGCTCCTCCTTGATGTCTCATGGCCAAACTCATCATGAGGTGCTGCCTGGCTGTTTGCTTGTTTTGGCTGCCTGGCCTCCCTCCTCCACTTGTCTCTTTGGTCCACAACAGTGGTTGTGAAACGAGTATTTCCTGGGTGTTTCATGATATTGGAGAGTAGTAGCGAGCGAGGCGAAGTTTGCTTGATACTCTTTGGAGGAGATGGAGTCGGCCTAGAGGACGTTTGTTATTGTGTAGTTTTGAGGGCCCACTTCACAGCCAGGGTTTATCTCGTATAAAATTGAATTTTTCTAATGCTTAAACTCCTGTGACAGGACTGCTCCAAGCCTTGGAGATGAAGTGGTTTGTATGACATCACACAAATATAAAATCTACAATTATATTAGAAGAAGATACAATCATGTTCCCTAAGTAAAGTTACTTCATATGTACGCTTGAGACTACCACCAGAGTGACAGTGTTTTCTGAGAGTGAAGAGTAAGTGTCCCTGAGGCTGTTGGCAGTGTTGAGGGCCTCCTTCAGCTTGTATAGCATCTTAGCCTAGAGTGAAGGAAATTGTCATTAAAATACAAGTAAATTACAATATAAATTATACTGAAAGACCAGACAACGATTATGAGCCTAGACTTTTGACACACTGAGGTTCTAATAGAATAATGTAGAGGGTACCGGACACTAATGTACTGAGAAATATAGATAATAAGAATCTTTTAATTATCGGAGAAATATAACACCCCGCTACTCCAATGTACCAACAATGGTCCAGTAGTTGCATTATATACTCGGACTTAACAGAGTCTCACTTCAAGATCAGCCACAGCCAAAAGTGCTCTCTCTTGCTTCTCCTCCCATTGCAACTTGCTCACGAGGAAACCCCTGCATCTGCTTCCAACACCGGCGATAGGCCTCCACCTACCTCCATCTCCAGCTACACTGCTACAGAACTGCCTTGTCTTAGGGGAACTAGAATATGCTGTCATCATTCCTAATTCCCCAGTGCTCAAACATCTACAAGGTCTACAAACAGCGTCCAGAGTGAAACCCCACCTCTATCTCAGATGCTGGAGTGGCCTTGAGCTCTCCATATTGTCTTTGTCTGGCGTAAACAGCTGTGGGACTGCCTTGTATTTAGCGAATTCGAATTTGATGTTGTGATGACTAATTCCCCACTGCCCCAAGCTCTGCAGCAGAGACTTGGCCTCTCCTACCGCTACGAGCAGCGTCCAGAGGGAAAACCCACCTCCATCTCAGCCGCTGGCGTGGCCTGAAGCCTCAAGTTTCCTCTTTTTCCAGCACAACAGCCCTGGCATTCCAATAATGTGCTCTGAAACAATGCCGTCCCCTTCGCTCATTCAGCTAACGAGAAGAACCCTCCTAGTCTCTCACTGCCAGTGTACAGAACCCCTGTGGAGCAATGCGATTGCATTACAACATCTTCTCTCCCAACTCAACACCGTGATGGAACATTCATCATCCTATTACTGTTCCTGGTTGTGTCTGAGCTGGAAGACATTAGCCTCAATGTCCTTGTCTTTGCTGTCTCACAAGTTGGTGCCTTAGAGGGCTGCTTTTGAGACTAATATTTTTACCTAAGCTTCATTAGAAAATGGCTAGGAACCTGCAATATTTATGTACATTACTAGGGCCCTAGTTCACCTACAGTGCTCGCCAAGATGGTCACAATTTTTTAATAATATTGGAACGGAAAACAGGTAGCACACTTAAGCATTCATTCTGATTCTGCACCTTCTTCCCTCAGAACACTGCCTTGGTTGACAGCAATGCACCCATTTAGACACAGCCCTTGTCTGCTCCTCTCATTCTCTTCTCTTCTATCCCAACTTCCTCTGCTCTTTCTGCCTCTACTCATCATCCAACCCCTCCCTTTATCCTCCTCTCTCTCTGTCTCTACTTCTCATCTAACCATTCCCTTTTATCATCCAAACCGCTCCATTTTAGCATCCCAATCTCCTCCATTTATCATCCAACCCCTACCTTCCACTCCTCTCTCCATCTATATCTACTCATCATCCCAACCCCTCCCTTTATCATCCCAACCTCCTTCCTGTTACCATCCAAAACTCTGCCTGCTTATCATCCCAACCTTATCCCTTTTATTATACCACCCTCTACCCCTGCGGCAGCCATCAGTCAATATCTCCATGTTTCTAGCTCACACCCCTCCACAGGTGCTACTGCAGGTCTGCCTCCTACCCAGCACTCTGTGCACTCAGTGCAGTCTCCTCACTGCTCAGCTTCCTCGTTGTGGATTCATTTTCATTTGATCAACACACCCTCCTCTCATCCATGCAGCTTCTAACTTCAAAGCCTGCTAACTTGAAAGCCTGCAGGTGCTCAGTGTACGACACTACTCCCAGGTCTGGCTCCAGTGATAGGTCCCAGTAATCCTAGCCCATGCAGTGTACGCTTTTTTCCATCTCTGTTGGTCATAGGGTTGCTTGTTGGATTCTTGTTTATCAGGACCTTCACTGTAGACTTGTTCTCCGTGGGAAATCCTACTGGGGGGATTTCATATATCATATCTGTATAATCAATCTGAATTTCTTCCCCATGGGTTAATGGCCGTGGAAACCTTCCCTGTGTTAGTTTGTATGCCTTTCCTGTGTTATAAATTAGGCAAATGTTACAGTTAGCTAGGAAATCAGACACTAATCCTCGCATAAATGGATGCCACCACTGTTTAAGATTTTCCATCATTTGTCACCTTCCTACATGTGCCATGGTGTGTGCTTCTTCCAACACACTTCTAGCTAAGCAGATGGGTAGTACGTACTGATTGTCCTTGTTCGTACATAGTCCTTCCACTCTACGTGCTCCCTGTTTAATTCACATTGCTTTTTCTTCTGGACTAGCCTGATCCTGAATTTGACTGAGTTGTGTTCCCATGGGAATGGGTCCCCCTGGGACGCTAGAATCTAGTACCATTATAGTATTGGGTTCTGTATACCCTGCTGCTTTTTTCGCTGCCTTGTCTGCTGCTTCATTTCCCCTACTCACCAATGTGTCCCCCTTTTGGTGACCTCTGCACTTTACAATGGCAACTCGCTTAGGCTTATGTATGGCTGCTTCTAGCCGTCTCAGTTCCTCTAAGTGTCTTACTGGCTTTACTCCACTTGAAACGAGGAGAAAGGAGAAATCCTGTCTGTTTCCATTGCGGGAGTTCTACGTGTGTTGCTCCCACTGCATATGCCAAGTCACTATAAATTGTAACTTCCCTGTCTTGTGTCAATTCTAAGGCTGCTATGAATGCCATCAATTCTGCCTTCTGTGCTGATGGGTGTTGTTTTATCTCTTTTGACACTACCGTCCAAAATTCATCCACCTCACCTCTACTCTGCTGCACTACTGCGTATCCTGCCCTTACCTCTCCTGTGGGTGCTCTGTAGCCACATCCATCCATCCACAGGTTCCATGAACCTGGAATGGGTGTGGCTAATAGGTCTGGTCTTACCTTAGTTTGCCTGACCACATTCTCTGCACATTCGTGTGGTGTGCCTTCCAAGATCCCATCTGCCATGTTTATGCCCTCATGTGTGTATAGGATGTTAGGAGCTGTAAGAACCTTGTGTATGCGTCTCTGTCTCAGTGGGGTGAGTGTAAACATTTCCGAATTTATAAATGCTGTGTTGTGAGTATGTGTAATGGATGTCCTGTGACTATGTGTGCTGTTTTTTGAACTAGCTTGGCTAATCCTGCTACGTGTCTGGTGCAGTGTGGTTGTCGTTTCTCAGTTAAATATACTTAGGTAGGAATACTTAGGTACATCAAAACTGCTCTGCCTCCATCCCCCTTTTTCTGAAACAGAACCCCATTAATAATTGTTTCTGTTTCAGAGACATCCAAGTAGAATGTTCTTGTATAATCTGGTCTAACAAGGCCAGCTGCATGTGATAGGGCCTGTTTCAAGGAGATGAATGCCTGTTCTGTGTCAGTAGTCCATGCCAATTTCTCATACCTAATTCTTTTACCATGTCTCTGAGAGGTTGTGTTTTTCCCGCGTAGTCAGGAATATATTGCCTGCTATATCCCGCTAGCCCTTGTCACGTCCTGTGTTTGTTTTCCTAGCCATGTGCTCATTTAGCACATGGCTCTGTTTATTTGTCCTTGTCTCCGCCCATGTCCCGCCTTTGTTCCGCCTCTTTGTCCTTTACCCTCCTTATCCGTTTCAGGTGTGTCTTGTCTGTTGATGTATTTAAGTCCCCTTGTGTCACTTCCTGGTATCGGTCATTGTATTGTTTTGTTTTGCTATGTTCCTAGTCATGTCGTGTTGTTTCGTATTGTTCCCATTTCTAGTCAGTTGTTCCTTGTTTTCGTTGCCCCATTTCTTGTTGTTGTTTCAAGCCTTTTTATTTATTCATTCTTCGTGTTAGCCTTCTAGTTCGTTTGTGTTTGTTTTATTCCTTCCTCAATAAAATCACAGTGTTTTAGCGTTTGTCCACCATCCGTGAATCGTAACGGCCCTAAGAAGGATAACATGTCTTTGACTGTCAGTGGTCGTGGATGCGACAAAATGGATGACCTAGGTGTAGCTGATATACCTGTTGATACCTAGAAAAGTAACTCTGGATCTACAACTCTGTAATTTTGACCTAGAGACCTTATACCCAGCGGCTGCCAAACATTCAAGGACCGCATGGGTGGCTGTTAAACAGGTCTAAGGTGTCTGTGGCAATCAGTAAATCATCTACATATTGGATAAGAATAGAACCCGTGGGTAACTGGCAATCCTCGAGACTTCGTCTTAAAGCCTGATTGAAAAGTCCCGGGGATAACGCAAACCCCTGTGGAAGTCTAGTATACCTGTACTGCTGGCCCCTGTGCGTAAAAGCATGTCTCTGCAGGCCGGGTCTATATAGAACGCCATTGGGCTCTAAACGTGTGAATACATGCGTGATAACACGTTATTAAAACATATGCGTGTTAACACATAAAACTTTGTCGCGATAACGTGACCAAAAATGACACGTTTACACGCTTCTTAAGGCTTTCGCCAATGGGAGGCCTCAAATCCGGGCGTACTTACATATTCATGATAGGATTTACATCACACACTGTAGCTGACACAAAACATAAATCTTTTGTGAACGTAGTCCCTACGTTTCATCTGAATTATTCATAACATAGTGAGCTGAGCGCTGACCTATGGCTACGTTGAGCCCTACGTGAGCAGTGTGAAGACAGCAATACTAGTAAAGCTGATCCCCATAGCAACTGGAAGTTTATTTTTCACAATTAAAAACTCTGGTGTTTAATACCTTAAAATTTGTAAACATGCATATTATTATATAACTTATTTCATAACATGCTCTAAAGCTTTTCATCATTTTATATCAAACAAACATCACTATTCTCTCACACTGTGTGTGTGACACATACTGAGGTGTAATTCATTCACATTGATAAATTATGTGCATTCCTTTAATAGCATACTGCTAAAAAATACGATGTCAATACAAATCCATAGTGAAATTAATTTTCCAGATCCTCCTCTTCCTGTAAACATATATAATATGTTTAAAGATACATTAACTTACTCATGTTTTATTTAATTATGTATATCTACTTCTATGTATACATTAAAAACGTGAGAGGATAAACCTCCTTCAAAATGGAATTGAACAAAAACATCTGATTTAAAAAAGGGTTTTTTCAGCAGTAAATTCAGTGTTGGTTGAAGTGAGGGGTTTTATTTTATATATATACGTTCAACAATATAATATATTATATTTATATATGTATAATGTTTATACAAAATCTCATAAAAAAAAACATTGTTCAGGATATTAAACACTGTTTCCGTTATTTGGTAAGTTAAGGCTTTATGTTGTTTCAGATATACACCAGTAGGTGGCAGTAAAGCATGATTCCCGAAATACACAAACTTGTTAACATTCATTCATTCATAACGCGTTAACACATAAATACCTTAGCGTGTTAACACGAAATTATACGCTACGTGTTAACACGGAGAATCCAACACGTTTAGAGGCCAACGGCGTTCCATAGGTCTAAAGGTACACAAAAGAACGCATTTGCCAAATCAATGCATGTAAACCATTTGATATCTGGGCTTAAATCCGAAAGTGCCGTATATGGATTGGGGACAGGAATCGTCTGTGTAGCTAATGTTGAATTTATTGCTCTGAGATCATGCGCTATCCTATACTGACCCGGTTCCTTTTTAGGAACTGGTAATATGGGAGTGTTCCATTGGGAACAGCATGGTTCCAGCACACCTGTGGTCACAAGTGCTTTTACTGTCTTATCTAATGATGATATGGCTTCTGGCTTATGTCTATACTGTGGAATCCATATGGGATCAGATGTTGACATTTGAAACATAACTGGTGTCTGTTTAACATGTCCTACGTCATCTGATCCTGCTGACCACAGTGTGTTAGGTAGACTACTCAGAACCTTTACCGTGTTGGGGTGATCAACATCTTCCCTTCCATGGTGTCTAGCTAAGATGTCATGAGTCAATGTAACGGTGTCAGAGCAGCAGCCCTTAATACGATAAATTTTACTAGACGGCGAGTAGATCACGTTAGGTAGTTGAGTCTGAAGCCAGTCTATAGTCTCCGCAGCTATCTTAATCATGGGGCCCAATTGCTTAGCTGTATGTTTGGGGTGTAATGCTAATGAGATGTGCGGTACAGATGTCTCAGACATTTTAAACCACATATACTGATCGGGTGAGAGTGTAACCAGTGATGCCACCCCCTCAGGCCCCACATAAATATCATTGAACTCAATGGTCCAATCAGTATTCATTAGTTCTGATTCAAACAAGTCAAAATATGCTAAATCCCCTCCTGTGTCATAGAACAAGGTGACATGGGGCAGATCAGGGGGTGGGGCATAGGTTTTCCATAGGCTTCCAAAGGTTGAAAAGAGGCAATAACTGGCTACTGGATTCCTGTATCAGTCCCCAGTAGATGTCCACCGATTCAGGAGTAAAAGCTTTCATCAAATACATCCCCTCTTCCTGACGTCCTATAGAACATTGCTTGGACCCGTCTGGCCATGTAATAGTTAATCCCTCTGGGGAGCACATAATACATGCCCCCATTTTCACTAATAAGTCTCTGCCACACAAGTTGAGTGGTGCTTGTGGCGCAATCAGGAAAGAGTGTAAAACAGTCTGTGCACCATTGCTTACACTTAAGGGTTTTGTTTTTGGCAGTGATTGATCCCGAGAAACCCCTGACCGGCACTGAAATGTCACTCATCATACTCGAGGGTAGACTGCTCATCAATGCAGAGTGAGTGGCCCCTGTGTCAATCAAAAACGGAATCTTCAGGGTCCCGACGGTCAGTGACAGCATGGGTTCTGCCAGTGCCATACTGTCTTGGTGGTCCTCTGGGCATCGTCACTGCCCCCCCCCCCCCCCAGGGCTCCAGGCTGTACTGACCTACTGGAGCTGCCTCTGGGTTGGGAGCCTGATAGTAGGCTTGTGGCTGGTGTAACTGTGAAGGGTGTTGTTGGGGATGTGACTGGTTCTGCCTGTGACAGTCCCTGGCCCAGTGATCAATCGCTCCACACTGGAAGCATCCTTGTGGCCTGGAAGGCCCACCGCGACCACGCCCCCACCCTCGTCCACGCCCCCTGGATCTAAAAGGTTGGGGAGCATACTGCATTGGACCATAATTATACTGAGGTGTGGGCCATTGCTGGGGTGGCATGTATGGCATGGGTGTCTGTCCCGGAACCGCTGTAGCTGGAGGTGGTGGAGGGTTTGGAACTAATGGGTTGATGGTTGGTTTGGGCTGATGCTTGGGGCTGTGTGAGAGACATTATTGTTTCCAACTTAATTTTAGGCTCCTTCTTATTATGTTGTGCCTGCTGCTTTAAGCAGCAGCGCGCAATGTATTGTTATCCGATTTGGTTTTTTTATTATTATTCCGCGTTTCCTTTTCCGCTTAACTAGTCCCGCAATTTTTCGAGCTATCGACTCCGTTCCACCTGGAAATCGTGCATCCTACAGCGACGATGT
Source organism: Hoplias malabaricus (assembly GCF_029633855.1). NCBI lineage: Eukaryota > Metazoa > Chordata > Actinopteri > Characiformes > Erythrinidae > Hoplias > Hoplias malabaricus. Next base: position 33,409,254 of record NC_089817.1, read on the forward strand.
GGGCTTGTATACAGCTTTCCAATACCCACACTCGTTCGTCCGCTACACTCATTTTTCGCTCCGTTTTTCCCCAGTCATTTCTATGGAATTAATTTTCAAAGCGCTCTAACTCAGTCATTTTTCAAGCTACGGACACGGGAATTCAGACGGTCCGACCTGGGCATACCGGGTCCCATCATGTCTATTTTCGGACCTCTTGCACTCATCCTTCTCTATCCCTCTTTCAAAATCCCTCCATTCATTTCAATGGGAGGTTCTTAGAGTGGGGTGATGTCATATACTGTAGGTTTTCTGACTGAAAACCGTTTTTTTCAATTTTCAGCCAAACAATTCACCATAACTTCCTCATACTTTCACCTAAAAACTTCATTTAAATTTTAAATGGTAGAGACACTTGTCCGTTCTAGTATCTGTAAATTTGAACATTATTGAAAGTACCGTTTTTGTGTTATGAATTTTTGTTCGGCACTAGGGACGGTTTCGGCTCCCATAGAGTTGAATGTTTTTTTAGAGCGGCTCAGAGTGCGGTTTCTAAATTTTTCTCCTGTTTTTAACTCATCATAACATGCTCAATTCTCACTTAATCTGCATATTTTTTTTATACCATATCGATCCCTTGTCCCTTGTTTTATACCATATCGATCCGACTCTCCTTGTCGCAGCGGTATATACGGTTAAGTGATGTGGGGAAATCTTTCCGAGCTATAAGCATTTGTTCAGAGGGTGGGTACGCTCCCATGGGAACGCATTGAAATTATTTTTTTTTTTTTCAATTTTCTGCCGAACATTTCACCATAACTTCCTTATACTTTCACCTACAGACTTCATTTAAATTTTAAATGGTAGAGAAATTTCCCCTTTCTCAAACTTGTAAGTTACAGACGTTTGAGAATGTGGAAAATATTATTAATAATTACTACGCTTGGCAAGGTATGGTTTGACATTACTTGACCTTAAAATAACCTTAAAAGAACATAGTATAAGAAGAGGAGTCAGAAAGCGAGATCTTCGAAGCACAGGAGGTATTAAGCTAGGCTGTATTTTCTGTACTGTGCTCTCCAGAATTCTGTTTAATAAAACTGTTTTGATTGTTCACTCAAACTCTGTGTTAACCTCTTCTGTTCCAATTATTTGCCTCAACGAATGCGCAGGACGGATTTGTCCACAATTATACCGTTCTTGAGTTATGAAGTTTTGTTTGACACTTGGGAGGGTTTTACTCCCATAGAGCTCAATGTATTTTAAGAGCGGGTCGGCACGCAGATTTTCAAAACTTTGCCTGTTTTTAACTCGTCATTACACCATCAATTCTTGCTTAAATTGCAAAGATTTTTACACCATCTCGAGCGCCAGACTGTCCTTGTCGCTACAATATGTTTCGTTCAATTTTGGTTAGGAAAGGTTTTCGAGCTACGGGTGATTTTTGGGAGGGTCCCCTGGTCAAAATTCATTGAATCGTGAGTCTGTCAGTTGTATTCTGTGAGCGTGCGTGAGAGAGAGAGAGAGAGGGGGGTGGGTATGGAATCAGATTTGTGCCAAAAAGAATCACACAAAAAAATTCATCTCAAACGTAAAACTTATAATTTTCAAACAAAATATCTAGCTCTGACCCCCTTGAATTTAGTGCGTGAGGTCTCTGAGTTCTACGCGTGCTCTCTGAGTTTTGTGCAAGAGCTCTCTGAGTTTTGTGCGCCTGATCCCTGAGTTTTGCGAGCTGTTTTGGCACAAAGCTCTCGCGTGGGCGGGAATTCTCAGTGGTGCCTTCCCATTGGCTAATGAGTTTTTGAGTGACAACTCAGTGCCCTAGGCATTTGTTGCAGCTCAGTAGTGGAGAGACAGGAAATATTTCAACATTAAAGAGTTAGTAATTTTACACAAACACAAATTCTCTTTGTACTTTACTGTTTAAAAACTATGAAATACCTGCAAACTCCGACAATAAATGTAGATATTGAGGTAATGTTCTGTCTAAATCAAAACAATAAAGATTTTACTGTGAAAACAAACCTGTTTGTCTCTCTTTACCCGATACTGATCTGAGGTAAATGCACACCGATATCTGTTTACTCAGCGTGAAACAGAATAAATGAGCGTTTATTTGTAAAATATTATTTATGAGCGCTTGATTTTCTGTTCAGAAACCTATCGTGTACTAACATAGAGGGCCTTCCCTTTCCCGTAATCACTGTTAGACAGTTTAAATGCTCAAATTTTATTTTGAAGATCACAGTTAATCTGTTTTTAACAAATGCCTTATTTGCATTTTGTTACAGGATGTCTCAGAGAAAAGAGAAACATCACCGACAAGAGTGTCCCTGCTCCTTTAATGACTACAAATTTAATAAAGTTGTATCAAACTTCTGCAAATTCCACTGTCATTTTTGGATTTTGAGAGGAAATGTGAATAATTAATAAATCATTAATCATTATTAACCATAATGAATTATTAATAATAACAATGATTATTAATTCTAATATTTATAATCAAGAACCCTTCCTGGATCAGGGCCTTGTCGTGGCGGAAGGGCTTGTGTGGTCTCATGACCTCCAGGGCTATGTCGTCGGGAGCTGTTAGCTCCCAGTAGGGTCTCCCATGGCGAACAGGTCTGGAGTGAAGATCCAGACAAACATGATCCAAAAGCATTCCTATGAGTACACACATTAAAATTCAGTTTACCCTGCCCGGGAAAGGGTTACCGGGACCTACCCCTGGAGCCAGGCCTGGGGGTAGTGTCCGACGGCGAGCGCCTAGTGGCTGGGCAGCCCACATAACCCGGCCGGGCTCAGCCTGAAATGGCAACGTGGGAGGATCATGTAGGCTCACCACCCGCAAGATCCAGAGTAGGGGTGCGGTGCAATGCCCATCGGGCACAGAGTGGGGGCAAGGGGGCCCCTGGCGTTGTGGAACTTGTCAGCGGAAACTGGTTCTTGGTACGTGGAACATAACCTCACTGGGGGGGAAAGAGCCAGAGCTGGTGCGTGAGGTTGAGAGATACCAGCTAGATATAGTTGGGCTCACCTCTACACACAGTGTAGGCTCTGGAACCAAACTCCTAGATAGGGGTTGGTCTCTCTCTTACTCAGGAGTTGCACAGGGTGAGAGGCGCCGGGCGGGTGTGGGGATACTCACAAGTCCCCGGCTGGCGCCTGTACAGCTGGAGTTTGTCCCAGTAAACGAGAGGGTCGCCTCAATGCGGCTCCGGCTTGCAGAGAGGAAAACTTTGACTGTTGTGTGTGCGTATGCACCGAACAGCAGCTCAGAGTATTCGGCCTTCTTGGAGGCAGTGACTGGAGTTCTAGAGGGGATTCCATGCACTGACTCGGTTGTTTTGCTGGGGGACTTTAATGCTCACGTTGGCAATGACTGGGAAACCTGGAGAGGAGTGATTGGGAGGAACGGACTGCCTGATCTAAACCCGAGTGGTGTGATGTTGTTGGACTTCTGTGCTAGCCATGGTTTGTCCATAACGAATACCATGTTCGAACACAAGATTGCTCATAAGTGTACTTGGTACCAGAGCACTCTGGGCCAAAGGTCAATGATCGACTTTGTGGTTGTGTCTTCTGACCTGAAGCAGTATGTTTTGGACACTCGGGTAAAGAGAGGGGCTGAGCTGTCAACCGATCACCATCTGGTGGTGAGTTGGATCCGATGGCGGGGAAAGCTGCCGGACAGACCTGGTAAACCCAAACGTATTGTGAGGGTGTGCTGGGAAAAGCTGGCTGATGACTCTGTCCAGATGGATTTCAACTCTCACCTCCGAGAGAACTTCTCACATGTTCTGGAGGAGGTAGGGGGAATGGAGTCTGAATGGACACTGTTCCGGACCTCCATCGTGGAAGCGGCTGCATGTAGCTGTGGTCAAAAGCTTGTCGGTGCCTGTTATGGCGGCAACCCAAGAACCCGTTGGTGGACACCAGGGGTGAGGGAAGCTATCAAGCGGAAGAAGGAGGCTTTTCGAGATTGGCTAGCTCGGGGAACTTCCGATTCTGCGGATGGGTACCGGCAGGCGAAAAAGGCTGCAGCTGTGGCAGTTGCTGAAGCAAAATCCAGAGCATGGGAGGAGTTTGGAGAGGCCATGGAGAATGACTTCCGGGCGGCCTCAAAGAGGTTCTGGAAAACACTCCGACAGCTCAGGGGGGGGAGGGGGGACACTGTCCAAGCTGTGCTCAGCAAGGATGGTGAAACTCTGAACTCGACTGAGTGTATTGTTGGGCGTTGGAAGGAGCACTTTGAGGAACTCCTTAACCCGAGAGACATGCCTCCTGTACAGGAGGTAGGGCCAGAAGTGTCTGGGGGGTCAGATTCCATTTCCTTGGCTGAAGTCACTGAGGTGGTGAAAAAGCTTCGCAGTGGCAAAGCTCCAGGAGTGGATAAGATTCGCCCAGAGTTACTGAAGGCACTCGATACTGTGGGGCTGTCTTGGATGACACGCCTATACAATATCGCATGGACCTCGGGAACGGTGCCTTTGGATTGGCAAACCGGGGTGGTGGTTCCTATTTTCAAAAAAGGGGACCGGAGAAAGTGTGCCAATTATCGTGGCATTACACTTCTCAGCCTCCCGGCGAAAGTCTATGCCAAGGTGCTGGAAAGGAGAATCCGTCCGATAGTCAAACCTAGGATATTGGAGGAACAATGCGGATTTCGTCCTGGCCGTGGAACTATGGACCAATTCTTTACTTTTGCACAGATGATTGAAGGGGCGTGGGAATTTGCTACTCCACTCTACACATGCTTTGTGGATTTGGAGAAGGCATATGACCGTGTTCCCTGAGAGATTCTGTGGGAGGTGCTCCAGGAGTATGGGGTGCCAGGGTCGCTCCGGCGAGCCATACGGTCCTTGTACTCTCAGAGTTTGAGTTGTGTTCGCATCCTTGGTAGTAAGTCAGGCTTGTTCAGTGTGGGCATTGGACTCCGTCAGGGCTGTGCCTTATCTCCACTCCTGTTCCTGATATTCATGGACAGGGTGGCGCGGCGTAGCCTGGGGCAGGAGGGCTTCCGTCGAGGATTTCGGGAGGTGGCATCTCTGCTTTTTGCGGACGATGTTGTTCTTCTGGCTTCTTCGCACGGAGGCCTCCAGCGTTCACTTGAGCAGTTTGCAGCCGAGTGTGAAGCGGTCGGTATGCGGATCAGCATCTCCAAGTCTGAGGCCATGGTTATCTCCCGGAAACAGAAGGGGGCATGCTCCCTTCAGGTAAGGGGTGAGAACCTGCCCCAAGTGAAGGAGTTCAAGTATCTCGGGTTCTTGTTCACGAGTGATGGGAAGAGGGATGGTGAGATTGACCGTAGGATAGGTGCAGCGTCTGCAGTAATGCGGTCACTGTACCGCACTGTTGTGGTGAAGAGAGAGCTGAGCCATAACGCAAAGCTCTCAATTTACCGGTCAGTCTACGTTCCCACTCTCACCTATGGTCATGAGCTCTGGGTAATGAAAGAACAAGATCGCAGATACAACGGCCGAAATGAGCTTTCTCCGACGGGTCGCTGGGCGTACTCTCCGTGATCGGGTGAGGAGCTCAGTGACTAGGGAGGAGCTCGGTGTAGAGTCGCTGCTCCTTTGCATTGAGAGAAGTCAGTTGAGGTGGTTTGGGCATTTGATCAGGATGCCTCCTGGACGACTCCCACTGGAGGTATACCAGGCACGTCCAACTGGAAGGAGGCCCCGGGGTAGACCCAGGACACGCTGGAGGGATTATATCTCCCGGCTGTCCTGGGAACGCCTTGGGATCCCCCAGGAGGAATTGGTGGATGTTGCAAGGGACAGAGACGCCTGGGCTTCTTTGCTCGCCCTGTTGCCACCGCGACCCTGAAATGGAGAAGCGGAGAAGAAAATGATGATGATGATTTATAATCAAGAAGTTAAAATGTTCTAACACTATACAGTTCAAGCAAACTAACTATCTGTTTTAAATATTATGAAAGAGGAAATTATATCAGCGCTATTCAGCCCGTAAAATGCGTTATATTCTGTAAAAGCGGAATCCCAAAGCCGAATACACACGCTTCCTGCACTCAGAGTCATGAACAACGTTCAGGGCACTGAGTTGTCACTCAAAAACTCATTGGCCAATGGGAAGGCACCACTGAGAAGTCCCGCCCACGCGAGACACAGCTGCACAAAACTCGTGCAGCTGGCGCACAGAACTCAAAGCTCACGCACTAAAACCATGGAGCACAAAGGTCAGAGCTGGATATTTTGTTTGAAAATTTTGTTTGTTTCACTCAAAACTCATTCCTTCCTCTGACTAAGTTTTACGTTTGAGATTAATTTTTTTGTGCGATTTTTTTTGGCACAAATCTGATTCCATAGGTGGGGCAGTGGCAGAGGCAGAGACTGAGGGGAGAGGTGTGAAGGACAGAAATACACAGGCAGTCTCTAACACTTTAATGGTCATTTTTAAGGGGGACGTCTTAATTATCCAGGGTTTCTTAAGGTGGATTTTTTTAGAATACCCCGTTCACAATATACTGGCTGTCTTTTCAATATTTTAACCTTAATTTCAAGTGGTCATTTTTAAAGGTGGACGTCTCAATACAATTGTGGGTTTCTTAAGGTGGAATTTTTATTAAGGTGGTATTTAAAATGTATTGGCCATCTTGTTTTGCTTTTAAGACTCTTTTGGCCTGCGATGTGGACATCTCAATAGAATTCTGGGTTTCTTAAGGTGGAATTGAAAATGTATCATCTTCCATTCATGGCCTACGGAGCTCCATAGAGTCCAATGTAAACTGGTAGAAATTCATTGAATCGTGTGTATGTCAGTTGTGTTCTGTGTGTGTGAGAGAGAGAGGGGGGAGGTGGAGGGGGCAGAGGCAGACACCGAGGGGGAGAGGACTGAGGGACACAGAAATACACAGGCAGTCTGTAACACTTGAAAGGTCTTTTTTAAGGTGGACGTCTTAATTATCCAGGGACTTGTAAGGTGGAATTTTTTAGAATACCCCCTTCAAAATATACTGGCTGTCTTTTCTATATTTTAACCTTTATTTCGAGTGGTCATTTTTAAAGGTAGATGTCGCAATACAATTTTGACTTTCTTAAGGTGGTATTTAAAAATTATTGGCCCTCTTTTTTTGCTTTTAAGACTCTTTTGGCCTACGATGTGGACATCTCAATACAATTCTGGGTTTCTTAAGGTGGAATTGAAAATGTATCATCTTCCATTCATGGCCTACGGAGCTCCATAGAGTCCAATGTAAACTGCTGTGGGAGAGTGCTCTCTTAACATCCCACTACCAACAGCTTAGCAGTCAACTCCTTCACCATAGCGTCGCCTAGTGACCCACGCTGGTTTTCCCTACCGACGACCTCGCTTCAAGCAGGAAAGATGCAGATCGGGGGGCGGGGGTTTCGGCAGCGCAACATCTCGCGTTTCCTCCTGGAAATGCAGACCTAGATTTATATTAGCGTTCTTACGGATCTCGTCCAGTTGGGCTTTTAACAGCTCCAATTCCATTTTATTATTTTCTTTCCCCTTGCTATCTACTCTATCTTTGTGCTTGTTCATATGAAACAAAATATGCCTCGACCAGTCCTCATGAGGCTTATCTGGTCCCATATCTGGATTGTCTTCTACCTTGTCCTTAATAGGAGTAGGTACGCCCTTAAGAATTGCAGCCCTAAACCATATCTGTTGACCCCGAGCTGGGTGAGTGCCAGTAGTCATAGTCCAGTGCTCAACTGCCTGACTCAAATGTTCTGCCGAGTTAGTATTCTCATCCCTGGGATAACTAGGGACAGTGGTTGCCACTCTGACCGGCCACATACGCCACATGATATCTGCTAGATTCTGTGAGTATAATGCAAATGAGGTATTATCTACCTGCCTATATGTGTTTGCCTGTCTCTCCAGTTCAGCCACCTCAATGGTAGTTGTAGATCTGTTCATAATGTTCCTGAAATCTCCCAAGGCTAAGGTAATTCCCTCTTTGTATGTTTAGGATCACATTTCCTGTCTGGAATGTGTGTGGGGGGAGTCCCTGCCGCTAAGCTGTGCTGAGTGCTCTGCAACTTCTGGCTCTGGTCACATACCTCAGTGTCAGTGGCTGGTGAATCAGTATTAGGTGTGGTATGCATAATCATAGCAAACAAATTGCCATTGTAAGCACATTTCAATCTTCTCAGCTTAATCAAATCCACTTCTGCCTGGTCACTTTTACTTTTAGCCTTTTTACGTCTTAATAAACCTGACTTTTCCAACTTCTCTTTAGCCTCCTGCACTGCCTTATCTCTGATTATGGTCATTTCATTTAGCATTCTTCCTAGGGATATCTTCTCCTCCCATTTACCCGCATTAAATTCGTTGACTGCCTCATTCAAATCCCTGTTCACCTCATTTTCTAAATCCTCCCTTTTCTTAATATTAGGTTCCAATCCTTTCACTATTTTAGCAAGTACTTCACATTGCTCTTTAACAGATTTCCATTGCCATTTCCTTTCCCCAAACCTGTAATTTAATTTCTTTTCTAAATACCTCTTATTTGAGTGTGCCATATTGATCAAAGACTGGACTTACCCTCGAATTCTTCCAGTGGGTCTTCACTCCTCCTTTCCACTCGACCGTGCTTCGTTATCACCGTTAGGTATCCACACGGGAGGAAATTTTGGAGAACACGGTTTCCTTTACTGCAGTCCCTGACGTGCAGACCTCAGTCCCTGACTCGAGGCTTTTCCTTTCTCGGTCCCAGAGACAAGCCCCAGTCCCTGACTCGGGGATTAGGGAAGGCCACTCCCAAGGAGACCCAGTCTCCTAGTCTTTAGTCTGAGTGCTGGTCAGCGGCTCACAGGGGTCCACCACCACCCTGCCAAAACACAAAAACATAATATTATGTTTCACTCGAAACTCATTCCTTCCTCTGACTAAGTTTTAAATTGTTCAAAAAAATCTCTGTGTTAGGTTGACCTAATATAATCCACCATTCATCATTTTGGTTATAGTCAATATGCAGAATTCATTATAATAGGTTTCTGCTTACCTTTTATGTTGGGGCCCTGGATGAATGGAAGATCAGTTCGGTTCGTCCTCCTCAATCAATTTCCCTACATCACGTCAGGGTCACCAAATTGTGGACAAAACTGTCCTGGGTATTCGTTGATGTAGATACTGGGAACAAATTAGGTAAACACAGATAATTCAAATAAACAATCAAACACTTTATTTAAACAGAATTTTGGGAAGAACAGTACAGATGTGCCTCTCTGTCTCTCTCTGCTCTGTTCTTCGGATACTTCCTGTCTGGCCAGTGCAGTTATAGTAGTCATCCATCCCCCCTAGGTATGTGCCCCACCCTGATTGCCTCCCTGATGCAAGAGTCAGTTGTTGCTAGGCTGTTGCTAAGGCTTTCTAATGACCTATTGACCCCTTCACTGGGAGAGTCTGTTGTTTACTGCTGAGTTCAGCCCGTTAACACCCACCCCCTTCACACACACACCGTTTATCCTTTTCCTGTTGCACAAGGTAAAATAATACTTTTTTCTTAAAAATAATAAAAGTATCAAGCTAGCTGAAAAATATAATGATTACTGAATAATTTGTTCCCACAGGGCTAAAAGCTCCCACTATCATCAAACCACACCAGACCTTTCACCCCGATCCTGGAAGTGGAGAAATTTCAAGAACATTTCCCAATCAAATTGAAGATGATATTTTCTCATATGTGGTACTGATTTATGATTTTGTGTTATTTATGCACCATTAAATGTTATTCATGTACTCCAGGGGACACAGATTCACTGCCCTGAATCTTAAAGTCAGGAAGCATTATTTTTTTGGCACTGGACATGGTGACCTTGGGGTCATGTAAAACTGGTTCAGAGCAATTTGTTTATTTTCATTTCATTTCCTTTGGACATTAAACAAGCTGTCTGTGTCCAACTGGAATGTTGAAAAGTGGCACCTTAAACTCATTGCAATGCCACAGAGTAAAGTGTACAAGCACTATTGGTTTAATTCTTCATGATAATTGGTGAAACCTTGTTTCTTAGGTTCAGGCCCTGTGTATAGATGCAGGTCTCTTGATATCTGGTTTATTGATTTGTAATGTGGATTCTGTAATGTTTCTGTACTTTTTCAGCAAATGAGAGAAATGGCATGAGATACACAAGAATTCTATGAAAATTGGTCAAATACCGATCATATGAAACATTAGTATCTGTTACTCTGACATCACCAGAAGGAAGGAACCAGAGACAGGAGCAGTTTGAATTTCTAAGAATTTATTATCACCGACCATCACCATCCTAAACATCAAATATCTCAGTCCCATATTTTCTCTTTCCTCAGCTCTTCCCCAAACTTTGTCTTTGCCAAATGGTTTTCAGTGAGCTTGTGCTAGTTGGTGCACTCTCAAAAAATAAGGAACTTTGGACATATATTGTTGGTCAATAAAGTTACAGTGTGATATACCTTTAAAGGTACAGCAGTGGTGTAAAAATCCAGTTCTGTTCCCTAAAGGTACATTACATTCTTTTCTCAAGAAGGAGAGGGGGATATGTGTAAAATTTCATTATAGAACAGTGGAAAATAAAAGAACATAATATAAATCTTGGAGATGAAATTGAGCACATGCAATTAACACAGAATCTACAATTATAATAGAAAAAGGTACAGATATGTTCCCTAATTAAAGATACTGAAATGTACCACCACAGAGAGAGTTTTTTTGACTGTGTTCTTAAGGAAGAAACCACATGAGGTCTATAATGCTCAGGACTTGTTTCTGAGCTGTGCCTCTTGGGTCAAAGCTCTGGCTTCTTTCATTTCCCTCAACTTTGCTAGGCAAGTGGATCATGGTCCACACTGAGGCTTAATCATCCCTTCGTTTAGCTCCATTAACTCAGCCCACAGTTTAATTATTACAACTGATCACGACTTGTTTAGTGTTTACCAGTATAGCTAAATGAAATAAACTTAATATTTATACAGTTTAATTTTTTGATGTTATGATGCACCTGTGAAAGATCACTAGGTCCTTTTAACAGGGTTTGGGGATTTGTGCACACATTTCCAAATAATTTATATTAGAGCAGTAAAATAAGAAGTGGCCTCTGCTCTGTCAGATGGAATCAGTCTGAGGTAAATGTTCAGGAAATAAATCCAGCCTTGAAGATGATGATTCAAATATTCTTCGTGTTACAATAAATTTTGCTGATGTTCTAAACCATGAATAGAAAATGGCATATATCAGTGGGTTCATAAAGGAGTTCAAATCTAATAACCAGATCAAAAAACTCCACACACTCGCAGGTGTGTAAACTGCTGCAGGAATGAGATAATTTGGTATCCAGCAAACAAGGTAAACAAAAACCACTGTCCCTAATTTCTTGGCAGCTTTGATTTCAGAAGCCTTTGGTGTTTTAGCTCTATTGTGGTTTGTGGCACCATCTTTCACAGCTTTGATAGCTTTAGCTTGATGTATTGCCACTTTAAAAATAACTGAGTACAAGATTATTATTAAACTGCATGGGGCTAGAAATGCAGCTACAAATTCAATGAAGGTCCAATATTTATATTCATACAAAACACACTCTCCATAACATTGGGAGTAGGCATTAGGATCTGTATAAAGTTCATTAAAGTATAAAAGTGCAATGGCATAACCCAGCCAAAAAATCCAGCCAAGAATTATGGACAGCAAGGTTTTATGAAGCGTGATTTGACTGGAATACTGAAGAGGGTTAGTGATAGCAATGAACCTATCAACTGCTATTAGTATCATGCTGTGCAGAGAGCCATACTTTGAGACCAAACAAATTGTTGCAGAAATGTAGCATGTTACTGGTCCAAGATACCAACAGGAGTCCATTTGGACACTTAGAATCACAGGCATATTAACCAGTCCCACAAGTAAGTCAGCCACAGCCAGAGAGAGGATGATCAGGTTGGTTGGAGTGTGGAGCTGCTTAAAGTGAGAGATGGAGATGATCACCAGCAGGTTCAGAAACACAGTGCACACAGATATACACGAGAGAATGAAGCACATCAAAATATATCCAGTGCCAGATACGGCATGTTTTATACAAGACTTATTATTGTCAGGAAGGCAATATTGAACTGTGATGTTGTCCCTGTAGTCTTGGTCGTCCATCTGAAAGAGACAGAGCTGAGGAATCTGAAATGATTCAGAGAGTTAACTTCTCTGTTTTATACATGAGCATGAATCCTCCCACTAGTGGATAGTGTAACCCTAACATCATCATGACGTACAGTGTTGGGTCAGCTGAGACTAGTTCAGAGTGGTAGAACGATGTAAGAATATAATATAATTTTTACACATTTTACACATTGAGCAAAACAGTAGGAGTGGTCATTTATCATGTACATTAGAGACTGCCATGGGTTTAGATGATTAACTGGATTTTTTAAAAATTTTGTCATCATACTCAATGAGGCCAGAAAATGTGTTGTACACACTCACAGAATTGAACATACAATAGAATATTATGGTCCATCCACAATGTATGGAAATACAACAAGAAATAAAAATTTATAAACAGCCTGATAATTTGGGATATATAGATGAATAAATAACAATTCTTTCCTGGTAGGCAAATTTTTAAACTCTCTATTTAATTGAAAATAATATAAAGAGAATTCTTAAAATAAAACTGAGATTTTATACTTTACAATAATAATTTAAAAATGGCTCCATATTTAATGAGATGAAAGAAAAACTTTCCAAGAAAGTTGAAATGCTTCAAATTAATATAAATAAAATTAAGTAAAACAGGGAAAAGCCTGGTAAATCTATGTAGTGCTACAATAATCTAATTAACATCAACAGACAATTAGTGACGTTACTGGGTCCTTAGGTCCATGAAACCACCAGTGGTTTCAGACTAGTAATTGTCACATCCTCTGCTTCATAACTTTTTTATTTTTTAAGTTATTTGCATGACTGAGGTGTCATATGAATGCTGGAACTATGATCTTTTGAGTGAAGTGGTGTAATGTATGTAAATATAAAGACAGATAATGAGAAATCTGCCTCAAGCAAACCATGTGCAATCCTTATTTTTTTTTAAATGTTGTATGAAATTTTCATTTTATGTTTTATAATAGAAAATACACATTTATCATGCAATACCATTTAACGGCACCCTAACCATTAATTTAACGCTTTATTCAAGGTGATTGAGTACTGTTTGACATAAATTTTGACACTTTGAATTTTACCACAATTTTTTCAAAAAGGACTAATATATACGTTCCTAATAAGTCCATTTTTGCTTGTTAGAATCTAACAATGCCCAAAATGGCTTTTCATATCCCAAGCATAAACCATGCAATGTATATTTGAAGTAATTCCTGAAACAAAAACAAAAAATTATGAAAAAAAACAAATTTTGATTCCCAAAACAAATATATGAAATACCACATGTGATCCTCTATTTAGATTTGAATAAATATCAAAATAAATATATTGGGAACACTCACAACATTTTCTGGTAAAGTTCTATAAATGAATCAACATATGTGGATTACTGTTGATGTCCCTAGTCATTAATGATGAGGAAAAAAAAAAGAAAAAAAAAACTGTGAGCATCTATATTTTTTTGCATTTATGAGTTAATTGGAAGCATATGTAAATTATATTAGGATCAGAAAACACAATTTTCTACTTTAAAGTGTCCTTTTACAAAAAAAAAAATAATTTAATTTATCCCAAATATTTAGAAAGTAATGATCATTCAAGTTTGGCAATTAGCTATTTTTCGGAAATTCAGTAAAATAACTAGAGCCGAAAGCACACCTCAGAGAGTCTTCAAAAGTGAAAATGGGGAGGTTACATTGTTTGTCCATTTAGTCATCGACTATGTATGTCCACCTTGCCTTTTTTTCTGAGAAAGTGCCAACTGGCACAAGCTCATTGAAAACCATTTGTCTGAGGAAGAGCTGAGGAGAGAGTGAATAATATGGGACTTATGGGCTTGGTGTTTACAATGGTGATAGTGAGTGATGATAGAATCCCAAAATGCTAGGGTTAGCTTTCTCTGGTTCCCTCCTTCTGGTCAATCAAATTAACAGATACTAATATGTTTCATGTGATGAGGATTTTCATACAAATTCATTTGTGTATCCCACAATATTTGTTTTTCAGTGTACACAAACATTTGAAAATCAACTATATTACAAATCAACATGCCATATTTCAAGAGACCTGAGTCTATACACAGGCCCTGTGCCTAAGCAACAAACTTTGACCATTCATCATGAAGAATTAAACCATCAGTGCTTGTACACTTTAAACTCATTACAATGGTCATAGAGTAAAGTGCCACTTTTCAACATTCCAGTTTGACTCACACAGCTTGTTTATTTTCTCCAGAGGAAATGAAGTTAAAAGAAATGAAATGCTCTGAAGCAGTTTTACATAACCCCAAGGTCACCATGTCCAGTGCCTCCTGACTTTGGGATGCAGAGCATTTGAACTGTGTTCCCTGGAATTTTGTAGCTTCAATCAATACCTGTAGGATGAGATGGAATATGGTTTTCTCTCCAGAACTAATCCCATATCAGGAATAGACCTCAGTAGTTCTGTTGGTGAATGCCACTAAATCTGTACAGAAATGTTCTAGAAAAGTCTAGAGTAGAGCCTACCCAGAAGAGTACAACCTGTGATAGCAGTGGGGGTGGGGGCATGTCCTATTGATATGTCCATTCATGCTTGTAATTGGGGATCAGAGAAGACAGGAAGACTTTGGTTAGTTCATTGACACACCCTGGAGCTCCCCTCTCTCAGTGGTTGACATGAAACGCTTTTAATGCTCCTCCTTGATGCCAAACTCATCATGAGGTGCTGCCTGGTTGTTTGCTTGTTTTGGCTGCCTGGCCTCCCTCCTCCACTTGTCTCTTTGGTCCACAACAGTGGTTGTGAAACGAGTATATTCCGGGTGTTTCATGATATTGGAGAGTAGTAGTGAGCGAGGCAAAGTTTGGAGATGGAGTCGGCCTAGATGAAGTGTGCTATTGTGTAGTGTTGAGGGCCCACTTCACAGCCAGGGTTAATCTCGTATAAAATTGAATGTTTCTAACGCTTAAATTCCTGTGACAGAACTGCTCCAAGCCTTGGAGATGAAATGGCGTGTATGACATCACACAATTATAAAATCTACAATTATATTAGAAGAAGATACAATCATGTAATCAAGTAAAGTTACTTTATATGTACCCTTGAGACTACCACCAGAGTGACAGTGTTTTCTGAGAGTGTAGAGTAAGTGTCCCTAAGGCTGTTGGCAGTATTGAGGGCCTCCTTCAGCTTGTATAGCATCTTAGCCTAGATTGAAGGAAATTGTAATTAAAATACAACTAAAAATACAATATAAATTATACTGAAAGACCACTAAGGTACTGATCTACTGTAATGAATATGAGGGTACTGAGAGATATTGACAATAAGAAGCTTTTAATTATCAGAGAAATATAACACCCCACTACTCCAATGTACCAGCAATGGTCCAGAAGTTGCATTATATACTCAGACTTAACAGAGTCTCACTTCAAGATCAGCCACAGCCAGAGAGAGGATCATCTTTGAAGATGCAATTTTGGTTCCATAAAGAACTGTTTTTCTTCAAGAAATGTATGTGAAAAACCATTTAAATGTTTGAAACTTATTACTTCACTTCACTAAGACAGAGCGAATGATTTTTAGAGTAAGACCACACCCAAACTCCTCCCCTCAGCCCTATATATACACTGCAAACTCACATAATTTCCACTTGCTGCATTTGACTCATGGGACAGACCTCGATTTGACTTCTTCACAATGTCAGTTCGCTCCTCTGCCCTGCGTTCATTTATGCTGATCCTCTGCCTCAGATTGGAGGCCACTATCAAGCCCACTGAGCCTCCTATTCCCCCTTTTCTGGCTAAATAGCTAAGGCAGTGCCTTGTATTTGGGGCTTTGTTCGGCCGTTGTTGCACCTGTTACCTGCTTAAATTGCTCTAAACTCTGTGGCGTGTTCCGATCTGTCCCGCTCCAGATCAGCACATGGCCTCTGCTCTCTCTTGCTTCTCCTCCCACTGCAACTTGCTCCCGAGTAAACCCCTGCATCTGCTTCCAACACCGGAGCAGGACTTTGAGCCTCCATCTACCTCCATCTCTGGCTGCTACAGGACTGCCTCATCTTAGGGGAAGTAGAATATGCTGTCGTCGTTCCTACATTCCCAGTGCTGCAACATCTGCAAGGTCTACGAGCAGCATCCAGAGTGAAACCCTATCTCTATCTCAGATGCTGGCGTGGCCTCGTGCTCTCCATAATGTCTTTCTCCGGCGTAAACAGCTGTGGGACTGCCTCGTATTTAGGGAATGCAAATTTGACGTTGTGATGACTAATTCCCCCACTGCTCCAAGCTCTGCAGCACAGACCTGGCCTCTCCTACCACTACTCATTCAGCTAACGAGAAGAACCCTCCTTGTCTCTCACTGCCAGTGTATGGAACCCCTGTTCCTGGTTGTGTCTGAGCTGGACAACATTAGCCTCAATGTCCTTGTCTTTGCTGTCTCACAAGTCAGTGCCTTCATTAGAAAATGGCTTGGAACCTGCAATATTTATGCACATTTCCAGGGCCCTAGTTCACCTACAGTGCTCACCAACATGTCACGTTTTTTTTAAAATAATATTGGAATGGAAAGCAGGTAGCACATTTTAAGTGTTCATTCTGAATCTGCACCTTCTTCCCTCAGAATACTGCCTTGATTGACAGCATTTCACCCATTTATACACAGCCCCTGTCTGCTCCTTTCATTTTCTCCTCTTCTATCCCAACTTCCTCTGTTCTTTCTGCCTCTACTCATCATCCACCCCCTTCCTTTATCTTCCTCTCTCTCTCTGTCTCTACCTATCATCTAACCATTCCCTTCATCATCCAAACCGCTCCATTTTTGTAAGAGGTCTGCCTGGGGCGAGGCTGCCTGCTAAGCCACCCCCAGTCACTAGAGGGAGACAGAGACACTCTTAATTTGGGGCAATTGGTTCCACCTGGGCTACTCCTACTTAAGGGAAGCCAACACACACCTCAGTGCTCAGTCTTGGGTTTCTCTTTTCAGAGTACTGTGCAAGTCTGTCTGGTAATTTGGTAAAGGCTCTTGAGTTTTCTCCTGGGTCTGTCTTTCTTCTGTTTATTCACCAGAGCTTTCTCTCTTTTTCTCCTGGGATTCAATATTATCTTTTCTTTACCATTTTTAGTATAAATAAATAAATTAGAAATAAGTTGTGTTCTATCTTTAATTTCTTTTGTCTCATCTTGTCTCCCTTTTGTTTTGGGAAACTCTCTTGCCTTTGTTTACTTTTGCTCAATTCTGAGCTGATCAGTTTTCCTCTGACATCTTAAGTGTTTCTCTCGTGTTTCATTTTGTGTCGGTGTTCCTTACTTCCAGAGTTAGGGTTGTTTGTGTCTCTGCACTTGATGCCTATTTCTCTATTGCTCTGTTGGTGGCTTGCCCTGTTTCAATCCACCCCTGGGTGAGCTGCCACATTTACAATTTTATCATCCGAATCTTCTCCATTTTATCATCCAACCTCTTCCTTTCCACTCCTCTCTCCATCTATCTCTACTCATCATCCCAACCTCCTTCCTGTTATCATCCAAACCTCTGCCTGCTTATCATCCCAGCCTTATCCCTTTTATCATACCACCCTCTAATTGTCTGAATCTCTTTTTGGAGGGGAGGTGGCAAAACAGTGTGTCCAGGTGGAGTGATATCAATTGAAATGCTGGTAGCCTTTTTCTGGAGTTGGCTGTTGTAGATGTTGCTGAGGGGGGGGGTAGTGAAGTTCCTATGTTTTTTTTAATTTTTTTATTTTTTTTTTATTATTTTTTTTTTTTTTTTGCATCCCTCTCGCCACTCGCTGTAGGTCTCTCCTGTCCTGTACTGTGCAATTGGTGAACCCGACTGTGCAGCAGTATGTTAGGATGCTCTCGATGTTGGCTCCATAAAAGTTCACCAGCAGGTGTTGAGGGAGGTGGGCGTGTTTCAGCTTCCTGAGGAAGTAGAGTCTCTGTTGTGCCTTCCGCACTAGGTGTTGGGTGTTGAAGGCCCATGTGAGGTCAGCAGAAATGTGTACTCCCAGGAACTTGAAGAGCTCCACTCTCTCAACTTCCACTCCATTGATGAGGAGGGCTGTGGTCTCTGTGCGTGTAGATTTTCTGAAATCCACGACCAGCTTCTTGGTTTTATTTGGGTTCAGTTTGTGTGTTTTGTGGATATTCGTCCCAACCTCTCCCCCTTGAAGCCATGACACACCCTCTATTTAAAAAAAAAAAAAAAAGTGAATGTATCAGGGGATGACTTTAGAAACAGCACTGAAGTCTCACAACAAAGCAATAAAGTCAGTGCATGGAATTATTTCCAGAACTCGGGTGAATACACTGAGCTGCTCTTGGGTGCACATTTGCATGTTGTGCACACACAACAGTCAATGTTTACCTCTCTGGGAGCCGAAGCCACAATGTCCTCATTCACTGGTACAATCTCCAACTGTACAGCCACCAGTCAGGTACTAGTCAGTAAACCCACACCGGCCCAGCACAACTCCTGGGTAAGAGTCTTGCCTCTACAGAGGGTTTTGCTTCCAGAGCCCACAATGTGTCTAGAGGTGAGCCCAACTATATCTAGCTGGTATCTCTCAACCTCCCGCACCAGCTACTTCCCCACGTGAGGTTACATTCCATGTGTCCAATGGGTATTGCAATGAATCACTACTTTGGATCTTGTGGGTGGTGAGCCCACATGATCTACCCATGTTGCCTGTTTTGGCTAAACTTGGCCGGGTACAGTGGGCTGCCCGACAAACAGGCGCTCAGTGTATGACACTAATCCCAGGTCTGGTTCCAGTGGTAGGTCCCAGTAATCCTATCCCATGCAGTGTCCTGTTTATTTTGTTTGTTTGTTTTTTTTTTGTTTTTTTGTCCCCCCCCCCCTCCTCTGTTGGTCATAGGGGTGCTTGTTGGATCATGTTTGTCAGGATCTTCACTCTAGATTTGTTCACCATGGGAGACCCTACTGGGAGCTAATAGCTCCCAATATCATCAAACCACACAAGACCATTCACCCCAATCCTGGAAGTGGAGAAATTTAAGGACATTTCCCAATCAAATTGAAGATGATTATTTTCTCACATGTGGTACTTGTTTATGATTTTGTGTTATTTATGTACTCCAGGGAACAGTCACTGCCCTGAATCTTAAAGTATGGAGGCATTATACATTCACTTTTTTTTTTTTTTTAATTCAACTGGAATGTTGAAAAGCAGCACCTTAAACTCATTGCAATGCCACAGAGTAAAGTGTACAAGCACTATTGTTTTAATTCTTCATGATAATTGATGAAACCTTGTTTCTTAGGGACAGACCCTGTGTATAGATGCAGGTCTCTTGATATCTGGTTTATTGATTTGTAATGTGGATTATGTAATGTTTCTGTACTTTCTCAACAAATAAGACAAATGTCATGAGATTGGTCAAATACCGATCACATGAAACATATTAGTATCTGTTACACTGACATCACCAGAAGGAGTGAACCAAAGACAGGAGCAGTTTGAATTTCTGGGATTTTATTATCACCCACCATCACCATCCTAAAGATCAAACATCTCAGTCCCATATTTTCTCTTTCCTGAGTTCTTCCCCAAACTGTCTTTGCAAAGTGGTTTTCAACGAGCTTGTGATAGTTGGCACTCTCTCAAAAAATAAGTAACTTTGGACATACATTATTGGTGAATAACGTTACAAACAGTATGATGTACATTTAAAGGTACAGCAGTGGTGTAAAAGTCCAGTTGTGTTCCCTAAAGGTACATTTACATACTTTTCTCAAGAAGTAGAGGGGGATATGTGTAAAATTTTATTATAGAACTGTGGTAAATAAAAGAACATAATTATAAATCCTGGAGATGAAATGTGGCGTATGAAAATAACACAATCTACAATTATAATAGAATAAGGTACAGTTATGTTCCCGAATTAATGATACTGAAATGTACTACCACATTTTTGTTCTTAAGGAAGAAACCACATGAGGACATTTGTGGCCTTAGTCTATAACGCTCAGGACTTGTTTCTGACCTGTGCCTCCTGGGTCAAAGCTCTGGTTTCTTCCATTTCTCTCAGCCTTGAAAGGGAAGTGGATCATGGTCAGCACTGAGGCTTAATCTTTCCTTCATTTAGTCTCCATTAACTCAGCCCACAGTTTAATTATTACAATTGATCACACATTTGCTTAGCGTTTACCATTTTAGCTAATTGAAATATATTTTCTATTTATACAGTTTCTTTTTTTGATGTTATGATGCACCTGTGAAAGATCACTAGATTCCCTCAACAGTATTTATGGATCTGTGCACACATTTCCAAATATGTATACATTTGTATATAGAGCAGTACACTATGAACATTAACCTCTGCTCTGTCAGATGAAATCAGTCTGAGGTTAATGTTCAGGAAATAAATCCAGCCTTGAAGATGATGATTCAAATATTCTACGTGTTAAAATATATTTTGTTGATGTTCTAAACCACGAATAGAAAACTGCATATATCAGTGGGTTCATAAAGGAGTTCAAATCTATTAACCAGATCAAAAAACTCCATACACTCTCAGGTGTATAAACTACTGCAGGAATGATATAATTTGGTATCCAGCAAACAAGGTAAACAAAAACCACTGTCCCTAATTTCTTGGCAGCTTTGATTTCTGAAGCAATTGATGTTTTAGCTCCATGGTTGTTTGTGGCACCATCTTTCACAGCTTTGATAGCTTTAGCTTGATGTATTGCCACTTTAAAAATAACTGAATACAAGATTATTATTAAACTGCATGGGGCTAGAAATGCAACTAAAAGTTCAATTAAGGCCCAATAGTGATATTCATACACAATACATTCTCCATAACATTGGGAGTAGGGATTAGGATATGTATAAGCATTATTAAAGTATAAATGCACAATGATATAACACAGCCAACAACACCAGCCAAAAATTATGGACAGCAAGGTTTTATGAAGTGTGATTTGACTGGAATACTGCAGAGGGTTAGTGATAGCAATGAACCTATCAACTGCTATTAGTATCATGCTGTGCAGAGAGCCATACTTTGAGACCAAACAAATTGTTGTAGCAATGTAGCATGCTACTGGTCCAAGATACCAACAGGAGTCCATTTGGACACTTAGAATCCCAGGCATATTAAACAGTCCCACAAGTAAGTCAGCCACAGCCAGAGAGAGGATGATCAGGTTGGTTGGAGTGTGGAGCTGCTTAAAGTGAGAGATGGAGATGATCACCAGCAGATTCAGAAACACAGTGCACACAGATACACATGAGAGAATGAAGCACATTAAAATATATCCAGTGCCATATACGGCATGTTTTATACAAGACTTATTATTGTCAGGAAGGCAATATTGAACTGTGATGTTGTGCCTGTAGTCTTGGTTGTCCATCTGAAATAGAGACAGAGCTGTGGAATCTGAAATGATTCAGAGAGTTAACTTCTCTGTATTATACATGAGCATGAGTCCTCCCACTAGTGGATAGTGTAAACCTAACATCATCATGACGTACAGTGTTGGGTCAGCTGAGACTAGTTCAGAGAGGTAGAACTGTGTAAGAATATAATATCATTTTTACACATTGAGCAAAACAGTAGGAGTGGTCATTTATCATGTACATTAGAGACTGCCATGGGTTTAGATGATTAACTGGATATTTTTATTTTTGTCATCATATTCAATGAGGCCAGAAAATGTGTTGTACACACTCACAGAATAGAACATACAATAGAATATTATGGTCCTTCCACAATGTATGGAAATACAACAAGAAATTTATAAACAGCCTGATAATTTGGGATATATAGATGAATAAATAACAATTCTTTCCTGGTAGGCAAATTTTTAAACTCTCTATTTAATTGAAAATAATATAAAGAGAATTCTTAAAATAAAACTGAGATTTTATACTTTACAATAATAATTTAAAATGGCTCCATATTTAATTAGATGAAAGAAAAACTTTCCAAGAAAGTTGGAATGCTTAAAATAATATAAATAAAATTAAGTAAAACAGGAAAAAGCCTGGTAAATCTATGTAGTGCTACAATAATCTAATTAACATCAACAGACAATTAGTGACGTTACTGGGTCCTTAGGTCCATGAAACCACCAGTGGTTTCAGACCAGTAATTGTCACATCCTCTGCTTCATAACTTTTTTATTTTTTAAGTTATTTGCATGACTGAGGTGTCATATGAATGCTGGAACTATGATCTTTTGAGTGAAGTGGTGTAATGTATGTAAATATAAAGACAGATAATGAGAAATCTGCCTCAAGCAAACCATGTGCAATCCTTATTTTTTTTTAAAAGTTGTATGAAATTTTCATTTTATGTTTTATAATAGAAAATACACATTTATCATGCAATACCATTTAACGGCACCCTAACCATTAATTTAACGCCTTATTCAAGGTGATTGAGCACTGTTTGACATAAATTTTGACACTTTGGATATTACCACAATTTTTTCAAAAAGGACTAAATATACATTCCTAATAAGTCCATTTTTGCTTGTTAGAATCGAATAATGCCCAAAATGGCTTTTATAGCCCAAACATGAACCATGAAATGTATATTTGAAGTAATTCATGAAACAAAAACAAAAAATTATGAAAAAACAAATTTCAATTCCCAAAACAAATACTGTGAATTACCATGTGATCCTCTATTTAGACTTGAATAAATATCAAAATAAATATATTGGGAACATTCACAACATTTTCTATAAATAAATCAACATATGTGGATAACTGTTGATGTCTCTAGAGTAATTTATGGTGAGAAAAAAAAAAAAAAAACTGTGAGCATCTATTTTTTTTGCATTTAGGAGTTAATTGGAAGCATATGTAAATTATATTAGGATCAGAAAACACAATTTTCTACTTTAAAGTGTCCTTTTATGAAAAAAAAAACAAACACCTATTTTAATTTATCCCAAATATTTAGAAAGTAATAATCATTCAAATTTGGCAATTAGCTATTTTTCGGAAATTCAGTAAAATAACTAGAGCCGAAAGCACACCTCAGAGTCTTCAAAATCAAAAATGGGGATGTTATATTTTTTGCCCATTTAGTCAACAACAATATGTCCACCGTACAATTTTTCCACAGAAAGTGTCAACTGGCACAAGCTCATTGAAAACCAATTGTCTGAGGAAGAGCTGAGGAGAGTGAATAAAATGAGACTTATGGGTTTGGTGTTTACAATGGTGATAGTGAGTGATGATACAATCCCAAAATGCTAGTGTTAGCTTTCTCTGGTTCCCTCCTTCTGGTCAATCAGATTAACAGATACTAATATGTTTCATGTGATGAGGACTTTCATACAAATTCAATTGTGTATCCCACAATATTTGTTTTTCAGTGTACACAAACATTTGAAAATCCAATATATTACAAATAAATAAGCCAGATTTCAAGAGATCTATACACAGGCCCTGTGCCTAAGCAACAAACTTTGACCATTCATCATGAAGAATTAAACCAATAGTTCTTGTACACTTTAAACTCATTACAATGGTCATAGAGTAAAGTGCCACTTTTCAACATTCCAGTTTGTCTCACACAGCTTGTTTATTTTCTCCAGAGGAAATGAAGTTAAAAGAAATGAATTGCTCTGAAGCAGTTTTACATGACCCCAAGGTCACCATGTCCAGTGCCTCCTGACTTTGGGATGCAGAGCATTTGAACTGTGTTCCCTGGATTTATGTAGCTTCAATCAATACCTGTAGGATGAGATGGAATATGGGTTGCTCTCCAGGACTAATCCCATATCAGGAATAGACCTCAGTATTTCTGTTGGTGAATGCCACTAAATCTGTACAGAAATGTTCTAGAAAAGTCTAGAATGTTCTAGAGTAGAGCCTACCCAGAAGAGTACAACCTGGGATAGCAGTGTGGGTGGGGGCATGTCCTATTGATACGTCCATTCATGCTTGTAATTGGGGATCAGAGAAGACAGGAAGGCTTTGGTTAGTTCATTGACACACCCTGGAGCTCCCCTCTATCAGTGGTTGAAATGTTTTTAATGCTCCTCCTTGATGCCAAACTCATCATGAGGTGCTGCCTGGTTGTTTGCTTGTTTTGGCTGCCTGGCCTCCTTCCTCCACTTGTCTCTTTGGTCCACAACAGTGGTTGTGAAACGAGTATATTCCGGGTGTTTCATGATATTGGAGAGTAGTAGTGAGCGAGGCGAAGCTTGCTTGATACTCTTTGGAGGAGATGGAGTCGGCCTAGATGAAGTGTGCTATTGTGTAGTGTTGAGGGCCCACTTCACAGCCAGGGTTTATCTCGTATAAAATTGAATGTTTAACGCTTAAACTCCTGTGACAGAACTGCTCCAAGCCTTGGAGATGAAATGGCATGTATGACATCACACAATTATATAATCTACAATTATATTAGAAGAAGATACAATCATGTAATCAAGTAAAGTTACTTTATATGTACCCTTGAGACTACCACCAGAGTGACAGTGTGTTCTGAGAGTGTAGAGTAAGTGTCCCTGAGGCTGGTGGCAGTGTTGAAGGCCTCCTTCAGCTTGTATAGCATCTTAGCCTAGATCGAAGGAAATTGTAATTAAAATACAACTAAAAATATAATATAAATTATACTGAAAGACCAGACAATGATTATGAGCCTAGACTTGTGACACACTGAGATTCTAGTAGAATAATGTAGAGGATAATTGACACTACGGTACTGATCTACTGTAATGAATATGAGGGAACTGAGAGATATTGACAATAAAAAGCTTTTAATTATCAGACAAATATAACACCCCACTACTCCAATGTACCAACAATGGTCCAGAAGTTGCATTATATACTCAGACTTAACAGAGTCTCACTTCAAGATCAGCCACAGCCAGAGAGAGGATCATCTTTGAAGATGCAATTTTGGTTCCATAAAAACTGTTTTTCTTCAAGAAATTTACATTTACATTTATGCATTTCGCAGACGCTTTTATCCAAAGCTACTTACAAAAGAGGATCTAACATTCGAACTACAGCACAAATTATACAAAATACCTTTCATTAAGTGCAATATGCTAGGAAGTAATAAGTGCATTAAAGAAAGACATTCAGTGCAAAAGATACTCTCGGAAGAGCTGGGTTTTCAATGATTTCTTGAATGCAGAGGGTTTCTGTTGCTCTGATAGTGCTTGGAAGCTCGTTCCACCAGCGTAGTACCAGAGATGAGAATGGCCTCAACTGACCTGTACGGGGGGTTGGTCGTGTTAGTTGGCGCTCCTTTGAGGAACGGAGAGGGCGGGCGCTAACGTATGGTTTTAAGAGTCTATTGAGGTAGATGGGAGCAGAACCAGTGAATACTCTGAAGGCCATTGTTAGTGATTTAAATTTGATGCGAGCAGCTAAGGGTAGCCAATGCAGCTCAACTAATAGGGGCGTGACATGTGCTCTTTTTGGTTGGTTGAAGACCAGGCGTTCTGTAGTGGTCTCACAGCACAGGCCGGAAGACCTGTCAGGAGGGCGTTGCAATAGTCTAGACGGGAGATTACTAACGTCTAAACAAGGAGCTGTGTTGTATGTTGAGTTAGGTATGGCCTAATCTTCCTTATGTTGAATAGGGAGAAGCGGCACGATCAATATACAGCGGTAACGTGATCTGCGAAGGTCAGCTGGTCATCAACCATGACACCTAGGTTTCTTACAACCTTGGTGGGAGCCACTGATAGGGACCCTAGCTTGATGCTGATGTGGAGAATAGCTTGCTTGGCTGGGAGGACCAGTAGTTCAGAAATATATGTGAAAAACCATTTAAATGTTTGAAACTTATTACTTAACTTCACTAAGACAAAGCAAATGATTTTTAGAGTAAGACCACGCCCAAACTCCTCCCCTCAGCACTATATATACACTGCAAACTCACATAATTTCCACTTGCTGCATTTGACTCATGGGACAGACCTCGATTTGACTTCTTCACAATGTCAGTTCGCTCCTCTGCCCTGCGTTCATTTATGCTGATCCTCTGCCTCAGATTGGAGGCCACTATCAAGCCCACCGAGCCTCCTATTTCCCCTTTTCTGGCTAAACAGCTAAGGAAGTGCCTTGTATTTGGGGCTTTGTTCGGCTGTTGTTGCACCTGTTACCTGCTTAAATTGCTCTAAACTCTGTGGCGTGTTCCGATCTTTCCCGCTCCAGATCAGCACATGGCCTCTGCTCTCTCTTGCTTCTACTCCCACTGCAACTTGCTCCCGAGTAAACCCCTGCATCTGCTTCCAACACCGGAGCAGGACTTTGAGCCTCCACCTACCTCCATCTCTGGCTACACTGCTACAGGACTCTGGGCACTTATCGCTGCTCAGCTTCCTCGTTGTGGATTCATTTTCATTTGATCAACACACCCTCCCCTCATCCTCGCAGCTTCTAATTTGAAAGAATAGAATAGCTTTTAATGTTGCTGAGAAAACAATGTTCAGAACAGTGTTAAAACAGTGAAATACAGTTTTAGCATCCTCTCTCAGGTATCAGTTAAAATATAAAATCTATACATGTGCAAAAATAGCAAATTGTTCAGAGCATTAACACAGAATATATATATTCTGTGGGGGGTGGGAGGTAGTGTTTTTTGCACCCCTCTCGCCACTCGCTGTAGGTCTCTCCTGTCCTGTACTGTGCAATTGGTGAACCAGACTGTGCAGCAGTATGTTAGGATGCTCTCGATGTTGGCTCCATAAAAGTTCACCAGCAGGTGTTGAGGGAGGTGGGAGTGCTTCAGCTCCCTGAGGAAGTAGAGTTTCTGTTGTGCCTTCCGCACTAGGTGTTGGGTGTTGAAGGCCCATGTGAGGTCAGCAGAGATGTGTACTCCCAGGAACTTGAAGAGCTCCACTCTCTCAACTTCCACTCCATTGATGAGGAGGGCCGTGGTCTCTGTGCGTGTGGATTTTCTGAAATCCACGACCAGCTCCTTGGTTTTATTTGGGTTCAGTTTGTGTGTTTTGTGGATATTCGTCCCAACCTCTCCCCTTTGAAGCCATGACACACCCTCTATTTAAAAAAAAAAAGTGAATGTATCAGGGGATGACTTTAGAAACAGCACTGAAGTCTCACAACAAAGCAATAAAGTCAGTGCATGGAATTATTTCCAGAACTCGGGTGAATACACTGAGCTGCTCTTGGGTGCACATTTGCATGTTGTGCACACACAACAGTCAAAGTTTACCTCTCTGGGAGCCGAAGCCACATTGTCCTCATTCACTGGTACAATCTCCAACTGTACAGCCACCAGTCAGGTACTAGTCAGTAAACCCACACCGGCCCAGCACAACTCCTGGGTAAGAGTCCTGACTCTACAGAGGGTTTTGCTTCCAGAGCCCACAATGTGTCTAGAGGTGAGCCCAACTATATCTAGCTGGTATCTCTCAACCTCCCGCACCAGCTACTTTCCCACGTGAGGTTACATTCCATGTGTCCAATGGGTATTGCAATGAATCACTACTTTGGATCTTGTGGGTGCTGAGCTCACATGATCTACCCATGTTGCCTGTTTTGGCTAAACTTGGCCGGGTACAGTGGGCTGCCTAACAAACAGGCACTAAGTGTATGACACTAATCCTAGGTCCAGTAATCCTATGCCATGCAGTGTACTTTTTCTCCTTCTCTGTTGGTCATAGGGGTGCTTGTTGGATCATGTTTGTCAGGATCTTCACTCTAGACTTGTTCACCATGGGAGACCCTACTGGGAGCTAATAGTATCATCAAACCACACAAGACCTTTCGCCCCAATCCAGTAAGTGGAGAAATTTCAAGGACATTTCCCAATCAAATTGAAGATGATTATTTTCTCACATGTGGTACTTGTTTATGATTTTGTGTTATTTATGTACTCCAGGGAACAGTCACTGCCCTGAATCTTAAAGTATGGAGGCATTATACATTCACTTTTTTTTTTTTTTTTTAATTCAACTGGAATGTTGAAAAGCAGCACCTTAAACTCATTGCAATGCCACAGAGTAAAGTGTACAAGCACTATTGGTTTAATTCTTCATGATAATTGGTGAAACCTTGTTTCTTAGGGACAGACCCTGTTTATAGATGCAGGTCTCTTGATATCTGGTTTATTGATTTGTAATGTGGATTCTGTAACATTTCTGTACTTTTTCAAGACAAATGTCATGAGATTGGTCAAATACCAATCACATGAAACATATTAGTATCAGTTACACTGACATCACCAGAAGGAGTGAACCTAAGACAGGAGCAGTTTGAATTTCTGGGATTTTATTATCACCCAACATCTCAGTCCCATATTTTCTCTTTCCTCAGCTCTTCCCAAACTGTCTTTGCAAAGTGGTTTTCAACGAGCTTGTGATAGTGGGCACTCTCTCAGAAAATAAGTAACTTTGGACATACATTATTGGTGAATAACGTTACAAACAGTATGATGTACATTTAAAGGTACAGCAGTGGTGTAAAAGTCCAGTTGTGTTCCCTAAAGGTACATTACATACTTTTCTCAAGCAGGAGAGGGGGATATGTGTAAAATTCTATTATAGAACTGTGGTAAATAAAAGAACATAATATAAATCCTGGAGATGAAATGGGGCGTATGAAAATAACACAAAATCTACAATTATAATAGAATAAGGTACAGTTATGTTCCCGAATTAATGATACTGAAATGTACTACCACATTTGTGTTCTTAAGGAAGAAACCACATGAGGACATTTGTGGCCTTAGTCTATAACGCTCAGGACTTGTTTCTGACCTGTGCCTCCTGGGTCAAAGCTCTGGTTTCTTCCATTTCTCTCAGCCTTGAAAGGGAAGTTGATCATGGTCAGCACTGAGGCTTAATCTTTCCTCCATTTAGTCTCCATTAACTCAGCCCACAGTTTAATTATTACAATTGATCACAAATTTGCTTAGCATTCACCATTATAGCTAATTGAAGTATATTTTCTATTTATACAGTTTCATTTTTTGATGTTATGATGCACCTGTGAAAGATCACTAGATTCCCTCAACAGTATTTATGGATCTGTGCACACATTTCCAAATATGTATACATTTGTATATAGAGCAGTACGCTATGAACATTAACCTCTGCTCTCTCAGATGAAATCAGTCTGAGGTTAATGTTCAGGAAATAAATCCAGCCTTGAAGATGATGATTCAAATATTCTACGTGTTAAAATATATTTTGCTGATGTTCTAAACCATGAATAGAAAGCTGCATATATCAGTGGGTTCATAAAGGAGTTCAAATCTGTTAACCAGATCAAAAAACCCCACACACTTGCAGGTGTGTCAACTGCTGCAGGAATGATATAATTTGGTATCCAGCAAACAAGGTAAACAAAAACCACTGTCCCTAATTTCTTGGCTGCTTTGATTTCTGAAGCAATTGATGTTTTAGCTCCATGGTTGTTTATGGCACCATCTTTCACAGCTTTGATAGCTTTAGTTTGATGTCTGTGAGATCTGGCAACCCGTTTGGCTGTTTCTGTACCCGTTTGGAAGCTGTTTTGATCGCTCGGGTTTTCCTGTTTACTCGTTTCCACTGTTATTTCTATATTTATATCTGTTTTTATAACCTACTAACCATCCATAGATCTATCTTTTAGATTGTCTCCGCAGGAATATTCATTACAGAGGCACTAAAACTGCCACTGGACCGTGGAGTAACGTTCTTGGTGTAAGTTACTAAAATTCACTAAAAGCGGTAAGTACCTGCAATTCCATGGCTACTACTGGCTGTTTTGCCTGCTCAGAGTGTGGCATGTTTAGTTTAACCCCCTTTTCCACCTCTAGCGATAAAGATAGTGGTTGTATTTGTACTAAGTGTCAGCTAGTTAGCTCTCTGGTGGATAAAGTGGACCAGTTAGAAGTGCGCATCCGGAGCTTATTATTGTTGAGGGATAAACAGCGAGATTCAGTGTTAGCAACTCCGGGTGCCTTAGGGAGAGTTAGCACCCCCACGACTCCGGCGTTAGAGCCCTCACAGCGGGGTGAATGGGTGACGTCTTGGCGTCATAGCCGGAAAGCTAAGGCTGATGCTAACGCTGAGGCCAAAGCTAGCCCACCGGGACACCACGCTCCTCCGATTCGCGTGTCAAACAGGTTTGCCCTGCTCAGCGAAGCACCCGCTGAGGAGCCTGTTAAGAGTGCTCTGGTTCTAGGAGACTCTATTGTTCGACACGTGAAATTAGCTACTCCTTTAGGGGCGCCGGCAGTAACAGTTAGCTGTTTATCGGGAGCCAGAGCGCCGGATATTAGTGGCAACCTTAGACTGTTAGCTAATAGGAGATATTCGAGGGTAGTCATTCATGTAGGTGCCAATGATATTCGTCTGCGGCAGTCTGAGGTAACTAAGGGTAATATTACAGAGGTGATTAAACTGGCCCAGACGATGTCCGATGCCGTAATCTGCTCTGGCCCCATACCAATGCGGCGTGGCGACGAAGCTTACAGCAGACTTTGGGCATGAAACTGCTGGATGTCCAAGTGGTGTTTCCGAAAATCAAGTGGGCTTTATAGACAATTGGTTACGTTTTGAGGGCAAGCCTGGTCTTATAGGTAGGGATGGTATCCACCCCACGCGGGAGGGTGCTGCCTTACTTTCTTGCAGTATAGCACATAGTCTTTTAGTTAGTCAGCAGAGTAGTGTAGATAGCTGCTGACAATCCAGAGCCGGGACCAGGTCGCAGACAGACAGGCTAAACCGACCGTCTGCGAACTGTCTTGAGGCGTCACCCAGGTTCAACTGTATTGAGACTGTGTCTTTCCCCCGAACTAAATGTAAAAGTAGAAAAACAAAATCAGCCTGTTTCAGCAACCTAATCAATATTAAATCATACACAACACCTAGCAGCAACACCTCAGAACTAAAATTTGGGTTACTCAACATAAGATCACTAAACTCAAAAGCACTCATCGTAAATGATATAATAAGTGATCATAAATTCAATGTTTTCTGTCTCACGGAAACGTGGGTTAAACCAAATGAATATTTAGCACTAAATGAAGCCACCCCCCTAGGCTATAATTATGCACATAGCCCAAGAATATCAGGCAAAGGAGGTGGAGTATGTGTAATTTACCAAAATACCCTAGAAATTAGTCTTAAACAATGTGACACCTTCAATTCTTTTGAGGTTCTCTCCACTATTATTACAAATCCGGTCACAAAAAAGGACGCATTTTTATTATGCAACATTTACAGACCACCAGGGCCTTACTTAGAATTTCTGAAAGAATTCAGCGATTTTGCTACAAACCTAGCGGTGTGCAATCATAAAGTTATAATTGTAGGAGATTTCAATATCCATTTTGAGAAGGAAAGTGACCCACTAAAAAAGGCATTTACCTCAATCTTAGACTCTATTGGTATTACTCAAAATGTAACAGGGCCTACACACTACTGCAGCCACACTTTAGACTTAGTTCTGACACTAGGTCTTAACATTGACAAAATTAATATCTTACCGCAATCCTCAGCAATCTCCGATCATTACTTAATTTCATATGAGCTACGTTTTATCCATAATATATGTAAGAACCCTCGCTATTCTACAAGGCGTATAATAAAACCATCTACCGCCCTACAATTTATAGAAAACCTACCAGAACTATCGACCCCAGTTCCAACTCCATCAGACCCAATGGACCTAGATGTACTAACTGATTACCTAGAAAATACCTGTCGATCTACTTTAGAAAAGGTAGCACCACTTAAACATAAAAGTATAAGACAGAAAAAGCTCGCACCATGGTATAACGATAAGACCCGTACTTTAAAACAAACATTACGAAAACTAGAGCGGAAATGGCGATCAACCAAGCTTGAAGTGTTCCATTCTGCCTGGAAGGACAGCCTTATAGAGTATAGAAATGCCCTCACTAAAGCTCGCTCAGCATATCTGGCCTCGCTGATCTCCCATAATAAAAATAATCCGAGAGCACTGTTTAGTGTGTTTTCTAGAATTACAAAAAATCAAGCAGGTTCTGAACAACTAATTCCAGCAACTCTCACCAGTAAAGATTTTATGGACTTTTTTAATAATAAAATTGAGAATATTAGACAACAAACTCAAGCCACAGGATCAAATCCATCCTGGCTGCCACCCGATGTGAATGATATAAAACATAATATAACTGTAAAAGAAAGACTTGAAACCTTTTACCCACTCCCACAATTAGAACTAGAGAAGATTATCACCTCCGCAAACTGTACAACTTGCACACTTGATGCAATTCCCACAAAGTTGCTCAAAGAAGTACTACCAGCTATTATTGATCCTCTTTTAACTATAGTAAACTCATCGCTTAGTCTGGGCCATGTACCCAAAGCTTTTAAACTAGCAGTTATTAAACCTATGATCAAGAAACCAAATCTTGATGCTAGTACACTGTCTAATTACAGGCCTATTTCTAATTTGCCATTTCTGTCTAAGATCCTAGAAAGAGCTGTGGCCCAACAACTTAGTTCATATCTACATAAGAATCATATATATGAAAAATTCCAATCTGGATTCAGGCAACATCATAGTACAGAGACAGCTCTAGTCAAGATAACAAATGATCTTCTTCTTGCCTCTGATCAAGGCCACGTATCCCTGTTGGTGCTTCTTGACCTAAGCGCAGCCTTCGATACAATAGACCACAATATTCTCATAGAAAGGTTAGAAAACATGGTTGGAATCACAGGGACAGCCCTATTATGGTTCAAATCTTACTTAACGGAACGTTATCAATTCGTAAAAGTAAACAATCTAAATTCAAATTATTCTAAAGTAAGATTTGGAATTCCACAAGGCTCTATTTTAGGACCATTATTATTTACATTATACATGTTACGGCTAGGCACAGTTATAAGAAACCATGACATTAACTTTCACTTTTACGCAGACGACACACAATTGTATATTTCAGCCAAGCCCGATGACAAACACAGATTAAAGAAAATAGAGGACTGTGTAAAAGACGTGAAAGGCTGGATGTTGCGTAACTTCCTCCTTCTAAACAGCAACAAAACAGAGGTCCTGCTTTTGGGTCCAAAAGTGGCAAGAAATAAATTATCAGATTTAATTTTAAATCTAGCTAACTTTCCAGTTAAACCTGGTTCAGCAGCAAAAAATCTTGGTGTCATAATTGACCCAGATTTATCATTTGATCAACACATAGGTAGTATCACTAGGACAGCTTTTTTACATCTTCGCAATATTGCTAAGATTAGAAATGCCTTATCCCTCCAGGACGCAGAAACATTAGTACATGCCTTTATTACTTCAAGGCTTGACTACTGTAACGCACTACTGTCAGGATGCACCAGCAGCAATTTAAGAAAACTTCAACTAGTTCAAAATGCTGCAGCTAGGGTCCTCACTAAAACTAGAAAATTTGAACATATCAGCCCAGTTTTATCATCACTTCATTGGCTGCCTGTTAAATTCCGCATTGACTACAAAATTTTGTTATTAACATATAAAGCTCTACATGGGCTTGCTCCTGAATATCTTCAAGATACAATTTCCTATTATGAGCCTCCACGTTCACTCAGATCACAGAATACTGGATTTTTAATTGTTCCCAGAATTCAGAAGGCCTCAGCTGGGGGAAGAGCCTTTTCTTATAAAGCCCCCCAACTCTGGAATGATCTTCCAGAAAATGTTCGGGACTCAGACACAGTCGCAATCTTCAAATGTAGGCTAAAAACTAATTTGTTTAGTTTATCATTTGGTAGCTAATGCTCCCCATAGATAAAGGCGGCAGATCCGGGGGGTCCATGGACACAGGGAATTATAGTAAACTGAGACGCTGGTGCTGTCGTCCCGCCGCTTCTCGCGATCACTCAAGGTTTGTTGACGGTGGAGCGGAGGGATGCCAGTGTTTCAGGATGCTCCCATGTCTGTGTGTCCTCCTGGTTCTCTCCTTTTAGTTAAAGCTGTCATAGTCAGATCTGCCGGAGTCATTAGCCACACTCTGGAAATTTTCATATTTTCTACTTTACAAACACAAAACAGTTCAAAACTAATTCCATCCCTTTACATCTTTCCGAGTAAACGACTGCCCACCTGTCTGTCTGGACACTTATGGATGACTGTCGAGATCCTCCTCCACGCTTCAGACCAGCTGCCCACGCTCCAGCAACCACCAAGTGCCTTGAAGCTGTCCCTACACTGAAGTTCTCATGGACTACTAACTATCATCACCAGTAGATTGACCAGAGGAGGATGGGTCACCCCTTGTGAGCCTTGGTTCCTCCCAAGGTTTCTTCCTCAGCTGGGGGAGTTTTTCCTTGCCACTGTCGCCCCTGGCTTGCTCACTTGAGGGTTTTACATTTGTCTTTACATTTCATGTCAAATCTTTGTCTTACTGGAATTCTGTGAAGCTGCTTTGTGACAACATCAGTTGTGAAAAGCACTATATAAATAAATTTGATTTGATTTGATTAAACCGAACTTACATGTAGCAAATGCACAAAAGCTATATTTGGAGAAATTATTCAAGTGCAATAATACAAATTTGATGTCAATACAAAAGATATTTTTAAACAACCTGCTGCTAAAAGTGATCACAAAATGCAATAATCAGTATTAGTCAGGAGTACTAATACTGTAATAATCAGGAGTACTTGAAGTCTGTTCATTATGT
Organism: Hoplias malabaricus; assembly: GCF_029633855.1. Lineage (NCBI taxonomy): Eukaryota > Metazoa > Chordata > Actinopteri > Characiformes > Erythrinidae > Hoplias > Hoplias malabaricus. Next base: position 33,443,940 of record NC_089817.1, read on the forward strand.
AACCTTATAAAAATTTGAACAATGCAGATAGAGCTACACATGCATATTCATTTGCTAAGCTTTATATAGTACGGCCAATTCGTTCAAATTCATATCAGGATCACATTTTGAATGTGCACATTTTTTAAATCAATTTTTGCATTTAAAACAAAGCTTGTACAATATGATAATATATAATATTGCATGTAAGAGACCAAAAGCAAAATTAATTGTCCAAAGGGGTCATTGTAGTTGTTTCCCCGACAGGGATTAAGCAAAGTTCTGGATTACACCGCACTTTTAACTGTGATTTTCCACTGAAAGGAAGATGTAGTCTAGGACTAGGCTGAATCCTTGTGTGGGATTCCAAACCATTATATTTAGTATTTAGGGCACAAGTCAGAAACATGGATTATAATATTTATTGGAGAAGGCAGCACTGTGCCGCAGCAGGTAGTGTTGCAATCACACTAGCTCCAGGATCCTAGGGTTGTGGGTTCCAATCACTCTCCAGGTGACTGTGTGTTGAGTTTGGTGTGTTCTCCCTGTGGCCTGGTGGGTTTCCTCCCACAGTCCATAAACACACGTTGGTAAGTGGATTGGCGACTCAAGTGTCAATAAGTATGAGTGTGTGTCGTGCTGTGAAGGACTGGCGCCCCCTCCAGGGTGTGTTTCTGCCGTGCACACAATGATTTCAGGTAGGCTCCGGACACACTGTGACCCTGAACTGGATAAGGGTTACAGACAATGAATGAATGGAACATGAGAGGGGAAAAAAGGCTAACTTCTGGAGAGTAGAAGGGTTCATCTAGATTTTTTTGTCTCACGTTTGAATAATATGGGACATGATCTAAATGATAAACTAAATCATACATAAACATATAATTATATCTATCAGCCCTTGCATACATGCTGTAACAATCAGAATTTTTCCAAGCTTTCATTCATTCATTGTCTGAAAGCACTTATCCAGTTCAGGGTTGAAGTGTGTCTAGAGCCTACCTGGAATCACTGGGTGCAAGGCGAGAACACACACTGCAGGGGGCATCAGTTCTTCACAGGGCGACACACACACTGACACTGATGGACAATTTTTTTAGTGTTTTTTGGACCGTGGAAGGAAGCCCAGTCTGTGTGACTGCGACACTATCTGCTGCCACCATGCTGCCCCCTAATCAGAAATCAAATTCACTAAATGTTCAACAATACAGCATAGGTTTACATATAAAACATTAGAATGTAGCCCTCAAGAATTAAGTATTTGAATTTTAACATACCATTAACACAGTTGGAAAAAACTTCCAGAATCAAAAAGCATCCAGTCATCATGGCCTCCCCATTCAATTCACAGAATAGCTTGGTTTTCAGTGCTTGTGCTTTGTGAGAGTGTTTGTTAGCATCCAGTTCCAGAAACACTCTTGATTCCAAAAACCATCTTAACTTGGGTGGGTAACTCAACAAATATTAGGCCAAGCAACACTGCAATGGAAAGGGACACACTGCCCAGGCCTTCTAGAACAACTACACCTTCAATAACCACTCCGCTATCCACAGGCAGGTCTGCAACTTCAGCTCCCTCAACTCAGATCACATAGATCCCTCAAGACAGTCTGCTCAATTCCCTGTTGATCTGCAGGAACATCAGCATCCTACAATAGAAGAAAAATTGTATTTATTAACCCCTTACAGAAATTATCTGTATTTATCCCATCCATATTAGAGAACATGCACAAAAAAAAAAAAAAAAAAAAAAAAAAAAACCGCAGTGGGCTACCAACTGTCACGCTGGGGACGTGAGGAGTAGAATTACAGGAGGCGGACACACTCGCTATAACATAGACAGTTTTAATAAAGAGAAAACAAAACACAAACGAACTAGAGGGTCACGAAAGGGGTAAGAGAACGAACGAGGAGCGAGAAACCAAAAACGAGAAACACTACGAAGAACCATGAGCGTGAAACAAACAAATGAACAAAACCTAACACAAACACAATTCACAATGAAACAATGACCGATGACAGGAAGTGAGGGAAGAGGGCTTAAAGAAACGAACTAAACACGAAACACCTGACACAGATAACGAAGGTAAAGAAGGCGGAACAGAGACGGGACAAAGGTGGAGCTAGAGAGAAACGAGGGCGGAGATAGGAATAACAACAAACATAGAGCCACATGGAAGGGGAAAATAAACAAGAGAGTGCCAGGGTGTGACACCAACCATCTTTCTATCTTGCTCTGAAGCTGCTCTTGGTGCTTCTCGGACAAGTGGAGGAGGATAAGGATGGAGCCACTCAAAGAAAAGAAGCACCTAGAAGAGCTCTGCGGACCACTGGAACCCAGCTCTAGCTGCAGTCAGCAGCAATAACCCGAGAGCATGGTTACACCCACCAGGAGCAGCTCACTTGCACAGAGCAGTTAGTCCTGGCTTAGAGCACAGTGCTTGCTGCTAATGCTGGGACGCACTGCACACTGGACCTCCTGTTCCTCATCTTTCTAATTTCTGTCTGCAGCCAAAAGTGTCACATGGTTCTTTGGGGCTCTCCGAGGAATAAGGCATGGTGCCTGCGCCACTTTGCGCTTCCTAAAAGCAGCACCCTGAGTGTAGGTGGGCCTCACTCAGCTGTACATTTTAGCATAAGTCTAATAAACATGATTCTTCCCTCACCTCAGTGCTTCACTGTAACCACCCCACCCCCAAATGCACTTGGGGCAAACATATAATCATTTTTTAAATACTTGGCCCCACACAATTTGACAATTTACATGCATAGAGCTATCAAACATGACACTTCAGTATTTCAACACATTTACTTACCATACACTCCTGAAAGATATCGTCCGGCTCTTCGTTCAAGTACACATACAAAGCTCGAGGCAAACATTCTCTTTTGACTTCAGTGCTGTCCCTCTAAAAGATGGGAGAAGTAACCAATTAAGAAAATACATGGAATGATCACTGGATTAGGAACACCTACCTTGTATCAAAACTCACTGCCCATTCTCTCAGCTCCACTGACTATACAGGAGCACTTAGTTCTACAATAATATTGTAGTCTATCTGCGTATAATAGTGTCTAAATGTATCATCAGTCTCAGAAACATCATCTTGCTTCTCTTCAATTTCAACTGCAGGCTCCTGTAACTTCTGAGAGATGGGAATCAGACAATTTAAAATCACTTAATGCATGTCGAGCGTGCTCTCTGTTTTTATGGGACTTAAATATTTCACTGACATTTGACTGAAAATCACAACCAGAGAACATACAACATGTATTGAGATGACCAAAATACTTCCCCTCAGATGATAGCTCTGCACATGCAAACAAATGATAACTAAATGTGATCAACTGAGCTTGCTGAACATGTTGCATACTTCTGATTAAAATTAATTAAAAGAGCATTTCATGTCTTAAAAGTGCATGGACAGTACAAATATGTGCAAGGGTAATGCTGGCTCCGACCATAATGCCTGTGCTGCAATTTGTAATGTTTTAATATTTGAGATTACATTCCCACATTTCTCAAAAACAAACAAAGCACCCTTTATAATGAAAAAAAAAACAACAACAAAAAAACCTTAATATTTAAATGTGTAAATTACTGTATAACTAATTTTAAGACAAAAACAACTCTTTAAATGGAGTAAAATTAAAGAGAATGAAAGGATGGGGGTCACACAGGGTAAAACGAAAAAGCAGCTCTCACTCAAATGTTAAAAGTAGAACAAAATTACCACTGAACTGGGCCAAATCCTACTGCAACTAAAACACTCAAAACCTGTGAACAGAAGGGAAACACTAAATAAGCAACAGTTTTTACCGTAATTATTAAAATGTATATTTCTAAAATAATGGTTTCAACAACAATTGTATATCACCCAACACCATTCAAATGACAATTTTCAAAGATAAGGGTTATAGTTTGGTGTGCCCAGGTCCCTAATACTAACCCAGCAGTGAACTTGCTTTGCGTTTGGGACGTGCACGTAAACGGCAAAAGGAAGCAAGTCAATTACATGTCCGTGGTTTGACGAGAGAATCCCACTGTTGGTACCGCACATTTCCTACCCTAACTAGACCAACTCTAAAGACATTTAAGGCTTCAAGAATGTTGAAGGGAACTGCAGAATAACGTTAATATATAAACATCCTCATAGACATACCGGCCGTGTAGCGCTAGAATTAGTATGATTAATTTTTACAAATATATAACACACGCGACAATTAAATGTTAATATTACTCAAGCAAATAATAATATAAATCAATGTCATAAGATAAACACCTCCGTTATCCTGTATTTAGATGGATGAAAGTGGATTTTGTAAAATGATTACATACCTGAGATGCCATTAAATAAAAACAACCGTGAAAATGTTTTGTCGTCGCTGCTGTTGCGTCATATCCGGCTTCGCTATGGATAGTTTCAATGAATTAAGTTGTGGTTACAAGAAATAATCAAGTAGTGCAAAAATGTCATTTATTTGAGTTAAAGAAACATTGTGAATTTATGTTTATATGCAACTTAATATGTGTCATATAAGCATGTTTCATTTATGGTAAACTAACAACCACCCAAAACCCTTTTTTGAGTGTGGAATGAGATGGAAAGTTCAAACCAGGATGTTAAATTGTTTCTGAATCGCTTTGACTTTTCTGAGCGTATGAAACTGTGAGATGCTCTGCTTGGTGGTCGAACAAATGCTTTGCATCTCCATAATGTAGCTCAGCCTTGTGAAAGTATTGATTACTGTTACATGCCAGAAAGGCTGTCTTTTTTTTTCTCTCCAAACCCCCTTTTCCTTGCTCTTAATCCTGTCCTATTACAGGTGATCAACTGCAATCCCTGTATCTGGCCAATGAAAGGAGCTGTTTCTGGGGTGAAGGCGGGGCTTCTGGTTTAAAGGTGGCCCATGCTGGAAGAAAGGAGAGAGAGAGAGCTGGGGAGAGGAGGCCATGTTGTTTTGTTTGTGGCTCACTTGCTTGTTTGTGGCTAAGCTACTTGTTTCCCTTGTGGAGTTAAAGTTGGTATCTAAGTAAATGTGACTATGTGCTAACCTTTAGTTGTTCAATACCTCAGCGTGGACAGGCTAGAAAAAACAACCAACAGTATTGATAGTAAATTATTGTATACACTAGGTAAGGGGCAAGTGCCACTCATGTATTTTTTCTTAGGGAAGTTAGTAGGTTAGGCAGGCAAGTTGTTTTGTTCTTTTCTTTGGCACTGTCGATAGTCCACCTGAGTGTGTTGCCTATGTGAACAACTCACCTTTGTATTCTTTTTGTGAACTCTAAATGTAGTTTCATTTGTCAAGTTATTTTGTGCTCTTTCTTTCTTTTTCCATGTTTGTTTTTCTTTGTATTGTTACTGAGATTAAAATTAAATCTAATTAAGAGCAGCAGTTGTGTGGGTTGTCTAAAACTGTCATCAATAGTACCTGATTTTCACACATCTCATGTTATGTCCTCTCTTACCCCTGGTCATTAAAACAAGAATAGAGAGAGGACGGTAACAATTACTATAATTTCACGTCACTTTATCCTTACATATATAAAACAAAGAGGTACCCTGTGGTATCTTTCATAATTTTGAATCGTTGGAAAATTATTTCAGGCTCATTAGATCAAAAGTCCTCACCCCTGTTCTCCCTTATAGGGTGAAAAGCAAACTCTGGTTTCCTTTGTGTCAAACTAAGGCTTTCACTTAAAAAACAAATCACAGATGAAATGATTCAGAGTTGTGTACGATAAACGTTCTGTTACCTGATTTCACAACATTACCATAGTTATTAAATTACTAACTAACTAAAAATGATTAATCCAAAGGGATTTGCTTCCTTTCTCCTGTATACTGTGTAGACCAAGCAATAGTGGAAAATCTTTTTTTATCAAAATGTTGTTGGAAAATTGTATGTATTCCATGTCAAAAATCCCAGATCAAATTGTCTGGTGTTATATGTGTTGGCAGCCTCTCTATGATGAACTGATGAACAAAATAAACATAAGTTTTTGAAATCTGTATAGACTGTAGGTAAATAATTATCAAAAAAATTTAGAACTTTTGACACACTGTTGTGGCAATTATTTAACAAATATGCATGGGCGGGGCTCGATGCACTCTGAGCTATAACTACAACAAACTTCACCCAAATCAAACAAAACTTGGTACACATATGTATGTCATTACTCTGAAGTAGTGTGCCAAATATGACTACATTGCACAGAAAGGGGGTGCTACAATTAGACAGCAACTGGTTGCACAGGTTATTAATTGATTACACCGCCACCTAGAGATGCAGTACCAGCAAGATGAGACAGATATATTCTGAACATCATGGGAAAGGACCTTGTGCATTCTCATAACATATGCCTAAAGCATTTTTGAGTTACAGCTGTTTTTTATGTGATGTTTCAACGGCAAGCTGCACATCTCTATTTAAGCAGATGCTGCAATCACACAGTAATGAAAGTTCCACATTTTTTTGATAATTAATAAAGTTCAGGTTCTTACGATTCTCATAATACCACATATGTCTATATTGGGTTTTGATCCAAGGAATAGATCTTGATCAAATATATGTCCGTTATATCTCATTTATACCTGCAGACTCGCTAGGCAGATTCCCCCCCTGCCAGTCAGAGAAGGCCAGAGAACACAGACACAGAAATGTAGATCTACAGCAATAAACACTAAAATTATGACCACCTCCTTATTTCTACATTCAATTTTCTTATCAGCTCCACTGTCCACAGGAACACTTTGTAGCTTTAAAAAAAGGGGTTCACCTCTTCCTATGCATACTTTCATTACTCCTTTTCACATGTTCTTCAATGGTCAGGACAGACACACAGCAGGTATGCTGAAAATATAAGCTACTGTCTCTGCCTTTATTTCTATGATGTGGACCAACAGAGTAGGTGTGTGTAACACTGTGGACAGTGAGTGGACAAATGTTTTAAAATCTCCAGCAGCACTGCTCTGTCTGATTCACTCAAGAGCAGTACTCACACTGACCTATCACCAAAATGTCAGTGTCACTGCAGTTCTCACAATGATCTACTACCTAAATCATCTCTGCTTTGTGGGGCTCCTGAACATTGGTTCAGAATCCAGGGTGAAATTCCACAGTGAGTTCTGTGCTCTTTGCTGTCTCTGTACCCCAAGCCCAACCCTCACCTGTCTGCAGATCAGAAATTCACCCACTCATTCACTACCACTCCATCTTAAAATCCTGCTCTGGTGAGACACCAGAACACAAAGGATCATGTGTAAAAGCACTACAAAGTCTATCCTAAAGTGTGGTTCCTGTATCAGGAAATGCCATATGCTAACCTCTTGCTCTGCAATAGATTTCTCACTTTCACCCAGGTCTTCAATGGTCAGGACACCCATACAGCAGGTGTGATACGGGTGTTGGAGATATAAATCCCTCAGCATCACTGCTGGACTGGGAGTAGTCCACAATCAAACACATCCCGCTGACAGTGTCCTGTGTCCACTGATGACGGACTCAAGTACAAGCAACTCCACATCATATCTGCTGTTTGGGGGTCCTGAACATTAGGGTGAGAAACCAGGGTGCAACTCCTCAGTGACATCTGTGCTCTATGCTGTCTCTGTCATCTGCTACTCCTCCATCTCACACTACATCTCCAAAGAGATGCCAGAACAGCAAGGACCACCTTACAAACACTACAAAATCTTCCCCAAAAATCCCCTTCTATCTCAGAACAGCTCGTATGCTAGTGCTTTCTTCTTCTACTAGTGAATACAGACTGTCACCTCTCCCCCTCCCCTCCCCCCTGACAGTCAGAGAAGGCCAGAGAACACAGACAAAGAAATGCAGATATTCAGCAATAAACCCTAACCACCTCCTCATTTCTATTTCTACATTTAACATCCATGTTATCAGCTCCACTGTCCACAGCAGCACTTTGTAGATCTAAATTTACAGAGAAGTGTCCACCTCTTCCTGTGCATACTTTCATTGCTCATTTTCACATGTTCTACAATAGTCAGTACACACACACAGCAGGTATACTGAAAATATGAGCTACTGTCTCTGCTTTTATTTCTATGATGTGTACCAACAGAGTAGGTGTGTGTAACACTGTGGACAGTGAGTGGACAAAGGTTTTAAAACTTCCAGCAACACTGCTCTGTGTGATTCACTCATAAGAGCGCTACATACACAGACATATAACCATAATGCCAGTGTCAGTAGAGTTCTGAGAATGTATGAGCTACAGTCTCTGCATTTATATCTATAAGTTTGATCAATAAAATATGTGTATCTACAAGTGTGGACAGTGAGTGGAAACTGGTGTTAAAATCTCCAGCAGCACTGCTGTGTCTTATTCACTCATAAGAAGGCAACACACGGTATCACCAAAATGGCAGTGTCACTGCAGTTCTCAGAATAATCTACTACTTAAATCATCTCTGCTTTTTTTTTTTTATTGCAGAAGCATAATCTCACTGAAAAATAAATAGAAAAAAGCAAACTTCAACTCAAGTAAAGAAAAAAGAAAAATCTTGACTAAGAAATAAATATTTCCCATAAAATGACCTGTTCCACAATTATTGGCACCCTTAACAATTTCTTGGAAATAAATGTATTTGAACCATTTGTCATTTCTACTGTAGTGTATAAAATATATCAATGAATCTAGGAACCTTTCATTAGTAATTCATCACTTCCTGTTTCCCTGAGGTATAAATATGGCATTACACAGAGGCCTATTTGTCTTACTCGCTCTTAAATATGGGAAAGACCAGAGAACACACTATTCAAGTAAGGCAGATGTGTGTCGACCTTCATAAATCAGGTAATGTCTACAAGAAAATAGCCACTCACCTGGAGATGCCCTTATCTACAGTCAGAGCAATCATCAAAAAGTTCAAAACATCTAGAACTGTGACAAACAAATCTGGAAGAGAATGCAAGTGTATCTTGCCACCACACACAGTGGGAAGGATGGTAAGAGAAGTAAAATGTTCTCCAAAGCTCACAATAAGATAATTGAATCAAATGGTAGCATCTTGGGGTTACGAGATCTCCCAAACAACCATCAGGTGCTATCTCCATGCCAACCAGCTGTTTGGGAGGCATACACTTTTTTCAGCATACACTGAAAGCCTTTTCTGGGTTATACTCATAAGCATAAATGGGTGGAGTTTGCCCAGCAGTACTGTAATTTTAACAGCTTTGGTCAGATGAGACCAAGATAGAGCTTTTTGGCAACAAACACTCTAAGAGGATCAGGCGTAACACCAAGGATGAGTATGCAGTAAAACACATAATGCCCGCTGTTAAGTATAGGGGAGGATTGGTGATGCTGTGGGCCTGTTTCTCCTCCAAAGGACCTGGGAACCTTGTAAGGATACATGGGATTATGAACTCTTTGGAATATCAAGAAATGTTGAATCAGAATCTGGTGACCTCTGCCTGAAAGCTGAAGATGGGTTGTCACTGGGTTTTTCAGCAAGATAATGACCCTAAACATGTGGCCAAATCTACTCAAAAATGGTTTACAAAGCACTACATCAAGCTCCTCTCATGGCCATCTCAGACCCCAGACCTCAATGCAATAGAAAACATGTGGGGTGAGCTGAAGAGGAGAGTGCATATATGACCCAGGATGATTTAGAGAGGTTGTGCAAAGAGAAATGGTTGAAGATCCCTCTTTCTGTATTCTCCCATCTTGTGAAGAGTTATATGAGAAGATTAAATTCTGTTTTGTTGGCAAAAGTAGGTTGTAGAAAGTATTAACACCAGGGGTGCCAATAATTTTGGGACATATGGTATCATTTCAAGAATGAACTTGTGATTTTTTTTCCCCACCAAATAAAGGCACTTGAATTAAAGTTTAGATTTTTATTTATTTATTTGAAGCCAAAGAAACTTCTTACCCAGGTGTGCCAATAATTATGGAGTGTGCTGTATATATTAATTTCTTCTTCCATTCATTGTATTTCCAAAATCTTCTGGCCTCACTGAATATGATCCAAGACATATAAGTCCAGTTATATCATCTGAACCCATGTCAGTCTCTAATGTACACAGTAAATACTGGCCTTCACTCCTGTTTTGCTCAATGTGTAAAATGTGTAATTATGACATTATCTTTAACGAACTGCTCACTCAGGGTTCCTGGGTCACATTACATCACTCTTCAAACAAGAATCTGAAAAACTGTGTTTTATAATTTGTTACAGTTTCACTCTGTCGTCAGTCGAAGGAAAGTGTCTCAATAAAGAAGACAATACACCTGTCATTTTTTGAGGAGTTTATCTGTCTGCTTAGCTGCATCCAGGTTGAACAGTGAGAGCAGAACACTGTCTCTATTTCAGATAGACGGCGAACGCTACAGGCACAACATCACAATGTTCAGTATTGCATTCCTGACAATAATGAGTCTTGTATATGAGAGGCCATATATGGCCCGGGATATATTTTACTGTGCTTCATTCTCTCATGTATATCTGTGTGCACTGTGTTTCTGAACCTGCTGGTGATCATCTCCATCTCTCTCTTCAATCAGCTCAACACTACAACCAATCAGATCATCCTCTCTCTGGCTGTGGCTGATCTTGTGGGACTGGTTAATATGCCAGTGGATCTAAGCAACCCGATGAACTCTTGTTGGTGTTTTGGTTCATTAACCTGCTATATTTCTGAAGTATTTGATTTTGTCCCAAAGAATGGCTCTCTGTACAAAGTGATACTCATAGCAGTTGATAGGTACATTGCTATCACTACCCCTCTGAAAAATTACATTTATATTTTAATGGAGGAGAACTAGTAGTGGAATAATGAAAATAATTGCTCTGAAGCAGTTTTAAATGACCACAGTTTCATCACGCTCAGTGCCAAAAAAAATGCTTTTAAGGTCTAATGACCTCTGACTTAGGGAGGCAGAACAGTTCAACTCTGTGCCCTGGGGTAATTCTGCTTATTCCATTACCTGCAGGATGAGTTTGAATATGGTTTGCTCTCCAGAACTAATAAGCCCACATCGGGAGTTAGAAAAATCCATCAGGCATCAGGACTGCTTCAGAGAACTGAATTTCATTATTCCATTATTTGTTTTTCTGTGGTGATTAAACAAGCTTTGTGTGCCAAACTGGAATGTTGAAAAGTGGCACCTTAAACTCATTACAATGGCCATAGAGTAATGTGTGCAAGCACTATTGCTTTAATATTTCATGATAAATGGTGAAAGCTTTTGTCTTACCGGAGGCATTGTCTCTGTCCTAACATCATACTGTGTGGTCTGTTAGCTCAAAAGCTGGATACATGGATGTAGCCTGGTTCCAGTAATGAGTAGAATGCACCTGTCCTTGGTGATGTTATTTGTTGCCATCTGAAATTGCAGTTCATCCATTGATTTGTGTTCCCACTGGATTCGGACATGTCCATTTGATAACAAATGGGAAATTAGCATCAGGATGTTTACAGTGAAGTAAATTACATTTTCAGGCCTTCAAAAGCCTTTGTACTAACTAGGATATTGTCTTGGGGAAACCTTTGCAAAATGCAGTAAGAGGAGCAGTGTTACTATGTAAGTTGCATATAAATTGCATGTAGAAGTTAGCAAAACCCAGAAACTGTTGTAACTCCTTCACAGAGGTAAGAATTGGTCAACTGGTGACAGTTTCAATTTTGTGGTCACTCATGACAACGCCAGTAGAACCTATAATCTAGAAAGGACACAGACTGAAGGTGTATTTAATATTTTTTACCTTTAACAAAAACGTTTCTCTAACAGATTTGCAGGAGCTCACAGACATGTTGGACATGAGATTCCAGATCAAGGGAGGAAAAAGTTAAGATTACAATCACTGGGTAATTCTAAGTTAGTGAAACATTGTGCATCTCTCACTGTTCCAGAGAAACTAGAACGAGTGGCAGAGGGTAAGCAATTTTTTAGTGACAACATTGAGGGCACAATAATCTATACAGGGCTTCAGCCTACCATTTTTTCTTTTTCACAAAGAAGAAACCAGAGGCTGCAGGTGACTTGAAAGGTCGGATAAAACCTTGTGTCAAAGTTTTATGGGTATAGTCCTCCATAACCTTCTCCTCTTTCTGTGTAAGAGGATAGATACAGGACTTAGGAAGGGAATCATTGTCAATTAGACCATGGTGCAGTCACAGGAGCAATGAAGGGGTAACTTAATGGCCCTTTGTTTACTAAACACCTGTAGGATGTCAGAATAGAACTCCAAAATTTTAACAGGCTCGGTTACCTCAGGAGTCTCTATTGATGTAGACGTGACAGCTATTTATGTACTGGTCATACAATTCACATGACAGTAGGGTGACCAATACAAGATATTACTTTGGAGATGACAGGATTGTGCTTTTTTAACCATGGTAAGCCTAATATGAGTGAACACTTGGAGCTAGGGAAAACAAGAATGCAAATATCTTCTTTGTGAAGAAAACTAGCTTGTAGAGATAGTGGTTTGGTTTAGTGTGTGAGAGATTGGGAGGTCTTCCCACAGGAAGACCATCCAGGGTGACGACAGTAAGGTGATGAGGTAATTGATCCACAAGAATGTTTAGTTGATTCACAATGTCCTGGCGGATGAAGGCTCCTACAGCTCCTGAATCTATCAAGGCTGAATCACAAACAGGGTATTGTTGGCAGTATACAGAGACAGGCAAAAAGAATGAGCTTGAGATCATCCCCTTTGTGGGAACACTCACCACATTAGCTTAAGGAGTACATTCCATGTGCTTTCCAGAGGTTTGCATCTGGACTTTTTGTTGACACTCTTCACACTGATATTTTGCATGATTTGAGCCAACACAATACAAACAGAGACCAACATGGAGCCAGTGAAATCATTCCTCTCGAGGTAGACCATAGGGGTCAAACTGCATGGATTCTGTTTGAGTGATTGATCCGGAAATCACGGGCTGAATCTTGAAAGATACAGGACTGAACTAGTTGACTTGCCCCTTCAGGTGTTTACGGAGCAATTTGTTGAGATGGATGGACATAGAAATAAGACTATACAATGAGAGTCCAGAATCCCAGCATAAAAACTATCAAAACATCAGAATAAAGACCATAACAAAAAATATTCTTGAGAGCTGGTTCATTCCAGCTATAACCGGCAGCTAAAATGCAGAATTCCAAACATAGGTGGAGACAGAGAAATTACCTTGTTTCAGTGCATGGACTAATTTTCCATTAGATTGTCCACTTGAGTGATCAAAAATGAGCTTGAAGTCTATTAAAACTGTCTTAGAATGACTAGTATCCCACACAATGGTAGCCCAGAAAGGAGCATTACCAGTCAGACAGGACACGATGAATGCCATCTTAGATTGGTCGGAGTTGTTAAAAAATAAAAGTAAACATCCACAGCATTTATTTGGATCACCACCATAGGATTGAGGTTTACAAACAGGGAATACAAAACCAACAGGGGCACTATTAGCTGGTAAAGTAAAATAGTACTAGGTCATAACTGGGTGGTTGAGTCATTGATGCTAGTCAGAGTTGGAGCCAGTTATTTCTGCTGTAGATTCTGCTGTGCTGAGTCCACCTACTGACTGGGAAACAGATGAAAGCAGTTGTTGGTGTTGTCCTAAAAGTTGACCCTTATTGGATATGGCAGTTCTAACAGCATATCGGCTAAGTTTTCTGTCAGGATGTGACAGAAGAGAGACACAAGCAGAAATACAAGTATTGGGTTTATGCAAAGAGGGAAAGTCAAATATGGTCCAGATCAGTAACAGAAGAGCAAAACAATGGCAAGAGAACATACAAAAAGACAGAATGGCAAAACCAGACAAGAGTCCTAAACAAGAGTAGCCAAACAAATAGGGGACGGCAGAACAAAGTCAAAAACACAGACATATACATCAGAAAAAGAACTCTTCATAATGCTGTTGAATGCCAAAGGACTGGGTATATATACACAAAGACACAGGTGAAAACAATCAGTACTCAGGTGACTGAGACCAGTAAGAAATCACTTGACTTTTGTTGGGAGTCATGTGATCAGTGACAGCATTCAGGGAAGTGGAGTCCGTTTTGCTTTGAGAGATGATGGTAACACAGCTCCAGGGTCCTGAAATTATGGGTTCAGTCCCTACCTGTTCAACCCTGATGTCAAACAGATGACCATAGGGTATTTTACTTTGAGTTTCTCTTTCAGTCCTCACCATATTTTCCAGTTTAGACCATTTCAGGGCTGATGCTAATAACCTAATGCTATAAATGTTCTTGGTGGAGGGATACATTAAGGTTGTTCTAAGGCAAACATTTCTTACAAGAAAACTTTTTTTTTTTTAAAATAATGTTTATTTTAAAAGCCATGACATAACACAAATAACAACGAAATAAATATATTAAAGATAAGTGTGACTGTGTAATTGAACAATTAACATAATTATTTTAACTTAGACCATAACAGTGCAGAATATATCATGTCTAGATTTAACTGTGCCTAGCTGCCATACATAATCATTCTTTTTTTTCACATTAAATGTAATTTTATGAGGCTGATATTTGCTTCTTATTCTCAGTTTTCCTGTTCTAATATTTATTTCCACTTTAAACAGTTCAGTTTGAGGATAATACTGGCTTTTGTTGCCAGCGTCTTATTAGTATGTTCTGTTCCACCTTAAACTCAGCTATGCAAGTCTGAATTTCAGTAACTTTTCTTGAATAGTTGCATTAAATGCCTGTGCAAATGATGGAACACATTACCATTTTTTTTTTTACTTCTGAAAGTCTCCCTGGGGTGCACTTTTTAAAGCCATTGATATCACTAATTGGCTGCTGATGTTAATTATTGTAGCATGACACAAATTTACAAGTTGTTTTCCTGCTTTATTTAATTATATATTATTTTTCTCTTTTTGAGCCATTCCAAAAGTATTGGAATGTTTTTCTGGCATGTAAATAAATTTGGATATATTTTGTTTTTCAAAAACAAAAAAATAAATATATAAAAGTTTCATCTGAAATATACTCTTTCTACTATTTTCAATTGAAAATAGGTTTAAATTAATTATGTACCAGGAGAGAATTTTTATTTATTCATCCATATATCACAAATTCTCAGCTTATTTATATATTTTCATTTCTGTTTGTATTTCCATACAATGTATTTCTGGATCATTAAGCTATTCATCTTCTGGTCTCATTTAAACATATTTAAGTTCTAAAAATCCAGTTCATATCATCTGAACCCACGGCAGTTTCTAATGTACACGATAAATGCTGGCTTTGTAATTATGACATTATCTTTAAACTTATTCACAGTTCTACCACGCTGAACTAGTCTAAGCTGACCCAACACTGTACGTCATGATGATGTTAGGGTTACACTATCCACTAGTGGGATGATTCATGCGTATGTATAAAACAGAGAAGTTTACCTTCTGAATCATTTCAGATTCTCCAGCTCTTTATGTCAGATGGACGACCAAGACTACAGGGAAAACATCACAGTTCAATATTGCTTTCCTGACAATAATAAGTCTTGTATAAGAGAGGGCGTATATGGACATGGATATGTTTTACTCTGCTTATTTTTCTCATGTATATCTGTGTGTACTGTGTTTCTGAACCTGCTGGTGATCATCTCCATCTCTCACTTCAAGCAGCTGCACACACCAACGAACATGATTATCCTCTCTCTGGCTGTGGCTGATCTTCTTGTGGGACTGATTAGTATGCCTATGAATCTAAGTGCACAGATAGACTCCTGTTGGTATCTTGGTTCATCAGTATGCTACATTTTTCAAACAATTGGTTTGGTCTCAATGTATTGCTCTATGTGCAGCGTGATACTCATAGCAGTTGATAGGTACATTGCTATCACTAACCCTCTGCAGTATTCCAGTCCTTGTACTCAGTTATTTTTAAAGTGGCAAAACATCAAGCTAAAGCTATCAAAGTTGTGAAAGATGGTGCCACAAACAACCATGGATCTAAAACACCAAAGGCTTCTGAAATCAAAGCAGCCAAGAAATTAGGAACAGTGGTTCTTGTTTACCTTGTTTGCTGGATACCAAATTATATAATCCCTGCTGTAGCTGAGACACCTGCGACTGTGTGGAATGTGTTGCTCTGGCTTTTAGATATGAACTCATTTTTTAACCCACTGATGTATGCCATTTTCTATTCGTGGTTCAGAACATCTGCAAAGTATATTGTAACATGTAGAGTATTTAAATCATCATCTTCAAGACTGAATTTTTCTCCTGAACATTAACCTCAGATTAATTTCCTCTGACAGAGCAGAGGCCTCTTCATATTTTACTGCTCTAATATATGTTTTTATTTTTTATTTTATTTAATGTGTGCACATATCCTTAAACCCTATTATAAAGAACCTGGTGATCCTTCATATATGTAAACCTAAATAAATTAAAATATCTAAAAAGTAACAATTATATTTTAATAAGCTATACTTGTAAAAGCTAAGGAATTTCACGTAATAATTAAACTGTGTCCTGAGTTAATGGAGACTAAATGGAGGGATGATTAAGCCTCAGTGCTGACCATGATCCATTTCCCCATCAAGTTTGAGATGCCAGAGCTTTGACCCAGGAGGCACATCTCAGAAACTAGTCCTGATGTTTCCTGTACCTTGGTAGTGGCATCACATAAAATGTATGACACTTGACAAGACTAAGACTCAAAGACGATCCTTGTTGAATGAATATCCCAGAATTCTGAATCATACTTTTGCAATATAAGAGATTATATGTTAACACAAAGTAATATAAATCAGGCAAACTATGTTTTACATAATTCTTAACAAAACAACACATAGAGTATGTGGCTGCCTTGGTTCCTACATAATTTCATATAAAAAAAGTGTCTTTAAACACATGTAAATTAATTCCACCCATTTTGATTTTCCAAATGGAATTAATTTCACACAGTTGTACCCATATACAACTTGTTCACCAGGTAAACTTTGGAATTAAGGAATGTGTGTTTCTTTTGGTTTTAACAGTCTTTCAAATGTGTAAGAGGACATGGAATAAAGGTTGGTCTGTGTCTCTTTCTGCTTTCTGCAAAGGTTCTTCTCTTGACGCTGTGTGACTTTGAGTCATAAATCGTCCTGTACTGAGGTTTACGATCCTTCTTTGCTGGTTATCTCACATTCCAATCTAGGGTATGTAAGGAGATGAACTGTCTCTGATAGACCGGTCGAAAGTCTTAATATTAAAGTCAAATTCCAAAAAGTCAAATATCCTATTCGAAATTAAAAAAGCAATCATCTCCAATACACCACTGCTGGTCCACCATCTGACCACTCAGATTACTGTCCTGTGTACAGGATATAGCTAATTATTAATCTCCTCAAACAGATTTTAAATTCACATACACTTTTATTCTGGAAAACAAACTAATACAAATATTACAAACAACTATGAGAGATGTAATAATGAGTATGACTGATATAAAATGATTATGCTAAAAATGTTGACACTGTGCTGGATTAAAATGATTTATTAATCTTATTTATTAAGGATAACATAATAACCTAATGAAGGAAAAATATAAATTGGACTGTGAATGGAAAAGTGCTAAAATGTGGAATTTTGTCAAAAATTCTGTTTAATCACCAGTGGTCCGTTCAGAAAACGGTGTGCAAAACACTAGTGGACCTTCAGCTTTGCCCTCATTGGGCCAACAGTGGTCCACTCTCCTTGCCGGTCAACAAAAAACTATCAATGCAACATTTTGCAACAGTCTTTTTGAGTTGTTTTGACTTCTGGTAAAATTACATTGATCCAACAAAGTGTTTTGAGTACAGTGAGTTACTTTGCCAGACATAGTAAAAAGCATTTTTATATAACATTAACTTAATAAATGTCACCATCAACAGATATTCAACAGTATGATTAATTTTATTCTGTACTGTGATCACATCTCACACCTTTCACATACTTGAAACAATATCAAAAATATATATTATGTTTACTGTAAAATTTGTCACATTTATAAGGCAACATTTCAGTCAACTGAGTGTGAGACAATTTAAACAATGATGCAAGAACATGAGAACATTCATAAAAACAGTAATAGAAACTTCTCTCTCCTCAGTTTCCTTCTCCCCCTGTTTAACTTGTTCCTTAAGTCTCAAAGCGAGTAAATAATTAAATTACAAAAGCACCGAATGGTCAAAAAAGTGTTCTTAATGGTTGTAACACTGTCTCTTATAGAGTTAAGGAAAGCTGGCTAATTCTGCCTATATCGACCAAACACCGACCATCAACAAAACAGAAAGACGGGCAAACCTAAACACACCAATAAAATAAAACACCTATTTGGGTCATGCAAATGGTTATAAACCTCATCCTGGTAGCTTTTTTATGCCTTATCCACAATAAGGTGTGCCTGGAGCAAACTGATGCAGCCTTCTCCGGTAATCTTGTCCGAGTGGGCAGGACAAAGCAAATTAATAAGAAAATGGCACTGTCCAATACAAATAAATGATATTTGCTTTTTAGTATTTAATGGAATATACTGAGTTCGGGTTAGTGAGGAAATTGTTTTGAAACAGCCTTTATATTGTTTATATTTATATTTATGCATTTGGCAGATACTTTTATCCAAAGCGACTTACAAAAGAGGATCTAACATTCAAACTACAGCACAATTTATACAAAATACCTTACATTGAGTGCAATTTGCCAGGAAATAATAAAAGAAAGACTTTCAGTGCAAAAGATACTCTCGGAAGAGTTGGTTTTTCAAGGATTTCTTGACTGCGGAGAGGGTTTCTGTTGCTCTGATAGTGCTTGGAAGCTCGTTCCACCAGTGTGGTACCAGAGATGAGAATAGCCTCGACTGACCTGTACGGGGGGTTGGACGTGTTAGTTGGCACTCCTTTGAGGAATGGAGAGGGCGAGTGCTAACATATGGTTTTAAGAGTCTGTTGAGGTTGATGGGAGCAGAACCAGTGAATACTCTGAAGGCCATCATTAGTGATTTAAATTTGATTTAAGCAGCTAAGGGTAGCCAATGCAGCTCAACTAATAGGGGTGTGACATGTGCTCTTTTAGGCTGGTTGAAAACCAGGCGTGCTGCAGCATTCTGGATCATCTGTAGCAGTCTCACAGCACAGGTCGGAAGACCTGTTAGGAGAGCGTTGCAATAGTCAAGACGTTCAGTACTAACGTCTGAACAAGGAGCTGTGTTGCATGTTGAGTTAGGTATGGCCTAATCTTCCTTATGCAGAGTAGGGAGAAGCTGCACGATTGAGCTACAGCGGTAACGTGATCTGCGAAGGTCAGCTGGTCATCAACCATGACACCCAGGTTTCTTACAACCTCGGTGGGAGCCACTGATAGGGACTCTAGCTTGATGCTGATGTTGTGGAGAATAGCTTGCTTGGTTGGGAGGACCAGCAGTTCAGTTTTGGATAGATTCAATTGGAGGTGATGTTCCTTCATCCATGTAGATATGTCAGAGAGACAGTCAGAGATTCGAGTTGCCACTGAAGTGTCACCTGGAGGAAAGGATAAATAGAGCTGGGTGTCATCTGCATAGCAGTGATAGGAGAAGCCGTGCGAATGTATGATTGGTCCTAGAGAGGTGGTGTACAAGGCAAAGAGGAGGGGACCCAGCACTGAGCCTTGGGGCACACCTGTGGTGAGGTGGTGTCGTGCTGATGTTTGTCCAAGCCATGTCACACATGACACACAAGCCATGTTTATGTTGCCAAAACACCAAATGAAAATAAAAACTCTACCAAAATCGTTCAATTTTTTTTATCATAAAGCAGTGTATATATTTAAGTAAGGACACCAGAATGACTTTTTAGAGTGATAATAACAATATCAGGAAGAATTAAAACAATAGTGCTTGTACACTTTACTCTATGATGATTGTAATGAGTTTAAGGTGCTACTTTTTAACACTCCAGTTTGACACACAACTTTTTTATTTTCTCCAGAGGAAATGAAATGAAAAGAAAGGCTTTGCTCTGAAGCAGTTTTACATGACCCCAAGGCCTCCGTCCTCCATTTGTCACCTTGGTCCACAACAGAGGTTCTGAAATGAGCATATCCTGGGTGTTTCATTATATTGGAGAGTAGTAGCAAGCAAGGAGATGCTCGGTTGATACACTTTGGTGGAGATGGAGTCAGCCTAGATGAAGTGTGTTATTGTGTAGTTTTGAGGGCCCACTTCACAGCCAGGGTTTATCTCTCTCATCCTGCTGATGTATAGAATTTGATGTTTCTAATGCTTAAACTTCTGTGACAGAACTGCTCCAAGCCTTGGAGATGTCATGTCCAAGTCCTGGAGATGAAGTAGAGTGTATGAAATCATACAATTATAAAATCTACAATTATATTAGAATAAGATACAATCATGTTCCCTAAGTAAAAGATTTATTTGTACCCTTGAGACTACCACCAGAGTGTCAGTGTTTCTGACAGTTGTAGTGGAGGATGGATTCAGATCAAGAAATGAAAAAAAACACTAGGTTTCAAACTTTGACTTTCGTTCATCAAGACCTCACATTCCCCAGAATGTGTGTATGCTAGCAGCCACGCACACCCCTGGGGTGGAATATTTAATGACTATAAAACCTCCTTCTTCAGGACCCTGACAGGCTCAGAAGAGGATCCAGATACGGACACCACCAAGTGGTACCCCCAAATTTATGACTCCATTAAGCCTAAAAGATCAATCAGAGCCTTGGAGACCTGGATTAAAGAACCCCGGAACCCCCAGCTTTTTATCACCCTCAGCGTCTCACTGTTGAATCTTATCTTATCCAAGATTGGCAGATGGCCCCAGGACTGGCTAATGGTGACCTCGCAACGCGAGTTCAAACCAGACAAACAGCCTGGACCAACAGTGACCCCAAGTGGACATTTGCGAAATCATATGCCACCCTAATCACCTTATCCCTCTCCCTCAAAAGAGAATTATCTTATGTTTCTGCTGAAACTAAGCATGTATTGTGCAGTGTGTTATTAATGTTATCTTCTGTTATTCTCAGGTGACAGTCTACTAACTAATCGAGTGATGTGAATTCATGTTTTAATCACGAAGAAAGATTCCTGTCTCAATTTAGTTGACGTTTTATATATATATATATATATATATACTCCAGTATACACATATATTCACCAAACCATAAGTGATCTTTTTCTTTCTCTGGAACTTCAGATGGTCACATGGACGCCCCAAACCCAGGAACCAATCAGAGGACGGAGACCTGCCAAGTGGGCGTGACCATGCCACCTATGAAAAAAGGAGTTGCTCACTCTCTTGCTCTCTCTTACGCCCTTGTTTCTTGATGCTCTTGTCTCTTGTTTTTCTGATGCTCTCTCTCTTTGTTTCTCTCTACGCTGATGGAGCCGACTCTTCCAAAAGACTCTTAAAAGAAGACAGATCTTCATGCGAACTAACAGGGCATGCCTTGTGTCAGTTAGCATTGCAATACAGAATTTAAAAGAGTAACAAGATCGATTAATTGTCAGTAATCTTGAACTTTCAACTTTTTTTTATGTTCGTTTTTTTTTTTTTTTTGTAGCCCAATCAAAGTTTAATTTTATGACTGATCAAAACAGGTGAATCTTATTTTGGCCAGAATAAGAGCCACCGCTGAAATTAGTTGCACATTTGAAATTAGTATTAGTTATTTACTTTGGAGTACATCGCTTCTGAGGATCGGAGGAAAACAGCGCGCTTCCTGGAGCCAGCCAGGCCAGCAGTAATCTGTAAAGGGAATCCCCCGACTGACGTCACACCATCAAAGGACACCGAAAGTGGCTGACTCATCCTGGAGGAATCTCCTCCGTAACAAGCCTACCTTCAGCTGTGATTAGTCAAGAACTGGAAGGACGGAGATTGAAATCTGCTGGACCCATCAGCTTGGTTATAATAATGACAAGAGTAAGCAAGCAAGTAAATTCCTCATTTTTAGGAAATGTCGCTGATGTCGACTGAAGTTTTTTGATAAATTACATACTAATTAAGGGCGGCACGGTGGCGCAGCAGGTAGTGTCACAGTCACACAGCTCCAGGGACCTGGAGGTTGTGGGTTCGATTCCCGCTCCGGGTGACTGTCTGTGAGGAGTTGGTGTGTTCTCCCCGTGTCCGCGTGGGTTTCCTCCGGGTGCTCCGGTTTCCTCCCACAGTCCAAAACACACGTTGCAGGTGGATTGGCGACTCAAAAGTGTCCGTAGGTGTGAGTGTGTGAGTGAATGTGTGTGTTTCTGTGTTGCCCTGTGAAGGACTGGCGTCCCCTCCAGGGTGTATTCCCGCCTTGCGCCCAATGATTCCAGGTAGGCTCTGGACCCCCCGCGACCCTAAATTGGATAAGCGGTTACAGATAATGGATGGATGGACATACTAATTAAATCATTTTGCAACACTCATCCCTAGCGTTGACAGTATTTCAATCACTGATAAATTATTAATATTGTTGTCATCTAAATTCAGTAATAATAATAATAATAATAATAATAATAATTATAAGGGATAATCAACATTAAAAATAACTAAGCCAAATACTGTTGCTACGCTACACAGTATAGAATAAGTGTCCCTGAGGCTGTTGGCAGTGTTGAGGGCCTCCTTCAGCTTGTATAGCATCTTAGTCTAGATTGAAGGAAATGGTCATTAAAATACAGTAGTATTTTAATAAGTAAATTTCAATATAAATTATACTGAAAGACAAGACAACGATTATGAGCCTAGACTTTTTACACACTCAGATTCTAGTAGAATAATGTACAGGATAACTGACACTTATGTACTGGTCTACTGTAATGAATATGAGGGTACTGAGAGATATTGACAATAAGAAACTTTTAATTATCAGAGAAATATAGCACCCCACTACTCCAATGTACCAACAATAGTCTAAAAGTTGCATTATATACTGAGACTTAACAGAGTCTCACTTCAAGATCAGCCACAGCCAGAGAGAGGATCTTTGAAGATGCAATTTTGGTTCCATAAAGAACCGTTTTTGTTCAAGAAATGTGTGTGAAACACCATTTAAAAGTTTAAAAACCATTCAGTCTGTCTTAGTGAAGTGAAGTAATAACAATTTCCAGAATTAGACCATGCCCGAACTCCTCCCCTCAGGTCTATATATACACTGCAAATTCACATCATATCCACATGTTGAATTTGATTCCTGGCACAGACCTTGACTTGACTGCTTCAAATGTCAGTTCGCTCCTCTGCTCTGTGTTCATTTATGATGATCCTCTGCCTCAGATTGGAGGCCACTATCAAGCCCACTGAGCTTCTTTTTCCCACTTCTCTGGCTAAACAGCTAAGGAACTGCCTTGTATTTGGGGCTTTGTTCGGCCATTTTTGCACCTGTTTCCTGCTTAGATTGCTCTAAACTCTGCAGCGTGTTCTGATCTTTCCCGCTCCAGATCAGCACACAGCCTATGCTCTCTCTTGCTTCTCCTTCCACTGCAACTTGCTCCCGAGTGAACCCCTGCACCTGCTTCCAACACCAGCGCATGACTTTGAGCCTGAACCTACCTCCATCTCTGGCTACACTGCTACAGGACTGCCTTGTGTCTGAGCTGGAAGGCATTGGCCTCAATGTCCTTGTCTTCGCTGTCTCACAAGTTGGTACCTTAGAGGGCTGCTTTTAAAACTTTAAATATATAAAACATTTTATCTAAGCTTCATTATAAAATGGCTTGGAACCTGCAATATTTATGCACATTACCAGGGCCCTAGTTCACCTACAGTACTCGCCAAGGTGGTCACATTTTTTAAAAATATTAGTACAGAAAACAAGCAGCACGTTTAAGCATTCATGCTGAATCTGCACCTTCTTCCCTCAGAACACTGCCTTGATTGACAGCATTGCACCCATTTACATGCCGACCCTGTCTGCTCTTTTCATTCTCTCCTCTCCTGTCCCGCCTTCATCCACTCTTTCTGCCTCTACTCATCATCCACCCCCCCCCCCTTTATCCTGCTTTATCTCTGTCTCTACTTATAATCCAACCACTCCTTCATCATTGGAAAACCTTTTTTTATCCCAGACTCCTCCATTGTATCATCCCAATCTCCTTCATTTATCATTCAACCTCTCCCTTTCCACTCCTTTCTCCATCTATCTCTACTCATCATCCCAACCCCTCCCTTCATCATCCCAACCCTTCCCTTCATCATCCCAACCTATACCCTGGTGGCAGCTGCCACTCCATTTCCAATTGTTTTGGGTGTCCTGAGTTGGGAACATTAAGTGTAAAAAGGTTGCATGCCTTTAAAAATAAATTAAGAGAGACCCCTAAGGATAATAAAATCAGGAAATTGTGGGAAAAGTGTAAAAATTGAATGTTGGAGGCAGTGGAGATGTGGATAATTGAAGCCCACTCCAGGGAAGGGAAACAAAAACAGACGGAAGCAAATAAGGGAGAGGGGGCTGATACTAATCAAACCTTTCAGTGTGTCTCTCTTAAGGTGGCCGATCCCGATCTCGATGCTGTCCTGCCCAGAGCTAGGCAACCGCCAGGACAGCAGCAAGAGCATCCCATAACTATAGAAAACCCTCACCAAGAAAACCCAGCCCCGTATTGACCCTCACAACAAGAAGATTACTGTTGACTGGAATCATTTTAATGGGGATCCCCAGATGAAGCGAACCCCCGAGCCTCAGCCCCAGAAACGCATTTCACACTTCCGACCACACCCCCATGTCTCAGCACACCAGATCTCGGGACAGAGAAGAGAGGAGAGAAGCTGTATTCTATGAAGGGCCAGCTGTGTCATCATCCAAGCATCAGCAGTATGGGAACACCATCCAACTCCCCATGGTTACATTGTCTAGGCCAGAACATCCTATACTGGTCCACAGATACTGGACAGAGGACGACCTGACCAAAGTAACCAAGTCCCTACCCAATCACAGAGAAGTGGGGGGGACAATGTTTCTCAGAACAGGTTCTCAGCTTCTGTCAGTCCTTTAAGTCAACCACCCATGAACTGAGATGTGTCCAGATGAGGAAAAAGGGGGACTGATTTCTCTGTGTAGTTCAGGGAGGAGGACGTGGAGTCCGGGGTAGAGGAAACAGAAGAGGTGAGGACTGGTGGAACTGACGTTATGTGTGCAGCAAAGAGGGACATTTCGCTAAGGACTGCCCTGACGGCTAGCCAGGAACGACTGAGGAGCAAGCTGACGAATGACGGGCGGTGGCAGAATGGGGTGGACACCCAGAGACACCTGACAGGGAAGTAACTAACCATCATTGTTCTTTATATGCTAAACAGTTGAGCTCCACCCCTTTTGGGCCCCCACTAATTAAAATGAGGGTACATGGCAAGGCACTAAAGTTTTTGGTAGACTCAAGAGCTGCATGTTCTGTAATTCAGACTAAACAATTTAAACTGCCCCTGTTGGAAAAAAAACTGTAAATACCCTCGGGGCAGGGAGGCATGTTACTGTAGAAAGACATTCCATACCTGTACAGTGTAATATAGCAGACAGACAGATCACTCATTCCTTTCTAATGTCCAATGTATGAGATTTAATGTGCAAACTGGGATGCATATTGACTAACACCTCAGAAGGAGTTCAAATAGAGATGAGTGATCTTCAGTTAGTACAATATAATGCCCACCACCCCCTTTTGTATGCTTATCAATGGCAGCTGATAAAGGGAACCTAGGACCCAGCTGGACACCTGCTTTGGCAGGCCCAGGCTGTGATCGACTTTCCAGATTACATGTGTTTTGACCAGCTTCACTGTACTTCATATGTGCATGAAGGACCTAACCAGGTATATGAAAAATAATTCCCTCCTGGCGAATCCCTCCACAGCACTCATCTCTATTGGAGTGAGGAGTGAGTGGCTGCCAGTGTCTCGCTAAATTCTAAACAAAACACATTTTTTAATGTGGATGAGTCAGTAACCCACATTTTATTGGGAAAGGCATCCACCTCAGCTCAATGGAAGGAAGTGGGGTCATGGATGTTCAGAGTCACCCAGAGTTCCCAATGTGAACTTGGGACCACACTGGGGGTTGAATACTGTGCCCATTACAAGACATGGAGAAAACCTGTACTATGCTTGTGCACTGAACAGTACAGCTGATATCAGAATACTAATGTGATTTTCAGACACCTCAGCTGGAACACCCCTTTGAGGAGGAGCTAGCAGGGGTCCCTGAAACACTGTAGGCTAAAACTAAGGATGATGTTGGGTTAATTAAAGGGTGTGCACCCGTATCAATCACTCCAAAAAGCTCTTATAGGCCTAAACAACACCAATACGCTCTAAAACCTGAAGCCATAGTGGGTATAAAACCAGTGTTTCAATCTCAATTGAAAGCCAGGGTAATTATTCCATGTCTGGACTCCCCATTTAGAACACCTATATTCCCTGTAAAAAAGCCCGGCCAGGCTGAGTGGAGGTTTGCTCAGAATTCACCAAGGTCAGACCTCATGGATGAACCCCTCCCTAACCCAGATGTTGTCTTCTACGGATGGATCAGCATCAAAAGATGAAACATGTATTAACAGAGTAGGATATGCAGTTGTGTCAGATCATGAATAGACAAAGTGCACCACTTCCAAGCTCCTATTCCATGCAGGCAGCAGAGCTGGTTGCCCTGACCAAAGCATGGGAATTGGCAGCAAATAAATCAGTAACAGTGTACACTGATTCAAGGTAAGCTTGGGGTGTGGCCACAGATTTTGGGTGCATTTGGAAACCTCATTTGTTCCTCCTGCCTGGTTTTAGTGGGGAACCGCTAAAACACCTCCACTAACAGAACCCCCCAGCAACAGAACCATTTCAATATTGGCAGATACATTTTATAGAGGGAAAAAGCTTTTTACTGGTGTGTGTGTGTGCATGTTCTCTAAATTTGCAAAGAGGCATTTGCAACGAGCACACAGGGTGCGCAAGCGGTTGTTCCCAGTTGGGGCCTTCCAACACACATCTCAAGCGACAACGGCACCCTTTTTTTGCAGCATGCATTAAAACCAATTATATCTGCACTAGGAATAGATATGAGAAAACACTGTAGTTACCATCCTGCCAATGCAGGAGCTGTGGAATGTGGGTGGAACATAATTTCAGTACTGCATAACACTGCACAAGTTTTTCATTTCTGTCTAAGCAGGTTAAAGCAGCACTACCCAGTCCAACCGAGACCCCACTGCACAGCTTTAACCCAGGAGACCAAATCCAATAGGACCAAAAGGATCTGCAGAGAAACAAGTGGAACCAACCCAGGTGGAAAGGACCGTTCCAGGTGCTCCTCATCACCCACAGCACACTCAAAGTTGAAGGACAAACAACGTGGGTCCACCACACCCATTGCAAGAAGGCTCTATGAGAAGCCAGCACATCCACTGCGGACCCCACCACTTAGCAGTGAGTCCATAACGCCCTAGTAGTCGGGATTGCAAGAAGAAGGGGAGTGCCCCTCTGAGAGCAGGTAGGTCAAGAAACGAAAGAGCTATGGTTTTCCTGTGTCTGGTGGTTTTGGGGCTCCTGATTGATCCAGGAGGAACCTTCTACACCCCCATCGACCATTCCAGGGGCAGTCATTGTTTGGTCTATCTTTGGCAGCCTGGGAGCAGCAACAGCCCTGTGAAAGATCAGTAGACTTGCATATGAACTCCTGATAATAATGAATGCCACCACAGGAGTGATATAAGCATTTATTATAGAGCAAGAGGCTTTAAGGGCTGCAGTCACACGACATAGACAAGTTTTAGATTATGCAGCAAGGAGGAGTTTGTGCTATGCTAAACACTTCATGTTGTTTTTATATACCTGATTTTTCATAAAATGTGACCAATTATATAGACCACATGAGAGGTGCAGTAACCACCTTTATTTATCTACCATTATTTGGTAGATGATTTATGCAGTTGAGGGTAATAGCAATCCCAGTGCTTGTAACTATTTTACTACTAGTGATCCTAGTCCCACACATCCTGCGGGTCTGCACCACTTGTTTGGCCCACACCGCCACCATGCAAGCTCTCGTTATTAATGTTCAGTCTCAACCAACCAAACAAGATAATGTATCACTCGAACGTGGTCCCCCATCGTTCCAAGGTGGATAGAGAGTAGTGATTAAATGATCAAAGGGGGAATTGTGAAGGGACATTTTAAATGTGTGTGTTTCTTTTACAAACATGTCCTCATTGAATCACTAGTATTTAGTAGTAATTAGTAGTAATCACTGATGATTAATAAAATGTCTTTGTTTTATATAAAGATGAGCTGTTTTATGAAATGTATGTTGCATTATTCTGTCTTTAGACTGTTTCACCAACTGAGTATTTAGTAGGAAATGAATTTGATGGGAGTACATAGGAGTGCAGCTTGAAAGAGTTACACTCCTGCATCCAAGGTATCAAGGACATTTTTGTGTGTGTTTTAATGAGCATGGGATCTAGCCGGTTCCTAAAATGTGGTTTCTGTATGAAACTGTTAATTTTTTCTCCCTGATAGGTGGCTCAGCGTCTTCTTATTAGTTGACCATTTCCATGACAGATGTTAAATAAAAGCTGTCCTGTATGAACATACTCGAAATGAGAAGGAAAATACTGCAAAACGCCAAATCTGGTAAAGCCGCAAGGTCCTGCGATGTGCTCGCGCCGCCATCTTGCATAGTGAATCAGGGGATGACTTTAGAAACATGTTCAAGATAAACACCACAGTGCTTCATCAGAACATCACAATTGAGCACTGTTTCCCTGACGACAAAACATCCTGCAGAAAGGAGGTCCCAATAAGTGCTGCTTATATATTTTTGTTCACCCTTCTGTGTGCACCGTGTTTCTGAACCTGCTCTTAATCATCTCCATCTCTTACTTCAAGCAACTCTACACTCCAACCAACCAACTCATCCTCTCTCTGGCTGTTGCTGATCTTCACATGAGATTGATTGTTATGCCTGTGAATATCATGCAACTGACTGGCTCTTGTTGGTGCCTTAAATTAAGTGGGCAGCAATATTTCTTCAATAATCAACAGCCTCTCAATCTCAGTATCACCCTGTAGCCTAATTTTGATTGTAGTAGACCAGTGCATTGCTGTCAGTAACCCACTACTTTATTACACCAGAATAACAGTGTGTACAATATCTGTGCTCATAATTCTGTGCTGATCTGACATATATATTGTAATCTACTTGTACTATAATGATCATTTCCTGCAGTCTAGGGTAAGGCATTAGGGAGAGTGTGATTTAGTCATAAAATACTCTTGGGTTATCATTGACCTGGTGCTTGCTTTTGTAACCCCTTACTCTATTATAATAATTATGTTTTCCAGCACTTTTAAAATGTGCACAGCATCAAGCCACCATCACCATGATGGAGATCGGTTGACAGCTCAGCGCCTTTCTTTACCTGAGTGTCCAAAACTCAGAGTAAAAGACAAAGACAACAGGGTCAATAATTAACCTTTGGCCCAGGGTGCTCTGGTACCAAGTACACGTATAATCAACCTTATGTTTGAACATGGTGTTCTTTATGGACAAACCATGACTAGTACAAAAGTCAAATAACATCACACCACTCGGGTTAAGATCAGGCAGGTCTTTCCTCTCACTCCCACCTTTCCAATGTAAGCATTGAAGTGCCACAGCAAAACAATAAAGTCAGTGCATGGAATCATGTCCTGAAGTCCTCTTACTACCTCCAAGAAGTCTGAATGCACTGAGCTGCTGTAGGGTGCGTATGCACACACAACAGTCCAAGTTTTCCTCTCTGTGAGCCAAAGCCACATTGTCCTCATTCACTGGGACAAACTCCAACTGTATAGCCGCTATGGCATTATTTTTGTGCCACAATTCTGCACTCGCGGATAATTTGAACGAGCAAGAAGGTTTCTGCGCGCGCGCGGATATATTTGAGAGAGCAAGAAGGTTTCTGCGCACGCGCGCGGGTATTTTTGAGTGAGCAAGAAGGTTTCTGCGTGCGTGATGTCTTTGACCTGCGCGCTCGCTACACACTTACAGCCATTACAAAGTGCCTCAGGTCCTGTCCCTAAGCAACAAGCTTTTACCATTTATCATGAAGAATTAAAACAAAAGCACTTGTATAATTTATTTTATGACCATTGTAATGAGTTTAAGGTGCCACTTTTCAACATTCAAGTTTGACACACAATGTTTGTTTAATTTCCAGAGAGATGAAGTGAAAAAAAACAATGAATTGCTCTGATGTAGTTCCCTGGAGTAATGTAACTTCATCCAATACCTGTAGAATGAGTTGGAATATGGTTTGCTCTCCAAAACTAATCCCACATCAGGACTAGACCTCAGTAGCTATTCTGGTGAATGCTATTAAATCTGTACAGAAACTTGTTATAGCAGTGGGGATGAGGAGCATGTTCTATTGATACATCCAGTCATGCCTGTGATTAGGGTCAGTGAAGACAGGAAGATGATGGTGTCACACCCTCGTCCTGTCATGTCTGTTTTCCCGGCCATATGCTCGTTCTCAGCACATGGCTCTTTGTTGTTGCCCTAGTCTGACTTTGTTCCGACTCCTCGTCTGTGTCTCATCTGTTACCCTGCCCCCTCGTTACCTGTGCAGCTGTATCTTGTCTGTGTTTTGTATTTAAGTTCCGTTGTGTCTCTCCAGTTGGTTGGACATTTCACCTTGGTTGTGTCTTGTACCTCGTTATTTCATAAGTAGTATCGCTCCCAGTTTGTCTGTTCCTAGTTTTGTCTCGTCCGGGCCTCGCTTCGTTTCCTGTCATTGTTTTTTTTTCCCTATCATCATTTAGTCTTGAGTCTGTCTGTTTCTACTTTCCCTCGTTTTGGTTTTTGCCCGTTATTCCATTTTGTAAATAAAGTTTATCTGTGCTTTAGCGTGTGCGTCCGCCTCCGTCAGTCCGCCCTCTGCGAGTCCCTGACAGAATGTCTGACCCATTTAAGGATGCAGCTAGCACAAAGAGTCTGTATGACAGGGCTGTGGAATGGAATAGCCGGCTCCAGCTCATGCCTGGCGCGGTTCCTTATCCCCTATCAGAGAAGTTGACTCTTAAATCGAGTGATTACTCCAGCGGGATTCGTAGGGACCGGCGAAAGAAGCGGGCTGGAGTCTCACCCTCGCTGGAGGAATACCCCCTCAGGTCCGGGGAATTTATTTTTTTTTTTTTTTGGGGGGGGGGGGGGGGTTAAGGGTGGGGGCTATTAGCCTCCGACTTCAGGACAAAGGAAGTGAGGCTAACAGGGGCGCACCTCTGGGTGATCTATGGATAAAGAAATCCCTCAAGAGTGTGCCCATCAGACCCCCTAAACCCTTAACAGGTCCAGTGCAGGATGTCGTTGCAGGGCCCCCTGCCTCCGTGGACGTCGTCACAGGGCCCCTTGCCTCCGTGGACGTCATCACAGGGCCCCCTGTTCCCAAGGACGGCGCTGCAGTCCCTTCTACCGCCCAGGAGAAGCTTGCAAGCCTCCTGGCATATCTGGACGCTTTTGAGAAGGCGGAATACGCCGCACATGCTCCAGAGAAGGCGGCCACCCAGGCCGCTCCTGTCCCCGTGAAGGCGGCTTCCACAGCTGCTCCTGTCTCCGTGAACGCGGCACCCTCCACTCCTGTCTCCGTGAACGCGGCGCCTCCAGCCGCTCCTGTCTCTGTGAAGGAGGCCACCCAGGCCACTCCTGTCTCCGTGAAAGTGGCGCCTCCAGCCGCTCCTGTCCCCGAGAAGGCGGCTTCCATGGCTGCACCTGTCCCAGTGAAGGCGGCTTCCTCAGCCGCTCCTGATCCTGCAAAGGCGGCGTCCCCCGCCATCTCTGCACCCGTGTCTGTGGCTCTGGCCGTTTCTGCTACAGTGACTGTGGCCCTGGCCGTTTCTGCTACAGTGACTGTGGCCCCGGCCGTTTCTGCTACAGTGACTGTGGCCCCGGCCACCCCTGCACCCGTGACTGTGGCTTCGGCCGCTTCGGCACCCGCTCCTGGTCGTGTCCGTAGGTTGGCCCCAAGGACTTCGGGCCTGATACCCAGAACTGTGCCCAGGCTTGTTCCTCAGACTTTCCCTCAGATATTTGCCAGTCCTGGGCATTCCCCAGTTGGTTTTGTTCCTATGTCTGTTCCTGTCCTGGTTCCTGTCTCTGTCCTTGTCCCTGTACCTGTGTCAGTCTTTATCTCTGTTCCCGTCCCTGTCACTGTGTTCGTGTCAGTCCCTGTAAACGTCCTGGTCCCTGTTCCCCTGCCAAGTCTGCCAAGTTCCCCATTTCAACCCTCTGTCCTGTCTCATGTCCAGTCCCAGTTGCAGTCTAGTGTCATGTCACCTGTCTCTTCTCCGGTCTTGTCTCCAGTCCAGTCCCCTTTTCAACCCTCTGTCCAGTCCCATTACCCTGTCCTGTCTTCTGTCCAGTCCCAGCACCTAGCCTCTGTCCAGTCACATACCCCTGTCCAATATTCTGTCTCTGGTTCTGTCCTGTCCTCAGTTATGTCCCCTGTTTTGTCACCAATCTCTGCTCCTGTACTGTCCCAGTACCCAGTTCTGCCACATGTTCTGTCTCCATTCCAGTCCCCTGTCCTGTCACCTGCCCATGTCCAGTCTTCTGTCCCCAAAACTGTTCAGTCCCCAGTCTTTTCACAGTTCCTGTCTAATATATAACCCCAGTCTCCTGTCAAGTCTCATGTGTCCACTCCCGTCCTTTCCAGTCCCAAGTCCTGTCTCATTTTCCCTTTTTTCAGTCACCTGTCCAGTCTCTTGTTCAGTCTCCTGTTGCCCCCCTTTGTCAGTCTCCTGTCATGTCCTGTGTCCCATCTCATATATCCGGTCCTGTCGTGTCCCCAGTTCCTATGTCTGTTCCTGTCTTGTCCTGAGTCCTGTCTCCTATGGTTCCTTGTCTTGTCCTAGTTTGTCTTGTTTTCCATGCCCTCTCCTGTGCCAGCTCCTGGGGGGTTTAGGAGTACGCGCCCCGGGAGTTGCACGTTCAGGGGGGGGGGCATCTGTCATGCCCTCGTCCTGTCATGTCTGTTTTCCCGGCCATGTGCTCATTCTCAGCACATGGCTCTTTGTTTTTGCCATAGTCCCGCCTTTGTTCCGCCTCCTCGTCTGTGTCTCATCTGTTACCCTGCCCCCTTGTTACCTGTCCAGGTGTTCCCTTGTGTCTCTCCTGTTGGTCGGACATTTCACCTTGGTTGTGTCTTGTACCCCATTGTTTCATAAGTAGTATCGCTCCTGTCAGTTTGTCTGTTCCTCGTTTTGTCTCGTCCATGCCCCACTTCGTTTCCTGTCATTGTTTTGTTTTGCTGTCATCATTTAGTCTCGAGTCTGTCTGTTTCTGCTTTCCCTTGTTTTGGTTTTTACCCCAGTCCCAGTCTCTGTTTCATTATTTCATTTTGCAAATAAAGTTTATCTGTGTTTTAGCGTGTGCGTCCGCCTCCGTCAGTCCGCCCTCCGCGAGTCCCTGACAGATGGCTAGTTTAATGACACTCCTTGGAGCTCCCCTCTATCATTGGTTGATATGAAATATTTTAAACCTCTCCCTTCCACTTCCATTCCTGTTTTGGCTGTGTCGCCTTCCTGCTCCACATGTATCCTTGGTCCATAACAGTGGTTCTGAAATGTGCATATTCTGGGTGTTTCAGGATATTGGAGAGCAGTAGCAAGGGAGTGGTAGCTTTGTTGGTATGCTTTATTGGTAGAGTTGGAGTAAGTCTAGATGTTGGGGTTAAGGCATTAAAGAGAGAAAGACTTATTACTTTGTAGTCATGTGGATCAACTTAAACCTAGAATTTATCTTTCAGTTGTGGCATACGACTGTCCTATGACAATTCCCTGCTGATGTATACATTTTCATGTTTCTAACTCTCAGATTCACACAGGTACAATCTCAGGTACAATTTGGTCACTATAGGTACAACAGAGAGAATACCTTTAACGATTTCAAAATCCAGCTGTATTCACTAAAGCTACATTACATTCTTTCTCCAGAAGAACATGTGAATATTTGTAATATTTCTCTACAGAAATTTGTAAAATATTATACAACAGAAAAAGAACATGATACAAAAATAAAAGAGCACAAGTCCCCACAGATAAAATGGGGCACATATTTATTCATTTACTGTCTGTAACTGCTTATCCAGTACAGGGTCACGGTGCGTCTGGAGCCTACATGGAATCACTGGGCACAAAGCAGGAACACACCCTAGAGGGCCTGCCAGTCCTTCACAGGTTGACACACACTCACATATTCACTTAGACCTACAGACCCATTTGAGGAAACTGGAGCATCTGGAGGAAACACACGCAGACACTGGGAGGACACACCAAACTACTCACAAACAGTCACCCGGAACAGAACTTGAACCCACAACCTCCAGGTCCCTGTGGCTGTGTGACCGCGACACTACCTACTTCACCACCTTGCTGTCCACTGTTCTCTTAATTGTAAATAATCAAAAATAAGTCCTACACCAGGTCTGGTTTT
Organism: Hoplias malabaricus; assembly: GCF_029633855.1. Taxonomy (NCBI): domain Eukaryota; kingdom Metazoa; phylum Chordata; class Actinopteri; order Characiformes; family Erythrinidae; genus Hoplias; species Hoplias malabaricus. The sequence goes on from NC_089817.1 coordinate 33,478,330, forward strand.
GGACTCTTGATTGGTTTAACCGTTCCATTTTTAGTATGTTCCTTTGCCATCATTCTTCTGTTACTCTTCTGTTACTGATCTGAACCGTATTTGACTTTAACTCTTTGTCTAAGCCCTACATTAAACCCTCAATACTTGTGTCTCTGCATGTGTTCTAACTGTTATGATGAAACTACCTGCAGCGCAACAGTTTTTTAAATACTTTTTGCAGCAATTTATGCTATTATTTCCAGGTTAAAGGCTCAGTAATAACTGAAAATAAGTACATTTCCACCCCTAATGATACAATGATTTTCATGTATCTTGGTAAATGTTGGCTTAATCTATGAACATTTATATGCAGACACCCATCAGTCTCAGGAAACCACCTCAGAGACACTGTCAGGATTACCATTATTTTGATGCTACTCTTGAGGGTACATATTCAGTATCGTCAGTTAGGAAACATTATTCTGTATTAATTGTAAATTTTGGTATTTAATTAATTGATTTGCCACATTTCATATACAGGACTTTTGTTTTTATTTATATTGTGTTCTTATTCTTTGATATTTTATTTTACACATTTCTGAAATGAAAAAATTACGAATATTCACCAGTCCTCCTGGACAAAGAATGTAATGTATCTTTAGCCAATACAACTGAATTTTGAAATCACTGCTGTAGCTTTTTTTTAAAAGGTACTGTTCACTGGTTTGTATTACTTTGACCATAATTTACCTCTACCATATTTATTTTTTTTTTTTTTAACTAAGAGTGTAGCAAACTTTTATCAAGCAGACAGCAGCCTCAGATATTGAATGTGTAGCAGTGTTGTATTAGAATTAATTAATTAGAATTAGAAACATCTAATTCTATACATAAGCAGAGAAATGTAGATGAAATATCTAGATGGTATGCCACCACTGAGAGATAAATTCTGCCTTTGAAGTGGGCCTGCAAAACACACAAAAAAAAACACATTTCTTTCTTTCTCTCTTTAGTGCTTCAACCCCAATGTATATACTGACTCTAAATCCACCAACAAAGCTGCCCCTCGCTCACTACTGCTCTACAATATCCTGAAACACCCAGAATATGCTCATTTCAGAACCACTGTTGTAGACCAATAAGACATGTTGTAGGAGGGCGGTGAGGCAACCAAAACAGGAATGGCCAGCGTCTAATGATGAACCCGGCCATGAGAAATCAAGGAAGAGGATTAAAACATTTCATGTCAATCAGTGAGAGAGGGGAGCTCCAGTGTTTGTCAAGAAACAAACCTCTTTATTTCTGTCTTTTCTGACCCCCAATCATAGGAATAACTGGTGGTATAAATTAGTGGCATTCACCAAGATAACTGGGAATCATAATTTCTGATGTGGGATTAGTTCTGGAGAGCAAACCATATTCCAACTCACCCTACAGGTATTGGACGAAGCTACATTGCTTCAGGGGACACAGTTTCACTGCTCTGCATCCCAAAGTCAGGAGACATTATAACATCACAGGCCTTTTTTGGCAGTAGAATTGGTGAACTTGGGGTCACGTAAAATGTCTTCAGAGCATTTCATTTGTTTTTATTTCAGTTTCTCTGGAGATTAAACAAGCGGTGTGTGTCAAACTGGAATGTTGGCACCTTAAACTCAAGGTCAAAGGTCATAGAAAAGTGTACAAATATATTTGGTTCAATTCTTCATGATAAATGGTGAACGTTTGTTGCTTAGGGACAGGCCCTGTGTCTCTTTTTATGTGTCTTATTGATTTTTAATATTGTGGATTTTCAAATGTTTGTGTACATTTTGAGCAAATGAGACAAATGTCATGAGATACAAAATACAATTCTATGAAAATGGACTAAATACTGATCACATGAAAAACATTAGTATCTGCCTCTGATTGACATCCCCAGAAGGAGGGAACCAGAGACAGTAGCAGTTTGGCATTGTGGGATTTCATTATAACTCACTATCACCATCTTAAACACAGAACACATGATTCCCATATTATCCTCTCTCTGCTCAGCTCTTCCTCAGCCTTTATCTATGCCAAGTGGTTTTCAGTGAGCTTATGCTAGTTGGCACAATCCCAGAAAAAAAGGTACTTTGGATGTATATTATTGGTCACTAAAGAGACAAACCCTGTAATGTACCATTAAAGGCACAGTGGTAATGTTAAAGACCAATGGTGTTCCCTAAATGTGCATTACATTCTCTTCACAAGAAGAAGTGGGAGATATTTGTAATATTTCATTATAGGACTGTGTTAAATAAAAGAACATAATTAAAGTCCTGGAAATGAAATGGGATATATAAAATCAACACAATTTTAAAATCTACATTTACAATAGAATAAGGTACAATTATGTATTCTACTTAAACTCATTGAAATGTATCCTTAAGTGTTCCACCACAGAGATGTTTTTTTTTTTTTTTCTGACAGTGCACTCAGGGAGGAAACTGCATGAGGACATTTATGTGGCCTAAGTCTATAATGCTCAGTACTTTTTTTCTGAGCTGTGTCTCCTGGGTCAAAGCTCTAGCTTCTTCCATTTCTCTCAACCTCACTGGGGAAGTGGATCATGGTCATCACTGAGGCTTAATCATCTCTACATTTAGTCTCCGTTAACTCAGTTCACAGTTTAATTATTACAACTGGTTACATGATATTGCTTAGCTTTAACAAGTATAGCTTATTTAATTTAATTTTTAGATTTACATTATGATGCATCAGTGAACATTCACAAGGTTATTTTTAAAAGGGTTTAGGCATTTGTGTACACATTTACATAAATACATATTAGAGCAGTACAACATGAAGTGGCCTCTGCTCTGTCAGATAAAATCAGTCAGGTTAAAGTTTAGGGAAAAAAAATCAGTCTTGATGATGATGATTTAAATATTGTACATGTTACAATAGACTTTGCAGATGTTCTGAACCATGAATAGAAAATGGCATACATCAGTGGGTTCACAAAGGAGTTCATATCTAAAAGCCAGACCAAAAAATTCCACACAGTCCCAGATGTGTAAACTGCCGCAGGAATTAAATAACTTGGTATCCAGCAAGCAAGGTAAACAAACACCACTGTCCCTAATTTCTTGGCTGCTTTGATTTCAGAAGCCCTTGGTGTTTTAGCTCCATGGTTGTTTGTGGCACCATCTTTCACAGCTTTGATAGCTTTAGCTTGATGTATTGCGACTTTAAAAATAACTGAATACAAGATTAAAATTAAACTGCATGGGGCTAGAAATGCAACTACAAGTTCAATGAAGGTCCAATATTTATATACATACACAATACACTCTCCATAACATAGAGAGTATGTTATTAACTCATTAAAGTATAAATACAGAAAGGCATAACACAGGCAAAAACACCAGCCAAGAATAATGGACAGTAAGGTTTTATGAAGGGTGACTTGACTGGAATACTGCAGAGGGATAGTGATAGCAATGTATCTATCAACTGCTATTAGTATCACACTGTACAGAGAGCCATACTTTGAGACCAAACAAATTGTTTGAGAAATATAGCATGTTGATGGACCAAGATACCAACAGGAGTCCATCTGGGCACTTAGAATCACAGGAATATTGACCAGTCCCACTAGAAAATCAGCCACAGACAGAGAGAGGATGATCAGGTTGGTTGGAGTGTGGAGCTGCTTGAAGTGAGAGATAGGGATGATCACCAGCAGGTTCAGAAACACAGTGCACACAGACACACATGAGAGAATGAAGCACAGTAAAATATATCCAGGTCCATATACGACCGCTCGTATACAAGATTCGTTATTGTCAGGAAAGCAATATTGAACTGTGATGTTGTGCCTGTAGTCTTGGTCATCCATCTGAAATAGAGACAGAGCTGAAGAATCTGAAATGATTCAGAAGATAAACTTCTCTGTTTTATACATGAGCATGAATCCTCCCACTAGTGAATAGTGTAACCCTAATATCATCATGACGTACAGTGTTGGGTCAGCTGAGACTAGTTCTCAGTGGTACAACTGTGAAAATGTTTTAAGCTATAATACCCAGCATATATACACATTGAGCAAAACAGTAGGGAAGACCATCATTTATCTTGTTCATTAGAGACTACCATGGGTTCAGATGATATAACTAGATTTTTATGTCTTGGATCATACTCAATGAGGCCAGAAGATGTGTGGTGCACACTCATAGTATAGAGTAGTTTAATATATGGAAATACAAATATATATATATATATATTATATATATATATATATATATATATGGAAATAATATATGGAAATACAAATGTCAGCAACACAACGACTGAGAACTGAAACAAAACTATAACAAGGACAGACTAGATTGGGGAACGAAACAATGATATGTAACGACCAAGAAGAAACTGCAGACAGACAGACTAAATAACACGACCGATATGACAAAGGAGAAAGGAGAAACAACACGACTGGGAAAAATCAAAACAAAGGTGAAATGTTCGACAAACAGGAAGTGAGGGAAGGGGACTTAAATACACAAACAGACGAGACACACCTGAAACAGATAACGAGGGTGACGAACAAGGAGGCGGAACAAAGATGGAGACAAGAAACAACAACAAACATAGCCATGTGCTAAAAGAACACATGGCCTGGGAAACAAACCTGACGAGGGCGTGACAAATGCCCCCCACCTCTGAATGCGCAACTCCCGGGGCGCGTACTCCTAAACCTCCCAGGAGCTGGCACAGGAGAGGGCACGGAAAACAAAACCACGGAAGACAGGACTCAAGACAAGACAGGAACAGACACACGTGACTGGACAGGGTGCTGGACATGAGGCAGGACAGGTGACAGGACTGGGTGACGGGACTGGACTGGAGACAAGACAGGTGACTGAACGCTGGACGGATACGGAGACTAGACATGTTTGGGGACAGAAGACTGGACATGAGCAGGTGACAGGACAGGGGACTGGAATAGAGACAAGACAGGTGACTGAACACTGGACGGATACGGGGACTGGACATGACTAACAGGGGACTGAACATGAGAGAGGACAGAGGGTTGAAATGGGGCCTGGACATGACTAATAGTGGACTGGACAGGACTAACCGGGGCCACAGTCACGGGTGCCGAAATGGCCGAAGCCATAGTCACGGGAGCAGATGCGGCCGGGGCCACAGTCATTGGGACAGGAGCGGCAGAGGGAGCCGCCTTCACGGGGACAGGAGCGGCTGAGGGAGCCGCCTTCACGGGGACAGGAGCGGCTGGAGGCGCCACATCCACGGAGACAGGGGGCCCTGCGACGACGTCCACGGAGGCAGGGGGCCCTGCGACGACGTCCACAGAGGCAGGGGGCCCTGCGATGACGTCCACGGAGGCAGGGGGCCCTGCGATGACGTCCACGGAGGCAGGGGCCCGTGCCGCTTGCCGGGCACGTGCTGGAGCTGTAGAGGGTTTAGGGGGTTTGACGGGCGCATCCATCAGATCCCTCAGAGGTGCGCCCCTGTTAGCCCCACCTCCGTTGTCCTGAGGTTGGAGGCTAACAGCCCCTACCCTTAACCCCCCCCAAAAAATTTCCCCGGACCTGAGGGGGTAATCCACCATCGAGGGGGTGCCTCCAGCACATTTCTTTCACCGACTCTTTCGACTCCCGCTGGCGCAATTACTCGATTCATGAGTCGAGTCCTCCAGTATGGGATTCAGACCAGCGCCAAGCAGGAGCTAAAGCAGACTCTAGCAGTCGCCGGACTCTATTTCGAGGCCACTCTTAAAACCTCCTTCACAGGATCTTTGGGGCCTGAGCGGAATGGAATCCGGCGAACAGCACACTTCGTAAAACGGATAGTCTGTGCTAGCTGCGTCCATATATTGGTCGAACATTCTGTCAGGTACGAGGAGTGCGGACTGATGAGGCAACACAACGACTGAGAACTGAAACAAAACTATAACAAGGACAGACTAGATTGGGGAACGAAACGATGATATGTAACAACCAAGAAGAAACTGCAGAGACAGACAGACTAAATAACACGACCGATATGACAAAGGAGAAAGGAGAAAGGAGAAACAACACGACTGGGAAAAATCAAAACAAAGGTGAAATGTTCGACAAACAAGAAGTGAGGGAAGGGGACTTAAATACAGGAACAGACAAGACACACCTGAAACAGATAACGAGGGTGACGAACAAGGAGGTGGAACAAAGGCAGAGACAAGAAAGAGCACATGGCCTGGGAAACCGACCTGACGAGGGCGTGACACAAGAAATTAAAATATATATAAACAACCTGAGTAGTTGGGACTCTGGGCCATTAACAAAGAAATAAATATACTGCCCTGATATTAAATTATTTTAACCCTACAATCTCAAAAATAAAGGTGCTACAAAAGGTTCTTTGAGCAGTGCTGTAGAAGAACCACTTTTTGGGTCCATATAGAACCATTTTTGCTGATAAGTTTAAATTGTGGCGGCATGGAGGTAGTGTCATATTAACATAGGTCCAGGATCTTGAAGTTTGTCAGTTCAAGTCTCGCTCCAGATGACTGCAAGGAGTTTGGTGTGTTCTCCCTGTGGCTGGATGGGTTTACTCCAGGTGCTTCAGTTTCCTCCCCCAGTCCAAAAACATGCATTGGTAGGTGGATTGGTTACTCAAAAGTGTCCATAGGTGTGAGTGAATGTGTGAGTGTGTTTCGCCCTGTGAAGGACTGCCGCACCCTCCAGGGTGTGTTCCTGCCTTGCACCCAGTTGATTCTGGGTAGACATTGGATCCATCGCCACCCTGAACTGGTTAAGGGATACAGACTATGAATGAATTAATGTTTAAATTGGTAAAGAAATTTAGGACAGAGTGATGGATTATTAAACCTTTAAAAAGTTCTCCACTCATCCATTTATTAAACAAAAATGGTTCTTTATGGAACCAAAAGTGGTTCTTCTATGGCATTTTTCAAAGAAACCTTTGCAGCACCTTTATAAAATTATATATTCAAATGAAAATAGTAAACCCAAAATGCTTAAGATGAAACTATAAAATTTTATAGTCTTTTGGACTAAACATTCCAATTAACATTAGCAGCCAGTTAGTGACATAAATTGGTTTAAAAAGATCACCTCACAGAGACTTTCAGGAGTAAAAAATGTAAAGGTTCGCTATTTGAACAGGCATATAATGCAAAAATTCAAGAAAAGTTACTCAGCTTCAGCCTTGCATCGCTGACTTTAATGTGGAACAGAAAATTCCAATAAGAGGCTGGCAAATAAAACTGTTAGCCTCTTACACTGACCTGTTTAAGATGGAAATTAATATTGGAACAGGAAAATTGAGAATAAGATGCAAATGTCTGCCTCCTAAAATTACATTTATGGTGGAAATATAAAACAAAAAAAAAGAATTTGTATATCAGCTACATACAGTTAAATGCACAAATTATATTTTTGTCTCTGCAATTAAGTTAAGAAACATCATAATTAATATAATTATGTTAATTGTTTAATTACACAAGCAGACTAATGTATTTTATTGTAAACTGTGTCAGGTCATGGCTTTTTTAAAAAAACATTTTTTTCTTTAAAAACAGAACTTTTTTGTAGGGACTATTTGCTTTTGCCATGTTTTCCTCCAGCCATTGCATTTACAGAATTAGATTATTCCATGTAAGGGCTGAGTAATCAGGTGTATTCTGGAAAATATGGTGAGGACTAAAAAATAAGTGAAGTGTAATTTACATGGAAGTGTGTCCTAACCTTAGGAATGGAAAAGTGCCACGTACACATGTTACTGAGAGAATGTCATGTATGAATGCGTTATTGTTTCTGGGGGTCCTTATTTTGTTCCAGATGTGGAGACTTAAAGGGTAGCATGGTATCTGGGTTTCTACATATAGTTTTTGTCTGTGTCCATGGGAATTTAATGTTTAGGTTTAAGTTTTTTTCCTGGAGGTGAGAGGTCAGAAAGCCCCCCCCCCCCCCCTCTCTCTCTCTCTCTCTCAGTCTCAGAGAATGAGATAATGTCATCAAGAGCCCTATATATGCTTTACCATATTTGGATGAAAAAATAGCCATATCTACAATTTTCCTGAACTTGAACTTTTCCCGTGGTTTGCAGCCAAGGCCAGTTTCTGAATTCTGGTTAGAGTGTTTACGTTCTGAAAGAATGAAATAGTGGAGGTTTTTTTAAGCAAACATAGTTAAAAAATAGTAGGCGGTTGCACAATAACGACATTACAAAAACCTGTAGGGACTCAGATTTACCCATCCCTTCACCCTTACAACGTGTGTAGATAACATGAAATTTTGGCCTGAGGTTAGCTGTATTGATATTGTGAAATATTTAACCTTTCCCAAGGTGTAGATGTTGAAGAGCTATGAAACTATAAAAGCACAGATGCCTATAAAGGAAAAAAAGAGTCTTGACTTATGTTGACTTATGAGTGGATGTAAAGCATTACAGGGGAACTGAAAGTGGTGTAAGTTACTTTAACTATTTCAGGTGAAAAATGCAGTGGCCAGCGGAAAGACAGGAATTACATGCCAAGCCCACTGAGCCTCTTAATCCCCCTATTCTGGCTAAACAGCTACGGAACTGATTTGTATTTGGGACTTTGTTCTGCTGTTGTTGCGCCTGCTTCCTGCTTAGATTACTCTAAACTCTGCAGCATGTTCCGGTCTTTCCCACTTCAGATCTGAACACAGCCTCTGCACTCTCCTGCTTCTGTTCCCACTGCAACTGGCTCCTGAGTAAACCCTTGCATCAGCTTTCAATAACGGCACACGGCTTCGAGCCTGCACCTTCCTCCATCTCCAGCCACAGTTCTACAGGACTGCCTCGTGTTTGGGGAACTAGAATCTGCCGTCATTATGCCTACTTCCCCACTGCTCCAACGTCTACAAGGTCTGCAGCACAGACCCAGCTTCTCCAACTGCTATTAGCAGCATCCAGAGTGAAACCCCACCTCTATCTCTGACGCTGGAGTGGCCTCGAGCTCTCTATTCCCTCTTTTTGTGGCAAAAACTGCTATGGGACCGACTCATGTTTGGGGAACACAAATCTGATGTCATTATGCCTGCTTCCCCCTGCTCCAAGCTCTGCAGCACAGACCTGGCTTCTCCTACCTACGAGCAGCGTCCAGAGGGAAACACCACCTCCATCTCAGCCCCTGGCATGGCCTCGAGCCTCGCATTTCCACTTTTTCCAGCACAACAGCCTTGGCATTCCAGTAACGTGCTCTGAAACAATGCCGTCCCCATTCGCTCATTTAGCTAACGAGAAGAACCCTCCTCGTCTTGCACTGCCAGTGTATGGAGCCCCTGCACAGTAATGCAATGATGTTATGACATCTTCTCTCCCAACTCAACACCCTGCTGGAACATTTCTCATCCTATTACTGTTCCTGGTTGTGTCTGAGCTGGAAGGCATTGGCCTCAATGTCCTTGTCTTTGCTGTCTCACAAGTCAGTGCCTTAGAGGGCTGCTTTTGAAACTAATATTTTTATCTAAGCTTCATTAGAAAATGGCTTGGAACCTGCAATATTTATGCACATTACCAGGGCCCTAGTTCACCTACAGTGCTCGCCAAAATGGTCACATTTTTTTTTTTTTAAATATTGGTACAGAAAGCAAGCAGCACATTTAAGCATTCATTCTGAATCTGCACCTTCTTCCCTCAGAACACTGCCTTGATTGACAGCATTGCACCCATTTACATGCCGCCCTTGTCTGCTTTTTTCATTCTCTCCTCTCCTGTCCCGCCTTCCTCCACTCTTTCTGCCTCTACTCATCCAACCCCCCTTTATCCTGCTTTCTCTCTGATTCTACTTATCATCCAACCACTCCCTTCATCATTGAAAGCCCTTTTTTTTAATCCCAGCCTCCTTCATTGTATCATCCCAATCTCCTACATTTATCATCCAACCTCATCCCATTTATCATCTCTACTCATCATCCCAACCCATCCCTTCATCAACCCAACCCCTCCCTTCATCATCCCAACCCCTACCCCTGCGGCAGCTGCCACTCCATACTTTTTAGCTCACACCCCTCCACAGGTGGGTGTCAATGCAGTCCCCTCACTGCTCAGCTTCCACATTGTGAATTCATTTTCATCTTATAAACCCACTCTTCCCTCATCCTCCCAGCTTCTAACTCAAAGGCTTGCGTGTTTTGTGGATATTTGTCCCAAACTCTCCCCCTTACAGCCGTGACATACCCTCTATAAAAAAGCAGTGAATGGATTAGATTAGATTGGATTCAACTTTATTGTCATTACACATGTTGAAGTACAAGGGAACGAAATATAGTTTAGCATCTAACCAGAGTGCCATAAGCATTAAGTGCAGAATATATATATATATATATAAAATAACATATAGGCATGGTTATGGTCAAATATATATGTGAATATATTATATATTATAACAATAAATATAGTTTGGCAAGAAAAACTTAATGTACAGATGGAGTAGAAAAAGCTATAAACATGATATACAAATAGATATAAATACTATAAACATGATATACAGATAACTAATTTACAGGCTGGGTTACAAAGCAAGGGTTGGATATGTTTACATTAATGTGCAGAATATGTCTAACACAATATAATATACAATTATGTACAATGTAAAAATAGTATACAGAGAATGCAGTGCAGACAATGACAAGAATATGGATGAGTATGTGTTATCGGTGGACAGAGTTCAGTAAGGAGACAGCTCTGGGGAAGAAGCTGTTCCTCAATATACAAACCTGATTCCAAAAGAGTTGGCACACTAAACAAATTGTGAATAAAAACTGAATGCAATGATATGGAGGTGCCAACGACTAATATTATATTCAGAACAGAACACAAATCACAGGTCAAAACATTTAAACTGAGAGAATGTATAATTTTAAGAGAAAAATATGTTGTTTCAAAATTTTATGGCGTCAACAAGTCCCCAAAAAGTTGGGACAAGGCCATTTTTTACCACTGTATGGCACCCCCCTTCTTCTTACAACACTCAGATGTCTGGGGACAGGGGAGACCAGTTTCTCAAGTTTAGAAATAGGAATGCTCTCCCATTCATGTCTAATACAGGCCTCTAACTGTTCAATCGTCTTGGGCCTTCTTTGTCGCACCTTCCTCTTTATGATGTGCCAAATGTTCTCTATAGGTGAAAGATCTGGACTGCAGGCTGGCCATTTCAGTACCCGGATCCTTCTCCTACGTATGCACAGCAATTGTTCCAGATTCTCTGAATCTTTTGATGATGTTATGCACAGTTGATAATGATAACTTAAAAATCTTTGCTATTTTACGCTGGGTAACACCATTCTGGTATTGCTGCACTAACTTTCTGCGCAACAATGGCGGAATTGATGATCCTCTTACCATCTTGGCTTCAGAGAGACACTGACACTCTGAGAGACTCTTTTTATACGCAATCATGTTGTCAATTGACCTAATTAGTGTTAATTGGTGTTCCAGCTGTTCGTTATATGCTCAGTTTCCTTTTTCCAGCCACTTATTGCTACTTGTCCCAACTTTTTTGGGATTTGTTGACAATTTTGAATCAACGTATTTTTCCTTTAAAATGTTACATTTACTCAGATTAAACTTTTGATCTGTCATCTATGTTCTATTATGAATAAAATAGTGACATTTGCCATCTCCACATCATTGCATTCAGTTTTTATTCACAATTTGTTTAGTGTCCCAACTTTTTTGGAATCCGGTTTGTATTTCATTATAGAAGTTTGTTAAATAAAAGAACATATTATAAGTCCTGGAGATGAAATTGCACATACGAAATAAACCCAATTTTACAATCTACAATTAGAATAGAATAAGGTACAATTATGTTCCCTAATTTAAGATACTGATACGTAGTCTTAAGGGTAACACCACAAGCACACAAAAGTTTTCTAACAGTGTAATTAGGGAGGAAACAGCATCATGAAATGTATGTGGCTTTAGTCTATAATGCCCAGGACTATCTGAGCTGTGCCTCCTGCGTCAAAGCTCTGGTGTCTTTTCCCTCAGCCTGGGGAAGAGGATCATGGTTAGCACTGAGGCTTAATCATCCCTCCATTTAGTCTCCATTAACTCAGTCCACAGTTTAATTATTACAACTGATCACATGAAAATGCTTAGCTTTTACAAGTATAGCTAATGAAAATATTTTTACTATGTAAATAGTTTCAATTATGTTATGATCAGTGAAAGATCACCAAGTTCTTTTTAACAGAATTTAGAGATTTGTGCACACATTTACATACAATATATATTTGAGTATTACAATATAAAGTGGCCTCTGCTCTGTCAGATGAAATCAGTCTCAGGTTAATTTTCAGGAAACAAATTCAGTCTTGAAGATGATGATTCAAATATTTTACATGTTACAATATACTTTGCAGATGTTCTGAACCATGAATAAAAAATGGCATACATCAGTGGGTTCATAAAGGAGTTCAAATCTATTAACCAGATCAAAAAACTCCACACACTCGCAGGTATGTCAACTGCCGCAGGAATGAAATAATTTGGTATCCAGCAAACAAGGTAAACAAAAACCACTGTCCCTAATTTCTTGGCTGCTTTGATTTCAGAAGCCCTTGGTGTTTTAGCTCCATGGTTGTTTGTGGCACCATCTTTCACAGCTTTGATAGCTTTAGCTTGATGTATTGCCACTTTAAAAATAATTGAATTCAAGATTAATATTAAACTGCATGGGGCTAGAAATCCGACTACTAGTTCTATGTAAGACCAATATTTAGATACATACAATACACACTGTCCATAACAGTAGGAGAATTTAAACAAGTCATTAAAGTATAACATCAAAATGGCATAACACAAACAAAAACACCAGCCAAGAATTATAGACAGCATGGTTTTATGAAGTGTGATTTGACTGGAATACTGCAGAGGGTTAGTGATAGCAATGAACCTATCAACTGATATGAGTATCACACTGTACAGAGAGCCATACATTGAGACCAAACAAATTGTTTGAGAAATGTAGCATGTTGATGAACCAAGATACCAACAGGAGTCCATCATGCCACTTAAAATCACAGGCATATTAACCAGTCCCACTAGAAGATCAGCCACAGACAGAGAAAGGATTATCAGGTTGGTTGGAGCGTGGAGCTGCTTGAAGTGAGATATGGAGATGATCACCAGCAGGTTCAGAAACACAGTGCACACAGATATACATAAGAGAATGAAGCACAGAAGAAAATATCCAGGGCCATATACGGCATGTCTCATACAAGACTTATTATTGTCAGGAAAGCAATATTGAACTGTGATGTTTAGCCTGTAGTCTTGGCCATCCATCTGAAATAGAGACAGCTGAAGAATCTGAAATGATTCAGAAAGTAAACTTCTCTGTTTTATACATGAGCATGAATCCTCCCACTAGTGGATAGTGTAACTCTAACATCATCATGACGTACAATGTTGGGTCAGCTGAGACTAGTTCAGCGTGGTAGTGAAAGAGTTTAAAGATAATGTCATAATTACAAATTTTACACAGAAGTAGGGATAGATATATAAATAAATAATATTTCTATCCTGGTATGCAATTAATTTAAATCAATATTACACTGAAATAGTATAAAGAATGTACTTAAGATGAACCTGTGAAAATGTATGCTCTTTTGAAAAAATGTGTTTGATCAGATGCCAGAAAAACTTTCCAAATCATTTGGGACAGGTCAAAAAAAATAGCCAATTAGTAACAAAGTCAACAGTTAATGCAACAATTTAAGAATAGTTACTCAATTTCAGCTTTGCATAACTGACTTTAAGTTGGAACCAAAAACTTGGCAACACTTTAATATACAGCCCACGTCTTAACATGTACTTAGCCAGAACTTACAATGTACCTTAATTCATTTTATGGTGTATTTTCCCACAATTTAAAGTGTATTTACCTGGTACTTACAGTGTACCTTCCCATAACTTCATTATATGCGTCACTACCTCTAAGACACTTACCAGCCTGCGTTTTAACGTGTACTTCCCTGGCACTTACAGTGCATCTCCTTGCTTTTTTATGTTGTACATTCCGGCATTTTAAGGGAAATTTACCTCATACTTATAGTGTACCTTCACATAACTTATGGATTCTTTATATGAATTGGTAAAAGTTATGTAATAATTCAAATAATTTTTGGAGTAGGACCACGCCCAAACTCCTCCTCTCATCCCTATATATATATAACCCGCAAATTCACATCATTTCCACATCAGACAAACTTGCTTTATTTAGTTCAGGAGACGAATATCGATTCAACTGCTTCACTTTGTCAGTTCACTGCTCTGCGCTGGGTCATTCTCACTGGTTGACATGAAATGTTTTAATCCTCTTCCTTGATCTCTCATGACCGGGTTCATCAATAGGTGCTGGCCATTCCTATTTTGGCTGCCTCACCTCCCTCCTCCACATGTCTCCTTGGTCCACAACAGTGGTTCTGAAATGAGCATATTCTGGGTTTTTCAGGATATTGCACAGCAGTAGTGAGTGGATGTTGTTGGTGGATTTGGAGTCGGTATATACATTTGGGTTGAAGCACTAAAGAGTGAAAAAAGTGTGTTATTTTGTAGTTTTGCGGGCCCACTTCAAAGACAGAATTTTTCTCTCAGTGGTGGCATACCATCCAGATCAGTATCAGAAGAGCAAATTGATGGCAAAGGAATGTACTAAAAATGGAATGGTAAAACCAATCAAGAGTCCAAAACCAGAGTACTGTAAAAAAAACAGTCATTATAGTAAAAAAACATGGAAAGGGTCAATCACAAAAATCCCTGACTTATTTTTGTATGTCTTATTTTTGATTATTTACAATTAATTAAGAGAACAATGGGCAGCAAGGTGGTGCAGTAGGTAGTGTTGTGGTCATACAGCTACAGGGGCCTGGAGGTTGTGGGTTCAAGTTCTGCTCCGGGTGACTGTTTGTGAGTAGTTTGGTGTGTCCTCCCAGTGTCTGTGTTTCCTCTGGATGCTCCAGTTTCCCCAAATGGGTCCATAGGTCTAAATGAATATGTGAGTGTGTGTCACCCTGTGAAGGAATTGCAGCCCCTCCAGGGTGTGTTCCTGCCTTCTGCCCAGTAATTCTGTGTAGTCTCCAGACCTACCGCGACCCTGTACTGATTAAGCAATTACAGACTATGAATGAATAAATATGTGCCCCATTGTATCTGTGGGGACTTATGCCCTTTTTAATTTGTATTATGTTATTTTTCTGTTGTATGACATTTTACACATTTCTGTAGAGAAATATTACTATTACTATATGATTATTAATATTTGCCACATCTGAGAGCTAAAATCTGGTTTTAAGTTGATCCACATGACAACAAAATAACACACTTCTTTCTTTCTTAATGCCTCAACCCCAACATCTAGACCGACTCCAAATCTACTAATGAAGCATACCAACCAAGCTACAACTCCCTTGCTACTGCTCTCCAATATCCTGAAACACCCAGAACACGCATATTTCAGAACCACTGTTATGGACCAAGGAGACATATGGAGCAGAAAGGCA
The DNA here is from genome assembly GCF_029633855.1 of Hoplias malabaricus. Classification (NCBI taxonomy): domain Eukaryota; kingdom Metazoa; phylum Chordata; class Actinopteri; order Characiformes; family Erythrinidae; genus Hoplias; species Hoplias malabaricus. The sequence goes on from NC_089817.1 coordinate 33,493,827, forward strand.
AGGCAGCCAAAACAGGAATGGACAGCACCTCGGCCATGAGACATCAAGGAAGAGGTTTAAAATACTTCATATCAACCAGTGATAGAGGGGAGCTCCAAGGAGTGTCATAAAACTAGCCATGGTCTTCCTGTCTTCTCTGACCCCAATCAGAGACATGACTGGATGTATCACACATTAGTGTTAACTTAACACTGAGAGTGTTAAATTATTACACTCTATTAGTGTTAGTAGTCTATTAGTAATAGTGTTGTTTTAACACTGGTGAATTTACTATGCAATAGAACATGCCCCTCACCCCCACTGCTATAACAGGTTTCTGTACAGATTTAATAGCATTCACCAAAATAACTAGGTCTATTCCTGATGTGGGATTAGTTCTGGAGAGCAAACCATATACCAACTCATCCTACAGGTATTCGATTGTAGTGTAGTAAGGTACACCACAAATACATATACATATAATTTTTATAATTGTTTTATAGCCTTGACCTTATTCAAACTCCTCCAACCTCTGATATTTGACTGAGTGAAATTAATTAAGATTTATAATTGGCTTAAGCAATTAAAACATTAATAATTAGTTTGAGAATGAATAATAATCATGCTAAAATGAGTCCGTCAGGATTTTCAGGAAAATAACGAACAAACTGCAAACACTGTGATTTCAAATAATGAGAGTTTTATTAACAAAGAGAAAGATATTTAATTAACATAGCACAACCCTGTAATCTCACGGTGTCCGGTAAGGGGAACTGATTCGAGCTTAAAGGTGAGCTAGGCGCTTCTGGCTTGTGACTAAAGTTGCTAACTAAGGTTTAATTAATACAAAGTTTATCAAGAGACTTAATTCGGTTCTCAGCTCTGGAAATGCATAAGTTTAGCTTACTTTTCGTCGATTCTCACCACTCATTGCGTACAAAGGCTCTCTGAGGTCCTGGGAGTTATGGCGTCTTGCTTGATTTCGCGGTCTCCGAAGTTTCCAGGCTGAGTCCGCATGGAGGCTTTTCTTCGTCGGTTGAGTCGCCTTGGCGTATTCGGAGCGTGATGACGCCGGCGGCAGAATCCTCTGGCTCAGTGTCGTGAGTGGGAGCGTCCAACTATATGGACGTTTGGACGAAAGTTCCGCTGGTTGCTGCAGTTCCAGAACTGAAACCGCTTCAATAAACTCACTTATTCTAAGACTTTATGGTGTCTCGGCAGTGTTTCCTTACTCTGGCCACGAATAAGTTCACCTGCTTCGATCAGTCGTGAGATTAAACTTAGATTGGGTTATAAGACATAAACACGATTAAGAGAAAAGAAAGATATTCAAATTACTCGACGTATTAGTAAAACTTCACACTCTTAGCTAATTTCGAGACGTCTCTCGTAAGCTTTAAATGAAGTCTCTGAGTTTTTCCTTTGTTTCGTCGTCGTCGTGGAGAAGAGAGTGTTTGTTGTTCAAAGTTTCTCGTCGGCGTCCTCTCTTTCCAGCTTTCTTTCGTGGTCCGTTACTTCTGTAGAGTCCTCGCAACTCTTCAGAACTTCGAACTGAATGTGAGCAGTCGAGCTGCTGTTTTTCAAAGTCAGCGCGGTCACGCCCTAATGGAAGGCGTCCTCTTTTTGATTGGACGCGAGTTCAGGCTCACGTGACTGACTCCATGAGACAGAAAAGTGGGAAGGCTGGATCAAAGATCTTTTAAACAATAAGTAATAAGATAGACATTTCCCGTATCGACATTTCCTATTCGTATTAGTAACATACAATAATGAGTATACTGGGTTATTAATATCAAACAGTTACATAATGTTTCATCTTTATGTCCCATTCATGACGATACGCTGGAAAAGTATATTAGTTCGTTTAATCCTATTCAGAGGTAGGATTTCTCTTCATGATAGAAACAGTCCACAATATACACATTTCATTAGGAGGTAGGCATTCATCTGAGGGTACAGAAAGTGACATCAATACATTTGTTTAATACACAAATAATTCAGAGTTCGACTATTTTCCGTCATGGTTTCCGGCGACTCCGAGCGAGGCGTAGTTTCGCCAGTGTCCATTTGGTGTCGCTGTTGGTCCATGCGTTGGTTAACGAGAGGTCAACCCGAGTTCAATCAGTTTGACCATCTGGGTTGTCTGTTTAGTGGTTCGAGATAAGGATTGAGACATTGAGGTGCCACTTTGTCCCAAGCGGGATTATAACCCTTCCTTGTGTTTGAGGTTCCTGTCTCTTAAAAGCATTATAAAATTTGGTTATCTCGACAGTTCCTGTTAGTTAAAAGAGAGAAGGGGGTTGTTGGGGCCATGTGTTACTTTAAAGTGTCCTTCTCAAGTCCTTTGATGTTTTAGATTGTGTGTGTGTGTGTGTGTGGGGCTGCTATGTTGCAGACGAAAAGTCTTCTTCAGAATGGAAAAATTTTAATTCAAAACTTTTCATTTCTTCATTTCGATCTGTCCAAATCTATCTTCGGTATTCATATTTGGCCCATACTCCACTACACGATGAAGCCACATTACTCCAGAGAATTACTTCAGGGCAATTCATATTTTGCTTTTCACTTCATCTCTCTGGAGATTAAACAAACTGTGTGTGTCAAACCTGAATGTTAAAATGTGGCACCTTAAACTCATTACAATGGTCATAGAGCAAGTGCTTTTGGTTTAATTCTTTATGATAAATTGTAAAAGCTTGTTGCTTAGGGACAGGCCCTGTGTGTAGACAAAGGTCAATTGATATATGACTTATTGATTTATAATGTAGTGGATTTTCAAATGTTTGTGTACATTTAGAACAATTGAGACAAATGTCATGAGATACACAAAACAATTCTATGAAAATGGGCCAAATACTGATCACATGTAACATATTAGTATCTGTGACTCTGACATCACCAGAAGGAGGGAACCAGAGACAGGAGCAGTTTGGATTTCTGGGATTATATTATCATCCATCGTCACCATCTTAAACATCAAACAAATAAGTCCCATATTACTCTTTCTCCTCAGCTCTTCCTCAGATTTTACCTTTGCCAAGTGCTTTTCAATAAGCTTGTACCATTTGGTATATGACCAGAAAATAAGGTACTTTGGACATGCATTATTGGTCAATAAAGGTACAAACAATTGAATGTACCTTTAAAGGCACAGGAGTTGTGTTAAAGTCCAGTTTTGTTCCTTAAAGGTACATTACATTCTCTTCTTCAGAAGGAGATGAGATATATGTAATATTTCATTATAGAACTGTGTTTAATAAAACAACATAATATAAGTCCTGGAGATGAAATGCAAACAATTTCAACATCTACAATTATAATAGAATAAGGTGCACTTTACCCTTAAGGCTAAATTTACTGAAATTTAGCCTTAAGGGTACCACCGTAGTGACAGTTATTTTCTGACAGTGTACACAGGGAAGAAATGATGCATCAGTGAAAGACCACCAGCTTCTTTTTAAGAGGGTTTAGAGATTTTTTAGAGCAAACAAGGTAAAAAAGAAAAAAAAAAAAAAAAAAAAAAAAAAACACTCCCTAATTTCTTGGCTGCTTTAATTTCAGAAGCCCTTGGTGTTTTAGCTCCATGGTTGTTTCTGGCACCATCATTCACAGCTTTGATAACTTTAGCTTGATATATTGCCACTTTAAAAATAACTGAGTACAACATTATTATTAAACCGCATGGGGCTAGAAATCCAACTACAAATTCTATGAAGGTCCAGCATATATATTCATACAATAAACATTCTCCATAACATTGGGAGTGTGTAAACATTTTATTAAAGTATAACATCATAATGGCATAACACAGACAACAACACCAGCCAATAATTATGGACATTAAGGTTTTAAGAAGTGTGATTACTGGAATACTGCAGAGGGTTAGTGATAGCAATGTGCCTATCAACTGCTATGAGTATCACACTGTACAGAGAGCCATACAGCTAGAAAGTTCTAGAAAGGTCTAGAGTAGAGCCTACCCAGAAGAGGACAACATGTGTTAGCAGTGGGGGATTCCAGCAGTGCTCTGATCATTTATCAAGTCTATATTGCTTCTGTTTGGGAATCTGAAAGGAAACTGTCCAAAATGGCTTCTGTTATTTATCTAGTTAGAGTATCCATCCATCCATCCATTATCTGTAACCGCTTATCCAACTTAGGGTCGCGGGGGGTCCAGAGCCTACCTGGAATCATCGGGCGCAAGGCGGGAATACACCCTGGAGGGGACGCCAGTCCTTCACATGGCAACACAGACACACACACTCACTCACACACTCACACCTACGGACACTTTCGAGTCGCCAATCCACCTGCAACGTGTGTTTTTGGACTGTGGGAGGAAACCGGAGCACCCGGAGGGGAGAACACACCAACTCCTCACAGACAGTCACCCGGAGCGGGAATCGAACCCACAACCTCCAGGTTCCTGGAGCTGTGTGACTGCGACACTACCTGCTGCGCCACCGTGCCGCCCTAGTTAGAGTATAGGTTAATATATTATATTTCAGCAGCATAGTGGCATGGTTATGGAAATATTCATGCTGCCAACCTTCTCCATGGGTCCTCTTTTTTTAAAACTCAAATATGGTCACCCTAATTTACATGTATATTATTTCCAGACAATACAGTTGATGATGTTAGGGTTACACTATCCACTAATGGGAGGATTCATGCTCATGTATAAAACAGAGAAGTTTTCCTTCTGAATCATTTCAGATTCTTCAGCTGTTTCTATTTTAGATGGACGACCAAGACTACAGGCTAAACATCACAATTCAACATTGCATTCCTGACAATAATAAGTCTTGTATAAGACATGCCCTATATGGCCCTGGATATTTTCTTCTGTGCTTCTTTCTCTCATGTATATCTGTGTGCACTGTGTTTCTGAACCTGCTGGTGATCATCTCCATCTCTCACTTCGAGCAGCTCCACACTCCAATCAATCTGATCATCCTCTCTCTGGCTGTGGCTGATTTTCTAGTGGGACTGGTTAATATGCCTGTGGATCTAAGTGCCCAGATGGACTCCTGTTGGTATCTTGGTTCATCAACATGCTACATTTCTCAAACAATTTGTTTGGTCTCAAAGTATGGCTCTCTGTACAGCATGATACTAATGGCAGTTGATAGGTTCATTTTCTATCACTAACCCTCTGCAGTATTCCAGTCAAATCACACTTCATAAAACATTGCTGTCCATAATTCTCAGCTGGTCTTTTTGGCTGGCTTATGCCATTGTGCTTTTATACTTTAATGATGCTTATACAGATCCTAATGCCTACTCCCAATGTTATGGAGAGTGTGTTGTGTATGTATATAAATATTGGACCATCATTGAATTTGTAGCTGCATTTCTAGCCCATTGCATTCTAATAATAATCTTGTACTCAGTTATTTTTAAAGTGGCAATATATCAAGCTAAAGCTATCAAAGCTGTGAAAGATGGTGCCACAAACAACAATGGAGCTAAAACACAAGGACTTCTGAAATCAAAGCACTCAAGAAATTAGGGACAGTGTTTTTAGTTTACCTTGTTTGCTGGATACCAAATGATCTCATTTCTGCAGCAGTTCACACACCTGCAAGTGTGTGGAGTTTTTTGATGTGCTTAATAGATTTCAACTCCTTTAAGAATCCACTGATATATGCAATTTTTATGCTATTTGTGTTTTAGAACATTTGCAAAATATACTGTAACACATAGAATCATCATCTTCAAGGCTGGATTTATTTCCTGAACATTAACCTCAGACAGGGCGGCACAGTAGCGCAGCAGGTAGTGTCGCAGTCACGCAGCTCCAGGGGCCTGGAGGTTGTGGGTTTGATTCCCACTCTGGGTGACTGTCTGTGAGGAGTTGGTGTGTTTTCCTCGTGTCCGTGTGAGTTTCCTCCGGGTGCTCCGGTTTCCTCCCACAGTCCAAAAACACACGATGGTAGGTGTAGTGCCACTTAAAAGTGTCCGTAAGTGTGAGCGAATGTGTATCTGTGTGTCTGTGTTGCCCTGTGAAACACTGGTGCCCCCTCCAGGGAGTATTCCCTCCTTGCGCTCAATGATTCCAGGTAGGCTCTGGACCCACTGCGACACTGAACTGGATAAGCGGTTACAGATAATGAATGAATAACCTCAGACTGATTTCATCTGAAAGAGCAAAGGCCACTTCATATTGTACTATATATATATATATATATATATATAGATCTTTTGATGATGTTATGCATGTTTAAAAACATGATGTTATGCATGTTTTTTAAAAGTTTTGCTATTTTACGCAGGATTGCTGCACTATCTTTTTGCGCAACAATGGTGGAATTGGTGATCCTCTTACCATCTTGGCTTCAGAGAGACACTGACACTCTGAGAATCTCTTTTTATACCCAATCATGTTGTCAATTGACCTAATTAGTGTTATTTGGTCTTCCAGCTGTTTGTTATATGATCTATTTCCTTTTTCCAGCCACTTATTGCTACTTGTCTCAACTTTTTTGGGATTTGTTGAAATTCACTGTGAAATTTTGAATGAACATATTTTTCCTTTAAAATGTTACATTTACTCAGATTAAACTTTTGATCTGTCATCTATGTTATATTATGAATACAACATTGATATTTGCCATCTCCAAATCATTGCATTCAGTTTTTATTCACAATTTGTTTGGTGTCCCAACTTTTTTGGAATCCGGTTTGTAGTAAATATATATCAATTAGCTATACTTGTAAATGCTAAGCCAATTCATGTGATCAGTCGTAATATTTAAACTGTAAGCTGAATTAATGGAGAATGAATGGAGGGATGATTAAGGCTCAGTGCTGACCATGATCCACTTCCCTTGCAAAGCTGAGAGAAATTTAAGAAACCAGAGCTATGACCCAGGAGGCACAGCTCAGAAACAAATTCTGCCTGTTATAGACAAAGGCCACATATAGGTTCTCATGTGGTTTCTTCCTTAAGAACACAGAAATGTGGTGGTACATTTCAGTAAATTTAATTAGGGAACATAACTGTACCTTATTCTATTATAATTATAGATTTCGTGTTATTTTCATACACCCCATTTCATCTCCAGGATTTATATTATGTTCTTTTATTTACCACAGTTCTATAATACAATTTTACACATATCACTCACTCCTTCTTGAGAAATGTAGGTAATGTTCCTTTAGGGAACACAGCTGGACTTTTACACCACTGCTGTACCTTTAAAGGTACAGCACACAGTTTGTACATTTTTTGACCAATAATGTATGTCCAAATTTCCTTATTTTCTGAGAATGCACCAACTAGCACAAGCTCATTGAAAACCATTTGGCAAAGACAAAGTTCGGGGAAGAGCAGAGGAAAGAAAAAATATGGGATTGAGATGTTTGGTGTTTAGGATGGTGATGGTGGGTGATAATAAAATCCCAGAAGTTCAAACTGCTCCTCTCTCTGGTTCCCTCCTTCTGGTGACGTCAGAGTAACAGATACTAATGTGTTTCATGTGATCAGTATTTGACCAATTTTCATAGAATTCTTGTGTATCTCATGACATTTGTCTCATTTGTTGAAAAAGTATAGAAAAGCCCCTGCTTCCGTGGACGTCGTCGCTGCAGGTTCCCCTGCCTCCATGGACGTCGTCACTGCAGGGTCCCCTGCCTCCGTGGACGTCGTCGCTGCAGGGTCCTCTGCTTCCGTGGACAGCGTCGCTGCAGGGCCTCCTGTTTCCAGAGACGTGAAAACGTCTCCTCGTGAAAGCTGCGCAGCCAGCCGCTCCTCTCCTCGTGAAAGCGGCGCAGCCAGCCGCCCGTCTCCTCGTGCAAGCGGCGCAGCCAGTCGCTCCTCTCCTCATGAAAGCGGCGCAGCCAGTCGCTCTTCTCCTCGTGAAAGCGGCGCAGCCAGTCGCTCCTCTCCTCGTGAAAGCGGCGCAGCCAGTCGCTCCTCTCCTCGTGAAAGCAGCGCAGCCAGCCGCTCCTGTCTTCGTGAACGCGGCTTCCACAGCCGCTCCTGTCTTCGTGAGCATGGCTTCCACAGCCGCTCCTGTCTTCGTGAAGGCGGCTTCCACGGCCGCTCCAGCCCCAGAGAAGGCGGCTTCCTCGGCCGCTCCAGCCCCCGTGACTGGGGCCCCGGCCACTCAAGGTCGTGTCTATGGGACGGCCCCAAGGACTTCGGGGCCGATCTCCAGAACTGTGCCCAGGCTGGTCCCTCAGACATTTCCACAGACATTTGCCAGCCCTGGGCACCCCCATGTTGTTTTAATTCCGCTGTCTGTCCCTGTTCTGATTCCTGTCTCTGTGCTTGTCCCTGTACCCTTGTCTGCGTTGGTTTCGATTCCTGTCCCTGTCATGGTGTTCATGTCCATTCCTGTAAACGTTTTGGTACCTGTTCCCCTGCCTAGTCCTGTCCAGTCCCCTGTTAGCCCTGCCCAGTCACCACGTAAACCCTCTGTCCGGTCTCATGTCCAGTCCCCTGTTCACTTCCAGTATCTGTCCTCAGTCTCAGCACCTGTCCAGTCTCTGTTTCAGTCCCCTGTCTCTGCTCCTGTGTTGCCTCAGTCCCCGTTTCAAACCTCTGTCCTGTCTCAAGTCTTGTCTCCTGTCCATTCCCAGCACTCAGTCCCGTCATCTGTTCTGTCTCCCGTCCAGTCCTTGTTCCCCTCCAATGTCTTGTCCAATGTTAAGCACCCCGTCCAGTCACACTTGTCCACTCCTGCTCAGTCTCATGTAAACACTCTTGTTCTGTCTAGTCCTTTCCAGACCCAGGTCCCCATTCAAGTTCTGTCCCCAGTCCGTTCTTTTCGTTCCAGTGCTTTGCCACCCGTCTTTAGTTCTTCAGGAGGGGGGGCATCTGTCATGCCCTCATCTCGTCTCGTCTGTTTTCCTGTTCTCAGCACATGGCTTTGTTTTGTTTATGTTCATGCCCCGCCTTTGTTCCGCCTCCTCGTCTTTTCCCTTGTTATCCGTTTCAGCTGTTTCTCGTTTGTTGGTGTATTTAGGTCCCCTTCCCTCACTTCCTGGGTTCGTTCATTGTTACTTGTTTCGCGTTCATTGTTCTTCGTGTTCTTTGTAGTGTTCTTTGTTTCATTTGCTCTGTTCTTTGTATTGTGCTTAGTATGGTTTGTTTCGTGTCATTCTCTTGCTCGTTTCTTGCTCGTTTCACGCCCGTTTCATGCTCGCTTCATGCCCCAGTCATGTTGTGTTTGTTCTGTTAAGTTCTTGTGAATAAAGTCTGTGTTATTAGCATTTGCGTCCGCCCTCAGTCAGTCCGCACCCCTCATCCCTAACAAAAACACACAAGCTTTCAATTTAGAAGCTGCGAGAATGAGGGGAGGGTATGTTGATCAAGTGAAAATGAAACCACAACAAGAAAGCTGAGCAGCGAAGAGACAGCTTTGAGTGCCCAGATTGCTGTGCAAGAGGCAGACCTGCAGTAGCACCTGTGGATGGGGTGTGAGCTAGAAAGTTGGGGGTATTGAGTGGTGGCTGCCGCAGGGTTAGAGGGTGGTATGATAAAAGGGATAAGGTTGGGATGATGAGTAAAGATAGACAGAGAGAGGAGTGGAAAGGAAAGGGTTGGATGATAAATGGAGGAGATTGGGATGATAAAATGGAGCGGTTTGGATGATAGGGAGGGAGTGATTAGATGATAATTAGAGACAGAGAGAGAGGAGGATAAAGGGGTTGGGTAAAAACCCCTTAGGTAAAGGCTTAGGTAAAAATATTAGTTTCAAAAGCAGCCCTCTAAGGCACCGACTTATGAGACAGCAAAGAGAAAGTCATTGAGGATAATGCCTTGTAGATCAGACACAACCAGGATCAACAGCAATGCTCCAGCAGAGGTATTGAGTTGGGAGAGAAGATGTCGTAAAGTCAACGCATTGCTGCACAGGGGACTGGAACACGCCACAGAGTTTAGAGCAATCTAAGCTGGAAGCAGATGCAAGAACAGCTGAATGAAGCCATTTCCAAGGCATTTCCATAGCTGTTTAGTCTGAGAACGGTGAATAGAAGGCTTTTTGGGCTTGATAGTAGCCTCCAATCAAAGGCAGAGGATCAGCATAAATGAACGCAGAGAGGAGGTCAAGTCGAGATCTGTCCCATGAGTCAAATGTAGCAAGTGGATATGACGTGAGTTTGTAGTATATAGGGCTGAGGGGAGGAGATCGGGCGTGGTCTTACTCCCAAAAATTACTTCACTAAGACAGACTGAATGATTTTTCACACACATTTCTTAAAAAATGTTTTTTATGGAACCGAAATTGTAACTTCTTAGATGATTCTCCCTCTGGCTGTGGCTGATCTTGAAGCGAGACTCTGATAGGTCTGAGTATATAATGCAACTTCTGGACCATTGTTGGCACATTGGAGATTGGGGTGCTATATTTCTCTGATAATTAACTGAACTCACATTGTCAATATCTCTCAGCACCCTCATCTTCATTACAGTAGATCAGTACATTGCTGTCACTTATCTTCTATGTTACTCTACTAGAATCTCAGTATGTAAAAAGTCTAGGCTCATAGTATTTGTCTGATCTTTCAGTATAATTTATATTGTAATTTACTTGTATCTAAATGGCCATTTCCTGCTATCTCGGTTAAGATGCTATACAAGCTGAAGGAGACCCTCACCACTGCCAACAGCCTCAGGGACACTTATTATACACTGTTAGAAGACACTAACTTTGGTGGTACTCTGGAGGGTACATATAATGTAACTTTATTTAGGGAACACCATCATATCTTATTCTATTATAGTTGTAGATTTTAGAATTATGAGATTTCATACACCTCATTTCATCTCTGGAAATTTTGTTTTTGTATTTTAAACAGTTCTGTAAGGGAACATTACAGCTATTTACATCTCCTGCTGGAGAAGAGAATGTAATGCACCTTTAGGGAACACAAATTGATGTTGATATGACTGTGGTACCATTAAAAAAAGTTACATTCACACTGTTTGTACATTTAGTAACACTATTGTACCTCTATCATACATGCTTTTAGTGTAGCACACTTTAATCATGCAGAGAGATGCCTTAGTTATTGGGCTTGATGTGGTTCTGTCACAGGAGTTTAAGTGTTAAAAACTTCCAATTCTATACATCTAGGGTCTAGAGTGTCTAGGGTGAGAGAAAAACCCTTGCTGTGACCTGGGCCCTCAAAACTACACAATAACACACTTCTTCTCTCTGATGCCTCAACCCCAACATTCAAAATTCAACTCTACCAATAAGGAGTATCATCCAATCTTCTCCTCGCTCACCAATGCTCTCCATTATTGTGAAATATCCTGTATAGTATGAAGCTACATTAGTCCAGGGAACACAGTTTCACTGCTCTGCACCCCAAAGCCAGGAGACATGATACCTTTACAGGCATTTATTTGGCACTGGACATGGTGACCTGGGGATCTTGTAAAACTGCTTTCTTAGCAATTAATTTCTTTTCATTTAATTTCCTGTAGAGAAAATAAACAAGCTGTGTGTGTCAAACTGGAATGTTGAAAAGTGGCACCTTAAACTCATTGCAATGCCATAGAGTAAAGTGTACAAGCACTATTGGTTTAATACTTCATGATAATTGGTGAAAGCTTGTCGCTTAGTGACAGATCCTGTGTATAGATACATGACTTTTGATATATGACTTGTTGATTTGGAATGCTGTGGATTTTTAAATGTCTGTGTACATTTTGAGCAAATGAGACAAATGTCATGAGATACACAAAACAATTCTATAAAATGGGCCAAATACTGATCACATGAAACATATTAGTATCTGTTACTCTGACATCACCAGAAGGAGGGAACCAGAGACAGGAGCAGTTTGGCTTTCTGGGATTTTATTATCACCAGAAATGATTATTTTCTCTCTCCTCAGCTTTTCCTCAGAATGTATCTTTGCCAAGTGCTTTTTCAATGAGCTTGTGCCAGTTGGTACACACTCATGAAATAAGGTATGGTTGGACATACATTATTGGTCAATAAATGTACAAAGAGTGGAATGTAACTTTAAAGGCACATCAGTGTTGTTAAAGTCCAGTGGGGTTCCCTAAAAGTACATTATGTTCTCTTCTCCTGAAGGAGAGGGGGATATTTGTAATATTTCGTTAAAGAACTGTGTTAAATAAACATAATATAAATTCTGGAGATGTAATGGGGCATATTAAATCAACATAATTTTAAAATCTAAAGTTAAAATAGAATATTGTACAATTATGTTCCATAATTAAAATACTGAAATGTACCCTTAAGGGTACCACCACAGTGACAGTTTTTGTGAAAGTGCACCCAGGGAGGAAACCGCATGATGACATTAGGCCTTAGTCTATAATGCTCAGGACTTGTTTCTGAGCAGTGCTTCATGGGTCAAAGCTCTGGCTCCTTCCATTTCTCTCAGCCTTGCTGGGGAAGTGTATCATGGTCAGCACTGGTCATGGACAGCTTAATCATCCCTCCATTTAGTCTCCATTAAATCAACCCACAGTTTAATTATTACAACTGATCACATGAAACTGCTTAGCTTTTACAAGTATAGCTTATTAAAATATATTTTTACCATTTATGTAGTTATTATTATTGTTTTTATTTACATTATTATTCATCAGTGAAAGACCACCAGGTTTTTGTGCACATATCTACATACAATTTATATGAGAGCAATACTCTGCTCTGTCAAATCAAATCAGTCTGAGGTTAATGTTCAGGAAACAAGCTCATCCTTGAAGATGATGATTTAAATATTCTACATGTTATAATATACTTTGCAGATCTTCTGAACCATGAATAGAAAATTGCATACATCAGTGGGTTAAAAAAGGAGTTCATATCTAAAAGCCAGAGCAAAACATTCCACACACTCGCAGGTGTGTAAATTGCAAAAGGGATGAAATAATTTGGTATCCAGCAAACAAGGTAAACAAACACCACTGTCCCTAATTTCTTGGCTGCTTTGATTTCAGAAGCCCTTGGTGTTTTAACTCCATGTTTGTTTGTGGCACCATCTTTCACAGCTTTGATAGCTTTAGCTTGATGTATTGCCACTTTAAAAATAACTGAGTACAAGATTATTATTAAACTGCATGGGGCTAGAAATCCAACTACAAGTTCAATGTAGACCCAATATTGATTTTCATACAATAAACACTCTCCATAACATTGGGAGTGTGTAAACAAGTTATTAAAGTATAAAAGCACAATGGCATAACACAGACAACAACACCAGCCAATAATTATGGAGAGTAAGGTTTTATGAAGCGTGATTTGACTGGAATACTGCAGAGGGTTAGTGATTGCAATGTACCTATCAACTGCTATTAGTATCACACTGTACAGAGAGCCATACATTGAGACCAAACAAATTGTTTGAGAAATGTAGCATGTTAAAGGCCCAAGATACCAACAGGAGTCCATGTGGGCACTTAGAATCACAGGCATATTAACCAGTCCAACTAGAAAATCAGCCACAGCCAGAGAGAGGATGATCAGGTTGGTTGGAGTGTGGAGCTGCTTGAAATGAGAGATGGAGATGATCACCAACAGGTTCAGAAACACAGTGCAGACAGACACACATGAGAGAATGAAGCACAGTAAAAAGTAGCCAGGGCCATATAAGGCCTTTTGTGTACATGACTCATTATTGTCAGGAAAGCAATATTGAACTGTGATGTTTTCCCTGTAGTCTTGGTCGTCCATCTGAAATAGAGACAGAGCTGAAGAATCTGAAATGATTCAGAGAGTTAACTTCTCTGTTTTATACACGAGAATGAGTCCTCCCTCTAGTGGATACCCTAACATCATCATGACATATAATATCATCATTACACATTTACTGAGTCTTCTTGCGCCCAATGATTCCAGGTAGGCTCTGGACCCACCGCGACCCTGAGCTGGATAAGCAGTTACAGATAATGAATGAATGAATGATTTGTGTATCTCATGACATTGATATGCTCAATATACACAAACATTTGAATATCAACTGCATTACAAATCAATAATCCAGATTTCAAGAGGCCCTAGTATATACACAGGCCCTGTGCCTAAGCAACAAACTTTGTCCATTTATCATGAAGAATTAAACTAATAGTGCTTGTACATTTTACTCTATGACCATTGTAATGAATTTATTGTGCATTCCAATATGACACAAACAGCTTTTTATATTTCTCCAGGGAAAAAATAAATAAAAATGAATTAATTGCTAATTGCTCTGAAGCAGTTTTACATGACCCCAAGGTCACCATATGCAGGGCCCAAAATAAGCCTGTTGAGGTATAATGCCTCCTGGCTTTAAGATGCCGAGCAGTGCATCTGTGTTCCCTGGACTAATGTAGCTTCATTCAATATCTGTAGGATGAGTTTGAATATGGTTTGCCACATCAGAAATAGACCTCAGAAGTTCTGTTGGTGAAAGCCACTAAATCTGTACAGAAATGTTCTAGAAAATTCTAGAGTAGAGTTTACTCAGAAGAGGACAACTTGTGATAGCAGTGGGGGAGCCCAGCAGTGCTCTGATCATTTATCAAGTCTATATTACTTCTGTTTGGGAATCTGAAAAGAAACTGTCCAAAAAGGCTTTTGTCATTGATCTTGTTAAAGAGTATCTGTTAATTTATTATATTTCAGCAGCATGGTGGCATGGTTATGGAAACAGTCATGCTGCCAACCTTACCCATGTATCCTCTTTTTTGAAAACTCAAATATGGTCACCCTAATTTTCATGTATTGTATTTCCAGACAATACAGTTATTCTATTTTATATTTTATTCTATGAGTGTGCACCACACATCTTCTGGCCTCAGTCAGTATAATCCTTGACATAAAAATCCAGTTATATCATCTGAACCCATGACAGTTCCTAATGGGCGCAATACATTATGGCCTTCCCTACTGTTTTTCTCCTCCCTGAGTGCACTGTCACAAAATCTGTCACTGTGGTGTTACCCTTAAGGGTACATTTCAGTATTTTAATTATGGAACATTATTGTACCTTATTCTATTTTAACTTTATATTTTAAAATTATGTTGATTTAATATGCCCCATTTCATCTCCAGGATTTATTTTATATTTATTTAACAATATATTATTGTTTTACAAATAAATATTACAAATATCCACCTCTCCTTCAGGAGAAGAGAACATAATGTATTTTAGGTAACCCCACTGGACTTTAACAACACTGCTGTGCCTTTAAAGTTACATTCCACTCTTTAATAATAATAATAATAATAAATTTTATTTGAAAGCGCCTTTCAAGTGACCCAAGGACACTGTACAATAGATAATAAAAATAAAGAATAAAAAATAAAATAAAATAAAAATTAAAATAAAAAAAAAAATGAAAATAAAAAAAATAAAAAAAAAAAATAAAAAAAAAAAAAAGTTAAAAAAAAAAGAAGAAAGTCAATAAAAGGTAAATGCACATACAAACATAAAATGACCATAGAGACATATACATAGTATCATCCATATGCTAGTTTAAAAAGATGAGTTTTTAGTCTGATTTTAAAAACATCTACAGATGAACAAGCTCGCAGTTCATCGGGAAGACTATTCCACAGCTTTGGACCCGCAACACAAAATGCTCTATTTCCAGAGGTGCTTAGCTTAAAATGTGGGACCTCAAGCAAATGGAGGCTTGAGGACCGAAGAGTACGCACTGGAGAGTATGGTTTCAGTAGACTACTTAGGTAAGAAGGGGCAAGGTCGTGCAAGGATTTAAACACCAACACAAGCAATTTGTACTGTATTCGATACTTCACTGGAAGCCAATGAAGACGACTTAGGACTGTAGTAATATGCTCCCAAGATCTTGTATGGGTCAGCACCCTAGCAGCAGAGTTCTGGACATACTGCAACCTACTCAAAGCTCGAGCAGGGAGGCCACACAACAGAGCATTGCAGTAGTTGAGTCTGGAAGTGACAAATGCATGGACAATGGTCTCGGCAGCAGTGAGAGAGAGAAAAGGGCGAATCCTAGAGATATTTTTAAGATGGTAAAAGGCTGTCCTACATGTGTTGTTAATATGTGAGTCAAACGATAATGTAGAATCAAACATTACTCCAAGATTTCTCACTAGTGTTGAAGTAGAGACAACAAAACCAGGGATACAAACAGTAGTGTCACTAAGCCTCCTGACTGTTGCAGGAGAAGCAATTATGATGGCTTCAGATTTTTTATTATTTAAGCTCAGGAAGTTCTCGATCATCCAAGCCCTCACATCAGTTAAGCATTCCAGCAAGGCACTAGGTGGCAAGCTGTGGGAAGGTTTTGTACAAATGTATATCTGGACATCATCAGCAAAACAGTGAAACTGCAGCCCATGATGTCTAATGATGTCACCAAGAGGAAGGATGTACAAAATAAAAAGCAGGGGCCCAAGAACAGAGCCCTGGGGGACACCATGTGACAAGGAGCATGTGTCAGATCGAAAACTTCCCATTGAAACAAACTGCTGCCTACCAGAAAGATACGATTTAAACCAGGCTAATGCAGTACCAGTTACGCCAACCATGTTTTTGAGCCGAGTTAGTAAAAGGCTATGACACACTGTATCAAAGGCTGCAGTAAGGTCCAACAGGACAAGAAGATTCAGCAGTCCTTGGTCAGCTGACATCAGCAAGTCATTGACAACCCTAACAAGAGCAGTTTCAGTGCTGTGGTTCCTCCTAAAACCTGATTGGAAGACCTCAAACAGATCACATGATTGAATATGTTCTGTTAACTGAGCAGCTACTGTTCGCTCCAACAGTTTAGCAAGGAAAGGGAGATTAGAGATGGGCCTATAATTTGCGAGGTTCTCAGGATCTAAGCCAGGCTTCTTGAGAACTGGAGTAATAGCTGCCAGTTTCAAAGAAGCTGGGACCATTCCTGAACTAAGTGAAGCATTGATAATTTTGGTAATGAGAGGACAGATAAATGAAGAACAGGCTTTCACCTGCTGTGTAGGAAAAGGGTCTAATTGACATGAAGTTGCCTTTGAGAAATTAATAATCTGTGAAACAAGCTGTTGGTTTACAGTATTGAAGGTGGAAAAATAGCTGCTGCTGAACTGAGGAGATAGTTGAGGAATGTTTAGCCTGGTTGCAGTGGGCTGGAACTGAGAGTAAATTGTAAGTATTTTATGATTGAAGAAGTCCATGAACCGAGAGCAGAGTTCAGCTGAAGGAACCATAGGGAAACTTTTCACAGGGCTCAATAGCTTATTAACAGTGGAAAAGAGAGCTCTAGGGTTACTGTGGGCACCAAGAATAACATCAGAATAATAGAGTGTTTTAGCTTCCTGTAGTTTTTCCTTATAAAACAAGACATGATCACTGTAAGCAAGGGCATGCACAGTCAGGCCAGTTCTGTTTGAGAGTCGTTCAAGCTGGCGACCAACAGCTTTCAGCTTGCGCAGCTCAGCAGTGTACCAGGGAGCAGGCTGAGAAAATGTAACCAAGCGTGTTCTTAGAGGTGCCAGGTGGTTTAAAATATGTGACAATGTTTCGTCATAGTGGGACACTAGCAAACCAGGATCTAAGCAATCAGGTACCGGGCTCTGACTGAGCATCTCCATAACAGCAGGAGGACTGATATTTTTGACACTCCGGAATGTAAACTGGCGTGATTGACGCTGCTCTCGCAGTTGACATGATAGTGGAAAGTCAAAGAACACAGCTTTATGGTCAGATACACACAGATCAATGCCTCTCACATTAAAAGGGGTTTTACCCAGAGAGCAAACAATGTCCAAGGTGTGGCCCTTGTTATGTGTAGGGAAATCAACGTGCTGAGAAATATCAAAGCTCTGTAAAACATTAAGAAATTCTTTAGCAAACAAACAGTTACTAGAATTGATGTGAATATTAAAGTCACCAAGCAGCAACAAATCAGAATAAACAGGAATAAGTGTGGAGATTAGCTCAGAAAACTCTGCCACAAAAACAGATGAGGTTTTTGGGGGGCGATAGATGAGCAGAACCAATACAGGTTTAACAGCAGAGACCAACAGCGCCAAACACTCAAACGATGTCATATTTGGGATTGAAACTGTTTTAACTTTGAGGCCAGGGCTGTACACCACTGCAAGTCCTCCTCCTCGTCCAGTTAAACGAGGTTTATCCACATATTGATAGTGTGGAGGCAGAGTCTGATTGAGCGCGAAATACTCGTTGGGCCGCTGCCAGGTTTCCGTGAGACAAAGCAGGTCAGTGTCATGTTCCTGGATAATATCTGCGACAAACGTTGCCTTATTATTTAAGGAACGAACATTAAACAGAGCACATTTCAGATTATGATCAGTGCTCGGAGCGTGTAGAGATGTTGTAGACACGTAACACAGGTTCCGGTTATTTGTGTGATCAGTTGAGCCTGCCGTCGCCTGGGAAGATTTACGGCGACACGATGACCACAGCGAGGGGATATTGTTGGGGTGCTGATAGTAGTTATAAGTCCGACCAAGACCCCGATGAGAATATTTAGGTCGTCGCAAAATACCAAGGTGACGATGGATCAGTAGAGGAGCAGGAGTTTTACACTGTGCATTTCGGAGCGTAAAAAGTTCACCAAAAGAGTACCTTATTCTCCTTGTCGTCATGATGAGGCCACAATGGAAGTTGCAGCCGTAACAGCCCAGTAGAAGCCAGAGAAGTAATCCCGAAAAAATCCACATAGCACGGGCGACACAGGTGCTCTCGCGGCAGATGTTAAGCACAGACACAGACGCTAAACTCTAAGAGAGCTCAGAGCCACAAGGAGAAATCCAAGGCTCATATTACAATAAATCCAGTACAAAGTTTGATACAGTGTGTTGGGTTCCACAGCACTTTTGCACACAGCGGGCAGAAAAACCGAATACAACTTTAAAGCTATTACAAACTTTGTCACCGGGGGAGAAGCGGCAGCCAAACGCGCCAGCGTATCTCTCGCAACCCGGAAGTCAAAACACAGCACTCAACCACAAACCTTGATGCTCTTTGTACCTTTATTGACCAATAATGTATGTCCAACGTACCTTATTTCATGAGTGTGTACCAACTGGCACAAGCTCATTGAAAAAGCACTTGGCAAAGATAAATTCTGAGGAAAAGCTGAGGAGAGAGAAAATAATATGAGACTGAAGTGTTTAGTGTTTAAGTTGGTGATGGTCGATGATAATAAGATCCCAGAAAGCCAAACTGCTCCTGTCTCTGGTTCCCTCCTTCTGGTGATGTGGTGAGTAACAGATACTAATATGTTTCATGTGATCAGCATTTGGCCCATTTTATAGAATTGTTTTGTGTATCTCATGATATTTGTCTCATTTGCTCAAAATGTACACAAACATTTAAAAATCCACTTAATACCTCCAAGAAGGCTGAATACACTGAGCTGCTCTTGGGTGCATATTGCAGGTGCATGTTGTGCACACACAACAGTCAAAGTTTTCCTCTCTGGGAGCCGAAGCCACGTTGTCCTCATTCACTGGGACAATCTCCAACTGTACAGCCACCAGCCAGGTACTAGTGGGTAACTCCACACCAGCCCTGTGCCTCTCACCTTGTGCAACTCCTGAGTAAGAAAGAGACCTGCCTCTACTGAGGATTTTGCTTCAAGAGCCCACACTGTGTCTAGTAGGGATGGAGAGATTCACCGATTCACATCGGTGGTTCGGCACACATGTCTGCGATTCGACTGCACCGGTATGTGCAATGTTCAATGTGTATGTTCAATGTGCATCGGGTTTAATTTGCGGGCGAATTTACGGTGCGTCTCCTCTAGCCTTTTTCCATCCATCCATTATCTGTAACCGCTTATCCAATTTAGGGTCGCGGGGGGTCCAGAGCCTACCTGGAATCATCGGGCGCAAGGCGGGAATACACCCTGGAGGGGACGCCAGTCCTTCACAGGGCAACACAGACACATTCACTCACACCTACGGCCACGAGTCACCAATCCACCTGCAACGTGTGTTTTTGGACTGTGGGAGGAAACCGGAGTACCCGGAGGAAACCCACGCGGACACGGGGAGAACACACCAACTCCTCACAGACAGTCACCCGGAGCGGGAATTGGACCCACAACCTCCAGGCCCCTGGAGCTGTGTGACTGCGACACTACCTGCTGCGCCACCGTGCCGCCCCCTCTAGCCTTTTTGCATCGGCAAATACCATGTTTAAATCGGTTGTTTTGTTTTGCAGTATCTATTCCTTATTCTAACGTATTTTCAGAGGCAACATATTTTTTATTTTTATTGATTTCCTTTTTTTTGAGGCAACATAAATGCACCATCGTGTCCTCAGGTACTGACGCAAGCACGCAGACGTACACAACAAATATGGAGGGAAACGAGAGCATTAGCAACGACAAAGAGATTTAATGCACCAAAAAAGACACACAAATCAAACGTGTGGCAATATTTCGGGTTTTTTAAGCGAGGTGGTCAACTTGACAAGACGCACGCAATCTGCAAACAATGCCATGGGGCTATCAAATACGTTAGTAGCACAACGAACCTGGCGACACACATGAAAAGACGGCACGGTGTGGACATTTCTGCGGCCGCTACCCCATCGTTTTCTTCGGATCCTGCTGAAACACGAGCCACACTGAGCAGTAGCAAAGGAGGTGACAGGTCTATCGCAAGATTATTTAGGCAAAACACGCCCCTGGCAGCAAACTCTGCTCACTCTTTTCTGCTACATGCTGCAATAATAGTTTTATTTTTATGTTGTTATTTAATTTTTATTTGTAAAATGGAATTAGAGCCATTTATGTTCACTACTCAGTCAGTCAACTATCTGAAACCTTGTGCAGCAGTTAAGTCTAGCAGACAGTAGTATGTGTTGCAGATCATAATTTTCACTATGCACATTGTTAATACAGTACTTTTAAAACTGTTCATCTTATGTTTTATACATTATGTATAAATGTAGATGGAGAATATAACTGAATAATTCAGTTGAATAAATTAATGCTCTGTCTGAATATACTGAATTATGCATTTTTTTATATTATGTATTGATTTTGCTCCATTGAAAACAATCAGATGCATACATCCCTTAAATTGTTAGAGAGTAAAGTAGAATTGTGCTATTGAGTTAAGAAAACTGATGGGTTAGGACAATACATCTTCAAACCTCAACTAACTGTATCGAATGATCACTTATCAAAACGAATCCTCATATAATTAAGTCATATCGTTATCAAATCATTTTTGAATCGCATCATATCGTGAACAGGAGTGATTTGTATCGCATCGTATCGACAAGGGGTTTCAGTGTATCGCAATTATATCGTATCGGTGGCAGTGTATCGAGATGTGTATCGAGATGTGTATCGAATCGACCTTAGTGGTGAAGGAGGAATCGATACATCCTTAGTGTCTAGAGGTGAGCCCAACTACATCTAGCTGGTATCGCTCAACCTATGGCACCAGCTACTTCCCCACGTGAGGTTACATTCCATGTATCCAATGGGCTTGGCACTGTACCACTACTCTGGACTTTGTGGGTGGTGAGCCCACATGATCTTCCCATGTTGTCTTTTTGGGCTAAAACTGGCCAGGTACAGTGGGCTGCCCGACTAGCATGCGCTCAGTGTACAACACTACTCCCAGGTCTGGCTCCAGTGGTAGGTCCCAGTGATCCTCTCACATGCAGTGTACACTTTCATTCTGTATTGGTTATAGTTTGTCTGGATCTTCACTCCAGGCTTGTTCACCATGGGATAACCTACTGGGAGCTAACAGTTCCCAGTATCATTAGACCACACTCAGTTCCCAGTATCATTAAATCCAGGAAAGGGAGAATTTTGAAGGACATTTCCCTATCATTTACATTTACATTTATTTACATTTATGCATTTGGCAGATGCTTTTATCCAAAGCGACTTACAAAGGAGGATCTAACATTCAAACTACAGCACAATTTATACAAAATACCTTACATTGAGTGCAATATGCCCGAAAGTAATAAGTGCATTAAAGAAAGACTTTCAGTGCAAAAGATACTCTCGGAAGACTTGGGTTTTCAAGGATTTCTTGAATGCGGAGAGGGTTTCAGTGCTTGGAAGCTCGTTCTACGAGTGTGGTACGAGAGATGAGAATAGCCTCGACTGACCTGTACGGGGGGTTGGCCGTGTTAGTTGGCGCTCCTTTGGGGAACGGAGAGGGCGGGTGCTAACATATGGTTTTAAGAGTCCATTGAGGTAGATGGGAGCAGAACCAGTGAATACTCTGAAGGCCATCATTAGTGATTTAAATTTGATGCGAGCAGCTAAGGGTAGCTAATGCAGCTCAACTAATAGGGGTGTGACATGTGCTCTTTTAGGCCGGTTGAAAACTATCAAATTGAAGATGATATTTTGTCATATGTCGTACAGGTTTATGATTTTGTGTTATTTATGTACCATTAAATGAGCATGACTTTGAAGGGTTTAATTGATGTTTTAGTGTCTGGAAAAATATCAATAAATATTAAACTTCGAAAGCTTAGCAATAACAAAAAAGCTTAGCTATAGCCCTACAGTTGCAGAAACATATAACTTGCCAGATATAACCTATACTCATGCTTAAATGAAGGAATGTGAGCATTAGAATCATACAATTATATGAATTAGCAGGGAATTGTAGATGGTAGAGCAGTGGTATGGCACAATTGAGAGATTAACTCTGGCTTTGAAGTGAATCCTCAAAACTACTGAATAACACACTTTTTCTGTCTTTATTGCCTCAACCACAACATCTAGTCTGACTCCAACTCCACCAATGGGTATTACACAAGCTACACAAAGTTTGCTACTGATCTCCAATATCCTGAAGCACCCAGAATAAGCTCATTTCAGAACTACTGTTATGAACAAAGGAGACATGTGGAGGAGGGAGGTAAGGCAGCCAAAACAGAAATGTCCAGCACCCTATGATGAGGTTGGCCATGAGAGATCAAAGAGGAGCATTAAAATATTTCATGTCAGCCAGTGAGAGAGGGGAGCTCCCGTTGTGTCAAGAAACTAACCAAGCTCGCCAAGATGGTCACTTTTTTTTTTTAAATAATATTGGAACGGAAAGCAGGTAGCACATTTAAGCATTCATTCTGAATCTGCATCTTCTTCCCTCAGAACACTGCCTTGATTGACAGCATTGCACCCATTTAAACATAGCCCCTGTCCGCCCCTTTCATTCTCTCCTCTTCTATCCAAACTTCTTCTGCTCTTTCTGCCTCTACTCATCATCCAACCCCTCCCTTTATCCTCCTCTCTCTCTGTCTCTACTTATCATCTAGCAACTCCCTTCATTATCCAAACCGCTCCATTTTATCATCCCAATCTCCTCCATTTATAATCCAACCCCTACCTTCCACTCCTCTCCATCTATATCTACTCATCATCCCAACCCCTCCCTTTATCATCCCAACCTCCTTCCTGTTACCATCCAAAACTCTGCCTGCTTATCATCCCAACCTTATCCCTTTTATCATACCACCCTCTACCCCTGCGGCAGCCATCAGTCAATATCTACAGGTTTCTAGCTCACACCCCTCCACAGGTGCTACTGCAGGTCTGCCTCCTACCCAGCACTTTGTGCACTCACTGCTCAGCTTCCTCGTTGTGGATTCATTTTCATTTGATCAACACACCCTCATCTCATCCATGCAGCTTCTAACTTGAAAGTCTGCTAACTTGAAAGCCTGCAGGTGCTCAGTGTATGACACTACTCCCAGGTCTAGCTCCAGTGGTAGGTCCCAGTAATCCTATCCCATGCCGTGTACACTTTTTTCCGTCTCTGTTGGTCATACGGGTGCTTGTTGGATTCTTGTTTATCAGGAACTTCACTGTAGACTTGTTCTCCATGGGAGATCCTACTGGGGGCTGCCACTACAGATATTGATCATATCTGTATAATCAATCTGAATTTCTTCCCCATGGGTTAATGGCCGTGGAAACCTTCCCTGTGTTAGTTTGTATGCCTTCCCTGTGTTATAAATGAGACAAATCTTACAGTTAGCTAGGAAATCAGACACTAATCCTCGCATAAATGAATGCCACCACTGTTTAAGATTTTCCATCATTTGTCACCTTCCTACATGCTTCTTCCAACACACTTCTAGCTAAGAACATGTGTAGTACGTACTGATAGTCCTTGTTCGTACATAGTCCTTCCACTCTACGTGCTCCCTGTTTTATTCACATTGATTTTTCTTCTGGACTGGCTTGATCCTGAATTTGTCTGAGTTGTGTTCCCATGGGAATGGGTTCCCCTGGGACGCTAGAATCTAGAACCATTATAGTATTGGGTTCTGTATACCCTGCTGCTTTTTTCGCTGCCTTGTCTGCTGCTTCATTTCCCCTACTCACCAATGTGTCCCCCTTTTGGTGACCTCTGCACTTTACAATGGCAACTCGCTTAGGCTTATGTATGGCTGCTTCTAGCCGTCTCAGTTCCTCTAAGTGTCTTACTGGCTTTCCTCCACTCGTGAGAAATCCTGTCTGTTTCCATTGCGGGAGTTCTACGTGTGTTGCTCCCACTGCATATGCCAAGTCACTATAAATTGTAACTTCCCTGTCTTGTGCCAATTCTAAGGCTGCTATGAATGCCATCAATTTTGCCTTCTGTGCTGATGGGTGTTGTTTTATGTCTTTTGACACTACCGTCCAAAATTCATCCACCTCACCTCTACTCTGCTGCACTACTGCGTATCCTGCCCTTACCTCTCCTGTGGGTGCTCTGTAGCCACATCCATCCATCCACAGGTTCCATGAACCTGGAATGGGTGTGGCTAATAGGTCTGGTCTTACCTTACTTTGCCTGACCACATTCTCTGCACATTTGTGTGGTGTGCCTTCCAACATCCCATCTGCCATGTTTATGCCCTCATGTGTGCATAGGATGTTAGGAGCTGTAAGAACCTTGTGTACGCGTCTCTGTCTCAGTGGGGTGAGTGTAAACATTTCTGAATTTATAAATGCTACCACTCCATGTGTTGTGAGTATGTGTAATGGATGTCCTGTGACTATGTGTGCTGTTTTTTGAACTAGCTTGACTAATCCTGCTACGTGTCTGGTGCAGTGTGGTTGTAATTTCTCAGTTAAATATACTTAGGTAGGAATACTTAGGTACATCAAAACTGCTCTGCATCCATCCCCCTTTTTCTGAAACAGAACTCCATTAATAATTGTTTCTGTTTTAGAAACATCCAAGTAGAATGGTCTTGTATAATCTGGTCTAACAAGGTCAGCCGCATGTGATAGGGCCTGTTTCAAGGAGATGAATGCCTGTTCTGTGTCAGTAGTCCATGCCAATTTCTCATACCTAATTTTTTACCATGTCTCTGAGAGGTTGTGTTTTTCCCGCGTAGTCAGGAATATATTGCCTGCTATATCCCGCTAGCCCTTGTCACGTTCTGTTTGTTTTCTTAGCCATGTGCTCATTTAGCACATGGCTCTGTTTATTTGTCCTTGTCTCCGCCCATGTCCCGCCTTTGTTCCGCCTCCTTGTCCTTTACCCTCGTTATCCGTTTCAGGTGTGTCTTGTCTGTTGATGTATTTAAGTCCCCTTGTGTCACTTCCTGGTATCGGTCATTGTATTGTTTTGTTTTGCTATGTTTCTAGTCATGTCGTGTTGTTTCGTATTGTTCCCATTTCTAGTCAGTTGTTCCTTGTTTTCGTTGCCTCATTTCTTCTTGTTGTTTCAAGCCCTTTCATTTATTCATTCTTCGTGTTAGCCCTCTAGTTTGTTTGTGTTTGTTTTGTTCTTTCCTTAATAAAATCACTGTGTTTTAGCGTTTGCGTCCACCTCCATCAGTTCGACAACCGTGAATCGTAACACAATGACAGATCTATTTAAGGACGCAGCTAGCACAGACGATATTGTTCAGAAAATAAAGGAGGTCCAGGCGGAGATATTCGGGTGCTAACCAAGTCGAGGACTTCTGAGGAGTCAACTCCTGAAACGATTAACTGTTCCAACGGGAGAAATCGGAGAAAGAAGAGTCAGCGAAAGAAGCGTGCTGGAGTCTCCCCCTCGCTGGAGGATTACCCCCTTAGGTAGGGGCTGTTAGCCTCCAACCACAGGACAACGGAGGTGAGGCTAACAGGGGCCGTAGGTCGGCCCCAAGGACTTCGGGGCCGATCCCCAGAACTGTGCCAAGGCTGGAACCTCAGCCTTCCCCACAGACTTTTACCAGTCCTGGGGACCCTCCTGTTATTTTGGTTCCCCTGTCTGTCCCTGTCCTGGTTCCTGTTTCTGTCCTAGTCCCTGTACCTGTGTCTGTCTTTGCCTCTGCTCCTGTCCCTGTCCCTGTTTGTGTCTGTCCCCATAAATGTCCTAGTCCCAGTTCCCCAGCCAAGTCCTGTCCAGTCCCCTGTTAATAATCCAGTCCAGTCCCTGTTCCAGTCTAGTGTCTTGTCACCAGTCTCTTCTCCTGTCTTGTCTCCAGTCCAGTCCCTGTTTCAACCCTCTGTCCAGTCTAGTGTCTTGTCACCAGTCTCTTCTCCTGTCTTGTCTCCAGTCCAGTCCCTGTTTCAACCCTCTGTCCAGTCTCCAGTCCAGTCATTGTTTCAACCCTCTGTCCAGTCTCCAGTCCAGTCATTGTTTCAACCCTCTGTCCCGTCACCAGTCCAGTCATTGTTTCAACCCTCTGTCCCGTCTCCAGTCCAGTCCCCGTTCCAACCCTCTGTCCAGTCTCCAGTCCAGTCCCCGCTTCAACCCTCTGTCCAGTCTCAATTCCTGCCTCGTGTCCAGTCCCAGCACCCAGCCTCTGTTCAGTCACCTGCTTCTGTCCAGCCTTATGTCTCTGTCAAGTCTTGTCACCTGTCAAGTCTTGTGTTTCTACTCCTGTCCTGTCTAGTCCGTTCCAGTCCTTGGTCCCGTCTCCTGTCCTGTCCCGCGTCCAGTCTCTTGTTTCCGGTCCTGTGAAGTCCCCAGCTTCATTTCCTGTGTCTGTTCCTGTCTTGTCATGAGTCCTGTCTCCAGTTCGTTTCTTGTCTTATTTTCCTTGCTCCTCTCCTGCGCCAACTCCTGGGGGTTCTAGGTTTATGCGCCCCAGGAGTTGCATGTTTTGGAGGGGGCATCTGTCACGGCCTGTGTTTGTTTTCCTAGCCATGTGCTCATTTAGCACATGGCTCTGTTTATTTGTCCTTGTCTCCGTCCATGTCCCACCTTTGTTCTGCCTCCTTGTCCTTTACCCTCATTATCCGTTTCAGGTGTGTCTTGTCTGTTGATGTATTTAAGTCCCCTTGTGTCACTTCCTGGTATCGGTCATTGTATTGTTTTGTTTTGCTATGTTTCTAGTCATGTCGTGTTGTTTCGTATTGTTCCCATTTCTAGTCAGTTGTTCCTTGTTTTCGTTGCCTCATTTCTTCTTGTTGTTTCAAGCCCTTTCATTTATTCATTCTTCGTGTTAGCCCTCTAGTTTGTTTGTGTTTGTTTTGTTCTTTCCTTAATAAAATCACTGTGTTTTAGCGTTTGCGTCCACCTCCATCAGTTCGACAACCGTGAATCGTAACACAATGACAGATCTATTTAAGGACGCAGCTAGCACAGACGATATTGTTCAGAAAATAAAGGAGGTCCAGGCGGAGATATTCGGGTGCTAACCAAGTCGAGGACTTCTGAGGAGTCAACTCCTGAAACGATTAACTGTTCCAACGGGAGAAATCGGAGAAAGAAGAGTCAGCGAAAGAAGCGTGCTGGAGTCTCCCCCTCGCTGGAGGATTACCCCCTTAGGTAGGGGCTGTTAGCCTCCAACCACAGGACAACGGAGGTGAGGCTAACAGGGGCACACCTCTCGGGGATCCATGGTTGAAGAAATCCCTCATTATGAGTGCGCCCGTTAAACCCCCTAAACCCTCTAGAGCTCCAGCACATGCCCTGCAAGCAGCACAAGCCCCTGCCTCTGTGGACGTCGTTGCAGGTCCCCCTGCCTCCGTGGACGTCGTCGCAGGTCCCCCTGCCTCCGTGGAACGTCGTCGCAGGTCCCCCTGCCTCCGTGGACGTCGTCGCAGGTCCCCCTGCCTCCGTGGACGTCGTCGCAGGTCCCCCTGTCTCCGTGGACGTCGTCGCAGGTCCCCCTGCCTCCGTGGACGTCGTCGCAGGTCCCCCTGCCTCCGTGGACGTCGTCGCAGGTCCCCCTGCCTCCGTGGACGTCGTCGCAGGTCCCCCTGCCTCCGTGGACGTCGTCGCAAGTCCCCCTACTTCCGAGGACGTCATTGCAGGACAGCTTACCACTACTGCTCCAGTGAAAGCGGCGCCTCCGGCCGCTCCTGTCCCCGTGAAAGCAGCGCCTCCGGCCTCTCCTGTCCCCGTGAAAGCAGCGCCTCCAGCCGCTCCTGTCACCATGAAAGCGGAGAACCCAGCCGCTCCTGTCCCTGTGAAAGCGGCGCCTCCAGCCGCTCCTGTTCTCGTGAAAGCAGTGCTTCCAGCCGCACCAGCTCCAGCAAAGGTGGCTTCCACGGCCGCACCAGCTCCAGCAAAGGGCGGCACCCACCGCACCAGCTCCAGCAAAGGCGGCACCCACCGCACCAGCTTCAGCGAAGGCGGCGAACCCCGCCGCACCTGTCCCTGTGAAGGCAGTGTCCACAGCCGCTTCTGCTCCAGAGAAGGCGGCATCCACGGCTGCTCCTGCTCCCGGTGCTGGTGGCATCCCCCGCCGCTTCTGCACCTGTGACTGTGGCCCCGGCCGCTTCTGCACCCATGACTGTGGCCCTGGTCACTTCTGCACCTGTGACTGTGGCCCCGGCCGCTTCTGCACCCGTGACTGTGGCCCCGGCTGCTTCAGGTCGTGTCCGTAGGTCGGCCCCAAGGACTTCGGGGCCGATCCCCAGAACTGTGCCAAGGCTGGAACCTCAGCCTTCCCCACAGACTTTTACCAGTCCTGGGGACCCTCCTGTTATTTTGGTTCCCCTGTCTGTCCCTGTCCTGGTTCCTGTTTCTGTCCTAGTCCCTGTACCTGTGTCTGTCTTTGCCTCTGCTCCTGTCCCTGTCCCTGTTTGTGTCTGTCCCCATAAATGTCCTAGTCCCAGTTCCCCAGCCAAGTCCTGTCCAGTCCCCTGTTAATAATCCAGTCCAGTCCCTGTTCCAGTCTAGTGTCTTGTCACCAGTCTCTTCTCCTGTCTTGTCTCCAGTCCAGTCCCTGTTTCAACCCTCTGTCCAGTCTAGTGTCTTGTCACCAGTCTCTTCTCCTGTCTTGTCTCCAGTCCAGTCCCTGTTTCAACCCTCTGTCCAGTCTCCAGTCCAGTCATTGTTTCAACCCTCTGTCCAGTCTCCAGTCCAGTCATTGTTTCAACCCTCTGTCCCGTCACCAGTCCAGTCATTGTTTCAACCCTCTGTCCCGTCTCCAGTCCAGTCCCCGTTCCAACCCTCTGTCCAGTCTCCAGTCCAGTCCCCGCTTCAACCCTCTGTCCAGTCTCAATTCCTGCCTCGTGTCCAGTCCCAGCACCCAGCCTCTGTTCAGTCACCTGCTTCTGTCCAGCCTTATGTCTCTGTCAAGTCTTGTCACCTGTCAAGTCTTGTGTTTCTACTCCTGTCCTGTCTAGTCCGTTCCAGTCCTTGGTCCCGTCTCCTGTCCTGTCCCGCGTCCAGTCTCTTGTTTCCGGTCCTGTGAAGTCCCCAGCTTCATTTCCTGTGTCTGTTCCTGTCTTGTCATGAGTCCTGTCTCCAGTTCGTTTCTTGTCTTATTTTCCTTGCTCCTCTCCTGCGCCAACTCCTGGGGGTTCTAGGTTTATGCGCCCCAGGAGTTGCATGTTTTGGAGGGGGCATCTGTCACGGCCTGTGTTTGTTTTCCTAGCCATGTGCTCATTTAGCACATGGCTCTGTTTATTTGTCCTTGTCTCCGTCCATGTCCCACCTTTGTTCTGCCTCCTTGTCCTTTACCCTCATTATCCGTTTCAGGTGTGTCTTGTCTGTTGATGTATTTAAGTCCCCTTGTGTCACTTCCTGGTATCGGTCATTGTATTGTTTTGTTTTACTATGTTCCTAGTCATGTCGTGTTTTTTTGTATTGTTCCCATTTCTAGTCAGCTGTTCCTTGTTTTCGTTGCCCCATTTCTTGTTGTTGTTTCAAGCCCTTTCATTTATTCATTCTTCGTGTTAGCCCTCTAGTTTGTTTGTGTTTGTTTTGTTCTTTCCTTAATAAAATCACTGTGTTTTAGCGTTTGTCCGCCATCCGTGAATCGTAACAGCCCTAAGAAGGATAACATGTGTTTGACTGTCAGTGGTCGTGGATGCGACAAAATGGATGATCTATGTGTAGCTGATATACCTTGTGTGACAATCCAGCCTAGAAAAGTAACTCTGGATCTACAACTCTGTAATTTTGACCTAGAGACCTTATACCCAGCGGCTGCCAAACATTCAAGGACCGCACGGGTGGCTGTTAAACAGGTCTCAGGTGTCTGTGGCAATCAGTAAATCATCTACATATTGGATAAGAATAGAACCCATGGGTAACTGGCAATCCTCAAGATTTCGTCTTAAAGCCTGATTGAAAAGTCCCGGGGATAACGCAAACCCCTGTGGAAGTCTAGTATACCTGTACTGCTGGCCCCTGTGCGTAAAAGCACATATGTCTCTGCAGGCCGAGTCTATATAGAACGCCATTGGGCTCTAAATGTGTGAACACATGCGCGTTAACACGTTATTAAAATATTTGCGTGTTAACACATAAAATTTTGTCGTGATAACGTGACCAAAAATGACACGTTTACACGCTTCTTAAGGTTTTCGCCAATGGGAGGCCTCAAATCCGGGCGTACTTACATATTCATGATAGGATTTACATCACACACTGTAGCTGACACAAAACATAAATCTTTTGTGAACGTAGTCCCTACGTTTCATCTGAATTATTCATAACATAGTGAGCTGAATGCTGACCTATGGCTACGTTGAGCCCTACGTGAGCAGTGTGAAGACAGCAATACTAGTAAAGCTGATCCCCATAGCAACTGGAAGTTTATTTTTCACAATTAAAGACTCTGGTGTTTAATACCTTAAAATTTGTAAACATGCATATTATTATATAACTTATTTCATAACATGCTCTAAAGCTTTTCATAATTTTATATCAAACAAACATCACTATTCTCTCACACTGTGTGTGTGACACATACTGAGGTTACTGAGTAGTTATTAACTTACTCATGTTTTATTTAATTATATACATCTACTTCTATATATACATTAAAAATGTGAGAGGATAAACCTCCTTCAAAATGGAATTGAACAAAAAAAATCTGATTTAAAAAAGGGCTTTTTCAGCAGTAAATTATATATATATATATATATATATATATATATATATATATATATATATATATATATATATATGTTCAACAATATAATATATTACATTTATATATGTATAATGTTTATACAAAATCTCATAAAAAAACATTGTTCAGGATATTAAACACTGTTTCCGTTATTTGGTAAGTTAAGGCTTTATGTTGTTTCAGATATACACCAGTAAGTGGCAGTAAAGCATGATTCACGAAATTCACAAACTTAACGTGTTAACACGTTCATAACGTTAACACGTAAATACCTTAGCGTGTTACCACGAAATTATACGCTATGTGTTAACACGGAGAATCCAACACGTTTAGAGGCCAACGGCGTTCCATAGATCAATGCATGTAAACCATTTGATATCTGGGCTTAAATCCGAAAGTGCCGTGTATGGATTGGGGACAGGAATAGTCTGTGTAGCTAATGAATTTATTGCTCTGAGATCACGCGCCATCCTATACTGACCCGGTTCCTTTTTAGGAACCGGTAATATGGGAGTGTTCCATTGGGAACAGCATGGTTCCAGCACACCTGTGGTCACCAGTGCTTTTACTTACCGTGTTGGGGTGATCAACATCTTCCCTTCCATGGTGTCTAGCTAAGATGTCATGAGTCAATGTAACGGTGTCAGAGCAGCAGCCCTTAATATGATACATTTTACTAGACGGCGAGTAGATCACATTAGGTAGTTGAGTCTGAACCCAGTCGGTAGTCTCCGCAGCTCTCTTAACCATGGGGCCCAATTGCTTAGCTGTATGTTTGGGGTGTAATGCTAATGAGATGTGCGGTACAGATGTCTCAGACATTTTAAACCACTTATACTGATCGGGTGAGAGTGTATCCAGTGATGCCACCCCCTCAGGCCCCACATAAATACCATTGGACTCAATGGTCCATTCAGTATTCATTAGTTCTGATTCAAACAAGTTAAAATATGCTAAATCTCCTCCTGTGTCATAGAACAAGGTGACATGGGGCAGATCAGGGGGTGGTGCATAGGGCTCCAGTGCCATGATCCAGGGCTTCCAAAGGTTGAAAAGAGTCAATAACTGGCTACTGGATTCCTTTATCAGTCCCCAGTAGATGTCCACCGATTCAGGAGTAAAAGCTTTCATCAAATACATCCCCTCTCCATGACGTCCTATAGAACATTGCTTGGACCCGTCTGGCCATGTAATAGTTAATCCCTCTGGGGAGCACATAATACATGTCCCCATTTTCACTAATAAGTCTCTGCCAAACAAGTTGAGTGGTGCTTGTGGCGCAATCAAGAAAGAGTGTAAAACAGTCTGTGTACCATTGCTTACACTTAAGGGTTTTGTTTTTGGCAGTGATTGATCCCGAGAAACCCCTGACCGGCACTGAAATGTCACTCATCATACTCGAGGGTAGACTGCTCGTCAATGCAGAGTGAGTGGCCCCTGTGTCAATCAAAAACGGAATCTTCAGGGTCCCGACGGTCAGTGACAGCATGGGTTTTGCTTGTGCCATACTGTCTTGGTGGTCCTCTGGGCATCGTCACTGTTCCCCCCAGGGCTCCAGGCTGTACTGACCTACTGGAGCTGCCTCTGGGTTGGGAGCCTGATAGTAGGCTTGTGGCTGGTGTAACTGTGAAGGGTGTTGTTGGGGATGTGACTGGTTCTACCTGTGACAGTCCCTGGCCCAGTGATCAATCGCTCCACACTGGATGCATCCTTGTAGCCTGGAAGGCCCACCTCGACCAAACCCCCTCCCTCATCCACGCCCCCTGGATCTAAAAGGTTGGGGAGCATACTGCATTGGACCATAATTATACTGAGGTGTAGGCCATTGCTGGGGTGGCATGTATGGCATGGGTGTCTGTCCCGGAACCGTTGTAGCTGGAGGTGGTGGAGGGTTTGGAACTAATGGGTTGATAGCTGGTTTGGGCTGATGCTTGGGGCTGTGTGAGAGACATCATTGTTTCCGACTTAATTTTAGGTTCTTTCTTATTATGTTGCACCTGCTGCTTTAAGCAGCAGCGCGCATTATGTTGCAATATATTGTTATCCGATTTGTTCTTTTTTTTTTATTATTCAGCGTTTCCTTGTCCACTTAACTAGTTCCGCAGTTTTCGAGCTATCAACTCTGTTTCACCTGGAAATTGTGCATCCTCTAGCGACGATGTGGGCTTGTATACAGCTTTCCAATACCCGCACTCGTTCGTCTGCTACACTCATTTATCGCTCCGTTTTTCCCCAGTCATTTCTATGGAATTAATTTTCAAAGCGCTCTAACTCGGTTTTTCAAGCTACGGACACGGGATTTCAGACGGTCGGACCTGGGCATGCCGGGTCCCATCACATACATTTTTGGACCTCTGGCACTCATCCTTCTCTTTCTATCCCTCTTTCAAAATCCCTCCATTCATTTCAATGGGAGGCTCTTAGAGTGGGGTGATGTCATACACTGTAGGTTCTCTGACCGAAAACCGTTTTTTCACTTTTCAGCCGAACAATTCGCCATAACTTCCTCATACTTTCACCGAGAAACATTTAAATTTTAAATGGTAGAGAAACCTGTCATTTCTAGCATTTGTAAATTTGAACATTATTGAAAATACCGTTTTTGTGTTATGAATTTTTGTTCGGCACAAGGGACGGTTTCGGCTCCCATAGAGTTCAATGTATTTTTAGAGTAAATTTTTCTCCTGTATTTAACTCATCAAAACATGCTCAATTCTCACTTAATCTGCATATTTTTTTTTATACCATATCGATCCCCAGACTCTCCTTGTCGCAATGGTATATACGGTTAAGTGACGTGGGGAAATCTTTCCGAGCTATAAGCATTTGTTCGGAGGGTGGGTACGCTCCCATAGGAACTCACTGAAATTATTTTTTTTTCTTTTTCAATTTTCTGCAAAACATTTCACCATAACTTCCTTATACTTTCACCTACAGACTTCATTTAAATTTTCAATGGTAGAGAAATTTTCTTTTTTTTTTACAAAATTTGTAACTTTCTCAGACTTGTAAGTTACAGACCGTTTGAGAATACTGTTCTTGAGTTATGAATTTTTGTTTGACACTTGGGAGGGTTTTACTCCCATAGAGCTCAATGTATTTTAAGACCGGGTTGGCAAGCGGATTTTCAAAACTTTGCCTGTTTTTAACTCGTCATTACACCATCAATTCTTGCTCAAAGTGCAAAATTTTTACACCATCTCGAGCGCCAGACTGTCCTTGTCGCTACGGTATGTTCGTGCGTGCTCTTTGAGTTTTGTGTGCCAGCTGGACAAGTTTTGTGCGCGTGCTCTCTGAGTTTTGTGCGCCTGATCCCTGAGTTTTGCGAGCAGTTTTGGCACAAAGGTCTCGCATGGGTGGGACTTCTCAGTGGTGCCTTCCCATTGGCTAATGAGTTTTTGAGTGACAACTCAGTGCCCAAGGCATTCGTTGCAGCTCAGTAGTGGAGAGACAGGAAATATTTCAACATTAAAGAGTTAGTAATTTTACACAAACACGAATTCTCTTTGTACTTTACTGTTTAAAAACTATGAAATACCTGCAAACTCCAACAATAAATGTAGATATTGAGGTAATGTTCTGTCTAAATCAAAACATTATAGATTTTACTGTGAAAACAAATCTATTTGTCTCTCGTTACCAGATACTGATCTGAGGTAAATGCACATCGATGTCTGTTTACTCAGCGTGAAACAGAATAAATGAGCATTTATTTGTTTAAATGCTCAAATTTTATTTTGAAAATCACAGTTAATCTGTTTTTAACAAATGCCATAACAAATGTGCATTTTGTTACAGGAGGTCTCAGAGAAAATAGAAACATCACCGACAAGAGTGTCCCTGCTCCTGCAAATTTAATAAAGTTCTATCAAACTTGTGCGAATTCCACTGTCATTTTTGGATTTTGAGAGGAAATGTGAATAATTAATAAATCATTAATCATTATTAACCATAATGAATTAATAATAACAATGATTATTAATACTAATATTTATAAACAAGAAGTCAAAATGTTCTAAAACTATACAGTTCAAGCAAACTAACTATCTGTTTAAATATTATGAAAGAGGAAATTATATCAGAGCTATTCAGCCCGTAAAATGCGTTATATTCTGTAAAAGCGGAATCCCAAAGCCGAATACACACGCTTCCTGCACTCAGAGTCGTGAACAACGTTCAGGGCACTGAGTTGTCACTCAAAAACTCATTAGCCAATGGGAAGGCACCACTGAGAAGTCCCGCCCACGCGAGAGCTTTGTGCCAAAACTGCTTGCAAAAGTCAGGGATCAGACGCACAAAACTCATGCAGCTGGCGCACAAAACTCAGGTAGCACGCACAGAACTCAGAGCTCACGCATTAAAACCATGGAGCACAAAGGTCAGAGTTGGATATTTTGTTTGAAAATTATAAGTTTTACGTTTGAGATTAATTTTTTGTGTGATTCTTTTTGGCACAAATCTGATTCCATAGGTGGGACAGTTTCTTAAGGTGGAATTTTTTTTTAGAATAACCCGTTCACAATATACTGGCTGTCTTTTCAACATTTTAACCTT
Organism: Hoplias malabaricus; assembly: GCF_029633855.1. Taxonomy (NCBI): domain Eukaryota; kingdom Metazoa; phylum Chordata; class Actinopteri; order Characiformes; family Erythrinidae; genus Hoplias; species Hoplias malabaricus. The sequence goes on from NC_089817.1 coordinate 33,529,566, forward strand.
TATTTCAAGTGGTCATTTTTAAAGGTGGACGTCTCAATACAATTGTGGGTTTCTTAAGGTGGAATTGTTTTTAAAGCTGGAATTCAAAATGTATCGTTTTCCATTCACGCCCTACTGGGCTCCATAGAGTCCAATGTAAACTGGTAGAAATTCATTGAATCGTGTGTATGTCAGTTGTGTTCTGTGTGTGTGAGAGAGAGAGGGGGGAGGTGGAGGGAGCAGAGGCAGACACTGAGGGGGAGAGGAGTGAGGGACACAGAAATACACAGGCAGTCTGTAACACTTGAAAGGTCTTTTTTAAGGTGGACGTCTTAATTATCCAGGGACTCTTAAGGTGGAATACCGCCTTCAAAATATACTGGCTGTCTTTTCTATATTTTAACCTTTATTTCGAGTGGTCATTTTTAAAGGTATATGTCTCAATACAATTTTCTTAACTTTCTTAAGGTGGAATTTTTCTTTTGCTTTTAAGACTCTTTTGGCCTACGATGTGGACATCTCAATACAATTCTGGGTTTCTTAAGGTGGAACTGAAAATGTATCGTTTACCATTCATGGCCTACAGAGCTCCATAGAGTCCAATGTAAACTGCTGTGGGAGAGTGCTCACTTAACATCCCACTACCAACAGCTTAGCAGTAAACTCCTTCACCATAGCGTCGCCTAGTGACCCACGCGGGTTTTCTGTACCGACGACCTCGCTTTAAGCGGGAAAGACGCGGATCGGGGGACGGGGGTTTCAGCGGCGCAACATCTCCCGTTTCCTCCTGGAAATGCAGACCTAGATTTATATTAGCGTTCTTACGGATCTCGTCCAGTTGGGCTTTTAACAGCTCCAATTCCATTTTATTCTTTTCTTTCACCTTGCTATCTACTCTATCTTTGTGCTTGTTCATATGAAACAAAATATGTCTCGACCAGTCCTCATGAGGCTTATCTGGTCCCATATCTGGATTGTCTTCTACCTTGTCCTTAATAGGAGTAGGTAGGCCATTAAGAATTGCAGTCCTAAACCGTACCTGTTGACCCCGAGCTGGGTGAGTGCCAGTAGTCATAGTCCAGTGCTCAACTGCCTGACTCAAATGTTCTGCCGAGTTAGTATTCTCATCCCTGGGATAACTAGAGACAGTGGTTGCCACTCTGACCGGCCACATATGCCTCATGATATCTGCTAGATTCTGTGAGTATAATGCAAATGAGGTATTATCTACCTGCCTATATGTGTTTGCCTGTCTCTCCAGTTCAGCCACCTGAATGATAGTTGTAGATCTGTTCATAATGTTCCTGAAATCTCCCAAGGCTAAGGTAATTCCCTCTTTGTATGTTTAGGATCACATTTCCTGTCTGGAATGTGTGTGGGGGAGTCCCTGCCGCTAAGCTGTGCTGAGTGCTCTGCAACTTCTGGCTCTGGTCACATACCTCAGTGTCAGTGGCTGGTGAATCAGTATTAGGTGTGGTATGCATAATCATAGCAAACAAATTGCCATTGTAAACACATTTCAATCTTTTCAGCTTAATCAAATCCACTTCTGCCTGGTCACTTTTACTTTAGCCTTTTTACGTCTTAATAAACCTGACTTTTCCAACTTCTCTTTAGCCTCTTGCACTGCCTTATTTCTGATTATGATCATTTCATTTAGCATTCTTCCTAGGGATATCTTCTCCTCCTATTCACCCGCATTAAATTCTTTGACTGCCTCATTCAAATCCCTGTTCACCTCATTTTCCAAATCCTCCCTTTTCTTAATATTAGGTTCCAATCCTTTCACTATTTTAGCAAGTAATTCACATTGTTCTTTTACAGATTTCCATTGCCATTTCCTTTCCCCAAATCTGAAATTTAATTCCTTTTCTAAATACCTCTTATTTGAGTCTGCCATATTGATCAAAGACAGGACTTACCCTCGAATTCTTCCAGTGGGTCTTCACTCCTCCTTTCCACTCGACCGTGCTTCGTTATCACCGTTAGGTATCCACACGGGAGGAAATTTTGGAGAACACGGTTTCCTTTACTGCAGTCCCTGACGTGCAGACCTCAGTGCCTGACTCGAGGCTTTTCCTTCCTCGGTCCCAGAGACGAGCCCCAGTCCCTGACTTGGGGTTTAAGGAAGGCCACTCCCAAGGAGACCCAGTCTCCTAGTCTTTAGTCTGAGTGCTCGTCAGCGGCTCAGAGGGGTCCACCACCACCCAGCCAAAACACAAAAACATAATATTATGATTCACTCGAAACTCATTCCTTCCTCCGACTAAGTTTTAAATTGTTCAAACAAAATCTCTGTGTTAGGTTGACCTAATATAATCCACCATTCATCATTTTGGTTATAGTCAATATGCAGAATTCATTATAATAGGTTTCTGCTTACCTTTTATGTTGGGGCCCTGGATGAATGGAAGATCAGTTCGGTTCGTCCTCCTCAGTCAATTTCCCTACATCACGTCAGGGTCACCAAATTGTGGACAAAACTGTCTTGGGTATTCGTTGATGTAGATATTGGGAACAAATGAGGTAAACACAGAGAATTCAAATAAACAATCAAACACTTTATTTAAACAGAATTTTGGGAAGAACAGTACAGATGTGCCTCTCTGTCTCTCAATGCTCTGTTCTTCGGATACTTCCTGTCTGGCCAGTGCAGTTATAGTAGTCATCCATCCCCCCTAGGTATGTGCCCCACCCTGATTGCCTCCCTGATGCCAGAGTCAGTCGTTGCTAGGCTGTTGCTAAGGCTTTCTAATGACCTATTGACCCCTTCACTGGGAGAGTCTGTTGTTTACAGCTGAGTTCATCCCCGTTAACACCCACCCCCTTCACACACACACACCGTTTATCCTTTTCCTGTTGCACAAGGTAAAATAATACTGTTTCTTAAAAATAATAAAAGTATCAAGCTAGCTGAAAAATATAATGATTACTGAATCATTTGTTCCCACAGGGCTAAAAGCTCCCACTATCATCAAACCACACCAGACCTTTCACCCCAATCCTTGAAGTGGAGAAATTTCAAGAACATTTCCCAATCAAATTGAAGATAATATTTTCTCATATGTGGTACTGATTTATGATTTTGTGTTATTTATGTACTCCAGGGGACACAGATTCACTGCCCTGAATCTTAAAGTCAGGAGGCATTATACCTTCATAGGTTTTTTGGCACTGGACATGGTGACCTTGGGGTCATGTAAAACTGGTTCAGAGCAATTTGTTTATTTTCATTTCATTTCCTTTGGACATTAAACAAGCTGTCTGTGTCCAACTGGAATGTTGAAAAGTGGCACCTTAAACTCATTGCAATGCCACAGAGTAAAGTGTACAAGCACTATTGGTTTAATTCTTCATGATAATTGGTGAAACCTTGTTTCTTAGGGACAGGTCCTGTGTATAGATGCAGGTCTCTTGATATCTGGTTTATTGATTTGTAATGTGGATTCTGTAATGTTTCTGTACTTTCTCAACAAATAAGAGAAATGTCATGAGATACACAACAATTCTATGAAAATTGGTCAAATACCGATCATATGAAACATATTAGTATCTGTTACACTGACATCACCAGAAGGAAGGAACCAGAGACAGGAGCAGTTTGAATTTCTGAGAATTTATTATCACCCTTCATCACCATCCTAAACATCAAATATCTCAGTCCCATATTTTCTCTTTCCTCAGCTCTTCCCCAAACTTTGTCTTTGCCAAATGGTTTTCAATGAGCTTGTGCTAGTTGGTGCACTCTCAGAAAATAAGGAATATATGGACATATATTGTTGGTCAATAAAGTTACAGTGTGATATACCTTTAAAGGTACAGCAGTGGTGTAAAAGTCCAGTTCTGTTCCCTAAAGGTACATTACATTCTTTTCTCAAGAAGGAGAGGGGGATATGTGTAAAATTTCATTATAGAACAGTGGAAAATAAAAGAACATAATATAAAATTTGGAGATGAAATTGAGCATATGCAATTAGCACATAATCTACAATTATAATAGAAAAAGGTACAGATATGTTCCCTAATTAAAGATACTGAAATGTACCACCACAGAGAGAGTTTTTTTGACTGTGTTCTTAAGGAAGAAACCACATGAGGTCTATAATGCTCAGGACTTGTTTCTGAGCTGTGCCTCTTGGGTCAAAGCTCTGGCTTCTTTCATTTCCCTCAACTTTGCTAGGGAAGTGGATCATGGTCCGCACTGAGGCTTAATCATCCCTTCATTTAGCTCCATTAACTCAGCCCACAGTTTAATTATTACAATTGATCACGACTTGTTTAGTGTTTACCAGTATAGCTAAATGAAATATACTTAATATTTATACAGTTTAATTTTTTGATGTTATGATGCACCTGTGAAAGATCACTAGGTCCTTTTAACAGGGTTTGGGGATTTGTGCACACATTTCCAAAAAATATATATTAGAGCAGTAAAATATGAAGTGGCCTCTGCTCTGTCAGATGGAATCAGTCTGAGGTTAATGTTCAGGAAATAAATCCAGCCTTGAAGATGATGATTCAAATATTCTACGTGTTACAATAAATTTTGCTGATGTTCTAAACCACGAATAGAAAATGGCATATATCAGTGGGTTCATAAAGGAGTTCAAATCTAATAACCAGATCAAAAAATTCCACACACTCGCAGGCGTGTAAACTGCTGCAGGAATGAGATAATTTGGTATCCAGCAAACAAGGTAAACAAAAACCACTGTCCCTAATTTCTTGGCAGCTTTGATTTCAGAAGCCTTTGGTGTTTTAGCTCTATTGTGGTTTGTGGCACCATCTTTCACAGCTTTGATAGCTTTAGCTTGATGTATTGCCACTTTAAAAATAACTGAGTACAAGATTATTATTAAACTGCATGGAGCTAGAAATGCAACTACAAGTTCAATGAAGCTCCAATATTTATATTCATACACAACACACTCTCCATAACATTGGGAGTAGGCATTAGGATCTGTATAAGCATCATTAAAGTATAAATGCACAATGATATAACACAGCCAACAACACCAGCCAAAAATTATGGACAGCAAGGTTTTATGAAGCGTGATTTGACTGGAATACTGAAGAGGGTTAGTGATAGCAATGAACCTATCAACTGCTATTAGTATCATGCTGTGCAGAGAGCCATACTTTGAGACCAAACAAATTGTTTGAGAAATGTAGCATGTTACTGGTCCAAGATACCAACAAGAGTCCATCTGGGCACTTAGAATAACAGGCATATTAAACAGTCCTACAAGTAAGTCAGCCGCAGCCAGAGAGAGGATGATCAGGTTGGTTGGTGTGTGGAGCTGCTTGAAGTGAGAGATGGAGATGATCACCAGCAGGTTCAGAAACACAGTGCACACAGATATACATGAGAGAATGAAGCACATCAAAATATATCCAGTGCCATATACGGCATGTTTTATACAAGACTTATTATTGTCAGGAAGGCAATATTGAACTGTGATGTTGTGCCTGTAGTCTTGATCATCCATCTGAAATAGAGACAGAGCTGAGGAATCTGAAATGATTCAGAGAGTTAACTTCTCTGTTTTATACATGAGCATGAATCCTCCCACTAGTGGATAGTGTAAACCTAACATCATCATGACGTACAGTGTTGGGTCAGCTGAGACTAGTTCAGAGAGGTAGAACTGTGTAAGAATATAATATAATTACACATTTTACACATTGAGCACAACAGTAGGAGGGGTCATCATTTATCATGTACATTAGAGACTGCCATGGGTTTAGATGATTAACTGGATTTTTTAAAATTTTTGTCATCATACTCAATGAGGCCCGAAAATGTGTTGTACATACAATAGAATGTTATGATCCATCCACAATGTATGGAAATACAACAAGAAATGAAAATGTATAAACAGCCTGATAATTTGGGATATATAGATGAATAAATAACAATTCTTTCCTGGTAGTTAATTTTTTTAACTCTCTATTTATTTGAAAATAGTATAAAGAGAATACTTAAAATGAAACTGAGATTTTATACTTTACAATAAAAATTTTAAAATGGCTCTATATTTAATCAGATAAAAGAAAACCTTTCCAAGAAAGTTGAAATGCTTCAAAATAATATAAATAAAACAGGAAAAAGCCTGGTAAATCTATGTAAACATCAACAGACAATTAGTGACGTTACTGGGTCCTTAGCTCCATGAAGCCACCAGTGGTTTCAGACTAGTAATTGTCACATCCTCTGCTTCATAACTTTTTAATTTTTTGAAGATATTTGCATGACTGAGGTGTCATATGAAAGCTGGAACAGTGATCTATCGATTGAAGTGGTGTAATGTTGTAAATATAAAGAAAGGTAATGAGAAATCTGTCTCAAGCAAACCATGTGCAATCCTTATTTTTAAAAAAATATTGTATGACATTTTTATTTTATATTTTATTATAGAAAATGTACATTTATCATGCAATACCATTTAACAGCACCCTAACCATTAATTTAACGCCTTATTCAAGGTGATTGAGCACTGTTTGACACCATTTTTGACAATTTGGATATTATTACCACAATTTTTTCAAAAAGGACTAATATATACATTCCTAATAAGTCAATTTTTGCTTGTTAGAATCTAATAATGCCCAAAATGGCTGTTCATAGCCCAAACATAAACCATGCAATGTATATTTGAAGTAATTCATGAAACAAAAACAAAAAATTATGAAAAAACTAATTTCAATTCCCAAAACGATACTATGAAATACCACATGTGATCCTCTATTTAGACTTGAATAAACATCAAAATAAATATATTGGGAACACTCACAACATTTTCTGGTAAAGTTCTATAAATAAATCAACATATGTGGATAACTGCTGATGTCTCTAGAGTCATTTATGGTGAGAAAAAAATAAATAAAAAACTGTGAGCATCTATATTTTTTTGCATTTAGGAGTTAATTGGAAGCATATGTAAATTATATTAGGATCAGAAAACACAATTTTCTACTTTAAAGTGTCCTTTTATGAAAAAAAAACACACCTATTTTAATTTATCTCAAATATTTAAAAAGTAATAATCATTCAAATTTGGCAATTAGCTATTTTTCGGAAATTCAGAAAAATTAAAGCACACCTCAGAGAGTCTTCAAAAGCGAAAATGGGGATGTTACATTGTTTGTCCAGAAAGTGCCAGCTGGCACAAGCACATTGAAAACCATTAGTCTGAGGAAGAGCTGAGGAGACAGTGAATAATATGGGACTTATGGGCTTGGTGTTTACAATGGTGATAGTGAGTGATGATAAAATCCCAAAATGCTATGGTTAGCTTTCTCTGGTTCCCTCCTTTTAGTCAATCAGATTAACAGATAGTAATATGTTTCATGTGATGAGGATTTTCATACAAATTCATTTGTGTATCCCACAATATTTGTTTTTCAGTGTACACAAACATTTGAAAATCCAATATATTATAAATCAACATGCCATATTTCAAGAGATCTATATACAGGCCCTGTGCCTAAGCAACAAACTTTGACCATTCATCATGAAGAATTAAACCAATAGTGCTTGTACACTTTAAACTCATTACAATGGTCATAGAGTAAAGTGCCACTTTTCAACATTCCAGTTTGACACACACAGCTTCTTTATTTTCTCCAGAGGAAATAAAGTTAAAAGAAATAAATTGCTCTGAAGCAGTTTTACATGCCTCCTGACTTTGGGATGCAGAGCATTTGAACTGTGTTCCCTGGAATTATGTAGCTTCAATCAATATCTGTAGGATGAGATGGAATATGGTTTGCTCTCCAGAACTAATCCCATATCAGGAATAGACCTCAGTATTTCTGTTGTTGAATGCCACTAAATCTGTACAGAACAGTCTAGAGTAGAGCCTACCCAGAAGAGTACAACCTGTGATAGCAGTGTGGGTGGGGGCATGTCCTATTGATACGTCCATTCATGCTTGTAATTGGGGATCAGAGAAGACAGGAAGACTTTGGTTAGTTCATTGACACACCCTGGAGCTCCCCTCTCTCAGTGGTTGACATGAAATGGTTTTAATGCTCCTCCTTGATGTCTCATGGCCAAACTCATCCTGAGGTGCTGCCTGGTTGTTTGCTTGTTTTGGCTGCCTGGCCTCCCTCCTCCACTTGTCTCTTTGGTCCACAACAGTGGTTGTGAAACGAGTATATTCCGGGTGTTTCATGATATTGGATAGTAGTAGTGAGCGAGGCGAAGCTTGCTTGATACTCTTTAGTGGAGATGGTGTCGGCCTAGATGAAGTGTGCTATTGTGTAGTGTTGAGGGCTCACTTCACAGCCAGGGTTTATCTCGTATAAAATTGAATGTTTCTAACGCTTAAACTCCTGTGACAGAACTGCTCCAAGCCTTGGAGATGAAATGGCGTATGACATCACACAATTATATAATCTACAATTATATTAGAAGAAGATACAATCATGTAATCAAGTAAAGTTACTTTATATGTACCCTTGAGGCTACCACCAGAGTGACAGTGTTTTCTTCAAGAAATGTATGTGAAAAACCATTTAAATGTTTGAAACTTATTACTTAACTTCACTAAGACAAAGCGAATGATTTTTAGAGTAAGACCACGCCCAAACTCCTCCCCTCAGCACTATATATACACTGCAAACTCACATAATTTCCACTTGCTGCATTTGACTCATGGGACAGACCTCGATTTGACTTCTTCACAATGTCAGTTCGCTCCTCTGCTCTGCGTTCATTTATGCTGATCCTCTGCCTCAGATTGGAGGCCACTATCAAGCCCACTGAGCCTCCTATTTCCCCTTTTCTGGCTAAACAGCTAAGGAAGTGCCTTGTATTTGGGGCTTTGTTCGGCCGTTGTTGCACCTGTTACCTGCTTAAATTGCTCTAAACTCTGTGGCGTGTTCCGATCTGTCCCGCTCCAGATCAGCACATGGCCTCTGCTCTCTCTTGCTTCTCCTCCCACTGCAACTTGCTCCCGAGTAAACCCCTGCATCTGCTTCCAACACCGGAGCAGGACTTTGAGCCTCCACCTACCTCCATCTCTGGCTACACTGCTACAGGACTCTGGGCACTTATCGCAGCTCAGCTTCCTCGTTGTGGATTCATTTTTATTTGATCAACACACCCTCCCCTCATCCTCGCAGTTTCTAACTTGAAAGAATAGAATAGCTTTTATTGTTGCTGAGAAAACAATGTTCAGAACAGTGTTAAAACAGTGAAATACAGTTTTAGCATCCTCTCTCAGGTATCAGTTAAAATATAAAATCTATACATGTGCTAAAATAGTTGTACAAATTGTTCAGCGCATTAACCCCCTGGAGTCTGAGGGGTTTTCTGACACTCTGGTGTAGTCTGACATGCCTTGATTGTTTTACAAATTGTACACACCTGAAATTATTTTTTCTCAAAGTGTTACACATGCATTTTTCAGAACTATCTCTGCAACAACAATGTTGAATCAGTAAGAGTGTCATACATCTATATTTTGATTAAATTTACTCTAAACTTAGACTTTCCAAAAACCTGTTTTCAGAAGTGCTGATATACTGTGAAAAAACACATTCTAAACATTTCTCACCGGGACCTTTGAGGTCAAAACTTTGTGAACACGGGTCTTGGCAACACACTGCTGATTCTACTTTTCATAAATTGTATGTAATTTTATACTTAGGGCATAACAAATGTGAGGTGACACTCTGTTTTTCTCAGTCACTGGCTCCTACATTGCATATGTATGAAGATAGGTGCGAAAACCGAGGTGCGAGGTCCCCACCCCACTGCCTAATGAATGGCCCATTAGCTGTCACTGCCACAGCTGTCAAAAGAGAAGAGACCAGAGGCAGAGTTTATCACAGTTTATTGCAAAAAAAGAGAACTAAACAAGCAATAAAAACAAAATAAAAAAATAACTGGCATGAATTAAAATAAATGGAAAATGTGTTCACATGTAAACATAGTGATAATATACTAAAGATAGTCATACTGTATATCCTTGTGTGTGTATATATGTATGAGTCAGTTCAACAAAGATGCCAGTCTCTAAAACAGTTTCTGTCTGGATGCATGCAAAGGTAGACATCACACTGTTCACACTTCCATGGGGTTTTTGTATACCACACAGCTGTTCAACAAGGCCTTGTGGGTCAGGCTGTCCTGTTGCATAAGTTGTTGACTTATGTTAGTAGCAGCAATGTCCAAGAAGTGAAGAACCCGTTTTCTGTACCACTTCAAAGTTTTGTGCTGAGTTGTGTACTGCAAAATGCTAAACTTGCAGAGCAGATGTGGAAGGACCATGTGTTTACACGTTGGTGGTTGCAGACTTGGTTGACGCCGTCGTCTTTGCTTGGAGGTGGAGTATTTTCCACATTTCTGAAAGAAAAATAATAAGAAATGTGAGCTTCTGAGCAGTTACAAAGATTATCTATACATGCCAACAGTCACTACAACTAATAATTACTTGAATTTCAAATACAGTACTTACATATGACCTATGTATAGCAGTACATAGCATAAAAAGCTACATAGGATGACTATTACATTTACAAAGGCCATTTACACATGACATTACCACACTAGGCTAAACATATACAGCCATTTAGCACTCTCAGCATGCACACTCAGATCAGCAACAGGCTACACTTGAATGTCCCGTTTACACAACAGCAGGTTTTTTTTTTTACATTCGTTTATGCTTTCATATACAAAGTAATACTTATTTAATTTATTCTTTATTTTAATTTATCCGGAATTCGCGGAGTGTACACAGTAAGCGCGAAGCGTGGGTTTGTTTCATTTGAAAGGAAATATTTCACTTACCCTTCACAAAAATCCTCCTTCGGATCAATCCGCATCTCACAATAAATCTTTCTTCGTCACTGTCCTCCCCGCTTTCGTCAGATGAGCTGAAATCCTCTTCATTTTCCAGAACAAAGCTCTCCTCCGCAGTGCCTCCGCAGCTTCCGTGAGTGCGACACGACGAAGCTCCACGAAAATAATTCCGCGACATGTGCTCTGTGTTTGTGACAAGCGAATGGGCGTTTTCATGCAAATTATCAGCCAATGATCCTCCACTAGCAGCTGCCGAATTACCATAGTGTTAACATATGAATGGCAGAACGCGTCTATGGGCGGAACAAACAAGCTTGTGCCTCAAAAATGTGCCGGTTGTTGTTTACGCTTCTCTCACAAGAATATAAATATATATATCGTTTCATCCTATATATAGTTGGAAAGTAGACCCTTCAAGGTTTCCGAGGTATGTTGTATTTTTTTTAGGATAAAATCTCGCAGAGTTATATACGTGTTTATGTGGAATTTCAATTTTATGCCGGCGGCATAGCCAACCTCAGAGTGTTAACACAGAATATATATATTCTGTGGGGGGGGTAGTGAAGTTCCTATGATTTTTTTTGCACCCCTCTCGCCAATCGCTGTAGGTCTCTCCTGTCCTGTACTGTGCAATTGGTGAACCAGACTGTGCAGCAGTATGTTAGGATGCTCTCGATGTTGGCTCCATAAAAGTTCACCAGCAGGTGTTGAGGGAGGTGGGAGTGCTTCAGCTTCCTGAGGAAGTAGAGTCTCTGTTGTGCCTTCCGCACTAGGTGTTGGGTGTTGAAGGCCCATGTGAGGTCAGCAGAGAAGTGTACTCCCAGGAACTTGAAGAGCTCCACTCTCTCAACTTCCACTCCATTGATGAGGAGGGCCGTGGTCTCTGTGCGTGTGGATTTTCTGAAATCCACAACCAGCTCCTTGGTTTTATTTGGGTTCAGTTTGTGTGTTTTGTGGATATTCGTCCCAACCTCTCCCCCTTGAAGCCATGACACACCCTCTATTTAAAAAAAAAAAAAAAGTGAATGTATCAGGGGATGACTTTAGAAACAGCACTGAAGTCCCACAGCAAAGCAATAAAGTCAGTGCATGGAATTATTTCCAGAACTCGGCTGAATACACTGAGCTGCTCTTGGGTGCACATTTGCATGTTGTGCACACACAACAGTCAAAGTTTACCTCTCTGGGAGCCGAAGCCACATTGTCCTCATTCACTGGTACAATCTCCAACTGTACAGCCACCAGTCAGGTACTAGTCAGTAAACCCACACCGGCCCAGCACAACTTGCCTGTTTTGACTAAACTTGGCCGGGTACAGTGGGCTGCCTGACAAACAGGCGCTCAGTGAATGACACTAATCCCAGGTCTGGCTCCAGTGGTAGGTTCCAGTAATCCTATCCCATGCAGTGTACTTTTTCTCCTTCTCTGTTGGTCATAGGGGTGCTTGTTGGATCATGTTTGTCAGGATCTTCACTCTAGACTTGTTCACCATGGGAGACCCTACTGGGAGCTAATAGCTCCCAGTATCATCAAACCACACAAGACCATTCACCCCAATCCTGGAAGTGGAGAAATTTTCAAGGATATTTCCCAATCAAATTGAAGATGATTATTTTCTCACATGTGGTACTGGTTTATGATTTTGTGTTATTTATGTACTCCAGGGAACAGTCACTGCCCTGAATCTTAAAGTATGGAGGCATTATACATTCACTTTTTTTTATTTATTATTCAACTGGAATGTTGAAAAGCAGCACCTTAAACTCATTGCAATGCCACAGAGTAAAGTGTACAAGCACTATTGGTTTAATTCTTCATTATTGGTGAAACCTTGTTTCTTAGGGACAGGCCCTGTGTATAGATGCAGGTCTCTTGATATCTGGTTTATTGATTTGTAATGTGGATTCTGTAATGTTTCTGTACTTTCTCAACAAATAAGACAAATGTCATGAGATTGGTCAAATACCGATCACATGAAACATATTAGTATCTGTTACACTGACATCACCAGAAGGAGTGAACCAAAGACAGGAGCAGTTTGAATTTCTGGGATTTTATTATCACCCACCATCACCGTCCTAAAGATCAAACATCTCAGTCCCATATTTTCTCTTTCCTGAGTTCTTCCCCAAACTGTCTTTACAAAGTGGTTTTCAACGAGCTTGTGATAGTTGGTGCACTCTCTCAGAAAATAAGTAACTTTGGCTATACATTATTGGTGAATAACGTTACAAACAGTATGATGTACATTTAAAGGTACAGCAGTGGTGTAAATGTCCAGTTGTGTTCCCTAAAGGTACATTACATACTTTTCTCAAGAAGGAGAGGGGGATATGTGTAAAATTCTATTATAGAACTGTGGTAAATAAAAGAACATAATATAAATCCTGTAGATGAAATGGGGCGTATGAAAATAACACAATCTACAATTATAATAGAATAAGGTACAGTTATGTTCCCGAATTAATGATACTTAAATGTACTACCACATTTTTGTTCTTAAGGAAGAAACCACATGAGGACATTTGTGGCCTTAGTCTATAACGCTCAGGACTTGTTTCTGACCTGTGCCTCCTGGGTCAAAGCTCTGGTTTCTTCCATTTCTCTCAGCCTTGAAAGGGAAGTGGATCATGGTCAGCACTGAGGCTTAATCTTTCCTCCATTTAGTCTCCATTAACTCAGCCCATAGTTTAATTACTACAATTGATCACAAATTTGCTTAGCGTTTACCATTATAGCTAAATGAAATATATTTTCTATTTATACAGTTTCTTTTTTTGATGTTATGATGCACCTGTGAAAGATCACTAGATTCCCTCAACAGTATTTATGGATCTGTGCACACATTTCCAAATATGTATACATTTGTACATAGAGCAGTACACTATGAACATTAACCTCTGCTCTGTCAGATGAAATCAGTCTGAGGTTAATGTTCAGGAAATAAATCCAGCCTTGAAGATGATGATTCAAATATTCTACGTGTTAAAATATATTTTGTTGATGTTCTAAACCACGAATAGAAAACTGCATATATCAGTGGGTTCATAAAGGAGTTCAAATCTATTAACCAGATCAAAAAACCCCACACACTCGAAGGTGTGTCAACTGCTGCAGGAATGATATAATTTGGTATCCAGCAAACAAGGTAAACAAAAACCACTGTCCCTAATTTCTTGGCTGCTTTGATTTCTGAAGCAATTGATGTTTTAGCTCCATGGTTGTTTGTGGCACCATCTTTCACAGCTTTGATAGCTTTAGCTTGATGTATTGCCACTTTAAAAATAACTGAGTACAAGATTATTATTAAACTGCATGGGGCTAGAAATGCAACTACAAGTTCAATGAAGGTCCAATATTTATATTCATACACAATGCATTCTCCATAACATTGGGAGTAGGCATTAGGATCTGTATAAGCATCATTAAAGTATAAATGCACAATGATATAACACAGCCAACAACACCAGCCAAAAATTATGGACAGCAAGGTTTTATGAAGTGTGATTTGACTGGAATACTGCAGAGGGTTAGTGATAGCAATGTACCTATCAACTGCTATTAGTATCATGCTGTGCAGAGAGCCATACTTTGAGACCAAACCAATTGTTGTAGAAATGTAGCATGTTACTGGTCCAAGATACCAACAAGAGTCCATCTGGGCACTTAGAATCATAGGCATATTAAACAGTCCCACAAGTAAGTCAGCCACAGCCAGAGAGAGGATGATCAGGTTGGTTGGAGTGTGGAGCTGCTTGAAGTGAGAGATGGAGATGATCACCAGCAGGTTCAGAAACACAGTGCACACAGATATACATGAGATAATGAAGCACATTAAAATATATCCAGTGCCATATACGGCATGTTTTATACAAGACTTATTATTGTCAGGAAGGCAATATTGAACTGTGATGTTGTGCCTGTAGTCTTGATCATCCATCTGAAATAGAGACAGAGCTGAGGAATCTGAAATGATTCAGAGAGTTAACTTCTCTGTTTTATACATGAGCATGAATCCTCCCACTAGTGGATAGTGTAACCCTCACATCATCATGGCGTACAGAGTTGGGTCAGCTGAGACTAGTTCAGAGTGGTAGAAATGTGTCAGAATATAATATCATTTTTACACATTGAGCAAAACAGTAGGAGTGGTCATTTATCATGTACATTAGAGACTGCCATGGGTTTAGATGATTAACTGGATATTTTTATTTTTGTCATCATACTCAATGAGGCCAGAAAATGTGTTGTACACACTCACAGAATAGAACATACAATAGAATATTATGGTCCATCCACAATGTATGGAAATACAACAAGAAATTTATAAACAGTCTGATAATTTGGGATATATAGATGAATAAATAAATAACAATTCTAATTACATATGTTACACATTGAGAAAAACAGTAGGAGTGGTCATTTATCATGTACATTAGAAACTGCCATGGGTTTAGATGATTAACTGGATTTTTTTTATTTTTGTCATCATACTCAATGAGGCCAGAAAATGTATGGAAATAGAACAAGAAATGAACATTTATAAACAGCCTGATAATTTGGGATATATAGATGAATAAATAACAATTCTTTCCTGGTAGGCAAAATTTTTAACTCTCTCTTTAATAGAAAATAATATAAAGAGAATACTTAAAATGAAACTGATTTTATACTTTACAATAATAATTTAAAAATGGCTCCATATTTAATGAGATGAAAGAGAAACTTTCCAAGAAAGTTGGAATGCTTCAAAATAATAAATAAAATAAAACAGGAAAAAGCCTGGTAAATCTATGTAGTGCTACAATGATCTAATTAGCATCAACAGAAATTAGTGATGTCAGTGTCCTTAGCTCCATGAAACCACCAGTGGTTTCAGACTTTTAATTGTCACATCCTCTGCTTTATAACATTTTTATTTTTTAAGATATTTCCTTGATTGAGGTGTCATATGAAAGCTGGAACTGTGATCTTTCCATTGAAGTGGTGTAATGTATGTAAATATAAAGACAGATAATGAGAAATCTGCCTCAAGCAAACCATGTGCAATCCTTATTTAAAAAAAAAAAACAATTGTATGAAGTTTTTATTTCATGTTTTATAATGGAAAATGAACATTTTATCATGCAATACCATTTAACGGCCAGAAGAGCCATTAATTTAGATAAGAGCCTAACCACTAATTTAACACCTTATTCAAGGTGATTGAGCACTGTTTGACACAATTTTTGACACTTTGGATATTTATTACCACAATTTTTCAAAAAGGACTAATATATACATTCCTAACAAGTCCATTTTTGCTTGTTAGAATCTAATAATGCCCAGAATGGCTTTTCATAGCCCAAACACAAACCATACAATATATATTTGAAGTTGAACAAACAAAAAAACAAATTTCAATTCCCCCCAAAAAATATACTATGAAATACCACGTGATCCTCTATTTAGACTTGAATAAATTTCAAAATAAATATATTGGGAACACTCAAAACCTTTTCTGGTAAAGTTCTATAAATAAATCAACATATGTAAATCATTGTTGTCGTCTCGAGTCATTTATGGTGAAAAAAAAAACAGAGTGTCTACATTTTTTGGCATTTAGGAGTTAATTGGAAGCATAAATTATCTAAGGATCAGAAAAACACATTTTTCTACTTTAAATTGCAATTTTACAAAAAACCCAACTATTTCATTTAATTCCAAATATTTAGAAAGTAATAATCATTCAGATTTGGCAATTAGCTATTTTTTTGAATTTCATTATAGTGAAAATTATTTACCAGTGATAAGAAGCTGATTCTGAACAAAAGTTGAGCACGTTGTAGTGCATATTTATTCAATGACATGTACACCCAACAGTATATTTTTGATCACTTACTTTTTGACATTTTAGGGGAAGCTGATCTTCCTTTGCAGTCTTAGAGCAATCGCCTCTGTGAGAGATGTGGACAATGACCACCAAAGGCCAGTGATTATCAGAGAAATATAGCACCCAACTACTCCAATGTATACAACAATAATCTAGAAGTTGCATTATATTCTTAGACATAACTTCAAGTTATTAAAAAAAAAAACACTATTGATTTTGCGTTCCCTCGCAAATAGTTTTGTGTTCCCTCGCAAATACTTTGTGGGCTCCATAGTATTGTGCTTGCTGTGCGTGTCAGGTGAACTATGGAGCAGCTCGTTGAATGTTACTGTGATCTTGGACTGAAATATAAAGACATAGTGTCACGGGGGCGTGAAGGGTGGACTTACGGAGGCGGACACACTCGCTACAACACAGATAATTTATTACAGAGCAAACAGACAAACGAACTTGACGAGTAACACGAAATAACACTACTTAGAAACACAGGCAAAGAGCACGAAACAACACTACAGGATTAGGGTATGAAACATGATAACAGGAAGTGAGGGAAGAGGACTTAAATACACGAACTAACAAGAGACACCTGACACAGATAACGAAGGACAATGACAAGGAGGCGGAACCAAGGTGGAGCTAGGGTGGAACGAGGGCGGAGATAGGAATAACGATAGACAGAAAGAGCCACATGGAAGGGGAAAACAAAAAAGAAAGTGCCAGGATGTGACACATAGCATCTCCTTTGAGCAGAAACATGGATGTGTTATTGGGGAGCGCCAACTGAAACGTTTGTTGCTGTGTTGTTAATTGCTATGAAATGAGGATGAGAGAATTTAAAGTGCAAGCGCATGGACAAAGGTTATGTGAACAGTACAGAGATACAGACAATGAACACAGTTTCCAATCAGTGGGAGAGAAAGGGGAGTGAACACCTAAATAAATGTGTAGCTATTGGTAGTGTATTGGAGTAATGTGTGTAAAAGTTTTTGGCAGAACATGATATAATTTTTACTGCAGCTTTAAAAAAAACAGAGTTCCCAGATAAACCTAAATGCATGGTGTAGCGACCGGCTCTAGCTCCACAGTCGTGTCTGGAGTCATCGCGCTGAGCCACGTCTCTGTAAAAATTAGTCCGCAGCGTGCCCTGAGATCTCTGTGTGTTAAAAGAACAAAATAGGAAACGTTTTGTATAGCAAACACAGCAACTTCATTTTTCTGATAGCTGAAGTAGAGCCGAGTCAGCGCGTCAGCCAAGGTATACATCAGGCATGGGTAATGCTCAGAGAAAATGGAGTAGTCAAGACAGTGGGTTGCTCGTGCAGTGCAGGGTTGGGGAAATCCTGCAGCCATGCAGCAGCTGTCTTGTGGAAGGTAGGGATAAGCTCAGATATATCATGTTTTCTTTGAAGCATTGAAAATAATAAATGATGTGTATAATGACTAATTTGTTGCTTATATTTTAAACTTCTGAAATCATATATAAACTCTTAGAAATTGAGGTACTGTACAGGTACATTAATGTTCATTAAAGATAGTGTGTGCTTTTAAAAGGTACGTTATATTTTCCCTCCACATAAAAAGGGTGAACATCTGTAGTTTGTAACTGTTTTAAATAGAAAACAATTTAAAAATCCTGGAGCTGAAAAGAGATGTATGAAACCAGTGCCACTTAAAAATCTACAATTAATAAAGAATATCATGCAGTTGTGTTGCTTTAATCAAAGATACTGAATGTGTATGCTTGATCAGTGGTGGATGCTGGTCTTTCAAGGAGGGGAAGCTCAATTTCGGCCTACATCATAAAATGTGTCGGTTTATTTATACGTAAATTCTACCCTCCGTTCCTTTTAAAGAAAATGATCTGTGACCCTGTCGTACCAACAAGACGTCTTTTCCAGGGACTTGACTAGTGTCCTCTCAATGGCCAGCAGAGCTAGGCTGCTTAAACGGCCTTGGCCCATGTGAAGTGTGTCCACCTGTGAGTGCTTTTTGATGGTGGAGGGCCTCAGCAGACGACACGCCAGTGGCTGAGAGGGAGGTGGAGTTTCCCTCTGGATGCTGCTCGTAGGTAGGAAAAGCCAGGTCTGTGCTTCAGAGCTTGGAGCAGTGGGGAAGCAGGAATGACAACATCAGATTTGCATTCCCCAAACCTGAGGCTCCCTTAGCTGTTTTTGCCAGAAAAAGAGGAAATGGAGAACTTGAGGCCACTCAGGCGTCTGTGATAGATGTGGAGTTTCACTCTTGATGCTGCTCATAGCAGTAGGAGAAGGCGGATCTGTGCTGCAGACATTGTGGACGTTGGAGCAGTGGGGAAGCAGGCATAACGACAGCAGATTCCAGTTCCCCAAACATGAGGCAGACCTGTAGCAGTGTAGCCGGTGTCGGTAGCAGTGTAGGTGGAGGCTCGAAGCCGTGTGCTGGTGTTGAAAGCTCATGCAAGGGTTTACTCAGGACCTGTTTGCCGTGGGAGGCAGGAGAGAGCAGAGGTTGTGAAGCAGGAAAGACCGGAACACGCCACAGAGTTCAGAGCAATCTACATAGCTATTAACCAGAGAAGGGGGATTAGGAGGCTCAGTGGGCTTGATAGCACTATACATGCAATCCCTGTCTTTTCGCTGACCACTGCACGGATTTCATACATTTATTTTCAGCTCCAGGACTTTTAAATCATTTTCTATTTAAAACAGTTACAAACTACAGCTGTTCACCCTTTTTATGTGGAGGGAAAATATAACGTGGCTTTTAAAAGTACACACTATCTTTAATGAGCATTAATGTACCTGTACAGTACCTCAGTTTCTAAGAGTGTATATATAATTTCAGAAGTTTAAAATATAAGCAACAAATTAGTCATTATACATCATTTATTATTTTCAATGCTTCAAAGAAAACATGATATATCTGAGCTTATCCCTACCTTCCACAAGACAGCTGCTGCATGGCTGCAGGATTTCCCCAAACCTGACTGCACGAGCAACCCACTGTCTTGACTACTCCACTTTCCCTGAGCATAACTCGTGCCTGATGTATACCTTGGCTGACGCGCTGACTCTGCTCTACCTCAGCTTTCAGAAAAATTAAGTTGCTGTGTTTGCTATACAATAATGTCTTTATTATGCGACCACCTAGTATTTTTAGCCATGTTTGCTTATCAAAAACAGCAACAAACGTCCACTATTTCATTCGTTCAGAACGTAAACACTCTAACCGGAATTCAAAAACTGACCTCGGCTGTGAATCACGGGAAAGGTTAAAGTTCAGAATAATTGTGGATATTGGTATTTTTCCAACTAAATATGATAAAGCAAATATAGGGCTCTTCGTGAAATTATCTCATTCTCTGGGGCTGAGAGATAGAGATAGAGGGACTTTCTGACCTCTCACTTCTAGGGAAAAAAAACCCTTAAACCTAAACATTCCATTCCCATGGACACAGACAAAAACTATATGTAGAAAATCATTTGGACACAAGGAGAACACACTAAACTCCTCAAAGACAGTCATCCAGAGCAGTACTTGAGCAGTCATAACATACTCTTGGGTCATCATTGACCTGCTGTTTGTTTTTGTAACCCCTTACTCTATTATAATAATTATATATTCCATCACTTTTAAAATGTGCACAACATCAAGCCACCATCACCATGATTGAGATCAGTTGACAGCTCAGCCCCTCTCTTTACCTGATTGTTCAAATATATGGCCTCAGAGTAGAAGACAAAAACAACAGGGTCGATAATTTACCTTTGGCCCAGGGTGCTCTGGTACCAAGTACACTTATGATCAACCTTGTGTTTGCACATGCTGTTCCTTATGGACAAACCATGACTAGTAAAGAAGTCTAATAAGATCACACCACTCGGGTTAAGATCAGGCAGGTCGTTGCTCCCACTCCCACCTCAGCAATATAAGCATTGAAGTCACACAGCAAAACAATAAAGTCAATGCATGGAATCATGTCCAGAACTCCACTTACTACCTCGAAAAAAGTCTGAATACACTGAGCTGCTGTTGGGTGCATATGCACACACAAAATCAAAGTTTTCCTCTCTGCGAGTCGAAGCCATATTGTCCTTGTTTACTGGAACAATCTCCAACTGTTCAACCACCAGCCAGGTACTACTGAGTAACCCCACACTGGCCCGGCACCTCTCACCCTGTGCAGCTCCTGAGTAAGAAAGAGACCTGCCTCTACAGAGGATTTTGCTTCAAGAGCCCACACTGTGTCTAGAGGTGAGCCGAACTGTATCTAGCTGGTATATCTCCCGCACTAGCTACTTCCCCCCGTGAGGTTACATTCCACGTGTCCAATGGGCATTGCACTTTACCACTACTCTGGATCTTGTGGGTGGTAAGCCCACATGATCTCCCCATGTTGCATTTTTGGGCTAATCACAGCCAGATACAGTGGGCTGCCCGACCAACAGGCGCTTGGCCTACGACACTACTCCCAAGTCTGGCTCCAGTCTTAGGTCCCAGTAATCCTCTCCCATGCAGTGTACACATTTTACTTCTCTGTTGGTCATAGGGGTGTTTGATAGATCATGTTTGTCTGGATCTTCACTCCAGACTTGTGCACCATGGGAGACCCTACTGGGAGCTGAAGTGGGCCCTCAAAACTACAGAATAACATTTCATTCTTTCTTTATTGCCTCAACCACAATGTGTAGGCCGACTCTAACTCCATCAACGGGTATTCAACAAGCTACCACAGAGTTTGCTAATGCTCTCCAATATCTTGAAACACCCAGAATAAGCTCATTTCAGAACCACTGTTGTAGATCAAAGAGACATCAATCAATCAATCACTCAATTTTTATTTATATAGCGCCTTTCACAACAAAAAGTCGTCACAAAGCAGCTTTACAGAGATCTGGGTCCAAGCCTGCTATGAGCAAGCCAGGGACAACAGTGGCAATGAAAAACTCCCTTAGCACATGAGGGAGAAACCTTGGAAGGAACCAAGACTCATATGGGGAACCCATCCTCCTCGGGTCGACACCGGAGGCACAACAGAGAACATGTGGAGGAGGGATGTGATGGAGGAATAACCAGCACCTCATAATGAGGCCGGCCATGAGACATCAAGGAGGAGCATTAAACCTTTTTATGTCAGACAGTGCGAGAGGTCCAGGGTGTGTCAAGAAACTAACCACTGTCTTCCTGTCTTGTCTGACCCTCAATCATAGACATCACTGGACATATCAGTAGGACATGCACCTCCACTGCTATCACAGGTTGTACTCTTCTGGGTACGCTCTACTCTAGACTTTTCTGTAGAGATTTGGTGACCTGCACCAGCATAACTACTGAGGTCTATTGCTGACGTGGGATTATTAGTTCTGGAGAGCAAACCCTATTCCAACTCATCCTACAGGTATTGGATGAAGCTACATTAGTCCAGGGAACACAGAGTCAATGCTCTGCATCCCAAAGTCAGAAGACATTATACTTTCACAGGCAATTTTTGGCACTGGACATGGTGACCTTGGGGTCATTTAAAACTGCTTCAGAGCAATTAATTTATTTTCATTTCATTTTCTCTGGAGATTAAACAAGCTGTGTGTGTTAAACTGCAATGTTGAAAAGTGGCACCTTAAACTCATTGCTATGGTCATAGAGTAAAGTGTACAAGCACTTTTGGTTTAATTCTTCATGATAAATTGTAAATGTTTTTTCTTGGGGACAGGCCCTGTCCGAAATCCAATTATGTGGAAAAGGGCCACATTCTCATCACATGAAACATATTAGAATCTGTTACTCTGACATCACCAAAAGGAGGGAACCAGAGACACGAGCAGTTTGGCTTTCTGGGATTCTATTATCACCCACCATCACCCTCTTAAACACCAAACACATAACTTCCATATTATTCTCTCTCTCCTGAGCTCTTCATCAGATTTTATCTTTGCCAAGAGGTTTTCAATGAGCTTGTGCTAGCTGTAACACAATCAGGAAATAAAGTGTACTAAACGTGCATTACTAGTAACTAAAGTTGCAAACAGTGCAATGTACCTTTCAAGGTACAGCAGTGGTGTTAATGTACAGTGGTGTTCCCTAAAGGTACATTCCTTTCTCGTCTCCAGAAGGAGAATATTTTTAATTTATATTTATAATTTCATTATAGAAGTATGTTGAATAAAATAACATAAGTCCTGGAGATGACATGGGACATACGAAATCACCAGAATTTTATAATCTACAATTAGAATAGCCCTCTATGGCATACTGTTGCCGTCATGCAACAAACTACCTTCTTGGCCCTAAAATTGTAGAGCAAATCTATATGCAATGCAATGCAATGTCAACAAGCCCCTAAACCTCACTGTCATAGAACTGGAGCAGTGTCTGGGTATTGTGATGTATATGTTATCATTTGGGTTGCCAGGAACACACAAATGCCAGAATTGTGATGCACATGTGTGCTTCACAACCACCAAAAACTTTTTCTGAAGTTCCACACAGAATAGGAATTCACAATTAGCTAAAAAAGAAACATTTTATCAAATAATATCCCACAAAAAACACACATTCCAGCACACAGGCACGCATGCACACATCCAAAAAAATACCTACGATAAAGAAAGACTTCCAATGTTACTATATTGATACATAAGTATTATTTTGTGGTGATTAATAAACCCTGGCTGAAACTTATTGTAATATTCTAATGTATATATTGCACATTTTTACATTATTTCACATATTAAATATATTATAAAAATCCTTTGTGTTTTAGTAGACGCAACAAATTAACAGTGGCCTGTGGTGTGGGGGGTATCAAATTTTATGACTGATACATTATCAGAGATCCCCAATCTTCCAAAAAACAGGCTGTAATATTTTTTTCCTAAAAAAAATAAAATTCATGCCATAGAGGGATACAATAAGGTACAATTATGTTCAGTAATTAAAGATACTGATGTGAAGTCTTAAGTCTACTTAAGTCTATAATGAAATTGTAGACTTCATAATCACATGAAATTGCTTAGCTTTTACAGGTATATCCCTTTAAAATATGTTTACTATGTAGTTCCAAATATATTATGATGCAACAGTGAAAGATCACCAGGTTTTTTTTTTTAACAGGGTTTAGAGATTTGTGCACACACTTACATACAATATATATTGGAGTATTGCAATGGAAAAGTGGGCTCTACTCTGTCAGATGTAATCAGTCTGAGGTTAATGTTCAGGAAACAAATTCAGTCTTGAAGATGATGATTCAAATATTCTACATGTTACAATATACTTTGCGGATGTTCTGAACCATGAATAAAAAATGGCATATATCAGTGGGATCAGTGGGAACTCATAAAGGAGTTCAAATCTAATAACCAGATAAAAAAGTTCCATACACTCGCAGGTGTGTCAACTGCTGCAGGAATGATATAATTTGGTATCCAGCAAACAAGGTAAACAAAAACCACTGTCCCTAATTTCTTGGCTGCTTTTATTTCAGAAGCCCTTGGTGTTTTAGCTCCATGGTTGTTTGTGGCACCATCTTTCACAGCTTTGATAGCTTTAGCTTGATGTATTGCCACTTTAAAAATAACTGAGTACAAGATTATTATTAAACTGCATGGGGCTAGAAATCCAACTACAAGTTCAATGAAGCTCAACAAGTTCATATTTATATACATACACAACACACTCTCCATAACAGTAGGAGTATGTAAACAAGTCATTAAAGTATAAAAACATAATGGTATAACAGAGACAACAACACCAGCCATAAATTATGGACAGCAAGGTTTTATGAAGTGTGATTTGACTGGAATACTGCAGAGGCTTAGTGACAGCAATGTACCTATCAACTGCTATGAGTATCACACTGTACAGAGAGCCATACTGTGAGACCAAACAAATTGTTTGAGAAATGTAGCATGTTGATGAACCAAGATACCAACAGGAGTCCATCTGGGCACTTAGAATCACAGGCATATTAACGAGTCCCACAAAAAAATCAGCCACAGCCAGAGAGAGGATGATCAAGTTGGTTGGAGTGTGGAGCTGCTTGAAGTGAGAAATGGAGATGATCACCAGCAGGTTCAGAAAAACAGTGCACACAGATATACACGAGAGAATGCAGCACAGAAAAAAAATATCCAGGTCCATATAAAGCATGTCTTATACAAGAATCATTATTGTCAGGAAAGCAATATTGGATTGTGGCATTTTTCCTGTAGTCTTGGTCATCCATCTGAAATAGAGACACTCATGAAAAATCTGAAATGTTTCAGAAGGTAAACTTCTCTGTTTTATACATGAGCATGAATCCTCCCACTAGTGGATAGTGTAACTCTAACATCATCATGACGTACAGTGTTGGGTCAGCTGAGATCTTTATGTCTTGGATCATACTCCATGAGGCCAGAAGATGTATAGTATAGATGAGTCTTATGGTCCATCTACAATGTATGGAAATACAACTAAAAATGAAAATATATATAAAGGACCTGTGTAATTGAGACACTGGGCCATAAATAAAGAAATAAAAAAAAACTGCCCTGATATTAAATTCTTTCTACAGTCTTAAAAATAAATGTTTTTTGAGTGATGCTATAGAAGAACCACTTTTTGGCTCCTCCAGGATCCTTGAGGTTGTGGGTTCAAGTGCTGCTCTGGATGACTGTCTGTGAGGAGTTTGGTGTGTTCTCCCCAAGTTTAAGTGGGTTTCTACATATAGTTTTTGTCTGTGTCCATGGGAATGCAATGTTTAGGTTTAGGTAAGTTTTTCTTTTCCCTAGAGGTGAGAGGTCAGAAAGCCCCTCTATCTCATTCCCCAGAGAATGAGATAATGTCATCAAGAGCCATATATATTCTTTACCATATTTGGATGGAAAAAATACCAATATCCACAATTATTCTGAACTTTAACCTTTTCACAGCCAAGGTCAGTTTTTGGATTCTGGTTAGAGTGTTTACGTTCTGAACAAATGAAATAGTGGACGTTTGTTGCTATTTTTTTTTCTTAAGTAAACTAAAATGTTAGGTGGTGGCATAGTATCGACATTCTAAAAAGCTGTAGGGACTCAGGTTCGACAGTAACCCATCCCTCCACCCTTACAGCATGGGTAGATAACATGACATTTTGGCCTAATGTTAGCTGTATTGATATTGTGAACTATTTAATCTTTTACAAAGGTGTAGATGGTGAAGAGCTATGAAACTATCAAAGCACAGAGGCCTATAATTAACTTTATAGCATTTTTCTGAAAGCTGAGGTAGAGGCAGGTAAAGCACGGGTAATGCTGAAGGAAAGTTTAGTAGTCAAGACAGTGGGTTGCTCGTGCAGTGCAGGGTTGGGAAATCCTGCAGCCATACAGCAGCTGTCTTGTGGAAGGTAGGGATAAGCTCAGATATATCATGTTTTCAGTGAAACATTGAAAATAATAAATGATGTGTATAATGACTAATTTGTTGTTTATATTTTAAACTTCTGAAATCGTATGTACACTCTTAGAAATTGAGGTACTGTACAGGTACATTAATGTTCATTAAAGATAAGGTGTTCTTTTAAAAGGTACGTTATATTTTCCCTCCACATAAAAAGGGTGAACATCTGTCGTTTGTAACTGTTTTAAATAGAAAACAATTTAAAAATCCTGGAGCTGAAAAGAGATGCATGAAAACAGTGCCACTTAAAAATCTACAATTAATAAAGAATATCATACAGTTGTGTTGCCTTAATCAAATATACTGAATGTGTATGCTTGATACTCACTTGATGGTATCACTACTGTGCCAGTAAAAGCTACCACCACAGTGACAGTTATTCTGAGAGTTTATGTTGACTTATGAGTGGATGTAAAGCATTACAGGAGAGCTGAAAGTGGTGTAAGATGCTATAACTATTTCAGGTGCAAAATGTAGTGGTCAGCGGAAAGACAAGGATTACATGTATAGTACTGTCAAGCCCACTGAGCTTCCTTATCCCCCTTCTCTGGCTAAACAACTATGGGACTGGCTTGTATTTGGGGCTCTGTTCTGCCGTTGTTGTAGATTGCTCTGAACTCTGTGGCGTGTTCCGGCGTTCCCCACTCCAGATCAGAACACAGCCTCTGCTCTCTCCTGCTTCTCCTCCCACTGCAATCGGGTCCTGAGTAAACCCCTGCATGAGCTTTCAACAATGGCACACGGCTTCGAGCTTCCACCTACCTCCATCTCCGGCTACACTGCTACAGGTCTGCCTCGTGTTTGGGGAACTAGAATCTGCCGTCGTTATGCCTGCTTCCCCACTTCTCCTACAGCTATGAGCAGCATCCAGAGTGAAAACCCCACCTCTATCTCAGACACCGGATTGGCCTCAAGCTCTCCATCTCCTCCTTTTCTGGCAAAAACAGCTAAGGGACCAACTCATATTTGGGGAACACAAATATGATGTTGTCGTTCCTGCTTCCCCACTGCTCCAAGCTTTGCAATACAGACCTGGCCTCTCCTACCTACGAGCAGCATCCAGAGGGAAACCCCACCTCCATCTCAGCCGTTGGCATGGCCTTGAGCCTCACATTTCCTCTTTTTTCAGCACAACAGCCCTGGCATTCCAGTAACATTCTCTGAAACAATGCTGTCCCCTTTGCTCATTCAGCTAACGAGAAGAACCCTCCTCGTCTCTCACTGCCAGTGTACGGAGCCCCTGCGCAGCAATGCAATGACATTACAACATCTTCTCTCCCAACTCAACATCCCTACTGGAGCGTTCCTCATCCTATTACTGTTCCTGGGCTGCATTTGAAACTAATATTTTTATCCAAGCTTCATTAGAAAATGGCTTGAAACCTGCAATATTTATGCACATTACCAGGGCCCTAGTTCACCTACAGTCGGCAAGATGGTCACATTTTATAAAATATTGGAACAAAAAGCAGGCAACAAGTTTAAGCATTGATTCTGAATCTGAACCTTCTTCCCTCAGAACACTACCTTGATTGACAGCATTGCACCAATTTACACACAGCCCCTGTCTGCTCTTTTCATTGTCTTCTCTTCTATTCCGCCTTCCTCCACTTTCTGCCTCTACTCATCATCCAACCTCTCACTTTATCCTCCTCTCTCTCTGTCTCCACGTTCCATCCAACCACTCCCTTCATCATCCCCACTGCTCCCTTTTTTCATCCCAGCCTCCTCCATTTTATCATCCCACTCTCATCCCTTTATCATTCAACCTCTCCCTTTCCACTCCTCTGTCCATCTATATCTACTCATAATCCCAACCCCTCTCTTCATCATACCACTCTCTACCCCTGCTGCAGCTGCCACTCCATACCTCCAACTTTCTAGCTCACACTCCTCCATAGGTGCTACTGCAGGTCTGCCTCCTGCCCAGCACTCTGGACACTCAATGCTCCTTGCTGCTCAGCTTCCTCATTGTGGATTAAATTTCATCTTATAAACCCACCCTTCCCTCATCCTCCCAGCTTCTAACTCAAAAGCATGCATGTTTTGTGGATATTCACCCCAACCTCTCCCCCTTGCAGCCATGACATACCCTCTATAAAAAAAGAAAGCAGTGAATGTATCAGGGGATGACTTTACAAATATGTTCAAGATAAACACCACAGTGCTTCAGGTCCCAACAGGTGAGGTTTATATATTTTGTTCACCCTTCTGTGTGCACTGAACCTGCTGTTAATCATCTCCATCTCTCACTTCAAGCAACTCAACACTCCAACCAACCTGCTCATCCTCTCTCTGGCTGTGGCTGATCTTAACCTGTGATTGATTGTTATGCCTAGGGATATTATGCAACTGATTGGCTCTTGTTGGTGCCTTAAATAAAGTGGGCAGCAATATCTTTCCAATAATCAACAGCCTCTAAATCTCAGTATCACCCCGTATCCTAATTTTGATTGTAGTAGACCAGTAGATTGCTGTCAGGGACCCTCTACTTTTTTACACCACAATCCCAGTGTGTACAATATCTGTGCTCATAATTCTAGGCTGGTCTCTCTTTCCACTTTACATTGTAATCTTGTACTATAATGATAATTTCCTGCAGTCTATGGGAAGATGTTAGGGAGAGTGTGTCTTAAAATACTCTCTGGATATCATTGACCTGGTACTTGATTTTGTAACCCCTTTATTATAATACTTATATTTTCCATCACTTTTAAAATGTGCACAATATCAAGCCACCATCACCATGATGGAGAACAGTTGACAGCTCAGCGCCTCTCTTTACCTGAGTGTCCAAAACATATGGCCTCAAAGTAGAAGACAAAGACAACAGGGTCAATAATTTACCTTTGGCCCAGGGTGCTCTGGTACCAAGTACACTTATGATCAACTTTGTGTTTGAACATGGTGTACTTTATGGACAAACCATGACTAGTAAAGAAGTCCAATAACATCACACAGCTCGGGTTAAGATCAGGCAGGTCGTTCCTCCCACTCCCACCTCAGCAATGTAAGCATTGAAGTCACACAGCAAAACAATAAAGTCAATGCATGGAATAATGTCCAGAACTCCACTTACTGCCTCCAAGAAGCCTGAATACACTGAGCTGCTGTTGGGTGCGTATGATTTTGCCTCCATTCTTTCTTTATTGCCTCAACCACAACGTTTAGGCTGACTCCAACTCCACCAATGGGTATTAAACAAGCTACCACAGCGTTCGCTAATACTCTCCGATATCCTGAAACAACCAGAATAAGCTCATTTCAGAACCACTGCTGTAGACCAAAGAGACATGTGGAGGAGGGAAGTGAGGGAGGAATGGCCAGCACCTCATAATGAGGCCAGCCATGAGACATCAAGGAGGAGCATTTAAACTTTTCATGTCAGCCAGTGCGAGAGGGCAGCTCCAGGGTGTGTCAAGAAACTAACTGTCATGTATAGCCCTGTCTAGTGTGTTCTTGCTGTCTGTTTCATTGTGTCCTCTGGTTGTCATGTGTGTGTATAAGCACATGGCTCTTTGTTTTGTTTCTGTCTTCCTTGTCTTTGCTTCTCCCTCTTGTGCCTCCTTTATGTTCCTGCCCCCTCGTTATCTGTTCCTGGTGTTTCTTGTTTGTGTTGTCGTTTTAAAGTCCACATCAGTGGTTCCTGTTGGTGGTTCAAAGTGGTTGTATGTATGTTTGTATATCATGTCTTTGCTTAAGATTCTTGCTATGTTCAGTTTCTCTGTGTTCTGCTCTGTTTAGTTCTTGTTTAATTTCTGTGTTCTGCTCTGTTTAGCTGTCTTTTAGTGATGGGCATATGAGGCCTCATTGGGTGTATGGCACATTTCCCCAAACAGTGCCGACACTGTGTTGAAATCGTGTTGCTGTATCACTTAATGGTGACATCTGCTGGATTTAAAGAGTCATTGCAGGTAACTTCAATAAAAAACCGGAAACGGACTGAACAAGGTTCATTCTGAAAATTTTATTTAGAAACAGCAGCTGATTTAAAATATTTGGGCTGAGGCGATTGCACCGTTTACATAACATTTCTCCTGCTTTTGAGACGACCATCAGTGCCCTGTGAAAGGATGACGGCGTACATAGATATTTCATTGCAAGTTTATATAAAGTAGAGTAATGAAGTCGTTGCATTTTCCAGTACTCTAATGGATCCTGTGATCTTAGTGTGTTAACCTCGGAGATGTACCTTTTGTACCTCGATAATGGCATCAGTGGTGACATTTGATTTGGACTGGCTCTCCTTGACGTCAATGTCCAGGTCATCATCTGAGGAAAAAATAAAATGCATCAACATTACTGATTATTTCTAATCACATGGAATGATTTGCAAGAACAATAAAATACAAATAAACACAATTAACAATCACGAAATACCTGAATTGGGAGCAGAGGTTTGAGTTGAAGGTGCAGCTCAATAATCTTCCATTTATTACAGCCTTTCTCATTTCTGCCGTTCACTCTGATTTTAGTCGTTTCACTGCTTCATTGGTTTTGACGCACTTAAGAATGCCATCGTCTTGAACTGAGGGTCCAGCAGTGTTGATATTGTCATTACACTTAATGACTCCAGGTTGCACAGTGTTTCTAGCAGTCTTCTTTTAAGGTTTTCCACAAGATTAATAGCAATATCTGTGGTTACATATAATGCATTGTGTTGCAGTGAGTGGTTCAACATTTTAAGCTTTGAGATTACTTTTGATCCAGACACTCTTTTTTTCCTCAGACAGCTCCATTAATTGACTAAATGGAGCAAGCACACGGAGTGTCTGCTCTATGATTTTGTAAACATCTGTAGTTAGCTGAGGTACATCACTTTTTAAAAAGGCGAGGGATACCAACACCGACTCCTTCTGTTCCACAATGTGTTCCAGCATTATATACGTGCTGTCCCATCTAGTTGACACCTCATTCATTAATTTCTTCACTGGTCCTCCTATCTGTAGCTGAACTGGTGCCAGCTTCTCTTTGGCTGTAGCACTGGTTCTAAAGTATGTTACTATCTGCCTTGCCTTATTTCAGAGATCAGTGAGTGTCTCAGTTTGGTCACATGATTTTTGAACTGTTAAATGATTTTGAACTGTTAAAAAACTGTTAAAAAATGCACTATGCAAATCGTGTGCCTGATTTGGAGCTTTTTGACACATGCAATCATGTTTGCAGCCGCATCTGTGACCAGACATGTCACTTTCTCTGCAATGGCCCACTCCTGTATTAAGTTTGTTTTTACTTGGGCCATATTTTCAGCAATATGCTGCTGAGGAAAGGGTTCCATTCCCAGCATTGATGTACACAGTGTATGGTTCTCACTGTCGACATAGTGACAGGTCACGGCCTGGTAAGCCTCCATGTTGATAGATGTCCACATGTCAGACGTTAGGCTAACTGCAACTGCACTCTTCAGTTCATTTTTTACTTACTCCTTTTTCTCCTCATACCTCTGGCTAATCGTGTCTATCGTGGCTAATGTTCTTGATAACCTAAAATTAGTAACACAAGTGGAGTACATTAATGTATGACAGCACAGAACATGCATATACTTTGTTAATGTTTATAACACCCATTCATCAGTCTGTTTCACGTACCTTTCTGCTCGGCAGAACATATGAGGGCTCAAGGAGTTGGAGCAGCTCTCTGAACCCTTTGACCAAACAATACAGGAACTGTGTCGGTCACATGGTTTTCCTTAAAGTGATACGGGCACCGACACAGGGTTTCACCTTGTTTGTCGGCACATGCGCCGAGGTTTCAGTGTCTTCAAACCCATCACTACTGTCTTGTTTAACCATCTTGTTTAGCTGTCTTGTTTAGTCTTCTTGTTTTATGTTCAACTTGTGGTTTAGTGTCTTGCCCCTTTTGATCTATTCTTGTTTAGATCATCACAGAAGATCATTTACACACACATTCACATAACTAAACATATTATGTGATTTACTCATGCTCACATTGTGTTGTATCCACCCTATTGATAGGGAGCACTACTTCCAACTTATGGGGTTATGTCTGCTCTAGATCAAATTGCAGATTTATCACAGGAAGAGGAACTTTTAGCCAATAGCACTGCCATGGGTTTTCGTAAAATCACAAAAGAAGTGACAGCTGTTAGGTTGGTTGCTTTGCAAAATAGAATGGCTCTAGATTATCTTCTGTCAGCCCAGGGGGGAACATGTGCTATAGTGGTTATTGAGTGTTGTTCTTACATTCCAGACAATGGTAGTGACCTAAAAAAAGGAGCTTCCAAATCGCAAAATATTTCACAGGTGGTCCATAACATTCCATCTACCCAGGGTGGATGGTTTGACTTGTTAGCTTAAAGTCTTGGAGAAATGGGCAAATTAATTGTGGAATATATTATTTTGGGTGTTTTTGGTTTACTCATCCTGGTTCTGATAATTGTACTAATGCAGTACATCATAAAATGTTTTTTTGTGACAATTACTACCTAAACGCAAGGATGCTGTGACCGCTCAGCCAATCACTATGCAGTATGTCAAGGGTGCATTTGATCATATTTTGATCTGATGTGGACAGCTGGTCCATAGGATGCTGTCTTTTATTAATCAAGTTTATCAAATCATTTTTATGTAGTTGTAACTGCTATCAGCAAGTGACTCCTCAGTTTTTAGAACTCAGGGTGTGTAAGCTTAGTCCACAATATGTAGTAGTATTAAATGTAATTAATCAACTACATGTCCTTGATCATTTTTTTTCATTAAATGATCACAAGGGTGATTGTTGGAAAGTGATTAATTTCATATTAATTCCATATTTTATTCTGATTCTGTTATATTTTGTTTTAGGATACTGTGAAATCTTTTTTTGAGTTGTTTAGAGTTGTTTGTCTCTTCTCTGCCTGTGTATCATCGGTTTATAACATTGATGCTTGGGGGGAAGATTGTTTATGGAACAATCGAGGGTGATAACAATTTCTATAATATGTATTTGCTCCCACTGACAGTAGGAGAGAGTAACCAAGAGAGTAAGTCACGACCAAGAAACATCTCTGTAAACTTTTCCATCTCTACTTTAAAATAAAACATCCTTACTCTCTTCACACGTGCGTGACTGTATCTAATTCATTCTCAACAACCTCAACCAACACCTCAAACCAACACTCTACTCTAGACTTGAGCATTTCTGTAGAGATTTGGTGACATGCACCAACATAAGTACTGAGGTCTATTCCTGATGTGGGATTAGTTCTGGAGAGAAAAACCTATTTCAACTCATTCTACGGGAATCGGATGAAGCTACATTACTCCAGGGTACACAGATTCACTGCTCTACAGCCCAAAGTCAGGAGACATTATACTTTCACAGGCAATTTTTGGCACCTTGCGGTCATGTAAAACTGCTTCAGAGCAATTCATTTATTTTCATTTAATTTTCTCTGGAGATTAAACAAGCTGTGTGTGTTAAACTGCAATGTTAAAATGTGGCACATTAAATTCATTACAATGGTTACAGAGTAAAGTGTACAAGCACTATTGGTTTAATTCTACATGATTAATTGTAAATGTTTTTTCTCTGGGACAGGCCCTGTCCGAAATCCAATTCTGTGGAAAAGGGCCAAATCCTCATCACATGAAACATATTAGTATATGTTACTGTGACATCACCAGAAGGAGGGAAGCAGAGACACGAGAAGTTTGGCTTTCTGGGATTCTATTATCACCCACCATCACCATCTTAAACACCAAACACATAACTTCCATATTATTCTCTCTCTCCTGAGCTCTTTCTCAGATTTTATCTTTGCCAAGAGGTTTTCAATGAGCTTGTGCTAGCTGTAACACAATCAGGAAATAAAGTGTAGTTAACATACATTACTAGTAACTAAAGTTACAAATAGTGCAATGTAACTTTCAAGGTAAAGCAGTGGTGTTAATGTACAGTGGTGTTCCCTAAAGGTATATTTCTTTCTCTTCTCAGAAGGAGAGGGACTATTTTTAATATTTCATTAAAGAACTGTGTTAAATAAAAGAACATATAAGTCCTGGAGATTAAATGGCACATACGAAATTTTAACACAATTTTAAAATCTAAAATTAGAATAGAATAAGTTACAATTATGTTCCTTAATTAAAGATACTGATATGTAGACTTAATGGTACCGCCACAAAGACAGGTTTTCTGACAGTGTACTTATGGAGGAAACCGCATCATGAAATGTATGTGGCCCTAGAATATAATGCTCAGGAATTGTTTCTGAGCTGTGCCTCCTGGGTCAAAGCTCTGGTGTCTTGCATTTCCCTCAGCCTGGGGAAGAGGATCATGGTCAGCACTGAGGCTTAATCATCCCTCCATCCCCAGCTTAGCTTTTACAAGTATAGCTAATGAAAATATTTTTACTATGTATATAGTTTCAATTATGTTATGATGCATCAGTAAAAGATCACCAGGTTATTTTTAACAGAGTTTAGAGATTTGTGCACACATTTGCATACAATATATATTGGAGAATTACAATATGAAGTGTCCTCTGCTCTGTTAAATGTAATCAGTCGTAGGTTAATGTTCAGAAAACAAATTCAGTCTTGAAGATGATGATTCAAATATTCTACATGTTACAATATACTTTGCAGATGTTCTGAACCATAAATAAAAAATTGCATATATTAGTGGGTTCATAAAGGAGTTCAAATCTATTAACCAGATCAAGAAACTCGACACACTCGTAGGTGTGTCAACTGCCTCAGGAATGAAATAATTTGGTATCCAGCAAACAAGGTAAACAAAAACAACTGTCCCTAATTTCTTGGCTGCTTTAATTTCAGAAGCCCTTGGTGTTTTAGCTCCATGGTTGTTTGTGGCACTATCTTTCACAGCTTTGATAGCTTTTGCTTGATGTATTGCCACTTTAAAAATAATTGAGTACAAGATTAATATTAAACTGCATGGGGCTAGAAATGCAACTACAAGTTCAATGAAGGCCCAATATTTATATTCATACACAATACATTCTCCATAACAGTAGGAGTAAGTAAACAAGTGATTAAAATATAAAAGCACAATGGCATAAATCAAACAAAAACACCAGCCAAGCATTATGGACAGCAGGGTTTTATGAAGCGTGATTTGACTGGAATACTGCAGAGGATTAGTGATAGCAATGTACCTATCAACTGCTATGAGTATCACACTGTACAGAGAGCCATACTTTGAGACCAAACAAATTGTTTGAGAAATGTAGCATGTTAATGTTCCAAGATACCAACAGGTGTCCATCATGCCACTTATAATAACAGGCATATTAACCAGTCCCACGACAAAATCAGCCACAGCCAGAGAGAGGATGATCAGGTTGGTTGAAGTGTGGAGCTGCTTGAAGTGAGAGATGGAGATGATCACCAGCAGGTTTAAAAACACAGTGCACACAGATATACATGAGAGAATGAAGCACAGTAAAAAATAGCCAGGGCCATATACTGCCTCTCTAATACAAGATTCATTATTATCAGGAAAGCAAAATTGAACTGTGATGTTTTGTCTGTAGTCTTGGTCATCCATCTGAAATAGAGACAGAGCTGAAGAATCTGACATGATTCAGAAGGTAAACTTCTCTGTTTTATACATGAGCATGAATCCTCCCACTAGTGGATAGTGTAACCCTAACATCATCATGACGTACAGTGTTGGGTCAGCTGAGACTTTTATGTCTTGGATCATACTCCATGAGGCCAGAAGATGTATAGTACAGATGAGTTTTATGGTCCATCTACAATGTATGGAAATACAACTAAAAATGAAAATATATATAAAGAACCTGTGTAATTGGGACACTGGGCCATAAATAAAGAAATAAAAAAAACTGCCCTGATATTAAATTCTTTATACACCCTTAAAAATAAAGGTGCTACTAAAGGTTTTTTGAGCGATGCTATAGAAGAATCACTTTTTGGCTCCTCCAGGATCCTTGGGGTTGTGAGTTCAAGTGCTGCTCTGGATGACTGTCTGTGAGGAGTTTGGTGTGTTCTCCCCAAGTTTAAGTGGGTTTCTACATATAGTTTTTGTCTGTGTCCATGGGAATGCAATGTTTAGGTTTAATATTTTTCTTTTCCCTAGAGGTGAGAGGTCAGAAAGCCCCTCTATCTCATTCCCCAGAGAATGAGATAATGTCATCAAGAGCCATATATATTCTTTACCATATTTGGATGGAAAAAATACCAATATCCACAATTATTCTGAACTTTAACCTTTCCCGTGATTCACAGCCAAGGTCAGTTTTCTAACCAGGATTCTGGTTAGAGTGTTTACGTTCTGAACAAATGAAATAGTGGACGTTTGTTGCTGTTTTTTTTTTTTAAGTAAACATGGCTAAAAATGTTAGGTGGTGGCATAGTATCGACATTCTAAAAAGCTGTAGGGACTCCACCCTTACAGCATGGGTAGATAACATGAAATTTTGGCCTAATGTTAGCTGTATCGATATTGTGAACTATTTAATCTTTTCCAAAGGTGTAGATGGTGAAGAGCTATGAAACTATCAAAGCACAGTGGCCTATAATTAACTTTACAGCATTTTTCTGAAAGCTGAGGTAGAGGCAGGTAAAGCACGGGTAATGCTGAGGGAAAGTGTAGTAGTCAAGACAGTGGGTTGCTCGTGCAGTGCAGGGTTGGGGAAATCCTGCAGCCATGCAGCAGCTGTCTTGTGGAAGGTAGGGATAAGCTCAGATATATCATGTTTTCAGTGAAGCATTGAAAATAATAAATGATGTGTATAATGACTAATTTGTTGTTTATATTTTAAACTTCTGAAATCATATGTACACTTAGAAATTGAGGTACTGTACAGGTACATTAATGTTCATTAAAGATAAGGTGCTCTTTTTAAAGGTACGTTATATTTTCCCTCCACATAAAAAGGGTGAACATCTGTAGTTTGTAACTGTTTTAAATAGAAAACAATTTAAAGATCCTGGAGCTGCAAAGAGATGTATGAAAACAGAGCCACTTAAAAATCTACAATTAATAAAGAATATCATACAATTGTGTTGCTTTAATCAAAGATACTGAATGTGTATGCTTGATACTCACTTGATGGTATCACTACTGTGCCAGCAAAAGCTACCACCACAGTGACAGTTATTCTGAGAGTGTATGTTGAGTTATGAGTGGATGTAAAGCATTACAGGAGAGCTGAAAGTGGTGTAAGATACTATAACTATTTCAGGTGCAAAATGCAGTGGTCAGCGGAAAGACAAGGATTACATGTATAGTACTGTCAAGCCCACTGAGCTTCCTTATCCCCCTTCTCTGGCTAAACAACTATGGGACTGGCTTGTATTTGGGGCTCTGTTCGGCCGTTGTTGTAGATTGCTCTGAACTCTGTGGCGTGTTCCGGCGTTTCCCACTCCAGATCAGAACACAGCCTCTGCTCTCTCCTGCTTCTCCTCCCACTGCAATCGGGTCCTGAGTAAACCCCTGCATGACCTTTCAACAATGGCACACGGCTTCGAGCCTCCACCTACCTCCATCTCCGGCTACACTGCTACAGGTCTGCCTTGTGTTTGGGGAACTAGAATCTGCCTTCCTTATGCCTGCTTCCCCACTTCTCCTACAGCTATGAGCAGCATCCAGAGTGAAAACCCCACCTCTATCTCAGACACCGGATTGGCCTCAAGCTCTCCATCTCCTCTTTTTCTGGCAAAAACAGCTAAGGGACCAACTCATGTTTGGGGAACACAAATATGATGTTGTCGTTCCTGCTTCCCCACTGCTCCAAGCTTTGCAATACAGACCTGGCCTCTCCTACCTACGAGCAGCATACAGAGGGAAACCCCACCTCCATCTCAGCCGTTGGCGTGGCCTTGAGCCTCACGTTTCCTCTTTTTTCAGCACAACAGCCCTGGCATTCCAGTAACGTGCTCTGAAACAACGCTGTCTCCTTTGTTCATTCAGCTAGGTAGAAGAACCCTCCTCGTCTCTCACTGCCAGTGTATGGAGCCCCTGCGCAGCAATGTGATGATGTTATGACATCTTCTCTCCCAACTCAACATCCCTACTGGAGCATTCCTCATCCTATTACTGTTCCTGGACTGCATTTTAAACTAATAGTTTTATCTAAGCTTCATTAGAAAATGGCTTGAAACCTGCAATATGTATGCACATTACCAGGGCCCTAGTTCACCTACAGTCGGCAAGATGGTCACATTTTATAAAATATTGGAACAAAAAGCAGGCAGCAAGATACCAACACCGACTCCTTCTGTTCCACAATGTGTTCCAGCATTATATACGTGCTGTTCCATCTAGTTGACACCTCATTCATTAATTTCTTCACTGGTCCTCTCATCTGTAGCTGAACTTGTGCCAGTTTCTCTTTGGCTGTAGCACTGTTTCTAAAGTATGTTACAATCTGCCTTGCTTTATTTCAGAGATCAGTGAGTGTCTCAGTTTGGTCACATGATTTTCGAACTGTTAAATTTAAAAAATGCACTATGCAAATCGTGTGCCTGATTTGGAGCTTTTTGACACGTGCGATCATGTTTGCAGCCGCATCTGTGACCAGACATGTCACTTTCTCTGCAATGCCCCACTCCTGTATTAAGTTTGTTTTTACTTGGGCCATATTTTCAGCAATGTGCTGCTGAGGAAAGTGTTCCACTCCCAGCATTGATGTACACAGTGTATGGTTCTCACTGTCGACATAGTGACAGGTCACGGCCTGGTAAGCCTCCATGTTGATAGATGTCCACATGTCAGACGTTAGGCTAACTGCAACTGCACTCTTCAGTTGTTTTTTTACTTACTCCTTTTTCTTCTCATACCTCTGGCTAATCATGGTCTTGATAGCCTAAAATTAGTAACACAAGTGGAGTACATTAATGAATGGCAGCACAGAACCTGCATATACTTTGTTAATGTGTATAATACCCATTCATCAGTTTGTTTCACGTATCTTTCTGCTTGGCAGAACATATGAGGGCTCAAGGAGTTGTAGCAGTTCTCTGAACCCTTTGTCTTCCACAAGGCTAAGCGGCTGACAGTCTGTAATTATCATATTCACTACAGCCTCATCAATTGCCTACTCTCTGGAAACACCATAGTTGATCACGTGCGTGTCAACCAGTTCTTCCTTTTCATGCCGGAGCACGATAACGCTTCATCATTGTGGAAATGCTCCAGTTACAGTAAGACAGCTCCTGGGAGCAAATCCTACATTTCACCTACAAAAGAAATACAAGTTAAATGTTATAAAGGTAATAGTAAAACAATTCAAATATCCTTGATAAAGAAATGAGAATAACCCAAAAGAAATATATCAGCAGTAAAAACGAGAACTGAATAATCATTTACCTTATTCTCAGTGATGACATCAAAATGATCCCACACGAGAGAAAACTTCCTCTTCCTTGGTTGATCCATGGTATTTAATAACAAGCCAAAAAACCAATGCCGCGCAAAGAACACAAACTCCATCCAACAAAACCCACAAACGTATCGATATATTTTCTCCCTTATAAATACAATTTGGCTCGTTTACAACCAAACAATACAGGATCTGTGTTGGTCACATGGTTTTCCTTAAAGTGATACGGGCACCGACACAGGGTTTCACCTTGTTTGTCGGCACATGTGCCGAGGTTTCAGTGTCTTCAAACCCATCACTACTGTCTTGTTTAACCATCTTGTTTAGCTGTCTTGTTTAGCCTTCTTGTTTTATGTTCAACTTGTGGTTTAGTGTCTTGTCCCTTTTGATCTGTTCTTGTTTAGTGTTTAATCCCAGTGTTTAGTGTGTAGTCTATGTGTTTAGCCCCTTTTCCAGTTTCCTTTTGGTTGATATTAAAGTCACCTGCGATTACCTCCTTTGTGTTCCACGCCTCTTGACCTCCCCTTCACCCACCTCGTGACACTAACCACTGTCTTCCTTTCTTTTCTGACCCTCTATCACAGGCATCACTGGACTTATCAGTAGGACATGCCCCCCCCCCCCACCTCCACTGCTATCACAGTTTGTACTCTTCTGGGTACGCTCTACTCTAGACTTGAGCATTTCTGTAGAGATTTGGTGACATGCACCAACATAACTACTGAGGTCTATTGTTGATGTGCGATTAGTTCTGGAGAACAAACCCTATTCCAA
Source organism: Hoplias malabaricus (assembly GCF_029633855.1). Lineage (NCBI taxonomy): Eukaryota > Metazoa > Chordata > Actinopteri > Characiformes > Erythrinidae > Hoplias > Hoplias malabaricus. The sequence continues at coordinate 33,569,718 of NC_089817.1, forward strand.
CTCATCCTACAGGTATTGGATGAAGCTACATTAGTCCAGAGAACACAGTTTCACTGTTCTGCATCCCAAAATCAGGAGGCATTATACCTTCACAGGCAATTTGGCACTGGACATGGTGACCTTTGGGTCATGTAAAACTGCTTGAGAGCAATTCATTTATTTTCATTTCATTTTCTCTGGAGATTAAACAAGCTGTGTGTGTTAAACTGCAATGTTGAAAAGTGGCACCTTAAACTCATTACAATGGTCATAGAGTAAAGTGTACAAGCACAATTGGTTTAATTCTTCATGATAAATTGTAAATGTTTCTTGGGGACAGGCCCTGTATTGATACAGGCTTCTTATCTGGCTTATTGATTTGTAATTGATTTGAATTTTTAAATGCTTGAGTATATTTTGACCAAATGAGACAAATTTCATGAGATACACAATCCAATTCTGTGAAAAAGGGCCACATCCTCATCACATGAAACATATTAGTATCTGTTATTCTGACATCACCAAAAGGATGGAAGCAGAGACACGAGCAGTTTAGCTTTCTGGGATTTTATTATCACCCTCTTAAACACCAAAGGCATAACTCCCATATAATACTCTTTCTCCTGAGCTCTTCCTCAGACTATCTATGCCAAGTAGTTTACAGTTGGAACAAAATCAAAAAATAAAGTATAGTTGACATGCATTTTTGGTTACTAAAGTTACAAACAGTGTAATGAACCTTTCAAGGCACAGCAATGGTGTTAATGTTCCGTGGTGTTCCCTAAAGGTTCATTCCTTTCTCTTCTCAGAAGGAGAGGGAATATTTTTAATATTTCATTAAAGAACTGTGTTAAATAAAAGAACATATAAGTCCTGGAGATTAAATGGGACATACGAAATCAACACAATTTTAAAATCTAGAATTAGAATAGAATAAGTTACAATTATGTTCCCTAATTACCGGAAATGTAGACTTAAGGGTACCACCATAAAGACAGGTTTTCTGACAGTGTACTTAGGGAGGAAACCGCATCATGAAATGTATGTGGCCTTAGTCTATAATGCTCATGACTTGTATCTGAGCTGTGCCTCCTGGGTCAAAGTTCTGGCATCTTCCATTTCTCTCAGCCTGGCGAACAGGGTCATTGTCAGCACTGAGGCTTAATCATCCCTCTATTTAGTCTCCATTAACTCAGCCCACAGTTTAATTATTACAACTGTAATTATTATTGTAATTATTGGGGTGTTTTTAACAGGGTTTAGAGATTTGTGCACACATTTACATACTATATATATTGGAGAATTACAATATGAAGTGGCCTCTGTTCTGTCAGATGAAATCAGTCACAGGTTAATGTTCAGGAAACAAATTCAGTCTTGAAGATGATGATTCAGATAGTCTACATGTTACAATATACTTTGCAGATGTTCTGAACCACGAATAGAAAATGGCATATATGAGTGGGTTCACAAAGGAGTTCATATCTATTAACCAGGTAAAAACATTCATCACAGTCAAAGGAAAGTGAATTGACAAAAAACACATATAAAATGGTATCCAGCAAGCAAGGTAAACAAAAACCACTGTGCCTAATTTCTTGGCTGCTTTGATTTCAGAAGTCTTTGATGTTTTAGCTTCATTTCTCACAGCTCTGACAGCTTTGGCTTGATATATTGCCACTTTAAAAATAACTGAGTACAAGACTAAAATGAAACTACAAGGGGCTAGAAAAGCCACTACAAAGTCAATATAGCACCAATACATATATGGATACACAACACACTCTCCATAACATTGGGAGTAGGCATTAGGATCTGTAAAACCATCATTAAGGTATAAAAACACAATGACATAACACAGTAAAAAGGACCAGCCAAGAATTACGGACAGTAAGGTTTTATGAAGTGTAATTTTACTGGAATACTGCAGAGGGTTAGTGATAGCGATGTACCTATCAACTGCGATGAGTATCACACTGTACAGAGAGCCATACTTTGAGACCAAACCAAATACTAATGAAATGTAGCATGTTAATGTTCCAAAATACCAACATGTGTCCAATAGGGCACTTATATCCACAGGCATATTAACCAGTCCCATAAGAAGATCAGCCACAGCCAGAGAGAGGATGGTCAGGTTGGTTGGAGTGTGGAGCTGATTGAAGTGAGAGATGGAGATGATCACCAGCAGGTTCAGAAACACAGTGCACACAGATATACATGAGAGAATGAAGCACAGTAAAAAATAGCCAGGGCCATATACGGCATGTTTTAAACAAGACTGATTATTGTCAGGAATGCAGTACTGAACTGTGATATTTTCCCTGTAGTCTTGGTCATCCATCTGAAATAAAGACAGAGCTGAAGAATCTGAAATGATTCAGAAGTTAAACTTCTCTGTTTTATACATGAGCATGAATCCTCCCACTAGTGGATAGTGTAACCCTAACATCATCATGACGTACAGTTTTGGGTCAGCGGGGACTTTTATGTCTTGCATCATACTCCATGAGGCCAGAAGATGTGTGGTATAGTACAGATAAGTTTTATGGTCCATCTACAATGTATGGAAATACAACCAAATATGAATATATATATAAAGAACCTGTGTAATTGGGACACTGTACCATAAATAATGAAATAAAAAAAAACTGCCCTGATATTAAATTCTTTCTACAGTCTTAAAAATAAAGGTGCTACTAAAGGTATTTTGAGCAATGCTATAGAAGAACCACTTTTTGGTTCCATGTAGATCGTGCAGCACATAGAGTCACAGTAACACAGCTCCATGATCCTGTGAGGAGTTTGGTGTGTTCTCCCTATGTCCAAATGATTTTCTACACATAGTTTTTGTCTGTGTCCATGGGAGCAGAATCTTTAGGTTTAAGTTTTTTTCGTTGTTGTTGTTTTTTTTTTGCCTGGAGCTGAGAGGTCAGAAAGCACCTCACTCTCTCTCTCTCTCACTCCCAGAGAATGAGATAATGTCATCAAGAGCTCTATATATGCTTTACCATATTTGGATGGAAAAAATATCCATATCCACAATTTTCCTGAACTTTAACCTTTCCCGTGATTTGCGGTTTTTGGATTCCGGTTACAGTGTTTACATTCTGAACGAAAGAAATAGTGGACATTTGTTGCTGTTTTTTTAAGCAAGCATGGCTAAAAATACTAGGTGGTTGCAGAGTAACGACATTCTAAAAAGCTGTAGGGACTCGGATTAGACATTACCCCATCCCTCCACCCATACAGCGTGGGTAGATAACATGAAATTATGGCCTGAGGTTAGCTGTATTGATATTCTGAACTATTTAATCTTTTCCGAAGCTGTAGATGGTTAAGAGCTACGAAACTATAAAAGCACAGAGGCCTATAATTACCTTTTGTATAATAAACACAGCAACTTCATTTTTCTGAAAGCTGAGGTAGAGGTGGGTAAAGCACGGGTAATGCTGAGGGAAAGTGTAGTAGTCAAGACAGTGGGTTGCTCGTGTAGTGCAGGGTTGGGGAAATCCTGCAGCCATGCAGCAGCTGTCTTGTGGAAGGTAGGGATAAGCTCAGATATATCATGTTTTCAGTGAAGCATTGAAAATAATAAATGATGTGTATAATGACTAATTTCTTGTTTATATTTTAAACTTCTGAAATCATATATACACTCTAAGAAATTGAGGTAGTGTCCAGGTACATTAATGTTCATTAAAGATAATGTGTACCTTTAAAAGGTATGTTATATTTTCTCTCCAGATAAAAAAGGTGAATATCTGAAGTTTCTTTCTGTAACTGTTTTAAATAGAAAACAATTTAAAAAGCTGAAAAGAGATGTATGAAATCAGTGCCACTTAAAAATCTATAATTAATAAAGAATTTCATACAAATGTGTTGCTTTAATCAAAGATACTGAATGTGTATGCTTGATGGTATCACTACTGTGCCAGCAAAAGCTTCCATCACAGTGACAGTTGAGCATTGCAGGAGAGCTGAAAAAAGTTACTATCACTATTTCAGGTGCAAAATGCAGTGGTCAGCAGAAAGACTGGGATTACATGTACAGATGAACATCCCATGTGGGATTTAGGGACATCAAGAAACTGATGGTGTCTGAGATTCACTTCAGACACCATAGGTCAGAGGTACCACTGCAAGGACAGTGCTGTAGGCTCTCAATTGCTCCCAAACACACCCCATCATCTGTCACACAAAGATTTTAGAGAGAGTTTTGACAAAGATTCTACCAAGCCAATAATACTTTACTGGAGAAGTGTTACAGTGCAACTCTAACAGACGATCCTTGCATGGAAACAAATACAGTTGGTGAACAAATTTTCCTAGCACACCAGACTCTGTGACAGTATTTAATACATTTTTAAACATCAAATTGCTCTTTCCATGTGGATTCTAATATTTGCAATACTTCTAGTGGCAGTTACTAGTTCCTCAGTTAGCTGAACACCCTTTTTAGTTAATGATAGGAACTTGACTTCCTTTTCAGACAGTGATTGTCTTATTAAAGAACACCAGTCTGTCATTACTTCATCTCCGGGATTCAAGAAGTCTAATATTCCTGAGTCCATGGTAATAAATTTATTACTGCAATAATTGGCTGACACTCTCTGCGGGCTCCAAAAGAGCTCGTAAGACACCATTCTTCTGTGTAATAAAAATGTACAACTCAAGACATGTCTGCAGAGAATGATGCTGTATTAGAAACATATAATGCACTCTTAAGGTCTAGATTCAATAATTTCATGACTTGCGTAGTACATTATTGAGGGACTATGGTGATTTGAGATTAAACAACAGTGTTTGTCTTATGTGATGTGGTGTTTTGAAGTCTCTATTTAAAAGCCCCCTACTAGACTGGCATGAAAATGCAGCTGTTTTTATATTTGTCTGGGTATCTGAATATTGTCAATAAAGCAAAGAGTGAGGAAAGCTAATAAAAACATATATGATATGATTTTTTTTTTCATTATTATTATTACAAATGATGTATAAAAAAAATCACATCCCTGAAGTCCCTGATGTTAGACAAATTAGCCAATCAAATATTACTGGGAGGATCCAGTCTGAGGTATATAGGAACAAGCCCAAAAGGCAAATCCCTCAGTTCAGCAGCAGTGCCAAATAAGATAAATTCACCTGGCATAATTTTATCTAAGTGACATGGAAAATTCAGATTATAGGCAAAACATCACTGTCCAGTACTGCTTTCCTGACGTCAACTCATCTTGTATAAAGGAAATCCAAACAGGCCCCGCTTATATATTTCTGTTCATTGTTCTCTCATGTATATCTGTGTGCACTGTGTTTCTGAACCTGCTGGTGATCATCTCCATCTCTCACTTCAAGCAGCTCCACACTCCAACCAACCTGCTCATCCTCTCTCTGGCTGTGGCTGATCTTCTTGTGGGACTGATTGTTATGCCTGGAAATATAATGCAACTGATAGACTCCTGCTGGTACCTTGGGAAACTGGCATGCACATTTTTCTTACTCATCACATTTGTCTCAACAACAGGATCACTCTCTAGCCTGACACTCATCGCAGTTGACCGATACATTGCTGTCAGTGACCCACTGCTTTATTCCGTAAGAGTCACAGTTTGTAAAACTCTGTTGTGTATAATCCTGAGTTGGTCTTTTTGTGTTTTCTACATTTCTAACTTTATGTACTTTAATGACCACCTACTTTCCTCTTCTATATCCACCAGATGCTATGGGGAATGTGTGCTTTTTGTTAAATACTCCTGGGTCTTTGTTGATGTTGTAGTTAACTTCCTAACACCAACTTCTATTATAATAGTTTTGTATTCTATAATCTTTAAGGTGGCCAGACATCAGGCTAAATCCATCAGAGCTATGAAAAATGGGGCCTCTCAGAAACATGGAGCCAACATTCCTAGTGCTTCTGAAACCAAAGCTGCAAAAACACTAGGCATCATCATTTTTGCTTATCTTGCTTGTTGGATACCATATTTTTTAAACTCCCTGTCAGATAAAAGCTTTACATCATCTTCTATGGTATGGACTATATTTAGCTGGCTGATATACATTAACTCCTCAGTGAATCCACTAATGTATGCCATTTTTAATCCATGGTTTAGAGCAACTTCTAGGTATATTTTGACCTGTCGAATATGTGTGTCACCATGGGAGGTTAAATTTGTTCCCTGAACATTTATGATTTTCAACTTGGCTTCAGGTGAACTCTGAGATTGTTTCATAGTGTGTGCAGGGTCTCAGCAGACAAGCACTTATTGTTTCTCAATCTCAAAATGATATTATACTTTATGTAGAAAATATGTGTCCTTAGTTTTAATGTTTAATTTGTTTCTAGAGCACAAATTATTTAGAACTTTATTTGCCTGGCAGATGAGACCAGGTTACAGTGTGTACTTACAAACAAAAACATTCAATATTCATACACTGTATCATATTTTAATCTCTAAATCTCTCAATTATATGTAGTTTCTAGTTCAAAGCTTTAGACCTGCAGGCTGTTGTCTTCAGGAACCCATTATTTGGCCATTCACTTTCCATGATTTAAGCAGTATATTGTATACCTAGTGTAAGCTATGACGCTGAGGCTTTAGTTTGTAGGTATTGACAACTGTATTTTTCTGTAGTATATAATATTATTGTGTAAATTAGTAACACTGAAGTTTGATGAATTTACAGTGATCAAAGAATTTAACTGAAATAGAGAAAAAAAAAATCTGAAATCTAAATCATAAACAGAATCTCAAGGCCTTTTCCCTTTTGATTTGATTGTGCAGCAAATATAAGAATTAAAAAAAGAGTGCACTTGTGTGTTGAGTGTTTCAATTAATATATAGTTAAAATATTCAAATCAAATAGTAGAGGAAATCATCCTTGTAAAATGTCATGTACACACTGAGTTTAATACATGTACTGCATAAATATATGTATTCATTTATCTACATGTTTATTTACTTATTTACTACAATGTATTCATTTAAATTGTTCAGATCATGATAAGTCAAAATATCAAAACAAGGCCATAATGCCATCTTTTTGTAGTTCTATTAGTTAGAAAGTAACCAGATTTTCAGTGCTAGGTTAATAACAAGTTCTTTTCAGTAAGAGTTTAGATTATTAAAATTTTACATTGAAGTTGTAACCCTCTGGGGTCGAAGAATGTGCGGCGCATCAACAACCATTCACAATGTTTCTATTAATATCTTAGCGATAGCACAGAGCAAAAATACAGTTCAAACACTCTGTGAATGTGAAGGAACTGCTCTTTCAAATGTATGTTATCACAAGACTGTAAGCAATACTGTACCTCCCGAGTTACGAGCCTATTTATAAGTTGAAACACGCCTCCTCTGCCTCTCGGTGTGTCTAGCTGGAGGATTCAATTGTTTTTAAGACTCTGATAAAACTATTTCAATCACCAAAACAATCCATCCACACGTGTAAAGTGATGTTATCATAAGAAACATAAAGATTTTCTAAAATTGGATTTAAGTTGTTCAGGGTTAGAGGCAGATTATCTCTTCTTAAAATGCTCTAGGCCACATGGGCCTCTCTTAACAAAAGAGCTGAGATTGTTCTGAACATTTTGATACAAAACATGCGGGCAAAATATTATAATACAAGTACTTTAAAGGTGAATTTCAGAAAATTGAGAAAATGTCCTTAGACCCCAAAGGGTTTTAATATCTAGTCATGGTTACAGAATTACTTCTGTTTTCAGATGTCCTAAAATCAACAGAGGCCTGTGTTTGCTGTTTTAGTACTAAAACCTCAAGCCATTTTGATTCACTCTAATTAGGGGCATATTTTCCAGAAAGGGGCCTTCCAATAATATCAACATGGATGGCCTGGATCCTAACTATTTCAGAATCCTTAAGTATATCTTGTCAGTATATATGTCCTCTTTCACTCCCAGACTAATCAAATATTTTTTGTGTAAGTGGTGATCAAATATTTTACTCTTTTGCAGTGTGACCTACTAATTGATAAACAGTGTATGGAATAGATTGGAATAGAATAGAAGGTAGGGATAAGCTCAGATATACCATGTTTTCAGTGAAGCATTGAAAATAATAAATTATGTATATAATTACTAATTTGTTGTTTATAGTTTAAACTTCTGAAATCATATATACACTCTTAGAAATTGAGGTACTGTACAGGTACATTAATGTTCATTAAAGATAATGTGTACCTTTAAAAGGTATGTTATATTTTCTCTCCAGTTAAAAAAGGTAAATATCTGAAGTTTCTTTCTGTAACTGTTTTAAATAGAAAACAATTTAAAAAGCTGAAAAGAGATGTATGAAATCAGTGCCACTTAAAAATCTATAATTAATAAAGAATTTCATACAAATGTGTTGCTTTAATCAAAGATACTGAATGTGTATGCTTGATGGTATCACTACTGTGCCAGCAAAAGCTTCCATCACAGTGACAGTTGAGCATTACAGGAGAGCTGAAAAAAGTTACTATCACTATTTCAGGTGCAAAATGCAGTGGTCAGCAGAAAGACTGGGATTACATGTACAGATGAACATCCCATGTGGGATTTAGGGACATCAAGAAACTGATGGTGTCTGAGATTCACTTCAGACACCATAGGTCAGAGGTACCACTGCAAGGACAGTGCTGTAGGCTCTCAATTGCTCCCAAACACACCCCATCATCTGTCACACAAAGATTTTAGAGAGAGTTTTGACAAAGATTCTACCAAGCCAATAATACTTTACTGGAGAAGTGTTACAGTGCAACTCTAACAGACGATCCTTGCATGGAAACAAATACAGTTGATGAACAAATTTTCCTAGCACACCAGACTCTGTGACAGTATTTAATACATTTTTAAACATCAAATTGCTCTTTCCATGTGGATTCTAATATTTGCAATACTTCTAGTGGCAGTTACTAGTTCCTCAGTTAGCTGAACACCCTTTTTAGTTAATGATAGCATTACTAACGTGACTTCCTTTTCAGACAGTGATTGTCTTATTAAAAAACACCAGTCTGTCATTACTTCATCTCCGGGATTCAAGAAGTCTAAAATTCCTGAGTCCATGGTAATAAATTTATTACTGCAATAATTGGCTGACACTCTCTGCGGGCTCCATAAGAGCTCGTAAGACACCATTCTTCTGTGTAATAAAAATGTACAACTCAAGACATGTCTGCAGAGAATGATGCTGTATTAGAAACATATAATGCACTCTTAAGGTCTAGATTCAATAATTTCATGACTTGCGTAGTACATTATTGAGGGACTATGGTGATTTGAGATTAAACAACAGTGTTTGTCTTATGTGATGTGGTGTTTTGAAGTCTCTATTTAAAAGCCCCCTACTAGACTGGCATGAAAATGCAGCTGTTTTTATATTTGTCTGGGTATCTGAATATTGTCAATAAAGCAAAGAGTGAGGAAAGCTAATAAAAACATATATGATATGATTTTGTTTTTCATTATTTACAAATGATGTATAAAAAAAATCACATCCCTGAAGTCTCTGATTTTAGACAAATTAGCCAATCAAATATTACTGGGAGGATCCAGTCTGAGGTATATAGGAACAAGCCCAAAAGGCAAATCCCTCAGTTCAGCAGCAGTGCCAAATAGGATAAATTCACCTGGCATATTTTTATCTAAGTGACATGGAAAATTCAGATTATAGGCAAAACATCACTGTCCAGTACTGCTTTCCTGACGTCAACTCATCTTGTATAAAGGAAATCCAAACAGGCCCCGCTTATATATTTCTGTTCATTGTTCTCTCATGTATATCTGTGTGCACTGTGGTTCTGAACCTGCTGGTGATCATCTCCATCTCTCACTTCAAGCAGCTCCACACTCCAACCAACCTGATCATCCTCTCTCTGGCTGTGGCTGATCTTCTTGTGGGACTGATTGTTATGCCTGGAAATATAATGCAACTGATAGACTCCTGCTGGTACCTTGGGAAACTGGCATGCACATTTTTCTTACTCATCACATTTGTCTCAGCAACAGGATCACTCTCTAGCCTGACACTCATCGCAGTTGACCGATACATTGCTGTCAGTGACCCACTGCTTTATTCCGTAAGAGTCACAGTTTGTAAAACACTGTTGTGTATAATCCTGAGTTGGTCTTTTTGTGTTTTCTACATTTCTAACTTTATGTACTTTAATGACCACCTACTTTCCTCTTCTATATCCACCAGATGCTATGGGGAATGTGTGCTTTTTGTTAAATACTCCTGGGTCTTTGTTGATGTTGTAGTTAACTTCCTAACACCAACTTCTATTATAATAGTTTTGTATTCTATAATCTTTAAGGTGGCCAGACATCAGGCTAAATCCATCAGAGCTATGAAAAATGGGGCCTCTCAGAAACATGGAGCCAACATTCCTAGTGCTTCTGAAACCAAAGCTGCAAAAACACTAGGCATCATCATTTTTGCTTATCTTGCTTGTTGGATACCATATTTTTTAAACTCCCTGTCAGATAAAAACTTTACATCATCTTCTATGGTATGGACTATATTTAGCTGGCTGATATACATTAACTCCTCAGTGAATCCACTATTGTATGCCATTTTTAATTCATGGTTTAGAGCAACTTCTAGGTATATTTTGACCTGTCGAATATGTGTGTCACCATGGGAGGTTAAATTTGATCTCTGAGCATTTATGATTTTCAACTTGGCTTCAGGTGAACTCTGAGATTGTTTCATAGTGTGTGCAGGGTCTCAGCAGACAAGCACTTATTGTTTCTCAATCTCAAAATGATATTATACTTTATGTAGAAAATATGTGTCCTTAGTTTTAATGTTTAATTTGATTCTAGAGCACAAATTATTTAGAACTTTATTTGCCTGGCAGATGAGACCAGGTTACAGTGTGTACTTACAAACAAAAACATTCAATATTCATACACTGTATCATATTTTAATCTCTAAATCTCTCAATTATATGTAGTTTCTAGTTCAAAGCTTTAGACCTGCAGGCTGTTGTCTTCAGGAACCCATTATTTGACCATTCACTTTCCATGATTTAAGCAGTATATTGTATACCTAGTGTAAGCTATGACGCTGAGGCTTTAGTTTGTAGGTATTGACAACTGTATTTTTCTGTAGTATATAATATTATTGTGTAAATTAGTAACACTGAAGTTTGATGAATTTACAGTGATCAAAGAATTTAACTGAAATAGAGAAAAAAAAAATCTGAAATCTAAATCATAAACAGAATCTCAAGGCCTTTTCCCTTTTGATTTGATTGTGCAGCAAATATAAGAATTAAAAAAAGAGTGCACTTGTGTGTTGAGTGTTTCAATTAATATATAGTTAAAATATTCAAATCAAATAGTAGAGGAAATCATCCTTGTAAAATGTCATGTACACACTGAGTTTAATACATGTACTGCATAAATATATGTATTCATTTATCTACATGTTTATTTACTTATTTACTACAATGTATTCATTTAAATTGTTCAGATCATGATAAGTCAAAATATCAAAACAAGGCCATAATGCCATCTTTTTGTAGTTCTATTATTTAGAAAGTAACCAGATTTTCAGTGCTAGGTTAATAACAAGTTCTTTTCAGTAAGAGTTTAGATTCTTAAAAGTTTACATTGAAGTTGTAACCCTCTGGGGTCGAAGAATGTGCGGCGCATCAACAACCATTCACAATGTTTCTATTAATATCTTAGCGATAGCACAGAGCAAAAATACAGTTCAAACACTCTGTGAATGTGCAGAAACTGCTCTTTCAAATGTATGTTATCACAAGACTGTAAGCAATACTGTACCTCCTGAGTTACGAGCCTATTTATAAGTTGAAACACGCCTCCTCTGCCTCTCGGTGTGTCTAGCTGGAGGATTCAATTGTTTTTAAGACTCTGATAAAACTATTTCAATCACCAAAACAATTCATCCACACGAGTAAAGTGATGTTATCATAAGAAACATAAAGATTTTCTAAAATTGGATTTAAGTTGTTCAGGGTTAGAGGCAGATTATCTCTTCTTAAAATGCTCTAGGCCACATGGGCCTCTCTTAACAAAAGAGCTGAGATTGTTCTGAACATTTTGATACAAAACATGTGGGCAATATATTATAATACAAGTACTTTAAAGGTGAATTTCAGAAAATTGAGAAAATGTCCTTAGACCCCAAAGGGTTTTAATATCTAGTCATGGTTACAGAATTACTTCTGTTTTCAGATGTCCTAAAATCAACAGAGGCCTGTGTTTGCTGTTTTAGTACTAAAACCTCAAGCCATTTTGATTCACTCTAATTAGGGGCATATTTTCCAGAAAGGGGCCTTCCAATAATATCAACATGGATGGCCTGGATCCTAACTATTTCAGAATCCTTAAGTATATCTTGTCAGTATATATGTCCTCTTTCACTCCCAGACTAATCAAATATTTTTTGTGTAAGTGGTGATCAAATATTTTACTCTTTTGCAGTGTGACCTACTAATTGATAAACAGTGTATGGAATAGATTGGAATAGAATAGAAGGTAGGGATAAGCTCAGATATACCATGTTTTCAGTGAAGCATTGAAAATAATAAATTATGTATATAATTACTAATTTGTTGTTTATAGTTTAAACTTCTGAAATCATATATACACTCTTAGAAATTGAGGTACTGTACAGGTACATTAATGTTCATTAAAGATAATGTTTACCTTTAAAAGGTATGTTATATTTTCTCTCCAGTTAAAAAAGGTAAATATCTGAAGTTTCTTTCTGTAACTGTTTTAAATAGAAAACAATTTAAAAAGCTGAAAAGAGATGTATGAAATCAGTGCCACTTAAAAATCTATAATTAATAAAGAATTTCATACAAATGTGTTGCTTTAATCAAAGATACTGAATGTGTATGCTTGATGGTATCACTACTGTGCCAGCAAAAGCTTCCATCACAGTGACAGTTGAGCATTACAGGAGAGCTGAAAAAAGTTACTATCACTATTTCAGGTGCAAAATGCAGTGGTCAGCAGAAAGACTGGGATTACATGTACAGATGAACATCCCATGTGGGATTTAGGGACATCAAGAAACTGATGGTGTCTGAGATTAACTTCAGACACCATAGGTCAGAGGTACCACTGCAAGGGCAGTGCTGTAGGCTCTCAATTGCTCCCAAACACACCACATCATCTGTCACACAAAGATTTTAGAGAGAGTTTTGACAAAGATTCTACCAAGCCAATAATACTTTACTGGAGAAGTGTTACAGTGCAACTCTAACAGACGATCCTTGCATGGAAACAAATACAGTTGATGAACAAATTTTCCTAGCACACCAGACTCTGTGACAGTATTTAATACATTTTTAAACATCAAATTGCTCTTTCCATATGGATTCTAATATTTGCAATACTTCTAGTGGCAGTTACTAGTTCCTCAGTTAGCTGAACACCCTTTTTAGTTAATGATAGCATTACTAACGTGACTTCCTTTTCAGACAGTGATTGTCTTATTAAAAAACACCAGTCTGTCATTACTTCATCTCCGGGATTCAAGAAGTCTAATATTCCTGAGTCCATGGTAATAAATTTATTACTGCAATAATTGGCTGACACTCTCTGCGGGCTCCATAAGAGCTCGTAAGACACCATTCTTCTGTGTAATAAAAATGTACAACTCAAGACATGTCTGCAGAGAATGATGCTGTATTAGAAACATATAATGCAATCTTAAGGTCTAGATTCAATAATTTCATGACTTGCGTAGTACATTATTGAGGGACTATGGTGATTTGAGATTAAACAACAGTGTTTGTCTTATGTGATGTGGTGTTTTGAAGTCTCTATTTAAAAGCCCCCTACTAGACTGGCATGAAAATGCAGCTGTTTTTATATTTGTCTGGGTATCTGAATATTGTCAATAAAGCAAAGAGTGAGGAAAGCTAATAAAAACATATATGATATGATTTTGTTTTTCATTATTTACAAATGATGTATAAAAAAAATCACATCCCTGAAGTCTCTGATTTTAGACAAATTAGCCAATCAAATATTACTGGGAGGATCCAGTCTGAGGTATATAGGAACAAGCCCAAAAGGCAAATCCCTCAGTTCAGCAGCAGTGCCAAATAGGATAAATTCACCTGGCATATTTTTATCTAAGTGACATGGAAAATTCAGATTATAGGCAAAACATCACTGTCCAGTACTGCTTTCCTGACGTCAACTCATCTTGTATAAAGGAAATCCAAACAGGCCCCGCTTATATATTTCTGTTCATTGTTCTCTCATGTATATCTGTGTGCACTGTGGTTCTGAACCTGCTGGTGATCATCTCCATCTCTCACTTCAAGCAGCTCCACACTCCAACCAACCTGCTCATCCTCTCTCTGGCTGTGGCTGATCTTCTTGTGGGACTGATTGTTATGCCTGGAAATATAATGCAACTGATAGACTCCTGCTGGTACCTTGGGAAACTGGCATGCACATTTTTCTTACTCATCACATTTGTCTCAACAACAGGATCACTCTCTAGCCTGACACTCATCGCAGTTGACCGATACATTGCTGTCAGTGACCCACTGCTTTATTCCGTAAGAGTCACAGTTTGTAAAACTCTGTTGTGTATAATCCTGAGTTGGTCTTTTTGTGTTTTCTACATTTCTAACTTTATGTACTTTAATGACCACCTACTTTCCTCTTCTATATCCACCAGATGCTATGGGGAATGTGTGCTTTTTGTTAAATACTCCTGGGTCTTTGTTGATGTTGTAGTTAACTTCCTAACACCAACTTCTATTATAATAGTTTTGTATTCTATAATCTTTAAGGTGGCCAGACATCAGGCTAAATCCATCAGAGCTATGAAAAATGGGGCCTCTCAGAAACATGGAGCCAACATTCCTAGTGCTTCTGAAACCAAAGCTGCAAAAACACTAGGCATCATCATTTTTGCTTATCTTGCTTGTTGGATACCATATTTTTTAAACTCCCTGTCAGATAAAAGCTTTACATCATCTTCTATGGTATGGACTATATTTAGCTGGCTGATATACATTAACTCCTCAGTGAATCCACTAATGTATGCCATTTTTAATCCATGGTTTAGAGCAACTTCTAGGTATATTTTGACCTGTCGAATATGTGTGTCACCATGGGAGGTTAAATTTGTTCCCTGAACATTTATGATTTTCAACTTGGCTTCAGGTGAACTCTGAGATTGTTTCATAGTGTGTGCAGGGTCTCAGCAGACAAGCACTTATTGTTTCTCAATCTCAAAATGATATTATACTTTATGTAGAAAATATGTGTCCTTAGTTTTAATGTTTAATTTGATTCTAGAGCACAAATTATTTAGAACTTTATTTGCCTGGCAGATGAGACCAGGTTACAGTGTGTACTTACAAACAAAAACATTCAATATTCATACACTGTATCATATTTTAATCTCTAAATCTCTCAATTATATGTAGTTTCTAGTTCAAAGCTTTAGACCTGCAGGCTGTTGTCTTCAGGAACCCATTATTTGACCATTCACTTTCCATGATTTAAGCAGTATATTGTATACCTAGTGTAAGCTATGACGCTGAGGCTTTAGTTTGTAGGTATTGACAACTGTATTTTTCTGTAGTATATAATATTATTGTGTAAATTAGTAACACTGAAGTTTGATGAATTTACAGTGATCAAAGAATTTAACTGAAATAGAGAAAAAAAAAATCTGAAATCTAAATCATAAACAGAATCTCAAGGCCTTTTCCCTTTTGATTTGATTGTGCAGCAAATATAAGAATTAAAAAAAGAGTGCACTTGTGTGTTGAGTGTTTCAATTAATATATAGTTAAAATATTCAAATCAAATAGTAGAGGAAATCATCCTTGTAAAATGTCATGTATACTTTGAGTTTAATACATGTACTGCATAAATATTTGTATTCATTTATCTACATGTTTATTTACTTATTTACTACAATGTATTCATTTAAATTGTTCAGATCATGATAAGTCAAAATATCAAAACAAGGCCATAATGCCATCTTTTTGTAGTTCTATTATTTAGAAAGTAACCAGATTTTCAGTGCTAGGTTAATAACAAGTTCTTTTCAGTAAGAGTTTAGATTCTTAAAAGTTTACATTGAAAGCGTAACCCTCTGGGGTCGAAGAATGCGCCAGCGCATCAACAACCATTCACAATGTTTCTATTAATATCTTAGCGATAGCACAGAGCAAAAATACAGTTCAAACACTCTGTGAATGTGCAGAAACTGCTCTTTGTAATGTATGTTATCGCAAGACTGTAAGCAATACTGTACCTCCCGAGTTACGAGCCTATGTATAAGTTGAAACACACCTCCTCTGCCTCTCGGCGTGTCTAACTGGTGGATTCACTTGTTTTTAAGACTCTGATAAAACTATTTCAATCACCAAAACAATTCATCCACACGAGTAAAGTGATGTTATCATAAGAAACATAAAGATTTTCTAAAATCGGATTTAAGTTGTTCAGGGTTAGAGACAGATTATCTCTTCAAAAAATGTCCTAGGCCACATGGGCCTCTCTTAACAAAAGAGCTGAGATTTTTCTGAACATTTTGATACAAAACATGTGGGCAATATATTATAATACAAGTACTTTAAAGGTGAATTTCAGAAAATTGAGAAAATGTCCTTAGACCCCAAAGGGTTTTAATATCTGGACATGTTTACAGAATTACTTCCGTTTTCAGATGTCCTAAAATCAACAGAGGCCTGTGTTTGCTGTTTTAGTACTAAAACCTCAAGCCTTTTTGATTCACTCTAATTAGGGGCATATTTTCCAGAAAGGGGCCTTCCAATAATATCAACATGGATGGCCTGGATCCTAACTATTTCAGAATCCTTAAGTATATCTTGTCAGTATATATGTCCTCTTTCACTCCCAGACTAATCAAATATTTTTTGTTTAAGTGGTGATCAAATATTTTACTAGTTTGTAATGATTAAATTCATTGATCTAGTAATAAACAAAATGATCAGCAATAAATCTAAATAATTCTAATAAATGTGTATCATTTAATTGATGTATTTATTGATTTAATCATTATAGGTACAATAATCATTTCATGAATGCTTTGGCTTAACTATTTTATTTCATTTTATTTTATTTATTATTTATATTTGAAAAACCATGGAAGTGTACCTTAAAGCGAACTATGTTTGCATCTCTATATCAGAGGCATTATCTTGGTTAAATGAACTGTGATTCTACCCTATTCTCATGAGACAATTTAATGCTATTATATTTATTATAAAAGATTATTAATAACATTAGATTGCCCATTAGAACAATGTTTACCTCTCTGTAGCAAGTCCCCGGGGAACTTGTTAACACCTTCAAGCCCTGTTTCGAAGCAACAGGGAAAAACAATCTCATCAGTGGAGGCTGAACAATCAGAGGTGACAAATAAGCAGGTGTATGATGATGCAAGGGATACCTTTGGGATTTTGTTCAGATATACCTTGACTTACAATAGCTTTATAACTTTCTGAAAAATAAATGAATAATAATAATAATAATTTAAAAAAAAAACAGCATCCTAAAGTTTGGCCAAAAAAGGTTTTTGATATTGCAGCTTATGAATTATTCCATTTGTTTACAACCCTTCTACAATAAATATAATCAATGAATTATAATAATAATAATAAAAAAATCATATTGTCTGACTTTCATGGGGCAGCTTAAACAAGAAAGGTCAAGAATGAAAAATTAAACTCTGCAAGTTACTGCTAAAGAGTCACAGCAGGTTTTGTTAGAGAAGTGTTTGAATAAGCTTTAAGAGACTGAACTGCTGTAAAATAGTAATAACACATTGGCACTGGGCCACAGCTGTAGCAAAAACAGAATGAATACTCAACACTATATAAGAGTATATTCAGTTTTCATTTTATTACCAGAGAATCCATATATGCAGATGCTGGTATTTTTGGATAAAAGCATCTGCCAAATGCATAAATGTAAATGTAAATGTAAAGAATCAATGTGTGATCTAGGGTATGGTCACCACAATCATGAATAGGCTTATAAACAGGTAACAGATAAACTCCTTGACCATTATATGAACTGCAATCTTGGATTTTAAAATATCAGAAATCTGTAATATAGAGGCATTTCATTGTGAACAGAACTTTGGAAAATTGGCTAACAGATTCCAATACAAATTGTCAGCATTGGGGGGCCTATACGATCAAAGAGCAGGGGCTTTATTAAACCTTTGTGCTATATAATATAAAAAACATAGCATATATGTGAGTTTCTTAAAATCATGGCATTGACCCAATCTACAGTCAGTAGTTTGAGGATAACCCCCCCTTATGTTCTCCCAGAATGAAGGCCCATTGTGCACCCATTCTACTGAATTCTAAGTATTATTTATGAAGTGATAGTAGCTGAGTAAGGAGCAGTCCAGCTTTGTTCAGTGAAATTGCTAGATCCATGTGAGTTCAAAATGGGGTCACATACATTTACCCTCACATATTGTTTCCTTTTGGACAGGACATTATAGACCCAGTAGAGTACAGAAGGGGACAATTCAGCTGCCTCTGTTTATCCAGAAGAATGTGAGGAGTGATGGTGTTAAAAACAGATGAAAAGTCTAATTTAGGCCCTTCCAAGGTTTACTAGGTGATGAAAAGAGCCAAATAAAGAGAATGTGATGGTGCTTACATACTGGACATTACATGGTGAGGCACCTATGTTTGCCAGTAGTTTGGATTTGTTGTAATGACTCAAACCAATCAGCCACAACATTATGACCATCTCTTTCTTCCCAAACTCACTGCCCATTCTCTCAGCTTCACTGATAATAATCTTTACTAAAGAACATTTGTATGACCATGATTTTTAAGTGTGTATTATTACAGACTGCTGTACATATTTGTTTGGCCCCTCTCATATGTCTGGACCCCCACAGGCCCAAATAGCAGCTATGATGTGGGTTGTGGATATATAAAGAACCATGCGTGTTTAAGGGATGTGTGAATGTGAAGAACCTTTTTAATCCATAACTTGATCTTAAAGTTCTTTAACCATTTAAACAGATCAGCAAAACGTGGCTCTTTATGGAGCCAAAAGTGGTTCTTTTATGGCATTTTTAGAGTTTTCAGTTTTAAGAGTCTCAGAAAATGGCCGGTGAGTGTTGAAAAAAAGAATGTGGTCATAATGTTATTGTGTAATTGTGTAATTATAGTAGTTCTACAGGTGTCAGGTCTTTGAGATAAAGTCCTATAATCAAGATCATGTTTCTCTTTCAAAAATGAAACTGAGAGACACTATTGGGCCTTAATTTCAGAATAATTTTCCCACTGTGCCCAGGTTTTCCCTTTGATTTGTCAACAGCCTTGTAAGGCCTCAGAATATGTGTGTGGCTTATCAAGTTTATAACGTGATAAGAAGGGGTTGGCCATGGAGAGAACAGTGTCCATAATAATTGATGGGTGATGTAAGGAAAAGCAAAATGACTAGAAAATAAAGGAGAAAAAGGTCATGACCTGAAGGATATATGAGTCCTCTTCATCAAGATTTCATTTGCTCCCTGAGCATTTCTGATTGTAAATCGCAGCCTGATCGAAAATAGAATAGTCTATGCATTATCAAGTATATTTGTTGAGTGAATTGATGTAATAGACGTAGAGTAGATGTGTACATCAATAACTATTCATAGAAAATAAATAATAAATAAAAGCTATAAATCTCAGGAACATTAAATGTTGAAAATATGACTTTAAACCATATTTTACATAAGGACAAGTTTCCAACTACACCATGCTCATATATTATAATCATGGCCTTTGTGAACATCAGAAGTTTGCAACAATTGACATGGTTTGTATCTACTGAATACAATTAAGTAAATTACGTAACATGGAGTCTGTGTAAGAAAACAAAAGAAACAGGGAGAATGAGCCTCCGTTTGCAAAAGTGTGTAACCAAACATTCCCTTGAAGCACCTCCTTGAGCTAGCTAAAGCATCCGGATGTGATTCAACTTGTTCTACTGGTTTTTCTATTTTTTTTTTCCATGAACTGAGGATGAGAACAATGAGTGGTGCTATTTTCAGTTTTAATAAACGTATATTGTTTGTAAATTAATCTAAGATTCAGAAACAAAAGCTTCATCTGGTAACTGGGAAGATCAACATGTTACAGAGTAAGTTTTTTTTTTTTAGTCTGACTTTTTTGTCAAATTTTGAATATGCGACATAAAGGCAAGACTGAGCTTGTGTAACTGAGGTGGATTGATGTTATCTCACTGAACAATTTGTGGTTTGGTGGTTTCAGTAATTCCTACACTTTCAGCAACTGATATATATATATATATATATATATATTTCAGATTATAATTAAATTTGGGGCATGTTTAATTCATCATGCATTCAGAACAAATGCACGTTTTGCCCTTTGTGTTTACCCCACATATAATCATTTATTCAAAATATATTTGGTATCTCTTTAGTTCTGCAGGGGACTTTCAAGGCTAATGTAGCTAACACATAATTTTATCTTATGTATCCTATTTAGCATTGTGTAAACAATTTGTTAGACAAGTATTTTTTTGCGGATTATGACAGCGTATTACACACCATCATATAGAATCAGAATTCATTTTTACCAATACTGTGCCAGGAACCACTTAACCAAGTCTATCTGAAATTACTTAAAAACCCAACATGTTTGGCGCTTTAATACCATGGTAATTGTTAGCCACTTTAGCTTCACAGCTCCAGGGCAAAGCTAAAGGTGTGAACATGATACAAAACATTTTGGAAGACTGAAGTGTATTACTGTGATTAAAGTTGATTCAGTACATCAGTAGGAATTGAATGCACTCAATTAAAAGCTAAAAAATAATATGATGGCTAACATTTTCCATGAGTCCCCTATTTACAATGCCTTGTATGGTAGCGTGTGTATAATTACTGTCTGTAACTGTATTTATGTATAAACATTTAACACATTCAAAGAAAAAGCGAGTAATCTCAGGTAGAACAGAACTGGTTCAAATTTTGCAATAAGCTTCTAACATAACTAACTTCACACTATTTATGAAGATTAGTGACACGCCAGTGAATGCAGATTTCATAAGGTATATATAGACGTGCTACTATGGTCTGAGTGGCAAAATGGCAAATTAATAGGCTTATACCAGTGTCATATCCCACCATAGAAATGTATTAAAATAATATTCCATTAGACTTGTTACCATATGACATACTGTGCTTATTCTAGGGTCAAGGGAATATACCAACTGGTCTAAAGACCACACTTTTGACACTCTGTTTCTGCTGGGACGGAACAGTGCTCTCAAACGTGTTGTGAGAAGTACCATTCTCAGCTACGACGATGAAAAACCAGACCAATCCACACTTGAAGCGGCATGTGAGATCAACGGGGAATGGATCAGCATCGTCGATGCAGCTGACCTTTCCGACTTGCCAAACCCAGATGCAGAGAAAAAGATCCTGGAATACTTAAACCCATCATCTCCATGTCAGAGTGTTTTCCTTCTTGTGCTCCAACATGCCCGAGTGTCGGAAGAGGATGTGGGCATATTTACATACCTTCAACAGAAGTATGGGCAGAAAATAGTGGACAAAATGATCCCTTTCCTTATTGTCAGTGAAGAGAAATCCACAGATATGGCTGACCGCAGACTTGCGAGTATTGTTCAAGACTGCAATAAGAGGTTGTGTCTTTTCTACAGTGGAATGGACAGAATAGAACTGATGAAGCAACTTAGGAAACAGTATAACATCCAGCAAATGGATGAGATGCCTGAACCAGAAAGGTAATGCAACACAATTTCCTTTCTGTAGGTTCTCAACAGCGGTCAAACGAAAGAAAATGACATTGATCATTTCCATTTAACACACATTTATATCGAGATTAATCAAGTTACAAACATAAGGCTAATGCCATGTTAGGGGCCGTGTTGATGCTATGGATTGATGCTATGGCCCTACTTTTCTAAGTGGAGTACAGTGTTATATTACAACATTGGTGGGCACTGAGTGAAAACGTTTCCTTTTAATTGGTAAAAACTTGACATCATTTCATCATTTTCATATTTTAGGACTGAAGAACATATGACTGAAGAGGTACTGTCCAAAACTGAGTCAGGTCTACGTGAAGAAACAGTGCTGGGAGATGATGAAATAGATACTGGTAAGAGTGGGTAGACCTTATATGAAAAATAAAAAATAAAAGAAATTTACAAAAAAAAAATTGGCTGTGATTAGGATCCAATATGATGTCTCTAATTCTAAGTGTTTAAAATTAGACAGAAACATGTGAAGGCTGCATTGTAAGGGCATACTCCAAGGAACGACTGATCTAAACGACATACACTGTTGTATACTCAATATTTTGTTTTCCAGAACAAAGCCATGCTGTACCCATGTCTGAGATCAAGAGACAACCCAAAGAAAGAAACACACTGACAATTGTGTTGTTGGGACAGATCGGCAGTGGGAAGAGTGCCACTGGTAATACCATCCTGGGCAGGAGACAGTTTGAGTCGCATGCAAGTTCTACAGCTGTGACCCTTGAGTGTGAGACAGCAGAGGGACTAATCTGTGGGATAAAAGTCAGGGTAATTGACACTCCAGATTTCTTTAACCAAGATCTGAAGTATCCAGAGCTTCATGTGCAGAAGTGTAGAGAATTTTCTGGCTCTGAGCCGGTTGTGTTTTTACTGGTGATGCACCTTGGTCGCTTCACCCAGGGCGAGAGGCAGATAGTCCCAAAGATCCAGAAGACCTTCGGCGAAGGAGTAATGAACAAGACCGTCATTCTGTTCACGGGTAAAGAGAAGCTGAAGGGACGGAGTCTAAATGACTACATTAAAAATGCTGACCTTCAGCTCCAGCATCTGGTGAAAATGTTTGGCCTGAGATTTCATGCCTTTAACAACTGTGACAAGAACCGCCAGCAAGTGGAAAGTCTAATGAAGATCATTATGGAAATGCAGATCCAACAAGGTGAAAACGTAAAAAAACTCTACCCGGGTTATAAGAGGTCAAACAGTGACTGTAAAGTGTCATAGACCAAGGGTGATGTCAGTGACGTGGCAAGTTTGGCTTCCTCAGCAACCTTCAACAGATGTTTCATTAATGAATGTGCTGAAATCTAAACTGTCAAAGGATATAAACTATGCATGTAGATCATGCTAAAAATATAGGCCCACTTTAAACTGAAATGTATTTATGAATTAATGACTGAATTAATGATTTCTGATTTCACTGCTTTGACATTGTTCAGGGAGTGTGGTGTATTTCACATGTTGAACTGCAACAATCGATTGCTGCCCTCTTCTGGTGGAAAACCAGAACCTCCTCTCACAGGTAATATATAATAGTTTGTGAGAACAGAATTTTGAAGGAAAAGCAAATCAAAAACATAAACATAATACTTTACATAGATTTTTATAAATTATTTTAAATAATTTAACACCTAATATTTGAATAAGTTTAATGCCTCAGTGTCCAAATAATTTTCTGGGGATTTCTCTATGTCATGCTCCTATCTGAAATACATAATCATTATTTATATTATTTAATTGTTGTGGGTTTGCTTTTATATTTTTTCCTAAAATCTTCTTATATGGTATATATCACCTAAAGATATTTTACATTTTTCTTAATATTTAAGCAGTCTATTTGTAAAAACAAAAACAAAAACAAAACAAAAAAATACTGTATAAAAATGCAAATTTGAGCGTAGAAAAATAAATCTAAACAAAATGATAATGACTCTTAATGTTTGTTTAATCACTGAATGTTATGACATATCGTCTACATGTATTATTACTTCTATTATTATTATTATTATTATTATTATTATTATTATTATTATTATATAATTGGGTTTTCTAAAGCCCCAAACAATTTGAAAGTGGCACCAATCTTTATAAAACACCAAGACATTCCTATCAGATAAAAACAAACAAACAAACAAAAAAACAGCCCTTTAAACTTTTGACTTTAAGAGATTTATCCAAGCATCGTTTATTTATTTTTTTAAAGTTCACTTCAGATTTCTTCTTAATGTCACTTACAGAATTGATTAATTCCATTGACATCAAAACCCGTCCTCAGAACAGCACAACGTCCTCTTTTTAGCTTTGTACTGGGTCCTCTTTTTCTTCTTCTGCTGTTACTAAATAAAGCAGATGGATATGACGGTTTGTTCTTCATAAAAATGTATTTTACACTTACTTACCCATCTATTCCACTTCAAAAAAGTTTGTATAAATAATGAGTTAAACACTGAACTGCGACTAGACAGAAATATGTGTTGCTTGAGAAAGGAAAACATGCACCTTCTTGTTGCCAAACATACTTTTATTTTGTAAATCATTCTTGAATCAAAGCCAAATCGTGATCTCACTAATATTCCAGTGGTGTTTACTCTGTGTCACACCAGTGGAGGAATGGGGACTGAACTGTCAGAACGTTTTAATGGTTTTTGGTAAAGAAAGTTAAACAGAAGGAGTGTAGGCCATGGAAATATAAATACAAAATAAACTGTTGTTGTCAAATCTGTTTTAGCAAATATTCACTTAACATTCTTTGAACTATTGTGAAAATGTAATATATTTACATGTTTATATAATAAATCACTTTACTGACTTTAGTAATGTGTGTAATTTAGTAACAATGTGACTGGGGAATGCAAATCAAAAAAATATATATACTACATCATCGTGTTTAGTGCAGTACACACATAGGTTACATAACACATTCACAGCAATGATACAGTAAATAGTAAACATAATTAAAATTATATATATATATATAACACTCAGATTTCAATTATTGAAGCTTGAACCTTGCCAGTAATGTCCAGTGCCTACATTATCACCTGCTCATTAAAGAGGGCCCTTCCAAAAAGGAATTCCCCAGCTGTGTCAGATGTGTTTGTGTCTGTGCTGTAAACTGTAATACAATACTGCCCTCTGGTGACACTAAAGAGTAGAGCACCAGGAAGTCCAAATCTGAATGGAAACACACAGCAGGCCATAGACAATTATATATATAGAATAATACATGTCAGTAACGTTGATGCTTGATTCTGGTGTTATCCTTATGTTTCTTAAAAAATATAATAATAAAATAATAGTTAAAATAGATAAAAAGATAAAAAATAAATAGATAAAATAGATAAACAATTAAATCACTGCCTTTACAATAAGTCTTTTGCAATATACATGTACATAGACTATAAGTTCATCACCAGTGACCATTTCCCAACATTTTTTATTATTTTTTAGGAAATACATTATATTATTTATTTAAATATTTATTTAATTTTAAGTGATTCTTACATTAGGGTTGTAATAAAAATATAATAAAAATATAAATAAATAAATAAAATGTAATCATAGATTTAATTTCAAACTGATTTCTAAGACGTTGGCTGCAGATGTCTTCACCAAACTGAAAACAAGCGTCCTGAAAGAAAAGCTGACTGAAGGTGCATATTGAATATATGTAAAAATAACAGTGATTAAGATCGTTATGACTCAGGACTGTAATGTGCATGAAGTGCATTATTATATAATTGTCATGCTGAGTTAAAAATCTGGGAAAAATCTTCAGATCACAATCCTGTTTTTTTACCTGTTTTGACATTTTTCTTTTGTAATGAATGCTGTATTCAGGCTTGATGTATGAATGAATGTATGAATGGACAATGAATGCTCTTATTGAAAACAGGATTCATGAGAAGTGTTAAACTGCATGAATAGCACACCTCATACATGTTATTGTATGAGAAAGACATATTCAAAATGCTTCAGATACTGAGATATTGTCAAATTACAGCTCATCAGTGCATTTTTGAAGCTCTATTAATGATTTCATAATGACAGAGGGTTTTATTGTGTCGTCATTATTAGCTTCACCACAAGATGTCAGCCTTCATTTAGTTTAGTCATGTTCTCTGTAAATCTGATCCGACTCAAAAAGGCCTTGACAATCAGTTGATGAGCTTGTTCGACTGTATTAAGTCGGGGCAGGGGGTCTCTAGGTCCAAAATGAAGAAACCCTAGCTTATTTGATAGTAAGCGCACCACAGTTGGAAATCCAATGACAATGCCATCTGATGCCTTCTTTTTTTTAACAGATCAGATCGGTGTCTCAACAGGCAATTTCAAGTCCGTTCAAAGAGATTTATCCTTTCACAATGGACCCCAAAAGCTTGAAAACAAAGCAGTGTGAGGTAATCGGCATCTCAGTGGAGAGAGAACCAATAACTCAGACTAAACTTTGTCATTAACAGTCCTCCAAAACATTCACCGTGAGGGGCATCGCAGTGGGAATACTTTAATTCCATTCCTAATTAACTTCTACCTAAAGAACCTGGGGTTTGTATCAGAGAGGAGGGATTCCTACACATCCAGCTAAGCTTAGTTCAAACCAAGCCAGGGTTTTCTGTCTCAAAATGGCTTCAGCACTTGGCTCCTAACCTGCTGCATGCCGCTTTGTGTGGGAAGGAGGCTGCACGTAGGCCTAGGTTCACTATGCTCTATGACAGTGGGTTTAAATCTCCAGGCACTCTACTCTCACACTAGTTTCTTGGCTTTGGCTGGTCTCGCTTTTTGGTAAGGCACTAAAAAACAATACAAAAGACCAACACAACACAGCGCTACGACGGCTTATTCATTGTTTACTAATCTAGGTGCCATGTACAAAGATAAGTGGCATCTAATGACTTTCCTGTAACAAAAGTAGGAGATTAGTTTAGTGCTCCACATCTGACTCTTGTAGGAATTGCACAGAGTTACCGTCACATGTCAGAGGAATGTGACCCGACCTGACCTCTCAGCTCTGAGGTGTTTGGAGTCTCAGGCTTGCTAGTACGGTAAGATGTGGTGAGTAATGCACTTAGTATGCCAAAACTCTGCCTGTGTTTCCGTAAGCCCTTATTAAAGAGGCATTTAAGCTTTATGAGAAAAGTCCCACCTCTTTGCTTGGCAGCGATGCCCAATATATGTCCGGTGCTTCCTGTAAGGGGGCTGTTGATTGATTTGGAAATGCATTTCCATCTGCAATCGGACGCCATGGATCAGGGGCCTGGAGCTTTCAACTGCCGTACTTTGTAAACACAGCATTTTTAATGTGTGCAGATACATGGAGACACATCTCCGGCGGAACTGAGCGCAGAATGAAAGCCATTTACTCTGACGACAGTTTCCTTGTAGAAGCCTCAGGAGCAGGAGGAAGTTTAATTACCATTTTCAGAATGAATATATGAAGGTTTTGTTCACAAATGACAGCAATTATAGCTTCAGAACATGGTTCTTCATACATCTGCTGGTCTTTTGAGGAACGGGGGACAGACAGAAACTTGTACTTGAGTTACTTTAAATGCTATAATTGTAGTTCTCGCTGTAATGATCTTTGTGAAAGTATTAAAAGTGCTGTTGATGTGCAAAAATACGCCAGAATACACTGATTACTATATGGCAAGGTACGGCCTTGTACTAGCAAAGTGAAAAAACAACAGCACACTGCTTCCTGAAAGCATTCCTGACCCTCCCCGAGGCAAAGTAAAGTCTTGACGCTGTGGTGTGATCTCTCTATTGCCAGGAGTTTTCATTTTATCTTGAAGGACATGGGATATTCTCTTATATAAGGGGCTGATGATCTTATTATTTAAATTGCTTTCAATTTGGAAAAGAAACGGCTGCTGAAAATGCACCGAAAATACAAAAATCATTTCAATCAATTCATTTTCTTAAATAATGAAGCTATTGAAAAGCAAAACCTGGCCTAACATACCTTCTGAAACCAAGGACACCAAGAGGTAGTCTGCTTTCCTATTTCTACAATACCAGCCTCTACTCCTCTGGGAAAGCTTTAAACAATAGATTTGTAAAATTAGCTGTGAGCATTTGATAGCAGCCACAGGATTCTTAGTGTACAGTGTATACCATCCTACCTAGTGACCAGTGACATGGGATCCACAGCAACTTTCATCAGGACGTTACAGGAAATGAATGAATTATGTACTGATCACAGATGATTAGTTCTGGATCAGAAACACCACTCAAACTCATAAAGGTTTAAGGGTTCTCCATCCTTCCTGAGAATCTACATCCACTGCTCCATAGCCCAGTGCAGATGGGTTTCTCATTGAACACCTTGTTTACATTGAGACATCTTTGGACAGCTCAACACTTTTGGAGGAGAATATTAACCGCCTGTTCTGTATTATCTGGCATTGTTACAATGTGTGCATTGTTGGGGTGAGGTAGGGGGTTGTTATACCTGCTCAAAATCAGGACGTCTAGTACATTTTTAATCCAACTTTCCACCAGGGTTCCCCAAATAAAATACAATGAAAACAACCGCTCCAGCTGGGGAAAGGTTGGTTCATTAGAACATACAGTAATATGCTTTAAAATATGTCCACTCTGACCTCTCGGCGCAGCATGGGCATGACATTTAAATGTGCTGACATATTGCCGGAGCTAAATTTAAGTCAGTGGAGAGATGAAAAAACACTTGCCTCATTAGTGAGCATAAAACACTAGTAGATTCCATAAACCCAAAGGGGCTTCAAATAAATGCAATGGGTACATGGCGTGAATAGCCAAGGTAACCCACTGCTCTGTTTTGGGGAGACAATACATGGGACATTTTTTATGTATATTCTGGTGGAACACACCTGAATCAACTCAGCAGGTGCCAGGTAATGAAGTCCATCACGAGCTGGTGATGTTGATGATGTCTTGAAGGCCACAGTGAAAGTCCATGCTTGAAAAGTAGTTATAATGGCAGAGTAAGAGCTACGGACATTATCTTAACTTTGATGGAGCATTCATTTGGTTAGATTTGTTGCATCGTACATTCACCAAGAGTGAACCCTACAGCAATTACTGGGAAACACAATAAAACTTAGTAAGGATAGCTTTGATTCTGATTCAGAAAGAGTTCACTTCATAAAAGGGAATGATAAAAAGATTAAATTTTCCATATTTGTTTAATCTAAAGTTAACTGTTATTAACCCTTATTATGTGGCATAAGCTGTATACACTGCTCTTTGATACACAGTACGGCCAACATTTTGCAGGCACCCACTTGCCAAATGTTCCTTCTGAAGTGAAGCACTCTGTCACCTGCACCCTTAGCCTCTTTCCGCAGTGGCTGAGTGGTGGCCATTTCTGCCGTGTCACCTCCTGTTCTCTGTTAGCGGCGTGATATCTCACTGATGCTGTTTATCTGTTTGATGTGTAATGATCGCAGTTAAATAAATCCAGACATTGCTAGATGTTTATCTTGTTGAAGTCAGAAACAGAATTTTCAACAACAGAACATGTGAATAGAAATATGAAGAACATATACACTGCATTTATCATTAGTCTATTTAATCACAACGCAGTTCTGACAGCTCCAAACCCAATCGGAATAACTCCTAGCACTGACATGAACACAGCTACTCCAACAGGATAGAAAACCGTGTGCATCATTTCTAAAGTGATAGACATAGAGCACCCAGAAGCACTAATTACTGATTTTTTTCCCCACTCTGCACAGCGTGGATATACACTCACTGGGAGTAATCTAGCTGCAGATTTGCGTCAGGAAAATAATTGTAAGCATCAATCCTGTGAGATGGTGGTGGGGTGGGGACCGGTGTCTGCAGGAAGAGGCCACTCATACTCCAACTACAGAAGATGAATGAATGAATGAACGAATGAGTGAACGAGTGAATGAATAAACAAAAGTTTAAATAAAATGAATGAATTTTCACATGTAATTATAATAGTAAGCCAGTCTGCTTCGGTTTATTTAACATCTCTGAGATACCGTTGGTTGTACACTTCCATTGCATTAACTTAAATCCATTAGGGAACTTTCCTCAAGGACTTCAGATTCAACCTCACTACTTGACAACACTGAGGCCAAAGAGTAGACTGTTTAACATTAGTTTCTGGCTGAAACTAAGAGCTCAGTATATATAAAACCGTACAGAGTTATGTGTGATCATCACAAGCATATATTTGTGAGCTTTCTCTCTAAAGATCTCCTGCAGGGCCTTCACAGCGAGACGTTTACACTTGGGTGAAACCATCAGCGGGAAGACATGCGGCCTGGAAAACTTGAATGCATATTTCCTTTTTGACGTCCTCTGTTGTTTTGCAGCCATCCAAGGTAGCAGGAGTGTCAATTACACAAGCGTTTCTTTTTCTTCAGAACACTTCCCTTTTGGCAAGTCTGGGTCACAGTGACCTAAATCCTTCTCCATCAAGGACAGCATTGTTTCTTACACTCTTTTCCCTGTTGTTATTATTTTACGTTTTGAGGCCTGATAAAGCAGCAGAAATACCTTTGTGATGAGGATTTTTTTTTTTAAATACATTTAAAACCTTTCTAAAACTCTCCAGCCAGCTCTTCTAAGACGATGTTGATTGTCATGATATTTGACAAGAATGAAACAGCTGTTTTTGTCACTGTGTTTTTCATCAGATTCTGATGTGATAAAAACTGAAAAGGTCATCACCACATTTTTATTTATTGATAGCATTCACACTCCACTAAAAAAAAGAGAAAAATGCTATTAACATCTTAAATGTGCAAAAAAAAATATATATATAAATATAAATAATAAATAGCAGTTCTAGGATCAAAGCTGAGGGTTGGCATTGACAAATACAGCAGGTATCCATTATCCTGACGTGTGGGTTGTCAAATCAAATGTGCGCGGAGCATGTTAAGACTTAAAAAGTTGTTTTGCAAATGAAAGCCACCGGGAGTGTGTTATATAGAATGTGCAAACCTTCCCTCTTCTTTTTTATTAATGTTGTTTGCTGCAGTCTTATGACAGGTAATGTGCTTTTCACACTTCTTTGGCTTGGTTGCAGCAAGAGCACAAAGCAGCATCAGCTCTGAAAGAACGGCTACAGACACTTGTGAAAGAAGGAGCTGCTTGATTTGAAGAAAGGAGGATGCAACTTCAGCGTCAGGAGCTGGAAGAGCTAGAGCTAGGATCAAATGATGACATTTCTTTGCCCTTATTCATGTATGGAATGGAGTTTGTACATTTCTAGGCAGATGGGGTCGCCCTGCAATAAATGATTTCTTGGAAAGTCATGAGCTTTAGTTGAGTGGATACAACCTGCATTTCTCTTTGTTAGATTATTGTTTTAAAGTAACACATCGAGTAAACAAAGTTAAATGGTAAGAATTTGATTTATAAAATAATAATTCAGTATTTTCTGCTTTAAGCAATGTGTAATATAGGATTATAACCCCCAAGCACAGAACAGTAGTTGTACTGAAATGTTGTGCCATAAAACACTCTTTCCCTTCTTTCTACTTTGTTTCTGACTTGTTATGCTTTGTTTTTTCAGCTGATATTAGTTCCTAATAGGGAATAGAACCCTAGTCCTCAGCTCTGACTGATCTGTGCTAAATTGAACTGGGAAATGAATTCTAGTGTAGAAACTCTAGCAATTTATGTCTGCATAACATCTGTCCTGTTTTTGATGTAACAACCCTACCCTTACGCTAACAAATAATAATTAATATTTCAAATATTCCACCTGTACAAACTAGAAAACTGACATGAAATTCATGAATAAATACAAATTGTTAGCGTCTAGCATCTATCTATCTATCTATCTATCTATCTATCTATCTATCTATCTATCTATCAATATTGACTGCTATACTTTTTCATACTTGAATGACTAACAAAGTATAGCTTTACCATATTATTACCCAGTTCGTTATTAGTATCACAAAATTTAAATAGTACAGTGGTCTTAAAGTCCAGTTGTGTTGCCTAAATTTGCATAACATTCTCTTTTCTACAAGGAGAGGTGAATATTTGTTAAATCCCTGAAAGAACTGTGTTCCTGGAGATAAAAATAGGCGCATGAAATTAACTTTAAAAACTACAATTATAATGGAGTAAGACAAAATGTTCTCTAATTAAAGGTATATATATGACCGTGCATACATTCTGTGTATCTTACATTCGGGAACATTGTCATAATGAAATCACCAGCTTTAAAGTCACATACATGTGAGAAAATGTAAAGATAATGAATAATAAATGTTACACTTCAGTTCACAGCCCAACAGAAATAGTCTGACTATTGTATATTTCTCGCCTTTATTGCTGAAACCTGTTGACAGCACTGCAGTGCAGTAATGACCTGAGGGTTATGGGAATGTCATAGGCATATATCATACTTATGTAAACAATACATTCCTTAGCAATAGCTTAAAGACTGAACAGACTGCTCAGTAAAGACTAGGTCTGAGTGCTAACTATAATATCAAGGTTCTTCATTGTTTTCCTAACTTTAAAAAACAGTCAAACAGTACTTTTCTAGACACACTTTGGCCTGAGATGTTGTTTTGTTTTATCTTTAATCTTAAGGAAGAAGTTGTTATGACATCATGTTGAATGTTTCTAAAATATGACACGTTTCCTGGTAAGATCTATTATAAAAATATTTCTGGTAAGAAGAAGTCAGACAAGTTATGAAAACATTGTCTCCATTTTTTGAACAATCTTTCTTCACATTTGTTATACATTTCCATGATAACTTACTTTTAAGCTGAGTTTCTACATCGTGTTGATTTTTTGAACATCCAGAGATTAATACTTATCTAATCTAATCTAATCTAATCTAATCTAAAAATGTATCTAATATTTATTGACATATGCATTCTTCTTTTTTTTACCCATTACAAGTAAGCAGCCTGTTTAAAGCTTTAAAGCTATATGATAACCCACATTCTGATAGTCTGACCCCTTCAGAAAATGTATTGACCAAACTGGCATGGGAGAGTGCAGTGCAGCATTGAGAAAAATAACCCTGATTCTTGGCACAAAACATTCACAGTTTATTTAAATATAAATTGGCTTGTATTAACACATAAACACATTGACCTTTCAGCAGAGAATGGCCTTCCTATATTTCAAAATAAATACAAAGGCATATGATCTCAGAGGAACTCAAAAAGAATAAACAGTTGGCCCAAAAAGTGCTTTTGTAAGGTTTACAGATGGAACTGCAAATGAATTCATAGCTATAGATCATTCTCATGACAGGAGAAGGGTTTGAGAGTATGCTTTTACACAGATGTTTTCCTCAGTGAGAAATACACAGAAATATAGAGAAATACTGCTTTTCAGAAAACTCAAGAGCTTTATATAAATATCAACAATATAAAGGCATAATAAATGGAGGTGCTGCTTTTATCAATCATGGATAACCTTTACAAAGTTTCATCCAGTTCTCTTCTGAGAATTTCTTGGAAGACACCGATTCTGTGATGGAGAACTTGAAGAAAGCTGAAGTCATATTTTTGAAGCTCTGCCTTCTCTCTGGTCATTTTCTGCTGCTGGATTTTCTGTTCTGCTTCCTCATACATTTCCTGCGTAAAGCAGCTACCTCCATTTGCTGCGACCATCTCGTCGACCTTGTCCAGGAGGGTCTGAACTTGTTTTTGATTTCTCATGTTGCTGTTATCAAAGGCCACATATCTGCTCCCACAGGACTGCACCACATTATGGAGCTGTGGGTGTCCATGAAGCACATAGTCATGAATGGTTTGATCTTTCAGTAAATCTCCATGTGTGAAGACCACAATCATGTACCTAGAAGCTTCTTCTCCAAAGAGCTCCTGAAGGGCCTTCACGGCATTTTGTTCTTCTTGCGTGAAGCGGCCGATTTGCATCACCAGCAAAAAGACGTGAGGTCCAGGGCATGACACTTGGATGCATTTCACTATTTCTCTTTTGATGTTTTCTGTTGTTTTACTGGTGTCCAAGATTCCTGGCGTGTCAATTATGTAAATGTCTCTATTGTTTCTTTTGTCAAAGACTTTTTCCTTTTGGCAGGTCTCGGTCACTGAATTTGCAGTGGGGCGGGATAAAAATACTTCTTTGCTCAGAATAGTGTTTCCCACGGCACTCTTGCCCACTCCAGTTTTCCCTATCATCACTATACGGAGTGCATGGCCTGTCAACAAAATAAAATTTAAAACTTGTAGAGTCTCAGGTCAGGTCATTAACAGGTCATTTGCCAAGCCTAGTTTTACCACAGTGTTTCCTTTTATATTTTGATGGTGTTAATACATTAAAAATATTATCACACGTACATTCAACACCTTTACACTCACACAGCATTGAAAAGTTTATTAATGATTAAAGGACAGAAAAATGGCAAGATCTATTTAAAAAGAACACTCACCAGCTGGAGCTTGCCGCCTGCAGCAAAGACACCTAGACATCTTTGTAACAAATGCATCACACACTACCCTTAAGTCACTTAAAAGCAGGCAGGAATGAGTTATGTAAGATTTGTTCTACCACACCCTTCTTCCACTGTTCTCATATAACAAGCATTACAGATTTCATTTTCATTTTATCCCCCTTATACGCTGGTGTAAAAGTTATTTGACCACAAGGTGAGTTAAGCTTATGTCTGTAATTGTACCTGGAGCGTGGTTTGTAAAATGTTGACTGGCATTGATTTTTGCACTCTTCTTACTCGAAAGTCATAGGAATGCTGTTTGAAGGCTGGCTTTGGCATTGCTTCACCAAAGTTAAGAAACTGTTGGAGGTTCTGTGTTGACCATGGAAAATCTAAAATCTTCTGCATCTGAGATGATCAACGTGATCAGTATTGTCCTACTTGGAAAGAATAACCATGACAAGGCACAGATTGGGAATACCATCCTTGACCATGACTGTTTTGGCCTGGAAACCACCTGTAAGAAAGGGGTGAAGAACATGAACAATGGTATGTGCTGTGTCATAAACACCCCTGAACTTTACCATGGACCTAAGCCTGGCTCCAAGAAAGAAGTCTATGAGGAGTTGAAGCCCTCTTTTCCAGATCCCAGAGTGTTCCTTCTTGTCCTGAGAGAAGACCATGTTTCTTCAGAAGAGAAGGCTATGTTTTCAAAGTTGAAAGAAACCTACGGGAACAATGTGGTGGAAGATATTATTGTGGTCTTCGTCAAACGTCAAAGGTCGTCGATCTGGGTGTCCTCGTTCAAATCTGAAAGGTACATACAGACAATCATTGATGAATGTGGAAGGAGAGTGTGTTGTTTCAAGCGAGGAATGAAGAGCAGTCAACTAAATGATGAGCTGCTGGCACAGTACAGGACATTCCTTCAGAAGTGTGAGCCTCAAAGGTAAGAAATACAGCAATAGATCTGGCTAAATTGCTTCTTCTTATCTTTAAACCGTAATAGCATTTAAGTTAACATCTTATCCCCTAAATGATCATGACTCTTCAGATCCCACGAGAGCTTTGTAGAAGATAAGAATCCTGGCAAATTAAACTCTACACCTGCTGTTGGTAAAATTGTCTTTTGTCCTATCCATCATATATTTTCATCATGTGTGAATAACTTTGACATTGTGATTTACACTGCCTTGAACAAACACACTTTATAGGAGCATTAAACACAGGAGCATTAAACTGCAGAGATGCTAATATTTGAGTGGTACGTCATTCTCAATGCAGCAGTGACACAGACGTGGTGGTAGTGTGTTCTAACACTGGTACGAGTGGATCAGACACAGAGGTTTCCAAATCTGGACTTTGGATCCAGGCTTCAGGCCAGGATTTTAAATCAGCCATCTGCTATGACACTATAGCTACTAAGCTATTGTTTACAAACCTGACTGGTCAGGTATAGTGGCATACCAGCCAGCTACTGCCAGCCAGCCAGCTACAAAACTGGATCATGTAAAGTCTGTGATAGTAGCTCATCAGTTGCTGCATAGTTTCATTGCTGTGACCACTGGGGAAGCAACATACATGACCTAGTGTCTCTGACTTTACATCTACATGGTGGAGCAAAAAGGAAGAACGGTCTAACAGAGTGATGGAAACTCCAGTAGCAGCTACTGTGTCTGAGCCACTTGTACCAGCACAACACTCATTAACATGCCACCACAACATCAGTGTCACTGCAACACTGAGAATGATCCATGACCCAAATCATAGCTTACCTTCTATGTGGGGTTCCTGAGGGGGTTTTTAGAATTGAAGAAGAGGGTGAAAGTGGCTGACAATAATGTAAAGCAACAGAATGGCTATAGTCTGTAAGTGTAGAATTTTAGTGTTTGTGACTGGTTGTCCTAGTTGGCACTGTATTTCATTATATTGACATGATTTTGGAATTAAATTCAGAAGCAGCCGTGTCTGGAAATGTAATGATGCAACATGATATATATGAAACAATCAATGACGATTCTGAATGTGTCACCGATTACAAAATGCAGAAGGCACAACTTACACAGACTGGTAAAGCTTCAAATACACTATGCTCATATTTAACCATTACACATAAGGGACACTTGGCTTATGTTTCTCATAACAACTGCTGTGTTTTCTTGGTCATAGATGTACAGCCATTTGCAGCTTTGTCTAATGAAGGAATGGCACAGTCTGGGATTTATGAAAATATTGACAGATCATTTAATCTCCATGAAATAATGTTTAAAGAAATGGAAAAGGCAGAGCCCAAATCAGCAGGTAATGCTTAGCACGCTTTGATTTCATAAGAAGAGGTATGCTTAAAAATGGTAATACTTTACAATGCATTTCAAAACTTGGATGCACATTACTGTTTTAGTACATTTTATTAATGTTTTAAAGTTTTTAATGTTCACCTTAATATAGTTCCTGTAATTCCATTTGTAATGAACACCAAAATGTACAAAAAATGACAATGCTTAATACTTAATAATACTTTATAAAAACTTAATGCTTAATACTTATTAAGGGAGTAATAACCACCTTTTGACATGAGAAAGTTTGGTTTAAACAATTACCCTTTATCTTCTGCCTTTATTTCAGACTTTAACCTTTAGTACTGTCTCAGAGAATTGTCTTATGTCTGTTCTTAAAAAAACATGTTGGCTCTTTTGTTATTAGAAGGAAGGTCATTTTCACCAGTGTCCAATGGTGAGAGAGATAAGATGATCATTGTGTTATTGGGAGAGACTGGCAGTGGGAAGAGTGCTACCGGTAACACCATCCTAGGTAAAAGACACTTTGAGTCCCACGCGAGTTCTACGGCTATAACTCAGGAGTGTCAGACAGCAGAGGGACAAGTGAATGGGATATGGCTCAGAGTCATTGACACTCCGGATTTCTTTAACCAAGACCTGAAGGATCCAGAGCTCCAGATTCAGAAGTGCAAACAACTGTTTGACTCTGAGCCAGTGGCATTTTTACTGGTGATGCACTTGGGTCGCTTCACAGAGGGTGAAAGGGAGATGGCTCCAATGATAAAGAAGACCTTTGGCAAGGGAGTGTTGGACAAAACGGTCATCATCTTCACAGGCAAAGAGAAGCTGAAGGACAGAAGTTTAGATGAGTACATCAGCAACACTGACCCTCACCTTCAGAACTTAATCAAAAGTGTTGGCTCAAGGTGCCACGCGTTCGACAACAACGAAAAAAGTCGCCACCAAGTGAAAGAGCTGGTTAACACACTCAAGGAAATGCACTTTGGTGGACAGAACATTTTTAAAGAGCACTACTTCAAACACAAGAAAATAATGAAAGAATGTAAAGTTGTCTAGATGTGCAGAAAATGATTGTTCTGCTAGCACTGAGGATACAGATGCTAATATTTGTTGAAGTAGTTTTTAGACAAATGGAAAGGACTAGCTTGGTCTCAAGGCTTGAGTAAAATCCTAATCCTGGAACTTTTAATTGAATGATTTCAGTTACTGAAATATGTAGTATAAATATTTGTGAGTAATACATAATGAAAAATAATAATTAAATAAATAATAAAAAATCTTAAACTGAACCATGAAAATGATTTAAACATAAACTAACTATCATCTCCAAATTTGTGTAAATAAGATTTTCGCTTGTGTAACACTCTAACAAAGTTTTAACACTGTTTCTGTCACTCTTCTTCAAGTACAGAGGGTTTGGGTGCATTTAGCAAAACAGCACACCCAGAGGATGGGAGCTCAGTGATTGTTAAATAACTATGAATTATAATTAATTATAAATTCAGATTTGCTTTGCTTTTTGTGCATGAGGTGTGCTTCAGCTTCTTTCAGCAAAAACAAGTTTCATTCCAGTTTTCTTGGAAATGGGAAAATAAACCTGTGTCAGTGTATGATTCAAAGTTTTATTTTCATTCTATAACAAAAACACTGATGATATTTAGCTTGATTTTGTTTACTTAATTTAAGCATACACTCAAGTGTTTTTTTTTTACTTTTTTGCTTCAGACCTAGTCATACTTCCTATATCTCAAGCCTTACCCGTGTACTTGTGGCTAAATACCAATAGATCCTCACAGCTATATTCTATCATCCACTGAATCCTTTTCCAAGTGTAGCATCTGCTATTGCAGTAAGACAATGCGCTGAATACTAATCCTGGAGCTGCTGGGGTGAAGCAGTAGTGTAGGATCCGTGTGTGTTTCCAGCCACTGTCTCATGGCTTCCTTCAGGCTAGAGGCAGGAGACTGGAGCACTGCCATTTGAGTGAGCCCCAGAGAGCAGGGGTCACGGAGTCGGCCTCACACTCCGGGAGTGATGACAGAACAAATGGGTGAGAAATGTCAGTGAGCACCAAGCCACACCTCTGAGACTCCAGCCTCCCGTTCTCGTTCTCTGTGTCTCTCTCTGTCTCTCCGTCTCTCAGGGCTCAGAACAAGGCAGAACTGGCACAATGACTGTAATGACTGTAATATACTGTAATATGATTGTTTAGTTGTTGATGTTCTACATAGCATTCTGCCTTAAAACATATGTCCCATTGCAAATACCCTCAACTACTCATTCTACCTACTGCTTTATGTGAGGAAACTGGGGCCCCCAGAGGAAACCCACACATACCACACTCCTCACATACAGTCACCCAAGGTTAGGTTGGACCCAGGACCCTGAGACTCTGGGGCTCTCGAGCTGGGGCAAAGAATGTGCAATAATTAATGCAGATTTTTTTTTACAGGATTTGTTGTAAATTTATTTCTTTTCAAGATGCCTTCTTCAAAAATATGATGCACATGTTCAAGCACCAGTAAGTAAAGGATTTCTGGCATCCAATCCAAGTACATATTGTGTGAGCTGTGCATTGTAATAAGCACTTGATAAGAAAAGGGCCCCCCGGCTCGGCCTGTCCACTCTGATGCCCTGCTATTGTTTTTATCTCCAAATCTCAGAGTTGCCAGCTGCAGCCTAAAGTACCTGACCTTTTGCCTTCCCTCCCCCAATCCCTCTGATGCCCCCCCACCCCCCCCCCCATCCCACCCCGGGCCGCCAGCATCTTGACATTTCCAGGGCTGGTTCATGAGGAGGCATGTTCACTGTCTTATACCAACAATGTGCCTTTGTGATATTTAGTCTGGAAATGAGGGCGCCTTGATCCCGAGCAGATGGATATGAAGGCAGGGAGCATTGATTGTTTTCTTAACACACGCCCATGACTCTTCTAATTACACTCCACTCTTGCCCTTTTAAGGGAAAGGCCCTTTTATAAAGGTCCACTCGCTGTCGATTGTTTACTGGACCACGAAGGATGCAGATGACTCCCAAGCTCACTCTAGCTGTGGGGGGTTATTTTGCTTATTGTAAGAGTGGGTGTGATTAATAGACTACAAAGTGCTCACTTAAGGCAGTATGTGATTTGTTGCAGTACCAGGGCTTGCCACTTGATGGCAGTATGACCAGGCCTCATTGGCAAAGGTTTCATCTGAGAGAAAGAACTGCAGTCTTTAGACACACTTCTTATACTCGAGTGTCCAAGTTTGTCACAAGACACTTCCGAGATCAGAAAATAACTTTATTCCTGTATTACAAAGAAACCTTGTGTTATATCGTATCTAATAGTGATCTGTAGTTACACAGCGTTAATGCAAGTTAAAACAATGTAACTTCTGATCTATTTAAAACGGATTAAAGCTCTAGTAAATGCAGATGATTCAATTTCTGTGATTACTAAAATATTATGAGAACAAGAGTGTATGTTCATAGCAGTGTGATTACAAATGTATAGCTTAGTGATGTGATTGCTAAACTACAGTAATTAACTACAGGTAAATCCATAAGCAGTGTAATAACACAAGTATATGTTTATTGTATACATCACACAATTACAAACAGAAGTTTAATAGCACAGGTGCATCTTTATAGTGATGTAATTACACAAGTACATAGCTATAGTAATGTGATTATACATGTATCTTAATAGAAATGTAGTTACAGATGAATTTTAATAGTCATGTAATTAAACCAGAATTTGTCTTCCTAGTAACATAATGACACGTGTATACTTAATGTAATTATACGTTTGAAAATGTACTGATTTAAAGTAATAATCTCTGCTTTTCCGGCAAGGTTTTAGACCACAAAGCAATGAAAATGTATAATATTTACTCACAGAACCTGATGCTGGACATTTAGTTCAAAATGTCAACACCATTTGGGCTCTAGATGATGCTTCCTCACTCGAGAGAATGCAGTTCCACACCACTCCAGCCCGTGTGTGGCACCGGGCATGCTCAATAGGGCTCATGTGCAGCAACTCTAGAGCATCTCATTTTGTTTCATGAAATGAAAATCAATGTTGTTCAAGGCTGGAAAACAAATCAAAGCACAAACTCAAACAATATAATAATGTGTACTACAAGGAGATGGATTTTCAGACGTACAACACTACAACAGAGAGCGGGATCTGTTAACACACTCAGAGTGATTGATGGTGGCCCACTCTTGAACCACGAGGGGTGAAATGTTTCTCATCAATAGCTCCATATTGTAATTACGGTGATCAATAAATCCATTAATGGAGCACGAGATGAAGCTCTACACAGTAAAACTCCAAGCTTCCAGTCTTTGAAGGCAAAGCTACATCTACGAATGCTGATGATAGTTACTATGACATTTGCCCTGTTTGGAGAGAATAATTTAACCCTTTGGACTAAGAAGACATATTTGACAGGCTCTGGACACACACTGACCCTGAATGAGGTGAAGTAGTTACAGAAAATGAAATGAAGATGTGTCTCAGGGATACCTTTGGTCCTTTTACACCACCACAGACCCAGCCGCTCAAGGAACTCCTCCTGATACCCAAACTTGAAATATGGGTACATTTAGCAAAGTAAAGTTTGACCTGGAGGAAGAAGGCAGCCTTGCCCTTAAGCGAGGGAATGCCTGGCACACTCTGAAACCTGAGAAACAGCCTTCAGCTTGCCAGGAGCTTTATTTTTTTAAGGTGGTAGAGCCATGGTTTTCAATGTCAAGCAAATTGAGTTAGACCAACGTGGGCCACATTTTCAGTATGACATCTTAAAGTTCCTTTATAGTTAAGAGTTCTGGTTAGGGGCATCCCTAGTGGTTATAGAGATTTAGGCTCAGGGCTGTGTTTGCATGTTGTATACTGTGGATTTCCTTGGGTTTAAGGCAGCGAAAGCTTAGTTGTGGGAATTAGCTGAAGAGAGTGAAGCTTACACAGAAAGGTGGAGCCGATGTGTCAAGCTTCAACAAAGAGCCTGGGCACGTGCCTCCATCATCTCATGGATCTATGTTCTCCACAACAAAGAGGAAGCATCCTTCCATCTCCCTCCATCTCTCTTTACGGCCGAGGTATTGCCTCCACGTCTGAATTGTGGAAAGGATGTTTAAGCGACGATTGTGGAATCAATATCTCTGACAGCGCTGCGGCTAACAGCCAGCTCTGGTCACTCTCTCTTATCTCGGAGGCCAGGCTTTAATCACGAGGCTATCTCTTCGCATCTTATCAGGGCCTCGCTTCTCAGGGCAGGTCAGAGGTCAGCTTCTCAGATACGGTCATCAGGATTCGCTTTACATCGATCAGCTTCGGAGCTTGAGGGGTGGGGCGACTCAGGGGTGTGTTTTCACGTGTGTGTGTGAGTATGCATGGAAATCAATATGTGTAATGTCTCCTTCTAAAGTCATTTCGGTTCTAGGTATTAAATGGGCACCTGCGCAAAAATCCTTAAATTGAACATGCTCATAGGTTCTAGATATTAGCAGAAAAAAAGCTCAATCATTTTCTTAAGTTCTAGATATGCACAGCAGTGTCCTAAATTCTAGATAAATGCATAGCAGGTTAATACACAGCATTTTCTAATAGGTTCTAGGTGTTAGCAGTGTGAAGTAGAACTGTCTATTAAATTCTAAATAGTGATATATAACACTTCTGTATGTTCTACGTATTAATTAAAGAACAAGGACAACACTAATTTAAGTTCTAACTACAAACAAGTATCTGCACAGCTGTCAACAGTATACTAAGTTTTAGATATTCATTCATTAATTCATTCATTCATTATCTGTAACCCTTATCCAGTTCAGGGTCGCAGTGGGTCCAGAGCCTACCTGGAATCATTGGGCGCAAGGCGGGAACACACCCTGGAGGGGGCGCCAGTCCTTCACAGGACAACACAGACACACACACATTCACTCACACACACTCGCACCTACGGACAATTTTGAGTCGCCCATCCACCTACCAACGTGTGTTTTTGGACTGTGGTAGGAAACCGGAGCACCCGGAGGAAACCCACGTGGACACGGGGAGAACACACCACACTCCTCACAGACAGTCACCCGGAGGAAACCCACGCAGACACAGAGAGAACACACCACACTCCTCACAGACAGTCACCCGGAGGAAACCCACGCAGATACAGGGAGAAAACACCACACTCCTCACAGACAGTCACCCGGAGGAAACCCACGCAGACACAGGGAAAAAACACCACACTCCTCACAGACAGTCACCCGGAGGAAACCCACGCAGATACAGGGAGAAAACACCACACTCCTCACAGACAGTCACCCGGAGGAAACCCACGCAGACACAGGGAGAAAACACCACACTCCTCACAGACAGTCACCCGGAGGAAACCCATGCAGACACAGGGAGAAAACACCACACTCCTCACAGACAGTCACCCGGAGGAAACCCACGCAGACACAGCCTCCGTGCCGCCCAAGTTTTAGATATTTACAATACAAATGTACTGTATTTATACGTTCTAGACAATAACAATTCATGTTCCACCATCCTTTAGGTTTTAGCTTAACTGGGTAAATGTGTAACTGTCTTTTGTGTTCTTGATATTAGCCGTTTAAATGTTCTAGAACCTTACTTTTGTACAGTTTTGAAACCTTTCTGGTGCTTTATAAAAACTATTTTAAAATCTTTTTAAAACAGGTCCTCATCCATGAATTATTTGAACAAACACAGGGAGAGATTTATGCCCTGGAATGAGTCTGTATAGAACCACTGCATTTCAGGAAGTATGAAAGAATGGGTATTTTTAAAGGTGAGATAAATTAAGTTGAGTTTGAAGACAGTTGAACAAAATTACACTGAAATGTCCCACAGTTTCTAGCAATTAAGCCACAAAGGCCACAGTAAAACAGCTCAGGACTGGATCATTATTTGAGGGAAAAGGTCAGAGAACCCACTACATCTCAGCTTCACATGTTCATTCAGGCAGTCAAAAGATAACCTCATCACACTATAAGAGTCCTCAGGGTCTTCTGCAACCACTTCATCCTAATCAGGGTCAAGGTGGGTCTATATGGAATCATATTGGGCACAAGGTGGGACCACACTCTGGACAGCGACAGGACACACTCACCCAGTCAGTCACACACTCACACCTGTGGACAATATCACTCAGTCATTCCACCTATCAACATGTGTGTCGGACTGTGGAAGATACTGGGACGACACACAGAAAAACATCTCACAGGAAGTGACCCGAGGAGAGAATACAACCCGGGCCTCTGAGACCCAACAAATTAACTGACCAAGAAGCAAAATGTGGAGAAACATTGACTGTTTGGCCTCTGAATTTTGCACAGTACTGTACACATGAGTGTGTGTTAATGTATATGTGTGTGTTTATTTAGAGGATGTGTCTGTGTGTGAGTGCCTTTGTGTAAGCACATGTAATTTATTTATGGGTGATGTATTACCAGCCAACAGTAAAAAGCAGTGCTTCTATACAACATACACTCCTATAGTTCCCTAGCAACAAGCGTGGAGGGTAAGAGTAGTGCAGTAAATATCGGAGAGTGTGTATTCTTCCTCGCCCGGTGCCTAAAAGACACTCCCTCATTCTAATGTTGGTATTGTGAATACAAACAGGCGGCTTGGTGGTGTTTGGTTATAAACACTGCAGAGTGGCAGAAAGAGGAGCTGGGTTTTCCCAGCCATAGCATATGTATCCGGGAGTCTGGTGGGATTCATTCCTGCGACATGTAACCTGTGAATCCATATGTTTGA
The DNA here is from genome assembly GCF_029633855.1 of Hoplias malabaricus. Lineage (NCBI taxonomy): Eukaryota > Metazoa > Chordata > Actinopteri > Characiformes > Erythrinidae > Hoplias > Hoplias malabaricus. Next base: position 33,613,982 of record NC_089817.1, read on the forward strand.
TGGTCAATATAGGCCCAAAACAGAGGTAAAAAAAAAAAAAAAACCTTGAGTAAAAATGCAATCTGAAACCAAGGCGGGCTGTGGTGCGGAGGGTATATCTTGGAGGAAATCATTTGAGCTACAAAACGCCTAATGATTGGAGCGCATCAATAGACAAAGCATGCCGAGCGTTACGCCGGGGCCTGTGGGAGCGAGCGAAAATAGCCCGATGTGTGTTTTGTGGAAGCCGAGCGGTTTACCAATCCGAGATGACTTTTTATAATAGCCCGCAGACACGAAAATAAGAATGCACCCCATGAGCTCGGATCACAACGCTGGAGAGAGTGCGTATTGAAGAAGCGCATGCATGGAAAAGCCTCAGCCTAGATTTCCCACAGACGACTCTCTGCCACTGGGGGCCCCCCCAGAAACGCCTGCTTTTGCACAACTGAGCCTGTCAGATTCAAACACATTCCAGGCTCGATTCCCCAAGCGCCCCGGCATTACTTACCCGCCCCTTACCACCAGCAATGGCTTAGATCCTGCGTTTTGCTCACTTTCTAAAACCTTTATATCAAGGACGTAGATCCCTATTCTTCCCTTCCTCTTTCCACTACTCACTCCTTCCCACTCGCTCCCAGGGAAAGCCTCCGTTCTGTAATTCGGGATGAGAAAAAGAAACCGACAAAACAGCGACAAAATTACGGAGGGAAGGGCATTAACGCTGACGAACACAACATGACAAGAAAATGGTGGAGAGGCGCGCCTCCCCGCGCTCTCGCCGCCCAAAGAGATTTAAATAATAAAAAGGCATCGGCTTCTGAACAAACAGGATAATTATGGCCTGCAGTCTTCCTGTCGCTGGTCCGGCAGAAAGAAACACGTTATTACCACTCCGAGCTTTTTCTTTTTAGTTTTTCATTTTTCTTTTTTTTTTTTCTTCTTCTTCTTTTTCCCTGCCAAGAAATTAGGGGCATCAATGTTTCATAAAGTCGAAGCCACTCGGATGGCCAGCCACGCTGAAAATGAACACATTATGACCACTCGTCTTAAATGGCGGGTGATGACTACACGATAAAGCGAGTGTGAATGAAAGGACTAGAGTTTTTATTTTTTTGGCCTTTCTTTCTTTCTTTCTTTCTTTCTTTCCAATTACTAATGAAGAGGCGGAAAAAGCCAAAAGGAAGTAGAAGTAAAATCCAGAGAGGGAAAGACAAAAATGAGCATTCACGTTTCCAAAATCAGCAAACGCTCACGTCAAATTTGGCGGGTCGCTGCGGAGACCCGACTTTAACCTGGAGATCTCATTCCTCCTTCGTTTTTGTCTCCCGCTCTTTTAACGAGAAAGACGGCGTAGCGAAGACTCGAGGCAGATATTTCCCTCCGATGATCAGACATGCACGAGCGAGTAATTGTTAATGAGCTTCTAATATGTGCAGTAAGTGCTGGGAATGACTTAATGGTTTAATACACCTCAATTTGCCTTGGCCACAGGATTTTGGAGACTTCGCATGATTGACTGTGCAAGGCCTAGGGGGAAAAAAAAAAACAAAAACCAATAAAAAACATTATGTAGAGCTTCAGCAATGGAGGAAATAAATAAATCATTTACATGCATGTCCATTAACCACCTCCTACGTCTCATCTGAATAATGTATCAACAACGCCTTGGGTTATTAATGAGAGCAGAGTGCAAGCATGCTAAATGACACTTAATGTGATTGAAATCGACATTTAAAACTTAGCCCAGCAAACAGCAGATCTAAAGGTAAACACAGACCGATGGAGCCAGCCACTGGAGGACCGGCTATGTCTGAGAGCAGCCTTAAAAGCCTTCTAAGAACATTACATCTATGTCCAGCTGATTACGATCCCTTGTAAGGCCAGGATGCCAAACTTTTTAGGAAATGATCCTGAGCCAACAATGAATCAAATGGTGACCAATGGACATGTTGACCCCCCCTGCCTTACTGATGAACTGTATGTGCACACTAGTCGCTTTAGTTTAGCCATAGTATCTGATAAACTCATACACTGGATAGTCCAACACGCTTGACCTTCTACTCTCCTGAGGAGGGTTTAGAATAGCTTCTGCAACACTGCTGTGAGAATTTGACTGCAGTCGGCCACATAAGGGTTAGCGATGTGAAGTATTGATGCTAAGTAATTAGTTCTACATAAATTAATTGCAAAATCAACCAGATAACACAGTTCCACTGCCCTGTATTTCCATATTAGTGGGCTATGTACCATCGTAGTCTACTTGGCTTGGCCACCTTGACCTTAGGCTCCGTTCTCTACAAAGACTCAGTCCCACACTCAGCAAAGGGTGCAACTTCAAAATTAGAAATGCTGCCTCAAAACTACTTGGACCTTTCCATCCATCACAGCAGAGTCACCGCTGTGTTGAGAATGACCCCAGGACCCGAATAATATCTGGTCAAGAGTGCTCCTGTGGTCAGGAGCAGATACGCTGCAGTCTGTAATTGTACACCTATATAGAAGATCTATAAGGTAGGTGGACCTCATAAAGTGGCCGGAGAGTGGAAGGTAGGTTTTCTAATAAAGTGGATGGTGAGTGTACAAGCACCCGCAGCTTCCACATGATCAAAGGAAGAGGAAGAAGGAAAAAAAAATAAATAAATAAAAGAAACAGCCGGAGGAAGAAAGTGATATCAAAGAAGCAGAAATGTGACCTCTCTGGCTAGCCTTGCTACCTGTTGTTACAATGCGCTTGCCCTGTGAGCGTCTGAACTCAATCTAGCCTGGCCTGATCTCATTCCGTCCTGTAAAATGATTCAATCATCCCTGGTGTGTATGTGTCTCGCTGGAACCTGCAAGCCTGGACCTGAGCGCACTCTCTGCCCAGCAGTTGAGCCCGCTAGCAGGAGAGTGCAGGGGTCATAGGGGTAGTTTCCTCCTCAGAAGGTGGGAACATGTGGTTCTCACTTCTTCAGATCTAGTCAGAGGTTGTGAGGTGGGATCATTAGTTGGAGTCTACGTTCGCTGTCTGTGTGTCATACTCCAGGCGATGGAAACAGTTCCAGGACGAGATGACTAACAAATAATCATCTGCATCAGAGAAATTCTACTGGACACCTGTTCCCATGGTTACCATAGTATGTATATTTACAGGGTTACCCTGCGTCCATTTCCATTGTTACCAGTGTTATCATATATTGGTTTCATGGTTAGTGTACATGTTTCCGTGGTTACCTCATATTTTCTGGTTACTGTACATTCATTTGATCACCATTTATCCATTTCCATGGTTATGCTGCACCGACCACTCTAACAGTTTCCATGGTAACATTGCACACAATTCCATAGTAACTTTTTCTTAAGTAATTTTCCAGAATACTGGACATTTATGTCTATGGTTATCATAGTTCTGAAAAGCCAGTCTTTCTGAGTCCAAAGTCTGTTTGAAGTTTGAGAAGCTATGAAGCTGAAGGAGAAGGCAGGAGATTTGTCATTTGCTGGAAATAATGCTGCCTCTCAGCTCTACCTTCAGTGTCCTGACAGATTTAGAGAAGTGATGATTAACATTAGGCAGCACTGAGGTGCACACAGCCATTTCCTATGCTTTGCAAGAATTAGAGCTCTACTACATACATGAGACATTTGTTTACAGTGCTGGTGTAAAACCGTGTCGACAAGAACCTGAGATCAAGAGTTTTAACCCGAACTCCAGGCATGTCCCAGTTTAGAAACCAAAGTTACTACAAAAGCAAAACCTGAGCTATAGCCTTGACAGTGGCGCAGCTGCCCTCTCCAGAAGGACGACCCCAACCACAGCCTTGGTTTGGCCTCCTTCCACTCAGCACTGACCACCAACAGCCAACGAGCACAATTCCAACATCCAAACAGCTGCACCACCGCTTTACGAGGCCTATAAACAAGCCAGCCGTGTGAAGCTTGCAGATGCCTTCTGTTGCATTACGACTGTGAACTGACCTGTTATTCGGTGGCAAAATAAAGGCTGGTGATTGCATCACTTGGTTACAGCTGGCTGTTGCTGTCAAGGAGAGGCAGGGCCTGGACCGTGCCTGAGTTTTAAATGCTGTTTGGTCAACACTCACAAGAATGGGTTTCGCTCTAGTGAGAATTATTCATCATGCTTTTGGGTATTGTGGGCCAGCGCAATGAGCTAAACGCAGCACACTTTTCTCCAGCTGTACAATATGAATTAGAAGCTCCAGGCGTAAGTAAAGAAAAGAAGGCCACACACAGACACACACATACCCCACACACACAACAAGCCTGCTCCAAAGGGCATTTGGTCCTTCATATTCAGCTGGAGGCTTTTGCGGAAAAAATTGTGTTAGGGCCGTACTTTGAATTTAAATGAATATTGCATGCTCTTTTTCAAATGTCATCTTCCTTGCATGCCAAGTTTACACTTTCCTATTGCATATTTAGCCAGGGGAATGCATAAGGACCTTTCAGTCAAGGAAAGGCACCTTCCTCCAGACTTTGGTATTAATTATGAAAATGCATTCAGGGCAAGGCCATCCAGATGTCTAGTGGCAATTGGAATTTAAAAGCTTTTTTTTTTCTACTTCCTTTTTTTTTACCCCCTTTTGCTTGTTATTTTTTGACTCGGGACGGTGGGAAATCCCAAATGCATTACGGGGGGATTGCTTTCACAGTCCAATTAGCATTCTGAGCAATTACAGCATGGGGAAAATGTAGAGAAGAAAGCCACGGTCATTTCTGAGGAGAGAAACTCAGAGAGATTTGCAGAGTGTCAGAGCACTTTGGGTGGCAGAGGCTGGAAGGCAGTGGGCACGTGATGCAAAAACAAGGCAGAGCAGCGAGAAAGATGGGGAACGAGATGGATGATAAACACTCGGATGTTGTGAACTGCCGGGAAAGTGGTGGCACAGCGAGACAGCTCCGGAGGTGTAGGGTATGGCAGGTCAGGCAGCAAGACAGCGCACGCTGATCTGACAGGTGACTCGGGTATAAAGACTTTGAATTAAAAAGAAAGGAGTGGGAGCACGGAACAGGAGGAGTGCATCAAAAAAAGAAAGAAAAAAAAAAGAAGCACGCCGCTGCCTGGCGGAGAGTCTCTTGTTGTAGCTGCTGCTGAAGAACTGTGCGCAGGGTTCAATGTTTCAGACAGTTCCCACTGCTGAGGAAGTCAAACAGCTCACAGTGAATCTTGTACAGCGCTAATGCTCCAGTCCACTTCACGAATGTTACCAGGATATATGAAAGGAGATTGTGGAGATGGGGATGGCGGCGCCAAAAAGAATGCTCGGATAGATATGAGTCACAATCCATATGTTCATTCCACAGCTTAGCATTGATAGAGTTTTTTCATTTCAACATTCTCTGGGGTCCAGACGAGATGTATCATTAGGTCAGAAAATGCTAAACCATGGCCTTCATGGTTTAAAGGCCTCATGAAGGAGTGTATCAGCTGTTTTGGAGCTTATTGTCATGTGGCGCTCATTGCTCAGAGGAAAGTCGCTGAAATAAATCGCTGGTTTGGTTTCAGAAGCCAGAAAGGTCATCCTGATGGAGAGGGCAACAGCAGCACCAAGGCCAAGGGTTTAGCTCATGCTTTGGTTTGTAGTAGTTTTGGTTTCAAAAGCATTTTATTCTTTTTTCCAAACCTACGGGGACCTATTTTTAAGATACACCCACTGGACAAAAGCATGGAGCAGTTGAATAAGTTACTATGTAGTAGCCACACGTGAGCCTAAGATGACCACACCCACTGTCAAGCGATGGCCAGATGAGTCTAAAGCTGCCCAAGGTGCAATGTTGTATAACTGTGTTATTGTTAGGATGCTTTCATCTGTCTGCCATCAAGTCTTCACAGCAGTGTTCCAATATCTAATTTGAAGCCATTGCTCCAAAAATTAAAAATAATAATAATAATAATTATGTTGGAAAAAATGATGTTGGCAAACCCTTGATTACCCTTGATTTCATAAGTCACACTTAGGATGGGTGACTACAAAGAGAATAATTCTTATCTCCATTCTCCATAGACTTCCATTAAACATAGAATCAAGTACAAACCAAATTCTGATTCATATTCTGGGCGCTGTTTCTTTGTTTGATGAGGCTAATTCGCTTTCTGGTGATTACTTGTCTCTTGGCGTTTCATCTTGGCATATCATTCCTCGCATTTGAGCAACACTGCCTGCTGAAACCACTGAGCTGAGGATGGTTCAGTGAGGCAAACAGCATAGTTAGCAAGCAGCTAATTCTCAGAGCTTCCAGCGTGGTCAGTCATGTGAAATTTACATCATTGGCTGAACTAGAAAATTGTGTCACTGGCTCACATTGCGGTATTGGAAGCTAGGCTTACAAGGCAAAGATCCAGAACTTGACCAGAATGCCAGAGAATGAAGTGTATGTGACAAAAAAAAATACCCCAAATGAAACCACAGTGGGGGAAAATAGGTGCTAATGCTTGTGCTCTTGCAGCTAATCGATCTGCTCTGATACATGAGTGGTAAACACAAACAGAGCCTATGACTCCATTACAGTAAAAAAACAATAACAATTATAATAAATAAACAAAATAATAATAACAAATCATATAATTATATTATATTTTTATATACAACGTTTTTGTTTGGCATGCTATCACTAACCAAAAATGACTCTTTGAGTTTGTACTTATTAACTGAAACAGCACCACTGGTGTACATTTAGTGTACAAAAAAATTACTATGATTTATGATGAAGCTAAATTAAAAATGTTAGAAATATCTGGAGCACTCATTTTAATGAAATAATCTACTCATTTTTGGGATCTGGTTGCAGTGCTCTCCTGTGAGAGCAGGAGTATAATGAGATGTAATGGGAGCACAGCACGGAGTTTTGTATCATCTTGTAAGCAGACAGAAGGGATCAGACTCATCCATGAGACGGGTCAGCTTGCTTCACCTGGTTTTCCCAGAGCTGAGGATATTCCACACCAGTCGGAGAGGCAGGCGGCTGGGGTTTGATCGATGGGGTCTGGTTTGAAATTCTCCAAACTGGCAGCACTTTTTTACCTCATCAAAACAGCCCTCTGTGAGCTGACATCAAAGGCTGTCAATAGTGCACAGGGGGAAATGCGAGGTGTAGACTCTCCGCACCTGGCTGCTTCAGGCCTGTGCAGCAAAGTGGTCACACTCAACTGGACAAGGGACTGGACAGATGAAGGACAGAGAAGACTATAATGCAGAGACATACAGAGGAGGAAAAAGTTGCCCTCTGGTATAAAAGTGTCTGGGAATGTGTGAAAATGTGCACAGGTGTGAGTGTGTGAGTGGCTGGGTGAGCTTGTGGTGCTCTGTGTAGGCTCTGAACTAATTATGAATGGATGGATACACTAACAGAATAAATGAAGGTAGAAACAGACTGATAAAAGCATTTAGAGTAATATATATATAGCAGTCTGTGTACTCACCAGACTCTATATCACATGTCGGCTAGGAGGTTGTGTATCTTCACAGCTTCTGAGTAGTGGAGCAGTTAAACTATGTTCTCTTGAGCAATAGAGCACCACACAGTGCCTTCAAGATAAAAGTCAGGACTGGATCTAATCTTCCAACATCTATATTTGTCCTCCATGCCTGCCATTTTATCTTCTTAAAAATGGTCCAATATTCACAGAAGTGTAGAAGCTGTTATCACAGCACATGGTTTCACACTTCCCATTGATACCAGTGATTCCAGAAAAAAAAAAAAAAAAATTGTCTGAGTATTTGGCCATAGAATGTGTTCATAATACTGTACACATCCAGATTAAATGAAAACATACATCCCAAGCAATTGCAAAAAGGTAGGCACTCGCCAGAATGGCACAAATAAAGAACTGATTGAGCTCATTGAAGTCCATGAAAAGAAAGTCTTATAATGAAGCGAGACCTTGCGGTTTGCACTTGGTGAACCCCCATTGAATTGGGTTCCAAGGGGCTGGACCAAAGAGAAGTGCTAAGAAAGGCATGATGCGATTCCGAGAGAAAGAAAGCAGTGAGAGGATAGAGAGGATATGGAGGAGAGTGATAGAGAGCGAGAGGTCAAGTCATGAGAGCAAAGCCGGGAGGTGGGCTTTTTCTGAGCGCTGAATGGCGGAAGTGAATAGCGGGATTGACCTGTTTTCTGCCGAGGACACATGCATTTACAGCAGTGTGGGGAAGTGATGCTCCCTGGCCTTCGGTGGAGGAAACAGATCAGGAAAGCAGTGCTTGCTAACGTCGCATATGGTTGAAGAAGTGTGTGTGTGGGGAGGGGAGGGTGGTGTTGTTTGGGCAGCGATGTGAATGTGTTGCAAAAGTGTTAAGGACTGGTGAAGGTGTTAGTAGGAATTTCACAAAAACACACACACACCTCTGCACTAAAGTAAACACTCTGTTTCCTGACACTCGTCTCTAAAGACTAATATACACCGTATTTTTGTGGTGAGAGGTTTTTATTTATTTATATATTTTTCCACAACATGACAGTTCGTCCTGTTCACAACTGTCATACGCATCTTCAAACATGAGCCTCCACATCTGGCCTCATTCTTGCTACAATGTAAGGGGTTTGTTGCTCAGCCTTATCATCTAAACAAGTCTGGATGTTGTTGTTTATCCTTTAGTTACATTTTGTTAATTAAATTTAGTGCTATCAGTCACTTTAAAGGGGATATATTAAGAAAACTTCACTTCTTCTATGCATGTGCACATTGTGGATCTGGAGGCCACCAATTAAACACTGTAAAACAAGACCACCCTATGTCAGAAGCGCCTATGTTCAGAAATCTGCCGATAAATGAGTCGTTCTGACTCTGCTCAGCTTCTGGTGTTGAGTGCAGAGTTCTGAATTGACACGCCCCCTCATCTGAGTCTGTCCAATCCCAGCTCTGGACTCTGAAGAATGGATTTGTATAATCCAGTTTGTACAAACTCAGTAGAAATATTGAATGACAGAGGAGACTTACAAGTGATCAGGGTGTGGCGCAGCGGCGATTGCTCTAAGACTGCATGGGAAGCTCAGCTTCCCCTAAAATGTAAAACAATAAGTGATCATATAATTACTGTTATATGATTGTTCAGAATCAGCTTCTTATCACTGGTAAAGACGTGGCTTTCCTCTCAATCATTCCCGCAGCTTCACAGTGCTTTAAACAGTGAGGAAGCTGAGCGTCCACAGAGTTCAATAGTGAAGCAGCGAAGCAGCGAAACGAGACGAGTGATTGGATAAATGCTGGGCTTTGTCCCGCCCATCGGATGCTCAGCGTCTCTGGGGTCTATGCGGCAGTGGGCTGGCCTCGGCTGGCCCGGACGCTCAGCTTCTGCATGATGATTGGATGATCTGTCTGAGGCTAAATCCCTTTTTGATTGACAGCGAAATGAGCGAATCAGCGATCCTTTGGTGTAAAGATCCGTGGGAGCACAGGCGGACACACTTCACATGGGCCAAGGCCGTTTAAGCAGCCTAGCTCTGCTGGCCATTCAGAGGACACTAGTCAAGTCCCTGGAAAAGACGTCTTGTTGGTATGACAGGGTCACAGATCATTTTCTTAAAAAGGAACGGAGGGTAGAATTTACGTATAAATAAACCGACACATTTTATGATGTAGACCGAAATTGAGCTTCCCCTCCTTGAAAGACCAGCATCCACCACTGGTGTGGCGCTATGTTGTGTGGCCAAGACTGAGGCAAGGCTGAGCCCACATGGCTCTCCACACTCTGATCTTGTTCCGAGAACCTGTGTTTCACAGGCAAAAGAGTGTTAATAAACATGTATGTCTAGGAGAGAGCTGAGGAGAAAGAGAAGGAACAAGAGACTGTTTTTGTTTGGTGTTAAACATGGTAATGGAGTGCAGTAATACAAAGTCCTGCCTGGTGTCCTCTTACTTGGGTTGGCAAATGGTTATCTACAGTAAAATATCAATATCAGGACCCATTATAATTCATATGTATTCTAGGATCACTAAGGTATCTCCCTGTGGCAATAAGTCTTGGCAAGAACAGAAAGAAGAACAGTTTTATATGGCTAGGCTGCTGTAATTCATATATACATTCATAAAAAATATTGTAAGAATCCTGGGACTGCTTTACTAATCAAATACCTATGAATTCACCTCGAGAACAACCTGTTTTGATGTGGATATTAATGTCAGTAAACTGTTCCCCCTGACATTCCTCACTGTGAATGTATGTAAACACCCCATGCACTGAGAATAGCTGTGAATGTATGCAGCAGAGCCACATTTTATGCATGACCTCATAAAAAAGCATGGCCTTGCTATAGTTGTTCCTTCAAAAACCTGCTTTTTCCCAATTTAATTTGGCTCTGAATGCTTTAAACATGGGCAGACACAAAGGCAGAAGCAAAGGCAGCTGTTTCTTGGTCAAAAAAGCTGTGACATGATGGAGACGACTTTGATAATGAGGTCAGAGGGATCAGGCAACATGAGATCCATGAGGAGTTCTAATGCTAGAGATCATGACCCCACTTCAGGACTTGCAATTTAAATGTGATTTGATATAACCCCGGTCCGAGGTCTTTATAATGATGTTAAACACTATGTTGTGTGGTCCAGCAATGAGGTAGAGAAATCCTATAAACATTATCTGGCCATTTTATTCGAAACCTTTACAACTTTATGGGGATTTTGCAGCTTCGATGCATTGCTGTGCAGTTACAGACTGTAATAGATGTAGGGACATTTCTGTGAGGTTTTGAAGAGAATCAGTCATGAGGATTTTAGGGAGATTAGGTTGATCAGCCCATAAGATCACTCTAGGGAAAACTCGTGTTAGTGGGGCTTTCACATTTCTCTAGCCGACCCTGAGCAGGTACAGGGCATGATGCATTTAGGATTGTGTGCAGTTACAGGGTGTTAATTTGTGTCAACAAAGTGTCCATCATAAAATAATTGCAGGTGTTTGGCCATATAATGCCAAGTGAATTCTGTATTTCCAGGAGCTAATTTAGAATAAAATTACAAACTATTTAAAGACATTAATGCAATCCAGGCTTAAACCGGAGCTGGTGTCTGACTTGACACAACTGGACCCAGTGTACATCATGGCTAAAAATGGCCTGTTCGTTATTCAGGGGGAAAGTGTTTTAATTGCGTTTCCATGTAGCATGTATTTTTTTTTTCTCCCAGAGAACGTCCCCGGTACTGGGCAGCAGCAGAGAGTGAGTGCAGAGTGCTGGGAGCCACTCCCATGAGGGCTGTCCTGAAGACGGGCCGGTGGGGATCCCTCAAATGGGAAGAACATGCCCGACTATAAATACATTTATGGCAGGAAGCTTTTCCTTACGGACGAAATGGCTGGGGCCGTTTTCACAGCCAGATGAGTGGCACATGGCTTGCTTAAGTCCATTTCGTGAAAAAAGGAGGCCACAGATTTTCCTCATCAGTGCCGTCGTGACCTCCCTTGACGACTCAAAATTTAAAAGAATTGTGTCCATCATCCTTTGGCTGAGGCTACAGGCCTCACGCTCAGAGATTTTAATCAACCCTGAACACATATTTAGCCTGAGAACCCTCCTGGAAATGAGTCTGAACCTGATGTTAGCAAATTCTGTTCAAGGACTGTGGATGTTGTGATATGTCACTGTGACCCTTCATTGTCATTGGCTATTCACACGTGTACATACTTGTTCTTTGTGCACTTATTTTGATCTCTCAATGGGTAGTTGGATGAATTATTTAGCACTTATCTTTGAAGCATGTTAAACAATGAATCCTTGTTTTTCTTATATGCATACAATGTAACAGTGTGTTTCTTTGTTTAATGAGGTTGCGTTTTTGTTGTAGCACCTAGTCTGATGTTTGTCCCTATACATGGAGTACATTCTTTTTTTTTTGTTTGTTTGTTTCAACCAAACAATAAAAACATACCATCCCCAGATCATCACAAAAAGCACCAGACTATTAGAAAGACTTGCAAGACAATATCTGGCCCAACTACCACACCCTGAGATCAATTAAAACCAAAGTTAGCATTGCTAGATGACACCAAGATCAGGTTTATCAGAATTTAAAGTGTCAAACTAAAATGGAAGATCACACTAGAAAGAAAACTGAAGCAGGTGTAATATGTTAGAGGTTGGAAATAGCTTCTGAAAAATCTGGCTGAGAAATTTGACGCTGGCAACCAAGCGTCGAGCAGCAGTGAGCTGGAGCCACACAGACATCCCCTTCGGTAACTTTGGTAAAGTTCCCTGTTAGATGGAGGAGTCAATTAAACAAGTAAACTACACTGCATCACATTAATTTGCCTTGCATATGGAAATCAGGACGATAATTGATTCATTATTCTGTGTTGAAAGCAATTATAAAGTTTACACTGCTCACATTAGAAAGGTTGCTAGGTTGTTGACAGATTAGACCCCGTGTGGGCATTTGGCGCGATAATTGCTCATTAAACATAGAGGTGGTACCGAGTTCCAAGGCAGTCACATGGCTCCAACACACAAATCCTGCCCCATCTAATGCAACCCCCTCCCCCCACCCTCCAGTCTTTAACAGCTGAAAGAACAACTGCCATCAACAACAGCTCTTCAGCCTGTGGACATGACACCTTACCAAGTGAAACTGAGTTGTCATCTAGTCAGTGAGAGTGTTGTAAAATTATTATTCATAAGAGGACTGAACCTCTTTATACATGCAGTCCATTTGTTTTAAGAGATTTTATCTGCTGAAAATGGCCATTTGGCAAGTTTTCTAGCATCAATTCTTAAAATCTGCTCTGTCTGTGCAATTTTCTGATCTGATAATCTCACATGTCTCCTGCTATGGCCAGGAAAAGCTTCAGTGCCTAAACCTAAACCTAACCTAAACTTAAATCTAATTCTATACTTAACCATAAACCTAAAAATAAACTCCAAAGTCTAGAAATGGCAGTGTTTGTGCACTGAGACAGTTTACAGCACTGTTTCTGTAGCTCTTCATCAGGCTCAGAACAGTTTGTGGGTATTTAGTGAAATAGCACAACTAGTGGACAGGAGCACACTTAATGATCCTAAAAGAACCAATTTTAAGGAATCAAAGCAAATGTTACAAATATCTGGAGTGATATATTTAGTAAAACATGTACAAAATGTTGACTCTGATTTGTATGTTACATCACAATGGAATAAGACCCTTCAACTGACAAAATCTAATAAAACATGTACAATTGTGTAGATCTTATTTGACATTTGAATGAGATTTCCTTCACAGTGTAGATGTGCACTCGCGTGAAATAATTAAGATTTCATACAAGTACTGGAATATTCCGGATGGTCCTTGAGTTGCACTTGTAGGAACTGAGTGAGACCTTGTTGTGGTGTGAGCTTAAATTTTTTAGAAAGTCTTAAAATGTCAGAGCGAGGGTTTCACCATGCGAGTGAAGTTGTTTTCACCTCGCTTTGTGTGTTTCACAGAGATTTTTATTGACCAACTGTTGATAGCGCCTGGCAGGCTGTTGGATTCACTGGCGAGAGCTGTGCACGGATTTCATAATCACACCGGCGCTCTGAATATGCAAATGAGGGGAGCTTTGAAACAGCATATATGGACTTGAAGTCAGCTGCCACAGTGTGTGCAGTGGCTTAGGCGTTTAATTGCAAGTCTCAATAATATGAAATTAATGAAGATCTTGTGGTGGAGATATTAACACATCAATGGAGGCCCTAACTCTTAGAAGAATAGTGAAGCTCCGTGGCTGATAGACTAATTAAGATGTAAATACATTTCCTTACACATGGCGCTCTTTCATCTGCACACACGCAAGCCAAGAGCCCGGCCAAATAAAAAATGATGGATTATAGCCAGGTTTTGAAATTCTCATTGTAAAGATTACCCAGACCCCAAAACACCATCCTGGCTATTAGACTGGAGTTTACTTTCTCTGCAGCCAATTAAGTTTCTTCCAGCTTGTTGCTTTCTGCACCTTTGGAACTTTAAAATGTAGAGCACAGATTGTCCCAATGTTTGGACAGTGAGCGAGAGAAGAGGTCAAGCAAGTTATACCAAATAAGAAAAAAAAAAAAAAAAGATATTGCAGAAGCAAAAGAGCCACTGAGGAGTCAGATGCAAATGAATTCAGAAATTTACCTTAGAAGCAGGTGTTATTACATTAGTTATACTAGTTTGTTCATGTGTAATTACATCATAGTTATTACGTAGTTATGACATGCTGCATCTACCAACATTTCTGCGTTGACTGATTCAGATGTCAGTTTTGGAGTGCAGTTTTGTATCTGTATGACATAAGGCACTGGAGTCTTGGAAACACTTGCTTTGTATCTCTACTGCAGTTACCACCACAATAAATTCACACACTGGCCATGATAAATACAGTAGAAACGGACATCTGAAATAAGTGATACACATAGAAGAAGATTTAGAAGGTGGTGTTCCTGATAAAGTAGCCATGAGCAGACTTGTAGATTAGAACTAATGAAGGATGTGGGTGATTAAACAATGCCAAACAAAAATAAATAAATAAATAAATAAATAAAAAATAAATTAAAAAAAGTGAATAAATCACACTGCTTTCTCTCTCCCTGTTGTTTAGTGATTATTGTTACAAATGATTAAACATGATTTTCAATTAGCGGATCTATGTGCTAATTTAATTAGTTTTACTCAGCCCAGCGTAAATGAGAGACAAGTGTTACATTACCTGAAACAATTAAGCTTCCTGACGCAACGTGGTGGAACAAAATGTCTCTTAGCTATTTGCCCTCCTGTGTAAATAAATAATATAATAATATCAAAAACCAAATTGCCATTATTCATTTTATTTATTCATTTACATAATTAATGTTCAGAGAAATGGATCCTATCCATAGAAAGCAGCACCTTTGGTTCAGACAAACACATCCGACATGTACTGTCCTGGGCTGGGTGCTGGTTTTGTGAATTATAAGCAGGTTTTTAGAGCCCTTCCTTTTATTAATATATAGGAGACTCACAATTTGTATATCTTCCATTTTCTATTTTATATCTTGATTTTATTTCAGACAGCCGACTCTTTTACACAGGGGGAAAGGTTCATGATGAATGGACCAATGAAATTTGAGTGTTTCCCAAACAATGTCAATAGTTTTCCTTTCCTAAAAAAAAACAAACAAACAAACAAACAAACAAAAAAACATAATAAAAAACAATGAAGCTATATCTGATGCACTTTACAAGGAGTTTTTACTTTCCTCTTTAGTCTCTAGGGCTGTGGTCATATATCATATTTATTTTATTATTACTTCAAAACCACAGCCTGATTTATTAAGCGTTTTAGTTTTTGCCCTGTTTGTTTTGTGTTCCACTAACCTTCGCAGATGACAGATGTTGGGGACAGTTTGACATGAGTGTCACCTGATATTTATACCCCGGTGAAAAATAGGCAGTCGTGGATAACGGCTGAAATGTTCCTGAAAAGAATGGTGCATTTTCAAAGGCAATGAAATATAAATGTGAAAGCAGACATTTCTGTTTAAAACCCAGAGCACATTTCTTTTAGGGAAATGTATGTGTCTTTCTAAGGGACTTTCTCGAGTCCGTTCAAAGGTTAGATCAAGAAGGTAAATGACTGGGAAACCTTTTCCTTGACCTTTCATGAGCATTGACTCTGTGCTGGTGTGTGTTTTCAGTTTCGTTGGTTGTGGTCTTCGCCATACTTACGTAATTAAAGCGAGGCTTTTTTTTAAACTGTGCAATTAGGAATGCTGCAGATATTCAGACTGCACTTGCAGTAAATTTCTACATGACTGATATACCATTTGCAGGATTTAGGTTAAAGGGGTAGGGCATGTTTGTCTGGCAAAACTTTCATGCAATAAAAGCTTCAAAAATGCTTTGAATCTATGTAAAACTACACCGAATCTCATTCTCATTCCACTCACAGTAGCTGCAAGGATTTCAAACATCTTGAAACTATTTCCATGACAGAGCCAATCAGAAATCCCAGAAGGCAGCATGTGATCTCGTCAAAGGATCGGTTTCACCAGATCTGAGGGCGAGACTGTGAAACTGAAAATAGATGATTGAAAATTATTCTCTTATTTCAAGAATTTTTTTTCTAGACATAATTTACTTGAAGCAAATGTTTCTGTGACCAGCTGGTTTCACTCGCCATCTAATGCTAACATCTGTTAGAACAGATGCTTGTGCCAACATTTATTTTTCTCTTTTCCAGATGCTTTTGGAATTTATAGAGCCACATTATTTATTTCTTCTTCCCTTTCCTTTAGAGTTCCAGTGCAGTTTGTGCAACTTCTCATAACTTTTCATAACTGTTATGTTCAGTGGCAATTAAGTTGCATGCAACACTCACCCCTCATTAGCTTTAGCACTGATGCTAAGGTCTGGAAATGGCTTAGTCTTAATTGGTTTGTAGAAATGTACGTAAGGACCCCATTGGATATATTTTGAAAATGACTGTGTAATTACATTAACAAATGCATGTATCAACAATATAATATACTGATATGTACAACTACTGTCACACAGTTTTAATAAATGCTGTAGATACAACACCAGTAATAACATTGTTGTTAATGTATTGTTAATGTGTAGCTATACCTTCATTACTTATTCAACATTTATCTCTAGAAGAGCTCAGACGCCCCCCGAAATGTGCTCGTCGTTAAGTCTAGACACATCTTTCCACCCTCCCCACTGTTTTGAAACATGTTTGGTTTGTCAAATGCTTTAAAAGGAAGCAGTGCAATATATAAATATCTTACAGGAACAAAAGCAATATTTCACATCAGTTCCAACCTCAAAAAACATTTCACATCAACTTCTGCTCTGCTCCACTTTTTATCCCTCCACTTCTTTTGAATTATTTATATCTAATATATGTGTCTTTCCCTCTTTTGTGTTTTATATGCGGTGTTTATTTTGCGACAGTTTTCGTAAAGCACTCTGAGAGGTAAAATAAATGCAGTACAAATAATATTACTTTCTGTTCGCGGTTCAGTTTTGAGATGTGTTGTGTTTAAGAGACTACAGCTTTAACAGTCCTGTTATGGTTAGTTATGTACATAAATCCTGTAGCTACAAAGTTATTACATAGTGCAATAACATGGCGAATGTCCATAAATTAATATTACAATTAGATGTAATTTAAAATATGTATTAACAACAAGAGCTGCCCAAATATTTGCTGCAGTATCAGCTCTTACTCCTTTGAAGTGGTTAGAATATAGATGTTGGAATATTTCTGTGAAGATTTGATGGAATTTAGCCATGACAGCAGACAGCATTAGTTAGATCAGATCCATGTTAAAGGAAAAAGCTACACTCAGTGCTTTGTATTCCTTCAGCTGATACTTGGCATTGGGTATTGTGACCTTAGGCTCATGTGCAGCTGCTCCAGAGTGTCCCAGTTTGTTTTTTTTTTCCCCTTGACTGTTCTATGGAGTTGTATCCAAAATAATATATGTCCAAAAGGCTGATGTGGGGTGTTACAACTTGGAAAGGATTTGTGACGCTACGCTGAATAGCGCAAATCAATAGAAGACCTGCTGTGATTAGTTTAGCATCAAGGGCTATTTGCATCTGCCTGTTTCCAATTGGGTTCTAACCCTAAATCACCTCACTGCAGTGTGTCACGGAGGATAGGGTGGATATGTGAAGACCTGGGCTGTTGCTAAGTGACTGGAAAGAGCGAGTGGTATCCTACTAGGCTTCAAACCCAGAGAGAGAGTGGCTGCCTTCATAAAAATGCAGAAAAAAGATGGTGACACAGATTGTAACTCTCAAGCAGGAAGTGGCAGGAAGATCCCAGCGGTGGGGCTCCAGCCAATCACAGGCCTTTATTCCATCTCTCTGTTCTGAGTGTGTGAAAATGAACTGAGCCAAGAACCTCGAGTGGCTGCTAAATAGCCAGCTGAATTAGCCACTTTACCTGCCTTTGTTTCAAGGTGTTGCTCTCGGAAACAGGCACTAAAGTCCAATTTTCACCACAGCTATAATGAGTTCCCACTTTTAGAGCTGACCATCATCGCCAGCCCTCAGTTTATCTTGAAGTGGAGGCTTTCATCTGGCTGTCCAAATGATTACAGCACAATGTCAGTTTATTACAGTATCAGCTGTGGAGGAAGGAAGGGCTGTCTTTAAAAAACTGATGTTATGGGCAATTGAACTTAGCTTCCAGGCACCTTGACTTTAACAGTCTAAGGAAATGCAGCTTTGACTTTTATTATCATTCTAAACTTGGTTATTTAGACACAGTATGGTCAAACGTTAGTGGATACTTACTCATCCAAACTTTCTTCTGAAAGCCAAGGGGTTCAATGGGTTGCGGTAACTGTCTCAGGGGAAGCACTGCTCTTCTTGTGCTAACACAGATCCAGACCCCTGGGTTTCCCAGACCAGTGAGTGGATGAAAAATGGGTGAATGTGTGAAATTGGCTTGTCCAGGGTGTGATTCTGGGTAAGCTCTGGGCCAGTCACAAACCTGAACAGATAAAATAGATACAGAACATAAATAAATCAATGAATGACTTGATGGATGAATGGATAGATGGATAAATTAATGAACTGATGAATGAATGAATTAATGAAATACTTGTTGGGTGAATTAATGAATTGCTGTTTTTAAGAATGAATGAATGAATGAATTAATGAATGTATGAATGAATGAATGAATGGGCTGGTGACTTGATGGACCAACTGATGAATGAATCAATGCATGGATGAATGAACTGGTGAATGATGACCAACTGGTGAATGAATGAGTAACCGAATACATGAGCAAATGAACAGTCAAAATGATCAATGAATGACCAACTGATAAATGAACAAATGAATGAATGAATGAATGAATGAATAAATAGTTGAGTGAAGGAATGAACAGACTGATGACTTAATGAGCCAAATGATGAATGAATGTATGAATTAATGAATGAACTGATGACTTGATGGGCCAACTAAAGAATGGCTGAATGTGTGAATTATTGAACTGACGAATGGCTAAACAAATTGACGATCATTGTTGTGTGGATGAATGGATGAAGGAACAAATAACACAATTAATTGATGAATGGATGACCAACAAATAAGCCAAGTGATGAATGAATGGATGAAAGAAGTAACAGACGGAATGGTAAATGGATTAATTAAATGATGAATGAATGACCAACTTATGAATGATCACATGAATGGAGGAATGAATTGACATACAAATGGATGAAAAGTGATGAATGAATGAATGTTGATTGCATGTCCAACTAATGAAAGAAGGAATACATTTTTGGATCAAAGCATGGGTTCATTTGGAGAACACTCTGGAACTTAACTCCCATTTCGACTGGAGCTAAAGTGTGTGAATTCACTGACCACAAAGAAAGACCACATCCCCATGCTGTTCATCCCTTTAGAGCTGAATGTGCCTGGGAGTGTGAGACCCTCTCTAAAAGACTCTAGTCTGAGAAACTGGAGGAGTTCTGGAATAATTAGCCTCGCTAAAATCACAGCGGCTGGTGTTGCTTTGGTAATAATTGCTGGTGACGTGATTTCAGTTCTAACTACTGACTGCTGTAAGTACAGTGGGCACGCAATTAGCAGCTGTGACAGTGCAGCCATAACACTGCAGCTAATGTGCTCTAACAGCGCTTCTGATCCAATAACGATAACGGCGACTGGGCCGTACGTGAAAAGCAAAGAATTCAAGATGGAGAAAGAACCATGAAATATATATTTGAACATATTACAGCTAGTTCTCATGTTGGAGCCTGATCTTGTATTTGATCAGCCGCTCCTCTTCCGCTCGGTACGCTAATAGCACTGGAGCTGTTCATTATCTCGAGGCAACATTTCCAATTCAGATGAACACTGACTCGCTTTGATTTACGCAGAATGAGCGCCGTGGATGGCAGAAAAGACGTCCCGTCAGCGCTGCGTTGTCGGCAAACACATCTCTATATCCTCCCTGAGGGTTGGGTGGTGGTGAGGGGATGGCAGGGGGGACAGAGGAAAGACCCCTCTCACCCAGTTACTCATAGTCAATTACCTTAGGGTCAACACCAGGAAATTGGCTTTGACATTGATTACTTTCCATCTCCAAAGGCTGGAGGAATAATTGACCCGTCTTGTGCACCGTCTCCTGACAAGAACTCTGTTGACAGTGTTACATTTTTTGGGTGTACGTGAGCACAGGTTTGGGGGCGTGGCTTTGCCATAATTGTATGTGGGTGGGGAGGAGTTTTCACTAAACCACAGCCTTAATATTTAGACTTAAAGTGTATTTCCAGCCATATTTTGCTGCATTTTTAGTTTACAACCCTCTGCCAACTCACTGTCCACTCTGACAATTGTTGTTAATTGTTGCTGCACAGTGTGTGTTGGTCATGCTCTAGTCCTTCATCAGTGGTCTCTGGTGTTCGGTGGGCAGTGTCCTTTGTCTTGGTGGGCTGTTCTCTGTCCAGCAGTGACACTAAAGTGTGTAGCCCTTAGGAGTCACTCATTACCACCTTGTGACTAGTTCAAGACCTCAGTGCGTGAAAACAAAGTGACGCTAAGCACTGCTGTCAAATTCAGTTAAAAGTCCAGGCTCTGTGCTTTACTGCGGGTGTGGTTTTACGTGGATAGAGCAAGCAGAAATGGAAGTATCGTAATTTGAATTTGATTAAAAAAGTCTGGCTCTTGTATGAGTAAATGTGCACAAAATGAAATGGGACAGGTGTTGCATTTATTTTAATATCTTTGTCATTTTCCATCTCATAAAGAAATGGGGGGAAAAAAAAAGTTGGAATGTGCTGACTCTTATCTACAAGCTGAATAGAGTAAGGGGGGGGGGTAAACTTGCTGAAAGAGAGAGAGAGAGAGAGAGAGAGAGAGAGAGAGAGAGAGAGAGAGAGAGTGAGAGAGAGAGAGAGAGAGAGAGAGAGATGAGAACACGGGCATTAAACACTGGTGAAGGCCAAATTAAAAATATATAAAAACAGCCAAAAGAAAGTCAAAATGCTTAGCGTTAAAACCAACTCCAGTAGCACTGCTGAGTCTGATCCATTCACACTTGGCAGTGCTGAGAAGGAACCCCCACCCAATCAAACCTGGGGGTCTTGTGGGGATCCTGAGTCTTGAGAAATGATCATATTTTCAATTACTTTCATTTTCCTTTTAAAACTAGAGATTAAAAGGTGGTAAAAGAAAGTACAGGCAATAATTGAAGGTTAGTTCATGACCAGACACTAAAACACAACAGCTTTTCCATGTTATTATTTTCCTTATTAGTCTCATTTATTTGTCAAAATCAATAACCCCCCCATTCGCATTTATAATGAGGCATGTTCCAGCGAGTGTTACAGCCATTATGGCCAATCCTCCTGGGTGTGATGTAACTAGCCGTATGCTGGTGGATTAATTATGAGAATGTAGTTTATAGCCTCTGTCGTGTTCTTGTAATGACTGGGCTCTTATTTACCATCGATCGCACTGGAGTGCGGTTTACTGCCTCATCAGCGAGTGGCGTGCCCATTAGAAAGCGGTTTTGCACCTTCGCACGCCCGTCTTGATTCTCTGGAGCATCAGCCAGTTGCTTCGTCACCGTGGAAACCTAAGGGGAGTGAGGAGGTTTAGCACCACACTGTAATGTTGAAGAAAACAATGGTAAGGGAATGAAGGAGGTCTTTTTTATAGAGTATAAACTAGTTTAGTACACGTTTCTGTAATTCATCAATTCCACCTTAAAAACATGTATTAAATCATCACAAGACTTAGGTCTTTCAGCAGTCTGTGAACACACATTGGTGGGTGTACTGGCTGCATGAAATTGTCCACAGTTTTGTGAGTGATTGGGTGAGTGTGTGAGTGACTGGCTGAATGTCTGAGTGACTGGGTGAATGTCTGAGCGACTGGGTGAGTGTGTGAGTGACTGGGTGAATGTCTGAGTGACTGGGTGAGTGACTGGGTGAGTGTGTGAGTGACTGTGTGAGTGTGTGAGTGACTGGGTGAGTGTGTGAGTGACTGGGTGAATGTCTGAGCGACTGGGTGAGTGTGTGAGTGACTGGGTGAATGTCTGAGTGACTGGGTGAGTGTGTGAGTGACTGGGTGAGTGTGTGAGTGACTGGGTGATTGTGTGAGTGATTGTGTGAGTGCGTGAGTGACTGGGTGAGTGTGTGAGTGACTGGGTGAGTGTGTGAGTGACTGGGTGAGTGTGTGAGTGACTGGGTGATTGTGTGAGTGATTGTGTGAGTGCGTGAGTGACTGGGTGAGTGTGTGAGTGACTGGGTGAATGTCTGAGCGACTGTGTGAGTGTGTGAGTGACTGTGTGAGTTTATGAGTGACTGGGTGAGTGTGTGAGTGACTGGGTGAATGTCTGAGCGACTGGGTGAGTGTGTGAGTGACTGGGTGAATGTCTGAGTGACTGGGTGAGTGTGTGAGTGACTGGGTGATTGTGTGAGTGATTGTGTGAGTGCGTGAGTGACTGGGTGAGTGTGTGAGTGACTGGGTGAATGTCTGAGCGACTGTGTGAGTGTGTGAGTGACTGTGTGAGTGTGTGAGTGACTGGGTAAGTGTATGAGTGACTGGGTGAATGTCTGAGTGACTGTGTGAGTGTGTGAGTGACTGGGTGAGTGTGTGAGTGACTGTGTGAGTGTGTGAGTGACTGGGTGAGTGTGTGAGTGACTGTGTGAGTGTGTGAGTGACTGGACAAACTGTGACCCAGAACAAAGGTAAACACTACAGAGGATGAATGAATGAATGAATGAATGGATTAAAAAGTGGTTCACAATAGAGTGCAGACCCTCACGCAGTTCTGTTTTTTTTTTTTTTTTTTTGACTCAAGAATGAAGCTACAGTTTATGGCAAGACCTTGTTGCGTTCGTCCCAGTTGTTAGCTGCTTGATCTGTTTTCAACAGCTGCAGATGCTGCGAAGTGCTCGAGTGAAGTAGCTTTAGAGCTCGTGTTTGCTTGCGGGCATTCAGCCTTGTCATAAAGATCGTTCACCATGGAGCCTGCCGTATTCATGAGCTCGGAAATAGCAGTCGCTAATTCACATGCAGCTTCTAGGGAGCGAGGCCTTTGACTGGTGGCATTGAGAAGGAGCTCGTAAAAGCGCCGCGTTCTTTTCTTCTCCTTCAATGAGCGCTTCATCGATCCGGAACCCAAGAGTGAGGGGCATCTACAGGTTTCCACAGGATTGTGTGTGGACGAGCTGAGTGGCAAAGCAACATAAAATGACTCTTTTTGTCCTCTCTGTGGCCACTACTTTTAGTCAAGGAGAACAAGTTTCGCTGTTCACCTTTCATGCCGCCTTCCGTCCACTGCCTCCCATTAATATTACACCGCCTCCAGAAGTAGGTTTTGTTGTACTTTCTCTGGATGAATGATGCATTCCGTATGAAACTTTGAGTGAGGTGCAATGTGTGGATTGCAAAGAGAAAAATATAATAAGTAAAGAAACCTCAGACCAGTTCACTGATGCATTTCAGGTTCCGGTTGCTCTGTGATGGATGCGACAGAGCTTTGGAATAAGTGTCGTAGAGAAGAATGGGATTCGGGAATATGTTCCCATATTTCTTGGCATTGTGAGCTACAAAAGACACGACCATAGCTTTCCTGATTAAATCTGACTTCACCTGTAACAACCACTGAGCAATCAGTGGTGAAAGAAACTGACATCTCAGTATATATAATACTCATCATGCATTTATTACTACTTTATTAAGCAGTAAATACACTGAATTAAGGTTTGTGCCTATCATTTACAATGCTGTAATTGAGTTTTAATAAGCATGAAGTTGCAACTTACCTGCCTGCTTATTGCTATGTTATTAAGCAGCCGTTAATGAGTAAAGGAAGTCTTTTTGGAGTGGCTTAATCAAGCCCTACCTTTCATTAGTTCAAATGTAGGTCTAGCCATACCAAAATAAATAATGACTAATTAATTTAATGATGTGGTTGATGAGGCTAATTCAGAACATCACTACGTCCGTCAGAGTTGTTGGGATTCCCGTTTTCTATCTTAGTCTTATCACTGGTTTCTAACATGGTAATAAACAGCATTTTATAAACCTTAGTGATTTGTGAAGTGTGAATAAGCAGAAAATAAGGCTATAGCAACATCCCACAAACAAAGAAAAAAATACAGCTCCATCACAGGGCGAGTGAACATTACTGGAACGTGTAACGCAGATAATTGCAGCCGGGCGTTCCAGCAGGAGTTTTATACGTTTTCCTGGAATTCACTTTTCCTCCAGTCTACCAAGCCCAGCCGCATTAAGTATTCATGAGAACAACCCTCAGGACCACATTATGCAGATGTTTATGTCAGTTTGCCACAAAGTGTATGGGCTCCCTTTGCAAGGCTGATATGACCGCCTGCTTTGAGAATGACCCTAAGCATAAACAAGGAGAAAGCACACAAAGCCTAAAGCGCTGGACTGAGTGTGAGCATGGTGTTGCTCTGTGAAGATCCCTCTTCTGTAAAGTCTCAGAAGCGGCAGCTGATCAGCAGTAAACAGGTGCCTCATCGATGTTTGCTTGTGCTCTCCAGCCCACTACTTAATCCTTCCCCCATCGATCCCCCCGTCCATCCCACAGCAGGAGATCGACACATGGCCTTGAAAGGCCAGGCAGGACCACAGCGTGTCCTAAAAGAGGGGGTTTGTACTTCAACCTTTTTCTGTACACTCCCATTCTGTCAAACAAGACCCATGGCTTGCATCAGTTTGCAGAGAGATGAGTGCATTACTCAATCTGCCTCATTCACAGGCCTTCCTGCAGGGTTATACATACAACATCAGCTGAATGTTGAGTCTGGAAAGATTATAACTTGGCCCTATTCCGAAAAGACAGTGTACTTATGGAGTGTTGCATTTTAAATATGTAATAATATTATTTTATGTACCATATTATGTTAATAACACATGAAGATCTCTCTGGAGCCTAGCAGTGCACACACTGTGAAACAAGACCACCCAGAAACCATGGGATAAACAAGTCGTTCTGATTCTGCTCTGCTTCTGATGTGAAAGTGCAGAGATTTTAGAGTCACTCCGCCCCCTTGTCTAAGTCTGTCCAATCACAGCACGGGACCCGTGTTTACGTGAGAGCACAAAGGCCAGCTTAAACTGAACTAAACTGACACAACGAGTGTGGGAAAATAAGAGAACTCAGCAGAAAAGGAGAACAGAGACAAAAAAGAACTGAGCAAAAACAGATAAAAGAGTTTCTGCTCCTTTCGACTTCTTATTTGTTAGATTACAATTATTTAAATAGCCACAATGACCAGGAGAATAATCTAGTATCCAAGCAATGAAGTCCCTTAACAAAGCAATATTTCCATAACTGTTTACGTGGCGTTGTTTGTTGACGGTGCATTATAACACATGCCTTACTGGCAGTAGCCAACTATGACCTGGCCCTCCATCCAGGCCCTGCTCTTCCCTTGCCACCAGTGATTCCAGGCCCACGTTAACCCTCATCAAGATGAAGTAGTTACTGAAGATGAATGAGAAAATACGTTTATAACAATTGCTTGGTCTCTGATTTTTGCACATTGTAAACAGTATGTAAATATATTTATATGTTTTAAACACATTTATAAATACACAGACATCTTCAGCCATCTCCAGCAGTGATCCTTAACCTTAACCTCATCTGGAAAAAGACCACGCTGGAGGCAGGTTTGACGTTGTGATAAAAAGGTAAATATGTGCGTCATGGTACATGCAACAGTAAGAGCTTCTCCATGGTGCCATGGATTTCTCCACCACCCTGTTGCCCATAGCAACAGACCGGCTTCTCAGCCTCTGTATTGTTCTGCAGTAAAAGGATGTCTTGGGCAAGCTACATTAAGAGCAGAGTAATTCACACAGAAACTATTGTGTATCATTTGTAATATTAGTCAGAGTACATCCTTTCATTTCCTCCCCGACTCCTTGTTTTTATACTCACTGTCCAGTTTCTAAGCTCCACTGACCATAGGGGTACACTTTGTAGATTTATGATTACAGACTGTAGCCCATCTGTTGCTCTACATACATTTTTAGTGCCTGTTTCTCAATGCTGAAGTCCACCACTTTACATATCTACATGGCACTAATGTGGTGGTGGTGTGTTGCTCTGTGTTGGGCTGGTATGAGTGGATCAGACACATCACTTGCTACTGGAATTTTTTAAACACAGTGTCTACTCATTGTCCACTTTATTAGACACTCAGTCCTCGTTGGTCCACCTTGTAGATGGACACTTTGTGTTCGTCATATACTAGTCCTTCAGTGGTTACAGGATGCTGACGTAGATTAGCTCTACTTTAAGGCAGCCATGATGTATACGAGAGGATGTCTGATCTAAATTGTGCCTCATAAGCGCTATGAAGTTGTAGTGTTTACAGGGTGTGGTGGTTTGTCTCTGGTGAGTTACCACTTGCAGTGTAATTAACACCATGATTGTACACATATGTTACAGTGTATCGTAGTGTTATATCTATGTAAGGCAGTTTACTGCTCTAGTGTCAGCTCTAATATCTGCTTTATTTAATATCTGCTTTTTTTAACTCAACAGACATCAGTCAGGAATGACAGGGGGTTCTGTAAACACTGACAGTCAATTAGTCATTCAGTCTTGTAATGAATCACGTGTCCGACACTTCATAGCAGCTTGGATCACACCTAGGCATCACCTCAATGTTCTCCATCAGTGACAAAGGAAATGGTAGTTTAGCACATTGTAAGGTAAGAGCAACATCACAGCCACAGTATCATTCATTCATTCATTCATTCACTCATTCATTGCTTGTAGCTGTTGGTCTGATTTCAGGGTCGCGGTGAGTCCTGGAATCACTGGACGTGAGGTAGGAACACACATCAACGGAGCAGTATTAGATATCCCTGACAGCAAAACTCTACCACACTTAGGTCCATCCCCTGTACTTATCATGAGCTCAATGACACAAACCTCAGGCATTTTAACTAAATACACCTTTGTATACATGGCTTACATTGGCATCTCATTAACAGCAGGGTGGAGGGTAAGTGCTCTCAGGTACAAACGAAAACATAGTGCTTAACTTTCTGGGGAAGGAAAGGGTTAAACTTCAGTGAACTCCACTTGCTTTCTGATTAATGCTCTGTGTCACAGATGCACTTTTCTATATACTTATCCCCAGCGCTGATTTAATTAATATTCGCTGCCCGGAGAGCTCTTGATTACGGCGCTAAAAGGCATGTGTGCTGACGAGTGCTCGCAGGATCACTAAGCTCTGGTGCCAGCAGCTGATCTATTGTCAGCATGTTTTGTTTTCATGTTCATTTCATTTATAAAAAAAAAAAAAAAAAAAAAAAAACGCTCCGGCGAAGTGCGCTCTCGCTAAATGTA
The DNA here is from genome assembly GCF_029633855.1 of Hoplias malabaricus. Classification (NCBI taxonomy): domain Eukaryota; kingdom Metazoa; phylum Chordata; class Actinopteri; order Characiformes; family Erythrinidae; genus Hoplias; species Hoplias malabaricus. The sequence goes on from NC_089817.1 coordinate 33,641,236, forward strand.
AAAGTTTACACAGACTGTCAAAAGTTTGGGGCTGTCAAATTGGTGAGCACTCAGCGTAGGAATTAAATAAATAAATAAATAAATAAAACCAAAACCCAAACTTAAAATAAATAAGAGAAAATACAAAAATAAACAAATAACTTCAAGATTCACATTTAAGGAAGTGGTGTCTAAATATCTGTTGTAATTTTTATGTTATTCATATATTTGGACTATATTTGCAGCTGAGCATTCAGGGTTTGGCTCAAGGGCAGTTCAGCCAATAAATATTGAAGCTGGAAGAAGCACAGATCCTTCCCTCTTCATCCCCCATTCTTTCCAGCCGGGTCCTGGAGCTCAAACCTGTGACCCTCAGGTCCCTAGCGCCCTTCTCCAAACTTTTTAGGTCTAGACTGCATTTGTGTAAAAGCTTAGCGTTTAAACACAAGGCCTTGCACTGACTCAACACCGTTAGCCAGGGTTTCTGACTTTGTGACTGTGGGTCTGTTTTTGTTGCAGCACCACTTCCCTTTACATCACTCTCTGCTTTTCTATGGAGAGTCCAGCTTACAGAAACAACACCATCACTTGCAATAAACCGAGCCCACAAATGTTTGGACTCGTGGGGGAAAGTGTGTAACAGGGAAAGTCAAATACTGCTCGGAACAGAGTGAAAACAAAGCCCCGACCTCCATCTCCTGACGGTATGTGCTGAGACGGCTGTGACTGTTGTTATCACCCTTGTCCTTAATGCAGCAGGACTGCGTTGTCGTGCCTGGGCTCTTTAAGCCATTTTGTTTAAATGGTTGGGTAACGTGTCCTTGTGTGAAGTTTATAAAAGTGTATGAAAGGCACCAGACTGAGCTGCGGGGTGCTATTCTTCGCTAGAGCACCAATAATTACCCAGCACAGTCTAACCAAATCGTTCAGGCTTGGCTTGGCAATTAGGACACGGCTGCGCTTTTTAATGGAGGACAGTTGGACTGCAGTCTTCTCTGTTAGACACTGCTTTTCCAACACAACCTGCTTTAAAAGGCAAGCAGCGGACAGCTCTGGTCCCACCGGCTAACCAGGCTATTATTAGTCAGGAGGTTCTCCTGTGAACATGCGGATCCTAAAATTATTTTCTGGACTGAGTGAAAGTGTTTTATTTTCATTCCTATAGTGTTGGGTATTGTTTTTTTTGTTTTTTTTAAATATACCATTAAACAACATGGGTGGCATGGTGGTGCAGCAGGTTAGTGTTGCAGTCACACAGCTCCAGGGGCCTGGAGGTTGTGGGTTCCATTCCCGCTCCGGGTGACTGTCTGTGAGGAGTGTGGTGTGTTCTCCCTGTGTCTGCGTGGGTTTCCTCCGGGTGCTCCAGTTTCCTCCCACAGTCCAAAAACACACGTAGGTAGGTGGATTGGCGACTCAAAAAAAGTGTCCGTAGGTGTGAGTGTGTGAGTGAATGTGTGTCTGTCTGTGTTGCCCTGTGAAGGACTGGCGCCCCCTCCAGGGTGTATTCCCGCCTTGCGCCCAATGATTCCGGGTAGGCTCTGGACCCACCGCGACCCTGAACTGGATAAGGGTTACAGATAATGAATGAATGAATGAATGAATGAATGAATTAAACAACATCAAAACAACATTTCCTAACAATCAGCTACACTTCACATGCAGATTATAAACATAGCTATAATGTTGCAGTTATTTTACATTACCAGAACATTCCCTGGACATTTAGATAGTGTTTTTACACAACATTAATAATGCAATGCAGTAGTAACTTTGTCAAATGAAACCTAGCTAAGATTCGATTCGATAAGATTTTAACGCCTAGGCTCCCCCTACAGCTGCAGAGTGTAATTCACCTTTAAGGCACTGTCCTTATAACAAGGTGCAGCGGAGAAAAGTAGGGGATGGTTTCATAGCCTTCGTTAAAGTTACACAGTGCAGTTACTGCAGTGATGAGTCCAGACGCTGTAGTTTTAAGGTAAAGTACTAAAGATGTGTATTAAAATGATGCAACAAGAACCTTGTAGGATTCCAAAACAGTGCTGTACATTTTAAGAATGTTTTTAGACAACAGCAATGTTCCTGCGAAAGTTTGCGAGTTTGCTTGATTTTCTACACAATGCGAGTATATTTGCGCGTAAGCTTTATACAATCCGAAAACACTGCAGCATGATCGATATCAGAATGTTTGGTTTATTTATTTATTTATTTATTTTTTGTCTACAGTGTACAGAACCTTCTGGACTCTTTTATAACTGTTGCTAAATGTTCTGGCAATATTCCCCATTAGCTGGGCAGCCAGCCCCAGCTTTTTGTCTGATATTTTATGTGGTACAGTTTCTTCAATTTCCCCTGGCCGCTTCTATTCTTCCTCCAGGCTGTAGCTGCATTAGCGAAGCTCCTTTCTCTCCCTCTCGATCACTCCCCAAAGGCAATTACGCAGAGAGTACAGGCCCCAAAGTCCAGAGTCAATGTTACTTTTAAGCCAATACATTTCACGCCAGGAACGGAGCCTTTTAATTGGCATCCATTCAGGAGCCTGACAAATGAATCAGAATAAGCCATGAATCTGGTTAAAGATCCCCCCCCCCTCCTCCTTCTGCCTCATCTTCTCTTTCTTCTCCTTCCTTTTCCAGTGTCGCATGGATGATGTAAACTCAGAGGAAAAAGACATCCTCCGTTCCTCATTCTCCAGTCTTTTTCATTACAAGAGGAGAAAAGAAATCCATTTGGAAGTAAAGAACACGACTCCCCTCTGCATCTCCGTTAGCCGCCTCTCTGTCAAAAAACGCTGGCACAGGCGGGGGAGCACGTTTACGGAAAACACTGAGTCAGTCCCTCGCTCTCTCAGAGCTAGGGCTAAGGAGAGCCCACCTTAGAGGACCACCCCAAGCCATTACCCACATCATTAACAAGATTAAACAACCCCCTCAACTCTCAACTCAGCGCGGGCTGTGGACATGGAATAATGAGTTTTTAGGCAAATAACTGAATGGGAATTAAGGGGTTAATTTAAAAATTTTGATGTCTATTACTGTATAATTAAAACTACAATTATAGTAATTACATAGTAATTACAAAGTAATAAGAATGAATGTTAGATGATATACACACACACACATATATTTATATATAATATATATATATATATAATTAATGCACATCTATCATTCCATCACATGAAGTGAGCGTGAGTTAAATGCAGCTCTGTTCGTGACCATCTGAGACGAACTGTCCACAGCTGTGTCTCTGTGACGGCTGCTTTTATCCAACTGTTTCTGAGCGAAGGACCTTAAACTTCCTTGAAAATATAAAAAGCCGAGAAGTGACAAAGCACTGTGGTATTTGAAATGTGACCTTTACCCTCGTCCGTCTAGACCCTTTCATTACCAGAACTAAGGCTTCATTCTGTAGCTTTGTCATCCTAATGGTCAGATAACTTACAAAAGACGTCTACAGTAAAAAAAAAAAAAAAGAACTGTAACAATACAGTAGCCAGGGCAGCGACCTTAAATCTGACCCCTGATTTCCAGCATGGGGTCGTTTCTGTTGTCTCCAAAACGCAGTATTAGAAGCTTAATGTCCACTTTCATAAAAATAAAGATCCTACAGGCAACAGTGATACAAAGACCTTCATTTCGGTGATAAGACCTGAACGCATCACATATATTTCATCAATAAAAGCTAAATTATTCAACAGCCCCATGTTCAATAGCTTTCTTTCAGATCCTCCACGCGGCCTTGATGAATTTCGACCCATCTTTTGCTTCGCTCTCAATAAAAAGGCTACAAGAAGTTTGGAGAAAAAAATAAGTGTTTAGATTTTCTAAATCCAAATCTGATAATAAATAAATAAATTTACAACATAATACACACCACACTCTGTGTGACCCTGTGTGTGTCACTTAGGGTCCTGGGTTCCATCCTCTGCTTGGGTCACTCCAAGGATTCAGGTGTGTTCTCCCAGTGTCTGTGTGGGTCTCCTCTGGGTGCTCTGGTCTCTCCGGACAGTCCAAACAAAAACATTGGTAGGTAAAGTGTGTGTGATTGGGTCACTGTTTCCAGGCCAGGTTTCCTGCCTTGTGTCCAATGATGGGTTTATGTTCTTTTTGTGAATATTGCAGAACTTTGAAACCACAGCACAGAAGTCTCTACTGAGACTCGACGAGCTGCTGAAGGGCTGAGTGAATCAACAAGATGCTCAGCTGTGGCTCACTATGTGTAAAGATGCATGGACTCGAAGTTTAAATCCTCTTCATGTAACAGGAACTGCTGATCTATTACAGAGATTATCTTAGAGTAGCTTGTGGAAATACACCAGATTATTACAGGTAATTACATGAGTAAACACTACAGCTCAGTGTAATTAAACAGTTATTATGAACAAACTAAATGAAATACCAAATGTACCCACCAAAAGGCTGTAAATATGTCGAGGTGGTTTATGTAAAATTGGCTGCTCAGTATGTTCACTATTCAAAGATAAGCATGTCTCCTACATCTCTAACATAGTAATTTTACAAGAGCAGGAAGAAGAAAAAACAACTTAATTTTCATTCATTCATTCATTCATTCATTCATTCATCCATTCATTGTCTGTAACCCTTATCCAGTTCAGGGTCACGGTGGCGCAAGGCGGGAATACACCCTGGAGGGGGCACCAGTCCTTCACAGGGCAACACAGACACACACTCACACACTCACACCTACGGACACTTTTGAGTGGCCAATCCACCTACCAACGTGTGTTTTTGGACTGTGGGAGGAAACCGGAGCACCCGGAGGAAACCCATGCAGACACAGAGAGAACACACTTAATATTCAATTAAATTCAAAGAAAAAACAATTTTATTCCCAGTAGTTTTTGGAGCATTTCTATTGGTCCACGTTATAGTTAACTATAAAAAGAGATGCATGTCTTTCTTTCTATGTTTCCCAAGTTTGGAAAGACACTACATGTTGAGGGAAAAGGGGCAGGACAGACTTATCTGAATAACTCAGAAAGTAATGGGTGAGGGGACCTATCTTGTCTGAAACATGGCGGCCATATTGGATCAAGGGCAAGGTTTTTCCAGTCGGAAGGGGGTCATGGATGTCCTGGCACTTTTGACT